>NC_040085.1:59481005-60731005 GCF_003369695.1 Bos indicus x Bos taurus | reverse complement strand
TTGCGGGCCACCCCACGTCCAGATCGGCCACCACCTCCCTTAGGCAGCACCGGTATCTCAGCCTCCGCCCCGAGCCGAGCCAGCCCCTCTACTCAGCTCATTGGTACATCCTTCTGTGAGGTGGGGCGAAGCGTCTTCTTAAAACCAATCGGACCCCCACTTCCTGTTTCTTACTCCGCCCCCGGGCGCCCTGGCTCGGCCTCTAACCGCTCATTGGTTCGTAGGAGGCCTTTGAAAGACGCGCGGGAGGAGAGCCGTGCTGAACGTTGATTGGCTGGGAGGGCTCTCTCCTCCCGCCGGTTGGAAGCGTAGAGGGGGCTGGGAAAGGGGCGGAGCGATATCGTTTAAAGGCAGCCCAGGGTGGAGTGGGGATGTTGGAAAGTGGGGCTTCCTCTTGGCAGAGTTCTAAGGTGGTACCGAGTACGGAATTTTGTTTGTTTTCTTAATTTTTTTAAAACTTATTTTTTAAGGACATGGTGGGGAGCATTGGCCTGAGGCATCTTGTGAAAACACGTCCTACAGACTTTATAATTATGGTATGTCTCGTCTATGGGGTCGCACAAGGTCGGACACGACTGAAGCGACTTAGCAGCAGCAGCAGTCCTACAAATACTGTGGAAATTGCCCAAACCCAGAATATAAATATACTTTGTATGTTTGATATTTTATGTTCCTTAGCATTCCAGGATATAGACAGGTTAAGATGTAGATCAACCTTCCTGTTCATGAAATATGAATGAAATAGTATGTTATGAAGGGGAGATTAAAAGTCTCCAGATGGTTTGTCAATTTTTCTAAATAATTGGCTCTAATCTTTAAAAAACGTGTTCAATTATTCTCTCTTACATTCTCCAGTCCCCATTTAGTTTGGTGTGGGGAAAAAGGTCACCTGGAGCAGTATTACCGGCAGATCTGACAAAAATACTCAGAACTTTCAGAGGCCTGACTCATGTTATGGAAACCAGTGGGAGGAGAGCTATTGAGAAGAATTCTTTAGTAAAGAAGGTAGCACAGTTTGACTTAGAGACTGTATTAGGGTTCTCCGGGGAGGGGGGATAGGATATGTACATAAAGAGATTGATATTAAAGAATTGGCTCTCACAACTGTGGAGGCTTGGCAAGTCAAAAACTGATGGGAGATGCTAGGGGGGATGGAGACTCAGGAAAACGTTATGGTTGTAGTTCAGAGGCAGTCTGCTGTAGAACCAGGACTAGCTGATGCTGCAGATGAAGGCCAAAGCCCATTTGCTGCAAAATGTTTACTTACCTTCTTGTTCAGGCTTTCAGTTGATTGGATGAGGACCGTCCACACTATAGAGCAGAATCTGTTTTCCTCAAAGGCCACCAATTTAAATGTTAACCTCATCCAAAAACACCCTCACAGAAACATCTTGAATACATTTTGAGCAGCTATTTAGGCACAATAACCTATCCAAGTGACACATAAAATTAGCCATCACAGATAGGTTGGACTTGATTCGTTCATTTATTCAGTAAATATTTATTGGGCACCCAGGTCCTATTCAAGGTACAAAGAATACTTGAGTGAACTAAACAAAGTCCTTGATGTTATGGGGGCTCACCTGCTATTGGGGGAGATGTCAGGTTGTGATATGTGCTATGAAGAAAAATTAAAACAAGTGGAGTCTGATGAGGATGCTAGATAGAAAAGTCAGGGAAGGCATTTTTGAGATGTTACTTGAGAAACCCAAATGAAGAGAGAGAGTGAACCATATGAATATTTAGAGGGAGAGTTTTCAGTCTGTCTGAAGAGGAGGAGGTGCAAAGGCCCTCCTTTGGAGGGTTCAAAGGAGGTGGGAATGTGTTGTTGCTACTGCTGCTGCTAAGTTGCCTCAGTCGTGTCCAACTCTTTGTGACCCCATAGACGGCAGCCCACGAGGCTCCCCCGTCCCTGGGATTCTCCAGGCAAGAACACTGGAGTGGGTTGCCATTTCCTTCTCCAATGCATGAAAGTGTAAAGTGAAAGTGAAGTCGCTGAGTCTTGTCTGACTCTTAGCGATCCCATGGACTGTGGCCCACCAGGCTCCTCCATCCATGGGATTTTCCAGGCAAGAGTGCTGGAGTAGGGTGCCATTGCTTTCTCCGGGGAATGTGTTAGGTGTGCTCAAAAAACAGCAAGGAGACGAGTATGGGAGAAGCTGATTGAGTGAGGCAGGCAATTAAGCAGGGCCTTGTGGGCGGCCTACGAGCCTCTTTTCTGAAGCATTCTGAGAGGGTTTAAGGAAAGATTGGGACCTGGGTTTCAGGTACTTTCGGGGTGGGCTTCAGGATATTTGATACTCCTTCATTCCCTAATGCTCACCTTCTTTCCACTTCTCCCAGTGTTGTCTCCACAGATCTCTTTATTCTTCAACATCAGACACTTCTCAGACCTTTACCCCTCCCCCAACCCTTGGAATTAGTGAAACCCCAGTCCTTTTGATCGTGAAGGGACATGCATATTCTGCCACGTGTGGCCTCCGCTGGATATGAACATAGTCTCAGTCTGTTCTAGCTCTTGCTGATTCTGCAAGAGGAGAGGATGAGCTCCAGTCCCATGGTAGGAAGAGGGTGGGATGTGGAGGGCTGAAGTAAACTGGGAGTGTTTCAATTTCTGTTTGTTCTTTTCACCAGCAGGGCCAGTCTAGGGTTTCTCTTTACCCAAACACATCTCACCTCTGTGATGTAGGGTTTTCTTTTTTTCCCTTTTTTCTAGTCCAGGGTCTGTAGACTATAGCCCATGAACCAAATCTCACAGGCCTGTTTTTATAAATAAAGTTTTATTAAAACACAGACACACTCATCGTTTAAGTATTGTCCATGGCTACTTTTGCACTACAGTGGTAAAGTTGAGTAGTTGCTACAGGAACTGAATGGCCTGAAAAGCCTAAAATATTTACCCTCTGGTCCTTTATAGAAAATATTTGCCCACCCGAGATATAGTCTACGACATGTTGTGTTGTTCAGTTGCCAAGTCGTGTCCTACTCTTCATAACCCTATGGACAGCAGCACACCAGTCTTCCCTGTCCCTCAGCATCTCGTGGAGTTTGCTCAAGTTCATGTCCATTACATCGGTGATGCCATCCAACCATCTCATCCTCTGTCATCTTCTTCTCCTTCTGTCCTCAATCTTTCCCAACATCAGGGTTTTTCCAATGAGTCAGCTTTTTGTATCAGGTGGCCAAAGTATTGGAGCTTCAGCTTCAGCATCTGTCCACTCAGTGAGTATTCAGTGTTGCTTTCC
This sequence comes from Bos indicus x Bos taurus, assembly GCF_003369695.1. Taxonomy (NCBI): domain Eukaryota; kingdom Metazoa; phylum Chordata; class Mammalia; order Artiodactyla; family Bovidae; genus Bos; species Bos indicus x Bos taurus. The sequence continues at coordinate 60,727,760 of NC_040085.1, read as the reverse complement.
TTTAAGATTGACTGGTTTGATCTCCTTGCTGTCCAAGAGACTCTCGAGAGTCTTCTCCAACACCACAGTTCAAAAGCGTCAGTTCTTTGGTGCTCTGCCTTCTTTACGGTCCAGCTCTCACAACCATACACGATCACTGGAAAGACCACAGCATTGACTATACAGACTTTTGTTGGCAAAGTGATGTCTTTGTTTTTTAACACACTGTCTAGGTTTGTCATAGTTTTCCTGCCAAGAAGCATTTGTCTTCTAATTTCTTGGCTGCAGTCACCATCGGCAGTGATTTTAGAGTCCATGAAGGGGAAATCTGTCACCGCTTCCACCTTTTCCCCTTCTATTTGCCATGAAGTGATGGGACCAGATGTCATGATCAGCTCCCTCTGTTTCATTACTATGCTAAAGCCTTTGACTGTGTGGATCATAACAAACTGTAGAAAACTTTTAAGAGACAGGAATAACAGACCATCTTACCTGTCTCCTGAGAAACCTGTATGCCAGTCAAGAAGCAACAGTTAGAACCCTGTATGGAGCAACTGACTGCTTCAGAATTGAGAAAGGAGTTCAACAAGGCTGTTTATTGTCACCATATTTATTTAACTTATACATAGAGCACATCATGAGAAATGCCGGGCTGGATGAGTTAAAAGCTGTAATCAAGATTGCTGGGGGGATATCATCAACCTCAGATATATGGATGATACCACTCTAAAGGCAGAAAGTGAAGAGGAACTAAAGAACCTCTTGATGAGGGTGATGGAGGACAGTGGAAAAGCCAGCTTAAAACTAAATATTAAAAAAAGAACTAAGATAGTCTATGAGAGGAATGTAGATTCCTGTAAGATGATTTTAACTCTGCTTCTTGCAAAGAAACAGTCCTGGTCTCATGCTAAACCATTCTCCTCTGCTCAGCTAGGTCCCTTCATTATGGAGGGTCCCACATAAACTGACGAGGTCTCTGGTTGAACTATCTGGTTAAATGGCATTGTAGGAAACCTAGTTTTTCTGTAATCCCCAAGATTCTTCCTGAAGAGGATAAGTGGGAGCTGAACTTCAGCCGGCCACACCTGCAGTCGTCAGTTAATTTTTGCTGTGTGATTCATGACTGTTAACAGAAATGTATGTGGTCAAAACAATGTGGAAGATTTATCTAAACTATCAGAGAGAAAAGTGTTAACATATGTTCATACACAGATGAGTATTTTTAGAAAAGCTCAAAGAGAAATGAAACATGATTACCATCAGAGATTACACTTGGGCGTGTTAATATGTTTTATACATAAATCCATATTTTAGAAGTATTTTATTATTAATGGTAATGGATTTGACACACATTTGACATGTGTGTTAGGGAGAAATCTTAGAGTTGACTGCAACTTGGAGAGAACATACTTTCCCATTCTTGACATGTCAAGTTTAAAATTTCCCTTGTGATGACCATTGGGTACTGTTTATGACATCTATAGTAGGCATATTTTGTTTTCCCATTGCTTCTCCCTTTGGTAAGTTGCTCCTGTCTCATTTCATGTGGTTTTATTTGGCATGTGACTGAGATTGATCCATAAATTTACCCAATTCCCTGCTTTTGAAATGTGCTGGAGAAGACTCTTGAAAGTACCGTGGACTGCAAGGAGATCAAACTAGTCAATCCTAAAGGAAATCAACCCTGAACATTCATTGCAAGGACTGATGCTGAAGCTAAAACTCCAATATTTGGCCACTTAATGCGAAGAGCTGCCTCAATGGAAAAGACCCTGATGCTGGGAAAGATTGAGGGCAGGAGAAGAAGGAGGCGACAGAGGATGAGATGGTTGGATGGCATCACAGACTCAATGGACATGAGTTTGAGTAGTGAAGGACACTGCAGGAGATAGTGAAGGACAGGGAAGCCTGGTGTGCTGCAGTCCATGGGGTTGCAAAAAGTCAGACACAACTTAGTGACTGAAAAACCTCTGGTTACAGTTAATGGTTCAAGGAAGGCATGTGACCCAAACTGGAGGATCCTTCCTTGTCTTGTGCACTTTGGTTGCTGGTATTCTTATTTTCTTCTTTACCTTCCTAAGGTCTCTGTTTTATCCCAGAATGATACTGGGTTCTAATTTACAGTGGATAACTGGAGTAGGTTGTAAAGAATATTTTAAATATTATTTAAATTTTAAAATGCTCTTGCATTTTATAATGGGAATGGATACAACAATTTCACTCATTCCACAGACTCTTCTGCACTGTGAGTTTGCCATTCTCCATCACCAAGTGGAGTATAATACTCTTCCTTTTACATATGGGCTGGCCTTGGGGACCTGTTTGACTAGTAGAATGTACCAAAGTGATAAATGATAAGCTTGATAAAATTGCAACTTTGTGTATCCAGCACCCAAATCAGCAAACAGAATATTACCAGCCCCCAGAAGTCTCCTTTGTGTCCCTGTCCACTAACCACTTCGAAGGTCACCTCTGGTTTGACTTCTTAGACTATTCCTTAATTTTTCTTCCTTGCAAATTACATACAAATGGCATCTTTTGTGTCTGGCTTCTGTTGCTTAACTTTGTGTTTGTGAGATTTACTCATGTTGTGGTATGGGATTGTAGTTGTTCATTCTCATTAAAAGATGCTTGCTCCTTGGAAGAAAAGCTATGACAACCCTAGACAGCATATTAAAAAGCAGAGACATCACTTTGCCAACAAAGGTCCATATAAAGTCAAAGCTATGGTTTTTCCAGTAGTCATGTACAGATGTGAGAGTTGGACCATAAAGAAGGCTGAATACTTTGGCCACTTGATGTGAAGAGCTGACTCACTGGAAAAGACCCTGATGCTGGAAAGACTGAGGGCAGGAGGAGAAGGGGATGACTGAGGATGGGATGGTTGGATGACATCATCCACTCAGTGGACATGAGATTGAGCAAATTCTGGGATATGGTGAAGGGCAGGGAAGCCAGGTGTACTGCAGTCCATGATGTCGCAGGGAGTTGAACATGACTGAGCAACTGAACGACAACTGTTGATAGACACTGGGTAGTTTCCAGGGCTGCAGTATTATAAATAGTGCTGCTATAAACATCCTTGTCCACGTCTTTTGGTAAACATATGTACATATTGCTGTTGGGTGTGTAATAGGAGTGGAAGCGCATACGTTCATCCTTATTCAGTATGGCTAAATAGTTTTGTAGAGAGGTTGTATCACTTCACACTTCCACAAGCTGTGTTAGAATTTTAGGTCAACATTTTGGCCAACATTTAGTATTGCCTCTCTTTTTCATTTTAGCTGTTCAGTGGGTACTAATTTCAAATTTTCGAAAGACTAACACTAATTGGTTAGATATCAGAGAATATCAGTAGATGCCATTCTTTAAGAGGTAGAAAAATTTCCATAAATTTCAGAAAATGTTGGAAAATGTTTCTGTATTATGTGTTCGTTACCATGTGTAAATATTTTGTGCATTATTTTATAAACATCCATATCATTTCAATGTATATATTTTGGGGGTACATGGTTACTTTAGACCATAAAACTATGATGTGAACTGAGTGGCCCCAAATTAGGGAGGTTCCCAACTTTAGGCACCATCAGTGAGCACCTCATCCACCAGCTTGGGGCTAAAATTAAAATTACAGTAACCACCCTTTATGGAATAATATCTCTCTGATTCCTGGTCTATCTCCTCTATGAAACTGCAGCCCCTCTCTGTTTCCCATACTAGTTCAGTGTGTGCTGATGGATGATGTCCCATATGCTTAGAGAGGCAAGAGCAAGGCACCCGTTGTCTTTGGCTCTTCTGCTCACCCTTGTTTGTCACTTTGGGTCACGGCTCAAACCTGGAGCAGCTGCCGTGCTGACACCCACCGAAGGTTCTGGGACTACTGCTGACGCTGATGTCCCACCCATCTGTGCTGCCATCCGCTGGAGACACCCATCTCTTGCTGAAATTGCTGGCGCAGGACTTTGCTAACACTTCCACTTCCCGTGGAGATTTTAATGAAACAGCTCCTTTTAGTTTCACTGGCTGTATAGGACGTTCCAGGTGGCCAACACTGGGCAGTCCTCAGAATCGTCCCTCCCCTCTGGCTCTGTCTTGATGTCATTACCCAAGTTGTGTACTTTGACTTTCTCTTCCCTTAGTCCTCTGGAACCCTCTGGCCTCTCTGGGAAACAGTCCTGGCAAGATTATCTACCCTCCACCAGCTGTGCCTGGGCATGTCTGAGTCCCGATGCTTTGTCTCAAGCTGGGGTGACTGCATGACTGAGTGGCCTGGCTTTGTCCGGGTTTATGACTGTGGGTTGCCCTGGAGTAATTATTAATAGCTCTCTCTTTGACTTTCAAAAGTGTCCAGGGTGGGGTAGTAAATTATATGGACACCCTCTCTCTAGCCCATCTTTAGAAAAGTTTTTCAGAGGCAAAACCTCATCAAGATCACATTTCAGAACAGTCAAGAAATAGAATATGTAGAAAAGCATTTTGAGTCTGAAGGCTGGTGTGGCATTGTAATGCCAGCCTAGCTCACTGCCTCTGCTTTTCCTCTCAGCCCCAAGGCTGGCAGCCACTTGGCTCCACCTACAGGCCAGTTTCTGCTCTGTCTTAGATGGTTTCTTCTTTTCAGAAGAAGCAGGAATAAAGGCTCTGAAACTCAGTTGGAAGTTAATACTTGTGGTTGAGGGTCCACCCAGCATGGCTTGGGCCCAATTTTCCTAATCTGGCTTTTGCTGTGTTCCTGAGACAGTTTCTATTTTGATCTTATCTTAGTTTTGAATGGAGCCCTAATTATCTCTTGCGTTTTCCCCTGTCCCTGGCCTGCCCTGGACCTGGACTCTGGCTCCTGACCCTCAGTCACTTGGATTCTGCTGTCCATGGCCAGCTTTATCAACACAGTCCGTCCTACCCTTTGCCTGCCTGTACTCCCTCAGTGTACCTGCTCGTTGGAAGCCATTTTGTAACCTCTGGTTGTCCTTGCATGCTGGGTTCCCACCAGGAAGTTGGGGTGCTCTAGCAGGAAGGGTGAGGGCCTTGAAGTCAAAAGACCTGGATTCAAGTCCTAGTTCTGCAATGAGCTGAATGCGCTTGGACAAATCACTTCACCACCTGACTCATCTGCAGCATGTGGAATGAAATCGCTACTTGAAAATGACTGAATTGACTTCTGAGATCAGAGAGTTTTCTAGTGAGTTTATTTGGTTATGAATCAGTTATCTGAGGCTGGAATAATCTTTGGGAAATCAGATTTCTGAACTTGAAAAATTAAGGATCAACATAAAAGAAGCCGGGAAGAGAGCCTAGAACAGTTGGCCAGATCTTCCATCGTCATGTTAGGAGAAAGTTTGGCCAACTCCTGTCCCAGTTGCTTTTAGCCCAGAGAGGCCTTGGATCAGACAGCTTCTCACAGTGGAGTGTAACTAGCACCTTTCTCCCTTCTCATCTCATTGGTTTTGGGGAAATCAGTTTGATAAGTTTGCCAGGAATGGGGAGGAGTCTGATATTCTTAAATTTCTGCTTTTCAATAACACTTAGTTCATTTTCAGTAGAATCTAAAATAAGGAGAAAGAGCATTGTTTTCATCACATCAAAGTGAATTCAAAATGGGTTGGAAACATGTATGTTATAAGCATTCATATAAATGAATATGAAACAGAAATTGGCAGGGACAACCCTGTAACAGTTCTGTTCTTCCTGGAATGGGAGATGGCAGCTGAGAAAAGAAGGATTTCAGTACACATCTCCCTCCCATGCAGAAATCCCCAGTGTGGGCCTCAGAGCTGATTAAATGAGTCAGGCTTACGTTCATTACGGTATATTACAAACACTTTTCAGCATTCAGAAGTGACTGGTGTCTCTGTGGATTTGGCCAGTTCCTGGCAGTTATGCAGTTGGCTGCTGGTATCAACCAGTGTGCCAAGCGCCTGGAATGATGATCCAGCTCTGAGCAGCTTTCAGTCTGGGAATGATGTTGTTCAAACAGCATGTTCCTTCCCAAGGTGGCTAAATCCTGGTTACAGTTCTGTCCTTTGAATTTATTTATTCTGAAACCTGACCAGAAAGGCTATGGCCACATCCCTCGCCCCTTTCAGCTTCTGCAGCAAACGCCTGGGGGATCTTGCATGGCTTTTACAGCGTCTGTCTGCCGATTTGTCCTGAAGTAGTTTCCTGCTTAGTGCCTTAATCAGAAAATCACATTCCGAACATAATGTGTCAGATGGGTTATTAGAAAACACTAATTCATTCAGAGACTATTAAATCTGGAGGCCTGACCAAATCCTGAACAGAATCGTGGCATTCTTTCTCCGAGATGTCCTTCCACTTTTATTTGAATGAGTATTAACCAACCTGTCCTCCATTGTAGCTGATTCACATTTGCTTTTGTGCTCCTGCCCTTTGTTAGGAAGAGAGGCTGTCACATGGCACGTTCTGTAAAGGAATGGAAGCTCGTGAAAGACACTAACGCTTTTTAGGAACTTGAGCAAGGACTACCTTAGCATATATGGAGAGGACAAGAATATGTGCTCTCTGAGGCAGGGATTTTTGTCTCTCCAAGGACTGTTAACAGTATCTAGACCAACATCTGGCTCAAGATAGCCACTCAGTAATTATTTGTTGAATGGATAAATAAGTGAATAAATAATTATAAGCCCCCCACTTCTTAATTGCACAGCAAATATCATCTTGTCTATGCCTTACTCTCTTTTGTTTTCTCACTTTGTTTCTATTCAGTTTAGACAGAAGGCATTTATAAGCATTTCTCTACCGAATGGGGCATATTGAAAGTAAATATGGCTGCCTTGCAGGGGCTCCGTGACCACTTGTCAGCCTTTTCCCTTATCCCCCCTACCGCTCTTCCTCCCACCTCCTGCACCACTTTCCTCAAGAAGCAGCCTGTGGCCTAGCCTTCCTTTGTACCTGTGACTTTATGTGACCACGACAGTGCTCACCTCCTTTCCTCTAGTTTGAATGAGGCATCCTTTATACATAAGACAGACCCCTTCCCTTCTGTGGAATCTTGTAACATCAGTTATTTCCTCTCTTCTGCCTTCTCCTTGAGATTGAATTCTTCAGAGCTCAAAGAAGAGCTGTCTTTCCAGTGTTAACACACACACATCCCAAAACAAATACCCCTCTCGGTCCCTCCATATCACATTTATCCTTACAGCCTAGTTTTTCAGTAGAAAGATCCATATTCAAAGATTCTAGTTTCTCACTTCTTTTTAATTGATTATTCTTTGCAAAATTAAATAAGAAAAAACATGTCCTTTCAGAAGGAAAATACAAAATCAGAAAGTACGTCTCTCCTTTAAGAAGAGAAACAGATTTTTTTTCTCTCTTGCTATCTAGATTTCTCAGGATAAGAGCCTAAAGTCCCAAAGCACCTTGCATTTTGTCATCACAGTTCTTTTTGTTGGCAAAATCTCTTGGCAGCAAAAGAAAAAAATACAAAAACAATCTCTTATTGTAAAATTTGTTTATAATCCAAGAGGCAATATATTGTTGAACCGCTTGTACTGGAGTTTGTTTTCAGGTTGATGGACTGACCAGGTGAAAAGAAATAATGGTTCTTCAATTGAAACATTTGATATAGAATAGAATGAACCAGCAGGATGTTTGCTAATCTTTTTTTCTTAAGGTGCATTATTAAAAAAGGTATAAAAAGGCCATGTAAATTCTTTCTGGTTAAAGGGAGCAATTCTAAATGCTTTCTTCCTCCCATGGTAGAGTCCTTGATAAAGTAATTTCTGACATTCCCCCCTGGATCCTAAACACAACACAGTGCCTGGTTTGAAAATTACCTTCCATGTCAGCCACGCTCAGAATTCCAGCTTATGCCTCTGGGTTCCGATGTGCTTTGTGCAGGTCCCCTCCTGATGACATCCTCCTGTCAACAGGCAGTGGACATCGCAGATGACTTCTCTGTGGTTTTTGATTTCGATGACCCATCCCCTACTGAAAGTCCCTCTTCCCTCAGTTCTGTAGGAGTGGGCTCTCCTAGCTTTTCCAATTCCCCCTCTGTTCTGGGTCCTTTCCCCAGGGTCCTTTCCTTGGCTCTCTTCTAACTCCCCTAATCACCCTTGATTGTCTTGGTCCTGTGGCTTCCCCTGCCAATAATCTTGTGAATTCCTAATCTACAGCCTGGCCCTTATCTCTCTGCTGAACTCCAAACCCGTGTGCACAATTGCTTCTACCTTGATGGCCCCCAGGCAGTAAAGCTGAATAGGCTGGAACTGTGATCTCTTCCTCAGACTTGTTTTTCCTCCCTCACAGTGTAGCCCCACACCCGGGGGTCACTCTAGCTCTCTGGCATATTCAGTTGGTGGCCCAGTGTTGCCTTTTCAACTCCTTACTACCTTTTGTCTTGGCCCCCTTCTCTCTATCCCCACTGCCACTGCCCCAGATCCGATCTTATCAGTCCTCACCTGCAGCGTGGACAGAGTTTCCCACCTACTTATCTCCTCCTGCTCATACATCTCACCAGTGCATTCTACACCTGGATCTTTTTTTTTTTTTTTAATTTGGCTGCGCTGGGTCTTAATTGCAGCACATGAGATCTTTAGTCTTTGTTATAACATGAGGGATCTTTAGTTGCGGTTTGTGGGATGGGATCTGGTTCCCTGACCAGGGATTGAACCCAGACCCTCTGCACTGGGAGCGTAGATTCTTAGCCACTGGACCACAGGGAAGTCCCTCCACTTGGATCTTTTAATGATACCAGAGAGGTCATTTTAAGATACACATCTGATCATGCCACTTCTTTATTGAATACCCCGCTCTTGAAAGTGTCAACTAAAAAATGTTACTTGATGTCCAGCTCTACAAGAATCAGGACATTAGCCACTATAGCTGCTGACTTCCAACATACCCTGAATGGTGGGGATTAGGAAAGAAGCACTCTGTGCTCTGGGAAAAACTGGCAGAACAGGCCTTCAGATAGATATTTTCAGGAGAAAATTTTATGAACCAATTTCTTGCTTCTTCTCATATCTAGAAAAGCACTAAAATCATTAACAAAGACGTCTGCTCCCTCGTGACTAGCAATAGCCCTCTGCCAAAATGTGTGTTTGATCGCATGTATCCCCAGGTTTAGCAGAATCGTATCTAAACTGACCTTCCCCCAACCTGTTCAGAGCAATTCCTCAGACCTGTCTGAGAGGCAGTCTCCCAGGCCATAGTCCTCAGTAAGCCCCAGATAAAACTGGGCTCATAGCTGTCACATTTTGTGTTTTAACACCCTTGAGCACAGCATGAAAGATTGTTAATTGACCCACTTGCCTAAGTTATGCATTATAACTTTCTTGGAGGAGTCTCAGACTCAGAGGCCTACAATGTAAGGAGCAGTTGGGATCAGGCTGAGGTGTTGCAAACTGGAGAGTTCACAACCCCATTTTGAGGAGATATTCTTTGGCCCCAGCCAGCGGTTGCCAGGTGGAAATTTGGGCCCACCACAGCCAAATCAATCTTTTTTTTTTTATGTTACACTTTCTGTTTATTAAGTATTGTTGTCATTGTTTAGTTGCTAAGTCCTGTCTGACTCTTTGTGACCCCATGAACTATAGCCTGCCAGGCTCCTCTGTCTATGGAATTGTCCAGGCAAAAATACTAGAGTGAGTTGCCATTTCCTTCTCTAGGGGATCTTCCTGACCCAGGGTTCAAACCTGCATCTGCTGCATTGGCAGGCAGATTCTTTATCGCTGAGCCACCAGGGAAGCCCCTATTAAATATTAGAAACTAATTTAAAAAATTAAAAAACATTGTGTGGTAGTTCATTGTGAGAGTGAAAAAGAAAAACACACGATCTGTGGACCACAGTAAACACATCTGTATAAGATGGTGTGGACTGGTGCCTGTGTCTGTAAGTACCCCCTGTATTCTGTAGCTTCAGGACTGGTGCCTGTGTCTGTGAGTATCCCCTGTATTCTGTAGGTGCAGGACTGGTGCCTGTGTCTGTGAGTACCCCCTGTATTCTGTATCTTAGATGCACACAACCTCTTCCAGCGCCCTAAATGTGTCTTATGCCTCCTCACCTTTGTTTCTGCTGGGCTTGTTCTGTTTGAAATGCCCTCTTTTCTCCCCACACTCCTACTCACCCCTATCTTCTTCCAAAGAAATACTAAGGAGTTGGGGATTTTTCCTTGTTAAGACTCCCCTCATAGGTCCTTTCTCTCTGAAGCATTTCTTGACATTCCATCACCCTGTTTTAGGGAGAATCAACTCTCTTTTCTTTGCACTCCAATAGGTCTTATGAAATTTTGTTTTTGTTTTTAATGATATAATCTCAAGGCTGTAAGCTCCAAAAAGGACAGATTTCATGTCTAATTGTTTTCCCCCTATGAGCCAAAGTGCAAAAAACTAAGGTCTAGAAAGATGGGATAGTTAGGAGCAGAAGTGAGAGGATCAAGGCCTGCCTGCTGGTTCAGTGGTTAAGACCCCCCATTGCCACTGCAGGAGGCACAGGTTCAATACCTAGTCAGGGAACTAAGATCCTGCATACCACATGGAGCAACCAAAAAAAAAAAAAAAAAAAGAAGTGAGAGGATCAGACACTGCTGTGTTCCCAGAGAAAGCAACAGCTGCTGCCTTCCACCCCCTTTTTGGAGAGCATGTGCTGGGGGTAGGGCAGCAGTACCAGGACATTCAGTTGTGTAAGGGGATATGAGGAAGGAGGTAACTTGCAACTATGTCCTTGTGACCCCATGTCTGAGAAAGCACAGCAGACTCTGGAGCTCCCTTCTGAACTGGTGAGATGTCCCAGAGGATATGTAGATAAGGCAACAGAATGTGTCAACACAGAGAGGGCCTCCATAGGCTGCCTGCCCGGCTTCCTGGCTGAGCCTGCCTTAGGAGAGCAGACACGGTTTCACATCATTTGAGAAGGGTTTGGAAGTTCGCCAGGAGGTAGAGAGAGCAGGTGGGCCGGAAGAGGTCTCTTGGTCAGAAGACCAGCCATGGTGAGAGTCTGTGCCATGTGGCTGGGGACCAGATGGGATTTCAGCCCCCTCAACAAATGCTGGCCTGGAGGGTCATCCATCAGAGTTGAGGACCAGATGGGGCTGAATATCTCAGCTGAAGCCAGTGTAGGGCAGACGATGGTGACAAGGGACGGATGCCTTCTCCAGGTGTCATGATGCTGCACCAGCCCCATGAGCTTGGAAATCACCCAGGGAAAAGGAGGGGGAGGATAAGTCCAGACTGAATTTAAACTTGAAATAACTAAATGTCTTCGGGAGCCAAGAGTATGATTTCTGCCAGCAGGTGGAATTGAAGCTTGAGATAGAGAATATGCGGAGAAGACTTACTAGTTTCTCTGGACCTCAGTCTTTTCATCTGGCAAAGAGAAGGGCCATTCAGAATCCCTCCTTCAAAGGGTTATTGTGAGGGTTAAATCAATTGATAGGTGCCCAGCACTTAGAATGGTGCCTGCCACACAGCCAACCACAAATGTTAGCTCTCATTATCTGCAGAATGCACACACATGCACATACGTACCTCAAGCAAACAAACTGAAAAACAGAAAGTGATGGGAATATAAAGACAATGCTTGCCATCTTTTTCTATTGCAGGGCTGTGCTTCTGTGCAAGTGAACCAGGAAATTGGAGTTCCTGCCCTTTGGAGCTTTCCGTTTAAGAAACAATCAAACGTCTGACAATTCCTACTACTGTTGCTCAAGCTGAATTATCAGTAAATATTGACTGCATGCTAAATGAATTCAGACAGTGGCACTGACAAGGCTGGCTGGCATTTCAGGCATGGTTTTTAGGGTCTTTGCATGTGGAGGGTTGCTGGGATCTCCCCCTCAACTTTGTGCCTTTATGGGCTTAACTTTATCAATATGCCCACATTGGGTAGTCTTCCTATGACCCCTTCTCTTACTTTTTCTCTATTATATATTACACATAAAAATATTTCCTGTTCAGTCAACCTTTTTAGTAGTTTAAAAGATTTATTGGTCAATTTCATAATACTGTATCATTGTAAGTGTTATTGCTAGGAATCAGTAGCCAAAATATGTGAAAAAGTTTTCCTTGTGGCTTCCTGGATCATTCCTACTTTGTCCATCCTAACAGTTTTAGGATTTATAACCATATTATTTTTTTCATCTTTCACAATTCTGTAGTCACAGTTAGTGTCTATCAGTGTCTATTATAATCCTGTGCTATTGGCTTTCAGCCAGCTAATTACTCTTGGAGTGATGTGCAGAGAACTGGCCGCTTTCCTGAGTTCTAGCTGCAGCCTTTCTCAATCATCCTGCTTCCCTATTCTTCACGATTTTCAGGCAGTCATGGTTTTCTTATTTTGTACTCATTATGAAGTTTAAAACTTAGCCCTGTGAAAGGAGCTGAGTGCCTGGTCTGTTTTCTGCCACCCAAACCAAATAAACCTGTAAACATACAAAGTCTTTAAAAAAAAAGTCCACATTACATTGGGAAAAAAACTTTTTCCCCCCTGATACTGCATCTCCTCTAGGAAATCACCAGACTGGAGGCCTTTGCAGAGCTTGAATTAGGCCCTTATTAGGATGGTGTTGCATTGATTTTGGATAGTGTATTACAGAGTCCAGATGCTGCTTCTTTCTGTCTTAATTGGGTGTGTGTGTCGGGGGCAGGGTGTGAGGGGAAGATCACCCTTTCTTCCAAAATACTCATCTTTTTCTCCCATATTAAAATTCATTCATGACTAAATCATTATAGAGAAGCCTTTGGAAACCTTTTTATTCTGGAGAGTTCTGTGTACAAACACATCCTCCAATGGCCATGAATACCAGGCTCCCTTGTCCTTCAACGGAGAAGGATGCGCTGGGTAATGAACCAAAAGGGGGGACTCTGGCAGGGTCTTTCAGCTCAGACAAAAGCAAACAAGGATAGAAGAAGCGCTCCAAAGGCCGTGGCAGGTTGCTCTCAGGAAAAGAGAATCACTTATTTTTAAGCCTTCTATCAATGAGCCTCTATATGATCATCACTTTTTCTTTCTTCCCCCAGCTTTATTGAGATATAGCTGTATATATATATTTTAAGCTGCTTCTGACCCTCAGCACTGGGTAATGGAAATAAGCTACAATTAAGTTCATAAGACAATGCGAGACTCAATAAGGAGAAATTGTTGTCCTTTTTTTTTCTTTTCTTAGCGCTTTCCTCACTCTGCTTCCCAAATTGCTTTCACTTGGGCAGGAGAGCCCACGGGAGCAAGGTCCCTCCCGCGGCTTGCTGGCTGTGGTGCTAAGCGCCACTGGAATGCAGGGCTGTGAAAACCCGGGCTGGGCCGTCGGCCTGATGGGAAGCCCGGAGCTGCTTGCTGAATTATTACTCCATTCTCGGCCAAAGCAGCGGGAGGCGAGATGATGAGTGAGGGAAAGAGCCCGTGGACTCCAATGTGGGCTGAGGGAACCAAAACAAACACAGAGAAGACAGGCCAATATTTAAATCTGTTTAAAGGATGGAGCATGCAGGAATGTTTGACTCTATTTTGTCTAGCGAACAGATTTCATTTCTTAATAGCCATGCTAGTTGGTGGAAACCAGCATTGGGAAGGGAACCGTTTTCCTGCTCCTTTGCCCACGCCTCTTGCGGCTCTCAGGGACACCCCCCCACTTCTTTTTTGGTACTTAGGATGGCCTGCAAGTTGTAGACTGAGTCAGGTTCTGAATGTGTATGCCTGGTACATCCCCCTGTTGTTTCTCCTTCCGGAATAAACTTTGCTTAAGAAAACTGGGGGCGAGGAGAAGACCATGGAGGCTGCAATCAAAGCATTTCACAAATTCTGATTTCCCAGTTTCCAGGCTGCTCAGCCCCAGTTGAACAGCATTAATTTGGACACAGAGCCTTTCCTCACTCCCTCTCCAGCTGTTGCATGTGCTTTTCTCTGGGTGGTGGGTTTTTTGTTTTTTTTTTTTAATCCCTCCCTTGGATTTTTTTTAAAATGATTTTTTTGTTTTTAATGACTGCACAGTGTTCTGTGGTGAAAGTGCTGTGTCCTAACCACTGGATCGCCAGGGAATTCCCTGATTTTATTCTTTTATTTTTTTTTTACCACCTCTAACAGATCTTCATTCGTCCTGTATCTCCCCACTTTCCTACTCCAGACCACCCTCCCCGACTCCCACTGCATTTTCAAACATGTCCTGACATGTTCAACTGCGGTTGCCAGCTTTCCCCCAGCTTCCTGCCACTGTCACTGGCCAGGGGAAGCCAGTCGTGTACCTCCTTGATCTGTTGTTTTATGACAAGTATTAATACTTCTTAGTGACTGGATACCAAGTATTTTGATGAACACTAGATGGTCATTCAAACACATATTCTGTCCTTGCAATACCATAATCAGATGGAATGTTGGTTAACAGTGAGAATATATGTGTATGTGTGTACACACACACACACACCCTCATTTTGGTCTATGTGCTGCTGCTAAGTCGCTTCAGTCGTGTCCGACTCTGTGCGACCCCATAGATGGCAGCCTATGGGGAGACCTTATTACCCCAAAAGGGCACAGAGACAAATCTCTGTTTACTATGAGAAAGTTGCCACTTTCACTTTCTTTTTATATCTTTCACTTTAAGGAGAGTGTTGGAGAACCTAGTTTATCATAGGTGGCATGGGCTTCTAGGATGGTAATTTTTCAGTCACACTATTAATGAACGTAGACATGGTTCAGGCTTAGCTCCTTCAATAGTAGAAAGCAATCTAGGCTCATAACTGTAGAGGGCGCTCATGTCTTAATAATAGCACTGCCTTTGCCACTAGAAGCAGCAACCAGGTGGCGGGAAGAGCATATCTTCTTATTACTAGATTATTTTATGGGAAAGGATATAAGGCACATTTGATTTTCATATTACCCCTCTAATTTGTTTTTCTTATGAATAAATTCATCTCCTAATTTGCATCCTTTGGTTACAGTTTTGTTAAAAGTGCATGAGCCCTGCCCAGTGAGAATTCACCTCTTCAATATTTCATGCCTTGTATTGCTTCTGCCCCTTGGTAACTGGTACCATGTGTGCAGGGAGCTATAGGTGATCTTCCCCAAATGGCAACTGGAGCAGGACACCCTCTGCAATAAAAGCCTTTAGTGGTTTTTGATCTCATTTGGAATGAAGCCCTCTCTTCTTACTGTGCTGACCAAGGCCTTGTAGGACATAGCAGCCTCTTTTGACTTGTCAACCTTGCCCCTGCCCCCCATTCCTTGCTGCTCTCTGGGCTGACTCTGGGACAGTTTATATACCATGCCAAGTGGTCCATACTCAGTGTCCATCTGCTCAGTAGGCCCATCCACCCGCCATCTCATGGCTGGCTGCTATCCACTTCTTAGTCCCTTGCTTCATGTAAATTCCTCAGAGAGACTTTCCTCTTTGTCTACCCTACCTAAAATAGGCCCTTCCACTCAGCTCTTTTTTCATTAGGAAAATTTGGATTGCATTATGATTCACCTAACAGTTGACATTGTAGTGAATTCTAGTGTGGAATTTGCCATTGAAAATGTACAATCCAGTAGATTTTAGTGTTTTCATGAGATTGCACTATTATCACAACTACCTAACTTCAGAACATTTCCACCACCCTAAAAAGTGACTGCATACTATTAGGAAGTCACTCCTCACCCCCCATTCCTCTCATCCCCTCCATCCACAGATGTCTTTATGGATTCTACCTTTTGTCCTTATGGATTTGCCCCCATCTGGACATTTGATATCCACCTCTTTTGAACCATTAAAAAATCCTGTTGGTTTTGTTTCTGGCACATATGCATTTGTTTGTTTACCTGTTTATCATTTATTTATCATTTGTGCTCCATAGATATGACTGGAGTTTTTTTCCCAACCCAGTCAGCCTAGCAATGCAGCAAGTCAGCCTCTTGCTGTGGGAGTGAATCGGCGTGGTGGTGAGATCTTCCTGACCCAGGGATTGAACCTGGGTCTCCTGCATTGCAGGTGGATTCTTTACTGTCTGAGCCACCAGGGAAGCATATATATGTGTATGTATATATATATATATATATACATGAGAAGGAGGTGGCAGCCTATTCCAGTATTCTTGCCTGGAAGAATACTCCTTGGACAGAGGAGCCTGGTGGACTATAGACCACAGAGTTGCAAAGAATTGGACATGACTGAGAAACTAACACACACACACACAAATGGAGAGATATTGAGAGGGAGAGAGAGGGTTGTTTCGGTTTTTAAGCTCCAGAGTGGACTGGTTGGCTGGAGACCCAGGCATGAGCTGATTAGTACTGTAGTTCAAGTCTGAAGGCCACCTGTGCAAAATTCCCTCTTGCACAGGGTAGGTCAGTTTCTTGTTCTAGTCAGGCCTTCAAATAATTGGATGAGGCCCGCCCATGTAATCAGAGAGTAACCTGCTTTACTCAGAGTCCACCAGCTTAAATGTTAATCACATCCAAAGCAACCTCACAGAAACATCTAGAATAATGCGTGGCCACATGTCTGAGCCTTGTGGCCCAGGCAAGTTGTACATTCAACCATCGAAGCCCATACTTGATGCTTGGGTTCAACCTGGGCTGGGCTGGAATGCAAGGAGGACAGAATTGCTGGAGAACTTTCTGTTTCCCACTTGGTGAGGTGAGTCCAGGTCCCACCTGTTGAAGGTAAAACTGGTCAGTTCTCCAAGGTGGTGCTTGTGGGTAAGGATGCATGGTTTGCCCAGAAAATAAGCATGTCCCTGAGACCCACCTTTTGCCTGGGGAGGGGGTTTGTGAGCAGATAGCTCCTGCACTTTTTAGTTGGATGGGCCTCAGGAACCTAGTAATCATTCACCCAAAGAGGGCCAACTTGGTGCTGGTTGGTGCCATCTCTTAATTGCATTCGTTCATTTATTTATTCATTCAAGAATGTTTATTATATGCCAGGTCCTTTTTAGTTCTGAGGAAACAGCAGTGTACCAAGCCAGATAAAAATTGCTATTCTCAAGAAATTTACATTCTGGGAAGTGAAGAGAGACCGATATTTAAAGAAACAAACAATAGGTCCTAGACCAACTGATGATAAGTGCAGAGGAGGAACATCAAGGTGAGACAGGAAATAGGGAATGCCATTGTTGCAGGGTGGGTGGAGGGCTGGTGCTTTGCATTATGGAGTGGGGTAGTCAGGGAAGAACTCACTGGAAGAAAAGTTACCTTTTGAATAAAGAGCAAGTCATGTGGATAACAGGCGGAAGAGAACTCTGGGCACAGGGAACAGCCAATGCAAAGGCCCTGAGAAAGGAGTGTGTCTGGAATAGAATGAAAGTGGGGAGAGTAGTGGGTGGTACAGTTAGAGAAGTAAGAGTTGGCCAGAGCAGGTAGGGCCTTGAAGGTCATAGCAAGGGCTCCCGCTTCTACTCCGAGAGAGGCGGAAGCCAAAGAAGGGCTTTGTGTTCAGGAGTGACGTGACCTTGCTGCTCTTCTGACGTGTATGTGGGGGAAGCGGGGGAGTGTCTTAGTTCATCTGGGCTTACATAACAAAGTACCACAGACTGTATGGCCAATAAACAATGGAAATTTACTTCTCACAATTCTGGAGGTTGGGAAGTTTGAGAGTAAGGCACAGGCAAATTTGGTGTCTGGTGAGACCTGCCTTCTGGTTCATAGATGGCTCACTTCTCACTGCGTCCTCCCATGGTGGAAGGGGTGAGGGAGCTCTCTGGGCCCTCTTTTATAAAGGCTCTAATCCCATTCCTGAGGACCTTACCCGCATGACCTAACCACCTCCTAAAGGGCCCACCATTAAATACCGTCACCTGAAGGGCCAGTATTTCAACATATGGATTTTGTGGGGACACAAACATTCAGATCACCTCAGGGAGGGTGAAGCAGAAGCCGGGAGATTCTGCTAGGATTCAGGGGAGAGATGGTGGTGCCATGGACCAGGTGGTGGTGAGAGTAACCGGGTTCTAGTTCTGTTTTGAGGTATTTGCTGGACAGAGTGGAGCCCCTGTGGAGTGTGTATGTGTGGTTGGGGGGAAGGGTTAACATATATATTCCCATCCAGTCATTTTGCACCTTTACAGTCAAGGTGGGAAGAAGATGGCCTTAGGTTGTTAGGATTCTTGTCCTCAACGAGAATGTCTGAGGGCTGCCTTTGGGGCTGTCATAGGATACATGATCAGTTTTGTCTCCAAGGGAGAGAAACCCATCCTGGGGCCAGTGGCTGTGGTCAAGAGTGGATTGACCCAACCACCCATCCTCCAAGCCTTGTGCGCTGAGAGCATACTGGGCTCCGTGGCCATTCAAAGGAAGTGACCTCATCAGTGTGCCTTTCAAGCCACACAGGATGGGTCCTTGTGTGACATTCAGCCGTCGCTTTGGTTTACACCAAATTCAACAACTTGTGGCCTGCAGATCCTCAGTATAAATAGCTGGAAAAGCCTGACCTTGACAACCTCATTTCTCATTCCTTTCTTGTTACAGGTAATAGAGCTGAAAATGTGGTTTTAATTATAGCACTAATGAAAACTGAAAATCCAGACAGACACTTGACGAACTCTGCTGTGCTTTATATTACATTTGTGCTAACTACAAAGTGCCCAGCTGGGTGTAACATTATCCCCCTTTCCTCGAGCATCCGCCTGACTGAAGCTGTATAATTGATGTGTACTTTGGCAGGAGGTCAGCTTAAAGGGTTTTTTTTTTTTTAAGATTTTTTTTTAAAGCATCTTTAATGGTATTTGGGGGAAAGGAATACGTTTATTACCTGGGCTGGGAGAACATTTCTATAGGTTGCCTGACACTCCCCACCCCCATTCCAAACTTCTAGAGCATTCCACACTTTACCTTCAGGAACCTCCAGGGCCAGAAGCGAGCAGAGAGACTTTAACATGGAGTCACATACCTTTGTCCTTGGCCAGTGACACTTCCTGGGTGAAGCAGTGCCTTCCCACGCAACTCTGTTCAGCTCCCTGTGCCTTCCTTCCTATCAGAAGGGTGTGTGCTGTGTCTATGAAAGGAGAGTGGTAGCTGCCAGGAGAGGAGGCTGCACCCACGTGTGCCCATCTGTCCTCACCTCCCGGCCTGTGGCTCCCGTGTGGCCTCTAAGGAAGTTCAGAGGTAAGGTTGTCAAATAAAATACAGGATGCTCAGTTCAATTTGAATTTCAGAGAAATAGCAAATGGTTAAAAATTAAAAAGCATTTCCCCCATTAAAATTTTTTAATTTTTAACTGTTGTTTATCTGAAACTCAAATTTACACTTGGTATCCTGTAGTTTTACTTGTTGAATCTGGCAACCCTACTCAACAGAGTTTCTGAGACTGCACACGTTTTTTGCAAGGACTTCTGAAAAAATTCTCGCCCCTGGCTTAAAGCAAATATAGATCCTCATTTGGAAACAAGGTAAGGTTACTTCTGTTCTAGCCCACCGCAGGCTCCATTCACACCCCACCTGACTGTGAAATCCCCTTTGCTTCCTGCTCCTTAGGTCACAGAGAGTGCCACGAATCCACCCCCATGGTTCTAGAATGACTGGAATTTATGGCATTGCCTACCTCAAAAACAACAGTAGGTTCTTCAGAGACCCACTGATGATAATGGCATCTTAGACTGACTTGGTTGGTGACCTGGTCAAGCTGCATAATCTCTTTCTTGTTTAATTTATATTCTTTCTGTTTTTATTTGTATATTTGAATAGGTAATATATTCCTATTACATGTATGGATACTAACAAAACGCAAAAAGTAAGAAGTTTCCTGTTCCCTTCTAATGTCCAGCCATCCAATTCCCTTCCCCGTTGGCAACAAATATTGTTAGTTTATTGCTTACTATTCCAGACGTATTTATGCATATATATGTAAATAAGTAAGTCTTCCTTCCTCCCCATGTCTATATAATTGTTAGCATACTATACCCACTGTACTTGGTATACTGAAAACATCCTTCTTTTTAAATTTACTGTATCTTACAGATCTTGTAGTATCATGACACAAAGACCTCTCTTATTCTTTTAAACAATTTATTTGTTTGCTTATTTGGCTGTACTAGGTCTTAGTGGCGGCACACGGGACCTTTTAGTGCAGTGTGTAGGGTCAAGTTCCTTGAGCAGGGGTTAAACCCAGGCCCCTGCATTGGGAGTATGGAGTCTTAGCTACTGGACCAGCAAGGAAGTCCCTTATTCATTCTTCATGGCTACATAATATTACATTGTGTGACTTTATCATATTATTTAATCAGTCGCCTTTTGTTGGACATTTACATGAATTCCAGTTGTCTGCTGTTACACACAACAATATAGAGCATGCCTCATTTTTCGTGTACGTAAATGTGTGTACACGCATGCTCAGTCGCTTCATTCACGTCTGACTTTTTGTGATCCTATGGACTGTAGCCTCCCAGGCTCCTTTGTTCATGGGATTCTCCAGGCAAGAATACTGGAGTGGGTTGCCATTCCCTTCTCCAGGGGATCTTCCCTGACTCAGGGATCAAACCCATGTCTCTCATGACTCCTGCACTAGCAGGCGGGTTCTTTACCACTAGGGCCACCTGAGAAGCCCATATGTTTTCTTCAGTTAAATTCCTAAACGTGGCTTGTTGAGCCAAAGAATGTATGCATTTATAGTTTGCCAGATTTCTCTATTAGTTTCCTATTGCTGCTGTGAGTAATGACCACTAACGTGGTGGCATAAAACAACAAAAAGTGTTATCTTACAGTTCTGGAGGTCAGAAGTCTGAAAATCAAGGAGTCAGCAGGGCTGTGTTCCTTCTGGAGACTCTACAGAAGAATTCATTTCCAGCCTCTTTCAGTTCTAGAGTCTGCCTTCATTCTTTGGCTTGTGACCCCTTCCTTCATCTTCAAGGCAGATGTGTAGCATCTTCAAATCTCTCTTTCTCTGACCTCTGCTTCCATCGTTACATCTGCTCCGACTCTGACTCTCTTGCTTCCCTTTCATACAGACTCTCGTGACTATATTGAGCACACTTGGATAACATGGGAGAATCTCCCACTTCAAGACTCATAACTAATCACATCTGCAAAGTCCCTTTTTTGCCACGTAAGGTAATATAGTCACAGGTTGTAGGCTGCCATGTTGTCCATCCTGTGGGTCGTTACTCAGACCATGACACATAGAGAATTTGTACCACATTAAACTCCCATCACAGCATGTGCATTTGAATTATTTGCAACTTTATCAATCTGATAGATTAAGTAAATGATAACTCCATTTTAAATTTTAAGTTGCATTTATCTTATTGGTGAGTAGATGGATGAGGACATCTATCCAAGAGCCTTTCCTTTCTTCTTGAATTGTTCAAATTGTTACTTATTTTTCTAATAGGTTTTCAGTTGGGAAATGACTATATATGGGAGTAGCTGATGTTTCTGAGAAACAAATGGCACATATTTTTTCTAGTTTGTCATTTCTATTTCAACTTTCTTTATAAAAGCTTTTTTTTTTTTTTTTTTGCTGTGTAAAAGGTCTTATATTTATGTAGTGCATTTGATCAAATTTATTTATGGCTTCTGGTTTAAGTCATGTTTACAAAGATCTTCTCCACTTCAAGGTAATAAGAGACACTTTCTTTTTAAATTTAAATAAGTAAAAAACAACACAGGAAACAACACATGTTCTTTGTTGAAAAGGTATAAAATATAGATCAATAGCAAGAAAGAAAAGCCACTTAAAACATATATTCTGTTGCTTACTCTGTATAAGAGAGGCTTATAGACTACAGTATGTTTGCAAGTGGGGTCTGGGCAGTGGGTTGCTGAAATTGACCATGTGGCTTTGCCAGAGCAGTTGTGCCTATTATGAGTATCTTTTCCCAACACCATACTCAGTAAAATCAAGTCGGTAGCTTAAAAGTGATCACAGTGAGAGTATTTGCACTATAGAAATTGGTAAATGCCACAAATCAGGCCTTTCCTCCTGGGGTACCAGTGGTTAAACATTTACAAGCATACAACTAGAGGACTTGTGTAAAAGTCTTTTAGAAAAACCCAAGAACTGATTTTACTTAGATTTTTTTTGTCTATTTGGGAGAAGGGGGGAAAGAGAGGAGGGCTTATGGGTATTATCTGTATGTGGGAGGCAGTTTTATATTTGTGGTGCCTCCATATACATACACACATTTACTAAAACAGCATATAGTATTTTAAATCTGGTAACCTGCTTCGTTGTCTCCTTAGTGGTATATTGTTGCCATCTTTCTATCTCAATAAACATTTCATTATTTTAATATTAATAATTACATATTGTTATTTAGTTGCAAAGTTGTGACCGATTCTTTTGTGATCCCATGGACTAGCCTGCCAGGTTTCTCTGTCCATGGGATTTCCCAGGCAAGAATACTTAAGTGGGTTGCCGCTTCCTTCTCCAGGGGATCTTCTCGACCCAGGGATTGAACCTGCATCTGCTGCTTGGCAGGCAGATTCTTCACTGTTGAACCACTTGGGAAGCCCTGGTAATTACACAGTATGCCACCAAATGACATTACGTTTGACCAATCCCTTATTATGAAACATTTATGAAACTTCTGTCTGTGTCAGTTGCATCCTTTGGTTGATATGATATTAGGCTTCTAAACTCTCTCTAAAGGATGTAGAGTTTATTAGTGAAAAAACTTGCAAGTGCTTTGATGCCTTCAGATACATGAGGCCTTTGCAATGTTGGCATCACTGTTCTAACTACCCTTAATAAGGCAGGTCTTTTGGAAGATACCTTGGTTTCTCTTGGTATAACCAGCTCAGACCCCTTGAAACATAAATTCTGGAGCTATTCATGTGGCAATAACCACTCAGGAGGAAAGAATGGTAGCATTGGAGATGTGGATTCCAAGAGACAGAAGCCCTGCCATGAGACAGACAGGGAAGGTGATAGTTAAGCCATAGATAAAAATAATGAGGATAAATCCCATCAACTCACTGAGAAGTTTCAGACAGGCCAGAAGGTATGGAGGATTCAGAGTAGAGAATAACTAGACAAGATAAATTTGGGCTAGAAAACTAGGTATGACATTTCTTAGCACAGACATGAAATAAACGCATTATAATCATTGTTTCTCAAATATCCAAAATATCCTTAATCCTGCATTAGGTGTTTTGGGGAATTAGAGAGAAATGTAAGGAATGGGTGGACTGCTTTCAATCAAGGAAAACTTGGAATTTTCATAAATTCATGAGTACCTTTGAACAACCATGTTGCAAAGCATCACTTTGATTTTGCTGTGTCTGGAACCACTGGCTGCCAAGTATGCTTTCAGTGATGGCATACAAGATGACCAAACTGAAGTCAGTTCAGAGTTACTGAGCCTATGGCTTTATTTGAAATGCATAATTGTTCTGAATTTGATTCTCATCTACAAAAGCGAGATAAATTCTCTAAATTTTTTCAACCTGTACTAAGAAAGGATTACTAATAGTGGAATTTTAGTTAGTGTCTACACCAAAGCTTTGAAAATAATCTTTTGGTGTTTCTTTGGGTCTAAGGGTAAATGGACACTAACTTGTTGAAATTGTAGGTACTCTCTGTGGTTTCTGAGTCTTGAAACATATTGTTGCCACTGGAAGGCAGTGTTGCCTAGTCACTGTGTGTTCAGTCAAGACCTTGGGTGGATTGGAAGATTTGGCCTGAATTTGCCAGGAATTCAGACAAGTCCAGAGATGTGCTTTTATCTCTGCCTCTTCTCTGAATCTGTTGGAGGTGCCATCCTTGTTGGATGTTTCCTTGTGTGCTGGGATACATCATGTGTGCTGGCATTAATTACGTGAAATCAGCCTGGCTTGTGTGTATTAAACTTGTGTGACTTGAGAGGGTCTCCACTTTTCTTACATGTAAAATGGGATCATTAGCTCTTGCAATCTTAAAACTTCATTGAAAAAAAAAAAAAAAAAAAACACGGATGGTGGGATTTCCAAATAATCAGATAGAAACAACTTAATCAATGAATTATACAGGTCTCCTTTTAGAAATCTCACTTAACTATTAAGTTGCATTAGTTGTTGTCTGATTATCCCAGATGTTTTTCTTCCTTATCACCTCTTGCACCTGGTAGAATTCTGGGTCAATCATGAGTTATCAAAGAAAATTGGTTCAGCAATTAAGTAGCCTTTCTGCATTTTTCTTCCTATCAACAAATATTCAGGTGAGGTTTTGATTTAGAAGCATACTTTAGAATTTAAGTTAGGGAGTGTTCTCTATTGACTTTTTTAATAGTGGACATCTCCTCTTTAGACTATTAATAATAATCGCTTATCTTTGTACAGTGCTGTAACAATGTAAGGCTTGGTATACATTTTCTCACTGGAGTCTCATAACAGTCTGGTGAATTTGGTGAAGGAGGAATCATGATTTTCATTTAGATGCATAGGAAACAAGTTCAGGTGGAGTCATGCACCCAAAGACACTTAATCATCTTCCAGTTCTAAACTGTGCTTTTCTCTTCCTCAGGCACACCGTATATAAACAAAGGCCCCTTCACCTAGCAGGCCATGGTAGAAAGGCTGGAATTGTAGCCTTTAATTCATGGCATTTTTTTGGTCCCATCTTTCCTCTCTTGGTTCATAGACGAACATACCTATTTTTGGTTGTGTCAGTAAGTGATCATCACAGTATGATTTTTCATGGACTTAGAGTGAATAAGAGGCTCTATACATTAAAGCCTTTCCATTTCTTAGGGAGCTTTATTCTACAGAGTGTTTCTGTAGAAAATGTTTTTTACTTGAAAGACTGTGGATCACTTTTCAAACACGGAATTGTCTTATCTGAAATACATTCCTACCTGTGCTGAAAGACACAGGTATAATCAATGCCTTGATCATAAGGACAATCTTTATCAAAAGTGCCTTAGATCCCCAGGAGCCTGAGGGGATGAGAGAGAAGGCCTCTACTAGTGTCAATGTGATCAGGAGCTCAGCCCCCTTGTGGACCAGGCACGAAGGAAGGTTTCAGCAAACTGCCTTGGAATCCCTCTAATCCCTTCTGTGTTTTCAGCATCAGATAATTAACATATTTCTAGATGCAAGTCACTTTAGTTCAATTGATGCCTTTAGGTTCTGCAGGCTCTTAGGTTTAGTGTCACTGTGAAGATGGAAAGCTAGAACATACCAGGTGGTAAATTAGTTAATGAGGATTCCTTTATCTAGTATATTGGCTATCAAAATTGATTGAAAATTGAATTCACCTTCCTCACTGCCCTGCAGCAAGGTTTGTGAATGATGAATAGTCTCTCAGAAGCTGCTTAGGAAAATCAAAGTCAGATTTACCAGTGGTATTCAGACGCAGTCTGTAAATATCATGAGGCAGGGTCCTGGTATCCTTAAGTAATCCAGCTCCCTGCAGGTGTGCTTTTAAGGAGAGTAGAGACATCAGAGATGGTGCTCTTCTTTTTGTGTTAACGTGTGTGTTATAGAAAAGTGTCTCATGTTGTTGCCTCTGTCATTTAATACGTGACAAACATATAACACTTACTTTAATATTTTTCAAAAATGTAAAAGTTTTTGCTGAGATAATTGGAGATGCACATGCAGCTATAAGAAATACCACAGAGAGATGGAGTGTGCACTTCGCCCAGTTCCCCCCAGTGGTAACGCTTTGGAAAATCTTCAATATCACAACCAGGATATTGACATTGATACGACCCACTGATCTTATTCAGATTTCCTCTGTTTTCACTTGTACTCTTGTGCATAGGTGTGCATGCAGGCATGTGTGTACGCATGTATTAATATTTAGTTGATACAGCTTTATCTACTTGTGTAGGTTGATGTAGCCACCCTCATAATCAGTGACACTGAACAGTTCCATCAACACTAGTATCTTCTGTGTTGCTCTTTCAGAGCTATGGGCTTCCTTGGTGGCTCAGACGGTAAAGAATCCACCTGCAAAGCAGGAGACTGGGGTTCGGTCCCTGGGTTGGGAAGATCCCCTGGAGAAGAGAATGGCAACGCACTCCAGTATTCTTGCCTGGAGAATCCCATGAACAAGAGGAGCCTATGGTTCATAGGGTCGCACAGAGTTGGACACAACTGAAGTGACTTAGCACGTTGAAGGACACGTGACTGGTTTCCAGTTTTTGGCTATCATGAATAAAGCATCTGTGAACATTTGTGTGCAAGTTCTGTGTGAATGTCAGATTTCATATCTCTGGAATAAATGTCCAACTCATAAAACTCTTTAGGGGTAACTGAAGTAGTAAAATTTTCATCCTGTCTTACAAAAGAAAGGTGAAAGTGAAAGTTGCTCAGTCATGTCCAATTCTTTGTGACCCCATAGACTATACAGTCCATGGAATTCTCTAGGCCAGAGTACTGGAGTGGGTAGCCTTTTCCTTCTCCAGGGGATCTTCCCAACCCAGGCATTGAACCCAGGTCTCCCACATTGCAGGCGGATTCTTTACCAGCTGAACCACCAGGGAAGCCCAAGGATACTAGAGTGGGTAGCCTATCCCTTCTCTAGCAGATCAAACTGGGGTCTCCTGCATTGCAGGTGGATTCTTTACCATCTGAGCCACAAGGGAAGCCCGCCTTACAGAAGATGCTTTCTTCTAAAAGATGAGCCATTTCAGTTTGTGTAGACATGCAGACTTGTGGACATGTATATTATTTCCATCTTCTCGTAGGTGAACAGACAATGTTTTTCCATGAAAATAATTTGAATTTCAGTTCATTATATGGATGTTTCATGGGGAGATGAGGTAAAAGTACTTTAAAAAGAACAAAAAGGATGTACACGCAGAGTTATCACTAATTGGTTTGCCTTCTCACCTGTAAACTCTCCAGTTATTTGAAGTATCTCCATTGTTGCCATTTTGCATTATAATCATCTATTTACATGCCAGATGATCCCCACTCCAGTGAATTCTCAATTTCTTGAGAGGTGGGTTCCTGTGTTAATGATCTCAGTAATGCAGGGCAGGTATTTAACACATACTTCTTAAAGAATCTCTTTTTTTGCACAGGACAGTTTATGAGTCATCTAATATGTTTAATTTTCATGCAGCTAATTTGATAAAAAATAGCAAAGGTGTATGTTAATATCTTTCAACTATGCTATTACCATCTTATATATAGAAAAACTTCTATATATAAAACTGCTTCAGAGAAAACTGGCGAGTGGTTTAATGTTTGTTAGGATGAAGGGAATTTATCAAGGACAAAAGTGATATAATCTACTGTTTCACATGAGAGAAAATAGATTAGGAATTCACCTTTTCCATGAGTAATATCAAAGAATGACACAACCCAACATTTAGCTCAAACCTACATTTTGTAGTGGGATTAGAGCATATGTGACATTTAAAAATATTTTACATTTTGACAGTTGAAAGATACTTAATATTACTAAAATTCAGGTTTACTCAGGGTATGACTTCAGCAATTTTCTTTGGAAGCTGTAAAAGGCAGGAAGAGATTCAGAAATCTAGGATAAATTTATTTTACCATCAGTGGTTTGAGTTTGATATTTTATTTTAAACCTTATGATGCATTTCCGGTATTAATATCATAGCCTTTGTATATTATACTGCTTCGGTCCTCACTTAAGATGGTAAGGCCCAATGGTCGTGGAGCCTAGAGTTCCCTTTATTTATAAAAATAAATTTAACTTTATTGTTTTATTTTCCAGTCATGCCGGAGGGCTTGCAGGATCTCAGTTCCCTAATCAGGGATTGAATCCAGCCCACTGCAGTGAAAGAACAATGAAATAATTATGCAGCTATTTAAAACTATAAATGTGAACTTCTTTCATAACTCTTTTATTTGTAAAAGTAACAATATTTAATAGTTCTCTTATGATCTCTCCGTTCCTACTCTACTAGGCATACATATTGATACATAAAACTGACAATTGACAGGAAGGTTAGAAAACTTAGGTTTTGAATAATATAAAAAAATTAAGCATCCAAAGTAGTCCATACATTCTGATGTGCTCTGATATGGAAAATTGTCCTTTCTTTAAAATTTGACAAATGTTATATCAAGGTATATCAAGATTATAGGTATCCCCCTTATGTGTAGATTAGAAATTGTAAACTCTTCCATTCTTGACATCTTTTCTATTATATTTTGGAGAGTTTAACTTGGTACGCTAATACATGGCATTGTTTTAGAAGCAGCAGCAATTTATAGTTAGGTTGAAGCAAGTTCTTGTAATAATGACAGGCGAGGTTCAGCACTAATCCATGGGGATCTATGCAACATGGCAAACAATACTCTTTCCAAGACGTGTTTGAATTATGAATCCAGTGGTGGGCGGTCTCTCAGTTCTGTGCAGAATAGCTTTGGTGTGAGTTGATGGAGCATTTTGTACCTGGGATTCAGAACTTTTATGAAGGCCAATACCCTGAAACTCATTCAAGCAATAAATTCACTTGTCTTTGAGTTTACAAGGCAATAAACAGTGAAGGCCTTTGACCTTAACATTTACTGAATACATTTGCAGCAGTTGTGTTTATTGACAACTATTTATAGGGAAGCATTGGGCACTGAATTTCTTAAGGGGAGGAAAAGATCTTGTGGGTCTTTTTTAAAAAATAAAAACTCCTGAATTTAATTTTTGGCTATTAGACAGATTTTGAGTTTTGGAGTTGGGATTTGATTCTAACTGCATGCAAATCATGCTTTGGGAATTTCTTTTTTTATGATAAAACTATGGGGGAATTTATTCACCTTGGGGTACATTATGCATTTTGAGTTTCGTGAATCAAAGACATGAAAGTAAAAGAGGAATCTTTATTATTGAAATAATTGCTATGCCATGAAAAAGGCAGTCTGGAGCTCTTCTTTCTTCCTGAAACCTGGGAGGGATTACTATTGCTCCACATTGCAGGTGGGAAATTGGGTGCAAAGCAATCAATCAAGAGTTTTGTTTCTTAGAAGGAGAGTCATAATGATGGGTGAATTAGAAAAGATGCTGCACCTTGGGATACAGGGCAACATGCATCCATAATGGAAAAATGTCATTTTTACTCAAAGAGAGTCCTCTGAGCCAACTTTTCACCGTCAACTCAACCACAGTTACATCCCACCAGAAGGAAGCATGTACCTATAATGGCCAAGGAAAGCGGGTAACCTCTTCTCATCATGCTATTTGAACATATTGGAAATAGGGAGAAACCCCTTGTTGATTTTGGTGGGACTCGTGCCTTGGAGAACATGATGTGCTGATCGTTATCTCAACATCTGGTATAGTGGGAGTACTTGAGGGGGCAGTTAACAGGATCCATTCCTCCTAGATTCCACAGTAACACTGACACCACACTCTTAGTAGATGAATTCTGCAATAACAGTGCTTGGCAGCCTTGCAGTTAGCTTAAAAAACTTCGGCTCACAAAATTCTTTGCAAGCTTTCTTCTCACAGAAGGAGTGAACTGCAAGAAAAACAAAAGAATTATGTATTTTTTGGGTCATGTTGTCACTTCATATTAGACAATGATCTATGGACCCCCCTCCATTGAAGCTCTGACTGCATTTATGTCCATTGCCCTGGGTCTGGGCTTATGTATCTGTCTTAACAGGCTGTGAAAGAAAAGTTATGTTTCATCTGTTTGTCGAGGGAAGTGGGGTAAGATTGGGTTGGTTTAGCTAGTTAAATCTAGTGTTATGATGTTGATGGTTAATGGTTCTAGTTAGCTCTGCCGAGAGAAAAATATGTGTTTCAATGACACAGGCCACTCTCTTATAAATGTGGCCATTGTTTGGGGAGTAAAGGAATGATGGGAATGACTCAGGACTGTTCATTTATTGAGACTGGAAAATAATGGAGTATAATCTGCAAAAATACTGAATCATGGTGCTGTACATCAGAAACTAATACAAAGTTTTAAATCAAATATACTTCAATTTAAAAAAGACTACTGAGGCAAGAAAAAAATTATGCATTCAACTTAAAAAAAAGACTGAAAAGGTGATTGTCAGAGCAGATGCTGCTGTTAGAAATCAATTAGAGAGGTTAAAGACCCATAACTGGAGTCACTTATTTCATAGAACACAGAATTTTGCACTATCCTTTTCATAATTATCCTATACTCTGTGTTTGATAATTATACCAACGTTATGGTCATACTCAATATAACATTTCAATGGTCATGTCCCATTGAAATCAATTTCATCTCAACTTCGTCACTTTGGGCTCTGGCCCATAATTGAAGACAGTGCTCCACATGGAGCCATGGTGTTGTGCAATGATATTAGTTGGGCAAAGCAAGTAGCTGCTTTCTAAGGTTATCATGTGTAATTCCTTTTTCCAGTTCAAGAACATATCTTGTTTTAAACAATTTTTGAAAGGCAGCCAAAGAAAAGGTTGGCTCAGATATGCCTTTACCAGCCTTGTTTATGGGATATAATGTTCCACGATTGGAGGAAGATGATAAAGAAAAGCTGGCTTTGGGTGATGTGTAGAAATATGTGTTCATGTATTTAAATTCCATGGAAGAGTAAAGCCCAAAGAGAAAGACTGAATAGAAAAACATTACAATAGGATTATTGATTACTATCTTATATTCAATTACAGCTCAGAATGAAGTTCTAATAGCCAGCTGTTAGTGAGAAGAGTATGTTAGTAAGAGCTATCTAACAGAGGACTAAATGGCATCACTTAAAAAAAAAAACAAAACAACCTTTTTCTTTTATATTGGAGTTTAGCCAATTAACAATGTGGGGATAGTTTCAGGTGGCCAACAAAGGGACTCAACCATACCTATACATGTATCCATTCTCCCCCAAGCTCCCCTCCCATCTGGCCTAAGTGGCACCACTTTTGATGAACTGAAATTGAGGCAAGAATATGAAAAATGACAAATGATATGAAGATTTATAGGACTTCTATTTTCTTTCCTGATCACTCTTATCAAATATGCAGGCAAACAAAGTTTTCTTTGAAAGCCAGTTTCTCAAGGGAGGCAAAATTGTTTTTGTGATCCAGCTGATTTTATATTAACTCTGGGGGCACTCACTCCAAAAATGGAAAGCTTAACTGAACAAACCAGGAACTCCCTGAAACAACTTGAAACTTCCCAGAAAGTGGTGCACGCAGCCTTGTGTCAGAAACAAACAGAAAACAAACCAACAGGCTGCGGAAACCTGTTTGTTGAGCAGCGAGAGGGAAATGCCCTCAGCCAGACAGTCTAAACCCAGGAATGTTGGGCAAGAGATCAGACCCACAATCGGAAGGGGAGAAGAGGCCGATAAGGCTGCAAAGAAAGCAGTGTCAGTCACCAAAACTGGTTTCAGAAGTAAAGCGAGGAGGGCCAGGATGTTTATGATACGATCACATTGTGCCGCTAAATCCTGGCACACACCACATCACAGGAGCTGTGACTAAGAGGCACCAGCTACATAACCCCGCATGCGCATGTGCCAATGTAGAGCCTACCAAGTTGGGCTTTGGTGCGAAAGAAGACACGTTCTCCTCATTGAATGTAAAGCAGTCGTCCTCCTTCTCAACAGGACGTCTCCCCTTTGTAGTCAGTGCCAACAGGTTGGTTGTATAACTAGGGTTATGGATGATCCACATTTTGAATTCAAGACATGAGGCTC
Organism: Bos indicus x Bos taurus; assembly: GCF_003369695.1. Lineage (NCBI taxonomy): Eukaryota > Metazoa > Chordata > Mammalia > Artiodactyla > Bovidae > Bos > Bos indicus x Bos taurus. Next base: position 60,696,343 of record NC_040085.1, on the reverse strand, counting down.
ATTTTCAGATGTTAGTAGGAAGATAGATTTTTGTGAAACGGGTATTTTTTAATGGCCTTACTTATCCTTTCATTGGAGAAGGCAATGGCACCCCACTCCAGTACTCTTGCCTGGAAAATCCCATGGATGGAGGAGCCTGGTGGGCCGCAGTCCATGGGGTCGCTAAGAGTCGGACAAGACTCAGCGACTTCGCTTTCACTTTTCACTTTCCTGCATTGGAGAAGGCAATGGCAACCCACTCCAGTGTTCTTGCCTGGAGAATCTCAGGGATGGGGGAGCCTCGTGGGCTGCCGTCTATGGGGTCTCACAGAGTTGGACACGACTGAAGCGACTTAGCAGCAGCAACCCTTTCATGGAACGTGGGAGTACTTCAGTGAGCTTCTAGACAAGATCTTTTCATGCTTCTCTTTCTCTTCTTAGTTTCTTGGAAGTGTAACTGTTACTTCTGGGGGAAGATGGCAGCTTTGTACGCTTCCTGTGCCTTTATGAGTTTCTAGGATGTTAGTTCATGGACCAGCTCCTACTGTGCCCATAAAGATAAGAGGTGAGTACAGGGGAGTTTCCAGGTGCGCCTTGCCTCTCTCAGAATCTCCCTTCATCACTTCTGATTCTGCCCACCGGGGACGCAAATATGAAACACCACATGCTGATTTACTATTTTACCACTATAAAATGCATTTCAGGGTGTTCTGAGGCTTGTTTTTGGCCAACCTCAGTGTAGTGTTGCTGACGGGGAGGTGTTCAGGTGTTTGCATGTGGAAGCTGAACATGGCTGCTGAGTGGGAATTGTCAGTAAGTGGAAATCAGTGGCGGATACCTTAGCCTTTTTTCTTGTTCAACATTAATCTCAGGACTACGTTTATAGGCTGATTCCAGATGTGCTTGACTCCAAGGCTGAGTTTTTTGAGGTGACAGGTGGTGTGTTTACCTCAGTAGAAAGAAGGTCAAATTGTATTATAGATCTCAGGGCAAAAGTCTGACTATCCCAGGGGAATGCCTGACGGCTCATTTGGCTGCAATCTGGCCCAGAAGTTTTGGAGAGCACTCACCCCTGGGAGTGGGGAAGAGGTGTCATTCTCAACGGCTGCGATAGAGGTCGCAGCTTGAAAGGAAAGTGCTCCCCTGGGGAAGTGAAATTTGAGCTTTTAACGTGGTGTCCCCCAGGGTCATTCCTCTCCGTGCACCACTCTAAACTGCTGGCTGGCTCTTGGTGTTGTTATTCTGCAGCCATGGTATTTGGTGAGCTGTGTTTTTAGGAACACTTAATTGGTTTGACCTGCCCTATTACTTCTTACATGAAGGGGAGCATTCCAGGAATAGAGCTCTAGACTCTTGCCTGGCAAACTTGAAAAATGTACAGACCTCCTTTAAAGGGACAACCTTGTCTTTGTGCATCTCTTGCGTTGACTTCCATCCTTTTTGTTATTATACTCTCTATACACATAAAGTTGGACATACATTCCTAATGTTTAGAAAACCTATACTATTGAAAATAACAGTATTAATCAAATAGCATGGATGATGTCATTTTGCATAAGCCCTGATTCATAGTAGAAGCACAAACCTGAGATTCAGTCTCATATTTAATTTGCTGTTTTAACTTCAGTGATGCTAGTTCAGAGAATTTCTGTTCGTGCAAGTGAGTTTTAGGAAAAAAATTGGTAACTTCAAGACAAAGATAGTTTAGAAACTCAGACTTTATATTAAACCTAAAATTTACTAAAAATAAGTATTCCAATGCCACTTTTAATGAGGCATCAGTTAATTGTGAGGTGTTTTCTGCACTAGAAAGTCAGACTAGCATCACAGTGGATTGACCTCTGCATCAAATGGGTATCTGGTTCAAAGACTGTTGAAGTTGCGACTAGAAATAGTCTTTATGGGTTATTTGCTATTATGGTAACAAAGTGGTACAGTTATGTACAAAGGCAGGGACCACCCACCACTTTAACTTGCATTGCAAATGGAATACAGACTGTTATGGCAAAGGTTCTTTTGAGCACTGTATGCCTGTATTGCTATGTGTCTTGCAATGACTCAGTTCCTCCACCAGTGTTTTTAAATGTGAAGTAGCAGGGCTTCCCTGGTGGTCTAGAGATTAAGAATCTGGCTTGCAGTGTAGGGGACATTGGTTCAATCCCTAGTTTGGGAAGATCCCACATCCCACGAGGCAACTAGGCCCTTGCACCACAACTAGTGAGTCCATGTTCTGGAGCCCATGAATTGCAACTGCTGAAGCCTGTGTGCCCTGGGGTCTGTGCTCCATAACGAGAGAACCCACCATAATGAGAGAAGTCCACGTACCACAACTAGAGGGTAACCCCTACTTGCCACAACTAGAGAAAACCAGGATGCAGCAACAAAAACTCAGCATAGCCAAAAATAAAAATAAATAAATAAACACACACACACACACACATTAAATGTGAAGTACCAGGCATGGACACAGGTGGATCACATACTGTGGAAGGGTAGAAGCAGACTTGGTCATCCCAGAGTAGGATTCAGTTGTAAAGCACCAGAAAATGACTCAGAATTTGCTTATGTTACATATTTGGGATTTTTGTCATGTGAAAAAAAAAAGAACTAAAAAGTCCAGTAAAGCACAATAACCAAAAAGTGGAAACACCCACATGCTCATTAAAGGATGAATGGATAAATAAAACATAGTATGAATATATCCATACAATGGAATATTATTCAGCACGAAAAAGGAAGGAAATTCTGACACATGGATCAACGTGGATGATCTTGAAGACACGCTGAGCGAAACGAGCCAGTCACAAAAGGACAAATACTGTATGATTCCACTTATGTGAGGTACCTAGAGTAGTCAGTTTCTGAGACAGGAAGTAGAGTAATGGTTGCTGGGAGCTGGGAGGAGAGGGTAACGAGGAGTTAGTGCTTAGCGGGTATAGAGTTTCCATTTGGGAAGATGGAAAAGTTCTGGAGCTGGATGGTGGTGGGGGTTGCACAACAAAGTGAATGGACTTAATGCCACTGAGCTGTACACTTAAAAATGCTTAAAATGGTAAATTTTATGTTATGCATATTTCACCAGAATAGAAAGATGCTGACAGAGCAATCTCAGACACCCAGGAGTGCCATAGTCTGAGAAACACTGCTCTGGACTGTGGTCACCCAGTGTAAGTCCGGGCACCGGGGCCGATCCACTGTCCTTGGGGAAAGAGGAAAAGATAGGCAGTGGTACTAGGATTTCAGAAAGCTAATTACCAGTTTAAAAAGTTTTCATTTATCCTAGGCTTATGTTTATGCCCCTTTTTTGGGGGCTGTTTAAAATCTCCCTTTTGTGAAATAAGGGGAGTAGCAGTTGCTGATGATGGCGGTTTTTCTCTAAGGCACTGACTTAGCAAAGTACAAGCAGTTGGGAACACCACATTGCTTCCCCCAATTAAGAGGTTATTTAAAACACCGATTAGTGAAATCCCCAAATCTTGGAACTGCTGCTTTTAAAAACTGGCATGTGGTCCTTTTATTCCTCCCCATTTTGATGGCTATACTTACTTAAGGTGCAATGAATAGGAGAAAAATTATAGCTTGGCATTCTAGAGCCAGATTCTACCATCTCCCTCAGCGGCCTTTGCAAAACATAAGGACCTGTACAGATGTAAGTTGTTGTTAACTCTCTTTCAATATTTATTGAACACCTTTGGTAGGCTTGGGGAAACAAAGATGAATAATAAGGTTCGGTCCCTGCCCTGGAGGAGCCCATGGCCCAGTGGGGGGCGGGGGCCAGTCACATAACCAACTATAACACAACGTGATAAATTCTGTCACAAGGAGATGGACAAAGTGCTACGGGAGAACAAAGGAGTAGGTAGTAAAGCCGTAACATTATCCCAATGTTTTACAACTTTTATAGTAAAGAAATATATTGTCTAAGACTTGAAGTCAAACCTTTTGGCTGAGAGGTGGGCCCATTTCCCCTCATCTTGACCCCAGATTAGAAAACAAATCATCCCCACAGGACCTGGGCAGATGCAGATGAATTCAGGGTGAGGATCTGTGACGGAAGGCAAGTTTGCAGGGATAGCATATATCAAGGCTCAAGCATGTCAGAGGGGAGGGTGAAGGGCTCACGAGACGGGTGGACCAGACAAGAATCAGGGTGGCCCAGACTCCAGAGAACAGAGAAAGGCAGGAGGGCTACATGCCAAGCGCATAAAAGGACCCCAAGTGGCAAAAGAGCAGGAGGACAGCTGGGGTACATTATTAAGAACTGAGTTGATTACTGAAAAAAAAAGAGGGAAAATAATAAAGACAGTGTTTCTGCAGGGAAAATAACAAAAGACTGTGCTCATTGCAGGCTTTCTGTGTTCTAGGCCCTATGCTAACATCTATTTTATTTAATCTTTGCAGGAATGCTGGGGATATTAATATGGCTATCGTCCTCATTTTCAGTCAGTTCAGTCCCTCAGTCATGCCCGACTCTTTGTGACCCCGTGGACTGTGCATGCCAGGCCTCCCTGTCCATCACCAACTCCCGGAGTTTACTCAGACTCATGTCCGTTGAGTCGGTGATGCCATCCAACCATCTCATCCTTTGTCATCCCCTTCTCCTCCTGCCCTCAATCTTTCCCAGCATCAGGGTGTTTTCCAATGAGTCAGTACTTTGCATCAGGTGGCCAAAGTATTGGAGTTTCAGCTTCAGCATCAGTCCCTCCAATGAATATTCAGGACTGATTTCCTTCAGGATGGGCTGGTTGGATTTCCTTGCAGTCCAAGGGACTCTCAAGAGTCTTCTCCAACACCACAGTTCAAAAGCATCAATTCTTCGGCACTCAGCTTTCTTTATAGTCCAACTCTCACATCCATACGTGACTACTGGAAAAATCATAGCTTTGACTAGACAGACCTTTGTTGGCAAAGTAATGTCTCTGCTTTTGAATATGCTATCTAGGTTGGTCATAACTTTTCTTCCAAGGAGCAAGTGTCTTTTAATTTCATGGCTGCAGTCACCATCTGCAGTGATTTTGGAGCCCCCCAAAATAAAGTCTGTCACTGTTTCCATTGTTTCCCCATCTATTTGCCATGAAGTGATGGGACCGGATGCCATGATCTTAGTTTTCTGAATGCTGAGTTTTAAGCCAACTTTTCACTCTCCTCTTTCACTTTCATCAAGAGGCTCTTTAGTTCTTCTTCACTTTCTGCCATAAGGGTGGTGTCATCTGCATATCTGAGGTTATTGATATTTCTCCTGGCAGTCTTGATTCCAGCTTATGCTTCATCCAGCCCAGCGTTTCTCATGTACTCTGCATATAAGTTAAATAAGCATTTTACAGATGGGATAACTGAGTCTTAGGCTTCTAACTTGCCCCAGATCACAATGGTTGGACACTCTAGGTGTAGAGCTAGGGTTTGACCCCAGACCTGCAGGACCACAAAACTCAACCTCTCCAGTCTTACCTCTGACACCAGAGTCAGCACCCTCCCACCTTCCAGCTGACTGTCTCCAGCTGGATATGCCACAAGCTCCTCACAGTTAACATGTGAAAGCAAAATTCCCCGCTCTGCTGTTCACTCTGGCCCGCCTGCCTGTTTCTCTTCTCTCAGGCCTAAAGCCCCAGCTTGTTCTGCCTTTGTACTACTTTCTTGCCACATCCAGAGGCTGCCTGGGTTTCTTGGCATCTGACCCAAACTTTCCATTCTTCTTGCCACGGCTGCAGTCCAGCCCCTGCGCTGCCTCTCACCTGCTAATTTGTCCTGGGCTACTAGTCTCCACCATCGCCAATGAACGAGAACTCTGCTGGCAGATAAAGCTGATTTTAATGCTCAGCTCTGATTACATCACTCTCTTCTCAGAATTTAATATATGAATAACAACAATGGATTTCTTCCTATGGACTTATAAGAGCGTTCAGCCTCTTTAGTTAGGCATTCAAAACTTTAAATAACCTTCCTCAGTGCAACTTTCCAGAGTTAAATTGCACTGTTACTTCCACATCCCCTCTTGCCCTTTAGATGCTTTTATTCCAAACAGACTCTTCCTAATATCTTACCCTTTACCTGTATCCCTTTATTCATGTGCTACTGTTTGCCTGACATGTGCTCTCCATCACCTCTCCCTGCTGACATTCTAACTGTTGTTCTGGGTTTGTTTCAGATTCCAATTCTTCCCTGAGGATACCCCTTTTATCCTTCTTGGGACTGACCTCTCTTGAAATGCTGGTATAAGCATACTGTGTCAGGCAGTAGTTCCATGTTGACTTTTACCTCATATACTTGCCTTAACTCTTTTCATTAGATTTTGACTTCCTGAAGATAGGGGTCTTGTCTTATTCATAATTTGGTTCTCATTAGGGCCCATGCATTGAAGGAATAAATGGAGTTGGAAGAGGCTGGCAGATGGAAAAATGGGGAGCTGAGAGAAAACTGGTTTCTAGCCACATCATCTGGAGAAGGCAATGGCACCCCACTCCAGTACTCTTGCCTGAAAAATCCCATGGACAGAGGAGCCTGGTGGGCTGCAGTCCATGGGGTCGCTAAGAGTCCGACACGACTGAGCGACTTCACTTTCACTTTTCACTTTCATGCATTGGAGGAGGAAATGGCAACCCTCTCCAGTGTTCTTGCCTGGAGAATCCCAGGGACGGCAGGGCCTGGTGGGCTGCCGGCTATGGGGTCGCACAGAGTCGAACACGACTGAAGCGACTTAGCAGCAGCAGCCACATCATCCATGGTTTAGATGCCCCAAGAGTTTTTCCTGAAGAAATAACTCCAACTTCATCCATGTAATTTTTAGGTTTTGCTTTGCTGCTATCAAATCACATTCTCTTCTCTTCTGCATCCCATCATTCTCTCTTCACTCTCTTTTATTCTCTCAGAAACTGTTCCACCTTTTAGGATTAAATCAACTCTTTCTGATCATTCCAGAAACTCATTTATACTTATTTTAAGGGTTTATGTTTTACATATTCTAAAAATACTCTTACCATCTTGTCTCATTTACATTTGGGGCAATTTCGATTTGTGGTCGTCTGTCCTTGTCCTGTATCCTCTAGTTATCTCTTTACCAAGGGCAGGGCTGTTGTGTGGAGCAACATCAGGTCACAGCATCACTAGCCTCTATGGATAGTGTTCTCTGGAGTTGAGCAGTGCTCAGCCTGCTCAACAGTACGTGGCAGCCCTGACTACAGACCCATGAAAGGCAGGTACATGTTTGGCTGCTTTCTGGTCACTTCATAAGGTCATCATGGGCTCACTTGGACCCTGGGTGCCTCCAGAGGGGTTGAATGGGAAGCCAACTGTATGCTGGTTTCTCCAACCACTCTTGAGTTTCAGGAAATCAGGCTCCTGTTTGGACATCTGGCCCTTGTCTGGTCTGTTACTGGGCATGCAGAGACTCCACAGACTATCGAAGTAAGCACCAGGAGCCTGAGAAACCACTTGCAGGTGCTAAATTTCCCATTTGGGTCTTCAGATTGGCATCAAGAGGAGAAAATACTTGGAATCCAATAGCACTGCCAATTATGAGAAGTTGGTTGTGGCCTTTGTGTCAAAATTATGTGCTTGTTTAAGCCCTGGGTACTATAGTGATTGGTCCTGTGTAAACACAAAGACAAATGACGCTTTGTATTAGTCTACCACCTGTGCCTGTCAAGTTGCCTAATCGCCCCTTCGCAAGCCTGCTTCTCATGAAATAAATGTACCAGGCAGTGTAATGAGATGTTTCCCCTTTGAGTTTTGGGACTGCTTACTCCCATATGGGATGCCTAGTTCTCTGAATTCCAGGACAACTAGGGATGGGGCTTTCCTGCAGAGGAGGTATGATGTGCTATATTCTTGGAACTCAATGTGAGTCTGAAAGGAAAAATGACCCAGAGGAGGACAAGCAAGAATAGACAGCCCATTAGCAGCCGAACCATATGACAAAGTAAAAAGCAACTTCAGAGCTGTCAGCGCAGCAGCTGGGGGATCATGCGAAGAAGCCAGATGCTGCTGCTAAAAGATTATTTTCCACAAGGTTTGGGCCTGTGATGTTCATCTCAGCCCCATGTGTGGCCTTGGGCATGGGGCTTTATTGCTGGATGAAATAAAGAGGGTGAGGAGAAGCAGTGGGGGAGGGGGCATTGCGTGTCCTCCTGGGGGCTGCCTTATAAACTTGAAGCAGACAATAAGAAGTGGAAATCCTGTTCATTATATCCTACCAAAAAATTAAGAATTTGAACTCCATACATACCCCCTGTATAAGGTGTTTATTTGGAAAACTACCTAACAAATGGCCTATTTTAATTTGGAACTGGATAAGTTGGTGAGATCTTGCTGCTGGCTCATCCTATCTGACTTTCTAGCTTTTTTTTCTTGTGGTCCCAGGAGTATTCATATGTGTGGAGTCTTCTGGTATTGATCTTTGTCCCTAGTAAGTGGAATTTGTTTTCATTTTACAGGCGAGTGAACTGAAAAGAATCATACCAACTTAAAGGAATTCAAAATGGCTTGCTTAAAGTTATTCCATTTGACGTCTTGAGGCATAGAACTTCCTGAGTGCTGAAGCCTTTTTCTCAGCACTTACCACTAGACTGCATTTTCCTGCTGTTTCCTCCGCTTGTTTTACTCCCCCAGATTCACCTGTTTCCTTCACGTGGTCTCTCCTTTTCCCCCATACCATGGACTAATGATATATGAAACCAGTGTATTTTCTATCATACCCAGAAGACTACTGGAGAGGTCATTTCTTGACTTTTTGGAAGAGAGAAGCAATTTAAAAAAAAAAAAAGATTATTTGTACTGGAGAGAATTTGTGGAAACCGGCTGAATACTTTAAAAAATCTCAAGGTCTGAGGGGATGATTCTTTCTGCACCAGGCAAATAGAGCAGTCTGAAAATAAACTGTAGAAATTAAGTTTGATGCATTTCCTTAATATCTTGGGGGATGAGAGTGTTTTGCCTCCAGATAGGGGAACTGGGTTGAAGGATATCCTTTTTTGGTTTATTCCCCTCACTGAAGGAGAGCAAATAATGGACTTAGGTTATTGTGTTACCTGAAATGCAGATTCCCTGTGGCTGGTAAGGAGTGTGGTTCTACCTTGAAACATTTTTATGTGGTTTGGATAGTTTGACGATCTTGGGGTTTGCTGGTCAGGCCATTGAGAACCTGGGGGTACATTTCAAACAGGCACTAGGAGGCATTTTCCTCATTCTTTGTCTCCTATTTCCGAGCTTTTCTTCTGTTATGGAGCAGCACTGCCTCTCTTAGGTTGGGTTTTCTTCGAAAGCAGAGTCAATGAGAAGAGCTTATGCGCAGGTAGTTCATTTTGTGAGGTATTGTAAGGGATGGGGGTGTTCAAATCATGAAATAGGGAGAGTGGAAAGCCAGGACCAAGGTATATTAAAATGGTCACCAATGCAACTGGGCCCAATCCCACTGGGCATCCTCTGAGTAGCCATGTAAAGTGCACCTCAGAGTTACTCACTCAAGGGACAGAAAACAGGAATGTTTAACTGCTGCCTCTCCCACTCCACAGGCCAAGAGTTGTCCCGTGAGATTAACTTCCTCACTCTTTCACATTTGTGCACATGTGAGTGTCTTGCACCCCTGCTGTGTCAGAGATGCCCCAAGGAAGAACAGAAGTGATCCTGGGTGTAGCTGAGGTAAAGTTGCTGCTGGGCACACCTGGGTGCAGCTGGTTGCCAAGGCAACATCTGAAGTCCAAGATGGGCTGAGAGGATGTGAGGTGGAACACAAAGGTATCTGACAGTCTGTGCCTCGAGGGAGGTGTGGCCCCAGGCGTCTTAGGGTGGCCTTGAGATTCAAGGGAAAGCATAGTTCTTGGGCAGATGGCAGGCAGTCTACAAGACTATGTTGACTTCTATCTGTTTTGGGGGCTTCCCTAATGGTTCAGAGTGTAAAGAATCTGCCTGTAAGGCAGGAGACCCAGGTTTGATCCCTGGGTCGGGAAGATCCCCTGGAGAAGAAAATGGCTACCCACTCCAGTATTCTTGCCTGGAGAATTCCATGGTCAGAGGAGCGTGGTGGGCTACAGTCCATGGGGTTGCAGAGTCAGACACGGCTGAGTGACTGATTCTTACTACTACTTCCCATCTGTTTCACTGCTTATTTTCTAAAGTTCTCCTGCTGTGGGACTATAGGATGCTGTGTTCCCCCCATCCTCATTGGTTTTAGATACAGGGGTTGAGCTGGTCACTTCCTGCATTGTCCAGTGTTTGAGTCAGGATCCCAATAGCACACTCAAGAGGGTGAGCCAAGAAAAGAGTGTAATCATAGAGTCTAGGTACAGTTCAGGGGAATCAGCACTGGGGGGAAGTCCTACCAGGTTTAGGCTGCAGGAGCAAGGGGAGGGAGCATTGCAGAGCTCTGGGAGCTGTAGTTGTGGCTGAAGTAGAGGCTGCAGGAGGGAAGCCATGACCTTCAGGAGAAAGACCTGGGGAGCTGGGGAGTTAGGAAAAGAAATACCTTGATTTCACTCTCCTCTTGGCCTCTGCTCTCCTGCTGGTGCCCTCTGTTGGCTGACCACAGAGAATAAGGGAGCCTGAGGTAAACATCCATGTGGTTCAGCCTTTCTGGGCACAGAGCAGAGTGGAGAAGGGTAGAGAGTGAATTTGGAGGGGTAAATGGAAGATACCCAATGAGGCTGGCACACACTGTTGGCAGTATATTATTGGGTTTTTGGGTGCTATTCATACCTACTTAAAGATGGCTTGCTTTAGCACAGATAAGGAATCTTTAGCCCTGAGAAATGAGTGGCTTAGTATTGATCTAGCTTGGGGGGATGTAGCCCAGAGTGTGGCTAGATGGATCACTGTGGGGTTTTAGTACATTCAAAGTTTTTCAGAAAATATTTTTTTAACAATGAGGTTGGAGAGACATTTTATTTACTGTGTAAAAATCGTGCTGGTCCATAAACAAGGAATTGAAGGGGAAAGATGAGATTAAGCTTGTTCATGGTTTGCAATGGTGGTAAGGAAACTTTTCTCTCTCCTAATTTCCTTTGTTGATATTTTAATGCAGTTTTTGCAGTAAATTAAAAATAAAGAGAAGCCACTAGTTACTTGATGAGTTTGTTTGGACTTCTGGACAACCATGCTGGCTTTACCAAATATCTTGGATAAGAGAAGCTTTCAACATGAATATTTCTTGCCCGAGTCTTGGAAACTTAAACTAGAATCCATGTGAGGTTCATTTAATAGAGCCCTCTAGGTTTTTAAGCATTTTTTCCCATAATTACTTCTGTTTTCTTTATAAGCAGTTTTATGGGGAGTGGTGGGGAGGTATTTTCCTTTACCCCTTCAAGTGGCTTTGTGCCCAGTTCCCAGGTCACTGGATGCACAGAGTGAGATGCAGGCTCTTATACAACTTCAGTTCAGTGGCACATCTAATGTGCTGAGGCCTGTCCTTACTTTGGGGAGGCATAGGGAAAAAAGTTGCATGTTGTGGGGAGCCAGGGCTTCATTAGATCACTGCAATCAGCAGGCGCTTTCCCATCTCACCTTGCCCCTGGTGGGGAGGCTGCTGCACTCAGCAGTCAAAGCTGGCTGTCACTAATATTTATCAGCACACACAGATCAAATGCCAGACTGTGTTTCTAGGACATGACCCTGAGAAGTGGGGATGGGTGGCTTTAATACATCTCCTTCTAACCGCAACTGCAAACCTGACTCCAGCATCTTTGGATTGTCATGAGAATTTGCCCTGAGAAAAATGCTTTAGTTGAAAGGCATTGTTTCTGATCTCATAGACTATGACCAGTTGACAAGTTATCTGAGCTGAACTGGCTAGGCGGCCTGGCTTCCAGATGTGAACTGGTAGTTTAGTTTTCCAGTCTCCTCTCACCCCTTTCTGCCCAATAAGGACACTTAAGGACACTTTTTTTTTTTTTAAGGGGAAATAAGTAGCTTGCTAGTTCCTGGCATATATCTGATGTCATCAGGTGGAGACTGCATCTGAAGAGAATTTTGTTTGTATAAAATAGAGATGCCTACTGTCTGCCTAAACAGTGGAAAGACAGTTTTCTGTCTTAGCTGAGTGACAGGAACCAGTAGAAGCTTAAGGCAGAATTTACCAACATTTGATTATGGCCTCTGGATTTATAGCAACATTAAAGGACTACCTGGTAAAGTTTTTTTTTTTTGCCTAAGCATGTTTGCCTGATATCCTTATCCTTGGTAAAACAATTAATTTTGAATTGTTTGAAATGTCTTGAAGTTCAACTGTGCATCTGAGATGGAGTCCAATTAGACAAGGCAAGGGCCCTGTCCTGTAGGGGCAGAGTGATGGGGATCAGAATTGAAGGCCTGGGCCCTGTAGACATTCTCACAGCTAGTTTGGTTTCAGTGCCAACTTTCTTGCCCTTTCGAAAACTGGAATTGCGGTTTGCATGCTTAGTCTTCTGGCATCAGGCCATGTATTATAGTGGCGATCTTGCTAGTTTCAGAGATGGATGAAACTAGCTTTCATCTTTACCTGTTCAAAGCTTTACCTGTAACTATGGCTGTGAACTAGCAGGAAATGGCAACCCACTACAGTATTCTTGCCTGGGAAATCCCATGGACAGGGGAACCTGGTGAACTACAATTCACGGGGTCACAAGAGTCAGACACGACTTAGCAACTAAACCACCACTACAACAACAGCAAGATAATGGATTTTATGTGTCACCTTTTGCTAATTTCCAAAAGAGATCACTAATTGCTTACCTTGTGGGATTCTTGTGTGCTTGAATGAAACAGCACATCTAATTATTTTACGGTAAAGTTGCTTTTATTTAAATTATCTGTTATAAACTAGATCTTTTCCTGCCTCCCTCTGATCTCACTTCCTGAACCCTCAAAAACAAAAAAATGGGAAACATGGGAGAAAATGTGCTATAATCCCAAAGACAGCATGTGTGTGAGGCTGGTGATCCAGAAGGGAACACAGCTCAGCCTCCCGATTGAGAGAGGATGCACAGTATCAGCCATGTCTGCAAAGCATCCTTTAACTAGCACAGGCAGAGCTCCAGGCTGTTTAGAGGTGCTCCTGAAGCCCACAATCAGAGGTGGGAGTCCAGTTCCCCCAGGGTTGCCATCCACCTCCAGGGCAGAGTCATCAGATAAGAGCTTCCCAGACCCAGCCTTTTCTCAGGCCCCGAGTCTCTGACGGAGAACTCCCTCGGGCTCCACTTTGTAACTGTAGCCGAACCCCACGAGAGACCAAATGCAAGGACAAGAGGAAAACATCGAGTTGTTTCAAAATCGGAGACAAATGTAAACTAATATAAAAATAATAGCATTCCCTTGACCCTGTATCTTTGAGGCTTCCCGGGCCTCAGAGCTCTCTAATGGATTGTTTCATGGTTTAATCTGCCTTGTGTTTCTCTAAATTTAGTGATGCTGGGAGAGCTGGGCACAGGATTCTAGGAACTGAAACAAAGAATAGGAAAATAAGGAATGCTTGGCCACTGTAAATTTTAAAAATATTTTTTGTTCTCTTCTCAGAATATATCACATCATACATACTCTAGAAAAACAATTCATACAGGAAGGTTTTTCAAAGAAATCAGTATGTGTGTATGTACAAAATGTGCATCTCTAAATACATTATTTATATTTGCCAATGATACACTTTGATTATCTCATTGGAATAATAAGAAAATACTAGTAAAAACAATAGTAGATTTATGTGTATTCCTCTTCACTCTCCCCCACTCCCTCTTTCTTTGAAGATTTCTAAAATTCATCTGCAAGATGAAATTCAGAGATGGTAAAAAAAGTCAAGCTTTCATTGTTCATACTTAACAATTTAGAAATGAGATATTTATTTGTTGTAACTTTAAAATTCAATTCATTGTGTTGATCACGCATCTACTAAGTACCTAGAAAAAAATCAATACACAACTTAGTTCTTACTCCTAAGAAGTATAGGGTAGTGTCAGAGGTGGTTGGAGGAACTGTGTGTGTGTGTGCTCTGTCATGTCCGACTCTTTGTGACCCCATGGACTGTAGCCCTCCAGGAATCGCTGTCCATGGGATTCTCCAGGCAAGAATTCTGCAGTGGGTTGCCATTTCCTCCTCCAGGGGATCTTCCTGACCCAGGGATCGAACCTTCGTTCTCCTGCATTGGCAGGCAAGTTCTTTACCACTGAGCCACCTGGGAAGTCAGAGGTGGTTGGAGGAACTGGATCCGCAGTAAATAGAGACAGCAGGAGAAGGCAGGGGTAGAGAAGCATTATGATAGCATGAATATGTACGTGCAAACACTAAAGAAACTTTGAGGTGGTCAGAAGAAGATAAACCAGGGATGCCTGGAAGACCAGAAACATCAGAGGTACAGTTGGAGATGGAACATGTGGGACTCTTGAGAGATTCTCTTCTCCTCACAAATAGGCCTCAGTGAAGCAATTGCTTATGTCCAGTGCTAAGCTTGGCACACAGGGAGGCCAAAGATTGCAGCGAATGATATGTGCCATGTTTCCCTCCTCCCCTGAGTGGAGGATGGAAGCAACTGGAAAGCCCTTCTCACCTGGCTCCAGGAGACAACGGACTGAACTAATTTTCAATGAACACATTGTCCAGCTGCCGGAAGCAGTGGCCGGATCTCAGCCTTGGCGGTCGTGGGAGATGCGGCTGTGGGAGTGCAGTGGCTCCAGGCGTTGCTTATTCTCTCTGGATGCCCACGTGGAGTGGGGCTTTTGCAAGTCGTAGTCTGTGCAGGTTGTGTAATATTAGTTTGGATGCTCCGTGTTTAGTTTGAGGCCTTTAGGATCCTTCCTGTCTTCCCATTTAAGTGTCACCACTCAGGGAGTTCTGTCTGGATGGCCCTACCTAAAGGGGTCACAGTCTCTATTATTCTTTGGCACAGCATCCTATTTATTTCATCCGTGGCATTTTTCACAATCTCATTATTTTGCTTGTTAGTTTTGATGAGGATAGCATTCCCTGTAAAATAAGATGGCATTATGTGCCAGTAATTTTAAAGAAACGTTAAAATCTCAGTGTGTTTTTAGCTCTCCTTTCAAATGGCCTTCTAGAAGTTTACTTATGACTATAGGTCTGCCTCTCCTCCTCTTGTCGAGTGTCACTGGGTTTCTGCTTTTCCACCTGAGTGTCACAACTCCATGGCCTTCCTCTGAAAAGTGCTCAGGTCCCCCACCTGCCCCCAGAGTAGTCTCAAGGCAGCCAGACACTGGGAATGGTGGGTCCAGTCTCTGGGTGGTGGACATACTTGTACCGTCTGTACAATGTACTTCTTTTTTATTTTAATTTGTTTTTATGTTTTTATCATGCCATGTGGCATGGGGGATCTTTGTTCCCTGACCAGGGTTCGAACCCATGGCCCCTGCATTGGATGTGTGGAGTCTGAACCACTGGACTGCCTGGAAAGTCCCTGTACAACGTACTTCTTATCAATAACAAAAATGTGTTTCAAGTTCTGAGTCTGTGGCCTCTTTACTGCCTGATATAGCTGGCCTTTCATGTCTGTCTGCCCTACTGGATTCTTCACACTGAGAGAAGAGGGCCTGTGTCTGTCTTGTTATATTCCAAGGCTGTAGCATAGTATGGGTCTGATCCATGCATCCTGGATTCTCAGTCAAGTGAGATCTTTGCTTCTTCCTGTTTCTCGAGTCACATTTTACCCCCGGAGTGCCACCATCTCCCAACCTGTGTAGCCCATCTGAACCATGAACCAACCAAATTTGCAGGGTGAAGAGGAATTAGAGGTAGGACCACTTCTGGTTCTACTAGTTGGTTTTCAGCTCTATTCTAGGGAGTTTGGGGAAGGAATCGGAACTCTGAAGAGTCCCAAGATGTCCCTTGTGGGCCCCCAACCCCTGACTCCAACTTTCCAGTGCGGCCTGTGGCAGTCATTTCTCCATGGCCCTTCCTGTCCTCTCGCCCTCTCTCAGCCTGGCTCCCTATGTGGGCTGTTCTTCTTGTTCTTGAATGCCTGGATCGCTCTTTATCTACTCGCCATCTGTGTAAGGGGATCCTGCCAAGATGATCAGATGTGAACTCAGTGCCAGAAACATTTTAATTAATTTATGGTGATAAAATGCGAAAAGAAAACCATTGAGGAAAGCCTGGGCCAAAGAAAATTAAACATAAGAGGAAACAAAGAAACTAGAGCCATGCGGCCTTGGAAGGAAGGGCCCAGTTGGCAAAGGAGCCAGCAAACACTTTCTCTCTTGCCTTCTTCACTTTTTTAATAACACCCAGGTGGAAAAGCCGCAGAGGCCTGGGGACCGGAGAGGGTGGGGGAGAAAACTAAGTAGGCTGCTGTTGGCTTAGGCTTCTTGACCAGGGCAATTGACCACAGGTGTGTAGAAAACATAAGGCAAGGCTGCAGGATTGCAGGCCCCTCTGTAGCGGGAGTGGCCAGTGTTTTCCAAGAGGGAAGCAGAAAAGGGAAGTTTCTTAAGCTGCAGCTCCGAAAAACAGTGGTGGATGTAAACAGTGGTTATCAGGGGGTGAGGGTGGAGTGATAAAATACACGTTTCAGGTACAAACTTGCAACGAGTAGTAAACAAGCCATAGAGATCTAATGCAGAGTAGAATGAGTATAGACAATATTGTGCTGTAATGATGTAGTCTAATAAATATTGCTAAAATGGCAGTCATACTGCAATATGTAAATATATCTAAGTAAAAAGAGAAAAACTTCAGTAGATGTTTAAAGAAGTCTGTAAGAAAAATTTCTCAGTCATTCCTTCTAATTGAACTTTAGGTGAAGATAAGAGAAAAAGGGAAATGCTTGTGAACCAGCACATAGGAATTCTATCCAAATAAGAAATTATTTATTTTTATTTATTCAGATATTATATCTTTATGGGCTTCTCTGGTGGCTCAGCTGGTAAAGAATCCACCTGCAGTGAAGGAGACCTGAGTTCAATCCCTGGGTTGGGAAGATCCCCTGGAGAATGAAATGGCTACCCACTCCCCTATTCTGGCCTGGAGAATTCTATGGACTGTTTAGTCCATGGTTTGCAAAGAGTTGGACCCAACTGAGCGACTTTCACTTTCACTTTATATCTTTATATTAATAGATTTGATGTTCTCAATCCAACTGGTGTAATTCAAGGAAAAAACAGACTTCAAAACAAGTGGGAGAAGACTATCGCAGTGAAAGGGAAAGATCGGGGTGCATTGATTTCAGACAGGGAAAAAGTTCAACAAACTTTTCCAAGATCTGGAGAAATCTAGAGAGTGAACTGCCTATTTGTCCTAATTAAGAGGGAACTATATAAAATCAAATAAATTCGTGCCAAACTTAGTAAAGGATTATTTATACAGCTGATTTAATAGAATAATAGAATCTTATAGTTGTAAGTAACTTCATACTATAAGTCTGAATCAGAACTACCTAGAGAGGTTTTTATTCTCCCTTTAAAAAAAAAAGGATTGGGCCCCTCCTATGAGCAATTATGGAGTGGGGCCTTGACATGTGCATTTTAAAAAAGCTTGTAAGAGAGCCTGACATGGATTCCCATGAATTTATTCATCCATTCATTTCGCATGTATTGTGTGCCTACTATGGGCCAGACACTATGGTAGGGGCTGGTGACACTGTGGTCAGGAGAAAAATGACATGATCCCTGCTCTCATGGAAGTGTGTTCTGTGGATAACGCATGTCCCTTTCATTTTCAGTTAAAGACATTGTTATTCTGAAAGCTTAAGTGACCTTCCCTGGATCACCTCCCCAGTTTACAACCACTTGAAATGGAATTATAAACTGGAAATTGGAACCGAACTATACTCTGATCTCCCAATTCTTATTTCCATGTTCCTTCCACTAACTACATTTGTTGATTTTTTGATTATCTTTTATTTAAGGTTCCTAGTAAAGTATTTGAGGTTCCAGTTGTACTCAAAAAACTTCTAGGTTTGGATCCTATTTGAAAAACTTGCTCTACCAAGTGTTAGCTTTAAGACAGTGTAACCTGTTGCTGCTGCTTAGTCGCTTCAGTCGTGTCCGACTCTGTGCGACCCCACAGACGGCAGCCCACCAGGCTCCCCCGTCCCTGGGATTCTCCAGGCAAGAACACTGGAGTGGGTTGCCATTTCCTTCTCCAATGCATGAAAGTGAAAAGTGAAAGTGAAGTCACTCAGTCGTGTCTGACTTTCCAGACCCCATGGACTGCAGCCTACCAGGCTCCTCCGTCCATGGGATTTTCCAGGCAAGAGTGCTGGAGTGGGGTGCCATTGCCTTCTCTGGTGTAACCTGTAGCAACCTCTAATAGAACAGAATCTAAAATAGAACCATGCCTGCCACACTGAGGTGGAGGGACAGGATGGGGTTACTGATGAGACAATATAAGTGGAAATACCTGTCCAGAAGCTGGGGCTTTTGGAGAACTCAGTTATTGGAAATTCTGGCCGGTTCTATGCAGGAAGCCTCAAATCTTACTGGGTGTTTCTGGGGGTGCTGTGCATGGGGAGCTAGATTGAGTACTGGCAGAGGGACCAAGTCTACCTCACTCTTTGGAATATGCCAAGTCAGTGTTGGGCACATTGGCATCAGGTGAATCCTGCACCCAGTGGTACACTTAGGAGGCCAGTGGTTGGTCTCTGGGCTCATGACAAGGCACTGGCAGCCTTTCTACAGCAAGCCAGAAATTCACAGGCACAAAAAGAGTCTGAACTGAGAAGTTGCAGGAGGATCTGGAAACAGGGCCTGGAGTGCAATGGTGGTGATTTCAGAAGCGCTCAGTGAATACGTTTCCCGCGCAGACCTGCCTAGGGCAGGTTGTAGTTGCTTTCTGGGTGGCTTGTTGCTGACCAGCTCAACAACCTTGATCTGAATCTTGAGTGACTTTCTCTGTCAGAATAGAAGTCATCACCCAAACTTGCTCCAGGTGTCAGAACCATATCTTGGTACCAACTTAGAAAGGAAGAGTTGAGAAGAAACTGGTTTGATCAAGGAGCAGCAAGAATCTGATCTAAAATGTAGCTGTCAAATCTATTTCAGATCTTTATTATTTAAGAGAACATAGCACCACCCCTAGGAATATGGCCAAGAGAAATAATATACATGTTGACCAGAAGACACGTAAAAGAATGTCTATAGCAACATTATATGTAATGCTGGACACAACTCAAATGCTTATCAACAGTAAGGTGGATAAATTCATGGTGGTATAATCACATAACACACTGTATAGTGATGAGGATGAGCAAGCCATAAATACATGAAGCAACAAGCTTGATTGTCATAAACAAAATATTAGCACAGGAAGCCAGATGCAAAAAAGTACCTTCACTGCTTCTACTTACATGATGTTTAAAACAGGCAAAACTTATTTATGGTATGGGAGAAGGAAATGGCAACCCACTCTAGTAATCTTGCCTGGAAAATTCCATGGGCAGAGAAGCCTGGTGGGCTACAGTCCATGGTGTCACAAAGAGCTGGGCATGACTGAGTGACTAAACAACAACAGCCAGAAGTCAGGAAAGTGGATACTTTTGATGGGGGCAGTGACTGGAGGGACATGCAAAGTCAGTTTCTGGGCTGCTGGAGATGTGCTGTTTCTTGATCTTGGTGTTGGTCGCATTGGAGTATTGAGTTGATAAAAATTCATTGAGTTATGTACTTAGGATTTGTGCCCTTCATATGTATACACTGAAAATTTCATAAGGAAGTGAAAAATTCAGTGAAAAATTCATAAGGAAGAGGAACATGTTAATATTTCTGCCCTGTTATGGTCCTAGATCGGGCTTCACTGGTGGCTCAGATGGTAAAACGTCTGCCTGCAATGCGGGAGACCTGGGGTCCTAGATTGCTACCTACTCTGGAAGTCTCCATCGTGGTTTTTCCACCAGTAAAGAAATAAAATAATACCCGACATTTTCTTCTGTCTGGGAGAGGAGAGTAGACATTTAAAACAGTTTTTAAATAAGTGAAGAATGGGTCATAGCTTTCCTGTGGGACAGGCAGGCTATTAAGAGAGTCAGGGAATTAAAAAACCCCTCTAGGGAAATTTCTAATATCACAGATTTTTATTATCTAAACCATGGTGTCCGACCTTTAGGAGGGGAGCCTCACACCTGTGCGTACCACCTGGCTTAAATGTGCTTGTGCAACCTCTCCTTCTTGTCTGTGTGGCGAGCAGCCCAGACTCTGAGTGGTGTGGAACCTCCCTGTGAGGAGCATTTCCTCTGTTCCACAGCCCCTAGAGCCCTCCCTGAGGCCCAGTTCAGTTGGAGCTTTGAGGTCCTCTCTGTGTAAATGCTGCCTGGTCTTCTTCTCTTGGTCTTTGATGAGAAAAATGTGGGTGGAAGATGTTTGACCCAGGGGCATGGCTTATAGCAGAAGAGTAAATACCTCATCTTGCTGGGGTGCAAAAACGTGAAATGAACAGGTACCGTTAACAGGCTGACTGAGTCTGCCTGCATGCACACTGAGATCCTGTCCTATCCATAAAACCTGGATTTTGCTTCCTTTTCAAAGGCTCAAAAAAACATTGTATTGTGCAACTCAAGTCCAAGAAACAGCACAATATCAAGAAGCATGTACCTTGTGAAACCAGGTGACTCCTTTGTTTCTAAAGGTAGCTGCACTTCCCTTGGCCCTGGTGAGACAGACCAAGAAGTCTGAATTTTCAGAGCACAACCCCAGAACTCGGTTCTCTGCTGCTGTGTTGAATGTGGTGATCCACATTCCAGCAGGCTGTGAGCCTTCTGCAAGGGTCTCTTGAAGATTTGCTTTTTTTCTGATGAAGTTGCTTGATCAGCTTGTGTAACAGGAGTATCTATGTTTTGCCCAAGTGTTAGATAACGATGACATTTGCAAAGAGATGAAGTCAAAGGGGGAATCCTGACTTCCAAAGACGGTCTGGTTCACAGGGTCTTGTGAAGCCTGTCTGGAGGCCCAGACACCCCAGCTCTGGTACTCAGATCTCACTCTTGGCCCCGGACATTATCCTCGGCAGACAGCCATCTTTAGGGTAGGTGCCAGTGGTGGTCTCTTCTTTTGCATTGTTGGGGACTGAGGAGAGAGCGGTGGATGCAGTGGTGGGTGGAGGAGGAGAATGGGGAAGAATTGGGTGGCATAGTCTTTGGAACTACCAAAATATGCCAAGAGACTCTAGGTGTTGAAAGGCAAACCAACAAACATATAATTAGCATTAAGCCCTGGGTCTGTTACTGATGGCTTTTCCTCAACTCTGCTTCTAACACTGCAACCCAGAGATCCAATTTTGGAGTGTCAAAGAGCTTTCCCTTTTATTCATTTGAGAGAATGAGGAAAATTGACTGTAAAGGTCTTTGCAAATCTGCCTATGTGAACTTGGGAAGGTCTGTGGTCATGTCCCCCTTGGGCCTCAGTTTTCTTCTCTGCTATAAAGCAAGAAAATTAGAATCTGATCTCTCAGGTCCCTTTCAGCATTCCAGAGTTTCTTCCAAACAGCTTCCCTGGGACGTGCTATCACCAGAGACTTCAGTTAACATCCAAAAGTGTCTCCTATGAAGGATAACGTTGTAAGCCTCATTTACACAAATACCTCGGCTCAAATGTGTTTGCCAAATATACTCGATACTTTGAGGATCCGGGACACAGGCTTGGTTCATTTATGTTGGAGGAGAAAAGAGGAACATTCTGCAGAAAGGGGAGCTGACCAACGAGCTCAGGATTGGGTGATGTTCTGTGGCGGGCACTCTGCCCACTGTCTTACATGAAAGGTTATTTGAGGCAAATGGCATGATTTCTTTATAACCCTTATAACTGGCATCAGGAATTTGAAATCCTTTGTGATCCCCAGCTGGAAAGAGAAGGCACCCAGTCTTTGAGATGGACCCTAATAATGCCCCTCCTTTTATTCACAGCCATGTGTTGTCTCTTCCCCTTGGGTACGGGCTGGACCTGGAATCATACACCTAATTGATTGCAAGGATATAGGGGGAGGATCTATTCATATTTGTCTTCAGTATACACAAATACTCAATACTTCAAATGTCACCAGTGAGAATCAATCAATCAATAGTCACTTTCTAACAGTCATTATCATTGTAAACAAGCTGCTACATTCACTTAAAAAAGCAACAAGGCCCTGCTTCTGTCATTGAGCACATTAATTTGCAAGACTTGAGTTTGATTGAGATATGGATTTGAAGCGTTTTTTAGTAGCAGGCTCTGGATTATGGGTTTCTTGAAAAGAACTCCAGCTGGCAACTGCAGCAGGTCTGTGCATTCTTGAGTCAAATGTTTTCTGAGCTTGGACAGCTCAACCCCAGACTTACAGCTGAAACCAAGGTACACACTCAATGTCCCTTTGCATGGAATGAATTATCTTAAAGGGAGTTATAGACAAGTGGTAAATAAGGGTACATTTGCAGAAGAGTTTTAATTTCTTGTTCATATCCAAGATGGCCAAACTCTTAGTTGCCTGTTTTTCTTTCCATTTATTTCTTGCTTTCTCATTCTTCATTTGGTATTCTAGGGTCTTTCTGACACCCGACGTGAGTAAAAGAAATGTTCTTTAGCCAAAGGTTACAGTTTCCCACCACTCTAAGCAGGGTTCAGAAGAAGAGGTGTGGGGTAGAGAGGGGGTTTGAGTGGTGGAATTGCTCCAGCTGTCTTTGGATTGCCAAGGAATCTGAGGCCCTGGCTGTCAGAGGTTGTGCAGGTGTAATGGTCGTGGCTCAGACTGAGTGGGTGTCCCAAGGTTCTATCTGTGCTGGACATCTGGCCATTGGGCCCCTGCTTCTGTGAAGATATATTTAGACTGGGTTGCCTGTAACATCAAGAATGGCCAGATACCCTGGGTTGGGCTGTCCAGGTTCAGCGCCCACCAGTGTTTTCAAGAAGTAAAGCTCAGAACTAAGCACAGCGATGAGGACCCACATTCCAAACACTATTGTTTCAGGGGCTCTGCCCAACACCTTTGTCGATGCACAGTCCATTCTATATCGAACATCTATAGCTTCAGGCTCCCTGAGGGGCAGCTGGGTGGCTTAAGACAGAAAGCCTCATTACTAGTTGTGATTTGGGGATTCCAAAGGGAACGTAGAGCTTGAAATCCCCTTATCAAAATACTCCTAAACTGGTAAACAGAAATCAAACAGATTAGACAAAGTTTTGCAAAAGAAAAATTAAATTGACCATGGAGCTACTTCCTGTTCTCAGAAAGCTTCCTCTTTCCTGTTTTGAAGGCAGCAACTGGTGATAGGTATGCATCCACCCTAGAGCGTCTCGGGGGATCTAGCCATCCATGAGCATTCTACCTTTGCTTATAGTGACTGATTCCCTTTCCTCTCGCAGACCAGAGTTTTCAAAGTAAACCCTGAAGTGACGGAGGAATTGACTTTCAGCCCATGTACACATCGGTTTGGTGGACGTGGGTGGCGTAAGGGCCGTGTGGCGGTTCTCGTGCTTCCTGAGAGCAGCCAACACTCATTAAACATGATTTGTGTGATGAGCAGAAATGGCGTTGCCCTCCGGGAGCTCCCAGGCTCCGGGTCCCTCAGCTGGTTGGGACTGCTTGGACTGGGCCCATGGAAAGACTGCCCCTTCCTGGCCCTTCTCCTCTGGGCAGAGTTTGCGCTGACCAAGCTCTTGTGTGCTTTGCTTTCTAGTCCGCCTGGGTGGGTGAGAAAGGAGCAGGTTTCTTTTGGGTGGGGAGGAACATTCCTTTCTTCCTGTGGGGAAGGTGGTATTTATGTTTCTCAGAAAAGAGGTTCCTGGAGAATAACATATTGCTATATGCTTTGGATGTTTGGGATAAAAAGAGAACAATTTAAGCAATCTATTTCTCTTCTGAAGTGCTGTCAGAAGGGTCAAGAGGGAGTACAGCCTAGGAGAGCCCTTCTTCAGATTTAGTGTGTGAGGAAAGCAGTGGTGCTGAACTCTGCTTAAAATCACCTCGGAGCTTTAAACACACACACACGCACACACACACACACACACCAATGCTGAATTCCACCCCAAACCGATTAAGTCCGACTCTCTGGGCGGTGAGGCCTGAGTCTTGGTATTTTTTTTTTTAAAGCTCCCCAGGTGATTTTTATGTGTGGCCAAGGCTGAGAGCCACAGCATTGGGGTATTGTGTAGCTTATATTAGAGGGTGACAGAGATAGCATCTTGATTACCTGAGATTAAAGGAAAAAAAGAGAAAATGCCTTCTCTGAGTCAGCCATTGTGCTGAGCACTTGTTTTAAATTTTCCCATAATCTCCACGACACTGCGAGGTATACGTGATGCATCACTCTCTCTGTCTTGCTGGAAAGGAATTGAAGCTTAGACGGATTAGCTGACTTGTGCAAGGTCCCCCAGCTAGGAAGTGGTGGAGCCAGAGTCTGAGGGAAGACTCTCTGATTCCAGACCCACTAAACCATGTACTCTAACCTATTTAGGGGCTGATGGAGCAAAAGGACCCCAGGCTTTGGGAGGATGTGTTTATGGCTATGGTAATGCTCTTCAGAGTCCCTTGGACTGCAAGGAGATCAAACCAGCCAATCCTAAAGGATTGTGAATATTCAACTGTGAATATTCATTGGAAGGACAGATGCTGAAGCTCCAATAATTTGGCCACTTGATGCGAAGAGCCAACTCATTGGAAAAGACCTTGATGTTGCGAAAGATTGAGGGCAGGAGAAGAGGGCGACAGAGGATAAGATGGCTGGATGGCATCACTAACATAATGGACAGGAGTTTGAGCAAACTCCGGGAGATAGCGAAGGACCGGGGAGCCTGCCGTGACTGAACTACAATGGGGCAGTCCATAAAGACAAGTAATTTTAAGAAGATTTTAAGGTTCCTTGCTGTGCAGCTTTCATTTGCCCTTCCCACTTTTCTTGCTGCTTTTGCTTTCCCTTTCATTTAGTTCTGCTTCTTCTGGCTTTCCAGAAGATAAGCTGGGCAAGAACATAGTATATATCAAGACCGGAATTCATTGTCTTTCTGTCCAAACCTGTTTCTTTTCCTGTAAACTTGTCCACCAGAGGTTAACCTCCATCCTACTGGGCACTCCAACCTGAAAACTGAGACTTGTCCTCAAACCTTTACATATTTTTATATCCATCCCCCGCTCCCAAATGTTGATGGTGGAGCTTGATCTGGAGATAACTCCTAATCATAGGAAATCCTCCTCATTTCTGTTCCTCATTGCCGTTAAGACTGTTACATTAGTCTTTTTTACCTTCTTCCCCCCATTTGATGATTTCCTTACAGAAAAAGAATGGCATTCATTTAAAAACAGGAGTAAAACACATTGTAAACTTTCCTGAGTGTGCCTTTTCATACTATCTTGAATTTTGAAGGCACGTTAGTGTTCTACCTATTCAAAGAATGAAATAAATCAGCAATGATGCAAAGTGAAAAAGCATCCTGAAACTGGAGGAAAACTGAAGCAAATGAACCCAGGTGTTTTTCAAATGAATGACATGACCACAATGAATGATGGGGTGGGGGGGAATAACCAATTGAAATTATTTATGAACACAGGGTTTTGAACTAAATACACACAGTCTTGGAGGGCTGGGGAGATGGAGAGAACAGCAAATAAGTCCTGAACTCTTTCTAGTAGGTTTGTTTTTTGGGAGAAGCCTTTCTGAAACCTTTTTAGATTTAGTATAGAATTGA
This sequence comes from Bos indicus x Bos taurus, assembly GCF_003369695.1. NCBI lineage: Eukaryota > Metazoa > Chordata > Mammalia > Artiodactyla > Bovidae > Bos > Bos indicus x Bos taurus. The sequence continues at coordinate 60,670,814 of NC_040085.1, read as the reverse complement.
GTAATGAGTGCATTAGTTCATATTGGTGGGAACAAGTATTGTCATTGTGTAATAGGAGAGCTACAAATGTGGAGTGAAGAAGTCAGGAAAGGAAACTGTAGGGATGGATTTGAATTTGAGACATGTAATGGATTCACAGTTGTGTGTGTGTGTTCTCTAGGGATACATACATGTGCATTTCCTAGCTTTTTCCACCGAAAAGACCAACAAGTAAGGCCACCCTAGTTTTAATAGCAATGAGCACCCCTGGTACCCAAATCTTGGTCTGTAATGCCATTCTCTAATAAGAGAAACCAGGGATCCTTGGAGAAAAGGCTTATGCCAAGGCTGGGGCAGGGTAAGCTATGGGTTCACTTGATATATCTTATATCAGAAGTTATTTCCAGTGGTTAGATAAGAGGTAATCTGAGCATTAAAGTTAAAGGGCTTCCCAGGTGGCACAGTGGTAAAGAATCCGCTTGCCAAGCAAGAGACATGGGTTTGATCCCTGGGTCAGGAAGATCCCCTGGAGAAGAAAATGGCAACCCACCCCAGTATTCTTGCCTGGAAAACCCATGGACAGAGGAGCTTGATGGGCTATAGTCCATGGGGTTGACTTAACAACTGAGCACCACAGCACAAAGTTAAAGGCAGTAAATGAATTATAAAGCAGTGAAGAAAAGGAATCCATGATTCCATTCTGATAATAAAGAGATAAATACTAAAGAAAACCATGGAGGAGAAGGGAGAGTTTTTGCCTATAATGGAATGTCAAGTACTTATTTGTGATTATGGAAGGAGTCCTAAAGTTGAAAAATCATCATCTTTGCTTAACCTAAAAATGTCTTTCCTGAAACTGTTTATTAATAGCAATGTAAAAAATAATAATTGTACATAGAATGGAGAAATTGAAAACACTTTGGAGATCAAAATTTGTATCACAAATGAGGGATGGGAAGACATCACATGTGGCCCTAGACTGGATCCTGTATTGCAGGGGGGAGAATGCTATAAATGACAGTTTGGGGCTAACTAACAAAACTGGAATTAGGGCAGAAGAGTAAAGTTGAGATCACACCTATCATTTCATAATAAAAGGGTTTCCCCTACCTCAAAATAGGTTGAAGACCACTGATAGATAGGCTAAAAACCCAGAATCCTTAAAAGGCATCCAAAGTCTTCATGAAATCATCGCTGGTTTACTCCCCACACCCTCTAGCTTCACCTTTGCTTCTCAGCTTGTTATACTTCCCTTCCAATTGCTCCCACACTTCCTTCACCTCCTTCTGTTGCATTCCTGTGGGTCTTTGTGCACTCCTGTGTATGCCCTCTCCCACCACATTTATAAGTGGTAGAAAAGGCAGAGGAACTAGAGATCAAATTGCCAACATCCATTGAATCATAGAAAAAGCAAGATAGTTCCAGAAAAACATCTACTTCTGCTTCATTGACTATACTAAAGCCTTTGACTGTGTGGATTACAACAAACTGTGGAAGATTCTTAAATAGATGGGAATACCAGGGGCTTCCCTGGTGGCTCAGACGGTAAAGCGTCTACCTGCAATGTGGGAGACCTGAGTTCGATCCCTGGGTTGGGAAGATCCCTTGGAGAAGGAAATAGCAACCCACTCCAGTAAAAAGAAAAAAGAAAAAAGAGATGGGAATACCAGACCACCTGACTTGCCTCCTGAGAAATCTGTATGCAAGTCAAGAAGCAACAGTTAGAACCAGACACGGAACAACAAACTGGTTCAAAATTGGGAAAGGAGTATGTCAAGGCTGTGTACTGTCACCCTGCTTATTTAACTTATATGCAGAGTACACTGTGCGAAATGCTGGAGTGGATGAAGCACAAGCTGGAATCAAGATTGCAGGGAGAAATATCCATAACCTCAGATATGCAGATGACACCACCCTTATGGTAGAAAGTGAAGAGGAACTAAAGAGCCTCTTGATGAAGGTAAAAGAAGAGAGTGAAAAAGTTGGCTTAAAGCTCAACATTCAGAACAGTAAGATCATGGTATCCAGTCTTATCACTTCATAACAAATAGATGGGAAAACAATGGAAACAGTAAGAGACTTTATTTTGCGGGGGGCGCCAAAATCACTGCAGATTGTGACTGCAGCCATGAAATTAAAAGACACTTATTCCTTGGAAGAAAAGCTGTGACCAACCTAGATAGCACATTGAAAAGCAGAGACATTACTTTGCCAACAAAGGTCCATCTAGTCAAAGCTATGGTTTTTCCAGTAGTTATGTATAGATGTGAGAGTTGGATCATAAAGAAAGCTGAGTGTTGAAGAATTGATGCTTTTGAGCTGTGGTGTTGGAGAAGACTCTTGAGAGTCCCTTGGACAGCAAGGAGATCCAACCAGTCCATCCTAAAGGAAATCAGTCCTGAATATTCATTGGAAGGGTTGATGCTGAAGTTGAAGCTCCAATACTTTGGTCACCTGATGCAAAAAACTTACTCATTGGAAAAGACCCTGATGCTGGGAAAGATTGAAGGCAGGAGGAGAAGGGGACAACAGAGGATGAGATGGTCATGAGTTTGAGCCAGCTCTGGGAGTTGGTGATGAACAGGGAAGTCTGGTGTGCTGCAGTCCATGGGGTTGCAAAGAATCAGACTGGACTGAGCAACTGAACTGAACTGAAGTGGTAAACTCTCAGTCATAAAGGCATCTCTCCTTGGAAGCTTCCTCTGAGGGTCCCACTCTAGCCTAGGCAGAGGGCTCACCCTTGCTTGGGGCCATCGCTATATCTTGTATGTGCCTGTATTACATCAATTACCACACTGTTCTGTAATTATTTCCTTCCTTCTCTGTCTTCTCTGAAATATCCCTTGAGAGCAGGGACCAGATCTAGCTGGGTTTCTGTAGGTGTGTACAGAGAGGGATGTGCAGTATGGTTGAGTTGGTGGTGGCTGGAATGGACTCCCACCTGCTCAGCCAGGCTCCGGACAGCACCTCTTCCCTGCGCTCCATAGATGACATCAGGGTCGGGGTGACTTGAAGCTGGGTGGGGTGGTAGCATTTACACCATGGAAACATGCGCCACTTCCTACCACCAGCGGGGTCCTTTTCTTTCTGGTGCTGAAGTGGGAAGTGATCAAGATGTGAATCTGGAGGTTGCCAGAGTTGTGTTTCCTGGAAAACCCAGACTGAAGGGATGATGCTGACGCATGGAGAGAAGCACAGGAACAAGACATGAAAACCAAGTGCTTGAGCATTTCAGCCCCCTGCTCCTCAGGCTAGGTCCACACTGGCTCCGTAACTGAGTCCGATGAGCCAAGAAATTCCCACTTTCCTCCACTTTTTCTGTGTTTTAGTTGCACTAGATCAAGTTGCATTTCCATTTGTACCCTCAATTGTTTTGAGGAGTGTGAGGATAGAAATAGTTACATGCATTTTTATTTCACATGGTACCTGACACTGTCAAAGGCACTTAGAAGATGCCCAGTAAATCCATCAGATCCACTTTATGCAATGTCCATAGTGGCCTGAGCAGGTGGTCTGGCTGAGTCTGCTTTTATTTTTTATCCCATGGAACTCATTACTTGGTGTGTTGCAATATTTAAATTACATTTTTACAACACTGCAACAACCAGTCCCTTTTATCTTGGTGAACATAGTTTTTGAATCTCAATTCAGGCTGCATAAATAGGCAGGAAGCAGTTATAATTTAGGAGCTGAAATTGTGACATTCATGGGATATTTTGCTTGTTTATGGGTACAATTAACTCAGGGATAGCCACATGTGTGGGCTTCCCTGGTGGCTCAGCTGGTAAAGAATCCACCTACAATGCAGGAGACTTGAGTTCGATCCCTGTGTTGAAAGATCCCCCAGAGAAGGGAACAGCTACCCACTCCAGTATTCTTGGGCTTCCCCGGTGGCTCAGACAGTAAAGAATCTGCCTGCAATGTGGAAGACCTGGGTTGGGAAGATCCCTTGGAGGAGGACATGGCAACCCATTTCAGTATTCTTGCCTGGAGAATCCCCATGGACAGAGAAGCCTGGCAGGCTACAGTTCAGGGGTTGCAAAGAGTCAGACACGACTGAGCGAGTAAGCACAGCTAGCCACATGTATTGTTATTTAAAAGCTTGTTCTAAGAATATTTTTAAAAGGATTTCACTGCATCATTGGGTTAGATGCTCCCAAGCAGGAGGAGAAACCAGAGGCCCCCAAAACATAGGTGATGCCTCCGAGTCAGACAACCAACAAACTGTTATCTCTCAACACACATGCATAGCTTGGTTCCAAGGTTCTATTTTAGATTTGGTTTCTCAATGACTTTAAACCTTAAAATAGAAGTGTACCAAGCAGACACCTCATTTTTCAATATAGAATTAAGTTCTGCCTGATAACGGATGGATACTTTCCACATTAATGCAGAATGTGAGCATGCATTGCGAGATAGTGTAATGCACTCCAGGAACCGACGGTGATATATTTAGATACTGATTAAAAGTAAAACTGATACATCATTCCTTATAATGTACATGAATAGTACCAGTGCATAACAGTGCCTCTTGGGATTGAGGTCATTTATTTTTCCTCCTGGATATATTGTTTATATCATGTTCTCTCCCTCATGTTATATATTAAATTGTTTAATGTAAGCCATAAGAGAGCAAATGGCACTAAAGTTTCCCCACCCCCCATAAAATCTGAAGAATCAAGTCTTCTAAAGCAGGTGATCTGTCAGTTTTCATTCCTAAATGTCATTGGTACGAACAGCTTTTCTTATCAGTTCATTTCACATTCCCAAATCGAATGACTATTAATCTACAACATCTGAGCAGAAAGACTGGGCGCTTCCTGACTTTTACGCAGGTTACTTTCTGAGTCCCAAATGTGTATCCGTGTGAAGGAAAGCTTCTCTGTAGTTACTAGGAAAATTAGTTCATTATTATAGAGTTTCCTCAGAGGTGAAGATGATTTAAAGTCAAGTTGGTAATAACTACTATGATTATTTTTGGAAAATACCTTTGTATGCATGTTTGTGTGAATAGAGGTGTACCAGTAAAGCAACCATGTACCTTGGAAAGTAGGATGGTCCAAAATTGAGCTGCTCTGTTCTGTTATCATAAGTACCTCTTCAATCTATAAATACAACAATAAAAATCACCATCGTGGAGGTTTACAGTGCATTTGGCATTCTGCAAGAATTTCACATAAATCATCTCATTTAATCTGCACCAAAAGAAATCCACGGTGAGGTGGTTATGATTACTCCACATCCAATCCATCAGCAAATTTTGTTGTCTCTGCTTTCAAAATGTCTTCTGCATCCATTTCCTAACACCTCTCTCGCCACTGCCTGCTATAAGCTGTTCTCTCTTGCCTGGATTACTGTGAAAGCCTCCTGATCAGTCTTTCTGCTTCCCCCTGGTCTTGTATTCATTAATGCTGTTCATCCAAGTTGCCAGCTTGTGGACACATGGGAGGATTGTACTTTTCCACTGCCTTTGAAGTTAGATATGTTCAAATGATTTGCTTTAGCCAATGAGATATGAGTGGAAGTGATGTGTGTCACTCCCAGACTGATGTGGCAGAGTCTGGGTATGAGTCACTGTGCTCCCTTTTCCCTGTGATGTGGTGACCTGCAGTGATCCAGATAGAGAGTGCTCCATCCTTGGGTCCCAGAAGGAGGAAAGATGGAGCAGAACCCTGGCTAACTTATGATGGATGTGAAGTATGAGTGAGAAGTCGTCTTTGTTCCTATAAGACACAACATTTTTGTGGTTGTCGATCATCTTCTTGTTTTACAGGTTTGGGGAAACTGAGGTCTAGGGACTTGATATTGTGCCAAAAATCATGTCAGATTGCAGTGACAAAAGATGACCTCGCCTGTCTTGTTGGATGCACTTCGCTTATATTCCTGTCTGCAAACAGCAGCTGGAACCATCCCTTCAAACATCCATCAGTTAATGCTACTCAGAACTTCTAAAGACTCATCAAAATGGAAGGAGACCCAAAGAGCTCACTTTCAGGCCCTTTATAATCTGACTTTGAAAGTGAAAGTCACTGAGCTGAGTCTGACTCTGCGTCCGCATGGACTATACAGTCCATGGAATTCTCCAGGCCAGAATACTGGAGTGGGTAGCTTTTCCCTTCTCCAGGGGATCTTCCCAACCCAGAGACTGAACCCAGGTCTCCCGCACTGCAGGTGGATTCTTTACCAGCTGAGCCACAAGGGAAGCCCAATAATCTGGCTACTTCTTTTCTACTACCCTCCCCCTCACTTATTTTCCTTAAGCCACTCTTGTCTCTTTGCAGTCACTTGACCTTTTCTCAAATGTTCCTGCCTCAGGGTCTTTGCACCTGTACTTTGCTTCTGCCTGGGTGGCTTTTACCCAGATATTATGAGGCTCCTTCCTCACTTTATTATGGCCTGTGTTCAAATAGTCCCTCCTAGAAAAGCTTTCATTGGCCATCTTATCTGAAATAGTGAGCCAATACGCTTTAACTCCCTACCCTGCTTTAGTTATCACTGTCTGACATTGTAGTTTCTATTTCTTTGTCTCTTGTCTGTGTCCCTCCTGAGGGTAGGGATTTCTGCCTGTTTTGTCCACTGCTTGAGATTACTGTGCCATTACTCCCAGACACTCAGTAAATATTCAGTGAGTAACTGTGAGCCCCATTCACTTCTCACACATTCTGAGAAGTGAAGTAACTTGGCCAAGGCCATACAAGTAGTTAGTAAGGGAGTTGTGGTCAAGCCTTGCTCTCTGACTTTGATGTGCTCACAAATGGGACTCTTGTCCCCACAGCATCCTGTAAATTCCGTCAGCACACACAAGTGCTGGCCTTTGGGTCCTACTAGCCATGTGCTCTCTGGTTTTCATTTATGAGCCCTGAGGTTAGGATGAATGATTTTGAAAAGTTGCATGCTTCGTTGTGGTTCATTTGTCATGTGGGTCGTAATTTGTTTTCTAATTTCATCTGTACCACATTCTCTCATGCTAATGGAGAAGATTTGTCTGATAATAAGTAACAAATCATGGATGATCCCAAAGTCACTGCTTGCAAAATGAAAGGTTTCTGCGCTTTTCCTTGAAAATGCAAGTATCTGCTGTTTCGGAAACTCACCTTGATCACAAAAGTGATGCAGCACTTTGAAGGGCCATGTCTCTGAGGCTGGCCTGTTGGCTGGGCCAGGTGGGGGTGATGTGCCTGGCTTCTGGAGCAAAGGGCTTCCACCTGCATCTGGTTCAGCTTCCAAGGCCCCCTGGAACCAGGCTTGTCCTGCTCACAAAGTGGACTCATGGAGCGGAGATATTGGAGAAGCCAGTACCTAACAGAGATAGATTTGTCAATAAATGTAAGATTTGCTCAGCTGATCAGCTAATAGCTCATTGAGGTTTTTATGGAGTCACAGATATTTGGAAAAGGAAGCACCTTGATTGCGTTAGATTCACCCCTGGAGGGTTGAAAATGGAATATTCCTGGGTGCCACTTCAACCCTACTGAATCAGGGTGGAGCTCAGATCTGCTTACTGAACCAGCTCCTCAGGTGCTCAGCATGAACACTCAACTTTGGGTCTAGTGCAACCTTCTTATTTTATAGGTTTAGAAAAACTGAGGCCTAGGGATTGGATCTTTGTGGAAATGTGAATGGTAAATTGCAACACAGAAAGGTGAAAGTAAGTTTCAGGGCAAAAGAAAAATTATCATCATTCATCTCTTGTTTTTTTTTGGATGAGAATCTCCTTAGTAAAAAATAAAAACACAAGTCTTTATAGGAAGCATGTGGCAAATTGAGGTTTTCTCTAATATTCCTTGAAGCTGGTTTTCTGATTCTCTGCACACCCCATACTAGAGCTACTGACTCTTGTCTGAAATGACCGTCTGCTGTGAACCTGGCTCTTGTGTTTACCAGCAGAACTGAGACTTCTAGGAGTTAGTCAGCAGCTGGAGAAAGTGAGGGGAATAGTGAGAGATGGGAGAAGGAAAAGAAAAATGAGTCAAACCCCAGCAGATTATTCATCAAAATAAATACTGTGAAGAGCTTTTTCAGAGGCCCTGATGCCATTAGACAGTGAATAAACACAGAGAGCATTAGGGAACCCAATGTATCTATGTGGACGACCTAATTACTTTTTTTCCTCTGGTGTGAAATAAGGCTTAGGCCCTATCAATCAGCCCAGGAATGACTAATGATTACAGAACAGAAGATTCTCTGTAGTTTACCCTTTGTATCAATACATGAAAAAAAATATCCCTAGAATTTTGTGATCAAATGTGGCTTTAAGTGAACAGATAAGAGCACAAGTAAATGGAAAGACTCCTCTATTCCTAAGAGAAGTTGGTGAACTGCCCACATAATTTGCTGATAAAGGCCCATCTGTTAAAACAAAAGTAGTGTTGCATTGGCAATACATTTCAGCCAGAGACCATAAGTGGTTATTTTTTCTTGACGGTCTTGTTGGCTGTTTTTTTTTTAAGCCCTAGAAAACTATTTGAAAATGAAATATAGATGATGATATTGGCCTTAAGTTACGGTTACACTTTCTGCTGGGAGAGAAAAACCCGTCAGCCAAAATCCTCTGGTAAACACTGTTGCGTGATAAATTGTTATGAGAATAAAGTCATAAGGAAAACTCAGCTTCGCAAATGACACACGTAGAAAAACAGCAGATGTCTGATGAAGTAAAGAACCAACTTATTGCCAAGACCTTGAAAAACAAAATTAATTTCCTTTCGTCTTTGATAATGGTGATGTAATGTAGTTAATAGGAAGAGCCTGCCACGCTCAAGTAGTTATAAAAGGAGAAACGTTCGCCAGGCACCGGGTCGGAATCATGGGTTTTAGTTGCTGTTACTCTTACCAAGTTGGTTGCTAGATGAGGTGGGTGAAAGACCAGGGAAATTGTTCCGTGTTGCTTGAAACGTCAATAGGCTTGGGCTCTATTCATATTTAAAGGAGATATTTCCCAAAGAGAGGGAAAAAGCAGTTAAATCAGAGTTTTGCTTTTCACAATGATTTCAGATATGTGAAGCTTTTGAAAATCGTGGGCAAAAAAGATACTCCACACTAATAAGGCCTTATTTTACAGCATAATTAAATTTCTGTGTGGAGGAGAGTGCTTGATTTTTAGGTCAATGAGGTACATAGTTGGTGTCCATTTCCATCTGGGCGAAATTTTAAAGCACACACTGAGGAAAATAATTTATCAACTACTTAAGCTGTGGACACTTTCTGAAAGAAAGAAAGGGTTAGTCGCTCAGTCGTGTCCGACTCTTGAGTGACTTTCTTTCGGAAATTGTGCAACTGTCTCCTTTCAGCACCATCTAAAAATAATCAACACAAAAGCTTATTTAAAGGAACATGCCACTCTTGCTGGCATCTTGAGTTTCACAATTTGGATGCTGCTTAGTTTTCTGGCCCCAATAAAGTAAGTTTAAGGTAAACACCGTGGCAGGCAGCCTACCTCTGGTCTCTGCATCAGAAGTGGCCCCATTCTCCTGCACACCTGAGTTTGTTTTGTCTACTCCGAACTGCATACCTTTTGAACAACCTCTTGGTAAGGTTACTCTGAATCTCAGAAAAGGAGATATCCCTCTTATGACAGCTGGTGGCCAGAGGGTCAGGAGATCAGCCTCTAGAAGTATTAGTTTGATGGGGTTGATGAAGGCTCCCCCCTCTTTCCTGTGCACTCCCCGGGATGTGTGAGCATCAGGGATTGACAGCACATGTGTGTGTACCTCTGGGTCCCTTTTTCAGTAGCTTCACCAGAAGAAACTGTAGACGGGTCAACACGCCTGACCTGGAGACTATTCCCTCTCTGTGAAGGCTAGAGTTTTGAACTTTCTCTTGATATTTTGAGGCCAGTCCTTCTTCTCTGGGGGACATTCTTCTCCCTTGAGAAAAGAACTTTGAAGATGGGTCTTTTCCAAAGCTATGAAAGTATATGTTGAAATCTGGGAGAGATGCAAGCTTTATCTGTTTTGTCTGTCCTTTTCCTTTTATTTTCTCTTTTTTGCTTCTAGGCCATTTATATTGGAAACACATTTGAAAGGTCCTTTGTTATTTTTTCTTTTTTCCACTTAATTCATCTGGTATAGATTTGGGTTATCTAGGAGGGAAACCTGACATTATACCTGTTGGCCTAAACTCCTTTGCTCTCATGAGAAGCTGCCTGGTCCATGATGTAATAGGAAATAAAAACTATGATTGCAGTAGGAACCCCTTATAGGGCATCATAAAAGTGTTAAGTGCTTTTTTTTTTTTTTTTAAACCGTCCTGTTAAACTATCTTGTCACAGCAAAAACACAAATTAAGTACTGAGAATAGCCCCATTTTACAGAAGAGGTAACTGAGGTTTGGAGAAGTTAATTTGCCCAAGATCACAAAAACTGTTCCTACACCAAAACTGGGATCCCAAAGCCTTTACTCTTCACTGCTCCAGGCTATACTGCTTCCCAATGCTCTTCAGCACTGTACTGTCTTTGCCTTTTTTTTTTTTAAACCTGTTATCCCCGGTTACCCAGGAGTAGAGAGATGTCTGGTGACCTGGACACTTGTTTTTTGTTTTTTTTTTGGACACTTGTTTTGATAAACTGGCTTGAGAGAGGAGGTCCACAAGCACACAGCCTCTCCTTATTGTGAAAAGGTTCCTATTAAATTCAGTCACTGGGTTAGTACACCATGAAGGCTGATGAAAGTTCCCTTTTAGACAACTGGGTCAGGCGGTGGAAAGTCCTTCCCCACCAGAATATAACAAGTTTGAAAGCTGTTGCTTTTTTGGTTGAACTGAGAGATTTGGATATGTCTTCAAAACCTTCTGTCTGTTGCTATTTCAGCTGGGGCATTTTTAGCTCAATAGTCAAGCTCCAGAAGAGGTGGAAAGAGAGCCTGCTAAGCAGAGTTGTAAATCTTAAACACTTGCGTTTTCATACAAATTCAAGCAGAAAGGAATAAGAACTTGGAAGCTCATCTTACAGAAGAAAATTTTAAGGGAGAAGCTAGTAAACTTCATGTAGAAATTGGAGTGGCAGGGGTTAAAAGGCAGGTGGAAGGGGCAAGAGTTTGATAGATATTCTTGTGACGTTTTCCAGAAAAGAAGAAAGGAAAAAAAGAGCTAGATACACAGAATGATCTACGTGATGGACAGATAAAGAAACAAAAGTCAGCTATCCAGATAAAAGAATCATAATGGTCTCAGGATTGGAAAAAAGTAAGTTATTTCCTTCTCTGTTTTTCTCTGAAATATTATCCCAGTATTTTTATAGCTTTGTTTGAATGGTGTTGATGCTGAGATAGTTATTATTATATAAAAATTAGGACTTGTAAACTTCTGTATAGATTTTACTCTTAGGAATATTAATTTGTTTTAGCTCTGCACATTACTTTTGGTAGAAATTTGCCACAAAGAAGGCAGAACTCATCTTATACCTTCCATAAACATGAGCTGTTTGTCACTTGAACCAGAGAGCAGCGGTTTCTACAAGTGTTAAATTTCAAATAATTCTGCTTTCTTTCCTTGGAGTTGATGGGAGTAATATCTGAAAACCCAAAAATGCTCATGAACAGCCTGAAGTAGTTGAACTGTTATCATGCAAATAAGCACTGTTCTAGAATGGGTATGTAGGGGTTGGAAACTGTGACCACATATCATATGACACAAATGCTTGCACACTTTTCAAGGGTATCACATACTTGTGTACCATGAGCTGATTCTCTTTACCATACTGATGTTTTGGCTTTTCAAAACAAAGACACAATTAAAAGCATGGGCCTTCAAGGCAGATGAGATAGACAAGCTTCAGATACCAACTCTGATACTTACATGTTCCATGTGTTTTTGCCAATCACTGGAGACAATTTCCTCATCTGTGAAGTAAAGATAATACTACCTCATAAGTTGGCCAACTGGACGGACGTAAGAATGTGTTATGAACATTCCTGGCAGGGAAGGTACTCACTAAATGGTAACTATTATTATTATTATCAGAGGCTGACTATCTCTAAGCATTTTAATATGTAGGCAGTTTTGTGTTTGGAAACTAGAGAAGCCCTACTGAAGTCAGGCAGTTCCCACAACACTGGGAGGCTAAGTGTAGTGTTAGGGTGTTTGAAGTGATTGTGAAAGTGAAAGTTTCTCAGTTGTGTCCGACTCTTTGCAACCCCATGGTATATACAGTCTATGGAATTCTCCAGGCCAGAATACTGGAATGGATAGCCTTTCCCTTCTCCAGGGGATCTTCCCAGCCCAGGGATCAAACCCAGGTTTCCCACATTGGAGGCGGATTCTTTACCAGCTGAGCCACTGGGGAAGCCCAAGAATAGTGGCGTGGGTAGCCTATCCCTTCTCCAGTGGATCTTCCCAACACAGGAATCCAACTGGGTTCTCCTGCATTGCAGGCAGATTCTTTACCAACTGAGCTATTGAAGTGGTTAATGCTCTTCAAACTCCCTAAATCAGGGGTCCCCAACTACAAGGCCCTGATACTGTTCCATGGCCTGTTAGGAACTGGGCTGTGCAGCAAGAGATGAGCGGTAAGCGAGCAAAGCTTTATTTGTATTTACAACTTCTCCCCGTTGCTTACATTACTGCCTGAGCTCTGCCTCCTGTCAGATCAGCAGTGCCTCTAGGTTCTTACAGGAGTGCAAACCCTACTGTGAACTGCACATGTGAGGGATCCAGGTTGCGAGCTTCTTATGAGACTCTAACACCTCATGATCTGATTTTGCTTTATGGTGAGTTGTATAATTATCTCATTGCATACCACAATGTATAATAGTAGAAATAAAATGCATGATAAATATAATGTGCTTGAATCATCCCCAAACCATCCCCTACCCACCCTGTGGTCCATGGAAAAATTGTCTTCTATGAAACCGGTCCCTGATGCCAAAAAGGTTGGGGACCAGTGTCCTAAATAACGAGTCAGATGTTTCATAGTCCCTCTGGAGAAGCTGTGCCCTTCCTCTGAGGAACACTGGGCAGTTCATTTATTCATTCATTCATCTATTGTTTATTTAGCTCCTACTGTGTGCCAGTCATTGCTCCTACAGTGTGCTAGCCACTGGATATTTAAGACTGCAAAAAGTAGGTAAAGTTCCCCCTTTGTGGAACTTAAATTCTTGAAGGAGGAGAGGGCTAAAAGTGAATAAATATACCCAGAATATTGCTTGAGGATTGTAAGTACTCTCAAGAAAAGTCTCGGGGTGATGTAGTGGAGAGTAACGGTGGAGGTAGAGCACTGACTCCGGTGGGGAGATCCGGAAGTGTTTCTGGGCCAGTAATTATGAAAGTAAGAAATGAAAGATGAGAAGAAGACAGAGATGGGTCTTTCAGGAAGAGTGAACAGCAAATGCAAGCACCTACTGGCAGGCAGGAGCTTGGTGTGCTCAAGAGGAGAAGGCCATCATGCCAGGAACATGATGTGGGGAAAGGAGAGTGGTGCAGGGTGAGGTCTTGGCGAGAAGATAGAGACAAGGGGCAAAGGGTTAGGGAGGGGAAGAGGGGGCACAGGAGGAAATAGTTCCATGATCAAACTCTACTGAAGTCTCCTAGAACAGAGGCTTCCGATTAATGCAGGTTGATGCCTTGCCCCTCAGGCACCTGAGAGGAAGTTCAGGAGACTAATTCAAAGGGAACTTGCCAGGAAAAGGAGCACTAAAATTTTGGTGGTAACTTTACTCATTGGAAAAGACCCTGATGCTGGGAGGGATTGGGGGCAGGAGGAGAAGGGGACGACAGAGGATGAGATGGCTGAGTGGCGTCACCAACTCGATGGACATGAGTTTGAGTGAACTCCGGGAGTTGGTGATGCACAGGGAGGCCTGGCGTGCTGTGATTCATGGGGTCGCAAAGAGTCGGACACGACTGAGTGACTGAACTGAACTTACTTTGGAAAACACACAAAAAATCCTCATTTTATTCCTCTTCCTGGTGGACGAAAGTAAAATGGAGCCACTAGAAAGCTTTTGAAACATCTATTTCAATTTCTCCTCCAGAAGTTTCTAAAATTATATATATATTATATATAATTATATAAAAATATAATATATACATTTAAATAATGTATGTGTGGTTTAATATATAAATATCTATAATGTGTTACATGTATATATTTACATGCCTGTTAAATACACAGTCTTATATTTCTATTAAAGGCTGAAAATCAACCGCTTTTAATCTGTAGCAATTTTGATATTTTTGAAAATAGGAACATGGTATATGAAGTACACTGCTTCCTAGAAATAGACACATTGGTAGTATTTCAGCCTTAATTTCCTGACTTTCCGGCCCACACAGGACTCAGACCCTTGGCAGTTTCCTGCCAGGTGATGTGACCACAGCAATACAGCTCTTTAACTCTGTTGGGGAAGGCATGGTGGTAAAGAGGCCAAGGTCATGGGGTCAACCACCAGTGGTTGGTTATCCTTGTTTGGTTACAAGGCCAAGAATTCATTTAGCCTGTTTAGGCAGATGTGCCTTTGGCTGTGAGGAACCCAGGGGACATGTGTCAGTGGACAGGACAGATATGTTGTGGTCACAGGCATGTGGGACAGCAGAGGGTTACCTCACAGTGGCTCCCACAGAGACACTTTGAGGCTCCTGTTTGGTTAGCAAAATCCTGTGATATTTGAGGAATTCAATGGAAAGGTTTATTCTGAAAAAATGTTACTCTTCATGGAGGCTCACTCATTGGGCAAGTCAGTTTTCGCTGTGTTTGCTAGGATAATCTTGTCTATCTACTGTATTCAACGTGTGTGCGTGCTCAGTCACTTCAGTTGTGTCCGACTTTTTGTGACCCTATGGACTGTAAGCCACAAGGCTCCTCTGTCCACAGAATTTTTCAGGCAAGAATACTGGAGTGGGTTGCCATGCCCTCCTCCAGGGGATCTTCCCAACCCTGGTATCAAACTGGTGTCTCCTGCATCTCCTGCATTGCAGGTGGATTCTTTACCCACTGAACCACTTGGGAAGCTCTTCTGCCTCAGAAGAGTACATAAACATTTTATGGAGCTGCATAGTTTAAATTAAGTAAGTACATAACTTGTCAAAGTCTTAAAAAAGATGATAGGAAAAAATACTGCATTGTAGAATTAAATATTCAAATACGGTGTGAGTGTTTAAGGCAATGAAGGCCAAAAGGGGTGAGTCCAAGGAGGTGGTTTGGGTTTGGAGGTACTTTTGCATCTAGAGGAATTCTTTTCATGACTTCAATGACTGAGCACTGAAGAGGGAGTCTTCTCCTTCAAGGCCAAAGATGGTTGAGATGCCAGGTGCTTTTATTTTTCAACTCTGGTCCAAAGAGAGGCTTAACTTGGGCTAGAATTGCAGTCAGTCAAAAGAGATAGCAGCAAACTGAATAAGTCACCAACATGGTGATGATCACTCTTTAGGGATGAACCAGGGCACTGAGAAACCGACAAACCCTAGATACATTCATCAAGGTGAGGGCCCCCATGAGGCCATTATCTGCCAGAGGTGACACCAGAGCCTCCAGCCCCTGCCCCATTGTCCCACTTTAGCCACACCTGGCTGATTTCCTTGGTGGAGGAAAATGTTTCTCTTTTGGCTGGTTTGGTCTTCCCCCCAACCCCCACCACTATGGTTTTGTAGGGTTTTGCTCAGAGACTTTTTTCCCACAAGGTAGGCCAGTGGTGTTGATCACTTTTAGGCAAGGATGCCAAGTTCTGTCTTTAGACAGGCAGGCCATTCTGGGTGAGTTTGCTGAGAGGTATGGTATATGGTATATTTTTCTCACAGAAAACTAGTCAATCTAATCACACTAGGACCACAGCTTTGTCTAACTCAATGAAACTAAGCCATGCCTGTGGGGCAACCCAAGACGGGTGGGTCATGGTGGAGAGATCTGACAGAATGTGGTCCACTGGAGAAGGGAATGGCAAACCACTTCAGTATTCTTGCCTTGAGAACCCCATGAACAGTATGAAAAGGCAAAATGATAGGATACTGAAAGAGAAACTCCTCAGGTCAGTAGGTGCCCAATATGCTACTGGAGATGAGTGGAGAAATAACTCCAGAAAGAATGAAGGGATGGAGCCAAAGCAAAAAGAATACCCAGCTGTGGATGTGACTGGTGATAGAAGCAAGGTCCGATGCTGTAAAGAGCAATATTGCATAGGAACCTGGAATGTCAGGTCCATGAATCAAGGCAAATTGGAAGTGGTCAAACAAGAGACGGCAAGAGTGAATGTCGACGTTCTAGGAATCAGCGAACTGAAATGGACTGGAATGGGTGAATTTACCTCAGATGACCATTATATCTACTACTGCGGGCAGGAATCCCTCAGAAGAAATGGAGTGGCCATCATGGTCAACAAAAGAGTCCAAAATGCAGTACTTGGATGCAATCTCAAAAACAATAGAATGATCTCTATTCGTTTCCAAGGCAAACCATTCAATATCACAGTAATCCAAGTCTATGCCCCAACCAGTAATGCTGAAGAAGCTGAAGTTGAACGGTTCTATGAAGACCTACAAGACCTTTTAGAACTAACACCCAAGAAAGATGTCCTTTTCATTATAGGGGACTGGAATGCAAAAGTAGGAAGTCAAGAAACACCTGGAGTAACAGACAAATTTGGCCTTGGAATACGGAATGAAGCAGGGCAAAGACTAATAGAGTTTTGCCAAGAAAATGCACTGGTCATAGCAAACATCCTCTTCCAACAACACAAGAGAAGACTCTATAAATGCACATCACCAGATGGTCAAGACCGAAATCAGATTGAGTACATTCTTTGCAGCCAAAGATGGAGAAGCTCTATACAGTCAGCAAAAACAAGACCAGGAGCTGACTGTGGCTCAGACCATGAACTCCTTATTGCCAAATTCAGACTGAAATTGAAGAAAGTAGGGAAAACCACTAGACCATTCAGGTATGACCTAAATCAAATCCCTTATGATTATACAGTGGAAGTGAGAAATAGATTTAAGGGCCTAGAGCTGATAGATAGAGTGCCTGATGAACTATGGAATGAGGTTCGTGACATTGTACAGGAGACAGGGATCAAGACCATCCCCATGAAAAAGAAATGCAAAAAAGCAAAATGGCTGTCTGGGGAGGCCTTACAAATAGCTGTGAAAAGAAGAGAAGCGAAAAGCAAAGGAGAAAAGGAAAGATATAAACATCTGAATGCCGAGTTCCAAAGAATAGCAAGAAGAGATAAGAAAGCCTTCTTCAGCGATCAATGCAAAGAAATAGAGGAAAACAACAGAATGGGAAAGACTAGGGATCTCTTCAAGAAAATCAGAGATGGGCTCGATAAAGGACAGAAATGGTATGGACCTAACAGAAGCAGAAGATATTAAGAAGAGATGGCAAGAATACACAGAAGAACTGTACAAAAAAGATCTTCACAACCCAGATAATCACGATGGTGTGATCACTGACCTAGAGCCAGACATCCTGGAATGTGAAGTCAAGTGGGCCTTAGAAAGCATCACTACGAACAAAGCTAGTGGAGGTGATGGAATTCCAGTTGAGCTCTTTCAAATCCTGAAAGATGATACTGTGAAAGTGCTGCACTCAATATGCCAGCAAATTTGGAAAACTCAGCAGTGGCCACAGGACTGGAAAAGGTCAGTTTTCATTCCAATCCCAAAGAAAAGCAATGCCAAAGAATGCTCAAACTATCGCACAATTGCACTCATCTCACACGCTAGTAAAGTAATGCTCAAAATTTTCCAAGCCAGGCTTCAGCAATATGTGAACTGTGAACTTCCTGATGTTCAAGCTGGTTTTAGAAAACGCAGAGGAACCAGAGGTCAAATTGCCAACATCTGCTGGACCATGGGAAAATCAAGAGAGTTCCAGAAAAGCATCTATTTCTGCTTTATTGACTATGCCAAAGCCTTTGACTGTGTGGATCACAATCAACTGCGGAAACTTCTGAAAGAGATGGGGATACCAGACCACCGGATCTGCCTCTTGAGAAATCTGTATGCAGGTCAGGAAGCAACAGTTAGAACTGGACATGGAACAACAGACTGGTTCCAAATAGGAAAAGGAGTTCGTCAAGGCTGTATATTGTCACCCTGTTTATTTAACTTATATGCAGAGTACATCATGAGAAACGCTGGACTGGAAGAAACACAAACTGGAATCAAGATTGCTGAGAGAAATATCAATAACCTGAGATATGCAGATGACAGCACCCTCATGGCAGAAAGTGAAGAGGAACTCAAAAGCCTCTTGATGAAAGTGGAAGAGGAGAGTGAAAAAGTTGGCTTAAAGCTCAACATTCAGAAAATGAAGATCATGGCATCTGGTCCCATCACTTCATGGGAAATAGATGGGGAAACAGTGGAAACAGTGTCAGACTTTATTTTTCTGGGCTCCAAAATCGCTGCAGATGGTGATCGCAGCCATGAAATTAAAAGACGCGTACTCCTTAGAAGGAAAATTATGACCAAACTAGATAGCATATTGAAAAGCAGAGACATTACTTTGCCAACAAAGGTCCGTCTAGTCAAGGCTATGGTTTTTCCTGTGGTCATGTATGGATGTGAGAGTTGGACTGTGAAGAAGGCTGAGCGCCGAAGAATTGATGCTTTTGAACCGTGGTGTTGGAGAAGACTCTTGAGAGTCCCTTGGACTGCAAGGAGATCCAGCCAGTCCATTCTGAAGGAGATCAGCCCTGGGATTTGGATTTCTTTGGAAGGAATGATGCTAAAGCTGAAACTCCAGTACTTTGGCCACCTCACGTGAAGAGTTGACTCATTGGAAAAGACTCTGATGCTGGGAGGGATTGGGGGCAAGAGGAGAAGGGGACGACAGAGGATGAGATGGCTGGATGGCATCACTGACTCGATGGACGTGAGTCTGAGTGAACTCCGGGAGTTGGTGATGGGCAGGGAGGCCTGGCGTGCTGCGATTCATGGGGTCGCAAAGAGTCAGACACGACTGAGCGACTGATCTGATCTGATCTGATGGTATATGTGTGAGATTCCCTGGTGGGTCAGTGGTAAAAAATCCACCTGCCAAGCAGGAGACTCGGGTTTGATCCCTGGGTCATGAAGATCTCCATGAGAAAGGAAATGGCAACGCACTTTAGTATTCTTGCCTGGGAAATCCCTGGATAGAGGAGCCTGGTGGGCTACAATCCATGGGGTTGCAAAAGAGCTGGACATGACTTTAGTGACTAAACAGCAGCGACATGGTATACATGCATCAAAGACTGTTTGACTCTGAACTTTCACGGTGAACTACTTGAAAGTGCTGGCAAAGTAGTCACTGAACACTGGGTGTAAAGACAGCTGCATGTTACCTTAATAGAACAAAAGACTTCTCCACTGCTCCTCAAAAGGATTAGTGCAAATCATTGTGCTAAGAGGAGGAAAAGGAAAATACTCCTGCTGGGAGACAGACTTCAATAAATCATGCCAGGCTTCTTTAAAATGGTGCACTTGAAAACTAAGGAAATTAATGTAAAAGATGTGTTTCCTGAAGGTCACAAACCTGAAGGTACATGGCATTGCTAGACTCGCTTCTAGGTCCCCACCAATGTACTTAATCATTCATGCTCTCCTCCATGAAATGTTGATTTTCTCCTGGCTTAATTGACAGAAATACAAGGATAAGGGAAAAGTGTTTGAAAAATAATGAATATACTTGGAGATAGTCAATGTAAACATATCCATTGCTCAGGTCATATAAAAGTTTGGATGGAGAAGACTGGGGAAGATGTTATGGAAGAGAAAGGCTACTGCCTCTCGGTGGAAGTTAAAAGTGCTGGGCTGGGAGGGAACTTGCAGGCTGTTTTGTCTCAGGCTGGCAGTTCACATGCCAGCTCTGAAGTCAGATGCCTCCATTCAAATCCCAGCATTTCCAGTTACTTCCATGTGAGCTTGGGGAAGACAGTTAACCTCTTTAGGACCACATAACTCATCAGTTAAATGGTACCTATTTCATCGGACTCTTACGTGAGGACTAAAGGAAATAATGTAAAGCTTGTCAAGTGCTTCACTCTGTGCCGGGTAAATGTGAGCTCTCAGTAAACGGTAATTGTCAATCTGAAGTCATTCTGTAGGAGAAAATATACAGACAGCTTGGCAAGGAGTCTCCATTCTTCTTGTAGGCTATAAAGGTAAAGTTGACACACACTATTGTCTGTATTCTAGGCTTAAGCTGTAACTATCATTGTATCATAAGACACCGTTTTCCCCCTTGTTTTTCTCATCTTCTGGCCTATGCTGCTAATGTACTTTGCTTTCTCTTATCTGGAGTCTAAATTAGGATGGATTAACATTAAATTAATATTAGTAATAGTATTAATACTAAAGTCCCTCTGGGGCTTCCCAGGTAACTCAGTGGTAAAAAGCCTGCCAGCAATGCAGGAGACATGGGTTTGATCCCTGGATCAAGAAGATCGCCTGGAGAAGGAAGCGGCAACCCACTCCAGTATTCTTGCCCGGGAAATCCCATGGACAGAGGAGCCTGGCAGGCTGCAGTCCATGGGATTGCAAAGAGTCAGACGTGACTTAGCAACTAAACAACAACAACAACATACCTCAGTAATCTTTGTGGAACGTTTTCCAAACTAATGACAAGCTCAAATTGATCTAAATGCACATTTATGTATCTTACAAAGAAGGAAGATACAAAACTTTATTTCTAAAATTGTAA
Organism: Bos indicus x Bos taurus; assembly: GCF_003369695.1. Lineage (NCBI taxonomy): Eukaryota > Metazoa > Chordata > Mammalia > Artiodactyla > Bovidae > Bos > Bos indicus x Bos taurus. Next base: position 60,650,220 of record NC_040085.1, on the reverse strand, counting down.
TATATATGTGATACACATGAAGGCATGTGTGAGTAAATGTAACATCATAATTAATGGGGCAAACTAGATGCTAGATACTAAATGAGTTCCATGGACTGTTTCAGCAACTCAGCTCTACATATTCTCTCTCCTCCAATTTCATGAGTTAAGGATTTCAGTATCAAAGAAACAGTCATAGGAGAATGATAGAGGAGTCAATGGAATTGATTTCTAAAATGAATATCCTTAAGGGTTTAAAAACAATTGGTGTATCCCAAATGCACAGCATCCTTGCATTTAACTTTTTTTGAATCATTGTACTTTTTTATCCATAGTTTCAGATCATTGTCTGTGGAGTACTTTAGAATTCTTTAGGATGAACAATGGGAGAAGCATATTAATTTTTATTATAGTTTCTAAATTGCCAAGTTAATTATTAAAATGAGGCTGCCTTGCTTAGGTAGCTCTCCAGTAACTCTTGCACACTGAGTCGGCGTGGAAGGCAAGTTGCTTTTTGGAAGATCTAAAAAGTCCAACTGTAACACCGGCTTCCCCTTACAGTTTGTGTGTTTAAGGCCGACAAAGACTAGAAAAGTGTTTGGGGGGCTATCAGGGGGTTTGATTTTTAATTCAGAGAGCAAACTATTTTCAGCTCTACACCAAATCTCCATTGGTCTCAAAAGGAAAGGCATAGCAAGCCACGGCTATTCCAGGGACCAAATAAATCCTGAAGGAAAATATTGTATCGTTCTGTTTATTCCCGTGTCAGGAGTTTATTGATCGAGTGAGCTCTCCTGTAGCTCGGGCAGCCTTTGATCTGCCAGGGAGAAATTGGGTTTGGGGTTTTGGCGGAAGGGAGGGGAGGAGGTTGGGGAAGGATTTGGAATGTAATGGCCCTTGTTATCTGTAGTGGCCAGAGACGCCCTGACACGGGCCAGCTCAGAGCTGCTGCTGGGGAGGAGCGGAGGCCAGGGCATGGCCGGCAGAGCTGAAGGCTAGGGCTTTGGCATTTTCAACGGGGGAAGCACTTAGTTAAAGCCGCTGGAGTGATTTCTTGCTGCTAATAGATTTGTTTCTTTAGAGGCAGATAAGTAAAGGAAATGATGACTTTTAAGTGAATAGTTCCCCTGCGCAGGGCTGGTTAGTGTCAGCTAGTCTGGTGGCAGGAAATACCAATGTTTTTTTTTTATTTTTGTAGCCCAGTGACAAAAGGCTTTGCTGTCTCCCCTCCCCCGTCCCCACCTTCCCACCCTCTCTCCTTCTCGCCTACAAAACGCAGACGCTGGCCCCTCTGCCTGCTGGTGGAGGGCCAAGGCTTGTCTGAAAGCCGTTTAAGTAATTGCTCATAATTGCACATGTTTCCCCGACTGGGCTTTTACCTCTCCACCCCTGAAATTAAAAGGGGCCAAAGATGTGTGACCTTTTTCTAATGGGATGGGTTCTGGAACAAAGGAATTCAAGGAGGAGACCCAGGGCCTTTATCAGGGCTCATCTCTGACAGCTGGCCCAGGCCTGGGGGAGCAGCAGGCTTGTCCTTTTTCACGTTGGAGGGGAGCAGGGGTGGGAGGGAAGTCCTCCTCCCCAAGCCTCACAGTTTTGTGTGGTGTGTCTTGAAGTTCTCACTTCTCTTTCTTCCAACACTCAGCCTGAACATAAAATCATTGCCGATGCCAAACACCCTTTAATTCTGAAAAGGATTGACTGACAACGCCCCGTGGCAGCTGGGGAGGGCGGCCTCTCCTGGATGACTCCGTATCTCTTGGATAATTCACTTTGTTTCTCATCTGCAGGTTCCTCATCTGCAAAACAGGGATGATGGGATAATGCCACCTGTCAGAGGGATTGGAGATAATACATGCAATGCACAGCATGGCACTGAGGAGGAGTTCAATAAATGGTTATTGTTTCCTAAATACAATTTCTCCATGTCATTTCACTTTTGTTCCTTTTATCTCTGAACTGTATGCATGTGTGCTCAGTTGCTCAGTCATGTCTAATTCTTTGTGACCCTATGGACTGTAGCCTGCCAGGTTCCTCTGTCCATGGGATTTCCCAGGCAAGAATACTGGAGTGGGTTGCCATTTCCTTCTCCAGGAGATCTTCCCAACCCAGGGATCCAACTGGCATCTCTTGCATTGGCAGGTGGATTCTAAATACCTGGGAAGCCCTCTCTGAACTGAGGAGAGACAAATTCTAGGCCTTGAATTTCATGACCTGAATTAAACTCCATGGAATTAGAAACACAGAAAGGAATTTTAGAACTGTCTAGTCTACATTAGAACCACCTGGGGAGTTTTTCAAATTATTGCTGCTCAAGCCACATGTCTAGAGATTCTGATTTATTTGGTCAGGGGGTAGGATCCAGGTGTTAGTCTGTTTGTAATGTGATTCAGCATCATTTCAGTGTGCAAGCAGAGTTGAGAACCACTGATGGTGTTGAACCCCCTCATTTCACAGATGAGAAACCTGAGTGAAGCCAAAAGAGATCAGTTCTCTTGGGAGTCCATTGGACAGCAAGATCAAACTACTCAATCCTAAAGGAAATCAACCTTGAATATTCACTGGAAGGACTGATGCTGAAGCTCCAATACTTTGGCTCCGTGATGCAAAGAGCCACCTATTGAAAAAGACCCTGATGCTGGGAAAGATTGAGGGCAGGAAGAGAAGGGGGAGACAGAGAATGAGATGGTTGGATGGCATCACTGACTCAATGGACATGAGTTTGAGCAAACTCTGGGAGATAGTGAAGAATAGGAACCCTGGTGTGCTATAGTCCTTGGGGTTGCAAAAATTGGACATGAATTAGCGACTGAATGACAACAACAACGATTCCTTCATTAGCTCATAGATCCATCCAGCTGTGCATGCAGCACCAAATACATATTGAGTGTTTACTATGTGTCAATGTTCCAAACACTGGTGATCAGTTGGTGGATGCATCTCCTAGGAGAGACTAAGATCCAGAATGAAGACCTGACTGGGGATAGTTTCCATGTATCAGATAACTAACCAGTTGCTCTAATTTGCTTCTTTATATCAGTAAACTGGAGGAGAAAATGGCAACCCACTCCAGTGTTCTTGTTTGGAGAATCCCTGTGGACAGAGGAGCCTGGAAGGCTACAGTCCATGGGGTTGCAAAGAGTTGGACACGACTAAGCACATGCTAAGTCTAAGCACACGACTAAGTCATGCTCAGGGCAAGGAGCAGCAGGTCATTGGAGATGAGTGGCTGAGAGAGATTAGGCTTGCACCCTAGGTGGTGCTTTCTCCCTGCTGAGATTCCCATGATCATTTCTGAATCCAGACATCACAGAATATTCTAGACCTGAGCTATTTTCTCAGGTCTAGAATATTTGCCTAGAAAATTTGCCTCACACATTCGGGCACAGCTCGTAAGCTCCCACCAAATTCTGGGCCTGGAAATCCTGCTGACACAAACAAAATGGAGACAACGTGAAAATTCTGTGCCTCGGTTTATGCTATTATAGTTAATGATCTGTCAGTGTTTCCATTATAAACCCCTATTTTCAGGGATGTATAACCCAGTCATAAACGTTCTCTCCAGGCTGAGCTTTGGCACTTGTGATTTCAGCCTGGGAGCACATGTGTGTGTTGGTGTGTGCATGTGTTTTTACAAGGATATGAGGGAAAAAAATAAGTTAGCCATTTTTAAGCAAAGGATGGTGAGAAATGGGGTGAGGGGAAGGTGGTAATTGATTACAGATGCTCTTTTGATGCTGCCAGGACTTGAAAACTGCTGAGTTGCTTTGCCCCCCAATTGGGGATACAAAGGATTGAGATGCTATTCTGTGGCTTAATTCTGTGCAAGAAATGTTAATCAACAAAGTAAAAATCCACATATGAAAGGGGAAAATATGGACCTGGGTAGCTTCCACAAGAACAGGAATTGATTCAAGTCCAAAGGCTATCGGGGCCAGAAACCAACGAATCAGAACAATATGCTTCAAAGACGAGTTCCTTTTACCTGGGGCTGGCTGTTTCTGTCATCCCCTTATGCTCTATCCCTACGTGGTGCGGGTTGGAGAAGGTAGAGCAGGGGCTTCCAAATACCTGTTTCATCTAGTTTTTGATGGTAGCCCTAGCTCTCATGGTGTGTGGTTGATGGATGGAATTGTCCATTTTCCCTTTGCATACACGAGTGCATCTCTTCAGTCATGTAAAGCTCTTTGCAACCCCGTGGACTGTAGCTCTCCACTCCTCTATCCACGGGATTTTCCAGGCAAGACTACTGTAGTGGGTTGCCATTCCTTTCTCCAGGGGGTCTTCCTGACACAGGGATCAAATCTGCATCTCCTGCGTCTCCTGGACTGCAGGTGGATTCTTTACTGATAAGCCACCAGGGAAGCCCTCCCCTTGCATACACAATTCCAGAAGACTTTTGATAATTTGTATTTAATGAGATTATGTTCTCCCATGAAATGCACCAGGCTTATCAATGTTGGTTAGAATCCAGGAATCAAACCATAACACTCAAAAAGTTGTAAACCCTGAACAAAACAAACAAGCACAACCTCATTTTGTGAACTGCTTTTCCCACAAATTTTCTAGAAAGATGCTTGCTTAAAAATCTAATGGCAATCTTGAACAATGAGGAAATCTGCAGAAGAGAAACAAGGGTGAGTAAAGCCAGAATCTATTTTGTTCAGAGACATGCTGGTTCATCAAAGTGTGGAGCTGCACACCTGGCTGACGAGCCCAGTGACCAGGATCGCCTTCAACCTCATGGCTCCAAATCATGGTCAGGTAGGGGACACAGGTGTTTCTAGATCTGTTTTCCCTCACCACTATTCAACACCTGTCTATGATGGATAGTACTGTGGATGTGTTTATGTGTGTGTGTGTGTGTGTGTGTGTGTGTGTGTGTACTTTTGCACCCTGCCTTCTTGTGCCTAGAAAGTTCTTCCCTCCACTTTGCATGTCTAGTTCTTTCTCCTCATGCTAATCTAGGCTTAAATGTCACCTTCCTGGAAGAGCCCCCTCTACTCCTTGCCCTGTCATGCAATTTCAGGGGTGTACAAACTACAGCCTAGGGGCCATATCTGGCCATCAACTTATTTTTATATGGCCTGAGAGTCAAGAATGGTTTTTACATTTTAAATGGTTAAAAAAAGAGAATGTTTTGTAACATAAAATTTATGTGAAATTAAAATTTCAGTGTCCATAAATGAAGATTTATTTGAATACAAGCCATGTTAATTATTTACATATTGTCCAAGGTACCTCCAGGCTACAATGGCAGAGTTGAGTCATTGCAATAGAGATTATTTGGCCCACAAAACCCAAAGTATTTTCTCTCTGACCCTTAACAGAAAAAGTTTGTTGACCTCTGCTCTAGTCTAACAATACATTTTAGTTTCTTTATAGCACTCGCTGTTGCTTATAAATTATCTTATTATCTATTTTCTTATGTATTTATTTGTCTGTCTCCCCACTAGAAATTTGGAGGGCAGACCTTTTCCGTCTTGAGTTGCTGCATAGTTCAAGACATAAAGTGGATATTGTAAAGCAATTATCCTTCAATTTAAAAAAAAGATACAAAGTGGTCTCTCAAAATAAATGTGCTGTATGAACTAATGAATGAATTGACATAGTTCCTGGACCAAATGGTTGGCTCTGAAGCTTGAACTGACTCATCTACCTACTCATTCATTCAGTAACTATTAAATTAGTGCCTACTATGTGGGGGCTTCCCTGGAGGCTCAGATGCCAACAAATATGCCTGCAATGCAGGAGACCAGGGTTCAATCCATTGGTCAGGAATATGCCCTGGAGGAGGGCATGGCAACCCACTCCAGTATTCTTGCCTGGAGAATCCCCATGGACAGAGGGAGCTTGGCAAGCTACAGTCCAGAGGGTCGCAGAGTAGGACACAACTGAAGTGACTTAGCATGCAGGCATGCACGGACTGTTCGTACACGCACGCAGTGTTCGTGTATGCACACAGGCATTTGCGTCCTTGATTTATCCATTCATTTGCTTTCATGGGGCTTAACCTATCAAGACTGCTGTGTTACCTGAGCTGCTAGGGAGGTGGCTCCCATGGGTTTGGCCAACTTTGCAAGCCTTCAGACAATTCTGACTCTTTTTGTCTGCTGAAGACGTCGCTCACTTTGTTGCATCCTTCCCTGACAGAAGCTCAGAGCTCTCAGTTGCTTCTTGGGATGACCTGTCTACACGCCCTCAGAAAGAGGCGTCTGTCTTTTTTTTTTTTTTTTTTTTTGCTCATTCAAGCATGACCTTTGCTTCTGCTTCTGTCCCAGAAACCCTCCTCTCTCCACATTCTCATTCATCCGCGTTTGCCCCGGCAGCCTCCCACTCACACCTGCAAATCTCATTCACATGGCGTTGGGTTCATCATTACTGGACAGAAAGCATTCTCCTAAATGGAGCAGAAGATGCCAAGACAGAGGAGGGCATGGGTTTGGTGGGGCACAAGCTCCCCCTCCCTCCTCCTCCTTCCTGCCTGCTCTGCAGATGGGTTTCCGTGAAGGAACCTCTGACTGCTTTCCTGGAGTGAATGCTTAGTTTACTAACTTTTAGAGTAGGAAGACGTTACAGTCCACTTTTATATGTTATATATCTCAGTTCCTGGTGATGATAGGAAGATAATTACCCACCCTAAGTTTACATAGCATTTGTTATGCTGAACAGTATGTTATGTTGAAAGATTGCAGGTTTGGACACGAAAGGATACAGTTCCTCTTTGAAGAAGCAGATCTTTTCCCCACGTGTGTTAGGATAAAATGCTCATTTCTATATTGACCTGGTTAGCAGTTGTAGTGACCATATCATCTGGATTTTCGAGCTGGGTCTGGTTTAAAATGCACGTTCTGTTAAATCAGGAAGCCCAGTACACGGTGAACCTGGTCATGTCATCCGTGAGATAGTCATAGGAAAAGCTGGTCTATTTTGATACCCTTTTCAGCATTTGTGGGGTTGTGTAATTTTCCTCTAGATAGCAGGGAGCAAGCAGGGCTCAGGCAGGGTGGGGGACGGCCGGAGAAGTTGAGGACAGCTCTTGGACAGCGCTGATAAGGTGAAACTGACCAGGCACGGCCCACTGGTTTACCTGATTAAGAATCAGGAACTACTTCTCATGTGTCATGTCTATCCCCATTCTTGGTTCTCACTTTAAATTTGAGTCTGCTTGTGTTCCTGCAGAGCCTGCAAGAACACCGGAGTAGAAAGTTCAAATAAAGGGTAATGCCATTATGCTGGCCACCTGGCAACCCTAAGCACTGAGAAAAGCTCCAGGCCCATGTGGGTGCTTCATAAACATCATTTAACGTTTAATGGAGGGAAGAGACTAGTAAATGTGCTCTCGGTTGGCAAGAGGACAGGGAATCTGATCCCTTCCTTCTGACATTTAAGCTTTGCTTTTTCCACACACAAAAACACACATAGTCAGGGAGAATAGATGAAACACATATAGGAGATTCAGGAAAGCAATTTGTAAGGAAAAAAATAATTCCTGTTTTTCTTGTTAAATGGGCATTCAGAATACCAGCCCCACAGTGCAGAGGTGGATATATCCTGACATCATTAAATAAAAGGGCTGAAAAATACACTGGCCAGTCTTGTTTGGACTAGGATAAAATAAGAGAAGACCTGGCCCCACTTCTCTTCCCTACCCCTGTCCCTTATACCAAAGACTCCCTGTCTCCTTAGAGCAGAGCATCTTAGAATTGTAAGTACCTGTGTATCACCAGTGGACCTTGTAAAATACACATGTGGGTTTGCTGTATCTCAGGAGGGGCTACAGCCTTGCACCTCAAGTAAGCATCAGCTGATGCCTGTGCTGCTGGGCCACAGTCTGCATTTTGCATTGGGAGGCCATAAAGAACAAATTCTTGAGTCTAAATTGCTTGCTTCCTCTTGGCCCAAGGTCTCGTTCAATCCTTGGGTCAGAACTCTGAAGTCGGAGACATTTTTATTGGGCTGGAGGTTGGAAACGTGTGTGCAGGTGTGTAGCTTGGGCTCCTTATCAGCTGGGTGTCCTCCCCAGCTTCCAGTGGGACTGAGAGGCTCTTCCGCCTGCTCTGCCGCTCTGTCTCTACACGCTCCGTCCCCTCCAGGGTCCCTGATCCTAAGCTGAAAGTGGGAGCAGCTCAGCCCCGGAAAAGGCTTTGCCGTCTTGGCTGTGAAAGCTGATCAGCTGACCTTAGCTCCAGGCCTGATTCTTCATCTGTAAAATGGAAAAGGAAATACTGCCTACATCACAGTGTTTTTAGGATTTAACGACTTAACCCATGTGAGGGACTTCATATGGTGCCGGACTCAGAACCAGCCCTCAGAGAACCCTCGTTTTTTCTGTCACGTGCGCTGGTTTCTGCCCTTCTTAGGGAGCTGACAGTGTTCAGGAGGGTGAAGTTGCTGCTCTATTTGTGACCAAGTGTTCATGGTACACTTTGGCCTTCAGGGACACAATCAGGTGCACTGTGGTTGGAGGACTGTGAGGCGACTGAGCTCTGGGGGCCAAGTTCTGATCACCTCAGGTAATCTTGGGTGGCAGGTTCTGTGTGGATGCTCGGGGAAACAAAAAAACTGGCCGTCATCTCAGCAGTCTCAGCAAAAACAGAGGCCTGTTGGAGATCCCCTGCGAATGTAGCTGTGGGCCCCTTACCCTCTCCTGGACATGATGGCTAGCACTCCCTCATCTGATGATTGAGTCCTACAGATGATTCTGTTGACCTCTGCTACTGCTTCCGTCATCCCTCTGACCACTGTTTCACTGTGACAAGGCTTCCCTCTACTCTCCTTCCCTCATCCCTTCTGCTGAGTCCTCTGTATCTGTCTCCTGATTCTGCAGCCATGCTTCTTCTACTTACTGTCTCTCTCCCACTGTCTTGAGCTCAAACTCTCCCAGAAACTATGTGATTGGTTCTGCCAGATCTCAAGGGGAACACTTCAGTGAGCCCCTCATGGACCATTGGCCAGCCTGTGGTCCAATCAGCTGTAGTCAGGACCCCCTTGTTGTGAGGTAAAAGCCATGACACAGTCCCCTCTCAAGGGCAAAACTGCTGCAGGCAGCCACACATGGGTCATTTAGGATGCTTTCAGCAGAAAATCTGATTTAAGTGGCTTTCAAGGTGAGGAATTAATTATCTAATAGAAGAAGTCCAGAGTTAGGGTGGTTGCTGGGTGGGTCTCTATTGGGCACTGGCCTAAACCTATTTTTCTCTTCTTTCCTACAGGAAGAGCCTGGATTTTGTTTCCATAGGAAGCTGTACGATCAGGGAAGATTGTCCTTCCTCTGTAGCTATGAGGGGCTTCCCTGGTGGCTCAGTGGCAAAGAATCTGCCTGCAATGCAGGAGCCGCAGGAAACACGTGTTTGGTCCCTGGATTGGGACGATCCTCTGGAAGAGGAAATGGCAACCTACTCCAGTAATTTTGCCTGGAGAATCTGGATCATGGACAGAGGAGCCTGGTGGGCTACAGTCCATGGGGTCGCAGAGAGTCAGACATGACTGAATGCTAAGTACAACCACAAGCTATAGCCATGAAAATGGATTTTGATTCATTTCTATCTGCTCCTTCTGCCCAAGATTGGTTTAGGCAGGGGCATGGGACAACACAGAGGAACTTTTGTGAAAAGTCTCCTTCCTCTTAAAAAGCAATGTGTGTTAACTTTCCAATTTAGCAATCCCACTCCTAAGAATGTACTCAAGGGAAATGAAAACCTACATGCACACAAAGACCTGTCTGTGAATGTTTATAGCAGCTTTATTCATTGTAGATAAAACTAGTAACTGCTCAAATGTCCATTAACTGCTGAATGCATAAACAAATTATGGTATATCTACACAATGGAGCACCACTCGGCAATAAAATAGAACAAACTACTGAGAAATGAAACAAGACAGAAATGCATTACGCTTAGTGAAAGACGCTGAGTACAAATGGCTACCTTAATGTTTGTTTCCATTGATTTGACACCTTGCAAAGACAAATTATAGGGGCTATAATCAGATTAGTGGTTGCCAGGTGCTGAGGTGGAAGGAGGCGACTGACTACAGTTAGACAGGAGGGAACTTTTTGGCGTGACAAAAATGTTCTACACCCTGATTGCTACGTGACTGTATACATTTGTCACACTCATCACTTAAAGATGATGAATTTTACTGTATGTAACTTACAGATTCAGAAACCTGACTTTTAAAAAAACCACACGTGGAGAGGAAGCACGCAGGCCCTTTCTGCCTGCTAGACAACGCCTTCGACATTATCTGAAGCTGCAGTAGCATCTTGGCACCATGAGGGGGAGCCGAGTTGGACGGTCACACCGCACATGGAGGATGCTGCTGCTGCTGCTAAGTCGCTTCAGTCGTGTCCAACTCTGTGCGACCCCATGGACTGCAGCCTACCAGGCTTCTCCGTCCATGGGATTCTCCAGGCAAGAACACTGGAGTGGGTTGCCATTTCCTTCTCCAATGCATGAAAGTGGAAAGTGAAAGGGAAGTCGCTCAGTCGTGTCTGACTCTTAGCGACCCCATGGACTGCAGCCTACCAGGCTCCTCCATCCATGAGATTTTCCGGGCAACAGTACTGGAGTGGGGTGCCATTGCCTTTGATGGTAGAGTGGAAAAAATTACTGAGCTGCTGAATTAACCAGTTCTAGAGTCACCCCATCTTTGATTTCTTGTTTTGTGACATAATTAGTTCCTTATAGTTTAAGCTACTCATATTGGGCTTTCTGCCCAAAGTATCCCATCCCTAGATGACACTGATCTAATGTAAAGCACTGTGTGCAGTGGAGTTGTCCATCAGCTTGAGACGTGGTAGAAACTTCATGAAGCATCGTGATCCATCTAGGAAAATAATGTACAGATACTGTGATGTTGGGACATGGCAGAGACTTCATGAAGCATTGTGATCCATCTAGGACAATAATCTACAGATACTGTGATGACTGTATGCTTTTTATGTCTTAAGTCTCCTAGACTCTACTTCACACTTATTACTATGAAAAGTTCTAAATTATTTGTTTCCCTTAGACCTCTGAAGCGTATACATCATAACTACATGAGTAATATTTTCCCACGGTAAGTAGGGGTGCTGTCAGCCAGTGATGCCCTGGAAACCCAAGGTACTCAGAGCACAGAAGGACTAAATTCTCCAAAGTAGCCTAGAAACTTGGTATTGCCATTTGGTGCCCCCAGTTTATCTTCTGGTGGAGAGAGCTCCTAGCTGGGGCTGAGCAGAAGACCACACGTTCCTGTGTCTTGAATAGGAAGGTAGGTGCCTTCGGGGCAGGCAGAGGTGGGTCCTTGTCAGTAATACTATAGACACACTTTCAGAGACTCACGCATGAAAGTAAGCTGTGGCATTTAGACAACACTACTCTGGCATTGAGGCCAGAGACTTTTTTTCTGGTTTCAGAGCGAAGCAAATAACACCCCAAAGACTTGTATGAAAGTGAAAGTCACTCAATCATGTCTGACTCTTTGTGACCCCATGGACTATACAGTCCATGAAATTCTCTAGGCTAGAATACTGGAATGGGTAGCCTTTTCCTTCTCCAGGGGATCTTCCCAACCCAGGGATCAAACCCAGGTCTCTGGCATTGCAGGCAGATTCTTTACCAGCTGAGCCACAAGGGAAGCTCAAAGACTTGTATCAATAAGTCAAAGCTACAGGTACAAATGATGACCAAGGTAAGTTCTGACAGTCTGGAGTATTATTCTGTATACATGTGGCTTCAACTACTGGGCATAATTTTGTGTCATGAATCTGTCTTAGGACCAAAGAGAACCCTACATGCCTACATAGTGTCGTAGGGCTACATAGTGTCACCTAGTTTAGCAAAAGCATACAATTCTCCCAGGTGACAAAGCCATTCTTTTCCTTTCTGTGTGCATTCAATGCTTCCTTCCTTCCTTTCACTTAGGTTCACATTGCCCCTGGCTTTCTAGCACTCCCAGGGTAGGCCTGGCATACCTGGCTAGGGATTCATTCTGTGGGCCTTTCTGTATCTCCTCCTCAACCAAAACACTGGGGTCCCCAACCAAAGGACTCAGTTTTACACATCTGATGAATGGACAAGCCAGGCTAATTTATGGTCCTTCCATATCAAAACTTGTTTCTCCTGTGACCCACATACTTGGGCATGGGGTTCAGGAGGACACATCAGATGGTGATATGACCTTTGACCCTACACTGTTGTCCTGATGCAGGGCAAATCAGCTCAGTGGGTGGAAGGGCATTCCTAGGATTAGGTCCTATACAGGGATGGTTAGTGGTGACTTAACTATGCATGGTGAATGACTATGATCCACTTATATACGTCCTGCTAAACATAAATGTACCCTGAAATTAACTTCTTAGCCAGAACCCCAAAATACCTGTAGCCAATCCGAAGCCACCCAACTTGAGGGGAACTGTGGCTGAAGGAAAAAACCAAAATGGAAATATATAATGGGGCTTAGCCAATGGCAGTTAAAATATCACACATTTGCATGTTTCATAAAACACACAACTATGTAAACTCTTTGCTAAGTTCCCGCCCAGGGTCTTGGAAAGTATCTATTCAAGGGAAGGGTCTAGAAGCTTAAGCTTTATTAATTTAGGGGGGAAAAAAAACCCTGCCTCTGATTTAATTAACTTAAACCATGTCATATAAACATTTCCTGGCCTGATGGCAAATCCCTGTATGAAATATATGTGCTGCTTACACATCAAGGGCTCACAGAAAGTTTGTTGAGTGAATGAACAAGAGAATGGAGCAGCCCATTGCACTTGAAGCTGGCTTGAAGAACTAGGAAGCAAACAGTTTATAATTCACAGATATTTATATTCTTTCTTTTCTACAGCTTTCCCTCTGCTTCCAGTTATAGGTTGGGAATTAGGAGTTAGACTAGTTCCTTATGAATCTATCAGTGGATATTTAAAGAAATTGGAGTATGTTTACCCTTTTATCACAAATATAAATACAACCGCATCAGCTCTGGTTGAAAGGGGGCCCAGAAAGAGTGCTCATTTATTCATAATGAGTGGAGCAAAGGGGCCCCTTTGTGAAGTCAAAACTGAGCTCTGAGTCTGCCCCCTGTTCCCCAAGAAACCAAACAGGAATCATAATGTGGGATGACATAGTGTTGAACGCTGTCCACCGCTGGGTGAGATCACCTCTCAGCTGCTGGAAGGCAAAGAGGTGAAACCCGCTTCATTTACTTTGAGACAGTTCTAACAAAGCGCACAGCGCTCGGTCGTGGCAGAGAGGTGGAGGTGAAGTGGGCCTCCGCTAAGCAGGGCCCCTCCACCTCCCCGAACGCCACTGACCTCCTACTCGCCTGACCTGTGAGGTGTTAGATTTTTTACTACCCACCCCACCTGAGCTGTGATGCCTGGAGCCTCCACCACGCAGCCCAGGCTGGGGTCCCCTCGTCTGGAGGCTACTTACCTCCTCCGTGAGGCCGGCCAGCTCCACCTTGATAGCAAACACCTCCCGGTCTGCCCATCTCTCCAGCCCCTTCTTGCATGCATTAGTTCTGTGCTTAGCATGTGATGCTCTCGTTTTCTGCAGGCAGCCGGAGGGATCACTCTTCAGTGCTTTTTTTGCTCAGTCATTTTTCTGCCTGGAAGGCCCAAACCCTCTGCTTCCCAGACAGGTCCCAGTCACTTTAAAGTCTTACTTCACACAGCAACCCCTACAGGCTGCCTTTGTGCCTTTGCTGCCCACACCCCCACGAGCTCACTCTTTGCCTTTACTTTCTGCTCAGTGCATCTTCATCCTGCCGCCAGACCTTGGGATGCAGTGGCTGCTCCTAATGTACATGTTGCCACGTTGTTTATGTTCGGTTTTGCTGTAGAAGAAAACAAATGAAATGGATCAAACTTATTAATATGTGTTAGGCATGGAGTTCTTTTCACACTTAACCTGTTTGACAATAAAGTTAATCAGAGCATATGTGTGAAACATAGAAAAGGGTGGAAGGACCCAGTAGCTACCAGGTACTCATATACACTAAATACACATAAAGTACTGAATATTTATGAAGTCTTAATTTAGATATCCACAGACACACCCCGTTTGACCCACGTTTCCTATATCAAGAAGTATAATATAATCTGGCAGCTCAATAGGCTAATTGCCAAACTACAGCCATAGACAGACAGAATTGCTGTGATAGAGCCAGTATGTACCCTTAACCCCAGGCACCTTCATCTGTTGTGTCCACTTGCCCATCCCTAACTCTAGTCTTTGCAACAATAGCATCCCTGGGGAAAGCTAAACCCAGAATTCCAGTTGCGTGGTTTCTTCCACCTGCTTGTATTCTAGCCTAAGTGTGATAATTTACACCATATCTTTTCACCCTTGCTTCTCACTATGTGCTTTAAATTCATTTAATGAACCCTGTGATTCAAACATAGTTTGAGAGCTTTTCTGTTCCATGACCCCTGGGAGGGCTTGCGTGTTCATATACTTGGAGGCTACCAGTGTGTCGAGGTAATTTCTCACCAAGCATGGCTCAGTAAATACTTTCTGAGTGATTCTGTGAACGAACACATTGCAGAATTAAGAATTGTCTTTCAGGGCCCCACAGGCTCTTTTATAGACCTATATACTATAGCAAAAAAGCCATGAAAACCTGACTTTTGCTGCCTTGTATGCATTCGAGATGTTCCCTACCTTGAGTAGGTCGGGGAAACTCTTGCAAGCCTAGAAGCAGGGTAAGCACCTTAGAGGCAGGTGGATACACTGCAAAGCGTGAGAACAGAAGTGCTAGGTGGTGATGCACGGTAGGTGGGGATGTTGTTTCCCAGAAAATGGTGGTGATGAGAAGAGGCTAAGAATAGTGGTCCAAACATCCAGTCATGAAGCAGGACAATTCAGGGAGAATACAGAGAAATGTGGGATTTAGAAATGAATGGGAGTGCGGTGTGTAGAAGAGGCAGTTAAAGAACTGGAATCTTGGGGCATCAGCAATGTTCTGGGTCAGTGTGTAAATGAATTCTGGGTAGTACAAACTCAAGAGGGGCCTTGGGGGTTCAAAACACTTTGCTTCATGAATGTACAAGAGCAGACAGTTGCCACTCCATTGGTGCTTTGCTTCTGTTTGTAATAGGTGACTTCTCCATGTACGTGTCACTTTTTAAAAAACTATAGGTTCCTTTTATCCTGTTTGATATGTATTTTAATAATGCAGATCATTCTGTCTCCTTTCTCAAATTGATTTCTTGAAATATAAATAAGCAAATAAATACTCAAACAATTAACTAAGATTTCCTTCTATTGATGGTCTGTGACCATTCTGAAAAATAACATCTGCCTTCTACTTGGCTCCGGGGAATTTTATGAGTGTTAATGACATGTCTGAAAAGCGTTTCATTTCCTTGGAAACAAGCTTAACAAAGTGTTTTTCTCTCCACAATGATATAACAAGCCACTCATGCTGTGCTACTGATTTATAATAATTGAAACTTTGGTTACTAAAAAATTTAAGTGGTTTGATGGCAGATCAAAATAAAAATTTCAATATTTTTTTTATCTTCTACATGTTTTTAGGTGATAAATAGGTAAATGGTCTCTTCATGACTTAAAAAAAACAAATTCCATGATATTTATTCTCTCATCATATTTTAACCAGTCCTTCCATCAGTTCACGAGGTCATGGACTTGGCCTGTTTTTCATTTTGTAAACATCTGGATTTATAGTAAATGATTCATGCAGCCCAATACCTGACTGCCCTCATTTTGCTCTGTCTTATTATCACTTGTGGAATCTGATTTACTTCCTACCCCACATACTATTCTTTCATTTGGAACAATTTCCTCAGTTATACAAGCCTCCAGTTTATGGAATAATCATGATTAATTTGTCCACTGTAACGGAAAGTGCTATCCAGAAAAGGTTTTCTCATTTATAGCTGGGAAAATTCACGTCCTCCTTTGCAAAGAGCACAGTGAAGGGCTAATGTGATAACAACAGCAAAGTCCCAGAGCAGAAGGTCGCAAACAGGATTGGAGGGGACAAAGTCGGAATTTTTAGATACACTGTTGTTTTTCTTCTTGTTGTCACTGTCTGACAGCTTATATGATTATTATAGATTTGTCGCTCTCCCTCCTGGTCCCTTAACATGTAATCTCCATGAGATCAGGGACTGTATGGCCAGCATATATCACTGTGCCTGCCACATAGTAGATATTCAATACTATTTGGTGAGCTGTTGAATGAGTGGTCCATCCATCCATCCATCAGTCAGTAAAATGATAAAATAGTAGATACTGATAGTTACTATTTGTTGAATGTCCTTTGGGGTTGAATAGTGTCTCCTAACATCCATGTCCACCAGAACCTCAGAATATGAACTTATTTGGGAATAGGGTCTTTTCAGATGTGATTCATGTAAGATGAGGGTTAGGGTGGACACAGGAACATGCAGGGAAAAAGACTGTGTGGACAGCCTGGACAGTGTGGATAGAGACTGGGCTTAACTGGCTGCAAGCTGTGCAATGCCGAGAGTTGCCAAGCAGCTAGGAGAGAGGCATGGGACAGTTTCTCCCTCAGAGATCCTATAAGGAACCAATTCTTCCCAACACCTTGATTTCTGACTTCTGGTCTTCAGAACTGTGAGAGAATAAATTTTGATTGTTTTAAACCATCCAGTTTGTGGTAGTTGTTATAAACTAGGTAACTAATATAAATCTTCTTAGCGACAAGTCTTGGACACGTGCCTTTATTTGCTGCTGCTGCTAAGTCGCTTAAGTTGTGTCCAACTCTGTGAGACCCCATAGATGGCAGGCCACGAGGCTCCCCCGTCCCTGGGATTCTCCAGGCAAGAACACTGGAGTGGGTTGTCATTTCCTTCTCCAAGGCATGAAAGTGAAAAGTGAAAGTGAAGACGCTCAGTCTTGTCTGACTCTTAGCGAGCCCATGGACTGCTGCCTGCCAGGTTCCTCCATCCATGGGGTTTTCCAGGCAAGAGTACTGGAGTGGGGTGCCATTGCCTTCTCCGGCCTTTATATGACCTTTGCCAATTTACAGATAAGGAAACTGGTTCATAGAAGCGAAATGTCTTGCTAGTAGGTGACCCATGGCCCAACTCAGGTTTTTGCCTTTGGGAAGCATGTTCCAAACTGCTGCCATTCTTGGCCAACTTGGAGCCAGGAGATTTAGGGAGATTGTAAGTTGAAAGTCAGAGTCCCTACCCCTGGTCATTCCATTGCTGCTTTCAGCAAGTAACGTTAGTAAAGGGGGTACAGAAAAAAGGGGATGTGCCTTCTTTATTAAGAGCTTTGTGCCCATTGGAATCAATGGGAGTGCAAGTTAGCCAGAAACCAGGGAATGTGCTCACTGGATTTTAGAATTTCTTCTGAATCTGCACGTCCATTATCAGTTGTCCTCTCTTCAGAAATGGCTAAGGTTTGAAGACCAATTGGCAGTATCTACTGAAACTGAACATTTGCAAGCCTATCCCATGACCCTGTGATTTTATCCCTAAGTGTATATCACCAATGAAATGCATGCATACTATCACCAAAAGGCATGTATAAGAAAGTTCATAGAGGTACGGCAAGGCAGAAACTACCCAAATGATCATTAACATTAGAATGGAAAATGAGTTGTAGTATATTCATTCAAAGTTAGGTTTCACAGCAATGAGAAAGAACAGACCAATGCTCCATGCAGTGGCATTTCACAAAGATAACATTTTAAGGGAAAGAAGCCAGTTAGAAAAGAATATGTAGCAAATGATTTCATTTGTATGCATTTCAAAAACAGGCAGTTGTAAAGTCAAGATAATGGTTTATCTCTGGAGAAGTAGTGAAGGATTGGTATTATGTATTTTGTTTCTTGATCTAGGTGCTGGTTACACGAGTGTTCAGTTTAAAAAAAAAAAATGAGCTGTGTATTTGTGATTTGTGTACTTCTCTACATGGAGATGAGCTTCCCAGGTGGTGCTAGGGGTAAAGAACCTGCCTGCCAATGCAGGAGACATAAGAGATGCAGGTTTGATCCCTGGGTTGGGAACATCTCCTGGAGGAGGAGAGCATGGCAACCCACTCTAGTATTCTTGCTTGGAGAATCCAGTGGACAGAGGAGCCTGGTGGGCTACGGTCCATGGGGTTGTAAGAGTCGGACACGACTTAGTGATTAAACCACCACATGGTGGATGAATCCCTCTTTGGTTGAGTCACTGAGTTTGCCCATCACTATCTGCCTGTAATTGTCTCAGTAACTGAAAGTCCTGTATCCTGAGAAATGTTTCAGACCTGGGGAAGCCAGGATGATTGGTGACCCTAGCTTTTCTGCACAGGCCAACTCTGATTGCCTGTAGTGTAGTCTTGACCTCTTCCTGGACTAGTTCTTGAGATTTGGTGAAATAAATATTGACAGAATCCAATATGACTAGGAGAATGAAGGTACTTTGTGTCTGAAGAATGGCCTTTGAAGTCCCTGACTTCGGGTCACAAGATATGGATTTGATTCCCAGCTATCTATTTACTTGCTGTGTGACTTGATGTTACTTTTCTGAGACTCCTCTTATCTGTGGATAAAAAATGTCCTACCAAACAAAGCAGTTGTATGACTTAAATAAGATAAGGCATGTAAAAGTGCTTGACTCATAGTAGCTGATCAATAAATATCACTTTCCTTTCCTATCAGTTTTTTTCTTTCTTCCCTATGTTGTTCTCATTCCTCCAAACTCTCAAAAACATTGTTTCTTTCTTTTTTTTTTTTTTTGGTAATACTTCTCTTCATTGCAGGGTGGTCTAACTCAATGAAACTAAGCCATGCCCGTGGGGCAACCCAAGACGGGTGGGTCATGGTGGAGAGATCTGACAGAATGTGGTCCACTGGAGAAGGGAATGGCAAACCACTTCAGTATTCTTGCCTTAAGAACCCCATGAACAGAATGAAAAGGCAAAATGATAGGATACTGAAAGAGAAACTCCCCAGGTCAGTAGGTGCCCAATATGCTACTGGAGATGAGTGGAGAAATAACTCCAGAAAGAATGAAGGGATGGAGCCAAAGCAAAAAGAATACCCACCTGTGGATGTGACTGGTGATAGAAGCAAGGTCCGATGCTGTAAAGAGCAATATTGCATAGGAACCTGGAATGTCAGGTCCATGAATCAAGGCAAATTGGAAGTGGTCAAACAAGAGATGGCAAGAGTGAATGTCGACATTCTAGGAATCAGCGAACTGAAATGGACTGGAATGGGTGAATTTACCTCAGATGACCATTATATCTACTACTGCGGGCAGGAATCCCTCAGAAGAAATGGAGTAGCCATCATGGTCAACAAAAGAGTCCAAAATGCAGTACTTGGATGCAATCTCAAAAACGATAGAATGATCTCTGTTCGTTTCCAAGGCAAACCATTCAATATCACAGTAATCCAAGTCTATGCCCCAAAAAGTAATACTGAAGAAGCTGAAGTTGAACGGTTCTTTGAAGACCTACAAGACCTTTTAGAACTAACACCCAAGAAAGATGTCCTTTTCATTATAGGGGACTGGAATGCAAAAGTAGGAAGTCAAGAAACACCTGGAGTAACAGGGAAATTTGGCCTTGGAATATGGAATGAAGCAGGGCAAAGACTAATAGAGTTTTGCCAAGAAAATGCACTGGTCATAGCAAACACCCTCTTCCAACAACACAAGAGAAGACTCTATACATGCACATCACCAGATGGTCAACACCGAAATCAGATTGATTCTGTTCTTTGCAGCCAAAGATGGAGAAGCTCTATACAGTCAGCAAAAACAAGACAAGGAGCTGACTGTGGCTCAGACCATGAACTCCTTATTGCCAAATTCAGACTGAAATTGAAGAAAGTAGGGAAAACCACTAGACCATTCAGGTATGACCTACATCAAATTCCTTATGATTATACAGTGGAAGTGAGAAATAGATTTAAGGGCCTAGAGCTGATAGATAGAATGCCTGATGAACTATGGAATGAGGTTCATGACATTGTACAGGAGACAGGGATCAAGACCATCCCCATGGAAAAGAAATGCAAAAAAGCAAAATGGCTGTCTGGGGAGGCCTTACAAATAGCTGTGAAAAGAAGAGAAGCGAAAAGCAAAGGAGAAAAGGAAAGATATAAACATCTGAATGCAGAGTTCCAAAGAATAGCAAGAAGAGATAAGAAAGCCTTCTTCAGCAATCAATGCAAAGAAATAGAGGAAAACAACAGAATGGGAAAGACTAGAGATCTCTTCAAGAAAATTAGAGATACCAAGGGAACATTTCATGCAAAGATGAGCTCAATAAAGGACAGAAATGGTATGGACCTAACAGAAGCAGAAGATATTAAGAAGAGATGGCAAGAATACACAGAAGAACTGTACAAAAAAATCTTCATGACCCAGATAATCACGATGGTGTGATCACTGACCTAGAGACAGACATCCTGGAATGTGAAGTCAAGTGGGCCTTAGAAAGCATCACTACAAACAAAGCTAGTGGAGGTGATGGAATTCCAGTTGAGCTATTCCAAATCCTGAAAGATGATGCTGTGAAAGTGCTGCACTCAATATGCCAGCAAATTTGGAAAACTCAGCAGTGGCCACAGGACTGGAAAAGGTCAGTTTTCATTCGAATCCCAAAGAAAAGCAATACCAAAGAATGCTCACACTACCGCACAATTGCACTCATCTCATACGCTAGTAAAGTAATGCTCAAAATTCTCCAAGCCAGGCTTCAGCAATATGTGAACCGTGAACTTCCTGATGTTCAAGCTGGTTTTAGAAAAGGCAGAGGAACCAGAGATCAAATTGCCAACATCTGCTGGATCATGGGAAAATCAAGAGAGTTCCAGAAAAGCATCTATTTCTGCTTTATTGACTATGCCAAAGCCTTTGACTGTGTGGATCACAATAAACTGTGGAAAATTCTGAAAGAGATGGGGATACCAGACCACCGGATCTGCCTCTTGAGAAATCTGTATGCAGGTCAGGAAGCAACAGTTAGAACTGGACATGGAACAACAGACTGGTTCCAAATAGGAAAAGGAGTTCGTCAAGGCTGTATATTGTCACCCTGTTTATTTAACTTGTATGCAGAGTACATCATGAGAAACACTGGACTGGAAGAAACACAAGCTGGAATCAAGGTTGCCAGGAGAAATATCAATAACCTCAGATATGCAGATGACACCACCCTTATGGCAGAAAGTGAAGAGGAACTCAAAAGCCTCTTGATGAAAGTGGAAGAGGAGAGTGAAAAAATTGGCTTAAAGCTCAACATTCAGAAAATGAAGATCATGGCATCTGGTCCCATCACTTCATGGGAAATAGATGGGGAAACAGTGGAAACAGTGTCAGACTTTATTTTTTTGGGCTCCAAAATCGCTGCAGATGGTGACTGCAGCCATGAAATTAAAAGACTGGTACTCCTTGGAAGGAAAGTTATGACCAACCTAGATAGCATATTGAAAAGCAGAGACATTACTTTGCCATCAAAGGTCCGTCTAGTCAAGGCTATGGTTTTTCCTGTGGTCATGTATGGATGTGAGAGTTGGACTGTGAAGAAGGCTGAGCGCCGAATAATTGAGCTTTTGAACCGTGGTGTTGGAGAAGACTCTTGAGAGTCCCTTGGACTGCAAGGAGATCCAACCAGTCCATTCTGAAGGAGATCAGCCCTGGGATTTCTTTGGAAGGAATGATGCTAAAGCTGAAACTCCAGTACTTTGGCCACCTCACGTGAAGAGTTGACTCATTGGAAAAGACTCTGATGCTGGGAGGGATTGGGGGCAAGAGGAGAAGGGGATGACAGAGGATGAGATGGCTGGATGGCATCACTGACTTGATGGACGTGAGTCTGAGTGAACTCTGGGAGTTGGTAATGGACAGGGAGGCCTGGCGTGCTGCGATTCATGGGGTCGCAAAGAGTCCGACACGACTGAGCGACTGATCTGATCTGATCTGATCTGATGGACTAAGCTTTAGAATAAGATATCTACCTCTGAATTCAAATTCTGGTTCAGTCACTTTCTGTTTGTGGGCCTCAGGTAAATAAACTTCTCAGAGCCTTGATTTTCTCACCTCTAACTTGGGAATCATTCTTCTTTAAAAAATATAATAAACGCAGATATTGCAGTTGCTTTTGGTACCCTGCATCATGCCTGCTCAGCCCATCTCTTGTTTCTGCTGTAGCCTGGTTCTCCAGGAACTGACACTCATATTGTCAATACCTACCTTATCATGTGCATCTCTGCTTTTTAGATTCTAGTCTTATTTGAGCTATGAAATGAAAGGTAAAGGAGAAAAGGAAAGATATATCCATCTGAATGCAGAGTTTCAAAGAATAGCAAGGACAGATTGGAAAGCCTTCCTCAGTGATCAATGCAAAAAAAAATAGAGGAAAACAATAGACTGGGAAAGACTAGAGATCTCTTCAAAAAAATTAGAGATACCAATGGAATGTTTCATGCAAAGATGGGCACAATAAAGGACAGAAACAGTATGGCCCTAATAGAAGCAGAAGATATTAAGAAGAGGTGGCAAGGATACAGAGAAGAACTATACAAAGAAGATCTTCATGGCCCATATAATCACAATGGTGTGATCATTCACCTAGAGTCAGGTATCTTGGAGTGCAAAGTCAAGTGGGCCTTAGAAAGCATCACTATGAACAAAGCCAGTGGAGGGGATGGGATTCCAGCTGAGCTATTTAAAATTCTATAAGATGATGCTGTTAAACTGCTGCACTCATTATGCCAGCAAATTTGGAAAACTCAACAGTGGCCACAGGACTGGAAAAGATCAGTTATCTCACATGCTAGCAAAGTAATGCTCAAAATTCTCCAAGCTAGGTGGCAACAGTGCATGAACCAAGCACTTCCAGATGTTCAAGCTGGATTTAGAAAATGCAGAGGAACCAGAGATCAAATTGCCAACATCCATTGGATCATAGAAAAAGCAGAGTTCCAGAAAAACATCTACTTCTGCTTCATTGACTACGTTAAAGCCTTTGACTATGTGGATCACAACAAACTGGAAAATTCTTCAAAAGATGGGAATACCAGACCACCTGACCTGCCTCTTGAGAAACCTATATGCAGGTCAGGAAGCAACAGTTAGAACTGGACATGGAACAACAGACTGGTTCCAAATAGGAAAAGGAGTTCGTCAAGGCTGTATATTGTCACCCTGCTTATTTAACTTATATGCAGAGTACATCATGAGAAACGCTGGGCTGGAGGAAGCACAAGATGGAATCAAGATTGCCGGGAAAAATATCAATAACCTCAGATATGCAGATGACAGCACCCTTATGGCAGAAAGTGAAGAGGAACTAAAGAGCCTCTTGATGAAAGTGAAAGAGGAGAGTGAAAAAATTGGCTTAAAACTCAACATTCAGAAAACTAAGATCATGGCATCTGGTCCCATCACTTCATGGCAAATAGATGAAGCAACAATGGAAACAGTGACAGACTTTATTTTCTTGAGCTCCAAAATCATTGTAGATGGTGACTGCAGCTATGAAATTAAAAGACGCTTATTCCTTGGAAGAAAAGCTATGACCAACTTAGACAACATGTTAAAAAGCAGAGAGATTACTTTGCTGACAAAGGTCCATCTAGTCAAAGCTATGGTTTTTCCAGTAGTCATGTATGGATGTGAGAGTTGGACCATAAAGAAAGTTGAGCACCGAAGAATTGATGCTTTTGAACTGTGGTGTTGGAGAAGACCCTTGAGAATCCCTTGGACTGCAGGGAGTTCAAACCAGTCAATCCTAAAGGAAATCAGTCCTGAATATTTATTAGAAGGACTGATGCTGAAGTTGAAGCTCTAATACTTTGGCCACCTGATGGAAGAACCGACTCATTGGAAAAGACCCTGACGCTGGGAAAGATTGAGGGCAGAAGGAGAAGGCGACAGCAGAGCTGGTTGGATGGCATCATAGACTCGATAAACATGAGCTTGAGCAAGCTCTGGGAGTTGATGCTGGACAGGGAAGTCTGGCGTGCTGCAGTCCATGGGGTTGCAAAAAGTCAGACATGACTGAGTGACTGAACTGAACTAAGCACAAACAGAAAATGGGATCTATGGAATTTCATATGGAGTCAGATACTAAGTTACCATACATGATAGTCTAGGATGAACAGTATATGAGTCTGATCAAAATTTCAGAAACAGAATAGATTTAAAAGAGGAGGGAGTCTCATGAATTTGCCATGACTTGCATCTTCCATATTAAGCTGAGCTATATTTTTAATCTATTTAGGATTGCAGTGCAATACAATGGAATGTTTTATTAACCTATGAAGTACCCATCAGTATCTATTTCTGTCTCCAGAACCTTGTATCTTAGCAGGTTATGAAAATCCACTGCACAGATTCAAACACTGGCTCCCAAAAACGTAGCTTGATTCATTCATTCAGTAAAGCTTAGAGAAATACACTATTGTGTGAGATCTTAATGATGCTCTAGTTCTTTCACTCCGAAACATATCAGTTAACTCTACAAGTCACATGTAGAGTTGTATATAGTTGAAATAAAGTTGATATAAAGTTGAAGAAGATATAGTTTTGTGCCTTTAAAGAACTATAGCTTAATTGAGACAAAACCAGTTTTGTTGAGTGTCTACGTGTTATGCACATTATACAGCCCCCAAAGCTTATATAAAGTTTGGGTTCCTCCTAAAGGAGACACCAAGAATTTCGGGTGGTTTACGATTTTATTTAAACCTTGTGGTAGATTATAAAAAATATGCAAAGGATAAACTCTACGGTTAAGGGAACCTAGGAAAGGCAAATAGAGCTAATTTGGGATAAAACAGCACACAGGAATGTATCCCAAATTGTTCTGTGCAGCTGCTTGAGGTGGACTGCATATTTGATTTTGAGTTTCCTAAAGACCAAAGTAAAAAGAAAAAAAGGTCATGGTTTCAAGAGCTGTAGCATCCTTGAGATAAAAATGAATCAGTTTAGGAAAAGCAGTTTTTCTATGGAGACTTGAAAGCGAATCCTGCCATAGGTCTTCATTAAGAGCACACCGTAGGGTAATGATATCATTACCTATAATATCCCAGATGGTGTTATACGGTGAAAACCGTGGAGAGCAGGTATACGGCTGTTTCTTATACTGTCCCTCAGTCTAAGACAAAAGCTCATTGTAGCACAGTCAACATAAATATTTGTAGTCCCTCAGACAGTTCTCTATAAATATAATTTCTTAACAATATTTTAGATTTGGTTTACTTGGATCAGTATCCTCATGTTGCATTTGGCTGGGTCTTTTACGCCTCCTTCAGTCTATAACAGTTCCGTTCCCTTTGTTTTCCTCCTTGCCATCTAGAATAGTTGTTGAAGAACCAGGTCATTTGTCCTGTGGAATTTCCCACATTCAGGATTTGGCTGATGGTATCCCTGTGGTTTCACTGTGTTTTAAATAATAATTATTTTATTTCCACGACTACAAGTTACTCTCAGTTCTTTTTCAGATTTGTTCAAGTCATTTTTATTTTTTGGTTTGTTTTAGTCTCTTCCTCCTTATTCATAGCTCCATTTGTTTAAAAATATTAAGCATACTTACCTTTTGTTTAGAATCTGATATTGCCATTTTCTGAATCCC
The DNA here is from genome assembly GCF_003369695.1 of Bos indicus x Bos taurus. Taxonomy (NCBI): domain Eukaryota; kingdom Metazoa; phylum Chordata; class Mammalia; order Artiodactyla; family Bovidae; genus Bos; species Bos indicus x Bos taurus. The sequence continues at coordinate 60,624,688 of NC_040085.1, read as the reverse complement.
TTATAGGTCTGGTTCTATTGTTTATTATTTCTTGTTCATGGGTGCTTGTCTCCTGGTGGATTTTGTAATTTTTGACTGTGAGTTTGTGTGAATTCATATTTGTTGGCATTATCTTTGAGAGGATGCTGCAGGATCTGGGTTGAAGGTTTGTTTCTCTGGGTAGATTTCCAATTTAAGTGACATTCTCTTCTTAGTGTTCTAGTGTGATTTCTCACTTGGAACCTGGTGTGTGGCCTATTTGGGTGTTTTGAAATCTCAGAGGACAATTATTATTATTTTTTTTAACCTCAATCCAGAGCCAAGTTTTCTTTTGAGCTTGCTATTGCTGGAAAGGCTCTCTTTGCTTCACCATTTTCCTGAAGGAATATCCCCTATGAATCCTGCTGCTGCTAAGTCGCTTCAGTCGTGTCCAACTCTGTGCAACCCCATAGACGGCAGCCCACCAGGCTCCCCCATCCCTGGGATTCTCCTGGCAAGAACACTGGAGTGGGTTGCCATTTCCTTCTCCAATGCATGAAAGTGAAAGTGAAAGTGAAGTCGCCCAGTCATATCCGACTCTTAGCTACCCCAGGGACTGCAGCCTACCAGGCTCCTCCGTCCATGGGATTTTCCAGGCAAGAGTACTGGAGTGGGTTGCCATTGCCTTCTCCCTATGAATCCTGCTGCTGCTGCTGCTGCTGCTGCTAAATTGCTTCAGTCATGTCCGACTCTGTGTGACCCCATGGACTGCAGCCTACCAGGATCTACCATCCATGGGATTTTCCAGGAAAGAGTACTGGAGTGGGGTGCCATTTCCTTCTCCCTATGAATCCTAGCACTGCGCAAATAGGTCTGCAGCCTGGCTTCCTGTCATTCACAATGGCTGTGTTTGAACTCACTCAACTCTCTCATCTCAGTCTTAGCTTCTTAGCAGGTCTGCCATTATTTAAATTTTATTTTTTAAAACGGGGCTTCCCTGATAGCTCAGCTGGTAAAGAATCTGCTGCAATGAAGGAGACCCCGGTTCAATTCCTGGGTTGGGAAGATCCGCTGGAGAAGGGATAGGCTACCCACCCCAGTATTCTTGGGCTCCCCTTGTGGCTCAGCTGGTAAAGAATCTGCCTGCAATGTGGGAGACCTGGGTTTGATCCCTGGTCTGAGAAGATCCTCTGGAGAAGGGAAAGGCTACCCACTCCAGTATTCTGGACTGGAGAATTCCATGGACTGTATGGTCCATGGGGTTGCAAAGAGTTGGACAGGACTGAGTGACTTTCACTTTCAATGTATGTCTACATAATTATATAACTTCTATATATTATAATTAACATGATACATGATTATTATCTATATGTGTAGTGTAACAGATAATATACCTTATTATATATATGTGTATGTGTTTGGTATGTGTGTATATGTATGTTTATTCTTTAAAAATTTTTTTTATAGCTGATGGATTTCAAAATCTTTAGCCTAGCATGTTTTCAAAATAGAAGTCCTTGATTCTGTGCAGTATGCCTGCCTAAATCCAAAGAAACTTTTAGGACTCTTCTGAGTTCCTGAATCATGGACGACATGGCACCCTCGTATGCCTACCTAAAACTGTGGCTGTGCTTCTCTATTATCTTGATTAGAACTCATTATCTCACTTAACTCCTCGTGGCTTCTTCTCACTAGTGAATGCTGACTGCGATGGCCCGGTGGGCTGCTATGCGGAAGCAGACCTGCAGAATCTTCTCCTACCCCTTTCTTGGACTCTCACAATCAGCCTCCGATAGAGGCTTCTCTCCTCACCATTCAGGCCGCCTGGCTGCCCTCAGGAGCTGCCTGTATCGTATCTGTATACAATTTCACCATCCACTGCACTTGCTTAAATGCCTGTCTTTGCCGCTCAATTGTGGGTGCCAAAACCTTTTTCAATCTCATCGTTATAAGCATCTCTCCAGACTTGTTCTGCCTCCTGTATCTTTTTGTTCAGTTGGTTAGCCTTTCACCCACCTAGTCTCCCAAGCTAGAAAGTCTGTCTTCCTCCTCACGCTGAGCTTCTGTGGGGTGCTGGTTGACCCCTTGACCCCTGCTCTCCAATGGGTCCAGACCCTCTCTGTGCCTCCTCTGGATTATTGTAGCAGTCTTCTGAGCTGGTTTCTTATTTCTTCTCAGGCACTGCAAACCCACCCTCCACACAGTCATCATGATTTAAAGTGCAAGTCTGACCAAGGCCCTGTGTAAAATCCTTGGCTGGATGGAGCCTGGCCTCCTCTTTGCTCCCAGTTTTACAAACTTGCTCCCAGCCCCATTTCCTCCACACATTGGACGTCAGAGATGGGGTTCAGCAACACTAACTGCTTAGTGCCCCCATTTGGAACCAGGCTGTCTTTCTCTTTGGTGCCTTACCTTTGGGGTCCCCTTTGCCTGAATTACGCCTGCTGACCCTCTTTGTGGGATGAAGTCCCACCCACCTGTGAGATTCAGCACCTGTCTTCCTCCCTTCAGCAACTCTTCTCCAACGTCCTTCCCACCTGTCTCAGAACAGCCTGTGGGTTGTCCTGCTTGCCCATCAGTCCTTGTCCGGCTCATTTCAAGGTCCTCTTTTCTGATCTCTGTCCCACCTGCACGGCAAACTCAATGCTTGTCTGTCTCCGTAAGCCCCTTAGGGGATCTAGGACTGGATCACACTTATCTTTGTATTTCCTGTCCTTAACATTTCTCTCACCATTTAGCAGGTGCTCATTAAATTTCTTTGTTCAATGTAGAAATCATTCCTATCTTTTACTAACAGCATTATGATTTGGATAATTTCCTTAATTTAATTGAGCCTAAAATGTTTCAGATGTGAACATGGATAATAAGGTACAACTAGCTTATAGGGTTGTTGTGAGGATGGCGCACAGAATACATGATTCTAAGTGGTAGTTCCTTTTTTCCTTGTTTTCTGTTAAAACATCTCTTGAAGGCACAGTGCTGACATATTAATAACAGTAATAATAATGATTCTTAAGCTGGGAGAAATATCAATAAACTCAGATATGCGGATGACACCACCCTTATGGCAGAAAGCGAAGAACTAAAGAGCCTCTTGATGAAAATGAAAGAGGAGAGTGAAAAAGTTGGCTTAAAACTCAACATTCAGAAAACTAAGATCATGGCATCCGGTCCCATCACTTCATGGCAAATAGATGAGGAAACAATGGAAACAGTGACAGGCTTTATTCTGGGGGGCTCCAATGTCACCCTGCTTATTTAACTTATATGCAGAGTACATTATGGGAAATGCTGGGCTGGAAAAAGCACAAGCTGAAATCAAGATTGCTGGGAGAAATATCAATAACCTCAGATATGCAGATGACACCACCCTTATGGCAGAAAGTGAAGAGGAACTCAAAAGCCTCTTGATGAAAGTGAAAGTGGAGAGTGAAAAAGTTGGCTTAAAGCTCAACATTCAGAAAATGAAGATCATGGCATCCGGTCCCGCCACTTCATGGGAAATAGATGGGGAAACAGTGAAAACAGTGTCAGACTTTATTTTTCTAAGCTCCAAAATCACTGCAGATGGTGATTGCAGCCATGAAATTAAAAGACGCTTACTCCTTGGAAGGAAAGTTATGACCAACCTAGATAGCGTATTGAAAAGCAGAGACATTACTTTGCCATCAAAGGTCCGTCTAGTCAAGGCTATGGTTTTTCCAGTGGTCGTGTATGGATGTGAGAGTTGGACTGTGAAGAAAGCTGAGTGCCGAAGAATTGATGCTTTTGAACTGTGGTGTTGGAGAAGACTCTTGAGAGTCCCTTGGACTGCAAGGAGATCCACCCAGTCCATTCTGAAGGAGATCAGCCCTGGGATTTCTTTGGAAGGACTGATGCTAAAGCTGAAACTCCAGTACTTTGGCCATCTCATGCAAAAAGTTGACTCATTGGAAAAGACTCTGATGCTGGGAGGGATTGAGGGCAGGAGGAGAAGGGGACGACAGAGGATGAGATGGCTGGATGGCATCACTGACTCGATGGACGTGAGTCTGAGTGAACTCTGGGAGTTGGTAATGGACAGGGAGGCCTGGCGTGCTGCGATTCATGGGGTCGCAAAGAGTCAGACACAACTGACCTACTGAACTGAACTGAATATCACTGCAGATGGTGACTGCATCCATGAAATTAAAAGACACTTGCTCCTTAGAAAAAAAGTTATGACCAACCTAGACAGCATGTTAAAGAGCAGAGACATTACTTTGTCAACAAAGGTCCATCTAGTCAAAGCTATGGTTTTTCCAGTAGTCGTGTGTGGATGTCAGAGTTGGACTATAAAGAAAGCTGAGCACCGAAGAATTGATGCTTTTGAACTGTGGTGTTGGAGAAGACTCTTGAGAGTCCCTTGGACATCAAGGAGATCCAACCAATCCATCCTAAAGGAAATCAATCCTGAATATTCATTGGAAGGACTGATGCTGAAGCTGAAACTCTAATACTTTGGCCACCTGATGCAAAGAACTGACTCACTGGAAAAGACCCTGATGCTGGGAAAGATTGAAAGTGGGAGGAGAAGGGGATGGCAGAGGATGAGATGGTTGGATGGCATCATCAGCTCAATGGACATGAGTTTGAGTAGGCTCCAGGAGTTGGTGATGGATAAGGAAGCCTGGCGTGCTGCAGTCCATGGGATCGCAAAGAGTCGGACACGACTGGGCGACTGAACTGAACTGAACTGAGCTGAATCCTATTAATATATAATAGTAACAGTGATAGCTATAGCTTATTTGGCTTACCATCTGCCAGACAGTATTCTAAGTGCTTTACATAGATGAACTCACGTGTTATCACTACAAGCTTGTGAGGAAGGAGATATGACTACCTTACCTTATGGCTGGAAAACTGAGGCAGAGAGGCTGTACAACTTCCCCCAAACCCGCAGGCATTAGTGGTAGAGCTAGGGTTTTAGACCTGGGCTGTCTGACTCTAGTGTGTGCTTAACCATCTCCTCACCCTGGCTTAGTTTCCCATGAAAATAGTCAAAAGTTTTAGCCTTCTTTCAAAGAGGGAGAAATTGAGGTTCAAAGAGAGTGGGAGACTTAGCTAAAGTCACACAGCTCAGATGTGGTGGAGTGAGGTGTTCTCCACTACAGCAAAACCTTCACTTTTTTTGGGGGGTGGGCTGTGCCACATATGATGTGGTATCTTAATTCCCTGACCAGGGGTAGAACCCTTGCCCCCTGGAAGCACTTAACTACTGAGTCTTAACCACTGGACAGCCAAGGAAGTCCCCAAATCTTCACTTTTGGATGGAGACTTTGCTTGAAACTTTTCCAGTTAAACAGACCCCTGTTAGGAGTTAGGCTATTGACAATACTTTTGATGATAATGTATCATAGTAATGGAACGGTTTTCTTTTTTGGTTGAATTAGGAAATGAGACCCATCCTTTTGGGTGACTGAAAATGTCTGAAGTGGAGTATCATGAAAGTAGAGTTATTTATTTAAATTTTACATAGCATTTCTAGCCCACAACTGGCTCAAAATCATAGGTCTGGTAGCCTTCCCCATTTTCTTCTAGGACATTCTTGCTTCCTGAAGAGAGGGGACCAGCAATGACCCCCCAGAGCTGCAGCAGATGTGTTTTCCAGCCCACTGTCGGGATGCATTTTGGGGATGAGTTCCTGATATTTATGTGAAAAGGAGGATGACTGGGTCGCTCTGTCTTCTCATTGAGTTTTGCCAGAGGTCACCGTCACAAAAAGTTGGAAGAAATGGGGTGTGTAGAAATTTGGGGCTGGTAAGTTATTTATTTACTTAGCCATATTTTAAAGGCTGAAAAGCCATCATGAAATCTGTGGAATGCATTGTCATGAGAGGTCAGCAAGTCAAGTTCTGCGGCTGTATTTTCAAAACACCCAGATTATTTCATGATCAATGATGATATTTATATTTATGATTAAACTCAGTCTTGGGCAGGACTTGGATGGGGGAGATGGGGCGTGGAAGAAGTGCTTACCACCCTTCTCTCCTCAATCCCAATCTCTGAATCCCAAACTACAGCCCATGCCCATATACACTTTGGAGTAGTGACATTGCTTGGAGACAAAACCATCACAGAAGAGTTGTGAAGAGAAAAGTCAGAGGACATTTTTAAATGTCCTCTAACATTTTTGGCACCAAGGACCATTTTTATGGAAGACAATTTTTCTCTGTGGACCAGGGTGCGAGGGATGGCTTCTGGGTGATTCAAGTACATACATTTATCATGTACTTTATTTCTATTATGATCACGTAAGCTCCACCTCAGATCATTAGGCATTAGATTCTGGAGGATGGGGATGCCTGATTTAGGGGATGATTCCACTAGTCTCCGAAGTAGAATTCAACGTTGTCCTCAACAAGGGACCTGGAACATGCCAGTCATACAGAAAGAAGAGCTATAGTTGTAAAGATGGGATCCTTATAGTGACAGGGGCTAGGATGGTAGAGATGATGTGGAACAATGCCCTCATCAAAAACAACCGTGAGTAACTTGGCATATTTTCTTTCTTTTTGTAGATATAATGTATTCTTGGGGTATCTATTCTGTAATATGCACTCACTCTGGATGTTCATTCTGTTTAATCCTTTCAGCCAGCCAGTGAAGAAGGGACTGGCATTACCTCTGTTTTACAGCATGGAAACCAAGGTTCCGAGAGTTTAAATAAGTTGCTCAAGATCAGATAGCTGGTTTACCTCCACACCTGTGGTCTCAATTATTAAACTATCTAACTCCCAAGAAAAATGCAGAAAGAGACAGTAGTGCAATAAGCCAGTATACAGTCCTACCGCCTAGGAGTAACTCCTGTTAGCCCTTGGCATTGAGCAGATATGGAAAAGGATGGCCTGCTTGCTTGTGACTTGCTTTGCCCTCTGGTTTTGTTGATGTTCCACAGAGCACTTTTCATAGTTAGGTGTGTAACAATATGTATCTCCTCCAATAGGCAATAAATGCTAGGAGTGAAGGGATAGTTTCTGTTTGTCCATCTCTGCATCCTCAGGGCGTAGCTTGTAGTGGACTTGTGGTTTCAAATGAATAAATAAGTGATCAGAGCTAGGTTGTGGCAAGTCGAGCATTTTCCCTGCCTTCTTCTAAGTTTTGTGACAGGAATCAGTTCTCCTTTGATCACTGAGAGTAGAGAAGTGTCATAATCTCGTTCCCCCAGGGAGCTTGACCTCTTGATGACATTTTCAAGGCTGCAGTGAAATGTCGCTGGAACATCAAGTGTGTCATGCCCTCTTCTCCCCCTTTTTATCTCCTCCCATCCTCATCACAGTGCAAAAAAAAAAAAACCTCTCTAGGTGGATGCCCCAAAAAGAAGGATCAGGAAGCTCTCTTGGAGCCCCAGGATTAAGTTAGGGATGTAGCAGCCGTGGGCCAGCTCTGGAGGGCCTCCTGGCTGCAGGAGTGGACAGTGAATGTGGACCTGTGATGGAATCAGTCGTGTGCAGGACTCCTCCTGTTGAAAGGCTCCCATGGTGTGATATTTCTTACTGCAATGTGCCTTGGGTCACATATTGGAATTTTCAAGAGAATCCAAGAAAAACAGAAGGGGAAATAAAGTGTTCCTAGTGGGGATTCTCTCTTGAAGAGAAGAATAGATGTGATTCTCTGGTTTCTAGACAAAATTATTTGGTATGAGGGTATTTTATGGAAGAGCATCTGTCTCCCAGAGCAAAAAGAATGGAAAAGTGTCCTCTAATAAATCTACTGAGCCCCAGTTAACGTGCAGCCAGACTTCATGGGAATCCTGCGCTGAGGATTTCAGTGCACTTAATTACATAAATACCAAGACATGTAGTCTCCCCCCCAGACTGAAAGGTCTCTGGAACAATTAGGAGATTGTGGCCCCCTTGCCCCCTTGTCATGCACATTCATGTCACAGACCTCAGAGGAGGACTTGGGGTGCTTTGATGCCCAATGTGCTCAATTTGGTTTCAGAGATTTCCAATTCCTTGCACCTAAGCACATGTCCTCAACAAACAAATAGCACTGGGGCAGAATTCTCGAGCATTGGAGACTTAATTACCTCCACTCAGTGGTCTTCTCGCTGTTGAGAGCATCCCGGCTACTTGGCAGCATTAACATTCCTGGAATTGTATTTGGCCAGCCTTTGTGAAGGAGTTGAATACTGCCTCATTAGCTCAGGCTCGTGGGGCTTTTGTGTCTCTGACAACAGTTTAATTATGGACATTGTTTACTGGTCAGTATTACATTGACAGACTAGAGGGCTAATCTGAAGATTAACACAATAGCTTGTTTTCATTTTATTCCTTCAGCCAGTGCTTGTAAGAGTTACACAAATCTGTTTTTGTAGCCCTTGTTTTCCATAATAAGATTGAGGGACATAGTCTGAAGCATTTAAGGGTTTTGACATCTTTCTTCTTTAGTTCAATTTAGCCTGGAAGGATCCAAAGAAAGAAATGATAGCTAATGGAAATACTAAGGTTAGACAACTAAAACATCTGAAGGACAGGCTAGTTAAGACAACTGAATTTAGGAAACTTTGTCTTGAGACTTTTTTAGTTCCCATAAAAACCTCTTCTCAGAAGTTAATGGTTATTTGAGATTCTTAGGGGTAAATGTGACAGAAATTTGAAGAACAGAATTTAAAATTCCCCTGTATGCATGTCTGCATGCATTACATTTGTAATAGAAGGTTTGGCATGCTTCTGCTTAGCACTTTGAGAACTGTGAGCACAAAGCATTGTAAAAATGTTCTTCGTTGAGGAGGAAAAAAAATGGGTCATTTTCAGACTCTGGAACTTGACTGATTCTGAGATATGTGTATGAAAGTCTTTCTGTGATTAGGAGTTTTGACAGATTAAGGAAATAACCTTGAACATTGAAAGACTTAACTCTCCTTAATCTCTCAAATAATGAAGCAGAGTAGCAGTTGGAAAATTCAACTTTGCAAAATCATATTTATCCTCAGAACAGAAGGTGAGGTTGGAGCGTGGAAGATGGCAGTGAGTATAGCTGGAACTTGGAGCCAGATCTGGGATTGCCCTGTCACATTAGCTGGATGGCAGGCTTCCGGAGGGGGAGGAAAAAGCCAAGAAAAAACAGATGGATTTCACCTCATAGGTGTTGGAAGAACCTGGGCCCCAAGTCCCCCAGGAATAGGCTTGAGTTTCAAAAAAGCCTTGGAGACAGGGATTCCCAGCTCCACTTACTGAAACAGAAAGAGGCGTGAGAATCCCTCCATTCCTCACTACCATTAGTGACCAGGCAGGTTCCACCTTGTGCTGGAGACCCCGAATATTTGCTTGACTGGGCAAAGAGTGAGAAAGAGTGGGAATCACACCAGCTGGTTGATGAGGGTTGTTTGCTGTGGTGCGCTTTATTTTCATGTTTTTCAACAGACTTAGTAACCAACAAATCTGCTGGTGCCTTGAGCTTGAACTTTCTAACCTCCAGAACTGTGAAAATGAATATATGTATTTGTAAGTTCCCCAGTTTATGGTATTTGGTTACAGCAGCCAAAACAGACTAAGCTAAGGCCCGTGGAAGCCTTTCTGCCTCCTGTTAATAGAGATATTAGAACTGTTCCACTTTCTCAGGTTTCTGGAGTATTTTGAGAGGAGGAAGAGAATATTAGGGTGATTCCCTGGTGGCTCAGACAGTAAAGAATCTGCCTGCAATGTGAGAGACCTGGGTTTGAAACACCTGTGCAGACATTTTGAGCAATGTTATTATATGTCACCTCTATTCAGCCACTTAAAAGAGCAAAGATGATAATTTTAACTTCATGTCCTTTTAACTTGCCATCCAGAGTTGATAGGCCATAGGCAGGGACCTAGAGTAAGGAGGGGAAAAGAAAAGGGTGTGAGTGGTCCCCACCTTTGAATCCATGAGCACTGGCCCCGAAGAGCAGCCACCCAGGCCTTGCCCCACCATCTCCTGCAGCAGTGTTTGCTCCACTTAGAATAACGAGTCTCAGAATCCCTTATTTGATTCAGCCAATCCGCATGGCATGATTCATCTTCTAAGAAGAATAAATCAACATTTTCAAGCCTGCTTGGATTTACTGTAAGCAGCCTCTCTCCACTAAACATGGCCTGCAATGTGATCTGGCCCAGGGCTGGGATGGTGGCTCTGTTTTGGAGACCCATTTGCCTTTAAAATAACATGGCTGGGAGGAAATGCACCTCGTGGTTGGCCCTGGGCATGTTTTTTTAGGAACTTGAAAGAACTTCTCTCTGAGTCACCTTAGCTGCTCCTCTGAGTCACTTCTGAGACTCAGCATGAGAAGGAGGACTGAGAAGTGGGTGGTGGAGAGGCCAGGACATACTGCAGCTGCCATGACCTGCCTCATGCTGCTCTGTCGGCCTCGACCCGGTGATGTGGGTTTAGGTCTTCTCCTCTGGCCTCCAGGAAACCCCAGAAGACGCTCACTTTTTACCAGGTGTGTGAAGTGCATGTGGCCCTGTAGCTTTTCCAAGGCCACCAGGCCTGAGCCTTGGTCTTTGAGGCTGGTCTCAGGTGGAAGGGCCTTCACCTGAGCACCCATGTCCCCTGTCATCAGCACAAGGGGCCGCCTGCATCCTCGGCTTGTGTGTGAGGTATACATGGATTTGGGACTCCTGGAATCCAAGTGGAACTGGTGCCCCATCCCTCTTCACTTTTGTTTGGTGAACTGCAAGCCCCCACAGACCTTAACCTCTACTTGACAACTGCTCTGGCATGTTTCAAAGGTATCACCTAGCTGGTGAGATTTCTTAATAGAAATGTGTGTTTATAGCTTTGTGGTCCCCTGGGATAAGAATGGGTACATTCTGAGTTTCATTTCACTACTGACTAGTTTGGTGAATTTGGGCAAATTAACTGATCCTTTCTAAAGTTCAGTTTCCCCAGCTGCATAAGGGACATTGTAATTGTAACTATGACTCGCTTCACTTGTTGACAGTACCACCCTCATTTCATAGGGCTATTGTGAGGATTAAATGAAACAAATTTCTGTAAAGTATTAATACTTGTCGTGGTACCTAAAGCCCATTGAGTGTTCAGTAAATACTACTATTGTTATGTCTTCTATGGAAGTGGGAGCTAAGAATATGTACTTTTAAGCAGCCTGGAGTATGAGTTATTGAAAATCCTCATAGCTGCTGTGGGTGTCTGAGCCTTTAAAACAGGACCTGGCTTCAGGTCCTCCTGGCAGGTCTCTTACACTGACCTCATGCTGGTCTGAGCGGGAAGTTAGTTGCTGGCAAAGGGAAGAGCTTGTCTCCTAGAGGCACATGGGTATCCCTGAAGGGAGATTCCAAATTCACCAGCCAGCCTTCAGCCAGCTTGCTAGACCCAGGCTGCAGCAGTATTTTGACTTCTTAAACTATTTGGATCACTGCTACCTTCTGAATCCTTGGACAAATTAAAAGCAGTGTATACAAGGAACTCTTTGGCCTATGTTCCCAAGCTGAGCCAAATTCAGAGTTGAAGGTTAGACATGAAATAGCAAACAGAAGGAAGGCAGACAGGCACTCACACCTGGCTGCTAGGAATGAACAAAACAGATGCCCGGAAAGTCAGGAAGAATTTGTATGTGAATGTAGAATCGTATGGATTTACCATTTTGACTCCAGCAGCTCCTAGAAGACTTTCAAAGTGAGGGAGTGCCCCCTTAGGAGTGCTGGAGCAGCCGGGCACCTGCGTGGGAAGCCACACCCGGGCATTCCCGGGAGGACTCTGATTTATGGAGAGAAGGGTTCTGAGTTCAGCAGCATTTTTGTGGCTGGGATCAAAAGGGCTTTCTCACTGACCACAGATCACATCCCAGGAATCCTCCCTAGACAGAACATTCCTAAGAATGAATGTGGCCTTGGCCACAGCCCATGGTGTGAAGTGAGTCTTGGAGGGCATATTTCTGGGAAGATGGCATTTTCAATTCCCTAAAACAAAAGTTTTGTGTACCCCCAAACAGGAGCCCTGAAGATTTGGGAAAAATTATAATCTTCATTTCTGACCTAAGGGCAACCTGTTTGGTGGAAAGTGAGCGAAACTGAATTTTTATCATGACAAATTATGTCACTTTTGGGGGATGAGTTTATTCATCTGTGAAATGGGAATTTTGGATTAGAATCAGAGCGACTGTTCTTAGGCAGTTTGCTCCAGTTCTCACCACTCCCTATTGCCTCATATGTGACTTGCTGTTCTCATAGTACCTCCTTGATCCCACTAGGAATTTGAATTTACAATCTTGGGACTAGAAAGTCTCTAAACCCCACCTCAGCTCCCTAGCTATAAAATTCTTGAAAATCAAAGTTGTGCATAGATTTTAGAATATTGGATTCTATAGGCAGGATGCTCATGTGTCTTCTGGATCAAGGTATTTGGAGCAGTAGGAGTAGGAGGAGACAATGGACACAGTTAGAGCTGGACATGGGGTACCTGCTGATGGACAGAATTGCCTGTCTGGCAATTTCAAAGCAGAGAGGAACATCGGTGCCAAGTGGGAAAATGTGTATGCAGGGTTGACACACCAGGATATTTCACTGTTTGCTTTTACAGAATATTTTCAAGAGTTGGCTTGCTTACTTGTTCCAGGGCGACTTGTCCCTGAAAGGGTCAGCAAAGTTGTGCTTTCTCCTCTGACAGGGTGTGTAAGCCTGGCAGAGAGAAGAAAGGGGTGAGGAATGCTGCTCTTCTTTTTGCCAGCCAACACCATTTATGTAATTCTCAGTGGCCTATGTCTGTAATGAGAAATACGAAACTGTGCTCCATATAATTGGAGCTCCAAATTCTCGTTTGGAAGTTGGAAGATTGTAACCAAAATGAGCTAGTGTATGGCAGAGAGGCTGCACAGCTCCCCCTTTGTTTTTATTCCATTCTTGACAAAGTCATAGCCAAGAAGTTTGTTTGATGAAGAAATAATTGTATTTATAAGTATATAGAGATAGCACCAGTCATATTGAAAGAATTGCCAACACAGAGGCTAATATTTATGTCCATTTTGTGGGTTCTATATCTGGCACAATAGCTTGAAATTCTATTTAGATTAAGGATCCTATACAGAAGAGCAAAGCTGATGCTTTGTTTAATTAGAGATTTCTTTCCTGTCCTTCCTACTACACTGAGCATTTGATAATTATGTGCTGCTGATAACTTGGTTTTCTCTCCAAGGATGGGGCCAAGAGGAGAGGTCTGGGGGCAAGGGCTGGGAGGGTAGGGAAGAGTATTGTAGAGTAATGAGAATATGGTATGATGTATGGCTCCTACCTTACAATATTGCATCCAAAACCCAAGAAAAATAATACTCAAAATACCAACCCAGCAACTGAGGGATAGGAATTCTGTCATAGTCTAGGAACACTGGAAAAAAGAATAAGTGTGTCTGTACAGTTAACCTTTAATTATTTGAATTTATACATTTGTCTTACAGCCTTCTTTCTGCAAAAAGAACTCACTGAATCAAGGAAGGTGGGCTCTCCGTTTGGAAAGTGGGCTCTGATAAATACCAAAACAAAGCTACAAGGTCCCTTAGAGACTCTAGCAAGCCAGTGTGTTAGAAAAGACTGTTTCACAGTAGGCAGCCCACAATACAGCTAAGTGTCTATACTATTCCTGGTGCTTAGAGAGATTATATAAGGAGGGAAATTTTCCTTTTCTAATGAAAAGTTCAAAAAAATTAAATGATTATATGAACTTACACGGATTTAGATAAATTAGTCACTTGTCTACTTCTGTGTATAGCTTATTAATGTAGTTTTACACATATATATTCAAAATAACATATCATATAAAATGTTTTCAATTAGAAACATTGCATTTTTCACTCTCTCAGTTATGAAATGAATTTATTAAAGGCTTTCACTTGGATATGTGACATCCAGGCCTTTTTTCTACATCCTCAAACACCATTTGACATAGCACCTTGAAAGAGGTAATCCTCACCTCTTTCAGACACATTGTGTTTGAATCTGTAACCCAAGCCACAGTTATCCATTTACGTAACATTAGGGAGTTATTTTGTTTTTCATTCGTTTTTATTGGTATAGCTGTGATCACCACAAGGTAACCTTTACTCTGTGACTTTTAAAAGTGTCTTTTCTCAAAGTTCCTTTTCAATAACATATATTTGCAATTAATCTGGGCTAAATTTCTTTGTCTTTTTAATTTTTATTTATATTTATTAAAAATTTTTTTCCCAGGCCTTGTGGCATGTAGGATCTTAGTTCACTGACCAGGGATTGAACCCATGCCCCTTGAACTGGAAGTACCAGAGTCTTAACCGCTGGCCCACCAGGCAAGTCCCTCTTTGTCTTCTTTTAAAAAAAACAGCTTTATCAGTTGACCTCCATAAATATCCCAGATTAGTTCTGATTGTATTCTATTAATCTGTTTAGTTTTTTGATTAAATACAGTGATTTAGAGCATGCTCTATAATGTAAATATCCCCTCTTCCTACACACGCATGGCCTCCCCCCATTAGCAACATCCCTACCAGTGTGATGCATTTGTTACAACTGATAAGTCTCTGTAGACATGTCATAATCACCCAGACTCTGTAGTTTTATGATATGGCTCATTGTTGGTGTTTCACATTCTATGAGCTTGACAAATGTATAATAACACCTATCATTATGGTATCATAAAATATTTTTTCGCTGCTCTAAAAATCCTCTATGCTCCACCAGTTCATTTCTCCCTATCAATTCCTGGAAACCACTGATTGTTTTATTATCTCCTTAATTTTGCCTTTTTCTAGAATGTCACATAGTTGGAATCATATAGTACATAGACTTTTCAGATCTGTACGTTCCTCTGGGGCATTTGAGATGCCAAGGGTAATATGTTCATGAGGTCTATGGAGCCACCCACGAGAGACCTGGACTCCATCCTGACAAGGCCCCATTACTCATGAGAAGGCAGGGGTGAAGGTGATAAGTGAGGGAGAGCTCCCGGTGTTCTGTGGGGTGATGTTGCTCAAATTATCTATTACTTCTTGAACCACTCCTCACTCCCCAATCCTAGTCTCAAGAAAATTGGTACCAAATTCCTGGAGAAAGGGAATTTTGGAAACATTATTGAAGTGCATAGCAGCACTTTTTTGTGTGTGACTTGAAGAAAAATTTTAAACCTTGTGGGAGGTGAGCCCTTTCCCTAGCATGGCACAGCCACCAGCCATGGCAGAAGAATGACCTGAGTTCCACCGCCCTGGGTTGACTTCATCAGGCAGGGAGTAGTAGGAGCACATCTTCAGCCTGGAGGGATTAATATCCCCAGGCAGCCCTGTGGAGAGCGCAGGGTGACAAAAAGGAGGGCGGATTCCAGGAGACAGCCAAACCTAAAATAGTGGACAAGGAGTCCTGGTGAGACATCAAGAAGATCCTTATACCAGTGCTATATATGTTTCTTCAGGTAACCCTGAAACGGGCGTATCTATGGCAGAAGTCTCCAAATCTATGGCCAAGAAACCTTGGTAAACTTTGAAAGAAGTGCCAGTTACTGAACAGCACCCCGTGGAGAGTCAAAATCAGTAGAGATGTCCTGAATCGATTTTTAACAAGCTCCCCAAGTGATTTTAACAGGCATCTGGATTGAGGGACCACTAATGTGGGGAAGCACAGGTTTTATTTTGAAAGTATTTCTTTTTAGAAAAAAAATTTATTTTTGGCTGAGCTGGGTCTTCGCTGTTGTGTTTGGCCTTTCTCTGGTTGCAGGGAGCAGGGGCTATTCATTGTTGCGGCGCGTGGTCTTCTCATTTTCTCGCTGTGGTGGCCTCTCTTGCTGCAGAGCGCGGGCTCTAGTGTGCAAGGGCCTCAGTAGTTGCAGCACCTGGGCTCTAGAGCTTGGGCTCAGCAGTTGTGCTGCATGAGCCTCATTGCTCCTTGGCATGTGGAATCTTCCTGGACTAGGTATCAAACCCATGGCCCCTGCCTTGGCAAGCGGATTCTTAACCACTGGACCACCAGGGAAGCCCCTGAAAATATTTCTTGAATTTAATACTCTGTTGTGAAACAAACTTCGAGAAATGAGAATACACTCTCCTAAACTCATAACACTGCTTATTGAATGCAGAAGTCATCTTAAAAACAATTCTACAATTGCACTGGCTAGTGAGGGGTTTGGGCTTCCCAGGTAGCACTGGTGGTAAAGAATCTGTCTGCCAGTGCAGGAGACACAGGAGACAGAGGTTCAATCCCTGGGTTGGGAAGATCCCCTGGAGGAGGGCATAGCAACCCACTCTAGTATTCTTGCCTGGAGAATCCCAGGACACAGGAGCCTGGTGGGCTATAGTCCATAGAGTGACAAAGAGTTGGACATGACTGAAGTGACTTCTCATGCACGCACAGTGAGTGGTTGAGAGTCTCTTTTCTTTTTTTTATTCATTTGTCTGCAGACCAGATCTCCCCTGTTTTTCTCCACTCCCATCCCTTTCCTCATTTGTCCTTGTTTGAGGACTTTTCCCCATGTGAGACCACCCAAGCCGGGATCCCGCCCTGATGTGTGCAGAATCTCTGCATGTTTGAATCCTTTCTGCTACATCCTCAGAAATAAAACAATTTCCAATTTGTGATTTTTATTTTCTACTCTGCTTGGATTATCTACCCTTTGATACTTAAACATATAATCTTACTCCTCACTTCTGAGTCATTGAGCTAGAAGTTCGCCAGGGGGCATTTTACTATTTTGAATGATAACATTCATGACACCAGAGAGCTGAACTCTATCCTCAGAGGTCAATTTCATGCCCGTCTTTACCAGGCAAATCCATCTCAAAGTAGATTCTCGCTTAGCAGGAACACACCTAGTTCCTTTTTAGATGTTGTCACGTGCTATGGGCAGGTTGTATTTGTTCTGTGTCATTTTGCAGAAGTTTGGGGTAAGGTACTTGTGCCTCAGTTTCTCCATCTGTAAAACAGGCAATAGTGTACACAATGTAAACTTTTTGCGAAGATTTTTGTTGATGCAAGTGTGGCCGGTTCAAGTGTAACTAACCCCAAACGTGTTCATCATTTTAAAATGAAAATCTGCAAAGAACAATTTGATAGGAACTGCATTTTCAATGAGCGGCTTGAGGTCACAGTTCATAAAATAGTCCTGCACCACTGGGTTGTTTTCTGCAGACTTTGTAAACTGAAGGGATGGAATGCTCTCTGCTGTGTAAATTCTGCATCTGCTATTTCTTACAACTGCTTTCCCTAGGGCATAAGTGACCGAAGCAACAGAGTTAGTAGAGAAAACAGGTGTGCCTGTTCAAAGGAGGAAAGTAAGTGTATTTATGAAAATGATCTCCCCAGCACCCCAGCCTCCCTCCAGCAGAGATTCACAATCCAGGTGTCCCCTTGGGCAGAGCTGGCTCCTTGCATGGATTTTCCAACTTGTAGCTTGGCAAGTTCAGGATGGAAGATTGACCCCTGCCTGCTTGTTCTCTGTGGTCCTGCAAAGTTCCTTTAGTTTTAGCTCATTGAGATTTTTCTAGAGTAAGATAACTGCTTGCCTGGGTACATGCTTTCAAAATTTGAATCCTAGAACTTCATTGGTAAGTAAGGCAAATTGGGAAAATTGTGTTTTCATTTCATTTAGAAGCTATTTAAGATCCTAGGGCTATAGAAGGATGGGGTGTGTGTGTGTGTGTGTGTGCACGCGTGTGTGCGTGTGCATACGTGCTCAGTCGTGTCCGACTCTTTGTGACCCCATGAATGGTAGCCCACCAGGCTCCTCTGTCCATGGGATTTCCCAGGCAAGAATACTGGAGTGGGTTGCCATTTACTTCTCCAGGGGATCTTCCCCACCCAGGGATCGAAACTGTATCTCTTGGGTTTCCTGCATTGGCAGGCAATTCTTTACCACTGAGCCACCTGGGAAGCCCATGCTGCTGCTGCTGCTAAGTCACTTCAGTTGTGTCCGACTCTGTGCGACCCCATAGATGGCAGCCCACCAGGCTTCCCTGTCCCTGGGATTCTCCAGGCAAGAACACTGGAGTGGGGTGCCATTGCCTTCTCTGTGGGAAGCCCATAGAGGATGGCAAATCAGAGCAAAAGCATAAAAGGTCTAAATGTTTAATAATCAAAGAGCATAACACAGCCTCACAGGGATGCCCAGGAGATGGCGGAAGGTCACATGACCTTAGTAAGTACAATAGGGCCTGGGTTCTGTCTGGTTTTAACATTTGCAGGATGGAAACTGAATTTTGTCAGTATCTAGGAACTTGTAGAGACTATCTCATTCTCACAAAACTTGGAAGAGATTGCACAAACCAAAGTAATGATGGTTTGACTTACACTGAGAAATTGCCTGTCAAATTGACTGGATGCTCTTATTGGCTGGAATATTTATATTAATCTACAACAAGAAATATAGCTACCAATTGTACCAGGCATTTATACCAGCTTGCCTAGCATTTTTCTCTGTAGGATGGCTACAAAGGAAATTAAAATATAATCAGAAGACTGTATGTTGAACATGGAGAGTGACCTTGTCAATATTCATATTGAGTGCATCAAGCCACATAACCTGGTGTGTACCACCTATAGGTATCAGATACGCCAGGCAAACTGGATATGTGAACCAGAGGATCAGAACCTCTTCTTCCTGGAGTGGTGCTAGAAGTTTCCTGTCACATTTGAATTAACTCATTTTTTTTCTGCATTCTGATGACAAACACCTTTCCTCACCCAGTGTTTCTCAAATGTGTCTGTGATTCACTGGTCCTACCAGATTCTTTGAGAAAAAAAGGACTCTGACAAATTCAACACTGCCTATCATATCCTCATTTGTGAGTTCATTACGCTCATTAACACATTAAAAGTTCTGAACAAACCTGTTTAACTTTGTTTACCCCCACGTTTTCCAAACTTGCTTGACGTAGAACTCATTCTTGCGACCCCATGGACTGTAGCCCACCAAGCTCCTCCATCCATGGAATTTTCTAGGCAACAGTACTGGAGTGGGTCACCATTTCCTTCTCCAGGGGATCTTCCCAACCCAGGGATCGAACCTGGGTCTCCCACATGGCGGGCAGACACTTTACCTATAAAATATCTACTAGCATCCTAAGAAACTACATGTTCCAGGGAGTTCGTGTGTTCAGCTGTTCACTCATGTTCAACTCTATGTGACCTTATGGACTTGTAGGCTGCCAGACTTCTTTGTTCATGGGATTCTCCAGGCAAGAGTACCGGAGTGGGTTGCCATTTCGTCCTCCAGGGGATCTTCCCAACCCAGAAATCAAACCCCCGTCCCTTGCATCTCCTGCATTGGCAGGTGGATTCTTTGCCACTGAACTATTTGGGAAGCCCATTCCAGGGCATACTCTTAGGGAAATGCACACATAGCCATGAGTGCCACCAGTTGGTCAATAGTCAAGCTCTTTTTCTCTTGCATTTTGCCTGGATAACACTCAGAGTTTTGTGGCTGCCTGACTGTTGTCTCTAGATTCTGCCTGTAATGATAGAAGACAAGAGAGACGATAGGAAGCAGGGTAAACCTAAAGAAAGGTAAGATGGTCCTAGGGTGACATTAAGTTCAGGAGGCTAGAATGGCTAGCTTCTAAATTTCCTTCTGGTCCTAAATATTTAGGGGCTGTAAAGATTCTGGGGAAAGAACATTCCCTTTATCAGAATTCTATACTTTTTTTTTTTCTCTATCAAATGGAGAAAAAAACAACTTTGCTTTATAGGAATGAGAAGATTTTCTGAGAACCTACATGAGTCATTCTTATTTGTAATGGCTTTTAAGCCTTAGCAGGTGGAGTAGTGTTAAAAGGCCAGGCTCAACATGAGAAAACCTGGGTGCAAATCCCAATGCTACTCAGGTGTTACTTGGAAAGTGACTTTAGATTCATCTTTGTCAGTTTAAATGGAGATAACAACGTTGGTTCATAATGTCACTGTAAGGATTAAATAATGGTTGGATAATACCCAACAGTGCTAAGCACTGTACTAAGTCTTGTACATGCTTGTTTCTTTTCAATCATCCTAAACAATTCTATGTGGTAAGTACAGCAGAAGCAGAAACTAAGATGTAAGGTAGTAAAAACCCCCGCTCAAGGACACACAGCTGGTAATGGTTGAGTGGCATTTTAATCCACAAGTCCATTTTCTTTGTTATAGTGCTACAAGGAGAAGCCTAGAGTCTAACACACAAGCATTTAATCCATGTTTTAAAATATAATTGGTTTTCTTTTTATTTAACATAATTAGTCCACAGCCAAATGGCTGGACTGATTCATGTTAAGTATGAGATTATAGAAAAAGGCAGAGAAAATGATCCTCTAGGGAAGAAAAACCTTGTCAGATAAACCTGATATATTGGTAATGTAAAATTTTTATTAGATTATATTTAGGAAGGTCTGCTTGGTACTTGGAAGTCCCTGCATACAGAGATCTTTGTTGTCTATGTATTATTATACTGGACTGAATGCTCCATGGCAGGCTGTCCTATTTTACAGTGAACTTTGTGGTCACCTAACCTTTTGGTGATTTCCCACAACATGACACCTAACTTTCCAAGACAGAAGCCAGAAAACAGATCTGTCAGATTCCTTTGTGACCAGGGGGCAGACCTGTGATCTGGGCTTTGTGATGCAGTCCACGCAAGGTGGATTCAGAAGTGAGTCACAGAAGGAGACAGCTGCATGGAAGGGAGCCAGTCTTCTGCTAAGGCTGACGATGGAGATCTTGGGGAGGTGATGGTGGCAGAGTTCTGGTCTTCAGTCCCAAGGATGGCAGTTACTGACAGGGGCAGAGATGTTTCTCTTACTGAGGTCCCTATTCTGCACGTTGTTGCTGGCTGTGTAGCTTCAGGATTTGGATCTCTGACCTTTCTGAGCTGCTGCAACTGAAGCTAAGTCACTTCAGTTGTCTCCAACTCTGTGTGACCCCATAGACGGCAGCCCACCAGGCTTCCCCGTCCCTGGGATTCTCCAGGTAAGAGTACTGGAGTGGGTTGCCAGTGCCTTCTCCGTTTCTGAGCTACCCAAAACCTAATCCAATTCTTTTTCCATTTAAACTTTCCAGAGTGGATTCTGCTGTTTGATACCATAAATCATCACTGATACCCTGTTTAATTGTAATACCTGACACTCTACCGGGCATACAGTAGACACTCAATGAATGCTTGATGAATGCATAATTGGAGGGTAATTATGATACTGGTGACATATGTATAAATCTTGCTCTAGTATATTATTACTTTTTTACCTTTCAACTTGATCCCTTGGAAACTTTGGCTAGGGACTTGGTATGTGACATTTTTGTTTCTGGCAGTGACCTTGTAGGAGCATTATAAATATTAAGTCACTACTTTACTTGATTCGGAGGGTTTGTTACTGAAGGTTTGTAGATATGTTTATACCAGGTTTCCCTCCGTTATAATTATGTGAACAAGTTATCCTCATTTCTACTTTTAAGAAGGAAACTTGGAATGTATGAGGTCTGGAGTTAAGTTAAAGCTGACATTTTTCTAGTGAATACTCTACCTGCAAATCGCTTCATCCTTTGAGAGATGTTTAACTATGAACCTCCAAGAGTTCCAGAATAGTTTTTTAATCTGTTATTTTTGTTTTGTATTTTCAAATAGCCCCGGGATTTCTTTGGAAGGAATGATGCTGAAGCTGAAACTTTGGCCACCTCATGGGAAGAGTTGACTCATTGGAAAAGACTCTGATGCTGGGAGGGATTGGGGGCTAGAGGAGAAGGGGACGACAGAGGATGAGATGGCTGGATGGCATCACTGACTCGATGGACGTGAGTCTCAGTGAACTCCGGGAGTTGGTGAGGGACAGGGAGGCCTGGCGTGCTGCGATTCATGGGGTCGCAAAGAGTCAGACACGACTGAGCGACTGATCTGATCTGATAAGGGCTTATTCAGAAATTGGTCCAATTTAGTATTGTTTTGTGGTAGTTCAGGGATAGCAGATACTTGCTTGCCACCTATAATTTAGACCCTAAGAACCCCCAAATAATGAAGTTTTGCAGTAGCAGCATGCCCAAATAACATATAAGATTTATCCTAGAAGCTATATAATGTGGGACATTTATATGTTGGAACAAACTTTCCTTTAGTTTCCTTAACACTTTTATACTTCTTTCTGAGCATCCACTGGTTTCTTGGGGACATCTGTGAAGAAGAGAACCTGACTAGAAAATACCTGATACCTGATAATACCTGCTGACGCTCTACTAGACATACAGTAGACGCTCAATGAATGCTTGATGAATGCATCAGTGGAGGGTAATTATGAAACTGGTGATGTGTGTATGAATCTTATATGTTATTTGGGCATAAAACTTTGTTATTTGAGGCTACTAAAATTTAGATTTGGAATTCAACTTGGCAAGAGGTAGAAGGAGGCCACTGAGTAACTGGGAAGGAGACTGGAAGATCACATCCCTACCTCCCTTCTCTCTCAAGCCAAAAGAAAGCCAGACTTCCCTACCAGAACTCACCCACTCCCATTCTGGTTTCTTTACTAAGCATGACACCTATGACCTTCTCAAAGAGAAATATCTATTTCCTGGAATTTTAAGATTTATACCTTCTTATATATATATTTTTTGGTTCAAATAGATTTTAACTATGGAAAATTTCACCAAAAAGAAGTTGTTTTGTGAAGGTTATATTTTGCCTAAAATAAAAAAAAGAACGAATGGCCCTATACTTACACATTAGGATATTCTTAAGGGTCTGGCTTATCTATAGAGAGGACAGTTACAAGATAAAGTTGACACTCCATTTTAATCCCACCCCCAGCAGAGTCACATTTTTGCGGCACTTTTCTTTGTCAAGAATCAGGGTAGAATATGCAAGAAATAGGTTTTTGTTTTTGAAACAACAACTGCTAAGCAACCACTATCAACCACCTTCTGTTACCAAGTTTTGGGCAGATAGTGGCTGAGTGGGTACTTCCAGAAGCTCTCCCCAGATTTTGGTGCTTTGATCACACAATAACCTTTGAACATCTGTTTATATACAGACTGTGCTGTTTTTCCTCTCATGTTTAAAGTTGGCAGTATAACCACAATTCTGTAATTCTGCAAGGGAAGTGTCATGGGAAATAGTGTATCACTGTGCTTATACAGTGCAATGGAAATAAATACTAATGCATAATATTTCTTTCTTGGCATATCTGAATCAGACTCTTGCTAATTAGTCACTTCTTTGGATTTCACCTCGGGAAGATGCCTCTACTGGCCAGAGGATGCCATGGAAATCATACTGAGGTTAAAACTAGGCAAATGATATGTAGGGCTGGCATGAACAAAAGGTGTTAACTTCATCCACCAGGGCTGTAGAAGCATAAAGACAATTGCCTCACACCCACACAACATTAATCTTTGTTTCACATAAGTGTGTTCTCTTAGCAAGGATGAGTATTTGCCCTGTGGGAAAGAAAAAAGTAGAACTATCTTTTAAAATTTTGAGACATTACACATTGACACTTATACTGTTTATTGTAGGACAAACTTGGTTTAAGGAATCAAAGTATTTATACCCCATGGTGTTTAATATGATGTACATAAGTATTTAAATATTCAACCTTGCTGTTTTCCATCAGGATTCTGCTTTGGGCTTTCTCTTAAAACCAGAGGTCAGGTTTTTAAATATGTGTATATATTATTGTCACAGGTGATATGATATGCATTATTTCATATGATATACAATATAATACTAATATTTTAGTATATATGTTCAATCTATTTTTTGCTTAGGTATATTTACATGAGTATACTTGTGTTTATTGAAAAATCATAATATACTAGCTGTTTTCTGATTTTTGTTTTTCCATCACATATCAAACATTTTCTGCTTTGTTAAATATCTTCTTAAAAATATAATATCTGTACCACACTTTATTTGTTATTGTTTAGTTGCTAAGTTATGCCTTACTCTTGGCGACTCTATGGACTATAGCCCACCAGGCTCCTCTGTCCATGGGATTTTTCAGGCAAGAATACTGGAGTAGGTTGCCATTTCCTTCTTCAGGAGATCTTCCTGACCCAGGGATCAGACCCACAGCTCCTGCACTGCAGGCAGATTCTTTACTGCTGGGCCACCGGGGAATCCAGACCCTAAGTGTTGTATATTTAGTTTTTTTTTAGGTATGTTAAATGTGCGTGCTCCTTGTGTGTAAATCCTTGGATTCATCTCTGATTAGGTTATTGGGATAAATTCTTAGAAATGTAATTATAAGTCAAATGGTATATATACCTTTGATACATATTGCTTAATTGCCTCTAAAAGGTTGAACCAAATTGTATTCTTACTCACATTTATATATATATTGGTTTCTTCCTGCACACATATGCTGGTTTTTATTATTTTAAAATCCTTATCCATTTAATAGGCAAAAAAGAAAGTATCTCGTTTTTAGACTTGTATTTTGAGGTATGATAGTTGTATCTCGTATGTTATGATTCTAGAAACTCTTATTTTCTTCTACTTAATTTGTTTTAAATGAGACAGATGCTGTAGTAAGTAAGTACTGAAGTACAGTAAAAGTTGTGTATAGAACTTTGAATCTATGACTGAGTAGAGAATTTACAGTTCTGTGAGTATCCAACTGTTGTAGTAAATACAAGTTGCTTCTTTGGTAATATAAAATAGGTCACTTTATCTAATACTGTTTCTTAACACAGATCTTAGAAATGTGCAGTATAATCAGATAAGCTCCATGGGAAATTATGCCGAGATGTACTGGGTTACCACTTGAGATTATCTGTGAATTCAAGGACATTTTAAACGTGGCTAAATCCAGGTACCAGTGTTCAAAAGGAACATAACACCCATCAGGAACACATTTCTGTGTCCCTTCTTCCATCAGAAGCCTTTGGAACTTTACGTATGTGCGCAGGCTTTGTTAAAGTGAACCTGTGGTGTTTCTGGACAATATGTAAGCAGAGGAAGTTGGAGGTCAGCTCTTCATCTCCTACTGTTTCCACTAGGGCCTGAAGGGCAGGGAGATAAATCATTATCCAGTTTTGTCAAATAATGAAATCATGGAAAGGTAGCTAGAGAATGCAAACAGACTCTCTAAAACCCAGGATACATATGCCCTTGTTTGAGTTCCAAGAGATCGACCTGCCCACCTCTGCTAGAAATCAAACAGATGGCTAGCGAATACGCGATCATCACAGTTGGGTAACAGGGGAGCAGTTCTTGTCCTTATCATAACATACCACCTCTGACTATTTTCCTTGATCAGCCCCTATTTCTCAGTCAAAAGCAGAGCTGGTCTCTTCTCTGTGCTCTCTTGTACACTGCTTTACTTTGGCACTGGCTACAAGGTACACTGTGGAATTCTATTTTCATCAGTCTGCCCCCAAACCATATATACATCTTACCCAGTTTTCTACCTTAAGCTCCTAGCACAGTAATTGGTGCATATAGGCACCAGTGTTTGCATGATCTTTCAGTGATAAGGTTATCAGTCTTGAGCTCCTCTGCACATGGATCAGAAGGGTGGTGTAGAGCACCAAGGAGATGCAGTCTCTGCAAGGCCTGAGTAGCTCTGGGAATCTGCTGTATTTTGTCTTAGACTCTGGCCCGGCATCATCCTCTGAGACTCTGATTTTTTTGCAGCCAATTTTCTCTGCTGCTATTGAAATCATAGAGGCTGTTGTCTTAAAACAAGCCTTACTGATACCTGCTTGATATTAACCATAGGAAAGGAGCAGATATTTTGAGGATTTCTTTAAATCTAGCATGACATGATGACTTTTAGGTTATCTGTAACTTCAAAGGATGGGGAAGGGACTATTGCAAGGAATTGTGAGCCTTTCTGTGATTCTTTCAAGGAGTCTGCTGTGTTCTAAATCAACTGTGGAAGCCGGGTGATCTAATCAGTGTGGTGTTCTCAGTTCCTGTAAGGAGCGCAAGATGCCTTTTGTAAAGCTTAAATTTTTGACTTTAGCTTACCTGGAACATACCATGAATAGCTCACATCAGTAGCAAAGGGATTAAAAAAAGCACGGATTTGTTATTTCAAAACATTCAGTTTTAGTTTAAAATAGTTTGTTTCAACAATACTTTATTTGTTACAGTCTATGAAGGCTTTTAGATGCTGATTATTCTCTGCTGAAAATTTTCTATTGAAAATAAACAAAGATGACTATTAATACATGCACACATAGAAGACATTTAGTAGATACATATATTGATTTCAAAGTTTCAAACCTACAGGTAAAGAAACATTAAAGTTTAATTTTGGTTAGAAAGACAGATAAAACAATAGGCTATTATTAGGCTTTGGCTTATTTCTGAGTATTGTATATGTACCAGATAAATATGATCCTCTTGAAAATTATATGCAAACATTTCCCTACTTTTGTAGACAAATTTACTGTAGCCCAGTAGAAAAAATTGAAAGTTTAGGGATTTTTAAATAATTTGATTGGAAGGAAAAAACCATGAGAAGTAGGCAAATTTTATCTCAGTGTCTATTTTTCATTTGAGCAGAATTCTTGCCTCACCTCAACTTACATAGGCAAAAGTTCTATTTCTCTGAGAATAGCAATTGTTATTGTCCGTGTGTGTTTCTTGTTTTGGATGAGAGACGATTACAGAAAAAACCCTAGTTCCTTTCCACTCTCGCATGTGCTTTGATTTTTGGCTCAAGTGTACACTATAGTTACTAAATTGTTACTGTGACTTGGCCTCTTATTAGAAGTCTGTCAACTTTATCCACATGAACAGCATCACTTTGGAGGAAGAAGTTTTGAACTTTTAGGATTTCTGTCCCATTTTCACAGTTGCAAACCCCTGTGATGGGAACTTTATATGCTCCTAGAGACTTTTTTGAACCAGGGATATAAAACAAAAGGAAAAGGAGAATGAGAACAGAGACAGCTGCTGAAAGAGACCAAAGAAGACTTAATTATTCAGCAGATCTTTGTCACTTTTAAGCCAGAGACATGTGTTTTTTTTTTTTTTTTTAAGAAGAGAAGAATTCTGATTTAACTAATAGCACATAGAATCCATCCCAATGAGCTTCTGCTTGAGTTTTCTTTATCTTTCAGAATGTCCTCGTTCTCTCTCCATCCCCGGATCTCTGGTCTCTCAGTTACAATATCATTTTTCAAAGGGAAAAATATTGAACAATCCTTTGTGTTTTATAAAGCATTATCTGTTACAGATTCAGGCTTTTTACAACGGCCTTTTGTATTTTTGTGAAGTTTTATAAGGCATTATCAGTTATGGATTCAGGATCTTTATAAACTCTAGGAAAAAATGAAAACAAAAAGGGGGAGTTCAATTCTGACTATGGGATTTAGTTCTACTCTATACCATGAAACTCAAACATTCAAAGTGTTATATAAATGGGGAAATAGCTAAATAAATTATGATGCATCTGTCTTATGGAATATAATGCAGACTTTTATTTTTTTTTTTGATATTTAAAAAAGTATAGTTTTTGTAAGTTACAGGTGTATGACACAGTGATTCAAAGTTTTTAAAGGTAATATTCCATTTATGGTAATGTTCCAGTTACTGTAAAATACTGGATATATTCTCTGTATTGTACAATACATCCTTGTATATAATGCAGCCTTTTGAAAGAGTAATATAGATATATCTAAGCAGGGGTAGCAAACTTGGAGATTTAAAGGGCCAGGTTGGACATGGAGTTGGGGTTGTAGGAAGGAGTTAGGGGTGTACTGTGAGTGTAGATCCCATCAGAGGGACTCCTGCTTCTGATCAGTTCCTGGTGAGAAATGGGCACAATGTTGCTGGATATTTTCATTAAAAGAAAAGAAAATACTGACTTTTTTTATGAAACAAATTAATAAAAAAAAAAAAAAAAAGATTTGTGAACTGTGGGCTCTAGATTGCAACTTCTAGTCTCTACATAATGACCTGGAATGATGTCTGAGACAAACTGTTAAAGGAAGAAAAATCACCCACAGAATAATACATATAGTATAATCTTATTTAAAAAACACTCTCCTCTATTACAGTTGCGTATGTGTATGTATGTTTGTAGATGCACAGATAAAAGTCTGTAAAATACTCTCCACATTTGCTAATTGCTGTTATCAGTGAGGAGGGAGGCATGGTGTGTGTATTTGGGGAAGGGATTGGGATATTTGAGGGAAGCTTTTTTTATCATACTGTACACATGTTGTATTTGTTGGCATTTAAAAAATAAAATGTTTTTATGTATTGCTTTTGTAATTAAAAACTCATTAAAACTAGATCTTAATGTTCAATTACCAAAGTTTTCTACTTTTCCTGTAAT
Organism: Bos indicus x Bos taurus; assembly: GCF_003369695.1. Taxonomy (NCBI): domain Eukaryota; kingdom Metazoa; phylum Chordata; class Mammalia; order Artiodactyla; family Bovidae; genus Bos; species Bos indicus x Bos taurus. The sequence continues at coordinate 60,596,529 of NC_040085.1, read as the reverse complement.
GTCCTTTTTTTAGAATGGAGATGAAAAATAAGAATATTTTGGAAGGTATTTATCTCACATAGACAGAGTATAGTCTCATTCACGCTAACAGCACAACACTGACAGGCTGTTGAAAGTTGTTACGGAAATGAAAGTATTTTCATGTCTGCTGTAGCAGATTCAATTTTTTGACTCTTGTTGTTCAGTTGCTAAGTCGTGTCTGACTCTGCGGCCCCATGAACTGCAACATGCCAGGCTCTTCTGTCCTCCACTATCTCCTGGAGTTTGCTCAAATTCATGTCCATTGAATCAGTGATGCTGTCTGACCATTTCATGCTCTGCCACCCCCTTCTCCTCTTGTCCTCAATCTTTCCCAGCATCAGGGTCTTTTCCAATGAGCTGACTCTTCACATCAGGTGGCCAAAGTAGTGGAGCTTCAGCTTCACCACCAGTCTTTCCAATGAATATTCAGGATTGATTTCCTTTAGGATTGACTGGTTTGATTTCCTTGTAGTCCAAGGGACTCTCAAGAGTCTTCTCCGGCACCACAATTTAAAGTCAATTCTTTGGCACTCAAGTCATCTTTATAGTCCAACTCTCACATCCATAAATGACTACTGGAAAAACCATAGCTTTGACTCTATGGATCTTTGTTCACAAAGTGATGTCTCTGCCTTTTAAAATGCTCTCCAGGTTTGTCACAGCTTTCCTTCCAAAGAGCAAGCATCTTTTAATTTCATGGCTGCAGTCACTGGCTTTCTGCAGTGATTTTGGAGCCCAAAGAGATAAAATCTGTTACTTTTTCCACTTTTCCCCCTTCTATTTGCCATGAAGTGATGGGACTGGATGCCATGATCTTAGTTTTCTAAATGTTGAGTTTCAAGCCAGCTTTTTCACTTCCTCTTTCACCCTCATTAAGAGGCTCTTTAGTTCCTCTTCACTTTCTGCCATTAAAGTGGTATTATCTGCATAGGTGAGTTGGTTGATATATCTCCCAGCATGGAAGACTATAAAAAATATCAAAGCCCATTTTTGTTGTAAATATATGTTGGTTTTATCTTTTCATTGAAAAATTGACAACTCCTGGGTCACTGAGTGTACGCAAGTTTGGCTACCTTAATTGGTGATATAGTGCCACAATCTTTATTTTTGTAATTTTGTCGATGGTTAGACACTTCCCTAAACTGCAACTCTCTTGGGAATGTGTTTTATTGATCAAGTATTATCTGGATGAACTATTGTCAATTCATCACTTTTACTGGAATGATGACAAAAAATCAATGCCCTGCTAGTTGTTGATCACTCCATATGTGTACAAATAATACAAAGGTCTTTCGTACATTGAAAAATTATTTAGCTGAACAAGTTAATAACTACTTACTTGAAACTGCCAAAAAAAGAAAAGGAGAAAAGGAAAATGAAAGAGCCCTTATCATTCAGACGAAAAACAGTTGGGAAAACAAAGCCATTTATTTCCAATATGAAGTGTATAAAATGGAAATACCAAATGTGTTTTCTTACCTCTGCATTTTGCAATTGTCCATATGCTGCAGAGCTTAAAATTGAATGATTCATAGACAACATGGTGAAATGCTATGTAAGTTCATGCTGTACGTGAACTCTTGTAAATTGCTGTGCTGACATGAACTCAAAACTTTCACCATTCCAATTCGTTGTTTGAAAACACATGTTTCAGAACCGGAGTGGCATAAGCTCCCTAGACAAGAGTTGCTGCTCTGTATCCTCACTACCACTGGTGATTTAAAAAAATCTGCCAACAATTAAATACTTAATGTTACGATCACTCCTCCTGTTTCTTATATCAAATTGTACCATGGAATTCCATTTAGATCTTTCCTCATTGAGAAGGAAAGAAAAGCAAATGAAAGTGTACCATTCAAAATATTAAAAATGATCTGAGAGAGAGATGGAAGGTTGTTTCATTACTGAGGGTTACTGAATAAGGGGGAATAAAAGAATGTTGGTGCAGTATTTTATTTTCCACTCCCCAGCCTAAAGCAGTTGTGGGACTCTTTGGTAAAACTGCCGCTTTATCTTAAATGAACTGCAGTATGTTGCAGGACTGAAGTGTTTCGGAGGAACAGTCACTCCATTCTTTTTGCAGAGATTACCTGCTTCAAGTGAAACCTATATGGAATCCTTTCTGACCTGTTTGGTATTGTGATATTGATAACCAGCCACACTTTCCAGCCCCTTATCTTGCCTTCTATGGGATAATCTTTTCTTCTGGATCTTAATTCTGCTAATAGCACCCTTGACTGGCTGCCAGACAACAAACACAGGCAGGTGAAAAATGAATGGCTCCAGCCTGACCGCTGATAACTTCCAAAGGCTTTTTATTTTCAGAATTCCCTCCAAAAAATACAAGATGACAGGATGCCTGTCAATCGCATTCCTCTTGCTCTGTTCTGCAGGCACCCACCCTCCCCCACCAGCCACTTCCCTTCTGATTTATTCTGGTAAGGAAATGGCTAATTGATCTCTGTTCTATTTGCATTTTTACTTTTCTTTTTTAAATTTAGAAAGTGACATATGTATGTTCAGAAAAGCTAGAAAACCCTCAGTAGTTTATAGAAATGTTCTCTTCCTTTCTTATTCTGAACAGTTAGTCACTGAAAACAGTCTGATATAAATTCTTCCAGAGCTCTTCTACAAACACATCAACATACTTGTTTCTTTATATTTTTTCTCATTAATGACAACAAAAAATGGTACCAAACTATTCGTGTTGTGTTGCTCCCAATACATCATGAAGATCATTCCTTCATGCATACACATATCCTTTATCCTTATTTACTGGCTGTAAGATATTCCATGGTATGTATATAACATAATTCATTTCATCAATCCCCTCTTTATAAGTATTTTTTTCTAATTTTTCTATATTTTATGTGTAATATATTCCTGATTTCTTTTTCTACTATATCGAACACCCTTGTACTTTCAGTTATCTAAGAATCACTTCTACTTGAGTTTTTTAACCCCTATAATTTTTGTGTGTGCTGGTTTCTGTATTTTAAGGAAAAAAAGTCAGGAACACATGATACTGCCAAATTAAAGGTGGGGGTTGTAGAAAGTAATTTCTCATGTAACTGGTTAATACATAGACTTACCGTCTGTGATTCTGAGCCTTGATGTAGTTTACAATGAACAAAACGAGTGTGCACCATAGGTATGCAAAATAATTTTAGAGAAAATACTTTCCTGATTTATTATCTGTGGAAATAAGTTATACAACTCTGAAAAAAAAAACCCAGAAGCTTTTATTCTGTGGAATCAATATACTATATTGTATAGGACTTGAACTCTGAAAAGTGCTGAAAACAGCTTACTGCCTTCCCCTTGCATGGGGTTCTGGAAAGCCCATAGCGCAGCCTGGGAGGGGGAACAATGGCTCCTTTGCTCCAGAGTAAAATTTTGTATTCCTAAAAGATTCTTGGTTGTTCTGTGGCTCTCAGACCTGGGGACCATATTTGCCAACGCAGGGAAATCAATCTCAGAATAAGACTCATTTGGTACCAAAGCAGTGATTTAGGTGGAACATTTGAACATATGATTATAAGGTAAGCCCTACTAAGGGGGCCTGGCATGATTAGCTTTGCTGGAATATATAAAAGTATCAACTGTTCCTTCAGGGAAATCATTTTAATAGATAACAGCATGTTGTACAATGTTTCATCAGTGATATTTAGATCTAAATTAAGAGCAGTTGTGAGATGGGTTGCCGATTTTTCTTGTGATAAAAGGGAAATAGTTCAAGAAATATAGACCAGATGTTATCTTAATCCAGACCTCATGTAAAAAAGCACACTATGGGACAGTAATAATAGTCCATTCTACCTGTTTTTAATTTTCCTGTTCTCAGACACCCCCTGTGAAAAATAGATTAAACCAACACATCATTTATGCATCAGCACTAGACTGGGGTTTGCTTTGTATGGAATGTACAGATTGAAGTTTGCAGCCTTTGGTTTTGATAAATGCTTTAAAATGCTCGTTTGACAGCAGCATTTAAGAGGAAGAAATCCTTAGACAGTCAATGGCTTAGAAGGAAAGTTCACAGTTGGGGATAATCCAGACTTTAATAGAGATTCTTAAATTCATTGCTCCTTGACTCTGAGCTACAAAACCTGTAATATATTTACATAAAAGTCAATATCAGAAAAATGGGTAATAGGCAACTTCTTCTGATCCTGAAAAGTACCTCAAGTTCTTTTGTAAGCATCTACCTGTGGCCCTGTTTGTAACTGTTGAGTAAGAAGCACGGCTCAGTAGGTCTCTAGGGCGTGACATCCACTGTTCTTTCCCACAGGTGGGTAGGTAGAGGAGGGTGCCGAGGGTTCATTTTGCAGAAAGAGGGCTTCTTAGTCACATTTCTATCATGGATGCTGGCTCATGTGTCCTGTCCTGTCTCAGCTCCTCTGGGCCTGGGATAGACTGAGTTAATTGTAGTGTTATCGGTAAAAAATCCCATTCTAGGCAAATCTTGGAAAGTTGTATGTACATGTGAGAGTTATTCACAGAGCCCTTTAGAGCAGAAGGCTGCGGGGGCCTGGCAGGAAGCCTATGTGGGTGATATGGAGTGGGCGGAAGACCAGAAGGAGAAGGTGGGCTGTGGCGATCTGACGGGTCCATTAAGAGTACAAGCTACTCAACTTTAATCTTAGGTATCATTCAGGTATGCTGGCTAATGTTAATCATTACTTACATTTCTTTGTTTCTAGATAAATTGGAAATCTCTATTTTAATGTAAAAAGCTTGATTTTTATCATGGCAAAATATACATTACATAAAATTTATGATTTCAACTATTTTGAAGTATACAGTTCAGTGGCATTAGGTACATCCACATTGTTCTGAAACCATCTGCAGACCTTTTTTCATCTTCCCAAATTGAAACTCTGCACCTATTACACAGTAACTCCCATTGCACCCTCTCCCTAGTAGTCTTTGGTAATCTCCATTCTACTTTCTGCCTTTATGATTTTGAATACTCTAGGTACTTCATGTAAGAGGAACCACACAACATTGTTCTTTTGTGACTGGTTTATTTCCCTAATAATGTCTTCAAGGATCATCCATGTCATAGCATGTCAGATTGTGCTTTCTTTTTAAGGCTGAATAATATGCCATTGTGTGTATACAATGGGGCTTTCCAGGTGGTGCTAGTGGTAAAGAACCCACCTGCCAATGCAGGAGACTTGAGACATGAATTTGATCCCTGGGTCGGGAAGATCCCCTGAAGAAGGAAATGGCAACCCACTCCAGTATTCTTGCCTGGGAGATCCCATGGACAGAGGAGCCTGGCGGGCTACAGTCCACAGGGTCGCAAAGAGTCGGACATGGCTTGGAGACTGAGCACACATGCAAAGAGGCCAAAAGAGTTCAAAAAAGGCTGGAATTCTCTTGCTGGGCATACTTTCCCAGAGACAGAGAACTCGGTGTATTGTGATTACTGCTGCCTCCAGGCCTTGCCTTCTCCTCTCTTGTCCGGTGCCAGTGGTAGTTTAGTTACTGTGCTAAACAGAACGATCAGGACATCCTGCGGGAAAGCAGTGTGTACCCTATGGAGGACCCCTTCGACGGCTGGCAAAACTCTTCACTTTTTTTTTTTCTCAGAGGATCCTTGCCCTTTTCAAAATGTGATATTTCCATTTTTATTTCGTGACAGAAAAGCAAAGACTGTGTAATAAGAAAAATGAGCCTTTAGGGGCCGCCCACACAGCTCGACCTCTGCCGGGGGAGTTGTTCCAAACAGCTTCAGTAGGGGTTACAACTCAGGATTTACATTTTTAAATAATTAACCTTCTGATCACCGGTGACAGTCTAAGGCCATTTTGATGACCATTGTTGTTTTAATTGGAGTGACAGCAAAAGCTTTAGAAAATGACTTCTTCTTATCAGAATCTAGGCAAAAATGTGGTTTTTTGTCATTCTGAAGAAATTACTTCAAGTATTCCTAACTCTGTTACCTACATAGATATATCTTGCTCAGCACTGCATTGCCAGCATGGAGCACAGAGCCATGCATACTGTGGGTACTCGATAAATATTTGTAAATACTGAACTTTTCGACAACTGTGTGCAATTAGTAGAGAAAGCTATTAGAAGGATTTCAAGAATGATGAAAACCATAAAATGTGAGATGAAAAGTACATCTTAATTTATGTGTTTTGAGAATTCTTTCTGAAATCTATATTTACTTTTAAAACAAAGACTTAACAAAAATGAGCTCTTAATGTAAAAAAGACCCCGTCAGAAGTTGCAGCAGGACATACAGGTTAATACTGAAAGCGTGTTATTAGTAATGACCAAAGACCTTTAGCCTCCTGTCCAAAATTCTGTTTTACTGTATAGAATGAGAATGTAAACTCTATCATGTTGGGCTATTTAGTAACTTATTAGTGCATTCATCTTTTCATCATTTGACAGGTGGAAGTAGTAGTTCAGTTTTTAGTTTTAATTATAAGGGATTCCAGATGTAGAATGCTGCCCAAATTAAAACCAGAGCTGCTCATATGTCTTTTCAAAGCAGGCTGACTTCAAGGTATCTGCTTTTCATTTCAAAATGTTATTAAAGCTATTACTAAGAAATTCATAGTCTTAGCCTGTTCCAATAATTGACACCTTTAAAGTGACTAAACAGATTTAGAGTGTGCAGAAAAGTAAATTTGTCTTAGAGAATGACCCTAATCATCTATTTCCATATAATGGACAAATCAGTGCCCTTGGTATTAGCCTCGGAGTTGATGAAGTAAGCTGAAGGGATCCCCTGTTCCCTGACCCTTTCTCAGTTTTCCTTTTCCTAATTAAACTTTACTTAGAGAAATCTGCAATTTAGAAGTGAAGATTGAACCATTTTCCAGCTTACCTGAACTTGCGGTTCCTCAATTTTGTTTTGGCCCCTTGGAATAAGCAAAACCATCTTCATGGAAACAAAACAACTGAAACCAGAAACTTTCTGTTTTTCAGTTATTTTGATAAGCAGTCTTGGGGAAGTCCTGTCCACAAACATTTTCCAAAACTCATTTCCTAGCTGGCTGTTCATTGTACACCTACAAAAGTGGCTTCAAAAAGAGCACACGTTTTCAGTAATTAGAAGGATAGCTGGCCAAGCTGATAAATTAGAGAAATAACTTGTTTGGTGTAAACCGAGCCTGTTTCTGAGGCAGAAATGTTAGGCTTTTATCCTCTGGAGTGTGATTGAAAGGGTGAGAAGTTAATTTGGCAGCCTCGCTTCTATGGTTTCATAATGTTTCTCCCCACCCCCTCCCTCCAGCCTCGCGAAGCCGGGGGATTGCAGCGCTTTGCGCCTGCCCCCATACAAGGCAGGACCGTGACCCGAAACGGAACCCCTCTCCCCAGGGCACTTTCTGAGCAGCAACAGCTTGGCTCAAGTGTTTCTTATGAACAGCCGTCTTGAGCACTTGATCTAAATCATGCCATTTCCTTCACAGCATGGCACAGTTAACAAGTCAGTGCACCAACACAATCTACAGATGGCAGTTCAAAAGGTGCGGGTCCCCCCAGCAAGATAAAGGGCAGACAGTTCCAGGGGGATATGCTCATTACCGCGATGCAGCGGTGGAGTTGGGGAGGGGTGTGAGCGCAGTGCTGGGCTGCGGGTAGGGGGACGGTTCGGGGAGGGGGCGCGTCAGCCCAACTCCGAAAATGCACTCGTGTCTTCGCAAATCAAGCCGGTGTTCGGAGAGATACGTGATTGAAGTAAAGTGCAAACAGCTTGCAGAGAAAGGCTGCATTCAGCCGGGGCTGCCTCCTTCCAGAGCCTGGAGGGGAGAGAGGGTGGTGACAGGGTACAGCACTTACCTTGCTCCATTTATCTGCAAACTCTGGCAAGTATAAGGCAATTTCCTGAGCAAAGCCCCCGACATCAAAAGCGGTGGGCGTGGGGTGGGCGGGCGGACGGGTCCCCCTGGCACTGGGAAAGCGTCCTGATCGGCTGAGGCCCGGCCGCCTTCTCCATCGCGGCCCGCGCTCCTTCGCAAATTACATTAGCGCTAATGTCCAGCGAAGAATCTACGAGACATATTGGGCCTTTCGACTTCAAAACAGGCCTAAATTGGAACCATATTGCGGGAATGCTTCTTAGCTAACATTTATATTACTTCAGTTACCAAATCCAGACTAAGTCCCCGGACTCGGCAGGGGAGGACATAATATATTAGGAAGTAAGAGGAGGGTGTTCTCTTCGGGCCTCCTTTTATAAAAATGTACAAAATCTTTCCTCTCACAAGCAAGGAAATGACTACAAGGCCCTAAAATGTGGATTTCCAGAGGCAGCTGGGGGGCTCTCTCCGCCCAGGCCGGCCCCCCAGCTGTGTGTCTGCCGCGCCTCGGGGCGAGTTTGCGCGCTGGACTTGGGCGCATGGAGAAAGGCTCAGGTATCACGCAGGTAATTAGACGCGCGAGGTTCAGCAGGGTCTCGGTGAATTGTCAGAGGATGAGATCTATCTCAGGAGACCCAATCAGCCTCCCCATACCGATCTTTGTAAGCGAATCTCTTTGGGAACGTGCGGGCGGGGCCTTTACCACGCATTTCAACGCTCAGGAGAAAGGAACTCTGCGGTGCAGTTGATTTCTGAGTTCCGTCAAAGCAGCCGGTGAAGATTTTTCCTTTCTGCACTTATTTTCATGTGAACATACTGAAATGGATAACATTCCTACAGTTCATAAATTTCACCAGCAGAGCTGCCTAAGAGGGGCTAGATGGGGCGAGAGATACTACTTTTAAAGACTGTATAGGAAGAATGCAAATTTACAAAGAGGGACTTTGAAGTAATTCTCTTGTCCAGATTGGCTTGAAGTTTACACCGGTGTTAATAATCTTACCCCATCGTGAGCTCCCCTCTCTCCCGTTCTTATCACCCCCACCGCCTACTCCCAGCCTAAGGGTGAGAGGCAGAGAGGAAGAAAAGGGAAATAAAGCTGCAGGGCGATAAGCTGGCAGACGTGAAGTTCAGGCTGGGCAGGGAGGAGGTTAGTTCCAGCTGTGCCCCAGTTGGACTGAGATTTCACAATGGTCCATCCTATTAAGTCCCCAGCACCGTAATCCAGGGGCTCCCACTGTTGTCCTCATCAGGTTCCTGAACATCCTTTCACACAGTGAGAGCTTGAAAATCTCTCCCTGAATTTCAGAAGGAGAGTGGGTTTTCCGACTGGAAATCAATGGGTTGCAATGCACTGCTATGTACTTTAGGTATTCCCTCTCTAAAGTTTTTTTCCTGTATGACATTTCCAAGACTTGGATATGACTTTGGAGAGAAAGATATAGTCATATAAGCTGTAATTGAGCAGTATTTTTGTCAGAGGCCCACACTGTATCATGTACCTTGGATCTGTTATCATTAGGGAAGGCTTCATTTGCCATCTCTTAATTTTATTTGGAATTTCCACTGGAACATCCATGGAAATAATCAGTTTCTCTTTACTTATTTTTAAAGAGGCTATCAGCTTCAAGTACCAGGGTGGAGTTCTAGCATTTTCAAGCGTGTTTGTAGCAATGGTAGCATAATCAGTATAAATGCATAATTTCTTAAGGTGATACTTTAAAAAGTAAAATTTATTGGATGATTCAAGATCTAACTTTTGTTGTTATCTTGGATATCTAACATGCACATTTTTGAATATTGGTTAAAGATTAGAACTGACTTTGTAGCCCCAGAGAAACAAGCATAATGCAGCAATTATCGCAGGCTCTCAGAATCCTTGTTGGAAGTTTGAATAATACATGTTGGCCTGCTGTGGAAGACAGAAACAAACACTAAATATATTTACTGTAAAGCATCACTATGAAATACATGCAGGGAAGACTAGAAAAAGAGAATTTGTAAAAGACAAAATAAGATAACAAAAATCAAATCTTGAATTATCCAATGAGTTTTACTTTTTGAAGTATCACCTTAAGAGATTATGCATTTATATTGATGATGCTATCGTTGCTGCAAACATTCTTGAAAATGTTCATTTGAAATTATCTTCAGAACCTGTATGCAAGCTATTAAAGAAATCTGTTAATTTCTTTATGCTAGTGCTTAGCTTTTCATTTCAGTTAAGTCGCTCATTCGTGTCTGTCTCTTTGCGACCCCATGGACTGTAGCACACCAGGCTTCCCTGTCCAGCACCAACTTCCAAAGCTTGCTCAAGCTTGTGTTTATCAAGGGTGTGATGCCATCCAACCATCTCATCCTGTGTCATCCCCTTTACCTCATGCCCTCAATCTTGGCTAGCATCAGGGTCTTTTCCAATGATTCAGTTCTTTGCATCATGTGGACAAAGTATTGGAGCTTCAGCTTCAGCATCAGCCCTACCAATGAGTATTCAGGGTTGATTTCCTTTAGGATTCACTGATTTGATCTCTTTGCAGTCCAAGGAACTGTCAAGAGTTTTCTCCACACCACAGTTCAAAAGCATCAATTGTTCAGCACTCAACCTTCATTACGGTCCAACTCTCACATCCATACACGACTACTGGAAAAACTATAGTTTTGACTAGACGGACCTTTGTTGGCAAAGTAATGTCTCTGCTTTTTAACATGTTGTCTAGGTTGGTCATAGCTTTTCTTCCAAGGAGCAAGCATCTTTTAATTTCATGGCTGCAGTCACCATCTGCAGTGATTTTGGAGCCCCCCAAAATTAAGTCTGTCACTGTTTCCACTGTTTTCTTACTATTTGCCATGAAGTAATGGGACCAGATGCCATGATCTTAGTTTTTTGAATGTTGAGTTGTAAGCCAGCTTTTCCACTCTCCTCTTTCTCTTTCATCAAGAGGCTCTTTAGTTCCTCTTTGATTTCTGCCATAAGGGTGGTGTCATCTGCATATCTGAGGTTATTGATATTTCTCCCGGCAATCTTGATTCCATCTTGTGCTTCATCCAGCCCAGCATTTCTCACAGTGTACTCTGCATATAAGTTAAATAAACAAGGTGACAATATACAGCCTTGACATGCTCCTTTCCCAATTTGGAACCAGTCCGTTGTTCCATGTCCAGTTCTAACTGTTGCTTCTTGACCTGCATACAGGTTTCTCAGGGGGCAGGTTATGTGGTCTCTTTAAGAATTTTTAAGAATTTTCCACAGTTTATTGTGATCCACACAGTCAAAGGCTTTAATGTAGTCAATGAGGCAGAAGTAGATGTTTTTGTGGAACTCTCTTGTTTTTTCTACGATCCAATGGATGTGGGCAATTTGATCTCTGGTTCCTCTGCATTTTCTAAATCCAGGTTGAACATCTGGAAGTGCTTGGTTCACATACTGTTTCAGCCTAGCTTGGAGAATTTTGAGCATAGTGTGTGAATTTTGAATAGAGAATTTTGCTAGCGTGTGAGATGAGTACAGTTGTGTGGTAGTTTGAGCATTCTTTGGCACTGCCTTTCTTTGAGACTGGAATGAAAGCTGACCTTTTTTCCAGTCCTGTGGCCACTGCTGAGTTTTCCAGATTTGCTGGCATAATGAGTACAGCACTTTAACAGCATCATCTTTTAGAATTTGAAATAGTTCAGCTGGAATTCCATCACCTCCACTAGCTTTGTATTTATGCTTCCTAAAGCCCACTTGACTTCTCATTCCAGGATGTCTGGCTCTAGATGAGTGATTGCACCATCATGGGTCATGAGGATCTTTTTTGTATAGTTCTTCTGTATATTGTTGCCACCTCTTCTTAATACCTTCTGCTTCTGTTAGGGCCATACTGTTTCTGTCCTTTATTTTGCCCATCTTTGCATGAAACCTTCCCTTGGTATCTCTAATTTTCTTGAAGAGATCTCTAGTCTTTTCTATTCTATTGCTTTCCTCTATTTCTTTGCATCAATCACTTAGGAAGGCTTTCTTATCTCTCCTTGCTGTTCTCTGGGACTCTGCATTCAGATGGGTATGTCTTTCCTTTTCTCCTTTGCCTTTAGCTTCTCTTCTTTTCTCAGTCATTTGTAAGGGCTCCTCAGACAACCATTTTGCCTTATTACATTTCTTTTTCTCGGGGATGGGTCTTGATCACCACCTCCTGTGCAATGTCACAAACCTCCGTCCATAGTTCTTCAGGCACTCTGTCTATCAGATCTAATCCCTTGAATCAATTTGTCACTTCCTCTATATAATTGTAAAGGATTTGACTTAGGTCATACCTGAATGGCCTAGTGATTTTCCCTACTTTCTTCAATTTAAGTCTGAATTTGGCAATATGGAGTTCATGATCTGAGCCACAGTCAGCTTCTGGTCTTGTTTTTGCTGACTGTATAGAGCTTCTCCATTTTTGGCTGCAAAGAATATAATCAATCTGATTTTGGTATTGACCATCTGGTGATGTCCACGTGTAGAGTCGTTTCTTGTGTTGTTGGAAGAGGGTGTTTGCTATGACCAGTGTGTTCTCTTGGCAAGACTCTGTTAGCCTTTGACCTGCTTCATTTTGTACTCCAAGGCCAAACTTGCCTGTTACTCCAGGTATCTCTTTACTTCCTACTTTTGCATTCCAGTCCCCTACGATGAAAAGGACATCTTTTTTTGGTGTTATTCCTAGGTCTTATAGGTCATCATAGAACCATTCAACTTCAGCTTCTTTGGCATTAGTGGTTGGGGCATAGACTTGGATTACTGTGATATTGAATGGTTTGCCTTGGAAATGAACAGAGATCATTCTGTCATTTTTGAGATTGCACCCAAGTACTACATTTCAGAATCTTTTGTTGACTATGAGGGCTACTCCATTTCTTCTAAGGGATTCTTGCCCACAGTAGTAGATATATTGGTCACCTGAATTAAATTTGGGCATTCCAGTCCATTTCAGTTCGCTGATTGCTAAAATGTTGATGTTCACTCTTGCCATCTCCTGTTTGATCACTTCCAATTTACCTTGATTCATGGCCCTAACATTTCAGGTTCCTATGCAATATTGTTCTTTACAGAATCAGACTTTACTTCCATTACCAGTCATATCCATAACTGGGTGTTGTTTTCGCTTTGGCTCCATCTCTTTTTTCTTTCTGGAGTTATTTCTCCATTCTTCTTCAGTAGCATATTGGGCACCTACCAACCTGGGGAGTTCATCTTTCAGTGTCATATCTTTTTGCCTTTTCATACGGTTCATGGGGTTCTCAAGGCAAGAATACTAAGTGGTTTGCCATTTGTGATATATTGGATTATTGATTACCATGCTTCACTCCCTCCCTGTAATAGGGTTCTGTATTCCTCTTCATGTCCTACGTAAATCACACAGTATACTGGCCTGATTCCTGACTTTCAGCTTGCCTGTGTGACATGCTCTGGCTAATGGAGTGTGTGTGGAGCTGAGCAGAGATCAGAAGATCTGGAGCCAATCTCATGAAATGTGAACAAAATAGATAAATTCATTGTAAGCCATCAGGCATTAAGGTTGTTTGTTACAGTAACAAAATATAGATATATTAGCTATAATATAATTTATCTATATAAGGCAGATAAAACTTAAGTTCATGAACTCGTAAAGAAAATCCCCAAATATCAGTCATATAGGAAAAGAAATATCTAAGGACTCCAGAACAATAAAATGTTTAAAGAATTTTACAAGGATCCAGGTTTGTACATTGTGTTTTTTTGGGTAATATTGGCTGGTGGAGGGTGGTCAGGGCATTTCCAATCATTAAAAGTGTACTACAAGCATCCAGATACTATAACGGATAACTGGATTTTTGCCATTTTAATGATATGGTAAGTTGCAAACACTGTCAATAGTGTTTACAAGGCAGGTGAAAGTGAAAAGTAGTGAAAGGATCAGTTGCTCAGTTGTGTCCAACTCTGCAACCCCATAGACTATGGCCCACCAGGCTCCTCTGTCCATGGAATTCTGCAGGCAAGAATACTGACTGGAGTGGGTTGCCATTCCCTTCTCCAGGGTATCTTCCTGACCCAGTGATTGAACCCAGGTCTCCTGCCCTGCAGGCAGATTCTTTACCCTCTGAGCCACCAAGGAAGCCCTACAAAGCAGGTGGTGTGTACTTATTATAGGAGTACAAGTTACATAGTAATTTCTAATGCAGCTTTCCAGAGTGTAATTATCAAATCACCTATAGGAATAACATGTACACTTGAGCAAGCAAACATCAACCCATCTGATCTTGTGTTAAGAAACAAACTTTTATTCCTTGGGTTCAGAAATTGAAATGATAACAAGAATTGCTGCATATTCCTTTCCTTCTCTCCAACCCCTGCCTATCTTTTCTGGTTCTAGTTAAGGAAAGAGGGTTACATGGGAAGTTATTGCTATTTTAACTGTAGATAATTTGTGGTTCCAAATATCCCCTTGGGCTGCTTCTTAAAGACAAGCTCAAACTTCATTGACCCGAACTCCTAGAATAGTGTACCAAGTTTTTTCAGTCATCCATGATGTTTTAGCCTTGGGGCATAGTGAAAATTGGGAGTTTGAAATGAAGCACAGTATTATCTCCGAGGTTTGGTATATGACAGAACTACATGGAAATTTCCAGGTCCTTCCTCTTTGTCCAACCCTTCCCTCTTATAGGTAGAAGACCTATTTTTTTTTCTATGGAATAAACTCTTTGACCTGAGTATTCAAGACTTTGGCACTGGTTACAAAAGGATTTTAGAAAAATATTTCTCAAAATTTGGCTATAGCAGGTCGAATTGAAGACGTTTATACCCTATCAACTGGCATTTTAATCTCAAGATATAAAATAAGGTAGGCCATATAAGTTTGTCAACTCATAGGTCAAAATGGTTGAATATTGACAGTTTTATATGATTCAGTCTAAACATTTGAAGGGAAATTTTCACACTTTTAAAGGAGGCAAAAGTGTTTATTGGAGCATTTTTTGGATACTGAGAAACTGAAAACAATCTGTCCATCAGTAGGGGAATGAGTAAATTAGGATATGTTATAAAGCCAAAAAATTGAATGAAAATAGCTATATCTATCAGTCTATCATTAATTGCACAAGGATAATGATTAGTGCATGAAAGAAAACTTGAAGATTTCAGTTGAAATTGTACATGGTGTTATAATTTTTATGTTTAAAGGCACACAAAGTAATAACATATATTGGTGTGGGAGCAGACAAATATGGTAATAGTGGACAAACATTCAGGGGAATGATCCACTGACCAGAGCAGAGAGAAATGGGCTTGGAGGTATCAATTATGCTTTGTTAAAAAAGATCCAAAGCAAATGAGGGAAAAGGTTAAGACTTTTTAAATTTTGGATATAGATTAAAAAGGTGTTTATACCAGAATTGAAAGAGACACATATATCCCAATGTTCATCGCAGCACTGTTTATAATAGCCAGGACATGGAAGCAACCTAGATGTCCATCGGCAGATGAATGGATAAGAAAGCTGTGGTACATATACACAATGGAGTATTACTCAGCCATTAAAAAGAATACATCTGAATCAGTTCTAATGAGGTGGATGAAACTGGAGCTTATTATACAGAGTGAAGTAAGCCAGAAAGAAAAACACCAATACAGTATACTAATGCATATATATGGAATTTAGAAAGATGGTAACAATAACCCTGTATGCGAGACAGCAAAAGGGACACATGTATAGAACAGTCTTTTGGACTCTGTGGGAGAGGGTGAGGGCGGGATGGTTTGGGAGAATGGCACTGAAACATGTATATTATCATATGTGAAACGAATCGCCAGTCCAGGTTCAATGCATGATACAGGATGCTCGGGGCTGGCATAGTGGGATGACCCAGAAGGATGGGATGGGGAGGGAGATGGGAGGGGGGTTCAGGATGGGGAACACATGTACACCCGTGGTGGATTCATGTCAATGTATGGCAAAACCAATACAATATTGTAAAGTAATTAGCCTCCAATTAAATTTTTTTTTAAAAGTTGTTTATAATGTCATTATCTTGTCAGTATGCTTAAATTATTTCACAATAAAACATTCATTAAACAAATCCCCTCTTAATGAAACCTGACTTGTGAACCTATTGCTTTATTTTGTCCTATTCTGAAATTAACAGTTGAGGATTAGCTCTTTATTTCCCTTTATTTTCCTTCCAGAACAGTCCTATTTCACCACAGGAGCAGGTGGATGTTTTGGGTTTACTAAGGAGAAGTTAAATACATAGAAATACAAAATAAAATAAACACTTGGTATTTTTCAAAATATTATTCCAGTTACTCTTGTTACATTGTGCATGCACGCTAAGTCGCTTCAGTCATCTCTGACTCTTGGCGACCCCTATGGACTGTAGCTTGCCAGGCTCCTCTGCCAGTGGGATTCTCCAGGCAAGAATACTGGTGTGGGTTGCCATGCTCTCCTCCAGGGGATCTTCCCAACCCAGGGATCAAACCTGCATCTCTTTCAACTCTTGCACTGGCCAGTGGTTCTTTATCTCTAACAACACTTGGGAAGTATAATAGGTGTTACACTATTACATCAGTTTTCTTTTAATGCAGGAGCCAGCTGCTCTCACTGATTCTGACTTCAAGTCTTTCTGCTGCCTTTTGTACTTTTCTTGCTGTAAGCAAACATGTGAATGCAAAATCTCAAAAAGATAAACATTTCTAATGAGGTGGATGAAACTGGAGCCTATTATACAGAGTGAAGTAAGCCAGAAGGAAAAACACCAATACAGTATAATAACGCATATATATGGAATTTAGAAAGATGGTAACAATAACCCTGTGTACAAGACAGCAAAAGAGACACTGATGTATAAAACAGTCTTATGGACTCTGTGGGAGAGGGAGAGGGTGGGAAGATTTGGGAGAATGGCATTGAAACATGTAAAATATCATGTATGAAATGAGATGCCAGTGCAGGTTCGATGCAGGGACGACCCAGAGGGATGGTGTGGGGAGGGGGGAGGGAGGAGGGTTCAGGATGGGGAGCTCATGCATACCTGTGGCGGATTCATTT
Organism: Bos indicus x Bos taurus; assembly: GCF_003369695.1. Classification (NCBI taxonomy): domain Eukaryota; kingdom Metazoa; phylum Chordata; class Mammalia; order Artiodactyla; family Bovidae; genus Bos; species Bos indicus x Bos taurus. The sequence goes on along the minus strand of NC_040085.1, from coordinate 60,579,644 downwards.
TGATATTTGGCAAAACTAATACAATTATGTAAAGTTTAAAAATAAAATAAAATTTAAAAAAATAAAATAAATGCAAAACATTGTACACTATGCAAAAAATAAAAAATATATCAAAAAAAAAAGATAAACATTTCAGCTTGAAATTGATGGAGAGACTAAGTCACCATTTCTGTGACAATAAGACTGCATTCTTTATTCTTTAAGTTTTAGCACAGTATTAGCAGGAGAGTAACTCTGATAAATTAAACCAAAATAAGTGCCCCTTGTAAATACAGTGTAACATTCTGCAACCAGTGGAACCTCTTCTGAATAAGCAGATCTTGAGTTTTTAAAAATTTTATATCATCTTTTTTATTTGCTCAGAAACTGTTGGGTTTTACATAAGGTCTTGGGTCTTACATAAGATAGGAGGCTATGGCTCCAGTGTTTGAATTCTGGGTCAGCATCTTGAAGCCCCTGCAGCCTCGAAGCCAGTGTCTGTGTCATGGGATGGTGGTGGGGCACGGCAGACTAAGAGTGGCCATATATGTCTAGGGTTGCTTTTGCCCACAAGCACCAGAAAACCGCAAGTCAACTGGTTTAAACAATATGGAGGTTTATTGCTTCACACTTCAAGAAGTCCAGAGATAGGGCTGTCTCTCAGATGTGTTGCTTCAGAGGCTCAGTGATATTGTCAATAACCCAGATTCATTTTGTCTCCATCCTCAGTCAGCCCTGGTTTGACTGCATCTTCAGGCTCGTAGCAGGATGACTGTGACGTGCCAGGAGTCACATCCATGTGGGTCGGTGTTTGTGGTAGAGGAGATTGTCTTACTTAGGAGTGAGGAAATCATTGCCAGGCTCCTCTAGCAGACTTTTCCTCACCTCTAATTGATCAGAGTTAGGCTGTATGCTTATTCCTAAAACATTCCTGAAAAGACCCTTGGGGTTATCTTAGGCCAGTTGGCTTTGGTCCTGGACCAAGTTCCCCTAAGGAACATAGCTGTTTAGAGCATTAGTGGCTGACTGGTCAAAATCAGGGTTCTGTCTGGGAGGAAGAAAGGTGGAATAGTTGTTGGATAGACAAGAGCAGTGTTTACTACTGTGGCCTGGAGTGGTTATTAGTTTCATCGTAATCTTCATTAGCTCCCTCTCCGAGTACTGCTGCCAATAACTGCATGTGTGTGTGTGTTCAGTCGCTCAGTTGTGTCCGACCTTTGAGACCCCATGGACTGTAGCCCACCAGACTCCTCTGTTCATGGATTTTCCCAGGCAAGAATACTGCAGTGGGTTGCCATTTCCTTCTCCAGGGGATCTTCTTGATCCAGGGATCAAATCTATATCTTCTGCATTGGCAGGCAGATTCTTTACCACAGAGCCCCCGCCAATAATTGTAGTGTTTAAGTAAAATCCAGTAGGTGCTAGATTGTTGTCAAGTTCCCAGCAACCTCTTTATCCAGATAGTCTCCTATAAGCCCTTTCTATATAGAAATTCTGTGACCATCAGCACCACCTGCCTGGCAGGGGACTTCTTAAGCAGTAGCTCAAGTGTTAAAAAAAAAAAATGACATTAAAAAAAGGAAAAAGAGGTTCATTTATACAGATGCATCAGCAGATTCATTTCCATCGTTTTAACACTAAAAAGTTTACCTTATTTATATTTTGAGAAATTCCATGTTTTTCCTCAGGGTATATTTACTTGCCTGATTTGAGATTTTAGGAATATTTTCAAGAATTTTCCAGAAAGCATTTCCATTTTGGCAGTAGCCACCTTTACTTTTTTCTTTCTGTGAGTCAGAAGAAAGACTTGTCACATTCCAAATTACTCATTTGCTTTGTGAATCCGCTTGTTGTTGTGGTGACCAGAAAACATGTTGGCTGGGAGAAAAAAGTTTTATTTTGGGGTGAGAGGTGGGTAGAGGGAGGGGAAAGGAAACGGCCTTAAGAAAAGGAGTGGAAATCCATTGACTATTTTGAGTCTTCTACAAAAGGAATGGAGGAGATGAATGCTTTATTTTGGCTCCCGGAGAAAATTTCCCAGGATTTGTGCAATGAAAATAGGTTCACCAGTTGTGTCTCCTTTGTTGGTCATACACGCTTTTCCTGTTTCTTTCTCCAAACACATGTCCAAATGAAAATCCAAGATCTGTGATCTTTTTTTCACTGGATGTGGTGAGTCTCTCCTGCTGTAGGGAAGTCTTCTGTTCCAAGGCAGGGAGAGCCCAATGCGCTTGTTATTGGGTTTTTCTTTAACAGGAGAGGCTGCTGTAATAATAATTACATAAGCCATCTCCCCAAGTCAGGAATTAGGAGGGATATTTTAGGTACTTGTTTGAAGGAGAGTGGAGAAGCAAGATTTGTTTCCCTCTGGTTTCATCAGGGATTCTTGTAAAATGTAATTTAATTGAGAAAAAGAAAAAAACAACTTGGGTTCTTTCCCCTGAAGTGTCATTCCTCCCCCTTAACTGAATTAAGGCTAACAAAACAAAATTCTAGCTTTTGCAGTGTGACCCAGCCAAAGAACTCCAACACTCCCTCTCCGCTTTATTGGACCACTGCAGTGAGAAGTAAGTTAACAGATGAGGCCTGGGCTTCCTAGGCGGTGCTAACGGTAAAGAACCTGCTTTCCATTGCAGGAGATGTAAGAGACCCAGGTTCAATTCCCTGGAGGAGGGCATGGCAACCCACTCCAATGTTCTTGCCTGGAAAATCCCATAGACAGAGGAGCCTAGCAGGCCACCGTCCATAAGCTCACGAAGAGTTGGGTACGACTGAAGTGACTTAGCATGCGTGCATGAGTTCCTGTGGACTTCTTTAAATTTTGCCTTTGCCACTTCCTAGAAGTGTAAGTTCTCTGGAATTCAGGTTCCTAATTTGTAAAATGGAGGTAGTACTCATTCATTTCACCAGGTCCTTCTGAGATGCAAGCATATAATGTTTATGGTATAAAACGTGTTCCACGGAAGAAAGATACCTCTATGCTCTAACTGTTGTTTGGATTTCCTTGGGAGGGTTGCCACAAAACTATATTTTGACACAGATTGGATGTCTCAAGGGAGTAGAACTTTAAATACAAAAGTTAGTTCAATTTCAGTTTCAAGAAATCATATTCAAGGTCTGTTCTCTAAAAGATGTGGAATCTCTACTTTCATTCAAATATTCTAAATTCTACACATAGCTCAAGCCAGACCATTGAGGAGTAGGTAACCAAAGTTAGTTATGTACTATTTTATTTTTAATTGAAATATAATTCACTTAAAACATTGTATTAATTTTAGGTATACAGCATAATAATTTGATATTTTTATAGATTATATTCCATACAAAATTATTGTAAAATATTGACTATATTCCTCATGGTGTACATTACAGCCTTGTAACCTATTTATTTTATACCTAATCGTTTATACCTCTTCATCTTTTTCACCTATTTTATCTCTCTGGTAACCACTAGTTTGTTTTCTGTATCTGTGAGTCTATTTCTTTTTGTTTCATTTGTTCATTTGTTTTATTTTGTAGATTACACATAAAAGTGAAAACATACACTATATGTCTTTCTCTGTCTGACTTATTTCACTGTTTAGGGCCATCCAGTTGTCACAATTGGCAGCATTTCATTCTTTTTATGGCTGAATAATACTCCATTTGTGTATGTGTGTGTACATGTACGTATGTATGCGTGTGTTCTAAGTTGCTTCAGTTATGTCTGACTCTTTGCGACCCTATAGACTATAGCCTGTCAGACTCCTCTGTTTATGAGGTTCTCCAAGCAAGAATACTGGAGTGGGTTGCCGTGCCCTCCTCCAGGGGATCTTCCAACTCAGGGATCAAACCCACATCTCTTATGTTTCCTGCATTGGCAGGTGGGGTCTTTATCACTAGTGCCACCTGGGAAGCCCATATATATGTATATTACATTTTCTTTATTCGTTTATCTGTTGATGGACACTTATGTTACTTCCATTTCTTGGCTATTGTGAATAATGCTGATATGAACATTGAGGTATTAATAATTATATTCTATTTTGAGCAGATGGAAAAGAGAGTAGAAGGAGCTTTGTCTGAGGTAGGCAGGCAAAAGGTAAAGGAGTCTACTGGAGAAATAAGGGAATTAATGATATTTCAATTTCTCAGTGTTTGAGCATCTGTTATAAGGAAGAGGTATTTATCTGAAACAGTCTGATATGGGAGTTACTGAGAGGTAAGAGGTAGAAGATAATAGAAAACAGACTTATAGGGGACAGTCACCTACTCCAAAAAGGAAGAAAGAGAGGGTATGAAAGAGACATTCATGGTATAATACTTTGAGCCAATTATTAAGTGGTGTTCATCCAGAACAAGGAGTAAACTGACAAATAATTTTACATCTTTACCATTTATCTCCAATGTTAGCTGATACCTAGTATATACTCAATAATAAATTTTCACAAGTGGTTTTAAGACACAATAATTCCTGTTATAGGATCACTAGCATTTAAATGTAGAGTTTTGAGAAGAGTGCTTCATGTCTTATCTTTGAGATTTGTTAATCTTGTCCCTTGATGTATTCCTTTTCCTATTTGGAACCAGTCTGTTGTTCCATGTCCAGTTCTAACTGTTGCTTCCTGACCTGCATATAGGTTTCTCAAGAGGAAGGTCGGGTGGTCTGGTATTCCCATCTCTTTCAGAATCTTCCACAGTTTATTGTGATCCACACAGTCAAAGGCTTTGGCATAGTCAATAAAGCAGAAATAGATGTTTTTCTGGAACTCCCTTGCTTTGGCAATTTGATCTCTGGTTCCTCTGCCTTTTTTAAAACCAGCTTGAACATCAGGAAGTTCATGGTTCACGTATTGTTGAAGCCTGGCTTGGAGAATTTTGAGCATTACTTTACTAGCGTGTGAGATGAGTGCAATTGTGCAGTAGTTGGAGCATTCTTTGGCATTGCCTTTCTTAGGGATTGGAATGAAAACTGACCTTTTCCAGTCCTGTGGCCACTGCTGAGTTTTCCAAATTTGCTGGCATATTGAGTGCAGCACTTTCACAGCATCATCTTTCAGGATTTGAAAGAGCTCAACTGGAATTCCATCACTTCCACTAGCTTTGTTCATAGTGATGCTTTCTAAGGCCCACTTGACTTCACATTCCAGGATGTCTGGCTCTAGGTCAGTGATCACACTATCGTGATTATCTGGATTGTGAAGATCTTTTTTATACAGTTCTTCTGTGTATTCTTGCCACCTCTTCTTAATATCTTCTGCTTTTGTTAGGTCCATATCATTTCTGTCCTTTATTGAGCCCATCTTTGCATGAAGTGTTCCCTTGGTATCTCTAATTTTCTTGAAGAGATCTCTAGTCTTTCCCATTCTGTTGTGTTCCTGTATTTCTTTGCATTGTTCGCTGAGGAAGGCTTTCTCATCTCTCCTTGCTATTCTTTGGAACTCTGCATTCAGATGTTCGTATCTTTCCTTTTCTCCTTTGCTTTTCACTTCTCTTCTTTTCACAGCTATTTGTAAGGCCTCCTCAGACAGCCATTTTGCTTTTTTGCATTTCTTTTCCATGGGGATGGTCTTGATCCCTGTCTCCTGTACAATGTCATGAACCTCTGTCCATAGTTCATCAGGCACTCTATCAGATCTAGGCCCTTAAATCTATTTCTCACTTTCACTGTATAATCATAAGGGATTTGATTTAGGTCATACCTGAATGGTCTAGTGGTTTTCCCTACTTTCGTCAATTTAAGTCTGAATTTGGCAATAAGGAGTACATCATGAGAAATGCTGGGCTGGAAGAAGCACAAGCTGGAATCAAGATTGCAAGGAGAAATATCAATAACCTCAGATATGCAGATGACACCACCCTTATGGCAGAAAGTGAAGAGGAACTAAAAAGCCTCTTGATGAAAGTGAAAGGGGAGAGTGAAAAAGTTGGCTTAAAGCTCAACATTCAGAAAACTAAGATCTGGTCCCATCACTTCATGGGAAATAGATGGGGAAACAGTGGAAACAGTGTCAGACTTTATGTTTTTGGGCTCCAAAATCACTGCAGATGGTGACTGCAGCCATGAAATTAAAAGATGCTTACTCCTTGGAAGAAAGTTATGACCAACCTAGATAGCATATTAAAAAGCAGAGACATTACTTTGCTAACAAAGGTCCATCTAGTCAAGGCTATGGTTTTTCCAGTGGTCATGTATGGATGTGAGAGTTGGACTGTGAAGAAAGCTGAGCGCCAAAGAATTGATGCTTTTGAACTGTGGTGTTGGAGAAGACCCTTGAGAATCCCTTGGACTGCAAGGAGATCCAACCAGTCCATCCTAAAGGAGATCAGTCCTGGGTATTCACTGGAAGGACTGATGCTAAAGCTGAAACTCCAATACTTTGTCCACCTCATGCAAAGAGGTGACTCATTGGAAAAGACCCTGATGCTGGGAGGGATTAGGGGCAGGAGAAGGGGATGACAGAGGATGAGATGGTTGGATGGCATCACCGACTCGATGGACATGTTTGGGTAAACTCCAGGAGTTTGTGATGGACAGGGAGGCCTGGAGTGCTGCAATTCATGGGGTCGCAAAGAGTCGGACACGACTGAGCAACTGAACCGAACTGAATCTTGTCCCTAGTATTGAGTGGAGAACTTTCTACCATTTATAATAGGGGCCATTAGTATAATAATTTTGTCATTGTCGTGATAATGTTCTCAGCTATTTTAGATCACACTGGATCAAGAATTTAACGTTAAAAAAAAAACCAAAAAACCAAAGCAATTTCCTAAGGTGAAGCAGATCTATACTGGCAGCTGTAAAAACATCACTAGGTGGAACATTGGGTTTGGAAGGAAGAACTCAGCTGAATCTTAACTGAATGAATTCAAACTCATTAAAAATGTTTTAGGTTCTGCAAAGTCAAAATGTCTTTTGCCTCAAGTGCTTTTCCCCTTGGCCTTTAAACTGGTGTAGTTTAGAAGAAATTTAATCTGTGTGTTTGTGATTCATTTACACTTAACTCATCCCTGTGTGGTTTCTTAAGAGCTAGTTGATGTTCAGTAATCTTTGGGGCCGATTCTTTTCCTTGGTATTTGGAAATGAATTTTGCCCAAACTAAATGAACTCAAACCCCAAAAGGTTCAAGATCGGCAAGCTCAGAATCTGTAAAGTTCATATTGGTTCCACACTTACCGAAAATGTGTCTTCCTCCTATTCCTGTGGGTTTCATACTCTTTGCTTTGGACTTTGTAGAAGTTCTCATGTACAAGTCCCTGGATTGATATTTGGCTATGCATTCTTGCATATTTCCCTTTCACAGCTATTCTACCCCCTCCAGAAACAGGAGATTCTTGCTCTCAAAAGGTTCTGACTCTACCATTACATTTTTAATTCACAATTAAAATTTTCCCTTTCCAGACTTCATCTGCCAAGAGCAGAAGTCCTTGATTCAAAACTTGCTTTCCTTTTATTTGTAAATATGTTTAATTTCACTCTAAAATGAGGCCTAAATTCAACTCCCCGCGCCACTTCTTCCAAACATGACCTTATACTTAGAAATTCTTATTTTCTTTCTCAGTATAGGAGATTTTTTCCCCAGTATGGTCTGCCTAAATTCTAAACAAGTAAGCTAAATTGTACAGGTAAATATGTGTTTGGATGTAATCTGTTCCTCCAGGCGACAACAGATACAAAGCCCGTTTTATGAGACGTGACTGGAGATCAGTCACCATTGTTTCCTTTTCTTTGTGGGCAAAGCTTTGAATTTAGGGGCCCACCTTTCTCTTATGTGACTTAAAAGTGAATCTTGATTGGTCTGAACCAATTATATTAATCCATCTTTGGTTTAGAAAGGGACTAGACTCCAAGGCTGGGGTTAAGTCTGGTGGAGGCGCTCTGGGAAGGACTTCCTCACTCTACAAAGAGGACCTGCTGGGCAAACGGCCTCTGTTTCTTCGGTTGCTTCCTATATTGTTGTGTTTAGATATTGCTGTATCTAGGTGTGATGTTTAGAACTGCATTAGCCATCCTGCGACTTGGGATATTGCAGTTCTGGGGACAAATCTGACACATGGAGGAATTCAGAGTAGAAAGAGGGTGAGCGTCTGGGACTCTGATGACATTGTTGGGCCACTGAATTAACCAGGCCACTCTTAGGACATCTTGTGATGAGAGATAGTAACATTTCCTTCTTGTTCAAATAATCTGGGGTTGTGTTTTCTGTTCGTTGGTCCCAAAGGCTTTCCAACAATTCACTTACTTTCCTGAATGAAATCCCAGTCACCTTTGGCTGTGAAAGGATCCGTAGTTTCTCAGAATATCAGCTGCTTTTCTACCCTTACTTGCTCTTACCCCCAGACTTAGCCACGTCTTTCCACCCATGGTTTACCACAGCGGGGGTTGTTCTTTCACTTCTCCCAACCTATCTATCTGAAATTTCTTTTCTTCCCCCCGAGCCACTAAATCAGTTCCTCCCTTTAAATCTTATCCTGCAGCAGACCCTTTCTCCTCAGCGTTTGATTAGCTCCCTGTGATAGCTTGCATGAAGGATGCTCTATAAAAGTGAATTATGCTGTACTGTGTTATACTGCTCCGCCCTGGGGCCCAGTAGGAATCATGGGAAACAGATGAGCACAGAGGTCAGAGGCGCAGACTGCAGAGGAAGCCTGCAGAGGGACTGCAACACTGTGACCCTCTCAGGGACACATGTAAAAGCTCCAGTAGTCTCCAGACTCTCTAAGGTATAAGCTAGAAGTAAAACACTAGTTTATGTGACAGCCTGGGAGCCCCAGGGGTGAACTGAGGGGTTTCATCACTATAGATCATAGAATTTTGAATAAGTGTGATATTCCAGAAGCTGAAATATTCTTTGAAAACAAAACATGCTATAAAAGCCCAAGAATGAGGTCTCCCTTGGATGTTTGCCAGGTTGAGCCTTTGTTTCCAGTGACTCCAAGAGAGTCCCTGTGTATAATTTAGGGCAAGTTAAGGAGCCTTGATTCCTGTCCTGAAAATTAGGCATGAGCTTTAATTTGTCCTGCAATGATTTACTTGATGGGACTCTTTAGAGTGGCTGTAGAACACGCAGGTACCACAAGGATGACACATGGATTTGTGGGGAAGCATTTTCAGGCTCTGATCATGACTTCTTACACTTCCTCTTTTTGTGTGGCTCTCTTTGTTGCTCCATCCGTTTCCAACTAACTCAGTCATCTGCATTTTTCGGACAGTATCTGGATTTCCTATCTTTCTGCATTTGCTCACTTTGTTTCTTCTCCTAGAATGCTCACTTCAGGCAAATCCCTTTTAGCTTCTCTTAGCCATCTTGCAAGCTTCAGATGGCAGGCCATTTCCCTGACATGAACCTTCCCTGGTTCTCTCAAGAGAAATCTTTGGAGTCATATCTGGCCTTGCATCTGTCTCTCCTGGATTATATGGGGATGAAACTCTTGAGTCTTTATTTCCTCATATAAATATTGGGGCTAATAATATTTCAGGATTGTGGTGAGAAGCCATGCCTGGCACTTACCAGGTGCTCTAAAATAGTATATTTTCTTATTTTCTCTTCCTAACTGAAAAGTGATTTTTCTTCTTTGGAATGTCCCTTGAAACTTATTTGAAACTGTTTGAAATTACATTTTTAAAGTTATTTGTGTAGAAAGAAGATGCCTGTCTACATTTGGCAATCATTTGCCCCCTGTATATTTTGTGGATGAGAAGTGAGATCAATAGTTGAGATAGTTGAGGGTGGAGATAGAAAGAATAAAATTTTCCTGGCATGTTTTTCCCCTTGAGTTATTCTGTTTTACTCTTATCTGTTCCTTTAAGCCAGGGTGACCATTCCTGTTAGAACTATGCCAGACCCAATAGGAGAATGTTTTGGACACCTGATCTTGCATACAATAAATTTTCTGAACTCTACTCCCTTGAATCCTACCTTCTCCATTTTTCTTCCTTCATTCTTCTGGCTTCTTTTCCTGTTCCTGGCCTGAAGCCAGCCCCTTGATCTTATGTTGTACTCAGCTTTTCTGGTTTGATCTCCCTATGATCTCTTGAACATGATTTTGTGTTTTCACTTACTCTGCCTCCTACTCCCCTGGACTCTGATGTTCCTGCCTGATCCTAGTTAAGACTCTGGAACCTAACTGTGCTGTAAGCCTCACTCCCAAGGGAATCCCAGGGTCTAGAACATTCCTTTGGTGATAATTTTAGGTACTTAAGGGATTTCCCCCTTTAAAGTACCTACAATTATTTAAAGCTAATTTACAAATATCACAGAACCATGCTCTAGACCATGCCATAGTTAGTGCCTCCCTGCTCCATTTTTCAGACTGAACAGTTTCGAAATGCCAATAGTAACCGTTCCCCATTTCCCTCAATCTTTCACTGGGTGTTGCTGAAATGGGATTTTATTTTATGTGAATTAGGAAAGTGAAAAGATTAAGTTAGGGGGCTTTGCTAATTTTGTCACTGATTTTTTGTCATCTCGGAGTGTTTTGAAATTTCATCTTGGGGGCTTTATGTTGCTTCCTCCTTGCTCTACTCAGTGGATTCTTCATTGTTGGAAACAAGAATCCACTGAATTCTGTTCCAGGTTTAGGCAAATACGAGTTTTCACCTCCAAGATTTTCTTTGGTAAGGTCCATCAAGGCCAAGTAGGAGAGATGGTATGCTACTTCTCACAAACTTGGGTCTCTGACAACACCACATATACTCATATCCACCCACCCACACACCCACCCACACACCCCATGCGCTGGGGTTAGAATCAACAATGAAAGCAGATATGGGAACAAAACTACAGTTTCAGCACAGATTCTAAGTGAATATTGGGAGGGCTGATTCTTCTAGTTTTATAGTCACTGCTCAATTGTCCCAAAGTTCTACAGTGTAAAATCCTCTGTGATTGAATTTCAGTTCAGTTCAGTTCAGTTGCTCAGTTGTGTCCAACTCTGCGACCCCATGGACTGCAGCATGCCAGGCCGCCCTGTCCATGGCCAACTCCTAGAGTTTACTCAAACTCATGTCCATTGAGTTAGTGATGCCAAACCCTCTCATCCTCTGTCGTCCCCTTCCCTTCCCACCTTCAATCTTTCCCAGCATCAGGGTCTTTTCAAATGAGTCAGCTCTTCGCATCAGGTGGCCAAAATATTGGAGTTTCAGCTTCAACATCAGTCCTTCCAATGAACACCCAGGACTGATCTCCTTTAGGATGGACTGGTTGGATCTCCTTGCAGTCCAAGGGACTCTCAAGAGTCTTCTCCAACACCACAGTTCAAAAGCATCAATCTTTCAGCACTCAGCTTTCTTTATAGTCCAACTCTCACATCCTTACATGACCCCTGGAAAAACCATAGCTTTGACTAGACAGACCTTTGTTAGCAAAGTAATGTCTCTGCTTTTTGATATGCCATCTAGGTTGGTCATAACTTTTCTTCCAAGGAGTAAGTGTCTTTTAATTTCATGGTTGCAGTCACCATCTGCAGTGATTTTGGAGCCCCCCAAAATAAAGTCTGACACTGTTTCCATTGTTTTTCCATCTATTTGCCATGAAGTGATGGGACCAGATGCCATGATCTTCGTTTTCTGAATGTTGAGCTTTAAGCCAACTTTTTCACTCTCCTCTTTCACTTTCATCAAGAGGCTCTTTAGTTCTCCTTCGCTTTCTGCCATAAGGGTGGTGTCATCTGCATATCTGAGGTTGTTGATATTTCTCCTGGCAATCTTGATTCCAGCTTCTGCTTCATCCAGCCCAGCATTTCTCATGATGTACTCTGCATATAAGTTAAATAAGCAGGGTGACAATATACAGGCTTGATGTACTCCTTTGCCTATTTGGAACCAGTCTGTTGTTCCATGTCCAATTCTAACTGTTGCTTCCTGATCTGCATATAGATTTTGCAAGAGGCAGGTCAGGTGATCTGGTATTCCCATCTCTTTCAGAATTTTCCACAGTTTATTGTGATCCACACAGTCAAAGGCTTTGGCATAGTCAATAAAGCAGAAATAGATGTTTTTCTGGAACTCCCTTGCTTTTTCTATGATCCAGTGGTTCATCCATTTGATCTCTGGTTCCTCTGCCTTTTCTAAAACCAGCTTGAATATCTGGAAGTTCACGGTTCACGTATTGTTGAAGCCTGGCTTGGAGAATTTTGAGCATTACTTTACTAGCATGTGAGATGAGTGCAATTGTGCGGTAGTTTGAGCATTCTTTGGCATTGCCTTTCTTAGGGATTGGAATGAAAACTGACCTTTTCCAGTCCTGTGGCCACTGCTGAGGTTTCCAAATTTGCTGGCATATTGAGTGCAGCACTTTCACAGTATCATCTTTCAGGATTTGAAATAGCTCAACTGGAATTCCATCACCTCCACTAGCTTTGTTCATAGTGATGCTTCCTAAGGCCCACTTGACTTCGCATTCCAGGATGTCTGGCTCTAGGTGAGTAATGCTTCCCTTTTAATATTATATGATTAAACATGTAAAAGTTTCAAGTAGTGATTCCTGTTACCAGAATTATCTGAAGGCTGATCTGGTTAGTGGACTCTTGTCTTCTCACTATGGGACCCACATTTCTCTCCTTGGTTACAATTTTGCTTGGATAGGTATAAAGAAAAATGACTCAATACGGTCAGTGCCATAATCTATTTAAACTTCTAATCTATTGCTTTGCTGGAAGTTCCATCAAAATATTATGCTAGCTCCCTTCCTAATGGGGCACGAAGGCTTCCTTTTCTTCTCAGTTGCTTTCATCTTTTTAGCTACCTGTGGGTATGGATGAAGTGACAGGAACAGCAGTCATTCAGAGTTCTCCTACCTTTGCTCCCACCTGTTGGTGCAGGGTCCTTCATTACCAGCTTCCAGCAATGTTCTCCTAAATATCTCTGGCCGTCTCCAGAGACAGTCTGACATGTGCTCACAACCAGTTCCCATCCATCTGGCCAGTGCTGGGAGCCACTGGGCTTCACAGTCTCCTCCCAGGTTCCAGTCTTGTGCTTAGGGACACTGCATCTGGCATGGGGTGGGGTGGGGGCCTTCTACCGCTTCCCCAGGCCCTGGGGGCTCCATGGACACCACTTTTTGTGCTGATTCCTGTTTCTGGTGGACATTTGCTGAGCACCTATTTCTCTCACTGCAGTGAGGAAGTGAAGCTCAAGAGCTTCCAAGCTGTAGGGGTTTTAGTTTGAAACGAGAGAAACATCCTCCTCTGGGCCCCAGGGTGGAGGGAGGATGCTGCTTATGGAATTTTAAAACAAATACTTCTTTCAATATTCACTCACGATCTCCAAATCTGGTGGGTGGCTGGGCCAAAAGACAAAGTCAAATGGCATACATTATATTGCATCCAGACATTGCATTGCTCCTTCCTTGACAAAGAATGCTTTCTTTCTTCTTATGTCTTTCCATGCCTGGCTTTTTGTTATCACACACTACTAAGTTTATTGTCTCATTCATCAGTTCCAGAGTGGGCCATGCCATTTTCAAGTATGTGGAAAGCCTGATTCAGAATGACTTAAACAACAAGGAAAACTTCTTACTTTCCTAAGAAGGAGCCCCATAGTCAGGCATCTCCAGGGTTAGTAAAAAGAAGACCCAGGTTCTTTCTGTCTTCTTGCTCCACCACCTTGAGTAGGTCAGATTCTGTTCTCAGAATCTCAGGATTCTCTTCATCACTGCAGGATCGTGAAGATGCTTTTAGTTACCAAACCTAGAAGGAGAGGGAGCTGCTTCCTCCTAGGTGAGGTGCCTCTTTTCTTTTTTTAAAGCAAAGAAAACTTTCTCAGACTTCCCCACCAGCAGACATCTCTCATCTCATTAGCCAGAATTGCAGCAAATGCTCACTGAAAAGATCAGTTTCTAGCAATGGGAATGAAAATAGCATGACTAGTTTTAATAAAGCACAAGACTGTCTGTATATGTGTGTGCTCAGTTGCTCAGTCATGTCTGACTCTTTGCAGCCCCACAGACTGTAGCCTGCCAGGCTCCTCTGCCCATGGAGTTTTTCATGCAAGAATACTGGAATGGAGTGCCATTTACTACTCCTGTGGATCTTCCTGACCTAGGGATCAAAACCATGTCTCTTGTGTTTCTTGCATTGGCAGGGAGATTCTTTACCTCTAGCACCACTTGGGAAGCCTGTGTGTAGTATGTGGGCCCAAAGAAAATCTGACGTTAGGAATTCTAAGTAGCCAACAGTCTGCTAAACTTGGGTGTGAGCAGATGTGACTGAATACGATGCTTCAAACAAAAGCAAATAAAACGAAGAAGAAAGACACTCAGTCTTTCCCTCACTCAGTGGTTGTTAGGTGCCTTATTTTAGAAGAAACAGATTTTCAGGGGCTTCAAAAGAAAGTGTCTCACCTTCTGTGAGTCCTGTAAGGGGCTTAGCTCCAAGACAGGAAGCAGGGAACTCTGGAAGATCTGGGGGTGGTGGATGGGGACCAGGAAGTGTGGGGAGGCCACCAAGCTCCCAGAGGCCTTGTAAACCCCTGCTGGGTGAGGGCTGGGATTCCTGGGGAGGGGACAGAGGCCAATATGCCAAGAGGAAAGAAAGTGCTAAGTGAACAGAGCAGGAATGGGCTCTGAAGCCTGAAGTGGTTTTTATTATTTAATTTTCGTTTATTTTCGGCAAGTTCAGGGAATTCTTGTACTTTAAAGCAGTATTTCTTGTATTGGAAAACAACTTTCTAGGAAGCACTAAATGTTTTTCAAGTTTTAACTCTCTTTTCGCTGTCTGTGCATTCTACTCCAAGAAAATGACTACCTTCTCCCTACCCAAAACTCTCACTTTCAATATTTGACTGGACTTGAGTTCTCTTTTCTAGAAACTCACAGCAGAATTTTGAGATAGAGATGGTTTTTGAACACCAGGAATTTGCAATTTATCGAAAATAGGACGATAGCTCAGTTGGTAAAGAATCTGCCTGCTATGCAGGAAACTCTGGTTCGATTCCTGGATTGGGAAGATTCCCCTGGAGAAGGCAAAGGCTACCCACTCCAGTATTCTGACCTGGAGAATTCCATGGACTGTACAGTCCATAGGGTGGCAAAGAGTCGGACACGACTGAGCACCTTTCACTTTCAGGACATGCTTACACAATCAATACTGAGTCAACGAGCTGATACCCATGAGTCAGTTCTTTATCAGTCTTCTGAGAGCTCAAGGTCAGTGGTAACCGTATTACAGATATTCCTTGAGACACACAAAACTATGGGTTTTGATGTACAGCAGACAAATCAGAAAATGAGTTGTGGATCTTGGCTTTATTCTCACTGAGTGACATTTAGAATTAACTGAGTTTGGGGTTCAGGATTCATCATCTGTAAAGTGAACATTATTAATCTGGATCCATTCAGTATTCTCAATATGTGTTGGCTCTCCTTCTTTCCCCACCAAATGTTTCTGTGTCTGAACATACAACAAGGGAAAGAACCCACTCGATTTACTGAACACTTGCAAAAGAATCTATAAATCAAAGATACCATACATATGAAAAGAGATACAATTATATATTCATATATAATATAAATGTTAACATAAGATTTTTATAACTTATTATATCTTAAGTTTTAGATCATGGAGTTATAATTTTTTAGCTGAAAGAGTGTTATCCTTGTCCAAGCCGGGTGCCTACCCTATAGTCAATGTGGTCTTTCTAAAACTCTGATCATGTCATTTCCCTGCTTTAACCTTTGAATGGATTCTTATGTCACTCTGTAGAAACAGGAACCTATCTCTGGTTTGCTCTTCTGGTAACCCCAAAACCTAGAAGGATGTGTGGTCCTTAGTAAGATCCAGTAACAGTTTCTAAAGGAAAGAATCAAGTCCAAACTCCTTTTGATGATAGGCAAAGCCCCTAATGATGGGTCTAGCTGCTTCCTACCTTTCTATCTCCCCTCTGCCTACTCTCCAAATGCGTTTTCACAAACTAGCCAGACTAAGCCAGTTTCACAAGGGGCCAGGGAAGGGCCCCTCAGGTTTTCCCCTGGCAGTCCTATCTGCCTGGGATGCGGCTCCACCCTCTGTGTGTGCCTGCTTTGCTTGCTAACTCCTATTGATCTTTTATGCCTCTGCTTTAGATGTCACTCCCACAACTGTGCACCCCTTCAGTACCCCTAGAATGAATTGGAAGCTCCTCCGTGCACTCCCATGGCATCCTCTGTTTATCTTTTTATAGCAATTATCACACTATTGAAATTGTCATCTTATTCTTTTGTCTGTGCGTGCACGCTCAGTTGTGTCTGACTCTTTGTGAACCTTTGACTGTAGCCCTCCAGCCTCCTCTGTCCATGGAATTCTCCGGACAAGAATACTGTAATGGGTTGCCATTTTCTCCTCCAGGGCATCTTCCCAACCCAGGGATAGAACCAGTGTCTCCTGTCTACATTGCAGGCAGATTCTTTAACCACTGAGCCATCAGGGAAGCTCACTAGACTGTAAACATCACGAGGGCTAAGACTTATATTAATAACTAATAATAAGTATTTATTGAATAGACAGATAAATATTCTAGATCAATCCTTTCATTTTCTTATTCTCTTTTAAAAAAGTTGATTTGGCTGTCCTGGGTCTTACTTGTGGCATGGTAACCCTTATTCAGCATGTGGACTCTAGCTCTCTGATCAGAGATTGAACCTCAGCTCTCTGTATTGGGAGTTCTGTGTCTTAGCCACTGGGTCACTGGGTTAGTCCCCTTTATTTTTTGCTTGAGGAAACTGAGGGCCAGATAAGTTAGTAACATGTCTGATGCCACCAGCATTTTGGCCTCATAGAAGCTGGACCTTGAATTTAGTTTCTCTGCTCTCTGGTATTTTCTTGGCTGACTTGCTCTAGTTCTTAGCTAACTTTGTTTCAGAAATTGTGGAACAATTGTAATTTAACATTTGAAAAATGTGGTTAGGAACTCAAGTAAACAAAACAGTAATCATATAATTAATTCAAAGCTTCAGACACAAAGCATTTTTTTTTAAATCCTCTATTATTTTAAATTACCCATGTCATTGTTTTCCTCCATTCTGGAGTTGTTGAAAGAATGTGGCATAATAGTGTGCTCACTGTCGGAGGCCTGGGTTTCTGTATGACAGCCAGGATGTAACTCCATTCTGGCAAAATCTGATGTTATCCCTCAGGTTTTTGTTGCACTGAAGTTAGGACATCTTCTTCTGGGAGGATCCTGGTGGGAAAAACATCCAGATATCAAATCCTTCTCTTCAGCAGTGCCAAATAACAGGGCTTGCAATGAAAATGAGAACAAAGCAAGCCTAGATGGTAAAAAGAGCAGAGGCTTTGAAACCATGAAAACCCTGATTTAATTCTAGTTTACCACCTTGTAACCTTGGGCATAATATTTTCTCTGAGCATTTGTTTCCTCATCTGTAAAATGGGGCTAACTGGAAAGTTAATTTAAGGCTGAGTTTGTATAAAGAGTCTAATCTACTATCTGGCTAAGGGCTCTATTGCAGTCACTCTCCCAATTCAGGCATTCCTGCAGGACAAAGATCTTCACCACAGGGCCTGGTCAGACAACCTGTAGGTGCTCAGTAATACAGAAAGATTCATGATTGTAAGAGAGGTGTATTATCACAGAATAGCTAAATTCTTGCTTCAAAGAACCTGAGGTTACTGTCTCTTCCTGTCTGTTTTCTATGGGGATACGGCCGGATGTGTTTACTCATGTCTTTTAGACACTATCTTTACATGTGTATGCCTCAGAAAGAACTGCAGTCTGGTTAGGCTTGTTACAATGATAGTGGAAGACAGAGCTGTGTGAAAAAATTAAAAAAAAGGATACAAAAATCTCAACAGAATGTAGATTTCGCCATCTTTGCTTGCTCAGATGATTGAACTGGGTTACTCAAATATATATATTAATTTATTTCATGAAGTGTCTGAATCACTTAAGTCCTTTATTGAAAAAGTGAAAAAGTTTCGTTGAATCCATGGGGACTTTGGAAAAGTGGCTGTATACCCTTCAGATGGGCTTTCCCATTGCCTCAACTGTTAAGAATCTGCCTCCAATGCAGGAGACTCAGGTTTGATCCTTGGGTGGGGAAGATCCCCTCGAGGAGGGCATGGCAATCTATTCCAGTATTCTTGCTTAGAGA
Source organism: Bos indicus x Bos taurus (assembly GCF_003369695.1). NCBI lineage: Eukaryota > Metazoa > Chordata > Mammalia > Artiodactyla > Bovidae > Bos > Bos indicus x Bos taurus. Next base: position 60,561,600 of record NC_040085.1, on the reverse strand, counting down.
ATCCTATGGACAGAGGATCCTGGTGGGCTACAACCACAGGGTCACAAAGAGTTGGCCACAATTGAAGCAACTGAGCATGCACCCACACACCCTTCAGATAATCTTCTTGAGTACTTTGCAGTGCTTTTGCAAAAAAGTATTACCACTGGCTTGCTTGCTTGCTACTCCAACCCATACCACTTTCTCCTAAGGCTAACCCATATTGCTTTCTGAAGTATACTCTTGGTGTTTAATTATATACTATCTTGAGTCTGTCCTTTGGAATAAGATTTTGTTTCCTGAGAATGAGGACCAAGTCTTTTGTTGAGGCAGTATTGGAACTTCTAAGGAGATCAAAATAAATCGTTTACCAATTGCATGAGTCACAACAACTTATGTTTTTCAGCAACTCCAGAGTAGGTATTCTCTCCATATTACAGAAAACGATTTTCATAAGCTCAAAGTCTTGAGTTGGAATTGCCATAAAGATCTTATCTCTTACCTTTTGGCAAATTGCTATTGTTCTAGGCCATTGCTTTGGCAGGATTCCTTTGGGAAATGTAAGACGCATTATAATTTTAAGCCAAAAAACATGAATTCTAATTTGTTTCTTCTCATTTTTAAAAATGAATGTGGAAGGGAACACTTATGATAAGCAATGAGAAAAGATACAATATCAGGTGAGAGAATAAGGTGGAGAAAAACCAAAATCATTTAGCAAAGGGATTGCAGCTAGCCAGAATTTCACTGTTTTAAAACTTGAGCCCCACAGAACACAAAGGGATGTGTGTCTTACTGTGTCTTTACTGAAGGCCATTTAACACTGGGAATTTTTCCAGCAGTGTAGTTCAATAACAGCAGTCCTTCTTACAACATTTGGGACTTGCCCTATTGAAAATCAATATGTTCAGTGTCTATTGAAATCGCACATTTGTTCTCTGTGAGATGTATATAGGATGACCATATAAATTATCCTCCACACTGGGACTTTTTTTTCTGAGTGAAAGGGAGAGCCATTAATTGCACCAGGACAATTAGTATAAGTTGAGACTATCCCAAGAAAACGATGATGACAGAATGTCAATTATAGAAACATAGATTTGTATAGTCTCTTTCTAAGGAAGGTTATTATATATTTCTGTAGGCTTAAAAGAACAAGTAACTAAGGTATTCAATTCATGTTGGTGGTGGAATTGAACTGAATCATCTACACACTCTGAAGTCCTTTTTGTAAGTTGGGTCCTACTTGCTGGTCTGTTGCTTGCCTTTGCACACTCCAGTGCAAGGATCACAACTGGCCACTTGGAAACTGAACCCACAATCTTGCTTTCATCAGTTTAGTTTGTAACAAGTTTTAGATTCTGCAGGGCCCTATCAGTGGGTCATATGCTAGACTACAAGATCAAAGCAAAAACACAGAGGGTTCTGGGCTTTTCCTGTAAGGCCCCAGATTCTAGTTCTTTGTTTATCAGTAACTAACTGTGATTTTTGGCAAGTCACGCAACCTGTGTTTTGGTTTCCTTATCTCTAATGCGGGGTAATGCTATCTGATGTGCAGACCTCAAAGGTTTATTAGGAGGACCCAGTGAGGTGATGTATGCGGAGGCCTTCTGGAAAGTGCTATCCGTATGTGAAGTGTTATCATTCCTAGGAGAGAAGGGGGACATGAGATGTGAGGGGAAAACAGGGCTTTCAACTCTAGCTGGCCTTGCAGATTAGGCTTGTGCAAACAAACGATGAAAATAAGGCCACAGGAGAGACATTGTACTCTCTTTTATGTATAGGAGCACAGAGAGAGAAAAGTAAGGATAGGGACTGTAGCCAGCAAGACCCACAGACAATAGGGTGAGATGGCTTCCATTCGTTTCTTTATATCACTGTTGTTCCCGGGGCCTGTCAAGACTGCATCAAATATGGACTTACTGGAGAAAAAGAAGACAGCTGGGCTCCAAGGTTGTGAGGGTACATTAACTCATTCCTGATTGAAGGGGTTGGTTTTATTCTATAGTTTAGTAGGAATCAAAATATCATACTTGCCTTTCTTCTCCTATTGACTTTTTGTCAAGATTAAACAAAATCATTTATGTAAAACTGCTTTATGGACTATAAATTCCAATAAAAGAAAAACGAAGAACTTCATGGGATGAGTGTGTTGATGATAGTCATTATTGGGTTGGCCAAAAATTTCGTTTAGGTTTTTCCATGTGCTGGTATGTAAACCTGAATGAACTTTTTGGCCAACCCTATATTATAGTAAGAGTCAGGTTTATTTTTTTCTTCAAAACAATAATTACTTAAAAAAATTTTTTTTTTAAAAACTCACGTGTGCTTATAAAAACTTAGATATATGAAAAGGTATAATAAAGGAAATAAAACCCACGCATAATTCTGCTACCAAGAGATAACCAAATGTTTTAGTAAACAGTCTTTCAGGCTTTTTGACATTTGTATAAAATTTTAAAAAAATCAAAATGGAGTCTTTAATTTGTCCTTCATTCTTTAATTTGTTCATGATTATTTGAATATTGGTAGACAGAATGTTAATAAGCTAGACACCAGGTCCTTTTTCATGTGGTTTATGTTTTCCTGGGGGAATACAGACACAGAACAGATAATTATAATATAATGTGAAGCACGTCACCATGGGGAAGCAACAGGTGTTTTGCAGCAGGCTTAGGTAATCAGGAGAGCTTCCTGGAGGAAGAGATATTTAGGTTGAGGCCAGAAAAATGACTAAAGTTAACCAGACTGTCATGGGTGTTGGGGTGAGTCACCCAGCTCCTCCTTAAGGATGGAAACAGTCCTTCCCCTGCTGGCAGTAGAGCTGCCTTTTTGATGATTCTCAGCTGAGGTGTTTCCCTAGGAATTGCTCTCTGCTGAAGGAAGCTACCTTGCTCAAGGTTATCTCAATCTCTGGGGGCAGCTGAGGTAAAAGGACTACCTTTTTACCTGCATTCAGACATCTCTGAAGGGCCATCTCAGCTCCAGAGCCCCTCAGAAGATCAACTGAGGCTTCAATTGCACCTACATTGGAGATAAGCTTTTCCTTCTGCCCAATCCCACCTCCCTCCCTATTCACAGGTATTGGTCCCAGGCGCACTGCCCAGTAAAAATTCTGCACAAATAAACCATCCCCTCAATGAAGACAAAGAGTGCAGAGAGAGTGTTACTAAAAGATGGAACATCCTATCTAAGGCCTAGAGGTGTTGGAGGAGTTAAATGTTTTTTTTTACAAAGTCTGCAAAGGAGTGAGTGTAGTCAGTAGAAGAGACACAATTCCAAAGAGGGAGTCAAGCTCTTGTCATCTGTGTCAAGAAGATGGAGAGACTGGACTCTATCCCAAGGCCAATGGGAAGCCCTAGAAGGTTATAAATCATGGGTGAGGCACGGTCTGGTTTTCTAATTTGTGTTTTAGAAAGATCATTTTGGCCACTGTATGGCACCATTAATTAAAACTCATTACTGACAATCACCATATTTTTTATTAGAATATTGGAGTGACTGGTGACCTCCCTGTGCACTCTACACCTTTACAGAATGAATGGTAAACCATATGTCCCCCCGCAGAATCATGTAATGATCACCAGTACTGTAGCAGTATTATGGGACCTTTAAACCTCTGAAGGGATTCAATTATAGCTCTTTGTTGTTTTTTTTTAACCTGATTAATACTGTTTTAGTATTTATTGAGCACCAATGACATGCCAGAATGTACTGTGCTATTGCTGTGGAGGATCAAAGACAGAAGCTCTCAAGAAGAGGGCCATGGCTGTCTCATTCATCACTCTGCCACTGAAGTGCCTGCAAATAGTAAGTGCTCCATAAACAAGCAAACAAACAAAAAATGGAAGGAGGAGCCTCAGAAACATGGGAGAATTACTTAGTCCTCATGAGCACAAAATGGAGATAACAGTTTCTCACTTCCCAACATTGTTGTGAGAATGGATAGGTAAAATACCTACTCCCGAAGCTTAAAATATAGTAAAAATCGTATTTACTCAAATAGTTCAAATACTGTTTGCTATTCTCAGTATTGATAGAAATAAATCAAGGCCTTAAATGATTACAACAAAACTTCCAATATCTATTTCTCTCGTTCTCTCTGTCCAGTGATATCACTTCAAAAGAAAAATGTGATTTGCAAACGAAGTTAAAAGATTTAGTCACTCACTGATATAGTCAACAGCTCTTTTTCTGAGGTCATCCAAAATGCCAGGCATGGGTTATGCAGTGGTGAGCCGAACAGACCGTGTCCCTGTTCTTGTGGAGCTTATAATTTAGGAGAACATTTAACAAAGAAAATCTCATCAGTTATTACCAAAACAATCTGTCACTAGAGAAAATATTAATAGAAGCTAATTTAGTAATAGAAAGGTAAATCTTCTCTGAAGACGACGTAACCTTTAAACTGGGAACTAAGAGTAGGAGTTTCATTAAGAACAGGGAATAAAGCACCCTAGAAAACGGGAAAATCCTGTGCAAAGACCCCGTGGTAGAAAAAAGCTTGGCTTACTGGAAGCATGGAAGGAAAGCCAGTGTGGTAAAATGAAGGGAGATGAAGCCAGGAAAAAGGCAAAGCAAATCTAGAAGGGTCTTGGTTGCTATGTGGTCTTCTTTTATCCAGACTAAATAGGATACACAAACTGCCTGAAATTTGTTCCTGGATGGATCATTATGGTTCGTGATGTCTGTAAAACAGGAGGATAGGTAAACTGCAGTCTCAATAGGCACATCTAAGCCTTGGGAAAGTTGATTATTTTCCCCTCTCTGGTTATCGTGATAAATGAAGAGGCATATAACAAAGGCACGTAGTTGTTTGCTGAGAGTGCTTATAAAAAAATACATTTTTACCCCTAGACAAAATGGAACTATTAGAAAGTCTTTTCTTTCTGCTTACCCCTTTTTTTCTTTGATGTGGTTCTTCCAAGGTAAACAACCAGTGGGAGCAGTGGACAATTCAGAACAGAGATGCTGTGGTGGTTTCCCAGGAGACATAGGACAATTCTGGGTGTCATCAGTGTTTGGGTGGTGGCTTACCCACTGGATTTGCTCAGAGAGGCCTCTATTTCCCTCTCAGTGATTAGAACAACCTGTGTTCTGGAATACAGTATTTAAATAGCAAGATTGGCATTGCTATCTTCCAGAATGGTGAAGGCTTAATTAACATTTGAAAATGCTTTGAAATCTTTGGATAAAAGTGTTCTGGAAGCATGAAGTGTTATTATCTTTGGAGTGATACAGGTCATGTGACACAGGAAGTGGCTTTGAAGGAAAGGAAAACCTTTCATCAAGCAAACTCCTTGGGGTGGTTTGAGCCTGTTTTGAGTGACTCAACATGCCCGTGTCATCTCTCCCTAGACCGTGAATGAAAGGAATAAGTTGGCCTATAGCTTAGCAACTGCCACCGTCATTAACTGAAAGAATTTAGTGAGCTTGTACGTGAAACATACTACAAATTACACAGAATCCTAAAGCATATAGCACAGTTGTCTCTTATAAGCACTAAGTAAATATTAGCTGTTACTATGTTCTCCATCAATATAGTTTAAAACCTCTGGACTTGTGTTTTCTGAACTTAATGCCTTTCAACCAGAGTTCAATGTTCTTCAGTGATAAATCAGTCTTACTTTCATTTTAAAGACTTGGTAAAGAGCAAAATAAATGAAGACTGTTATGGCTGAGGCCCTAATGTGGGAGCAACAGATAAAGCACCTTCACTGCCTAAGACCCTTCCTGGCATGTAACATTAGCTCAAAGCTGGATACTAAGTCCTTCCCTTTCTCAATAAGGACTCAAAATAGAAACTGGGGTTCCTAACTTCTGATGATTCCTCGGGGTCTTCAGTGGACAGGATTTCAAAGAGAACACTTTAAAGCAGTTCCAATTTATTTACCGGCAAAAGGGCAGAAAGATTTCATCCTCTTCCTTCCATTAACTTATATGTCTTCATAATACTTTCCCGGATAAGTAGAAGTCAGAACAGGGGTGGCGAGTGAAGAATAGGAATATGGATCACTTGAGAAAAAAAATATTTTTGAGCAATATCAAATCAAACCTGCCCATGTGTGTTTGTTAAATTAATTTTACTGGCTGGATGACTAGAAGTTTCTTTTTCTTTAAATGCACATCTGCCTCAAATATAACATTTTGACCACGGTATTTTGGGAAGTAGTACAGGAGAGAAAGAGAAAGAATAAGAGAAGACTGTAGGTAAGAGGACGTAAACGAAGTAATAATTGAGTAAGGGCCCCGGGGCATGCCGGGATGGTGAGGTCGCCAGGGCTTGCTGGGATAGTGGGGCCCTCCAGGGCATGCTGGGATAGCGAGGCTGTGCAAGGCATGCTGGGATAGCGAGGCTGTGCAAGGCATGCTGGGATAGCGAGGCTGTGCAAGGCATGCTGGGAAGGGTTCCGGGACTGTTACCCGTACCCGTGAGTAGGCTCCTCAGACGCTGGCCCAACAGTTCTGTGTGGTCAAGCATCGAGCTGACCTAATTAAAAGCTCATTACACCAGCACATCCCCATTAACAGGCAGACCCACGCGCAAATCCTTCAGAGCAGGAGCTCTTTCTGTTTCCCAGACCCGGGACCTGGAAGCTCTGGCCAGTTAAGGGATCTCCACGTCTGTGACCATCAGGTACAGTTCCTTTCTGGCTTATTTCATATTCTAGTAAATTAGTTGTATTTGCTCTGAAGCATTGTAACAAAGAAAGCTCTCCGGTCATCACATGGGTAAAAATAACAAAGGATAAAAGAACGCGTACTTCACCTAATCAGAAACAAATAACTAAATCTCCCTGGAAAATGAAGCCTTTCCCCTCCCGTCCTTTTCGTGGGATTTTGAAATTTCCATTCTATAGGCATAATGCGGGTACTGGCCTTCCCTGCATTGTATTTTGTATAACTGTTGCCCACCCTGACAGAAGATCTCAAAACTTAAGTATAAAGTTGGTAAATGATCCTATTGTTTGGGAGGTGGGGGTGGAGATGGAGTGGGAGCAGAGGGTTTATCTAACCAAAAAAAAAAAAAAGGAAAATGCAACCTAACCAGGCTCAAATTAACTGAAATGGATCAAAGTAAACAGAGACATCTAAAAGCTTTTGTGAGTTAAAAGTGGCTATCTGTTGCAGGTCTTGCCTCATTAACTGCTGATTGAAGCTCTGCTTGGCCCTCTGGGATACCTAACACCCCAGGCCTATCACCAGAGGAACCCTGGTTAGCCGCTTTTGCCTTTCCCTGTGTTGCTTTGCACAGCTCCTTGACCTCAACCTTCATACAGATCCTTTCTACCAGGCAAAGGAAGGAAAGGGTTGTCCTTGAGAATCTTGCAGGGAATCTCTCTTCTAGCCAATGAGGACTTGTGGGAAAAGAGAAGTGGATGGCAAAGATGTGGTATCTCTGCAGATCTGTATTCTGAAAAGTAGACTTGCAATTCTGATGTTTTAAGTAGAGCCTCTGCACAAGATTATGTTGGGGAAAGAGCCCAGTTTGTTTTTCCCGTAGGTGTTGGTCTCATCTCCATATGTGAATGGTGAAAGGTGACGATTAGACCATATGCTTTAAGATGCAGATATCTCTTGGCTCCCATCATCCCAGTCCTTCAGCAGGTCATTCAGCTGGGACAGAGAGCCAAAACTGAAAGGGTTGTCTAGGGGAGGAAGAGAAAATAGTGGTGGGGGTGAGCTGGGAAGTTGGGGGCGGGGGGTAGCGGAGCGGGGGAAGGAGGAGCAGGGTTCTTTTGAGTAGGACCAGATAGGTCTCTGTGTAGAGTAATATTACAGCTCTTTCTCTCATAAACAAGCTGCATGCCTGCTTCTAAAGACCCATCTGGCATAGCTTTGAGAATGGCAATAATTACAAGCTGATGATGGACATGGAAAAAAAGCCCTGCTGAGCTAACTCATAAGGAAGTACAGGCCAGGACTGCAGGGAAATTACAGGCTGAAAACCTTTCTAGTTTAGGCCTTTTGGTGTTCTTAATCACAGACTTTAAATGTTGTAATAAACACTGTTGCATTTTATTGACCAACTCCCATGACAGGCAAATCTTTTTCATTTTATTTTATTTTTACCGTTTGCTCTTTGGAAAGCTGCTCAGCAGTGACTGTTTAGGCCATGACAATGGATCTTTAGCTTTTCTGCTTATAGGAAAATTGGTGATCTTTATATAGTTAATGGAAATATATATATATATATATAAATTTTCTTCCCCTTAAATTGCTCTCTGCATTCTATGGTTCAGACTCTCAGATTCAATGCTTGAACTTTAGCTATATAAGATATGGTCTGGATGTTTGAATCAAGAAACTGAAGAGATAAAAAGAACAAACTTGGGAAGAATAATCTATAATTCTATACAACCAAATAGTGTTTCTTATGTAGAAATAAGTAAAAATCCAAGTTAAATAATGTACTGTTAGGTCCTGGCTTTGTTTGTAGAGATGATCCTTATTTCAGGGATGAATTTGATATGGAAAGGATATTCTTTCTTAAAAGTTTTAGAACCTAATATTTTACAAGTGGATCTAAGACATTTTGTCCTCTCAAACATTTTAGATCATTTAGTGGAGCAAATGTTTTCAGGAAATCATCTTAGGAAGAACAAAATAGGAACACTGGAAATTTCCTTTCCTCTGAAACATGATTAACCTTGAAATCTATAGCTTAAATATCATGGCAAAGGTGGTCTTGAATATAACATTATTACCAATTGCTATTATAATGAGATTTTGATATCTAAGGTGGGGTTGATTCTACTTCAACGTGTTACCAGTTTCCATGAAAATAATTTGATCTTCATTTTATACCTTTTAAAAGCCTGAGGTTAGAAATGGTGAATAATGGTGTCAATCAGAGGTTTTCAATGATTTGATTAACTTATTATACAGATAAATCTTTATTCAAAAGATACCTTTATGGATTTTACAGCAGAGGATGTGAAGTGTGTTCTTCTTTAAGCACTAGGTGCTGTATTTGTAACTTATTTTCAAATCCCTTCCTTCTTTGCTACAGTTTCTCATTCATATTCCTTAAAGATTTGTATTTTATTCTTTGTGTTTTGCATATAGTCCTGGACACCTTGGATGATTATTTAGTTCTGTCCTTTTGTATTTGATTACTTGTTCAGGGACATAAAGTTTTGAGGTCTATGAAGTTAAAGCTGTGAAATGGTTGTGTAATGGAAATTTATCAATATAAACTCAGGCTCTTGTCCTTTTATAAGCATTGCTTTACCTGAAGCTTCCTTGTCAATGAGAAATTATTTCTTTATATCTAACTGCCTCTTTTCCTATACAGGCTGGAATTGTTCCTAACAAAAGAAGCATGAATTGGTGGAAACTATACATTAAATGCAAGACTATTTGTCTAGTTTTCATGAGGTTGCTGAGTGAAAAGCCTTAATTCCTGTCTTTTCCCATGGTACTCAGATATCCATGAAGGCCCCCTCATCTCGCACTATCATTTCTCTCACTGGGCGCAATCCAGCTTTAAAGAATTCAACACTTACTGGTCTTTAGAGAACTGTCAGCAATGACAGCAACCAGGGACATGACATGTCTTACTGTTTACAAAGGATGAGCACAACAGGGCCTCTCGGATAACTTGATAAGCCTTGCAACTTCTCTCTCCCTGATTCTGGCCTCTCTGGGCCAGCTGCCTTTTCATGGCCAGCTAAAGATACAAGTTTCAAAACTTGATCTAAACACTGACAAGGCAGCAGACACAGTGGCAAAGATAAACTAGGGCTGCTCAAGGTTGCTTTGTAAAACAGTGTAAACAGAAAGAGAAATAAGAAAATCTCAGTCCCTGATTTCTTCATGCATACAGTTTTCTTATGTACTTAAAGTTTGGTGAAAAAGTCCTGAAATAGCAGTAAAGTAAGTTCATGGATTATTATCATGGTCTTGAATATTTAATCTCTTTTTCTCATTTCAGCATCCCTCCGTCCCTCTAGAAATACCAGACAATGTCATAGTTAAATTAAGTTCAACTTTTATTTCTCACTGTTTTGTTTTTAAGTATTCGGAACATACTCTTCTATGTAGGGAATCCTGAAATATGTTAGAAATTGTACAAATGCATGTACTTTTCTTCATTCCTACTTTGTGAAGGACTTTCTTATCAGGAGGGGGATGACCCCAGGAAGTTGAAACTCCTTCCTTTCCTTTTGCTGCCATTCAGCATTGAACAAATGGAGGAGGAAAGGAAAGTTTCATATGCTTATGTTGCCCTTGCGTCAATGCTTTTGTTAAGTGGTATATATCCTAATTCCACCAACTCCATGGGATTTAGGACTTTGTTTTCCTTAACTTCTTTGTAACTGACTGGGACAACGCTGTTATCTTCTAAAGGTGTTGGACTGTTGCCAGAAGTGATCTCTTCCAAGGTGCTTGGACAAAAGATTTTTACAAATTGTACTCCCACCCCTTTGTTTCTTCTTTGTTACAGAAATGCCATTGTTGAAAATAATGTATGCCACAGCCAATAGAGCAAAGCACCTTTCTTAATTTTAGTAGTTTAAAAGCCACATCAATCACACACGTTGTAACTTAGTGTTGTCACAGAAAGGGATTTAGTCTTGATTATGAGGCAGAATCTTCCTGGTCGTGGCTAACAATCTGCTCGGTTATTTCTTAACAGTTCTCATAAGATGATTGCCTAATTTTTTTTTTTTAACCAAAGCATCACTGCTTATAAATCACTGCTTCATAGCTATTGAGTCTCAGGATGCGAGTGAAAATGGCTATTTCCTTTTTATAGATGGGGCTTCCCTGGTGGTTCAGATGGTAAAGAATCTTCCTGCAATGCAGGAGACCTGGGTTTGATCCCTGGGTAGGGAAGATCCCCTGGAGAAGAGAAAGGCTATCCACTCCAGTATTCTTGCCTGGATAATCCCATGGACATAGGAGCCTGGTGGGCTATAGTCCATGGGGGTCACAATGAGTTAGACATGACTGAGCGACTAACACTTTCACTTTTTTAACTTTTTTTTTTTTTAAACAAATGGTGAAATTACAGTTCTTGGAACCATCTTGTTCTATGGGATACAGTGTGAGTGACAGGAACCCAGGGTTATGTGCTTTCACATGTTTCAGCTGTGCTTTTTTCTCCTGTGAGCCCAGTTTGAAAATGGAGGCACAGTTCTAACTGGGACACTCAGAACAGTAGGCCCATTGGTAGAGGCTCTGACAGTGATAAGCAGTGGAATGCAAAACTGCAAGCTTAGGGCTATTTGCCATCAATAGCACCATCTGAAAATGCCGGGAACAGTAGAGCAATGTGGCTAGGAAATGATACAAAAGAAGACTGTTCACTCCAGCTCAGTGTTTGAGCCTATAGAATTATTGAATACTATTGATTCTGATGGTGGCTGTACCTTTCTGTACCACCTTGATATGCTGGGGTGATTTCCATCCTAAACAAGTGCATTTTTGTGATTTCACGGGCTAAAGTGTTAACTGTTACTGAAATATCTGTATTTGGAATTGTACAAATACTGTCTTTTCCATACACTAAGCTTAACTTTCTTAAAAAGTTATCCAAATAATTTATTGTCTCATCAGACCATCATTTTAGAAATACTTTTTCCTTGGTACCTCCAGGAGTTGGTGATGGACAGGGAGGCCTGGCATGCTGTGATTCATGGCGTCGCAAAGAGTCGGACACGACTGAGCGACTGATCTGATCTAATCTGATCTGAGGTAGAGTGAAGTGAAGTTGCTCAGTTGTGTGTGACTCTTTGCGATCCCATGGACTGTAGCCTACCAGGCTCCTCTGTCTGTGGAATTTTCTGGGCAAGAATACAGGAGTGGGTTGCCATTTCCTTCTCCAGGGCATCTTCCCAATCCGGGGATTGAACCCAGGTCTCCCACATTGCAGGCAGATGCTTTACCCTGTGAGCCATAGGTACAGAGTAGATAGAGATTTGTGCTTACATAGGATGCACTCTGCAGAGGTTTCCATGTGTAGATGGGATACCAGTGCTACTTCTAGCAAAATAATAAAGCTACTAATAATCCTCAGAAGACCTCATGGTAAATCAAGGCTCAAAAATTGATATGCCACCTAAGGGATGTAGTATTGCATTTTTAGCCTATCTTCTCAAGTTCAGGGCTTCCCTTGTGGCTCAGCTGGTAAAGAGTCCACTTACAATGCAGGAGACCTGGGTTCAATCCCTGGGTTGGGAAGATCCCCTGGAGAAGGGAAAGGCTACCCACTCTAGTATTCTGGCCTAGAGAATTCCATGGATTATACAGTCCATAGGGTTGCAAAGAGTTGGACACGACTGAGCGACTTTGACTTTCACTTTTCTCAAGCTCAACTATTCCAGCTTCCTTTTGCTTCTTCTCTGGTCTGGCTGTGGCTTTCAGGTATTTGTTCAGACCCAGGTTTTGTTTGTTTGTATGCTTTTAGCTTGAGCTTGGGGAGTAATTATGTAGCTTGAGGTCCTTCAACTTCTGTCTCATCTTGAGTCCCTGTGTCATTTTCAAGACAGAGTTTCTTTCTCAGGTAAATTTATCAGCCTGCCTGCTTAGCTTTATCACTGTCCAGGCCTCTATCTGCAGAGGTATGAGAACTTGAGATCTGCTAACATGCAAAACAAAGATAAAAGCATTTAAAAAAAATGTCTTCCTGCATACGGGCCTGCTTTATAATAAACCAGAACAGTGCATGAATTAAGATGTTGTTGAAATGCCTGAGTGTCTCTGCCCTTTTATTACATCCAGGGTGATGAGGTCATGGCTTACTGTTTAGCTTATATGGTGCAATTAAGAGATTCATTTCTTAACGTGATTCATCTCAGGAAGAGTTGACTCAAAAGTTTTAGAGTAGAGGCAGAAAGATGTTAGAAAATTATGATTTTCTTTTGGAAGTTTTAGTTTGTTTTTTCATTCCAGGTGAGACTAAGAACTGCAATTAGTCTGTCTCAGGTTTCTTAGTAGCAGGGAATTTGATTACTTAATGCCAGTAAGGCTAAGGAGATGGTTTCAGTTCTTGGCTTTTTTCCCTTTTTGGAATGAAGGCAAAAATGGGAACTAAATATTTGTTTTATTAAGACATTGTTAGATCTCTATGTAGAGATGTTTAAATGAAACTTATCTCAGATGTGTGTGTATATATGTAACATATATTATACTTGTATATTTATTATATTTGTATTATGTATATATAGATCATTTTTTATTGTGATGGTTATCTGTTGAACCTTGATTGTGAAGTGAAAGTTGCTCAGTCGTTTCTGACTCTGTGACCCCATGGACTATACAGTCTGTGGAATTCTCCTGGCCAGAATACTGGAGTGAGTAGCCTTTCCCTTCTCCAGGGGATCTTCCCAACCCAGGGATCGAACCCACGTCTCCTACATTGCAGGTGAATTCTTCACCAGCTGAGCCACAACAGAAGTCCAAGAATACTAGAGTGGGTAGCCTATCCCTTCTCCAGCAGATCTTCCTGACCCAGGAATAGAATCAGGGTCTCTGCATTGCAGGCACATTCTTTACCAACTGAGCTATGAGGGAAGCCCTGAGCCTTGATTGAACCCTTTTAAATGTAGCACTTAAGTCTGTACTGTTGAAAAAGAGGTGGTCTCTCCATTTGGTTAGGGTGGGAGTTCTCAATCAGTGTCAAACCCTTCTCGAGTATGTGTGAATATAGAAATGTTGAGAAGAATGGATTAGGTCATTTCTCTTCTTTTATGAAAGATGTATTTGTGGGCCTGAGTTTGGGTGACGTTGACTGAGGTTCCTTCCCGCTAAGCCTTATTGGTTGTGATTCTCAACTTAGTCTTTTATTCATGGTTTAGCTTTTAGTGAAAATTGATAATTTCTGTACTGGTCAATTCTAGTATAAGAGCCACTTATAAAATGCTTGTCTTATTTAACGCAACATGCTAGGCGTTCAGGACCACCTTCAGAGGGATTAACTACTGTCTCTTTTAGGAAGAGATGGAAAATTAGTGAATGCAAGTCAGACTTCTTAATGTGATTCATCTCAGAAAGAGTTGAGTTGTAACAAAAGGGTAAAAATACAGTGTTATATGTGCTCTGAGGAGGAAGCAGTTTATTTTTCCTTGTAATCAGATGAGGCCTTCTAGAGATAGGACATTTGAATTAGTCTTTAGAAGAGAAGCCAGATTTGAATAGATGAAGCTAGAAGAAAAATGCAAAGTTCTAGAAGTGTGAAAGTCCATGACATGATCCAGGAAAGGAGATGAGTCTGTTTTGGGTAGAGCATTAGCTGTGTGTGAATAGAAAATGGCAGATAAGTTTTGAAGTATGGGACAGTTTCAGTTTATTAGTGGCCTTGAATACTATGCTAAGAAATTTGACCTTTGTTTCAGAAATACCCCAGAAAGCTAGTAAAAGCTTTTGGACTGACAGGATATGCCATGATTATAACTACACTGCAGAAAGGTAACTGTTAGGATGTGAAAGCTGACTTGAGGCAGAGAGAAAGCGAGTGGTGACAGCAGACTCACTGGGGGCTATTATAACAAGCCAAGTGTAGATGACGTGACTTAGGCAGTGGCAGTAGAATTGAAAGTGTAGTCGAGCCATTCTAAATCTAGGATTGCATGTGGTAGGAGACACAAATAACTGAAGTTTCTACTTCAGATGATTGGTCAATGGAGAAATCATGAGCTGAGATAAGGAAATTTAGGAGAAGGTTTGAAGGAGAAAACAATGAATGCTTCAATTGACATTTTTAATGAACTTTGATTATATACACCATTTCTTCTTTTGAAGACAAGTTTGTAACAGCTATTTGTTCTAGATGCCGTTATTAGAATTATACCCTATTTTGCTTTTTATTTAGGATCTTGACACTTCCTAACTCCTCAGAGGAGGAGGAGAAAGAAAAGCTATATTTTCTTTTTATCACTTCTGAACACATTTCTGTTTTACTGTAATCTCAAGGTATTTCTGAAGAGTATCTTGAGACTTCCTCAAGATAAACCCTTTGACCTAAAATCCCTTTCTTCAGGCCATACTCTTAAGGATGAGGCAATATGAAATCCTTACTAATACTTACAGGATTCTCAGTTTAGACAGAACTGACCTTTATTAGGCTAAAATTGGAACCAAAATGGATGCTTGGATCACATATCTCCTGCTAGTTACGAAGCTGCCAGATTCCAATCCAGTGGGTGGAAATGGACACTAGCCACCGAGGAAGTGATGGCCACACATGGGCATCTACCACCTCTCCTGTTTTCTCTCCTCAAGGAGGAAGGAAACCGTGGGCTTTTCTAGGCATTTTTATTGTTCTTTTAACATGGGGGAACTGAGGAGTCTTGGCCTTCAGAGGTTGGATAGAGAACCTAAGGCTGAAGGGATTTCCAGAGAGCAGATGGTTCCCATCTTCAAACTGTCGTTACTTTCTTTCTACACCCCCTTTCCTGTGCTGTACAATGCATTCCATCTCCAGAACTCTAGTGCACAGTGTTAGAAAGTCTTAGCAGAGAGCCTGGAGTTTAAAGACAATGCAAGGCTACAAGGTAGAGACATCAAAATGGAAGAAAAGACTATACCATTGTGCTTTCTTCCTGCAAATGAAATGTAACTTATATAAATACTCAAACTCTTGCCTGATTTTTTTTCTTTATTATATTTTCATACCACATACCCAGTGATGACTGGTCCTCTTTAAAGGTAGTGAAAAGAGTTACCAAAATTCCAAATATTTATGTTTCATCTGATAAAGCTGTTCTGCAGTTCTCAGTGTGGCTTGCAGTTTGTTGTTGTTTGGTCCCTTAGTCCTGTCCGATCTGCAGCACACAAGGCTTCCCTGTCCTTCACTGTTTCCCAGAGTTTGCTCAAACTCCTGTTCATTGGGTTGGTGGTACCTTCCAACCATCTCATCCTCTGTTGTCCCCTTCTCCTACTGCCTTCAATCTTTCCCAGCATCAGGGTCTTTTTCCAGTGACTCAGTTCTTCCCATCAGGTGGCCAAAGTATTGGAGCTTCAGCCTCAGTCCTTCCAATGAATACTCAGGGTTGATTTTCTTTATGATTGACTGGTTTGATCTCCTTGCTGTTCGAGGGACTCTCAAGAGTCTTGTCCAGCACCGCAGTTCAAAAGGATCAATTCTTCAACACTCAAGCCTTTTTTGTTGTCCAGCTCTCACATCTGTACATGACTACTGGAAAAACCATAGCTTTGACTATAAGGACCTTTATTGGCAAAGCAATATCTCTGCTTTTTAATGCACTTTATAAGTTTATCGTAGCTGTTCTTCCAAGGAGCAAGCATCTTTTAATTTCATGGCTTCAGTCACCATCCGTGGTGATTTTAGAGCCTAAGAAAGTAAATCCTGTCACTGTTTCCACTGTTTCCCTATTTGCCATGAATAGATGCCACGATGCCATGATCTTCATTTTTTGAATGTTAAGTTTTAAGCCAGTTTTTTCACTCTCCTCTTTTAGCTTCATCAAGAGGCTCTTTAGTTCTTCTGTGCTTTCTGCCATCTGCATATCTGAGGTTATTGATAATTTCTACTGGCAATATTGATTCCAGCTTGTGCTTCATCCAGCTTGGCATTTTGCATGATGTACTTTGCATATAAATTAAATAAGCAGGGTGACAATATACAGCCTTGACGTACCCCATTCCCAATTTTGAACCAGTCTGTTGTACCATGTCCTGTTCTAACTGTTGCTTCTTGACCTGCATACAGGTTTTGCAGGAGGAATCCCCCAAATCAAATATTTAAAAATCTCAGACAGCAAATTCAGCTCTGATTCTCTGGAAGACAGTATAAAATGGGTGGATCTAACTAGATTGTGAACTTAAAGCACCATGTGCTTTATATAAGCATTAACAATTTACTCAGGGCATTTTGGGTCCCATTTTCGCCCCCCCACCCAAGTTGTGGCACAAAATTGCTTCTCCAGGTTTTGATCCCTTTGATTATTTCATAAAGAATGGATAAGATAAAATAACTCTTCAAAAAGGACATAAATATGATCTGTTCCTGTGATTGTAGCTGAAAAGGCTTCTGCCTGCAGTGCCTGCAATGTGGGAGACCTGGGTTCAATCCCTGGGTCAGGAAGAGCCCCTGGAGAAGGAAATGGCAACCCACTCCAGTATTCTTGTCTGGAGAATCCCACAGACAGAGGAGTCTGGTGGGGTACAATCCATGGGGTCACAAAGAGTCCGACACGACTGAGTGACTAACACTACTGTACACCTTGTACATTGATGGATGCTCTGTGGGACAAAACGAAGAAACAGGGCCTATAGGAGATTACTGCAACCATTTCTGAATGAGGGAGGAGAGGGCTGGAGTTGGAAGAGCGAGAACCACTCACCGTAATCTCTTTGCTGGGCTTTAATCCCCTGAAGCCCAAGCAGAAGGGAAAAGCTCAGAAGAAAAGAACATTGTCAACCACCCTCCCATTTTAGAGATGGAGATAGCAGGGATGGGAAGGGATAGAAATGGGGTGGCAGACTGTTTTATTTGCAGTAGCCTGGCTTTGATTCTCTACAGTAGTGAGTTTGAGGGCAGCAATGCAAAGGGTGGCATGTTATTTTTTATTTTTTGATGTTAGCTTATAAGCAACTTTAACAGTAAAACCCTCCTCTTTTCTTTTTAACTCTCCATGGTATCCCCTCTACAGGGAGCAGGTAAGTGCTGGGGTCCAGCTTTCTAAGAGGCTGATATTCTCCAGACATTTCCATAGACACTAGTAAGCTGAGAGCCGAATCCTCTGTCAGACACATTTTCCTGGTCAAATCATGCCTGTCGCACCTAACTGATACTGATAGTCCTGGGAGCCAGTTGTGATGCTAGCCTGTATTGAACCCCTGGATGTGAACAAACTTTCTTAAAGGGCAGTTTGGGCTAAAACTTGACCTTTCGTAGCTTTGGAAGGTGGGCAGGGGAGCAGAGGGTTGCTGAGGGAAGAGCGATTTCCCGGTTATTGCTACAGGGAGTCTGTTTACTTGCCTTCAAGGGTCACAGCCATTTGAGTGGGCTCTGCTCTTGGGTTTGGTTTCAGAGGACCGGGTCCTGTGGAATTTTGCTCCTGGTTGGCCCTCCCCTTACTCTATTAGGCATGGGACTTTTTATCCCTCAGTATGATTCAAGCCTTCCCCAGGAACACTGCAGCTTGCTTGCAAGAACAGCAATTGGAAAGGCTGTTTTAAGTGGAGTTTACTGTTGTTGTATAAACCTTCATTTAAAATCGACTATAAAATGTTTCTGAACCTGCCAAACACACATTAAAATATTTTGCTCCATTTATGCCTATGTGTAACATTTGGTTTCTAAAGAGCTTTAATCAAGTAATCTTCAAGTAGGAAGTTATTCATCTTTATTGCCAGTCGGTTCTCAGTGGTGGTCGTGGCAGCAATCTTTTTATTGCTTCTGTGTTTAGTTGTTCTTTGACATGATAGAAGTCAGCTGCAGTTCAATGAGCTCACTATTTGTGCAACTTAATTGCTTGCTTCCTTCAATACATACTCAATTTTTCCTTTTATGAGCGGGGCTGTTGGAAAAATTAAGCTTAAGGATATAGCCATCCACTGTTAATTAACCTCCTTCCCAAACACATTAGTAAAATAGGTCAAATAACTGCTGAGCGCTGAGTGTGCTGTTCCCAAGGTCCTCCTCGGCTGAGAAGTGAATCCTGTATTAAGTGAACAAATGTTGGAGCTTTGAGCATTTTCTGGAAATAGTGATGACATACGAATAACGCTTTGTAACACAGCATTCCCTGTTGCACCATCTCCTCGAAGTTGAAGATATTGTTTGACTTTGTCTAGCTCTACTGTGGATTTAACTTGTTTTGTGTTGTATCAACATTAAGAGAAATAAATGGTGGCAGCGGCTGCTCCTGCTGGTGTTCCTCCTTTTGTGCTTTCTAGGTTATTGCTTGATTTTAAAGGGACATCTTAAGTTCACTTTCCCTTCAGATAGTGACAGCCACTCTTATTTTGACTCACAATTCCTAGCGTAATCTGAATATTATGAAGATGTATAAATGTTTGTGATGAGTTAAAAAATATTCTCAATGAAGTAACCAATCTATCAAAATAGCTTTATATAGAGTTTTTGTAATTCCTCTCCATGTCAGTTATATTCAGATGGAAAAATCACTGTAATTGCAGTGGTGAAGGGCTGATTGGAGCTTTGCCAACTTAACAGTAAGTATTTTGAAGTTTATAGACTTAAAAAGAGAAAAAATAAAATGTGACAGTTCCTGAATTTGGTAGAAGGCTATATCTACCTATCTGTCTATCTCAGGGATCAGTTTATACTTTTAGAAAGAGGAAAGCAAATACAAACAAAATTAAAATGGGAGGATATGCCAGTTAGAGCTCAAGGCTGAAGATCACATTGTGATCGTTACCCTTTCTGTAATTTCCATGTGTAGCCTTTTAATTGGGAAGGAGTGGGGGAAAAGAAAGAAACCTAACCAACTCCCCAAATAAGTCCTAAACTGATAAATGCAGATATTTCTTTTTTTTTAAATTATTGCTCAGTTGCAATCTAAATCTTACAAGTGTTTTTTTTTTTTATTTAAGTAGAGAATCTGTGTTTCTAAAATGATATGCTCTGATAAAAATCATTGTCAAATAATGGTTGGTTCAGTACTTGTCCAAGTGCCTCCTGACTTTGGTGTATTTTCTGTTTTGCACTTATAGTCAGTGAGAAACTTCTTGCAAGCATCTTTTATTCAGTGTCACTTCAGAATATCAATCACATGAACTGATGTTGAAGTGGTAACCTAGGTGTCTTAGTTTGCCTACCAGCTAGAGGGATAGTGACCTTTTGCTAGTCTAGACTCCAAGGGGCTTGTTAGGAAGCTTCATTAGCTAATGCTTGTCAGGAGCCTTGAAGCAAAAATGTTTTCCTGTGTGCTACTTTGTCCTACAATAAAATTTGCAAGAATGACTTCATTCATATTCATTAGTTGTGGGTTGTAAAGGTTATCCTCTCTTATCTTTTGCCTGGTTGAGGCCTGAGATGCAGATGGCATCTTGTTGATAGGTGGAAAATAGTTGAACCATCTGAAAGGCTGAGTATGGGAGGAGGGGCCTTGCATTCACACAGGCCTGTAGATGCTTTAGGGACTGTCATTTGTGTACTGGCTCCCAGATTCCAGGTTAAGGTGGGCGGGGCTGTAACTCTGGTGGAGAAGGAACTGCTAGGAATCAAAGTCAAGGGATTGAGTTAAAGTTTTATTCTTGTTTAACCAGTTACGATTGCAAATTTCATATCTTTTAAAAGTAGAAGGTACTTGTTTAAGGAAGGGAAAAAATAGAAATCCTGGATTGGTGGGTAAAAGAAAATAAAGAATTTGGGGAAAGGTTTAATCATTTAGCCTTGTTAATCATTTTTTCTTCTTTCTTTCTTCCTTTCACTTTCCATTCCATTCTCCTTCCTCCCTTCCTTATTTCCTTTTTAAAAACATATTCTCACGTAGAGCCCTCTTTCCTTGCCTGCATGAAGCAAATTGCAAATATTCCATTTAACTTTTAAAAATAATTGTCTTTTAAATAGCCATACTTTTGTCTCAGGCAAATGTATTGGGTCATATTAACCCTCCATTAATAGGTATCTTGCTCATCTCATTGATTCTTTTATTATTACTTAAGTGTATGTTCCTATGACTTTTCTAGCAGTCTTTGATCGACTTTAATTAAGTAAATCCAGAAAGAAGAGCTGGGAGTCATGGAGATACTTCCATAACCAGCAGGTGGCACTGTGGATACTACAGTAGCCAAGAAAGGATTTAGGAGGCAAAGATGAAAGGGGGAAAACTGGGATAATGAGATAACTTAAGCTTGTCTGCAGATCTTTGGGAGGTTAACAGGGCATCTCAGAAAGCTACAAACCGGTTTCTAAATGTAAGAAGGTTGCCATGGATCAGCCTTATAAGATTATTTTCTCTCATTTTGGAAGTCTTCTTTCCAACTTTATCAATTGATACCTGTTTAAGTTACATATATGTTTGTATACATGAAATATATGTGTTTGTATACATGAAATACAAGCATATATGTTTGTGTACATGAAATATTCCCAGATGGCTCAGTGGTAAAGAATCTGTCTGCCAATGCAGGAGACGCAGGAGGTGTGGGTTTGATCCCTGGGTCGGGAAGATCCCCTGGAGGAGGAAATGGCAACCCACTCCAGAATTCTTGCCTGGAGAATCCCATGGACAAAGGAGCCTGGTGGGCTACAGTCCATAGCGTTGCAAAGAGTTGGACATGATTGAAGCAACTAAGTACAGCACAGCACACATATGTACACACATATATGTTATTGCCCAGAGTTGGAAAAACAAAAACAAATCTGAAAACTTTTCAGAAATTTTAGAAATCAGCATTTACTCGTATCCTAGGATTGCAGAGTGTAAAATGGAACTCAAACCTAGTGTGCTTATAATATAGAACTATATTTCATGTTCATAGAATATTATTCACTAGGGAAACAGGTTAATTTGATTTATTTAGTTATATTAAAGAGACTGAGGAGGGCATTTTCCTGACCTTCATCAACCTCTGTATTCTCAGTTGTCTGTAACTCACTTTTCTTTAAAAGATAATTTGGAAAAGACTTCTGTAAATCAGTTTTTAGAGGATACTTTGTTGTATGTGGGTTAATTTTTGCTTCTTTAGAAGCTTATGTAGTGCTGTGTTTAGGTGATGAAGTTGAATAAAGAAATAGCAACAATTCTTTACTTCCAAATAAATCCTTCCTGAGATAGCAGGGATTCTCCGTACTTCTGGGGCTCTCTTGTGAGGGTAGGTGCTTGGTCTCTTTTTTCCTGAATCAAAAGGGAACTCCTTTTGTAGCTTAGACCAGGGACAAATGGAGGGCCTGGGAGGAAATGGAATTTCTCTCAATGAATATTTGCTAAGCTGAAGCCTCTTGGGAACTCTAGCCTTTTTATCAAAAATGTATACTTCGCTCCTGATAAGTTTCTGCTCTCTGGGACAGATATTTGAAATACTCTTTCTCTCTGACCCCAGGGCCAGAAAGCATGGATATCCCAATGGTGGTAGAGCCCATCTGCTAAGGGGAAAACGGAGGGGGTTGTGAATATGTGGATGCTGGTCCAGAAATCCCTGTTGGGTGGATCATCACATCCTATGTGAAGACGAGGAACCAGGGGTGGAGGTGGCAAGAGGAACAGTGAAGCTGGGTTTAGGACAGGGTGGCAGAGATCAGTATCCAAGAGTGGTAGGATAAGCTCTTAGGGGCCAGTTTCGGTGGTTCTGAACTCTTGTAGAGGTCCAGGATCTTCCGTCTCCCCAGGTTCCCCAGTTCAGCAGGAGCTGAGGCAGGCAGCTGGCTTGGTTGCTGAGGGAGGGTGTCGTGAGTGGTCTTTCCACGTGACTGGAAAGTCTGACCCATTGAGGGGACCTGGGACTGGAAACCGGTTTACTGTATATTCAGAAACAGGGGTATTTCTGATTCACCAGGGCAAGCTTCTTTCTTATTTCTTGGAACAGATTGCTCTCTTCTGAGCCTGGAGCCTGGGCAGTGCTTGAGCGGCAATGAGGAGCATAAGTTTCCTGTCACTTCCTCTTTGGCAGGTTGTGTCTGCAGACACTGGCTCCCATACCCCATAATTACTTTTTCACATTTTTTAATATAGTAACACATGGTTGGGCTTGTGGTGGGGGAACCGAGTGATGCCTCCGGGCCATGAACACTATAAATAACTTCAGGGATCGTTTTATATGGTTAGGGAAGGAAGCAGCTTCTTTCTTAAGAAATAACTCCAAGCAAAGAAACAGGGTTTAGGAATAAATAACTTTTATTTTCAGGAGCCCTTTTGCCTTTTTCCTCTATAGATCATAAATATTATTAGTATTAATTTTTTTCTAACCATCTGTTATACCACTTTTTAGAGTGATTATTGAAGCCATCTTGTCATTTAGAGAAAAGTACACATGTTTTGTTTATGAATGTGAAATGAAGCTATCAGGCCCATTATCCAGGGTTAGCTTCTGACTGTGAACTCCTTAACAGCCAGCCATCTGCAGGTGTATGTGTTGATTGAAGACCCGTATTGTTGGATGGGACTGCAATAAGCCATCTAAAATCATTCCTTATGACCCTGACAGAAGTTTTAAACCATCCAAGACAGCTCAAACTTAGAACTTCCTGGGAATAGATATTTACATTTGTTGTAGAGTTTAGTATTTACCATTCTGCATTGATAGGAATGCTTCCTTTCATCTAACCTTCCAATGTATTTTAAATTTTTTGCTTCTTATTTATTGACAAGAGGTTGACAATGGCTGATTGTCAAAATTTTTTAAATACATTGGAAGGTTAGATGGAACCTTCATCTAACTCCAAGAGGTAACATGAGAGAAGGCTCATTTTATCTCTTGGAGCCTGTATAAGTATTGCATAGTCAGTTTGGGATCAGGGACACAAATTGCAGTGAGAGGCAAGTCTGCGGGACTGGGCAAGGGACAGTGGGACCGTTCCCAGAGAACAAGAAGGAGGAGAACCAGACTCCATAGTGCTTGATTGTTCTGGGTCAGTATTTCTGAACTCACAGGGCACCTGGCAGTATGCTCCAGGTTTCCAGTCTGACAAGCAAAGATGGAAGTTCCTCTCTGTTGCAAAAAGAAACTTCATTGTACTTCTCTCCTGAAGATGTGTCTTATAGACATCAGAGAGCTTAACCTGCAGGGCCCATGGCTGACGTGTACACCTAGTACTGTGATGTTTGTGTGTGTGATGAGTCACAAAGTGACTGTGGTTAGATTGTCATCAACCATAAATGATGCCATTTGATAATTTTATTTTAGAGGCTTCTCTAGTGCTGAGACCCTGATAGAGCATATGTTTTGATGTGGTGTGCTGACAGCCACCATATCTATCAGAAGGAACTTTGATGGACTAAATAGCAGAATGCTTTTCTCTGTTGACGTAGCAGCACATACAAAAAAAAGCTTGTATTGTTTCCTGGGCCCTATGCCCTGAATCCCTGCACAAGGTCCTATGGGATTAAGTAGCCTGGCACCAGAACTGCAAGTTCTTTTTCACCATACATACCCTAACACAAACAATCCCTGTTATAAAGACGTCCCTTTACAAACATATTTTCAGAAAATACTTGTACCTGTTCTCTGCCATGCTGCATTTTTTGAGATGATTACATGCTTATGTTAGGGAATGGCATGTTGCCAAAAGTAGAGTCTGCCTGCTGGAGTTTCAATAGTGCTCATTATGAAGGAGAAGAAGTTTCTATTCCTACCCCTGGAAGGAAAAAGCCACTCACAGATAAAGTGTATGATATGATTACCGTTGCTTTAGATAACCACAAGTATTACTTCCGACATGATAAGGGATTGTTTTCTGTCTCGATCGTACAGAGCTTGGCTCAGCCTTTTTAAAAAGTGGAGGCATTTTTGAAGGCCACTTGATCAGTTTGGAAGCTGTGGAAGCGTGAGGTTGCCATGCAGATAAAAATCAACACTGGTTTCAGCTACCACAGGGTTGGGGGAGCTTAGGAGGTTTGGAAATGGGAGCAGGAAGGCCTTAGTGATTCTGGAAGAGTGACTTAGAGGCCTCGGGAGCAAACATTGTGCAGATCAGGATCTGTTAGATGGTTCCTTTCATTGTACTATTAATAACATGATTCAGATTAAATTCATCGAGTGAGCTGAAATGCCAAACTTCTCAGAAAGGTGTATTAATGAGGCAGATTTACTTTTAAATAGTCAAGCAGAAGTGTTAGCTCTCAATACCTGATGTGGTGGATGGGTTATTAACATGGAAGTTATATGACTGATGAGATTTTAATAAATTAAGTTGCAGCAAGGGTACACTCCTGACACATGGGGTGCTATGTAATCACAAGTATTGTTTTCATCTTTCATTAGCCTTTGGTGGGAAGACTAGACTAGAAGATAAAACTTTTAAGCTGAGGGACATTGTAAAAATCAAAAAGTAAGAAATGGTAGTTACTCCTTTCTGCTTTGGCAAGTAGCTAATGGATGGATTGTTGACTACAATTCAGAGGGGGAAAATCAGAGTAAAATCTGAAGATTTAAATTAAGTCCGAAGGCTGGGATAATGTTTGTATGTACACATGTAAGCATGTATATATGTGTGTGTGCAGTCAAGAAGAAAAACTCCAGTTTGAATATTTAGTAATTTCCAAGAAGCATCCAGATGTATAGAACAGGCTCCTCAAATGGAATGGAATGGGTATTTTGATTCATTTTGTATAAGAAAAAAGTTTAAGTAGAAGCACATATATTTACAGAGTATATTTGTACAGTCTAAGAAAAAAGAACAAGGCATTTAATTTCTCCAGCAAATCCACTTCTATTCCTGTGGTTGCTGATACTATACCCTGTGGAACTATTTTTATGGTCTCCTGGTACTATCCTTGGTAGACAAGGTGGAAAAGTAGGGGGATTTTGACTATATGAACACTTTTTCTGGCTCAGCCTTACTACTCAGGATGACACTCAAGATGTTAGTTTTCGAAGAGGAGAAAACTGTGTTTTGAATGGTAGTGGGGAAAAGCTGTGCATCCCCCTTAACTTGGTATCTTCAGTTTTCTGTCCTTTTTGAGAGATGCAATTAAGTTTGGGAACTTCTGTCTTCGATAAGTAGGGATGTGATTATCTCACTTTTGGCAAAGTGCTTGAGGATTATCCAGATGGAAATGCTATTTAAGGGCCAGGTTTTAGAGGGGTTAGCTTTTTTTTTTTTTTTTTTTTAAATGAGATGGCACTTTTTTTTTTTTTTCAACTATTGATGCAATTTATACCAGGGCATTGTGTGTATGCTCAGTCATGTCCGATTCTTTGCAACCCCATGGACTGCTGCCCGCCAGGCTCTTCTGTCCATGGGATTTCCCAGGCAAGAATACTGGAGTGAGTTGTCATTTCCTCTTCCAGGGGATCTTCTTGACCCAGGGATTGAACCCATGTCTCCTGTGTCTCCTGGATTGACAGGCACTTTCTCTACCACTGAGCCACCTGGGAAGCCCAGGGGAGTTAGCCTTTTAAAAAGGAAAATATCTGCAAATGAGCTTTAGTTGTGTTCCTCTTACAGTCTTTCATATAGGAATTGCTAGTCATGAAAATATAGGCCAGAGGTTTCTAGGTATGCCCCATAGCTTCTTGGACAGTTGGGTAGCAGAGCTTCCAGCCAAGGGGTTGACCAAAAAAGCCACTATATACCTTTTTTCATTGTTAGCTCTCTCTGTGGTGTCCAGAACTGACGTCTGTATTCCTAGGTTTGTGTTGGAGTTAGGGCTCCCCCAGAACCCTAGCTTCTTGTCTCATGCCAAGTTTATTGAGAGTTTTTGTACTGGGGAGACCCTGTGATTATAGGGAATTAGGAATTTGAGAAGACCCTTGGCTGTGTGGCTACTTACATGCTGCTATGAACTGGGTATAACCTCCATGGAGTTAGTCTTACTAGTCAGTTCTCAGGTTCTCTGTAAGTTGTATTTCATCTGTCTGTTTTTAAAATGGGCTCTTGCTGGACATCATTCTTGTCACTTTCCATTCTGTCTTTAAACTTCAGCTCCTAGAGTTTTCCCAGCTAGAGACAGGGACTCCCTCCCTTTCTTGGGAGGGGTTCAAGAGCTCACCCAACTCCAGGGTTAAGGCAGATTTGCTGTTGTTGCCGTTGCTGCTTTCTTTTCAAAGCACCGCAGGTCACATGATGACTTCCAGGCCCAGATGGGGAGATGATGTGGATAAAAGTATTTAGCAAGAGATCAAAAACTGGGCTGCACTTCTAAATGGCTTCCCTTTTAGAAAAAGCACATTAGCCTCTCACCCAGATGCGGTTGTGGGTAACTATCAATACGGCACACAGGTGGCATGGTTATCTGGCCATTATTCCCTGATGCCTTGGTGAGTGCTGCCAGCCCTTCAGAAATAGGAAATGACTAATGATGTGGTGGAAATTATGAACCAGGATTAATAAAACTTGAAAAGGAACAGTCTTCAGTTTTTGATCCCCCTTAGAGGAAGTTAAGTCTGAGCCCTAGATTCTTTTCCCTGAGGTGTTCTTCTGATTTCTTCTGATTACTTGGCTGTAGTGGGAGTGTAGGCTGGGGCTGGGAACAGTGAACCAGATGGTGCAGGAAGCAGAGCATTGCTCCCCATCCCTGAAGATACAGACGCATGTATGGCTCTGCAGTCCATCTGTGAAGAGTTCAGTTAAAGGAGCCACAGGCACAGAATAGAGATCTAATTTTTAAAGATTGAAGTTTTGTGCTTGCTCATGAAGAAAGTTCTGGAAAAATTTCATTCACTACCTGAGTGATTTCTATACTTTGTCATTAAAGATAGTTGTGGGAGTCTGACAGGGTTTCAGGGATTTGACATTTTTCTTTTTAGTTTGGAAATCAGAATGCCTTTTCCTTATGATCCATGGTCAGGCATTTTTCAGCAGTACTCAAGGCCTGTTTTCTATCCCTCTTCCTTCCCCTCACATCCTCAGTTTTCTCTGTTCCATGTGGGAAAATGCTAAGTAGGCAAAGGGAGAAGGGTACATTTTTTGTTTTCTAGATGATGTAGGTTAGGCCAGTGTGAGGTATAGTGAAAAGGAAGCCAAACTGCGGATAAGGAGACCTCAGCTCTAAGTCCCTTTTTGGTTGCGTCACCTCTGGGAAGTCCCTTCAAGCTCTCTGAGCCTAAAGGTGTCACTTTTATGATTATAAAAGTGTCTTAGCCAGATATCTGCTAAGGTCTCCTGCTGCTCTCATTAAAACACATCTGTGTGTGCTGTTCTGCTGTGAACCAGTCTCAGTTACCTTGTCTGAAAACACTGTGGTCTTCCCAAGTGCCTACCCTCTCAGTGTCCCATGAAGAGCATCATGGGCAGGGCTACACATGGGGCTGAAATACTACCATTTGCTGCAACAGAGTGCTAACACTTGGGTGATTCTTGTAGTTGTAAGTCTTAATGTTGCTGCAGATCAGCTAGTTAAGAAAAATCCCAGAAAGTATTTCTAGGACCTCTAGAGTCAAAGTAGTTGTTGAATTTGTTCATTGAGGCCAACTGGACCACAAAAGAATCAAGCTAAACTGACCACCTAAAGTTTTTGGTGAATTGAAGCATCCCTAAATCTCAAGCTACATCAGAGTTGCCAGGATGTCTCTTGTGGCTTAGCAGGATATTGGGGGTATGTGGTGTTAGAGGACCAGGTTTTGAAGGAACTTGTTTTCTGAAGGCCCTCAAGGGCATGTGAGTGAGAAACTGTGTGTGTCTTATGTGCTTGTGTGTTCCTGACAATAAGAGAGAGAATAAAGATGGTGACTGGTTTACAGCAAATTTATGTGAGAACTGGGAACTAAGGAATTAAGCTAACAAAGGAAAAAAAATAGCATATGATCTTGCTTTATCCACTCAGCATCTCCGGGCCTGCTTAAGGTTTTAGGAATTTCTTAATGCTGGTAACAATAGCTAATGTTTATTGAGTACCAACTACATTCCAGGCAGTTTTATAATGAGGTTCTTAACCTCTTTGTGTCTCAGTTTCTCCATCTGTAAAGTGGGGATAACCACAGAACCTGCTTCCTGTGTTTGTTGTAAGGATCAAATGGGTTAATGTGGGTGACAGCCTTAGAGTTGTTAACAAAGATTAATGGGTTATAATTTGGGTAGTGTTAGAACAGAGACTGGCTTGTAGTATATGCTCAGTAAATGGTAAGTTGTTATCTCCAGTTATGCACAGGGAAATGGAAGCTTAGAGGGATTAAGTAACTTCCCTGAAGTCTATAGCTGAAGGGAGTTGAAGTCAGCAGCCTGACTCTGGAGGCTGACCCTCCGTATTCCTCTTCTGGCCTTCATCAGCAATACTGGTCCTTGTTGCTGAACTTTGTTAAGTTAATGCTAGCTGGATCCTTGAGGGCCTTCAGAAAAGAAGTTCCTTTAAATCCTGGTTCTCTAGGAAGATGAATTAAAAATACTTTCTCCGACTCTGTTGCTATCTCAGGGGAGAAGGAAATGGCAACCCACTCTAGTATTCTTGCCTAAAAGAATCCAATGGACAGAGGAGCCTTTGTGGGCTGCTGTCCATAGGATCACACAGAGTCGGACACGACTGAAGCAACTTAGCATACATGCATGCATTGGAGAAGGAAATGGCAACGCACTCCAGTATTCTTGCCTGGAGAATCCCAGGGACACAGGAGCCTGGTGGGCTGCCATCTATGGGGTCGCACAGAATCAGACAGGACTGAAGTGACTTAGCAGCAGCAGCAGGATTGCTATCTCAAGGCCTTTTCTCTATGCCACCCTAGGACTGCATGGACCTGTCGCAATTGTCCCTCTCCAGATCTTTGGGCCTGGTGTGAGAGAAAGGCTATATGTTTAAAATAAATCCTTAAGCTTCTTTTGGCTCTTGCTCCCAACTTCACATTCCTGTCAATCAGCTTTGCACAATAATGAAAACAAATGCTTTTTAGCAGATTTAATGGTAGTTAAGATAAAGATTAGTCAAAATACAGTAGTTAAAGAGTATATTTTCCTCTTGCCTTGTGATCTTAGCTATGCCATTATAAAATCAGAAGGTTAAAAAAGAAGATAGAACAAAAGTTGAGAGCCTAAATGTCTGAAAATACAGCATTTCTTTGAATACATGCTTTACTTTGTTCTTTAATGGCTGAGCCTTTACATTAGAAAGGCAAATGGATAGGCTTGTAAGAGTTTCTTCAAATTGAAGATGCTCTTCCTGGTTCCTGGGAGAGTGCTGGCCATGAGACTAGTGCCTCCTGCATTGATGAAGGCAATGAGAGATGGGAAAAAAGCAAGGGTGAATCTCTAAGCTTCCCTCATATGGTATGTCTGCTTATAAATGGTGGACGTTGCTGGGAGGGAAGATTGGATCTCACGTGGCTGCTCAGAAGGGGAGTCCAGGCACCCCTCCAGAGCTGAGGAGGGACCATGCCTAGGGTGGGAGCCAAGTAGGGGTGAGGTGCTGGACAGTGGGGAAGTTGTGGTCAATCTTCTTTTATCCTTCTTCTCATCTCTCCAGGAAGTCTTAAGAAATTTTACTCAGGGGAAATAGGATGAAGTAAACTCTGAGGATAGCCTTGAAAGAGAAAGGATGAACGGATGTAAGAGGGAGCTTAGATGGCCAGTTGTTGCTAGACAGCCAGACCTTGGCCTTATGCTGTGCTGGCTGTGTGCACACACACTACAGGTCTTCTTTAAGACCTGGCAGTGCTGCCTCCAGGCCTCTGGTGCCTGCCAAGAATTCTGATTTCCTCAGCAGCCCCAAATCCAGCTCTAGGCACAACTGGTTGTGTGCTGAGGCTGCATGCTATTCTGGCTCTGCCTTCGGGTGCCTATCTATCCTGCCTTTGGTTCTGGCATTCTGCTTCAGCACTTAGCTAAAAGGCTAGCCACCAGATATGTGGAGCTGGATTTGCAGTGGCCCTGGTCTACTGCTTTACAAAGATTTGCTTTCTTCCTGTTTGTATGATTGTCTTCAGGCTGGCACATGAAGGAGCCCTACAGGCCATTATAGTCCCACAGGCAAACAAAGATCTTTTAAGAGAACAATCGTTATTTATTTCCCAGTTGGCGTTTCTGGAGATTTAGTAGGATAATCTTGGATGTACGTCAGCAAGCATGAGCAGCAATCATCTTAATCCTTAACAAGGCATACAAATGAATTGAGAACTCATGAAAAGCATACAAGGAGTTTTTCTTTCTCCTTTCTCCTCCTCAGTTTTAGCTGTAGGGTGTTGGCAGAGGGGCAGTTTTCTTTTGATAGAGCTACCTGCTGCAGAGGTGAGGGTTCAGCTTTAGGGATATTCTGGCCAAACGTACACTCCTTTTCCAGGAGAGGGCTTCTGTCCCAACTCCTGGCACATGTGAATCCCCTGAGATCTTAGCTGGGAAACATAGCTCAGATTCTTGCAGCTCTTTCTTTTAAAATCTTTGATGTGAGTTAGCCTTAAAGATGGAAAAGGCAATGGCACCCCACTCCAGTACTCTTGCCTGGAAAATCCCATGATGGAGGAACCTGGTGGGCTGTAGTCGATGGGGTCACTAAGAGTCGGACATGACTGATCGATTTCACTTTCACTTTTCACTTTAATGCATTGGAGAAGGAAATGGCAACCCACTCCAGTGTTCTTGCCTGGAGAATCCCAGGGACGGGGGAGCCCGGTGGACTACCATCTATGAGGTCGCACAGATTCGGACATGAATGAATCGACTTAGCAGCAGCAGCAGCATCAAAGAAGTG
Source organism: Bos indicus x Bos taurus (assembly GCF_003369695.1). NCBI lineage: Eukaryota > Metazoa > Chordata > Mammalia > Artiodactyla > Bovidae > Bos > Bos indicus x Bos taurus. The sequence continues at coordinate 60,530,410 of NC_040085.1, read as the reverse complement.
ACTACTAGATTCCTGATCCCATTTGGTTTTACAAAGACAGAAAAAACCCAAAACCCTCCAAACCAAAGAAACTCCCTACCAAAAAAACCCAAAAAACAGCTACAAGTAGAAGACACTTTAACCTCTTTCTTCCAAAGGGAGCGAGAATAACAAGGGTGTTCAGGAGTCTCTTCTCCAGAGTTCTTCCCTTCCAGCACCACCAGCACCTTCCAGTTGTGTCAGACCCATCTGTGGAGGGAGCAATTAGTGGGGAGAGTGATTATCTGTTACCTTGTCTGCCCTCAGACTGAGATGCCATAGTACCCATGAGGCTAACAGATCCTTCCTTGAGGAGGCTGGGCCAGAGAAGAATGGAGTGTGTGGATCCAGCATTCTTCTCTCAGTAAATAGTGCCAGAGCTGTCCTTTTCTTATTTACTATATGATCCATTGTGCTTGTTGTTTTTGTTAGACTCAGTTTTTCTAATTTTATCCAAGCAGAAAATTTCTATCAAATTTACATTCTCTGGGGTTTTTCTCTTCATATTTAGGCAAAGTATTTTATTATTATAAATAGAATGAAAACTTTTAGAAAAGTGACACTTGGCTCTAAGCAGTTATATTTGATATTTTGCTTTCTTCCAGAGAATTAAATGAACATTGAATCTGAACATTTACACAATTTGCAAAACCAGGGATATAATCATTTTTAATCTCTTAGATTTGAAATCACCGTAGGTTTTATTATGGGTTCTGTCAATCCCTAACCCATGCACTCCCTCAGGTGAAAGATCTGTGTATTTTCTGTAGATGAAGTAAAATCCCTAGTGAGTCCTCATTTTTAATTCTTCCTGTGTGCTATTGTTGAGTGGAAAGCGAGAAACTCCGTAAACTACATGTCCTTCTACATGTCTCTCTAACTCTTCTCAACTCCTCGTGCAACTCTTACTCTCTTAATAGTAGTTGAAAAAAGTTAATGAGTTAACAGATTTTTTTCTAAAGCTTTATAACTTTGACACTTAGCAAACTTTTATTATAATTGTTTCCAATTAGCTATAATAACTGATCTAAGTTTTCACTTCATCTTCTAATACCTAACCAGAATCACATAAAATTTTAGAATTGAAAGGCACTCTAACGTCTAGTCCTAGGATGTCAAACATTTCAACTTGTTAACTCCAATCTGTTGGTCAGGACTGTCTGTCGGAAAGTGCTGTTTAAGAAAGACTATGAGGTCAGGTCTGGGCTTGGGAGGGAAGATCTTTATGATCAATTAAGACAATAGTCAGTAATGCCTAAAATATATAAATCAAGAAATATTGTTGTTCAGTCACCCAGGCATGTCCAACTCTTTGTGACCCCATGGACGGTAGCATGCCAGGCCTTCCTGTCCCTCACCATCTCCTGAAGTTTGCCCAAGTTCATGTCCATTGCATCGGCGATGCCATCCATCCATCTCATCCTCTGATGCCCTCCTCTCCTTCTGCCCTCAATCTTTCCCAGCATCTGGGTGTTTTCCATTGAGTTGGCTGTTCATATCAGATGACCAAAATACTGGAGCTTCAGCTTCAGCAGCAGTCCTTCCAACAAGTATTCAGGGTTGATCTCCCTTAAGATTGACTGGTTTGATCTCCGTGCTGTCCATGGGACTCAGGATTCTTCTCTAGCATCACAGTTTGAAGGCATCAATTCTTTGGTGCTCTGCCATCTTTATGGTCCAGCTCTCACAACCATACGTGACTACTGGGAAGACCATAACCTTGACTATATGGACCTTTGTCAGCAGAGTAACATCTCCGCTTTTCAACATACTGTCTAGGTTTGTCATGGCTTTTCCTGCCAAGAAGCAATCACCTTCTGATTTCAGGGCTTCAGTCACCATCTGCAGTGATTTTCGAGCTCAAGAAGAGCCCATCTGTCACTACTTCCACCTTTCCCCTTCTATTTGCCATGAGGTAATGGGGCTGGATGCCATGGTCTTAGTTTTTTTAATACTTAGTTTTAAGCCAGCTCTTTTACTCTCCTCCTTCACCCTACTCAAGCGGCTCTTTAGTTCTTCTTCACTTTCTGCCATTCAGTTCAGTCCAGTTCATTTCAGTAGCTCAGTCGTGTCCGACTCTTTGCAACCCCATGAATTGCAGCACGCCAGGCCTCCCTGTCCATCACCAACTCCTGGAGTTCACCCAAACTCACGTCCATCGAGTCGGTGATGCCATCCAGCCGTCTCATCCTCTGTCATCCCCTTCTCCTTCTGCCCCCAATCTCTCCCAGCATCAGAGTCTTTTCCAATGAGTCAACTCTTTGCATGAGGTGGCCAAAATACTGGAGTTTCAGTTTTAGCATCATTCCTTCCAAAGAACACCCAGGACTGATCTCCTTTAGAATGGACTGGTTGGATCTCCAGTGTTATCTGCATATCTGAGGTTGTTGACGTTTCTCCTGCCTATCTTGATTCCAGCTTGTAACTCATCCAGCCTGGCATTTCTCATGATGTGCACAGCATAGAGATTAAATAAACAAGGTGACAGCAGTCAGCCCTGTCATACTCCTTTCTCAATCTTGAACCAATCAGTTGTTCCATACAGGGTTCTAACTGTTGCTTCTTGACTAATAATACAAGTCAAGAATATATATATATGTGTGTGTGTGTGTATATATATATACACACACATACACTCAAGAAATATTAGCAAAAGGCTTTAATTTAGAAATATGGAGTTGAAGATTCATTTGTAGCCATGATGTAATAACAGGGATCAACTATACCCTCCTGCGAAAACAAAAAGCTGGACGCAGTACGTGAAAAAATATGTTTCAAAACATTGGGAATCAGGCAGAGAAGGATAGTGATTTGTGAGAAACAGGAACTAAATGAGATGAGTCCTACCTATGGTTGCCCTACCTTACTGCCTTGAGAGGATTGTGTGGGGAGGGGGAACCCAAGTGGAGCCTAACGGACTCCCTAAGTTGAGAAAATGTTGCTGGGGAGGGAGAGTAGGTTATCCAGAATCCTCAGGGTAGGATACTAGAGAGAAGAAAGTACCACAGAAAGAGAGCTCCAGAGATCTGCAGAAGGTCTGCTTTTCACCTAGGTACTGATAAGAATTTGCATGTGAGAAAACTAATCAAGTTTAGGGATAGAACCATTGGAATAGATTACAGGGAGCACTATTCAGAGCTCATGCAGGGCCTGGAACAGTTCCTGTTTCTACAGGCTGACATGGAGAACCTCATAATTCACAAACTTTAGGCAGATCAGAATTAGGCAGATCACAAATATTCTGCAGTTCAGAAGGGTTTTACTTCAGTAGTGGAGAAACAATTAGCTGTAGACCAAATATTGCTCCTGACAAAGCTTCAAAGCAAGACCTGAAAAGATTATTGTTTTCAAGCATGAAACTTAAAGGCTTCCCAGGTGGCACAGTAGTAAAGAATCTGCCTGCCAGTGCAGGAGACTCAGGAGATGCCAATTCTATTCCTGGGTCAGGAAGATCCCCTGGAGAAGGAAATAGCAACCCACTCCAGTATTCTTCCCTGGCAAATCCCATGGACAGAGGGGTCTGGTGAGCTACAGTCCATGGGGGTCACAAAGAGTTGGATATGTTGAGCCACCAAGCATGCATGAAACCTCACCATAGTGCAGAACAAAACTTAAGAATATTGTAGGAATATAAAAATATCCAACACCTAACAGCACAATATTAGCAAAATCTGGAATCCATTTAGAATCACCAGACATGCAGAGAAGTGGGAAAATATGACCCATAAGGAAGAGAAAAGTGAGTAATATGACACAGGTGATATAACTAGTAGACAAGAAGATCTAAAATAATTATTATGATTGCATTCTGTTTGTTCAAGAAGCTAGAGAGAAGACTGAGCATGTTAGAAACATGTAAGATACAAAAGACTGAAACTGAACATTCAAAGATAAAGAGATTGAGAAGATTCCCACCTCTCTAAAGGCAGTTATGTAGATGTTGTTGCCTACTTGTAAGAGGAGATGGTGAGACACAATATTGTGAGACACAGTACTGGAGATCAAAAATCTTTATCTAGGGCTTCCCTGGTGGTCCAGGGAAGGATGCACCTTGCAGTGCAAGAGACACTAGTTCAGTCCCTGGTCCAGGAAGATCCCACGCGCTGTGGAGCAACTAAGCCTGTGTGTTGCCGCTACCGAAGCCCATGCGCTTAGGCCCTGTGCCCTGCAATGAGAGAGAAACCAGAGGAACGAGGAACCCGTGCACTGCAGTGAAGAGCAGCACCCACTTGCTGCAAAGCCTGCGTGCAGTAACGAAGACCCATCACAGCCAATAAATAAATAAATCTTAAAAAGCAATCTTTATCTAGTTGAAATAGTGAATTCTCATTGACCTTACTACTTTTGAAAGCTTTTCAAGAATCTTGGGGAAAACCCCTAATTTTAAAAGACACCATTGTTCAAATGTAGACTATCTGAATTTCTGCTCTAGTTCACAAGGTTCCTTGAAGTTTTTTCTAGGCCCACTTTGAGAGGAGCATCTTAAAACCCGTGAAGTGTGTACTTGTGTGTATATGTAGAGGGAGAGTAGGGATGAGAGGAGAGGACTTGTTTTTCTCAACAACAGATTCTGTTCTCTGTTACTTCAGCATTTCAAGAGAGAGCACCCTGAATGGAAAGAAACATGTAAAGAAATTACTTATAGATTTATCAGGCTTGAACTGCTAGATTATTTAAAGTAGAACTTCAGAAAAATACCAAGGACTTGATTTTTTTTTTCTACTGCCTACCCCAAGGTATTTCTTTATACAAGAACTTCTGGGGTTTTATATTCCAAGATTGCCTCCAGATGGTTTGAAGTGTTCTCTCTCAGCCATTTCCTAGTGGCATTTCTTTTCTTACCTGGGGAGAGGTACCACAGAGATCAATGCCAGAGGGCATTATTGAAAACACTGACCTAGAAGGCACACTCCAGGCCACTGGAAGCATCTGCTTCACAAATGTCAGGCCGGGGGACATCACCAGATGTTAGTGTTGAAATACCGTTCAGAAGACAAACATTGACTCCAGGGGCCAGAGGTCACCTAAACAAAGAGCCAGACTGGCAATGGGGCTCAAAGAGAGGGTACAAAAACTGGATTCATGTGGCATGTCTCTTTATGTGTTCTAGCTCATAGCTCATCAGACATCCCAGGATTGTAGAAGCGTTCTACATTGTTTTCTGAGGCTTGGGTTCTGAGTCCTATCTGGTATAACATTGGCTAAGAGGAGGGACAAGGAATAGCGTGGGCATAAATTTAGCATGAAGATAGATGAGTATAATTTCTTTTTTATGTGGAATATAGAGGGGAATCTATAGGGTGTCTCACCCATGGCATAGGGTTAAATGAGGTCATTCCTTTTCTTTGTGTTGAGGAAGATATTCAAATAGCCTTTCTGAGACAGAAAGGATGAGCCTTCTTTTGTTCTTTTGTTTACTGCTGTAGTCCATATTCTTAATTCTATCCAGTTTGGAGGCCAGGGGATTATGAACAGGTAGATAGAGTATGTTTCTCACTTCTCCTTCTTTTTATTCTGCTTCAGTCATGCATTCTTTTATGCTTATGCTTTCAAGACGTGTTTACAAATCATAACACCATGTAATAGTTATCTTGTTGGATTCAGATAGAGAATGGGAGTTGGGTCAAAATGCAGACTGGGATCAGTTCAGTTCAGTCGCGCAGTAGTGTCTGACTCTTTGCGACCCCATGAACCGCAGCATGCCAGGCCTCCCTGTCCATCACCAACTCCTGGAGTCCACCCAAACCTATGTCCACTGAGTCAGTGACGCCATCCAACCATCTCATCCTCTGTCGTCCCCTTCTCCTCCTGCCCTCAATCTTTCCTAGCATCAGGGTCTCTTCAGATGAGTCAGCTCTTCACATCAGGTGGCCAAAGTACTGGAGTTTCAGCTTCAACATCCGTCCTTCCAATGAACACCCAGGACTGATCTCCTTCAGAATGGACTGGTTGGATCTCCTTGAAGTCCAAGGGACTCTCAAGAGTCTTCTCCAACACCACAGTTCAAAAGCATCAATTCTTCGGCACTCAGCCTTCTTCACAGTCCAACTCTCACATCCATACATGACCACAGGAAAAACCATAGCCTTGACTAGATGGACCTTTGTTGGCAAAGTAATGTCTCTGCTTTTGAATATGCTATCTAGGTTGGTCATAACTTTCCTTCCAAGGAGTAAGCATCTTTTAATTTCATGGCTGCAGTCACCATCTGCAGTGATTTTGGAGCCCCAAAAAATAAAGTCTGATACTGTTTCCACTGTTTCCCCATCTGTTCCCATGAAGTGATGGGACCGGATGCCATGATCTTGCAGACTGGGATAGAAAGAGAAAAATGAAGAAAGGGCTGACTTCCTGCTTCTTAAACTAAATACATTAAGACACTATGAAAAACCAACAAGATTCTAGCTTGACTATGAAATACCTTGACCACCACACTGGGAATTTGGAGACTTTTATTCATAACATCCCCCAATACTTTATTATACTCGGAATAGTGAAGATCAATCAGACTATCACAGTTCAAGTATTCTGTTCTGTATCTGTGCAACATCCTCCCTAAAAACAATCTTTGATGTAGAGCAGATTTGTAGAGAATTATAAAAAAAAATTACCCGTTAAATATTTTGCACAGACCTGAGAAGAAAATGAGGTGGTAAAATCAATAAAGTTGGCATTCTTCTTTTTTACTCATCTGGCACACATTGCTTCTTGGCCCAGGTGAGAAGACTTGCAAGAGTGATGACATTATATTTGAAATGTTTTTATTTCAATAGAATGTCTTTTTGAACAATCTCGGACTTTCAGTCTTTTTTTTTTTTTTTTTTACTTGAGAGAAAGCTGAAGAATTTAACAGTTTAACTTTCTAGGCACATAGCTACAAGCCAGCAAAAGAGCTGAAAGGGCTGAGACCAAGACTCCTTAATTTTTGACTGCATCAGAAGAAAAATTTAAGAGTTGGGTTGCTCTGTTTTGGGCCATTAAAAATGAGGTTGATTGAGTATCAGTGATTCCAGTCAACTCAGGCATGACTAGTGGGTGCTGGAGAAAGAGCAAAAACCGTCTACCATGGTGGGTGCGTAGTTGACATCTGTGGGCCATTGGGCCTATGAAGCCTGCATGGTCATTACTTCAAAACAGAACTGCCTCTTTAAATCAGTGAGTTCTCCTGGAGGCCCAGTTCTCTGCTTTCTGCCAGAGAATTTACCTGGACAGCATCCATTCACCCACTTCTGGAAAAAATAGTCTGAATTTTCACGGGAACCTGCCCCTCCTCTACTGTCAGACCATGTTACTTGGGTGAACTAGATTCCACTTCATGCTCCAGGGTTGGCCATCTCAGGAGATTACATTCTTCTAGCCACTGTGACTGACTCAGGATGGGCATGTGACACAATTATTATGGAGACTCAGTTCTTGGAAGTAGTTGGAAAAAGAGAAACTCTTTCTGTAGAAGGTTGTTGAGAGGATAGAAAAATGGCCTGGAGCTCTTGGCTTCCGTCTTGCCACTGTATTGGGGGATCCTGCCAGAGAATGGAGCCAACATAGAAGAAGGCTGAGTCAAGGCACAAAGAGGCAGCTTCATGAAAAATTGTTTGAGCACCTGGATCTACCCATAGCTGAGGCCAGGATATCCTTAGATTTTTGTTTTAATAAGCCAATAACTCCCCATCAGTGTTTAAGGTAATTTGAGTTGTTTTCATTTACTTGTAGCAAAGAGAGCCTTGAGTAACACTTATCCAAGCAAGGAGGAAAAATGAAATATCCTTTTACTCTTTTCAGTGTTTTCAGATATGTTAATCTGTTTTATTTCTAAGGAAATCCTTTACCTCTTTTAATAAAGCCAAACCCAAATTGTCTAAAATTACCATTAGGGAAAGGCCTTCACATTGGGAGGGAACCTTGATCCCCCCAAATTCACCTTTCTCTTAGAGATTTCTTGCTCATCCTGCTGTTGCAATCCACATGAAAAACCTTTTTTTTCTCTTAATAAACATATGTCCAGGTTCTGCAAGTTTGGCAGTGGGGGGAGAATTTCCCTGTTGGAGGGACCAGCTGGACCTCATAGTCTCAATGCCTGTTTCCCTGATGTTTGTCTTTCATTGATATTATTAAAAGAGTCAGCATGTTTCCTCACAGGCTTATGCTGAGCAGATGAGGAAAGTGGGCCGCCCCCGCCTCTTGTTTCCCCTGACCTGACTCATCCTCACCCAGGATTTATATATACAATTGCACAACCTCTCCCTTTCCTCTGATCATAATGAAGCCAGGGTGGACAGAAGAAGCAATTGCTGCAGCGACATGCTCCATGCTGCCTTGCTTCCTTTTCTTTTCTGCTCCTGTTAGGAAACCTCTCTCTTCAACTTCTTATTTGAGATTTATGTGCTCAGTTTGACCTTGGAAACTTCTTAGTGATTAAAGGGTATAGAGTTGACAATTTTTTTTTCCCAGTAAAGGTTTGGAAACATTCCACCACTGCTTCATTTTTCTTACAGAGTTCCTGAGCACAGTATTGCTCCATGAAATAGACTGATTACAGTAGATTCTTGATGATATTCCATTCTTGGTGTCTAAGGTACATGTAAGCTTTTGCCTTCTCCGATATGTGAAAATATCCACTTTGAAATAACTGGCCATGTCAGTACAGATTCTTCTGACAGTTCTAACACTCATGTTCTAATATACCAGTGGAACTTTTTACACAGAACTTGGCTGGTCCTGCAGATTATTCTAGAACCAGAATTTTGTGGTAGGCCCAGTTATATGACCTCTGAAAAGGCTTTGAAGTTAGCTCTGAGGCACAGCCAGGTTGAAAAATCACTGGGCCACAACTTCAGGCCTTGGGGGATTCAGGGTCAGAATTATTTGAAGCTTGTTTTGAGCTCATTAAATAAAATGTAGGGTCTTACTTTCACTCTCTACTTGTTTTGGTTGTCCATTGATTCATGATGAACAACCACAGTCTCTTTAAACAACAGTGATTTATAATTTTTCATGAGTGTACAGATCATCTGGCAGCTCTGTATAGGGTATCTCTAGGGACACTGCAAAGGTGGAAGGTCCCAAAGGACCTTATGGCCATGGCTGGCAATTCCTACTGGCCTCAGTCTGGGGGTCAATAATGGGGGCTGTGAACCAGAATTCTTGAGTCTCTTCCATTTTGGCCACTCCACGTGGTGGCTGGGTCCAGAAGATACAGTCCAAGAGAATAAGTATGAATGTGCAGGGACTTATCAAGCTATGCCAAAACTCATCACATGGAAAACCTAGAGTCAGTGTTAGAATGACACTGGAATGAATTCTGAAAGTTTGGTCATTAGGGCCACCAGATTTCAGCCTGCCACACCACTTTCCATGTTTTCATGATAAGAATTCTGATAGAACCTATTAGAGTGTGTTGCACATGGTAATTCTCAAAGGTGCTGAGTGAATTAACATACTTTTCCAGCTGTGTTGTCCTTTCCCTCCATTTATAGCTCTTTGATCCAATCAAAATGTGTGAATGCATATATGGTATATATGTGTGTATTTGAGGAATTGATACTTTTGAACTGTGCTTCTGGAGAAGACTCTTGAGAGTCCCCTGGAAAGCAAGGCGATCAAAGCAGTCAATCTTAAAGGAAATCAACCCTGAATACTCTTTGGAAGGACTGATGCTGAAGCTGAAGCTCCAGTACTTTGGCCACCTGATGTGAACAGCTGACTATTGGAAGAGATCCTGATGCTAGGAAAGATTGAAGGCAGAAGGAGAAGAAGGTGACAGAGGGCGAGATGGTTGGCCGGTATCACTGATTCATTGGATCTGAACTTGAGCAAATTCCAGGAGATGATGAGGGTCAGAGAAGCCTGGTGTGCTGCAGTCCACGGGGTTGTGAAGAGTTGGACATGACTGAGCAACTGAGTAGCAACAAAGGTGTGTATTTACTTATATATATTTTTATTGAGGTATAATTGATTTATAATATTAGTTTCATGTGTGCAATATAGGTTATTCAAAATTTTTATAGATTATACTTCATTTATACTTATAAAATATTGACTATATTCTCTGTGCTGTACAATATATCCTTGCAACTTACTTATTTTATACATAGTACTTTGTACCTCTTAATCTCCTACCCCTATCTTGCCCCTCCCTTCCTCCTTCTCTCCCTGGTAACCACTAGTTTGTTCTCTGTATCTGTGAGTCTGCTTCTTTTGTATTCACTAATTTTTTGTATTTTTTAGATTCACATTATAGGGGACTGGTATGCAAAAGTAGGAAGTCAAGAAACACCTGGGGTAACAGGCAAATTTGGCCTTGGAGTACAGAATGAAGCAGGGCAAAGGCTAATAGAGTTCTGCCAAGAGAATGCACTGGTCATAGCAAACACCCTCTTCCAACAACACAAGAGAAGACTCTACACATGGACATCACCAGATGGTCGACACTGAAATCAGATTGTTTTTATTCTTTGCAGCCAAAGATGGAGAAGCTCTATACAGTCAGCAAAAACAAGACTGGGAGCTGACTGTGGCTCAGATCATGAATTCCTTATTGCCAAATTCAGACTGAAATTTAAGAAAGTGAAGAAAACCACTAGACTATTCAGGTATGACCTAAATCAAATACCTTATGACTATACAGTGGAAGTGAGAAATAGATTTATGGGACTAGATCTGATGGACAGAGTGCCTGATGAACTATGGACAGAGGTTCGTGACATTGTATAGGAGACCAGAATCAAGACCATCCCCAAGAAAAAGAAATGCAAAAAAGCAAAATGGCTGTCTGGGGAGGCCTTACAAATAGCTTTGAAAAGAAGGGAAGTGCAAAGCAAAGGAGAAAAGGAAAGATATATGCATTTGAATGTAGAGTTCCAAAGAATAGCAAGGAGAGATGAGAAAGCCTTCCTCAGCAATCAATGCAAAGAAATAGAGGAAAACAATAGAATGGGAAAGAGATCACTTCAAGAAAACTAGAGATACCAAGGGAACTTTTTAGGCAAAGATGGGCACAATAAAGGACAGAAATGGTATGGACCTAACAGAAGCAGAAGATATTAAGAAGAGGTGGCAAGAATACACAGAAGGGTTATACAAAAAAGATCTTCATGACCCAGATAATCATGATGGTGTGATCACTGACCTGGAGCCAGACATCCTAGAATGTGAAGTCAAGTGGGCCTTAGAAAGCATCACTGAGAACAAAGCTAGTGGAGGTGATGGAATTCCAGTTGAGCTATTCCAAATCCTGAAAGATGATGCAGTGAAAGTGCGGCACTAAATATGCCGGCAAATTTAGAAAACTCAGTAGTGGCCACAGGACTGGAAAAGGTCAGTTTTCATTCCAATCCCAAAGAAAGGCAATGCCAAAGAATGCTCAAACTACTGCACAATTGCACTCATCTCACATGCTAGTAAAGTGATGCTCAAAATTCTCCAAGCCAGGCTTCAGCAATACATGAATCATGAACTTCCCGATGTTCAAGCTGGTTTTAGAAAAGGCAGAGGAACCAGAGATCAGATTGCCAACATCCGCTGGATCATGGAAAAAGCAAGGGAGTTCCAGAAAAACATCTATTTCTGCTTTATTGACTATGCCAAAGCCTTTGACTGTGTGGATCACAATAAACTGTGGAAGATTCTGAAATAGATGGGAATACCAGATACCTGACCTTCCTCTTGAGAAACCTATATGCAGGTCAGGAAGCAACAGTTAGAACTGGACATGGAACAATAGACTGGTTCCAAATAGGAAAAGGAGTACGTCAAGGCTGTATATTGTCACCCTGCTTATTTAACTTCTATATTGGAGAAGGAAATGGAAACCCACTCCAGAGTTCTTGCCTGGAGAATCCCAGGGATGGGGGAGCCTGGTGGGCTGCCATCTATGGGGTCGCACAGAGTTGGACACGACTGAAGCGACTCAGCAGCAGCAGCAGCAGCATGCAGAGTACATCATGAGAAACGTTGGGCTGGAAGAAGCAGAAGCTGGAATCAAGATTGCTGGGAGAAATATCAGTAACCTCAGATATGCAGATGACACCACCCTTATGGCAGAAAGTGAAGAGGAACTAAAGAGCTTCTTGATGAAAGTGAAAGCAGAGAATGAAAAAGTTGGCTTAAAGCTCAGCATTCAGAAAACTAAGATCATGGCATCTGGTCCCATCACTTCATGGGAAATAGATGGGGAAACAGTGGAAACAGTGTCAGACTTCATTTTTGGGGGCTCCAAAATCACTGCAGATGGTGACTGCAACCATGAAATTAAAAGATGCTTACTACTTGGAAGAAAGTTATGACCAACCTAGATAGCATATTGAAAAGCAGAGACATTACTTTGCCAACAAAGGTCCGTCTAGTCAAGGCTGTGGTTTTTCCAGTGGTCATGTATGAATGTGAGTTGGACTGTGAAGAAAGCTGAGCACCGAAGAATTGATGCTTTTGAAGTGTGGTGTTGGAGAAGACTTGAGAGTCCCTTGGACTACAAAGAGATCCAACCAGTCCATTCTAAAGGAGATCAGTCCTGGTTCATTGGAAGGACTGATGCTGAAGCTGAAACTCCAGTACTTTGGCCACCTCATGCGAAGAGTTGACTCATTTGAAAAGACTGTGATGCTGGGAGAGATTGGGGGCAGGAGGAGAAGGGGACGACAGAGGATGAGATGGTTGGATGTCATTGCCGACTTGATGGACATGAGTTTGGGTGAACTCCAGGAGTTGGTGATGGACAGGGAGGCCTGGCGTGCTGTGATTCATGGGGTCGCAAAGAGTCGGACATGACTGAGCAACTGAAGTGAACTGAACTGAACTCTTTGGAAGGAAAGTTATGACCAACCTAGACAGCATATTAAAAAGCAGAGACATTACTTTGTCAACAAAGGTCCGTCTAGTCAAGGCTATGGTTTTTCCAGTGGTCATGTATGGGTGTGAGAGTTGGACTATAAAGAAAGCTGAGTGCTGAAGAATTGATGTTTTTGAACTGTGGTGTTGGAGAAGACTCTTGAGAGTCCCTTGGACTGCAAGGAGATCCAGTCAGTCCATCCTAAAGATCAGTCCTGGGTGTTCATTGGAAGGACTGATGTTGAAGCTCCGATACTTTGTCTACCTGATGCGAAGAGCTGACTCATTTGAAAAGACCCTGATGCTGGGAAAGGTTGAGGGCAGGAGAAGGGGACGACAGAGGATAAGATTGTTGGATGGCATCATGTCAATACACATGGGTTTGAGTGGACTCTGGGAGTTGGTGATGGACAGGGAGGCCTGGCATGCTGTGGTTCATGGGTTCGCAAAGAGTTGGACATGACTGAGCAACTGAACTGAACTCAACTGGTAAGTGATGTCATACAGTATTTGTCGACATATTTCACTAAGCATAATACCCTCCAGGTCTATCCATGTTATTGCAAATGGCAAAATTTCATTCTTTTGATGGCTAATGAGTATTTCATTTGTGTGTATTTATATATATGTATTGGAGAAGGCAGTGGCACCCCACTCCAGTACTTTTGCCTGGAAAATCACATGGATGGAGGAGCCTGGTAGGCTGCAGTCCATGGGGTGGCTAAGAGTTGAATACGGCTGAGCAACTTCACTTTCACGCATTGGAGAAGGAAATGGCAACCCACTCCAGTGTTCTTGCCTGGAGAATCCCAGGGATGGGGGAGCCTGGTGGGCTACCGTCTATGGGGTTGCACAGAGTCAGAAACGACTGAAGCGACTTAGCAGCATATAAATATATATATGTATGTATTATGTGTGTGTGTGTATGTGTGTATACATATATATATACTTTTCATGCAACCATTTGTGTTCCTGCTCCGTCATGTCTGGCACCATGGACTGTAGCCCACCAGGTTCCTCTGTCCACAGGGTTTTCCAGGCAAGAATTCTGGAGTGGTTTTCCATTTCCTTGTCCAGAGGATCTTCCTGACCCCGGGATTGAACCCACATCTACTGCATTAGCAGGTGGATTTTTTACCCACTGAGCCACCTGGGAAGCCTATATGTGTATGTGCGTGTGTATTACACAATATATTGTGTAATATATTAATATATATACATAATAATATATTACATCTTCTTAATTCTTATTCATTTATCTGTTGATTGTCACTTAGCTTGCTTCTATATCTTAACTTTTGTAAATAAAATGCTATGAACATTGGGGTGCATGTATCTTTCTGAATTAGTGTTTTTGTTTTCTTCAGATATATATCCAGGAGTGGAATTGTTGGGTTGTTATGTTTGTCCTATTTTTAGTTTTTTGAGGAACCTCCATAGCATTTTCTACAGTGACTACACCAACTTGCATTCCCACCAACAGTGTATTATGTATTTTCTCCACATCTTCACCAACATTTATTTTTTGTGGTCTTTTTGATGATAGTCATTCTGATAGGTAGGAGGTGATATTTCATTGTGGTTTTGACTTGAATTTCTCTGATAACTAGTAGTGTTGAGCATCTTTTCATGTGCTTGTTGGCCATCTGTGTCTTATTTGGAAAAGTGTCTATTCAGGTTTTCTGCCCATTTTAAAATTGGGTCTTTTTTTGTTATTGAAATGTATGGGCTGTCTATATATGTGGGATTATTACTCCCTTATTGGTCACAACATTTGCAGTTATTTTCTCCCATTCAGTAGGTTGTCTTTTTGTTTTGTTAATGGTTTCCTTTGCTGTGCAAAAGCTTTTAAGTTTAGTGAGGTCCCATTTGTTTTTCTTTTATTTTCATTATTCTAGGAAGTGGGTCAAAAATGATCTTGCTGTGATTAAGGTCAAAGAGTGCTGGCTCGCTGGTGGATGGGGCTGGAGCAAAAGGGATTCTCTGGCTGGTGCCTATGCACTTGTGGGTGGGGCCATGCCCTCGAGGCTGTGAGCTCAGGGGACTGAAGGCAGCCTGTCTGCTGGTAAGTGGGGCTGTGTTCCTACTCAGTTAGTTGCTTGGCCTGAGGCATCCCAGTACCGTTACCTACAAGTGGGAAAGGGGAACTGATTCCTGAGGTGAATGAACCAGGGGGAGGATTTCAGAATGGCCCTTGCCAACACCAGACTCCAAATGGTAGACTGAGCTCCCCAAAATGGCTGCTGTTTGTATTAGTTGCTTCTTGCCTCTCCAGGAGACTCTATAAGATAAGCATGGTCTATCTCAGTCTTCCTTCCAATTACTGCTTCTGCTGTAGGTCCTTGAGTGTGTGAGATTTCATGTGAGTCTTGTAAGAGTGAAGTTTCTATTACCCATAGCCTTTGGGGTCTCCCAAAAGTAATCCCCACTGGTCAAACTTTCCAGGATTTGTCTTCCTTGTGCAGGGCCCCTAGGACCAAAGAGCCCTTGCTCCTTGGGGAAAACCTCTGCAATTGTAATTATTCTCCCATTTGTGGATCACCCACCTGCGGGTATAGGTTTTGACTAAACCACAGCTGTGCTCCTTCTATCTCTCTCATTGTAGTTCCTCATTTACATCATTAGTTGTAGTTGACTTTTTTTGGTGGGTTCTGGTTCTTTTTTATTGATAAATATGGTGTGAATAGTTGTAATTTTGGTGTGCCTGTGAGAGGAAGTTAGCTCAGGGTGTTTCTACTCTGCCATCTTGGGGATTCATTGTGTGTGTGTGTATTTATGTGTTTAAAACCATCATCTCTGCTAGCTTCAAGGTTAATCCAAATGCAGTCTCTCATCTTCAGTTTTTTCCTGTTCCTTAGCTGGAAGCCATCTCCCTTTCTTAAGTTGTTGTTAAGTGGCTAAGTCATGCTGACTCTGAGACCCCATGCGCTGTAGCACAACATCATCTTCTGTCCTCTGCTATCTCCCAGAATTTACTCAGATTCATGTTGATTGAGTAGGTGATGCTGTCTAACCATCTCATCCTCTGTTGCCCCCTTCTCCTTTTGTCTTCACTCTTTGCCAGCATCAGGGTCTTTTCCAGTGAGCCGACTCTTTGCATCAGATGGCCAAAGTATTGGAGATTTAGCTTCAGCATCAGTCCTTCCAATGAATATTCAGGGATTTCCTTTAAAATTGCCTGGTTTGATCTCCTTGCTGTCCAAGGGACTCTTAAGAGTTTTTTCCAGCACCACAAATCAAAAGCATCAATTCTTAGGTGCTCAACCTTCTTTATGGTCCAACTCTCACATCTGTATACGACTAGTGGAAATAGCATAGCTTTGACTATATGGACCTTTGTCCGCAAATTGATATCTTTGCTTTTTAATACACTGTCTAGGTTTTTCATAGCTTTCCTTCCAAAGAGCAAGTGTCTTATTTTCATGGCTGCAGTCACCATCCATAGTGATTTTGGAACCCGAGAAAATAAAATCTGTCACTGCTTCCACTTTTCTCCCTTCTATTTGCCATAAAGTAATGGCAGCAGCAACGGGACTGGATACCATGATCTTAGTTTTTTGAATGTCGAGTTTCAAGTCAGCTTTTTCACCCTCCTCTTTCACCCTCATCAAGAGGCTGGAGTCAAGGTTGCTGGGAGAAATAGCAACAACCTCAGATATGCAGCTGATATTGCGCTAATGGCGGGTGAAGAGGAACTAAAGAGCCTTTTGATGAGGGTGAAAGAACAGAGAAAAAAAGCTGGCTTGAAATTTTCTTAAGTATTTCCATGGTATTTTAATTGTACTTTTGTCTTTGGCATTTATATGATTATTTTTATATTTATAATTCATAATTTTCCATATTTCTGTTCCTGATGACAAAATTCTTATCTGAGCTATCTTTCTCTCTTTTTTTCAGTTTTTTAAAAAAATTATTGATTTTAATTGGAGGATAATTACTTTACAATGTTGTGATGGTTTTTGCAGTACATCAGTATGAATCAGCCATAGGTATACCTGTGTCCCCTCCATCTTGAATCCTCCTTGCACTTCCCTTCTCATCTCATCCCTCCTGGTTGTCACAGAGCACCAGGTTTGGGTGCCTTGCATCGTACATCAAACTCACACTGGTTATCTATTATACATTTGGTAAAGTTTATGTTTCAGTGATATTCTCTCAAATCATCTCACCCTCTCCCTTCTCCCACTGAGTCTGAAAGTCTGCTCTTTACATCTGTGTCTCCTTTGCCGCCCTGCATATAGAATTATTGGTACCATCTTTCTAGATTTCACATATATGCATTAATATATGGTATTTGTCCTTCTCTTTCTGACTTACTTCACTCTGTTTAATAGGCTCTAGGTTCATCCACCTCATTAGAATTGACTCAAATGCATTCCTTTTTATAGCCGGGTAATATTCCATTGTGTGTATGTACCACAACCTCCTTATCCATTCATTTGCTGATAGACATCTAGGTTGTTTCCATGTCCTAGCTATTGTAAATAGTGCTGCAGTGAACACTCAGGTACATGTGTTTTTTTCAGTTCTGGTTCCCTCAGGGTATATGCCCAGTGGGATTGCTTTGTCATGTGGTAGTTTTCTTCATACTTTTTAAAGGAATCTCCATACTCTTCTCCGTAGTGGTTGTATCCGTTTACATTCCCACCAGCAGTGTAAGAGGGTTCCTTTTCTCCACGCCCTCTCCAGCATTTATTATTTGTAGACTTTTTGATGATGGCCATTCTGACCAGTGTGAGAACCAGCGTGAGATGATACCTTATTGTGGTTTTGATTTGCATTTCTCTAATAATGAGCAATGTTGACCATCTTTTCATGTGTTTATTAGCCATCTGTATGTCTTCTTTGGAGAAATGTCTGTTTAGGTCTTTTGCCTACTCTTTAATTGGGTCATTCGTTTTTTCTGGTATTGAGCTGCATGAACTACTTGTATATTTTGGAGATTGGTTCTTTGTCAATTGTTTTCTTAGCTATTATTTTCTCCCTTTCTGAAGGCTATATTTTCACCTTGCTTATAGATTCCTTCGTTGTCCAAAAGATTTTAAGTTTAATTAGGCCCTATTTTTTATTTTTGTTTTTATTTCTATTACTCTAGGAGGTGGGTCATAGAGGATCTTGCTGGGATTTATGTCAGAGAGTGTTCTGCCTATGTTTTCCTCTAAGAGCTTTATAGTTTCTGGTCTTACATTTAGCCTTTAATCCATTTTGAGTTTATTTTTGTGTATGGTGTTAGAAAGTGTTCTAATTTCATTCTTTTACATGTAGTTTTCTCTTTTCTTAGTACAATATCCTACATCTAGTAGGATGTTAATTGACACTGGATGACTGAATAAGTGGATGGATGCATGAGTTGACACACTGTTGCCTGTGTCCCCAGATCCTTCTCAGTTCTTTACTGCTACCCTATCTGAAGTGCTCAGGAAGACAAGACAGACAAGCCAGGCAAATGGGTTCTGTTTATTTCTAGCTGGAAATTTTGCCTAAATTCTTAGGTTTTCTACTCTATTGAGGTAAGATAGACAAAGCAGAGCCATCAGGGTTTCTCTTTATCGTTCTGCCCTAGTGCCAAAGACAGATCAGCCTGAATGTAGTGCCTCACCATGTTCTCTTTCTTCTTCTGGCCCCTCACTCAGAGCTCTCTCCCTAAAGAAGTAGGAGTCTTTAATCTTCATTTTAGTGAGCCTCAGCCAGAAAGAGGAAAGAGAACTCATCTTGATAAAGAAACTATCACTTTGTTGTTTACAACAAAGGCTCCGACCTTGGTGAGATAATTCTTGACTTTGGGCACATGAGTATATTTGTGTGTGTGTGTGTGTGTGTGTGTGTGTTTGCATGTGTTTTGACATGGAGAGTGATACAATATAGTTTTAGAGTTCTTTAGTACATTATTTATGGTTTTCAAAGAACATTAGTATACATCTTTTATATACATTATACACATGTATAAGCCACAGGAACTCCTTTGGATGGTTGCCTGAGCTGCCCATTGCCCAATCTTATTCTTAGTCCAAAACAACCTTCAGGGTAAAAGCTGTCATCTGTTTCATTATACAGTGAACATATGGGAATATTGTGATGCCTGAAGCTTTATAGCTGAAAGAGACTTTGGGCCAAATCCATTTCTGGGGCATTCATGTGTAGATCCTATATATGTGGCCCATACTGAGTAACCTGTTTACAATTTCTTTGTAAAAAATAAAAAGCATATGGCAGCCAGTTGTCTTTTGCCTTTTTCATTTGGAAAGGCACATGGTAGTTAGCTCTTTGGATTTACTGATACAGGTTCGCTGAAATAGTAGTATACAAATGTGGCATGGTAGTTCTGCTCATGGCCGGTGCTGTGTTTATTTTGTTTTTGTTTTTTTTTTTTTAACTTTTCTCAATTCACATTAATTACTATTGCTTGTATATTATTTATTCAGAAAAAAAGGCCTTAAGAAGTTATTTTGTAAAATGACTTTGATGTACAATTTATTAAAATTTTTAAGGGAACTTTGTTTTAGGGCATTAAGAGTAATTCTAATTCAAGAAAACTCTGATATCTGAGAAACTCATCTATTTGCTTAAAAGATAATGAGGTACCAGTTAGCTATGAATTTAATTATCTCAAGAACATTACTAGGTGCTAGTTGCAGGCCTCCAATAGCAAGTTAGCTATTTCAGAACCAATATCTAGGTAGTTGGTTAATCAACCAAATTGTAATCTGGTGGTTTAGTCTTTCTAATGGATGGTATTTAGTAAGTCAGTTCAGTCAGTCAGTCAGTTCAGTCACTCAGTCGTGTCCGACTCTTTACGACCCCATGAATCGCAGCACGCCAGGCCTCCCTGTCCATCACCAACGCCCAGAGTTCACCCAGACTCACGTCCATCTGGTCAGTGATGCCATCCAGCCATCTCATCCTCTGTCGTCCCCTTCTCCTCCCGCCCCCAATCCCTCCCAGCATCAGAGTCTTTTCCAGTGAGTCAACTCTTCGCGTGAGGTGGCCAAAGTACTGGAGTTTCAGCTTTAGCATCATTCCTTCCAAAGAAATCCCAGGGCTGATCTCCTTCAGAATGGACTGGTTGGATCTCCTTGCAGTCCAAGGGACTCTCAAGAGTCTTGTCCAACACCACAGTTCAAAAGCATCAATTCTTTGGTGCTCAGCCTTCTTCACAGTCCAACTCTCACATCCATACATGACCACAGGAAAAACCATAGCCTTGACTAGTTCTTAGGAAGTACTAATTCCCATTATGTAACTCATTGAACAATTCTCTAGCTGACTGATAAATCAGTCACAGAATATCAAAAATATCTTTAAATGTGCTTTTTTTTTTTTTTTAAATAAGAGGCTTGTGAAGTAATGCAAGATCTAAAGCAATAGTCAAGTCATAGGAATTGGGTTAGAGCCTGCTATTTTATTGCCTCTTTTGAAAAAAGCAAATCTAATGACAAAGAGCGAATTGGAAGATCATGAAACAAATTCTTACCATTTCCTGTCTGCTAATAGCCAATCTAGGGCAAATTTATTTTCTGGGCTTTAATTATTCCATTGAAAATAACAATCAGTGCAAGAAAGAATAAACTACTAGGGTAATATATAATTATTAAGCTCTGTCCTAAAGATAATCAACTTGGTTTCTTTATCTTGAGTAAACCAAATGATAGAATAGTAATTCGGGCTACCTCAGAATACAGAAAAGGTCTTTAACATGAAAGCAATTAAACTGATGTCTGAAAGTATTTGTTAATATGTTGTGTTAAACAGGTACAGTTATTGCTGTCTAAATGTTGTTTACCTAAAATGAATGCTGCTGCTGCTAAGTCGCTTCAGTCGTGTCTGACTCTGTGCGACCCCAGAGACAACAGCCCACCCGTCCCTGTGATTCTCCAGGCAAGAACACTGGAGTGGGTTGCCATTTCCTTCTCCAATGCATGAAAGTGAAAAGTGAAAGTGAAGTCGTGCAGTCGTGTCCGACTCTTAGCTACCCCATGGACTGCATGCAGCCTACCAGGCTCCTCCGTCCATGGGATTTTCCAGGCAGGAGTACTGGAGTCGGGTGCCATTGCAAATAAGCAATGGAACAGAAATAGCGTCCGTCTAGTCAAGGCTGTGGTTTTTCCTGTGGTCATGTATGGATGTGAGAGTTGGACTGTGAAGAAAGCTAAGCGCTGAAGAATTGATGCTTTTGAACTGTGGTGTTGGAGAAGACTCTTGAGAGTCCCTTGGACTGCAAGGAGATCCAACCAGTCCATTCTAGGGGAGATCAGTCCTGGGTGTTCTTTGGAAGGAATGATGCTAAAGCTGAAACTCCAGTACTTTGGCCACCTCATGCGAAGAGTTGACTCATTGGAAAAGACTCTGATTCTGAGAGGGATTGGGGGCGGGAGGAGAAGGGGACGACAGAGGATGAGATGGCTGGATGGCATCACCGACTCCATGGACGTGAGTCTGAGTGAACTCCGGGAGTTGGTGATAGACAGGGAGGCCTGGTGTGCTGCAATTCATGGGGTTGCAAAGAGTCGGACACAACTGAGTGACTGAACTGAACTGAACTAAAGCTGAACAGAGTTTTGTATTTTAAGAATGAAAATGAGTTTGATTTATAGACATGTAATGAAAATGTAAAAATAAGGAGTTGAGAAAACCACCCTCTCTCTAGTGGATTAATAAGGCTGGACTTTTATACACTTACTCTGGAAAAATATTTTCAAGGTCCTCTTATTGTATAACTTTCACTTTTTTGTGGGAATAGGGGTGACTGTATATACCTCCCCACACAATTTTATGTCATATATATAATTTCTGTATAAACATACATATTGAAATATATATTCAAACTAGACTATAGACTGTGTTGCAGAGATTCCCTGCCTTTACTTATGTTTATATGTAAATATGTGTGTTCTGCTTAAACTATAGACATTTCCTTGGTGAAAATCTCCTTCATTCTTTACTCACTTGATACTTTTTCTTCACTCTGACAATTGCCACTTGGGGTAGAATAGACTCTGATCTAACACAGAGGAGGGGTATACCAGATTTTATCTCATTCCAATATTTCAGAGGCTACAAAAGGTTAGCAAAAGACAGTAACCTGAAGTATGGTGTCAGAATTCATTAATTCATCTAGGGTGAACTGGTTCTTCGATAATAATACATGTTGGCTGTACCTGGAAACAAAGTGATCATTCTGTAGAACACTTGGAAATGATCTGGTGGTCTGGCAGACTTCCAGAACAATCCTTCAAAGACAGAGCTTGGTTCTCCTTATCACTCTGGTGATATGGAATACCCAGATTCTAGGGTTCAAAGAAGGTAATGGATGAATGGATATTTGCTACCTGAGAAAAGAAATGTAAGAGAAGACAATTCTTACTCCTCAAAAGGAAGACAATGTGTGCTGATAGAGAATGTTCTAGTCTGCACTTTATTATGAAGAAGTCCCTTTCTGGAACATTTACTTAGAAGCTCACTATTGGTGGTTCAGATGGTAATACGCCTGCAATGTGGGAGACCTGGGTTAAGTCCCTGGGTCGGGAAGATCCCCTGGAGGAGGGCATGGTAACCCACTCCAGTATTCTTGCCTGGAGAATCCCACGGACAGAGGAGCCTGGTGGGCCATAGTCCATGGGGTCTCGAAGAGTTGGACATGACTGAGCAACTAACACTTTCATGCTTTCACTGTTGTTGTTTTGCATTACTTCTCAGAGATGAAAATGAAATTTATACCTCAGCTAATGGTTTGGCATATCATTCGACTGTATTTGGGTTGTCTTTTCCCTTAATGATGGAAAGCCTGGACCTTCTTGACTCATCTCCTTTTATTTTTCCCTTGTTCACTATGCTCCAGCCACCTGGGCATTCTTTCTGTTGCTTAAACAACCAAGTTTGTTTCTACATTAGGTCCTTCGGATTTGCTGTTTTCTCTTTCTGAAACACTCTGCCCTAGATCCACAGAAGGTGGCTGTTTTTGGCATTCTTGCCTTTGCACACATACTACCTCCTCATATCACGTGGTCTGAATTTGCCTCCTCCCCATGTTCTACCAGTCATTCTCTATCATATTATCCTATTTAAAAAATCACTTTCTATAATTAACTTGCTTATCTCTTTGATTACATGTTTGCTGGCTGTCTCTTGTCTGGTACAGGGTGCCCATCATGCACACATCTGTTTCTTCAGTGCCTGGAATAGTGAAGGGGATACAGCATTTTTCAGTAAATATCAATGATTAGACTGAACTTTAATTTACTTTTCCATCCAGCTTTATTGAGTTATAATTAACATTTATGTAGTTGTGTAAGACTTATATTATGTAAGACTAAACTGAATTTTAGATTCATCAATAGGTTCCAGCTGGAGGAAGACACAGTGACCCACTCCAGTATTCTTGCCTGGAGAATTCCATAGACAGAGGAGCCTGGCGGGCTATAGTATATAGGGTTGCAAAGAGCTGGATGCGAATGAAGTGACTTAGCACACACATGCATAGGTTCCAGAGTTCATCTCTTCTGAGGAAACTTGCTTTCTTATAGCTAGAAGGTTCATTTTAAGCATTCCAGATTAAAATACTGGTGGTGGAACAAATAAAACAGTTCTGGCTGATTTTCAGTAATGTTGAGGATGGTTCTTGAAAGGGTAGGAGAGAGATAAAAGAAATAAAACTGTATTTAAGTATGAGGTACCATGGGTTTTCTTATTCCTACCTTCCTGGCTGACTTAGGACAGATGTTTGTTAGAATTGAAACTGCTTTATATATTCCCAAGATGTTTGGTCTTTTCTTTTATCATGAGTGGGCCTTTGTGTTGGGAAGGAACTGTAAGACTTCCTGCTTACTCCATCTTAGACATCTGTTAGTCAAACAGACATTTCTCCATAGACTTCAAATGACTACTTTCTTCTTGTATGAACGGAAATATGCTGACTATAAGAGGGCCAAGAACAAAAAAATTTTCCATCGGATATCCTTATAAGGAAAACGTGAGACATGTGCTTATAATGTGCAAACAGCTATTACTCTGAAAAAGAATTATTAACATGTATTAACTTTGATAAAAATAAAAACTAAATCATTTCCATTGATATAAACCATTTGTTTTTCAACTGGGATATTCATAAACTTCAATTATAAAATTAATGACAGATGCACAAGAAGTTATATATCTGGCTTCCACATGCACGCTCTGGAGTTAGCTTTTAAATGCCCATTTAAAAGCTCTCCTTTTTTTTTTTTTTAAGGACTGAAGTAATTTAGAAATTATGAGCTTATTATTTTTACCTGTGCTATTTCATAATAATGTAGATAATTCATTTAATCTGAACTGTTTAACCTTTGCATTTCACTTGTTCATCTTATCTGTTCCAAAGTATTTAATTTCCTTAATGATGCCAGGGTTAAGATTATGAACTACCCTTTTGTAAAAAATCAAGGAGGAGCTTCTCCTCCCCCAAGATCATGTCTTCATGAGCAATGAAATTTCCTAAAGATGTGCGAAGTGAAAAAGAGTGATACTCACATTTAATGTTTTAGGCTTTTTTGTTAGAAAAAACTTTAAATTACTTTGAAAATAATGTGAAATATCTTTAACTTTATTTATCTTCATTCATCAAGTTAAATGGGACTTTTTTGGGAAAGAACCTTGAAACTGAGTGAGAGTCCAAGCAAGGAAAGATAATCAACGGCAGCAGGAGTCATGCCTTCTTTTAGATGGTACACACCAAAGAGCAGCACTGAGGCATATGCAGAAGAACGGTAAAACTCACCCTGCAAGGTAACAAGGGATTTTTGTGCCTCTATCTTATGAGCCTTTGGGGATGTATGGATAAAAGAAAATTATTTAGAAAATTAGGTTTTCAAGGATCGGGATTTACCACCTGAAAATTTCCAGGGAAATATGAAAACCCATGGATAAGTCAGCTTATTCTATGACTCCCTGAAGTTATGTGCAGAATTTGATGTGCATGTAGGTATGCTCTCATTTTTCATTGTTGATAAGGGGAATGGTCAGTAGCTTTTGTTTGGTTCTCAGAAGGGTGTGTGACTCAAAAAAAGTAAAGACTCATGGCAACAGAGCTAGGTCAGCATTCCCCAAACGGTTGGGACTTAATGGACTATATGATGTCATTAAGTCCTCATGTGGTTAGATAAGCTTGGGAAACATTGTTTAACATATCTCACCTGTTAGAGATTCATAAAACGTTAACTTATTAAAGGCTCTAATATATCCTTCAGTAAATAAGCTTGTTTTGCTTTATTTGAACTAGTATTTTATTTGACATGGAAACTCTGTTTTTGTAAAATACATGTAAACATCCCATGAGCACTAGAGTTCCATGCAATGAAGTTTGAGAACTGTTGATCCAACATGTGTTTCCCAGATTCCCTGCCACTCAATATTAAGAGCTCTACTTCAGGGCCTGTTGTTAAAAAATTCTTTCTTGTGTATTCTAAGATGAGACTTAACTGATTATAACAGTCATACGATTTGAGGCTTGGGAAGCCACTTAATTGGAGGTCTCTGTGTAAATACAGGTCATCTAATTAATCCTCCATTGGATACTTAAATTATCTCCATGAACATTACATAAAATGATGTTTCCATGATTTTGCAATCCCTTCCCTAATAGAGAATTCACTAACTATAAGGCCATCATCATTTCTAGGATGTTGCATCTCTTATCTGGTTCTTTCTCCTGTAAATGTATCTGTCTTCAAAATGATAGTTCATCTGGCATTTGAAGAGAGGCAGCAGCAGCTGATCTTCTTCAAGTCTGCTTCTCTGGAAGAGTAGCTTTCCACTGTTCCTCATGGCTTGGGGCCCCTCACGTCCTTGGCACTGATGTTTGGTTTCTCCTTTCCTGAGCTTCACACAAGGCATTCTGCCCACCCAGACTGCCTTGCCAAGGTGATTGGAACATTTCATTGAAAGGGTGTATCCTCTTCCATCCCCCTTTCAAGAAAATTCACACATACATATTTCCATCTGGCATCTGTTGCCACAGCCACATGTTCTCTGAAAATGAGCCCAGCCACCCACAGCTGGGATGTAGAGCTGCTTTTGAATTACTTAACCCTGCCAGCCATGATTGACGGACTGGGGATGGAGCTCTGACTTCATCTGGGCCAATCGAATAATCTGCCCTGATTATTGAAGTTGGATTATATTGATACTACCTACTCTGTCCTGGTACCAGAGGTTTGTGTGATCAGGAACTATTGGGGCAACCAAATGTATAGAGAAGTTGAGAAACCACTGTAAGAGAGAAGAATGAGTCAGATGGGCAGGGAGAAACAGAAGTGGGCATGTGTGTGGTGAAGATGGCAAGGGTGGGTGTGAAGAATAGCCGTTTTCCATCCTTTGTTTCTTATAAGGATCTCCTACTTTTAGGTACACCAAACACTCTTGATTGTTTTCAATAAATTCTTTTTTGCTTGTGCAAAAATGTGGATTTCTACTGTTTATAATTAAAAGATCCTTGACAAAAAGAAACTCTTAAGATGTTGGAAGAAATGAATGGCATGCAAGGACGAATTAGATTATTGCAGAGTACTAACCTGTCTGCTTTCATTCAGCACCTTATCCCACCTTCACTCAATTTTCTAATTTGTTGTACTTGCCTGCCTCCGCTTATGCTGTTTTCTCTTCTACTGTGCTGTCCCTTGCCCTTTCAGTCTATTTAAATTCTACTTCTCCCTTAAGGATACAATTATTCCTCTTTTCTTAAGGTTTCCCTGACCACTCTGTTAATATATGTTGAATAAGAAGAGCTAATCTGATTAAAGGAGTAAGTAATGGTTCCAAAAGTAAAGATGGAAATATTGTAGACTCTTTTTTAGCTAGGTAAGAAGAAGAATTGGTAACTCAATGGCACAGAGTAAATAGAGGATTATTCTACAAACTGAGATGGAGAATGATGGCTTCAGCACAGCCAAGTCAGTGAGGCAGGACTTGCATCAGGAACAGGCTTGGATCTTAGAAAGAATTTCTCAGTCTTTTTGGGATTCACTTCTAGAGCAGTTTTGAAACGGTCGTGGGTGTTCTTGAAGAGGTTTAAACTAGCAAACATTGCGTTGGGCCCTTCGAAATACGTGGCTTCTGAGGGCTCCTTGTAGCTTTTGGAATCTCTTCGTTAGCACTTGGCGCGTAGAAGATGTTCAATAAACATTGGTTGAGTAAGGAAGGGAATGAATGAATATGCTTTCATCTGTGCAGTTCAGCTGCTAGACAAGAAAAAGGCTGCAATTCGTTTTGAAGAAATGCCTTATCTAGTGGTTAGAAAAGAAGCCAAATATAATCTGACGTATATAGAAATGCACACAATTCTTTAATTTCCAGAGTTAGGCAACTACAGTAGCTTTAGAGTTGATATAGGGACAAGCAGGTCTGATGCTTAAATGCATGAGCCACTAAAAACAGCCACCGCATTCCTGAATTGTTGTGCTCCTTGGCTGGGGAACCAGCATTCCAAAATCCCCAGAACACATCTCCACCACTGGCCAGGGACTCAGAGTCTCTGCTGTCCACTGCGGTATCATATCATACTGAATATTTCAAAGGGGGAATGAAGTGACTACCTATTTATCTTTCTAGCTCATTTGGGGCCACCAACACAAAGCAGAGAGCACGCACATATGAGGATTAGCAAGAGTCCAGCTCTGTCACCAGGTCTCTTAAAGAGAGTCTAACAGAAGGAAATGGAAGTTCATTTCCGTTCATCAGTTTAGAGATGCTTTATCTACAGAAAGTGAGAGGAAAATGGCAACAACAACAAAGCCTCCTTTGGAGTATTAAGCAGTGCGTACCCCAGAGTTGAGGGGAAAATGCCAGCCAAGAACCCCAGCCCAAGGTTCTCAGATCCCAAACCCCCATCTGTGGGCAGGAGAGGACCAGCATTACTGGATAGTGTGATCAGATCATCTGGTGGGAGCAGGATGCCAAAGAGTGTGGGTGTCTAACCACCCTACTTCCATTCTTATGGGTACAGATTGAGAGCCATGCTTCAATTAAGTTCTCAATGGTTGAACATCCTATAGTGAGATAAGCAACAGATTCAGACAGTTAGGGCTACAGACTAAGTTGATTTTTATGAGAGAAAGGATTTTTTTCCATCTCAATTGATGTTTACACTTAGTTGTTTGAACTATGTTCAGTTCAGTTCAGTCGCTCAGTCGTGTCCGACTCTTTGCAACCCCATGAATCACAGCACGCCAGGCCTCCCTGTCCATCACTAACTCCTGGAGTTCACCCAGACTCACGTCCATCGAGTCAGTGATGCCATCCAGCCATCTCATCCTCTGTCGTCCCCTTCTCCTCCTGCCCCCAATCCCTCCCAGCATCAGAGTCTTTTCCAATGAGTCAACTCTTCGCGTGAGGTGGCCAAAGTACTGGAGTTTCAGCTTTAGCATCATTCCTTCCAAAGAAATCCCAGGGCTGATCTCCCCTAGAATGGACTGGTTGGATCTCCTTGCAGTCCAAGGGACTCTCAAGAGTCTTCTCCAACACCACAGTTCAAAAGCATCAATTCTTCGGCGCTCAGCTTTCTTCACAGTCCAACTCTCACATCCATACATGACCACAGGAAAAACCATAGCCTTGACTAGACAAACCTTTGTTGGCAAAATAATGTCTCTGCTTTTGAATGTGCTATCTAGGTTGATCATAACTTTCCTTCCAAGGAGTAAGCATCTTTTAATTTCATGGCTGCAGTCACCATCTGCAGTGATTTTGGAGCCCAAAAAACTAAAGTCTGACACTGTTTCCACTGTTTCCCCATCTATTTCCCATGAAGTGATGGGATCAGATGCCACGATCTTCGTTTTCTGAATGTTGAGCTTTAAGCCAACTTTTTCACTCTCCACTTTCACTTTCATCAAGAGGTGTTTTAGTTCCTCTTCACTTTCTGCCATAAGGGTGGTGTCATCTGCATATCTGAGGTTATTGATATTTCTCCCGGCAATCTTGATTCCAGTTTGTGTTTCTTCCAGTCCAGCGTTTCTTATGATGTACTCTGCATATAAGTTAAATAAGCAGGGTGACAATATACAGCCTTGACATACTCCTTTTCCTATTTGGGACCAGTCTGTTGTTCCATGTCCAGTTCTAACTGTTGCTTTCTGACCTGCATACAGATTTCTCAAGAGGCAGATCAGGTGGTCTGGTATTCCCATCTCTTTAAGAATTTTCCACAGTTTATTGTGACCCACACAGTCAAAGGCTTTGGCATAGTCAATAAAGCAGAAATAGATGTTTTTCTGGAACTCTCTTGCTTTTTCCATGATCCAGCGGATGTTGGCAATTTGATCTCTGGTTTCTCTGCCTTTTCTAAAACCAGCTTGAACATCAGGAAGTTCACGGTTCACATGTTACTGAAGCCTGGCTTGGAGAATTTTGAGCATTACTTTACTAGCATGTGAGATGAGTGCAATTGTGCGGTAGTTTGAGCATTCTTTGGCATTGCCTTTCTTTGGGATTAGAATGAAAACTGACCTTTTCCAGTCCTGTGGCCACTGCTGAGTTTTCCAAATTTGCTGGCATATTGAGTGCAGCACTTTCACAGCATCATCTTTCAGGATTTGAAAGAGCTCAACTGGAATTCCATCACCTCCACTAGCTTTGTTCGTAGTGATGCTTTCTAAGGCCCACTTGACTTCACATTTCAGGATGTCTGGCTTTAGGTCAGTGATCACACCATCGTGATTATCTGGGTCGTGAAGAACTTTTTTGTACAGTTCTTCTGTGTATTCTTGCCACCTCTTCTTAATATCTTCTGCTTCTGTTAGGTCCATACCATTTCTGTCCTTTATTGAGCCCATCTTTGCATGAAATGTTTCCTTGGTATCTCTAATTTTCTTGAAGAGATCTCTAGTCTTTCCCATTCTGTTGTTTTCCTCCATTTCTTTGCATTGATTGCTGAAGGCGGCTTTCTTATCTCTTCTTGCTATTCTTTGGAACTCTGCATTCAGATGCTTATATCTTTCCTTTTCTCCTTTGCTTTTCATTTCTCAAATCCTGGCAAAGCAATTGAGATACACAGTTGAATGATTTATATGTGACTTGGGAAAGGAGATGATTACAAAGCTATTTCTAATCTTCACTTACAAAATGAACTTTATTCCTTTTACTCCTTTCACTCAAAGGCACTCTGGTCTGAGCAATGATGCCAACTTCCAAAGTGGTGATAGGGAGTCAGGATGATTAAAGCTTTCCCTTTTGAATTCTTTGCAGACCCAGCCCAGATCCCATAGGCCTTCCCAGCCTTTTTCCGTATGAATTCAGTTTTCAACCTCTCTTCAGTTTGCATTGTGGTCTTTACTGTTGTCATCCTAGGACTTTTTGTTCTCCTTCCTGTTTGAACAAAATCTGAATTTCCATTAATCCTAATGAGAAACTTTAGCTTTAATGGTATAAAACAATGATTCTTATGCTTCTCTGGTTAGAGTTGTATTTAATTTTGTCAACTGAAATACATTCAGAGTACAATCTGGCTCTTAATTAGGTCAAGTGCATGAAATTAATCAGATACCAAAGAGGAGGTTGATGCCCAGACACAGCAGGAACACTCCTGGACAATTGAGAAAGAGAAAAAACCCATTCCGAGATGATTTATCAAGGGAACATATGGGGAGTGTAAAGAGGTGAGGAGTAAGGGAGGATTGAATGTCAAAGATAATGTCAGTTATCCACAAAAAAAATGTAAATGATAAATTTATTTTGTTTTTGTTCTGTTTTGTTCCACTTTTTTGTTTGAAGAGTGAACACTTCTTCCTATGGATCATCTCTCCAATGTCATGAAAACCTCACGTTTAAGGCTATAAGTTCCGTTCAGTCACTCAGTAATGTCTGACTCTTTGTGACCCCGTGGACTGCGGTACATCAGGCTTCCCTGTCCATCACCAACCAACTCCTGGAGCTTGCTCAAACTCATGTGCATTGAGTAGGTGATGACATCCAACTATCTTATCCTCTGTCATCCCCTTCCTGCTTTCAATCTTTCCTAGCATCAGGATCTTTTCCAGTAAATCAGTTCTTCACATCAGGTGGCCAAAGTATTGGAGCTTCAGCTTCAGCCTCAGTCCTTCCAATGAAATTTAGGACTGATTTCCTTAAGCACTGACTGGTTTGATCTCCTTGCAGTCCAAGGGACTCTCCAGAGTCTTCTCCAACACTACAGTTCAAAAGTATCAATTCTTTGGTGCTCAGCTTTCTTTATGGTCCAACTCTCACAGGTATACATGACTACTGGAAAAACCATAGCTTTGACTAGGTGGACCTTTGTTGGCAAAGTAGTTTCTGATTTTTAGTATGCTCTCTAGGTTTGTTATAGCTTTCCTTCGAAGGAGCAGGTGTCTTTTAATTTCATGGCTGCAGTCACCATTTGTAGTGATTTTGGAGACCAAGAAAATAAAGTCTGTCACTGTTTCCACTGTTTCACCATCCATTTGCCATGAAGTGATAAGATTGGATGCCTGATCTTAGTTTTTTGAATGTTGAGTTTTAAGCCAGCTTTTTCACTCTCCTCTTTCTCTTTCATCAAGAGGTTGTTTAGTTCTTCGCTTTCTGCCATAACGGTGGTGTCATCTGTATATCTGAGGTTATTGATATTTCTCCTGGCAATCTTGATTCCAGCTTGTGCTTCATCCAGCCCGGCATTTCTCATGATGTACTCTTCATATAAGTTAAATAAGCAGGGTGACAATAAACAGCCTTGATGTACTCCTTTCCCAATTTGGAACCAGTTCATTGTTCAATGTCTGGTTCTAACTGTTGCTTCTTGACCTACATCCAGGTTTCTCAGGAGGCAGGTCAGGTGGTCTGGTATTCCCATCTCTTTAAGAATTTTCCAGTTTGTTGTGATCCACACAAAGGCTTTGGTGTAGTCAGTAAAGCAGAAATAAATGTTTTTCTGGAACTCTCTTGCTTTTTTCCTATGATCCAACAGATGTTGGCAATTTGATCTCGGATTTCTCTGCGTTTTCTGAATCCAGCTTGAATATCTCCAAGTTCTTGGTTTGTTGAAGTCAGTCTGTTGAGGAACCAAGCACCGCACTTGGAGAGTTGGAGAACTCAGCAGGCCCAGAGGAGTTAACACTTCCAGCTCTGAGCCCTGAAGAAAGGAGTTGCAGAGTTTTTATAGACAGTGCATGACACCAGATTTTAGTGGGCAGTCCTGACTGTTAATAGGGTAGTTCCAACTAGGGGTTTCATGCAGGGGGGTGGGGGGAACAGCTCCGGAACAGTAATTAGGACACAGCAGGGGGGATGCCTGACCTTTACACAACAAACATGGTTAAACAGGGTTATAAGGGCTGGGTAATTGACAAGGGTGAGGTAAGTTTATGGAGAAGGAAATGGCAACCACTCCAGTGTTTTTGCTTGGGAAGTTCCATGAACTGAGGAGCCTGTCCGGCTACAGTCCATGGGGTGGCAAAGAGACAGATATGACTTAGTGACTGAGCAGGAGGTAAGTTTCAGCTGCTAGGATTGTTATAAGTTCCTATTCCATCCACCCAACCTGTGTAACTTACATTACTTTGCATGGAGCTATTTGAGTTGCAGAAGCAGAACAGCATGAGGCTATTTCTAGCTGGGTGCAAGTTTTAAAATTTTCCTCTTTGGATTCATTTACTGGTGAAGCCTCGCTTGGAGAATTTTGAGCATTACTTTGCTCATGTGTGAGATGAGTACAATTGTGCAATAGTTTGAACATTCTTTGGCATTGCCTTTCTTTGGGATTCTGGAGAAGGAAATGGCAACCCATTCCAGTACTCTTGCCTGGAAAATTCCATGGATGGAGGAGCCTGGTAGGCTACAGTCCATGGGGTCACAAAGAGTCGGACATGACTGAATGACTTCACTTTCTTTGGGATTGGAATGAAAACTGACCTTTTCCATTCCTGTGACCACTGCAGAGTTTTCCAAATTTGCTGCCATACTGAGTGCAGCACTTTCACAGTATCATCTTTCAGGATTTGAAATAGCTCAACTGGAATTCCATAACCTCCACTAGCTTTGTTCATAGTGATGCTTCCTAAGGCCCACTTGACTTTTCACTGCAGGATCTCTGGCTCTAGATGAGTGATCACATCTTCGTGATTATCTGGGTCATTAAGATCTTTTTTGTACAGTTTTTCTGTGTATTCTTGCCACCTCTTCTTAATAATACCTTCTGTTAGGTCCATACTGTTTCTTTCCTTTTCTGTGCCCATCTTTGCATGAAATGTTCCCTTGGTATATCTAATTTTCTTGAAGAGATATCTAGTTTTCCCCATTCTTTTGTTTTCCTCTACTTCTTTGCATTGATCATTGAGGAAGGCTTTCTTATCTCTCCTTGCTATTTGGAACTCTGCACTCAGATGGGTATATCTTTCCTTTTCTCCTTTGCCTTTAGTTTCTAACTCCTTTGCCTATTTATAAGTAATGTCCCCATTTTGAAGAACCAAAATGGAGACTATTTAAGCATGAGAGACTTTCAGAGTCACCTGATTGGTGGCTTTCTCTTTCTTTAAAAAGAATGTTATTTTGTGATTATTTTCTTTGAGGCAAAATTGAAAATAAATTTTTTCCTTACAATCTGCAGAATTCTTAGTCCTATGAAGGCAGGGAAAATGTCTGTTTTGTTTGGAATTATACCATTAGGGCCTAGTATGATGCCTGGTCCAGAGCATATCTTCTATTTATATATTTATTAAAAATAATGTCTAAATCAATACGTTTCATAAAGCTGTAAACACTTATGGATTAAAGACCACTGCAAATTTTTTATGGGTGGTTTCTGTTAGGTATTTGGTAGATTTCATTTCTATTTAGTGAATATATGTGATATCCACATTGGTTTTACTGTATAGTCCTGAGAATTCATTGCAGAAATACCAGGAAAACCTAACCAACAGCTGTTTTTGTCATTTCAAAAGATTCTCTTTATTGAAAAATGTGTGGTACTATTTCTTTGAACTGAGAAGTTAATCCACTTCTACCTGTGATAATTCTAAGGATCAATCTGTAAAATCTGGTTACATGAAATGAAGAGAGTTTGGATATTGATCAAAAAGTAAGTAATATGGAAACCACTAGATTTTACCTCCAGTTTTATAATAACCTTCATGGATTTTATTTTGACACCAAGTTTGAGAAAAAAGCTTTTTTATTTCTGATAGATTCGTGCTCCATTGTGTGAAGTGCAAACATTGTCTTTCTAGCAAGGTTTTATAAGTAGATACTGATTTTGAATAATTCTTTGAAAATATTTCTGGATAGTAAATGTATCTTATCTATTTACTGAATGACTGATGAATAATGAATATAAAACACTTAAAATCAGAGAATGCACTGATTGGCTTCTAATGTTGTCAGAAGACAGGGAGCTTTTTAAACCAAATTCATAAATCAAATTTATATGCTTAATATAAGTGGCAAGGAAAAAACCCTGCTTATTTTAAGTCTCATTAACTTCTAAAATTGAGGCTAGTCACTTCTGTTGATTATCAGTAGAAGTAAATATCAAGAATTAGTAATATTATGTTCCAAAGACAACCTGGATGTGTTTAGCAAAGTAATTCCTAAAAGGAAAGTTGAATGAAAAATTAAAGTGCCATACTAAGCCTCAAATGAAACCCATAAAGCCTTGACCAGTACTTTAGTTCACTTTTACTCATAACTCTTATTATTAATGTTATTGCAGTTATAAATGTGGGGCTACTTGCTAGATACAGGGGTTTGCAATAAGGGCTGACCTTCAGGAGTGCAACACGCTAGTAAGAGAACATCTCACAGTTCTCTGCATGTAGAGCTGTAATGCAAAACTGTTATGTAAGGGACAGATTTTTCTTTCAAAATAAAGATAAACCAGCTCAAAACCATACCTAGCCACATAGGAGAACAACACTGCGTGCTGATGGGGCCATGCCATTCTTACCAGTATCCAGGATTGCCCAGCATCCCAATTCAGGTTTGAATTCAGGTTCAGTTGGAAGAAGTAGAATTCACAATGATAAGGGATCAGACAAAATAGACATGAGCCATCATTCTGTTTGTATACTTCTGGAAAAGATGTAGCTACATGCACTGGAGGCAAAAGAAAATGAATGCAGCACTGTTAAGCTCTCAAGTCAGATTTTTATAATTCATTTCCATTACTGGCAATTACTGAGATATTTACTTAGAAATATTTCCCTTTGAGGGCTTCACCAGGGGCTCAGCAGTAAAGAGGTAAAGAATCTGCTTGTAATGCAGGACATGCAGGAGACGCAGGTTCGATTCCTGGGTTGGGAAGGTTTCCTGGAGGAGGGCATGGCAACCCACCCCAGCATTCTTGCATAGAGAATCCCATGGACAGAGAAGCTTGGCAGGCTACAGTCCAAAGGGTCACAAAGAGTTGGACACAACTGAAGTAACTGAGTATGCATGCATGCACTCACATTCCACTTTGAAATAGGTTTCTTTTCCACAAAGGTCAGAAATCAGTAACACTATATTATTTTTTATGAGGTAGTTTGGTGATGTGGAGTATTGCTTTCTTGATACTTTACATTTTTAAGCATCTTTTTCTACCTGTGGTTCAAGTTGGACTTTTATTGAAAGTGGATCATGTGTAGGGCCCCTGATTTCCCGTGATTCCCTGACCACAGAAATAGCCACGAAAGTGTACTCTGCAGGGCTCAAACCCATAGCCATGACTTTTTTCTACAAAACAACTCTCTCCCAAATAGGGGAAGCCAGTGTTTATTTAAAAATAGCAGTCAAAATGTAAAATGACACACATTTGACAAGGGCATGAGATTTGGTACCTAGAATTCATTATTTTTTCCATTAATGGGATTTGTATGAAGCACTTACCCTACCCTCTTTTGCCCACACAGCACTGCCTCTGCCTAGACCAGCTCTGAACACTTTCATTAGTCTGAGACTGATAATTAAAACTCAAAGCCAATATCCTTTGAGCACATAGGCATGGTAAAAATGGCTCTCCTGAGCAATAGCTTAGGAAAATAAATGCTTATTGTATTTAAATTGTTTCTGTTTTTCAACATGTATTTGTTTTTCCTACCACCCTATTGCAGACTTGCTAATCCCCAGCATTTCTACTTTCCCGTAATGGACATAAATTTCCAGAAAAGTAAGAGTCCATGGGTCTGAAGCACAGTGACATTGTTTGTTCAAGATATTTGGAGACATTGCCAAATGCATGACAAAACACAGTTTATGGCCTTCATTTGGCATTGATTTGTGCTGCAAAGCTCAGAGTATCATTTCCTCCAGAAGGTTTTACATTTTTAATGAGAGAAAATATTATCTACAACAGAGTTCTTGAAGAACTTGATAAAGTTTAATTTTTGAAAACCCAAACCTTTCAAAATAAAGCAGCTTAAAAATATTATTTTAAATTCTTTCTTGTAAATGGAGCCTTCAAAGTGATCTTTCCAAGGAGTATTCCTTACAATAGTCACTGGTGGTGTATCCTGGGGGACACAAACCGATTTGAAGTACTGGCGTGTTGTTATCAATACATACTTTACAAGAAACTGGCAGCAAGAAACATTATTTCCCAGTGTGTACGCTGCAGCTGGGCCTGAGTCAGAACTTTTCCAGTGACCTTAGAGCCTCAGAATGGGTGAAAAAGGATGAATAATCCAGATTTCCAACAAAGATAGCTTCACTATCTCATTCAAGTGTGAACAGACCAGTAGACTCATTATGACCAATAAAAAGATGGTATAATGTTTCAGGAAATCCACTGCAAATGAATTAGAATGAAAAAAAAAAAAGAATTAGAATGAAAAAATTTAAAAAGTAAGTCAGTTTCTCATATAAGAGGAGAAATGGCCTGTTACCCATAGGGATGTGTATGTGTGTGTGCAGTTGCTCAGTCATGTCCAACTCTTTGTCACCCCATGGACTTGTATCTTGCCAGGCTCCTCTGTCCATGGGATTTTCCAGGCGAGAATACTGGAGTGGGTTGCCATTTCCTCCTCCAGGGGATCTTTCTGACCCAGGGGTCAAACCCATGTCTTCGGTATCTCCTGCATTGGCAGGCAGATTCTTTACCACTGAGCCACCTGGGAAGCCCACCCATTGGAATGAAAAGGGTGAAACAAAGGGGAAAACTGGAAGGGCCTAGTAACCCCCCAAAAGGTCACGTGTCCTCCACAATATTGACTTCTCTTACTCAGATCCTTCCTTTGCTAGGAGAAACAAAACAGAGCTAAGGAACAAAGCTGTTCGGTAGGCTCAGCCCAAATGTTTAGTCAGCTTTGAAAGAAAAAGCATTAGTATAGGTGATGTTCCCAGTCTGTCACTGGCTTGTCTGCAGGCTCCATAAACCACATTCCTGCTTATACCCCAGAATTTCTCATTCTGTAAGTTTAGGGTGGTGGGGAGAGTCCCACAGTTGGCAATTCTGACAAATACCCAGGTGATATGATGCTGCTTATGTGGTACCATTGTTTGAGAATCATTGTTCTAGCATAAATTATTAGCTTTGAGATCCAGGAAATAGAAGCATATGAGTTAAAGGTAATCTTGTGATAGTTGTGGATTTATTTTCATGTAGGTGTCTGCCCCTGCAGAATACAATAGCGAAGGCATTTACTTGGATAATCCAGGCTTAGAAGACTCCATTAAAATATTTTCATTGAAATATTTTAAGTATAGGAGTTTTTCCCTAGGGGACTAGAAGGGGAATGTTTCTGTGATTTGCTTTACTGCCCTTCTTGTTTTGCATAGGGAAGCAAGGTACTGTTTGCTCTAGTAATGACTTTAGTCTGATTTCCTGTTTGTACAAGGTCTGGAAAAAACTGTGTTAGGAAATGTAGAATGTGAATGGGCATGGAATTTTCTAGATAAGCAAGTTGCAAGAAACATTCTTTTCATATCATGTCAGTGAGAAAGGTCACAGGCAGTCTGATGATGAGTTTATGATGTGTTGTTACATCATAACGGATGAACCAGAGAAGTGCCTCCTATTTTTCTTCAGGCCAGGCTCTAACTAGGAGGGCCCTGGAAGAGCCTCAGAAACTCTAGGAGTGATGTTGGAGCAATTGATAAGTGTCTTATCTCACAAAACTGCACAATGACAAGGGATCAAAATAATCTTAGTGTTAACTTAAACCAACTTTTGGTTAACCCCTAATCTATTTTGTCTGCATTTCCAATCTTTGTTTTTGTAGGCCTTCCTGTTTTTCTGTATCTTGTGTTTATCTTAGTTACAGTGTCAATGAGATTACAAGCAATTGACCCCAAACTTCTCAAATTGATAATTCTTTAAAGACAACTGCTCATCTGCAAAATAAAAGCTCTGGTGAAGGCTCTTTGAAACTCACAGCCCAACATGAAAATTTGAGTCTAATGTTGGTGGCAAAAGGCAGCTTTTAGAGTTGTATATTACATCTCCTAAAACAGACCGCCAAAGCAAGTACTTCTGATGGAGTGTCAGATGTTCAGTTTAATCACATGGAAAGCCACCTTTGTTGTGGGCAAGAGACGTCTTTCCAGTGATAATTGTTATTCTGACACTTTTTGAGTCCAATTTCTGACACTTGTATTTAAGAGTCCTGTGATTACAGGACCCTTTTTGATTGTAGAAAAGGAACAAAAGCCCAGTATCACTGAGATTTCCCCAAACAGATAAAATACTCAGAATGAAGGCTTTGGACACAGCCAGCACTGACCTTACTTGTCTTTTCTACATATCTAGCTATGTCTAATGAACTTAACAATTCCGGGCCTTAGTCATATACTACCTCATCCTTAGGGTGTCTGCCTGTTCATCTGGCTGAGTAAGGATCCACTGCTCTCTTCTGCATTATTTTGCTGCTGGAAAACACAGGTCTTAGGGCCATTTGGAGGTCCACATTAAGAAGTAGAAGTTTCTCTTTGCCTGTGGGAAATCTAGACGAGTGGACAATCAAAGGCAACCAGAGGACACATATGGAAGTAGCTCCGAAGTTGGACACTGGTAAATTCAGAAAGTAGGAAAAACTTTTCTATTAGCATTTGCCCAGTTTCCCTTTTGGTACTCTGCCGGGAGCCGGCATATTGCATGTTGAGTGCATATTGCATATTGAGTGCATATTGCATATTGAGTGCAGCACTTTTCAGGATCTGGAATAGCTCAACTGGAATTCTATCACTGGCGGTAGCCAGCGTGAGGAACTCCGCCCATGACAAAGGTCATGAGGAAGGAGGCTCGGCATACGCAAAGGCGGGATCGAGCCTCAGGAGTCCCCCATCTACCCCCAAAACCAGAGTCTGCCTACTTTCTGCTTTGTGCTTTCACCTACACCTCTGACTTTACGGGGGGCTGTCCCCCACTACCTCTCTCTGAAAAAAGAATTAGCTTACAGTTCCAGTTAATAATTCCTGGGTGTGACAGTGTTTAACCTACAAACTCCTTTGGAAATCCTCTAGCCTACCTGAATAGGTTTTTCCGGCCACATGTGATTGTTCAGAGCCTCCCAACTGTGAGAGGCAGGAGATGTTCTAAACTGTCTAAACCCAGATTCTTTTGAGTAGTTAAAAGATTGATTAGAAATTGTATTGGTGAAGGGATTTTCACTTGTTGGGCCAATGTTTGCTGCTAAGTTTCCATATCCCTTACCTGCTGTGTCCCTGGCAGTGTATTGATTAATATAATTGGTGTAAGTAGTAGCTTTAATGTTTGTAACCTGGGACCCTTGAATTAATTCTTTTTCTTGTTATAGCCCACCACATCTTTGCGCTGTAGGAATGCAACTTTATCTAATGCTTTTGGAGGGTGGCTCCTGATCAATCACCTTTAGAGAAAAATAAGTTTTCTGAAGAAAAGGTCTTAAAATGTTAACAGGCCTCCGGGCCAGAAGATGATGCAAATCACCTAAGCTTTTGCATATGATAAGTTTGCAGGAAGAAAGCCTGGCTTGCTGCATGACTCTACCCCTTCCCCCATTATCCTCTATGCATAACTTAAGGTATAAAAACTACTTTGAAAAATAAAGTGCGGGCCTTGTTCGCCGAAACTTGGTCTCCCCATGTCGTTCTTTCTCTTACCTTGTGGCTGAATTATTCAGCCTCTTTTCTCCACTGAATTTCCTCACTGAGCTATCCTTATTTTAGCCTCTTTTCTCCACTGAATTTCCTCACTGAGCTATCCTCATTCTAGTACTCTTTATATCCTTAATTAATGTTTAATTAAGCAGTTGTTTCCTGATCTTCGCCTACGCCGTCTCTCCTTCGAATACCCTGGATCAGCCGGGGCTGGTCCCCGGCAGTACTCCTGTCTCTCTAAGATGTACCTACTGCCCTTAGGCTGTGGTCTGGCTCTCCAGTTGGGCCTTGTAGGTTTGCCTACAATGGAAAGTAAGAGTGTGATAAGATGACCACAGTGGAGTATATGTAAAATTGAAATGGTCACAGAAACCACCCTGGAAGACAGGATCTATGAGGGGAAAGATCTTGTCTGTCCAGTTCACCCCATAATTCTTAGCACCTGACCCAGTGTGTGGCACATAGTAGGTGCTACACAAAATTTGTGGTTTTAGTGAATGAACATATAAAGTCAGGATGTATGGTTCAATATAAATGCCATTAAGCCAGGTACCTCTTATCCTAGTAGGCTATGAGTTAGAAAAGAGTAGATTATCTAATGCAGATGACTTAGTGACTGGTAAGAACTGATGCCCTTTTCATGATAGGGGTCTGGAATGCAAAAGTAGGAAGATAAGAAACACCTGGAGTAACAGACAAATTTGGCCTTTGAAAACAGAATGAAGCAGGGCAAAGACTAATAGAGTTTTGCCAAGAAAATGCACTGGTCATAGCAAACACCCTTTTCCAACAACACAAGAGAAGACTCTACGCATGGACATCACCAGATGGTCAACACTGAAATCAGATTGATTATATTCTTTGCAGCCAAAGATGGAGAAGCTCTATACAGTCAGCAAAAACAAGACCAGGAGCTGACTGTGGCTCAGAACATGAACTCCTTATTGCCAAATTCAGACTTAAATTGAAGAAACTAGGGAAAACCACTAAACCATTCAGGTCTGACCTAAATCAAATCCCTTACGATTATACAGTGGAAGTGAGAAATAGATTTAAGGGACCAGATCTGATAGAGTGCCTGATGAACTATGGATGGAGGTTCATGACATTGTACAGGAGACAGGGATCAAGACCATTCCCATAGAAAAGAAATGCAAAAAAGCAAAATGGCTGTCTGGGGAGGCCTTACAAATAGCTGTGAAAAGAAGAGAAGTGAAAAGCAAAGGAGAAAAGAAAAGATATGAACATCTGAGTGCAGAGTTCCAAAGAATAGCAAGGAGAGATAAAAAAGCCTTCTTTAGCGATCAATGCAAAGAAACAGAGGAAAACAACAGAATGGGAAAGACTAGAGATCTCTTCAAGAAAATTAGAGATACCAAGGGAACATTTCATGCAAAGATGGGCTCGATAAAGGACAGAAATGGTATGGACCTAACAGAAGCAGAAGATATTAAGAAGAGGTGGCAAGAATACACAGAAGAACTGTACAAAAAAGATCTTCATGACCAAGATAATAACAATGGTGTGATCACTGACCTAGAGCCAGGCATCCTGGAATGTGAAGTCAAGTGGGCCTTAGAAAGCATCACTGAGAACAAAGCTAGTGGAGGTGATGGAATTCCAGTTGAGCTATTTCAAATCCTGAAAGATGATACTGTGAAAGTGCTGCACTCAATATGCCAGCAAATTTGGAAAACTCCACAGTGGTCACAGGACTGGAAAAGGTCAATTTTCATTCCAATCCCAAAGAAAGGCAATGCCAAAGAATGCTCAAACTACCGCACAATTGCACTCATCTCATATGCTAGCAAAGTAATGCTCAAAATTGTCCAAGCCAGGCTTCAACAGTACATGAATCATGAACTTCCAGATGTTCAAGCTGAATTTAGAAAGGCAGAGGAACCAGAGATCAAATTGCCAAAATCTGCTGGATCATCGAAAAAGTGAGAGTTCCAGAAGACTTCTGCTTTATTGACTGTGCCAAAGCCTTTGACTGTGTGGATCACAACAGACTGTGGAAAATTCTTAAAGAGATGGGACTACCAGACCACCTGACCTGCCTCTTGAGAAATCTGTATGCAGGTCAAGAAGCAAGAGTTAGAATTGGACATGGAACAACAGACTGGTTCCAAATCGGGAAAGGAGTACGTCAAGGCTGTATATTATCACCCTGCTTATTTAACTTCTGTACAGAGTACATAGTGAGAAATGGTGGACTGGATGAAGCACAAGCTGTAATCAAGATTGCCTGGAGAAATATCAATAACCTCAGCTATGCAGATGACACCACCCTTATGGCAGAAAGTGAAGAAGAACTAAATAAGCCTCTTGAGGAAAGTGAAAGTGGAGAGTGAAAAAGTTGGCTTAAAACTCAACATTCAAAAAGCTAAGATCATGGCATCTGGTCCCATCACTTCATGGCAAATAGATGGGGAAACAGAGGAAACAGTGGCAGACTTTATTTTTTTGGGCTCCAAAATCACTGCAGATGGTGACTGCAGCCATGAAATTAAAAGACACTTGCTCCTTGGAAGAAAAGTTATGAACAACCTGGACAACATATTAAAAAGCAGAGATACTACTTTGCCAACAAAGGTCTATCTAGTCAAAACTGTGGTTTTTCCAATAGTCATGTATGGATGTGAGAGTTGGACCATAAAAAAAGCTGAGCACTGAAGAATTAATGCTTTTGAACTGTGGTGTTGAAGACTCCTGAGAGTCCCTTGGACTGCAAGGAGATCCAACCAGTCCATCCTAAACGCTATCAGTCCTGAATATTCATTGGAAGGACTGATGCTGAAGCTGAAACGCCAATACTTTGGCCACCTGATATGAAGAACTGACTCATTGGAAAAGACCCTGATGCTGGAAAAGATTGAAGGCAGGAGGAGAAGGGGATGACAGAGGATGAGCTGGTTGGATGGCGTCACCGAGTCAATGGACATGAGTTTGAGTAAACTCTGGGAGTTGGTGATGGACAGGGAGGCCTGGCATGCTGCAGTCCATGGGATTGCAAAGAGTTGGACACGACTGAGCAACTAAACTGAATTGAACTGAATGATAATCATCTGACCCAGCTAGAAGAGAATATAAAACAACCAGATATGAATGTGGCTTCTCATTATGACCGAAAATGGTACAAGATTCTTTTAGAAGTGAATGATTTAAGAAGACAATGATCAGCATTTTTTAGGACAAGCAGTAGTAACCAACATTCACCTGCATCCTTCTTTCTTCTTTTGTTCTTCCATGAACATCTGTCCCCATTTCCTTGCCAAGATGAAATGCTTCTACTCTTTTTTCCTGTTGGTAAGCACAGGTTATTTGATTCTTTTGTCAGCTGAGTCATAGGTGACTGATGCATGTGAAATATTACATATATATAAACTGTGCTAACTTTTGCTGCCAAAGAAATGACACCTTGTGGCAGTTAATGATAAAACATGACAAACTCTTTCTTCATTCATCTTGCCCTCTAACCAAACAAAGGCCACTAGCTTATGAATGAGGAGACTAAGTTCTGGAGCTGGCCTTTGCTTTTACTGTAGCTGTGCTGAATCAGTCATTGCAAAAGTTAGTCGCTTAGTTGTGGCCAACTCTGCGACACCATGGACTGTAGCCCTCTATTCGTGGGATTCTCCAGGCAAGAATAGTGGAGTGGCTAGCCATTCCCTTCTGCAGAGGATCTTCTCAACCCAGGGATTGAACCCAGGTCTCCCACATTACAGGCAGATTTCTTATTATCTGAATCACCAGGGAAGCCCCATGAGTCATTGCAAGGAACATGGTAAAGGTGAAGGATGTGTGGGAGAGCCTCACTCAGATCTCCCTTCAACAGAGAAGCTGCTAGGAGGATCATTGTGAACCAATAGCCTCTGCTGCCACATCTTTACGACCTACTCTAGCACTTGATCATGCCAAATCCATGATGTTGCCAAGCTACTCCCAGCCAAGGGCCAAAAATGCTAGGTGTATTCAAGCTGGGCTTTGAGTCAGGCTGCCTGGTACTGACACTTCTGTCTGCTCTGGGGGTTCTCACTCGCCTGGCCAAAATATCTCAGAGCTGTGTTACATTCAATTTTAGGATTTTCCTACTCAATCCTCCTTCATTCCTTCTTTGCTTTCATAGTGTCTCACCTACTCCATGGTCTGAAGGTGTCCTCTGCCTGCCTCTTCTCACTCTCCCTTCTACTTTTCAGGGTCATTTCTCAATAAATCTCTTTTCATGTCTAATTCTGTCTTGATGTTTGCTTCTTAAAGGATCTGAACTGACTGAGGATATTAACATTAAGGGGAAATTCATGGTTCCCAATTACAGCAAGTAGAGCTGAGACTCTCAGGGAAAGACATTTTATTCAAATATCAATAGAGATAGTTTCTCAGATTCATACTAGTCCCTGAACTTGAACTGTCATTAGTACAGGCTAAGGGACTCTCATGCAGTACCTGTATCCAGTCAATCTCAATCCTGAAGAAAATCAATCCTGAATATTCATTGGAGGGACTGATGTTGAAGCTGAAGCTCTAGGACTTTGGCCACCTGATGCGAAAAGCTGACTCATTGGAAAAGACCCTGATGCTGGGAAAGATTGACGGCAAAAGGAGAAGGGGGCAGCAGAGGATGAGATGGTTAGATAGCATCACCAACTCAATGAACATGAATCTAAGCAGACTCTGGGAGATAGTGGAGGACAGAAGAGCCTGGCATGCTATAGAATAGGGGGTCACAAAGAGTCAGACGTGATTTAGCAACTGAACAACAACAAGAAAAATGTGACTCTCGTTTGTAGAGGTTAGAATGACTCTAA
The DNA here is from genome assembly GCF_003369695.1 of Bos indicus x Bos taurus. Classification (NCBI taxonomy): domain Eukaryota; kingdom Metazoa; phylum Chordata; class Mammalia; order Artiodactyla; family Bovidae; genus Bos; species Bos indicus x Bos taurus. Next base: position 60,485,759 of record NC_040085.1, on the reverse strand, counting down.
TCTATACAGTAGAGTTTTAGAATTCATGCCTAGTCAAACAATTATGGGACTAAATACATTTATAAACTAAATAATTACATTATATATAAAAGAATTAATGCAACTTCCAAAGGTGCCTAACATAACCAAGATGTTGAGAGAGCAAGACAGTTTTAAAAATTAGGTCTACATATCCTTGACTTAATAAGTTCCTCTAGTCTCAAATGAACGAAAGGCCCCTTTCTAGTAATTTCTTCTGTTGTGGGGGGAAAAAGTCCTTGGGACGTTTAGCCCGAATACAAAGCTCTGCAAAGGGAGCCCTAAACAGCTTTGCCACACCTTCTCCCATGAGACTGGAAATTTTCTTCTATTTTTGTCCCACTTGTAGTTAAGATGGAGATTGAAGGAAAGTTTGTGTGCTATCAAATTGCGGATTTTTACTACAGGATGATCTGGCTTAATTTCATTAGGGAACACCCAACTGACAGAATATTTCTTTCAGGTTGGTGTTTTAGTGTGCTCATGGCATTGTAGGCTTTTTCTAGTATGCACATTCTTTGAGCCTCTACCCTTTAGCCAGTATCTCACATTTTAGGTATTTGTTATAGCAGCACCCTTAACTGGATCTACTACAACAAAAGTAGTGTAGACTGGGTGGTTTATAAACAACAGAAATTTATTTCTTGCAGTTCTAGGGCCTGGGGCTTCCAAGATGGAGGTGCTGGCAGATTCTGTATGTAGTGCAGGCCCCCTTCCCACTTCCTGGTTCACTGATGACTGACTTCTCACTCTATTCTCACAAGGGTAAAGGGGCAAAGGAACTCTTTGTCTTTTTGATAAGGGCACTAGTCTCATTCATGCCTTCATGATCTAATCAACTTTCAAATGCCTCACCTACAAACACCATCTCACTGGGTTTAGAATTTCAACATATGAATTATGGGGGGAGACAAACTTGCAGTCTAAAGCAGATGGCCTATTTTTGATAAAGATGAATCTCTCAGATCTGGGGCATATTCTGAGAGTCATGTGGGAAGAGGGTGTGTGTTTGGGTATGTGGAGATGGGGGGGATGTTTTCCCATTTCAGTAGTTAGACTTTCACTTAATCCTCTGTTTTCTGTATGGCACACCTTCTCTCAGCTTTGTCTGGTGTTCCTGAATCTGTGTTTCTCTGGTTCATTTCCTCTAATAGCAGAAGTGTAGAGAAAGTTCTCTGTTTTAGTTTTCTGCTCAGATAGCAAAGAGACTCCTGCTTGTAGTAAAGAATGGAAAAAGAGGACCTGTTTGTCTAATTTCGCCTTAAGGAAACTTCCAGTGAAATTCGTTGTCTACTTTCGATTTTGGAGACATTACTATCACCCATTCCTTTAAAAATTTTGTTACAGTTAAATCCCCTTCTATTCTGTTTGTATTTATGCCTTCTCTCTCCCCTCACCCCCATTTTATATGAGGTTTAAAGTGGAATGGGAGGTTAATGCATGTGTTCATTCTTTTGTGTTTAACTGTAAGGCCCCTCTGAGGAGCTCTGGAGGGTTTGCTTGGCAACAGTTATTCCTTTTGGTGGGGATGGGGAGTTGTGGAGAGGAGTAAGCTTTTAAACTTGATAAATTTTTGTAGGCTTCGGAGATCATACCTAACTCTATGATTTGACCCTGAAGAGAATGGAGAACCTATAGAATCTGCAGAGTATGAGTAGAATTAGCTCCAGACAGCTTAGATTTCAAAGCACTTAAACCTTTTGTATTGTCACTGAGTTAGTTTTTTGAGTTGCTTAAAATAAGATTACATGGAATATATTATAGTAAAGTGATCAAGAAGCTACCAAAAAAAAAAAAATTGGCTTTCTTTGGGTGTATAAAAATCTCCTGAAAATTCAGTTGTCCTTTAATAATTAGTATCTTACTGATCTAGTTGAGTTGGCAAATTGGTTACATGTGGGGGATTAATCAGGGCTTCCCAGGTGGTGCTAGTGATAAAGAACTGGCCTGCCAATTCAGGAGACATAAGAGACTTGGGTTTGATCCCTGGGTTGAAAAGATCCCCTGGAGGAGGGCTGCTGCTGCTGCTGCTAAGTCGCTTCAGTCGTGTCCGACTCTGTGGGACCCTATAGATGGCAGCCCATCAGGCTCCCCCTTCCCTGGGATTCTCCAGGCAAGAACACTGGAGTGGGTTGCCATTTCCTTCTCAATGTATGAAAGTGAAAAGTGAAAGTGAAGTCGCTCAGTTGTGTCCAACTCTTTGCGACCCCATGGACTGCAGCCTACCAGGCTCCTCTGTCCGTGGGATTTTCTAGGCAAGAGTACTGGAGTGGCTTGCCTTTGCCTTCTCTGGGAGCAGGGCGTGGAAACCCATTCTAATATTCTTGCCTGGAGAATCTCTTGGACAGAGGAACCTGGTGGGCTGCAGTCCATAGGGTCACAAAGAGTAGGCTATGACTGAAGTGACTTAGCAGGCAGACGAGATTAATCAAATAAGTAAAAAATACTGAGAATTAGGAATATAGAGAGCAGGAAAGGTAGATTGAATCTTATGATGTTGGATTGGAATTGGCGATACAGGCATGAGTTCATCATTATTGATATACAGAGCTAAATATATAGGTGCAAATCGATATGCACACTGTAGTAATATGCAGAACTAAATTTCAGTGTAATTCTGTGGTATGTGTGTATGCTGTGTGCTGTGCTTAGTTGCTCAGCAGCTAACTTAGTCGTGTCCAACTCTTTGCGACTCCATGGACTGTAGCCCGCCAGGCTTCTCTGTTCATGGGCATTCCCCAGGCAAGAATACTGGAGTGGGTTGCCATGCCCTCCTCCAGGGGATCTTCCCAACCCAGGGATTGAACCCAGGTCTCCCACTCTACAGGTGGATTCTTTGCCATCTGAGTCACCAGGGAAGCCTGCATGTGTGTATATATACACATAATTGCTAGCTCTGTTTAATGAAGGGCCTGGGAGCAGCAACACTGCAGTAGCTAAGGGATACATATTGGACTTGTCTTGGCTTTTTAAATACCATTCTCTGTTGGAAGCAACCAAGTCTCTTTGAGTGAATGGTTGAATCAGGCGGAGAAAGTAAAAGAGTAGCTGGAAATATTTTTTGACATCAGAAAGTAAAGAATGTTCAAGAAATACTGGGACATACAGAAAGGATATGGAAGCCAGTTTGAAATGGCTCTCACTGGCCAACTCTGGGATAATGTGAGCATCAAAATACAGATAATAATGGATTATAACTCATTAAATAGAACATGAATCTACATGTTACACTAATGAATAATGAGTATATAGATAGGAAAAAAAATCTTACAGTAAAATGGCAACTAATGTAGAAGGAATGACAGAATTAGAATCGTACCATTTGGCAGCTATCAGGATAGTTAATTCAAGCAAGAAGCATCGGTGGATGCTTGAACTAGTGGATAGAAAATTGATGAGAGAGAGGATATTAGTGTCAGAGTATCTTCCCATAAAATAATTTTAAATTACAAAAGGAAAAAAAAATAAGTTCAAGTGAAGAATCCTGGCAAGGACCACTTTAATAACAAAGTTAATATCACTAGTAACAAGACAATTTAAATTATGTACCAACCAACAGGATACAACAAGGTGAACATTTTTCTGATATATTCCTGCCAAAAATCATAGCGTGATTCTAATCATGAAGAAACGTGGGGAAAATTCATGCTAATTTATGGTCTATAGAAAAACTGGCCTTTGTTCTTCTAAAATTGTAAGATCACGTAAGTCAAGGAACAGGAGAAAAATAGTCTCTATATTAGAGAAGACTAAACAGACATGATAATTAAATACCACATGTAATCTTAGATTTATACTTTTGCTATAAAGCCGTGGTTTTCAAAGTGTGATCCCTGGACCAGAGCTTCAGCACCACCTGGGAACTTGGTTAGAAATGCAAAACTTTGGATTCTATGCCTAATCCACTGAATCAAAAGCCCTAGGTTTGGGAGCCAGTAATCTATGTTTATAATGAGACTTTCCATTAATTCTGATGCATACTAGGTTTGAGATGCATTGGTTAAAAGCAGATTGTTGGGGCACTTATTAAAACTGCAGAGCAGGTGAATGAAAGATATCAGTATTATTTTTCTGCTTTCATGTCACTGTAGGGACTACATACTAAATTTATTCTTATATAGTTCAAGAATAAAGTTCTGTATAACATATATGCAGCTTTTCTGTGTGCTTTTAAAAATCTCACAAATTGTAAAAATGGGAGGGGCTAAGCTATGTATTTATCATATTAGGAAAAAAGTCTGATTCATTCATTCCAACTGCCTTTATTTAATCAAATGTGGCACTAAATACAAAGGATATATATTCCATTACATGTATGGTTAAATCTGCTATGGAAAATAGTTTATTCTCCAAAGAACCATCTGTGTTTATTTTCAGGTTGAACCAACCCTAAGGTTGCTAACATTCTTTAAAACCATGTTGATGAATGACACAATCTCTGAATCACACCAAAGCCAATATGGTTTCTTTGGGGATTCCATATCAGTGGAAAAACATTTCTGCTGAATAGCATCTGCCTATCCATATGTAGAAAGAGTCAGGACACAAAACTAAAAAATAATTGCTTTCAAATAATTGACTAATGACATATACAGCCCTTCTTTCTCAGCTGCATTACTAATTGCCTGAATATGATCCATGATCTGACTTTTTTTTCCCTTGCTGTAGTTCTTTGCAAGACTTTCCATTGTACACAATTAAAACACACCAAGAGCAAAATATAGCCTGAGACAAGTACATATGTTGGATTAGATTCAAATATGCAGGGTTTTATCTAGAAGGAAAAATCCTTTTAGAGTTAGAAAGGAAGTGAATCAGGCCCATGGACCTTGGCTAACTGACCAATACACAAACATTGGTGGTTGGTGGTTGTTTTTCTACTTTTGGTTGTCTACTTTGAAGCCACTGTACAACATCCAAATTCCCAACTCTCTTCTTCCTGGCATTTTGGTGGTCACCCTTTTGTTCTGAGACTGTGAATGGAGAGTTCTCTTCCAACTAAAAAGTGTTCCTTCCCCAGCCATAATCCTTTAGAAGAACTGAATCTGATCAGTTATGTCACAACTGAAGACTACATTTGTTTTAATGGAGTTTATGTAGAACATCCTGCTGCTAATGTCAGCACACAGATTGGGCAAGTTCCACCAAAATAACTTTCAGACTATTTGTACTCAATTAAATGTTTATTTAAAATTTCCTTTTGGTTTTTACTGTTGTAAATGTATTGTTCATTTTTCACATACCAGGCACTGTTGTTTAGTCTCAAGGGCATTACTTGTTACAAATTTAACAACTGTGACATATTAAGAACAACATTTAGGGAAGAAATTAGGGTTGAGAGGATGTGACCAGATGTTTCCGTGGTGTTTAGCCAAAATGTCACTTAAATGCCAACAAGATTTTAAAAGGAATTTTTCCCCAAAGTCTCTTTACCCACTTGAGTGATCCCAAAAGATGTTGCTATCATAGTTGTACTAGAAAACCCATTTAATTTTCTTTTTCATCACAGTTCTATTGAGGATACTTAAAGTCTTTTCACTGTCATTTTTTTCTTTTATAATTTTACTATGACAATCAAGATAATTATGCTATGTCACATGCTACCTTTGTGACTCAAATTTTCTTATGACTGAAATAGGGATGCTGGTACCTACCTTTTATGATTATTGTGGAAAATGAAGTGAAATAATTTATGTGACACTCTTAGCCCAGTTCCTGGCACATAATGACACATTAAATAGTGTTATTATTATTACAAACAGTGCTCGTTATTGATATAAGCCAAAAACCCCAATGAGTGCCCTGCTGCTAATTTTTTTTTAAAAGAAAGGTTATCTTTTCCTTAAGTTTTCCTTAAGTTTCAGTCTTCTATTGAGATTGTCAAGTCATAATAGGAAAAAGATCCCATGAAGAGGCAACTTCAAAAGAAAAGTCATTGTTATTTTTAGGTAAATCTGGTGGTAATTAGATTAGACTTCTCTTAGCTGATTTCTAAACTCAAAAGAGCATTTAGAGAAGAAGCATGCAGGTAAGTACAAGAAAACAAAGCGGTTGTATGCACCAAGCAGAGGATTCTGGGTTTGCTCTCCTTCTGTGGGTGTTCTGTTAGTGTTGGAGGGTTAATAGAGCTTTAGACTGGGCCCCTAGAGTTTTCATGATATTAAAAATATAAAAGTCAGTGAAGCAAATGCTGTACAACAGAGGTTTTTCAGGGAAAAGGGATAAGCTTGATCCAAAAATATTTTGGAGGGTGGAGACATTCCAAGCATACCATTCCATGACTATGCCAGTGGAATGTGGGCACAGCACAGGAACAATGTCCAAGGCTGGAGAGCTTTAGAGGATCAGGGGAATTCTAAGTGAAAAGCACAAAGCAGGGAAGAACATCACTGTCTGCTCCCAACCAAGTTTCCCTGTTTACAGATTGAATTGTGAATTCTGAGTGAATTTTATGTCTGTGAACTATGGATTCCAAAATTTGGTGCCAAATAATTATAGATACATTTTGCAAATGTACAGTTCACTCCAGTCTTTCTCTGTCTCTCTCACATACACACACATACAAATTGAATTGGAAGGAGAGATTGTTGAGTAAGTTCCAGCTGTTATATTTAAATCCCAAACTGGAAATAACATTTTCTTTCTTTCCATTATCTTTGACTCAAAGTGAGTAAAGCTACCATAATGGAAATTGATCAATTTAAAAAATAAGCATTTATATAGACTGCTTTTCCATATTAATCATGGAAAGGAAGTAATTTCTAGACACGGAGGAACATATCCATTCCTGTTCTCAAATTCCTTGTATAAAGTTTATTTTTTTGCTGTAATGATTATAGATTTTTTTCTTCAGTGTTTGTGATCCTTCAAGACGTGGGAAGATTTTGTTTTGGGGGTATTTTATTATTTTTTTTAAAATTGAAGTACAGTTGATTTACAGGATTATGTTAATTACTGCTATATAGCAAAGTGATTCAGATCTATATCTATATACATATATAGATATATACACATTATTTCTTTACATTCTTTTCCATTATGGTTTATCACTCAGTTCAGTTCAGCCACTCAGTCGTGCCTGACTCTTTGCAACCCCATGGACTGCAGCACGCCAGGCCTCCCTGTCCATCACCAACTCCCAGAGCTTACTCAAACTCATGTCCATTGACTCGGTGACGCCATCCAACCAGCTCATACTCTGTCATCCCCTTCTCCTCCTGCCCCCAATCCCTCCCAGCATCAGAGTCTTTTCCAATGAGTCAATTCTTCACATCAGGTGGCCAAAGTATTGGAGTTTCAGCTTCAGCATCAGTCCTTCCAATGAACACCCAGGACTGATCTCCATTAGAATGGACTGGTTGGATCTCCTTGCAGTCCAAGGGACTCTCAAGAGTCCTCTCCAACACCACAGTTCAAAAGCATCAATTCTTTGGTGCTCAGCTTTCTTCACAGTCCAACTCTCACAACCATACATGACCACTGGAAAAACCATAGCCTTGACTAGACGGACCTTTGTTGGCAAAGTAATGTCTCTGCTTTTCAATATGCTATCTATGTTGGTCATAACTTTCCTTCCAAGGAGTAAGCGTCTTTTAATTTCATGGCTGCAGTCACCATCTGCAGTGATTTTGGAGCCCCCCAAAATAAAATCTGTCACTGTTTCCATTGTTTCCCCCTCTATTTGCCATGAAGTGATAGGACTGATGCCATGATCTTAGTTTTCTGAATATTGAGTTATAAGCCAACTTTTTCACTCTCCTCTTTCATTTTCAATCAAGAGGCTCTTTAGTTCTTCTTTGATTTCTGTCATAAGGGTCGTGTCATCTGCATAGCTGAGGTTATTGATATTTCTCCAGGCAATCTTGATTCCAGCTTGTGCTTCATCCAGTTCAACGTTTCTCATGATGTACTGTGCATATAAGTTAAATAAGCAGGGTGACAATATACAGCCCTGACGTACTCCTTTCCCGATTTGGGATCAGTCTGTTGTTCCATGTCCAGTTCTAATTGTTGCGTCATAGGAAATTGAATATAGTTCTCTGTGCTCTACAGTGGGACCTTGCTGTTTACCCATTCTGTATGTAAAAGCTTACATCTGCTAACCCCAGCCTCCCATTGCATCCCTCCCCCAACCCCTTCCCCCTTGGCAACCCCAAGTCGGTTCTTTATGTACACGATTCTGTTTTGTAGATAATAGGTTCATTTGTGTCATAGTTTAGATTCCGTGTATAGGTGATATCGTACGTATTTGTTTTTCTCTTTCTGACTTACTTCACTTAGTATGGCAGTCTCTAGTTGTATCCATTTTGCTGCAAATGGCATTATTTCTTTTTAATGGCTGAGTAGTATTCCATTGTATATATGTACCACATCTTAGGTTGTTTCCATGTTTTGGCTATTGTGAATAGTGCTACTGTGAACATAGGAGTGCATGTATCTTTTTGAATTTTAGGTTTGTCTGGATGTATGCCCAGTAGTCTGAATTTGGCAATAAGGAGTTCATGATCTAAGGGAAAAGACTCTGATGCTGAGAGGGATTGGGGGCAGGAGGAGAAGGGGACGACAGAGGATGAGATGGCTGGATGGCATCACCGACTCAATGGACATGAGTTTGGGTGAACTCCGTGAGTTGGTGATGGATAGGGAAGCCTGACGTGTTGCTATTCTTGGGGTCGCAAAGAGTCGGACACGACTGAGCGACTGAACTGAACTGAACTGAACTGATGCCCAGTAGTAGGATTGCTGGATCATATGGCAATTCTATGTTTAGTTTTCTAAGAAGCCTCCATACTGTTTTCCAGAGTGGCTGCACCAACTTACATTCCCACACACAGTGTAGGAGGGTTCCCTTTTCTCCATACCCTCTCCAGCATTTGTTATTTGTAGATTTTTTAGTGATGGCCATTCTGACTGGTTTGAGGTGGTACCTCATTGTAGTTTTGATTGCATTTCAAGACATAAAAAATTATAATTTATAAACCTCAAGAACTATATTAGCCCATAGTTTGTGGATATAGTTGTATTTGTTTGCAGTAGTTTGTCTTTGTTCTTCTTTGTAGATAAACTGAGCACATGAGGAGACACTTGGATGTCCAAAAAGGACTGAAGATTTTTCAATATAAAGTTTGGTCAAATGTCTTTCAAAAAATACTTTGCAGACTGTTCTACTAAAGAGGCATACCCTCACCCCTTTTATAACCTAATAATCTGTTTAACAGAAGAAGAGCAATGCAGTTGATGGCAAAGAACTGTTCAGGAGGTTGCTTGAAGGTGGGATGACTTAAGTGTTTCTCAGTGGTGGGGCACAGCTCACCTCTATCAGAATGCCCTGGAGAGCTTTAGAAACTTCACATTCCTTGGCTCCACTCCGTCCCTACTGAGTCTGGGTGGGGACTCAGAAGCTGCATATTTAGTGAGCTTTGTAGGTGATTCTTTTGCATCTTCAAATGTAGGTGGTCTCTTTCAAAGTGAATATTAGTGGTTATGTCATAAAACCCAGTAGTGCTTTCTGCGCTGGTACTTTTCTAGCTTTGAAGAAAGGGTCAGTGGTACATTGCCTTTGAAAAAATTCTTTGAGCCAAAGAGCAAAGCTTTTTCCCTCTTCTCCATGTTTGCTCTTAACTCTGTTTTCCTTCATGGGCTCAGTTGACCAGCCTTCCTCATGGAGAATAAGAATAGCATTTGGAGTTGAGCAGCTCCCAAAACCTCATTTTTATTAATTTTGGTTCTTGTTTGTTCCTAATATCACTGCATTACTGATAGGTGACCATGATCTGCATTTTCAGGCATGAAAAGGAACACGTGCTAGCAGCTGAGTCTCCTGACAGTTACTACGTATGAAGTAGATCCCAGTCGCTGACAACACCTTCTATTGGGAGTGGTCTTAAACTTACGTACATGTTGGAACTATCTGGGAAGGTTTAAAACTCCTTATGCCTAGGTCATACCCCTGGCCAATGTCAGGGGTATGACCTGAGCTCATCAGAACCTTTGAAGTAGGACCCAGGCATCAGTACTTTAATAAGCTCCCTTGGTGATGTGAAAGTCACTCAGTCGTGTCTGACTCTTTGCAACCCCATGGACTGCACAGTCCATGGAGTATTCTGCAGGCCAGAATACTGGAGTGGGTAGCCGTTCCCTTCTCCAGGGGATCTTCCCAACCCAGGGATTGAACCCAGGTCTGCTGTATTGTAGGTGGATTCTTTAACCAGCTGAGCCACCAGGGAAGCCCCATGTCAGGGTACAAATTAGACCAAGAACCACGATTCTGGGGATATCTGTATAAAGTGCATTGAGGCCTTTAGAGCATCTGAGGCTGATCATCAATATTTTTCTTTACAGATGAAGCCTTTTCTATTTGCAGCACACCCTGAAAGGAAGAGAAAATTTAGGAGATATTTCTTACAGAAATCTCTTTCTGTAATAGAATTTAAACATTTCTTCGGAGTGTTCACCCACCATTGCAAAAGGCCCAGTGCATATGTGCAGTCCTACCCGGAGTGTGTCCAACCGTGTGCACCCATGGAACTACCCACACCAACCTTCACTTTGTTTGTTTCAAGATAATCTGTGAGATTTATCAGTTTTTGGCTCTCTGCTGTCTTCTCAAGAGCCAGTAACAGATCTCCAGTGAGCTGAAACAGGGAAAGTTGTTTTAAACCATTGACTGCTTAATAAATTAGCACTGGACGTCTCTTAGCCTAATTTATCTTTGAAAGCCAGTTTCCCAGGGTATCAGAGCAATACCACAAGAAAAATTATTTCCATTAAACACCACAAAAATGTCTTTCCTGTGATACTTCACTGAAAGGGTGACATGTACGAGATTCTCAGTCACAAAACAGGAAAGAAATGTTTGAAAGTTAAATTAAAAAGTAAAGCACAGTTAAGATTTTATTGAGCTTAAACCCCATTCCTACCCCCTAAACATATAAATCTGTTCTGTGTTCTTTGTCTCCCACTCAGATGGGTGATAAATTTTGGATGCTGAATTCTTATGTCTCTAAAAATAACGTTTACCTAAAGTGAAGTGCAACATCTGGGTCCATTGAAGGAGCATGAAGTGGCCTTTCAGGTTAATTATTTGTGTGGCCAGGTTAGGTTTCTCAGCCCTGAAAATGATACGGGTTTTGTTTCTCTTGGCCCCTGCCCACCACAGGTAAAGAATCCTGTGCCAGTGACTTTCCCATAGACCTGCTCCTTCATGCAGAATGTAGCCATCAATGCCCTGACATTGAAGAAATGCAATATTTTCCATCTGCTGCCTTAGCTGAAGGACCTGAAGGTCTCTTGGTTACTTGGTTAGAAATAGGTTGAAGAAAGTCCCCACACCCCCGCACCCCTGCACCCCCTGACCCCTGCCACCAGTGCTGTTATAATGGATGCCATCAGAAGAGATCATGGTTCTCCAGTATTCTTAAAGGAATGTTTCTCTCCGCTGTCCCCATCAAAGGGCATGTCTAGTTGTCTACTCCAGAAAGTGGACTGAGACGGTCCATATGTATCTTTAAACACTGTCTGAGTATGCCGGCATTAGATTGATCATACTGAGAACTCTTCATCCCCTGTATAACACTCAAGTCTATCTTCCAAAACAGGCTGATACCATGGAGAAAGAAGCCTTATGAAGGAATGTGCCAAGAGCAACCAGCTGTCCAGGGTGATCCTGCGAAATTATGGTCTTTTTTTCCTTCTCTAAATGGATAACATCACAGTCTTGAAATAAATTTTTAAAATCTCTGAATCTTTGTGTAAATTTGAGTCCAAACATTTTTATCCACAACATAAATTTTTCCGGGCACTGACTCAAGACCTGGGAGTTATCTTTTTATTTTTCCCCCTTTCCCTACCAAGTTATGTTTGTTATTTCTTCTCTTCTTTTCCATTTTCTTGGCCACTACCTCACTGTAAGTCTTCTTGCTTCATCTTAGTCTATTATAAAAGACTCCCAAACTCATCCACAGACTTTTAACCTTTCAAAATTAAAGGCCATTCTATGCACCACCACCAGAGCAAGCTTCTTAGATTATTGTTGGCTCAAGTCACTTCTCTGTTTAAACTTTTGTAATGATTCTCCCATTGACTACTGAATAAAATCATGGCAATTTATCCTGGTGTTCAGGATCTTCTCAAATTTGCTTTCAAATTATGCTTCCTATGTTCCAGCCAAATGACACCTCCATACCCCTTCATTTTTTAAACTCATCTTTCTCTTGCTTACTTCTGACTCATGTCATCTGGACTGTCACTTCCTCTCATCTGTCCTTGATGAAATCTTGTTTTTCCTTCAAATCCAACTCAGAGGCTCCCTCTTTCTTTCATAAAACCTTTTATGGCCAGTTTATTCAGAATTTTTCTTTGTTTTCCTGTCTTCGAGCATTTGATTAGGGCTACTCTCAGGGCCCTGGCAGGCATCGTGTTGTGTTGCACTATAGTTATTTGGGTACCTAGTTTAACTCTCTCATTGGGTTTCAATTTGTGGAAGGCATAAACATGCCTTGTGCATATTAGATGATGAATGAGTAACTGAAAAGAATCAGTTAAATGCTATCTCCTTCCTTTACTTATCCTTATACTGAAAAGTGTGGTCTAGAGAACAGGCCCTGGAGAAATCTTTAGTGCGCCTAATTTGAAGACAGTCATTGCACCTAAGGAAGTAGATTCATGGTGAGGAGACCTTGGCACATCTGAGTGTAGACCAGTTTCCAGGGATCATCTGTGTGTTCAGAGGCTTATCTGAATGAACAGATCCTCCCAGATCTTTGGAATGTCAGGGATGGAAGGAGGCAGAGGTGTGAGCCTTTTAAGTCATAAAATATGTATTTTAAAAAGTTTAACCAGAGATTGCATAACTTTTTGAAATTTTGAGGCTCAAAGCTGGCAAGTATGTGGTGCAGATGGCTTAGAAACTGCTGAGTGGGTTCACCTTTGGCATGCTTTCTCTGGAAACCTGGCTACAAGACTTCGGCAGATCATAAGTTTACAGGCTGAAAGGCAAAAGAACTTAAAAAAACACTTCAAAGGATTAAAATGGTGCAACAAATGCCCAGTCCTGGTCAGCCTGTTTGCATCACAGCATGGCTTAATACCCAAGAATAGTAGACCCTTAAAAATAAACTCTTCTTTATTCAAACTATTTTTGCAAACCAAGATTCTGGGTGTGAGCCATCACATTTTGTACATATTGTTTTGTATAATTGTGTATACATAATAGTGGTGTAAATCTGATTCTCTGTTTCTCTTATTTGCCACAGTATTATGACTGTGTTAACATTAATAAAGTGAAGAAATCATTTAAAGAGCAGAAGTGAAGGTGAATTTATTGAATAATACCACCCCCGCCAATTTTTACCTTTCTTTAATAGCAGGTGTTGAGATCTGAACTTGTTGATAACTTAGCTATATTATCTCTTAATTTCACTTTGCTTTGGTACTGTACTGTACTGTATTGTACTCTGTTGTATCCAAGTTTTTGTGACCCTTTGGACTATAGCTGTCTGGGTTGGTCTGTGCATGGGATTTTTCAGGCAAGAATACTAAAGTGGGTTGCCATTTCCTCCTCCAGGGGATTTTCGCAACCCAGGGATCAAACCTGTGTCTTCTGTGTCTCCTGCATTGCAGGCAGATTCTATAATGCTGAGCCATCAGAGCTTAGATATTCTCAGTTTTTTTGACTTGTAACATGAAAGTAATAGTAATTTTAAATATCCCATGGGATTATAATGAGGATTAAACTACAAACATGAAGAGTGTATTTAGAAAGTACTTAGTACCTTCTGAAGCACTATCCACATGTTTGTGTGTTTTAGGTATGTATGTGTTATTCAGATAAAGCAGTTGATTACTCGCTGGCCTATATTTAATCCATTGAGCCATACTCCTCTTCAGATCATTTTAAGTTTGAATGGATAGATTAGACATGCAGACAGATGGATGCACGATGAATGTATGTATATATATTCTATTTTAAATATGCATAATTAACAATTATACTTAACCAGATAATAAACAATTTAGAAGTAAATCCAAAGTAGGAGATTAGGTTGAATGGATTTTACAAATACTGTTTTTGTGGTTTCAAACATAATTTTAGATTCTTTCAATACTTTAAAAAATGTTCTCTAATGCAATGCTTTCTAAAAGCCCATAGACCCTTTCTGGTACATAAGCTATTTTTTCCCCAATAGCAATGATAATAAGCCTATAGACTAGTTCATTACTTTTTTTCTCCCTAAAAGTTTCTTAGTTTCTATTCTGGCGCAAGTTCTTTACGTTCTCATGAACTGGCAAGTTGACTAATAGTACAGTATAGTACAGCAATAGTGCAGTAATATTATTGTCAACTGTAGTAGCACAGTTCTCATGACAGGTTTACTATTCATTTATTCATTTAGCAGACATTTATTGAGCAACAAATTAGTTAACATAATGGTAGAAGTTATAACCAGTAAGTCCTGAAGTTAATGTAATAGAAACTCATTTTTCTATTTCACAGTCTGTGCAGTTGTTCTTGGTCTGGTGCTCTGCTATGGGCTTTTTGGGAAAATGGCTCTTTCCATTTTGTGGCTCACTTTTTTATATTCTGCAAAGTCCTCTTCATTTAGCTAGCTATGGAAAAAGAGATGGTGGGGAAGGCATAGCCCTTTATTTGTCATTTCAAGAGTGACATGCATCGCTTCTACTCACATTGTGACAAATGCCCTCCCTTACTCCCAGGCAGAGGGACTGGAAAATATATCCCTGGCTTTGTGGATACTTCCAAGCATTAACATAATAGGAAAGAGGAGCAAAAAATTTCAGTGGTCACCCAAGCCAGTGTTTCTCAAACCATCTGAGGTGAAGGACAGCTCTGTTTTTAAAAATGTTAAAATCTATCACAGCCTGATACTTGGGGGGAAAAACCTGTAAAAATGAATTACTGGAAAAGTAAAATAAGCCAAAGATATACAAAATGTATAAGTCTATTAGATTCAGCAAACATAAAATTAGCATACAGCTTCTCTACTTAGCTCATAGATGACTGGTAACACCACACATTGATTGGCACTATCCTTACCACATTTAAGATACAAAGTTCTAGACTCTGAAGTTAGAATCAATGGGAAATATTTTTGTGTGTGTAAGGAAATACAATAAACCAATTAATAAGTAAAATTTTAGGTAATGATAAGCATTATGATTCTATACAGTCAGCAAAAACAAGACCGGGAACTGACTGTGGCTCAGATCATGAACTCCTTATTGCAAAATTCAGACTTAAATTGAAAAAAGTAGGGAAAACCACTAGGCCATTCAGGTATGACCTAAATCAAATCCCTTAGGATTATACAGTGGGAGTGACAAATAGATTCAAGGGATTAGATCTGATAGACAAAGTCCCTGATGAATTATGGACGGAGGTTTGTGACATTGTACAAGAGGCGGTGATCAAGACCCATCCCCAAGAAAAAGAAATGCAAAAAGACAAAATGGTTGTCTGAGGAGGCCTTATGAATAGCTGAGAAAAGAAGAGAAGCTAAAGGCAAAGGAGTAAAGGAAAGATATACCTATCTGAATGCAGAGTTCCAAAGAACAGCAAGGAGAGATGAGAAAGGCTTCCTAAGTGATCAATGCAAAGAAATACAGGAAAACAATAGAATGGGATAGACTATAGAGATTCCTGCAAGAAAATTAGAGATTCCAAGGGAACATTTCATGCAAAGATGGGCATGGTAAAGGATGGAAATGGGTAGCACAAGAGATTAAGAAGAGGTGGCAAGAATACACAGAAGAATTATACAAAGGAAATCTTAATGACCCAGATAATCATGATAGTGTGATCACGCACCTAGACCCAGACATCCTGGAACGCAAAGTCAAGTGGGCCTTAGAAGCATCACTACAAGCAAAGCTAGTGGAGGTGATGGAATCCCAGTTGAGCTATTTCAAATCCTAAAAGATGATGCTGTTAAAGTGCTGCACTCAGTATGCCAGCAAACTAGGAAAACTCAAGAGTGGCCACAGGACTGGAAAAGATCAGCTTTCATCCCAATTCCAAAGAAAGGCAATGCCAAAGAAAGTTTAAATTACTGTACAGTTGTACTCATTTCACATGCTAGCAAGATTATGCTCAAAATCCTTCAGGCTAGGCTTCAACAGTACATGAACCAAGAATTTGCAGATGTACAAGCTTGATTTAGAAAGGGCAGAGGAACCAGAGGTCAAATTGCCAGCATCTGCTGGATCATATGGAGAAGGCAATGGCACCCCACTCCAGTACTCTTGCCTGGAAAATCCCATGGACGGAGGAGCCTGGTAGGCTGCAGTCCATGGGGTCGCTAGGAGTCGGGCATGACTGAGTGAATTCACTTTCACTTTTCACTTTCATGCATTGGAGAAGGAGATGGCAACCCACTCCAGTGTTCTTGCCTGGAGAATCCCAGGGACGGAGGAGCCTGGTGGGCTACTGTCTATGAGGTCACACAGAGTCGGACACGACTGAAGAGACTTAGCAGCAGCAGCAGCAGCTGGATCATAGAAAAAGGAAGGGAATTCCAAAAAAATATCTGCAAATTAACTACACTAAAGCCTTTAACTGTGTGGATCACAACAAATTATGGATAATTCTTCAAGAGATGGAAATACCAGACCACCTTAACTGCCTCCTGAGAAATTGGTATGCAGGATAAGAAGCAGCAGTTAGAACTGGACATGAAACAATGAACTGGTTCCAAATTGGGATAGGAGTATATCAAGGCTGTATATTGTTATCCTATTTGTTTAACTTATATGCAAACATCATGCGAAATGCTGGGCTGGATGAATCACAAGCTGGAATCAAGATTGCTGGGAGAAATATCAATAACCTCAGGTATGAAGATGACAGCAACACCCTAATGGCATAAAGCAGAGAGAAACTAAAGAGCCTCTTGGTGAGGGTGAAAGAGGAGAGTAAAAAAGCTGATTTAAAACTCAGCATCCAGAAAACTAAGATCATGTCATCCTGTCCCATGGCAAATAGAGGGGGAAAAGTAAAGGCATTGACAGATTTATTTTCTTGGGTTCCAAAATCACTGTGGATAGTTACTACAGCCATGAAAGTGAAAGATGCTTGATCCTTGGAAGAAAAGCTATGGCAAATCTAGACAGTGTATTATAAAACAAAACATCACTTTGTTGACAGAGGTCCATTATGGTCAAAGATATGGTTTTTCCAGTAATCATATACGGATGTGAGAGTTGGATCATAAAGAAGGCCGAGTACCAAAGGCCATGTATTGGTATAAAGTACCAATTGATGCTTTTGAACTGTGGTGTTGGAGAAGATTCTTGAGAGGCCCTTGGACAGCAAGGAGATCAAACCAGTCAATCCTAAAGGAAATCAACTCTGAATATTCATTGGAAGGACAAATGGTAAAGCTGAAGCTCTAATACTTTGGCCACCTGATGAGGGCTGACTCATTGAAAAAGACCCTGATGCTGAGAAGGATTGAGGGCAGGAGGAGAAGGGGGCAACAGAGGATGAGATGGTTGGATGGCATCACTGTCTCAATGGACATGAGTTGAAGGACAGGGAAGCCTGGTGCTCTGCAGTTCATGGGGTCATGAAGAGTCAGACATGACTTAGCCACTGAACAACAACAAATTGGCTTCATAACAGTGTTAAGTCTTCTGATCCCTGAACCTGGGATATTTCAATTTATTTACATTTTCTTTAACAATGATTCATAATTTTCAGAATATAAATTTTGTAATTTTGTTAAATTTACTCCCAAATATTCTTTTTGATGCTTAGTAAATGAAATTCTTTCAGATTTCATATTTGGATTGTTCATTACAGGTTTTTAGAAGCACAATTGATTTTTGTATATTGATCTTATATTTTATAACCTTAATGAATTTATTTATTATTCAAATAATTTTTAGTGGATTCTTTAGGATTTTCTTTATACAGGTTCATGTCATCTATAAATAAAGATAGTTTTACATTTTCTTTTCTAGTTTAGATGCTTTTTACATCTTTTACTTGCCTAATTACCCCGATTTGGACCTCCGATATAATGTTTAACAGAAGTGGCAAAGTGGACATCCTTGTCTTGTTCCTGAACTTCAGGAGAAAGCATCCAGTCTTTTACCATTAATATGATGTTTGCTATGGGCAGGTTTGAGCTCTGGATCAGGAAGGTCTCCTGGAGAAGGAAATGGCAAACTCACTCCAGTATTCTTGCCTGGGAAATCCCATGAACAGAGGAGCCTTGTAGGCTACAGTCCATGGGGTCGCAACGAGTTGAACATGACTGGGCGACTGAAGAAGAACAAGAAGAACAGAATGGGTTTTTGTAGATCACTTTGTTCAAGCCAAGAGGTTCCTTCAATTCCTGGTTTATTAAATTTTTTTTTATCATAAATGGATTCTCGATTTTGTCAATTGTGAGTTTCCGGGTTTTTTCTATTTTGATTTATTATTTCATTCCATTATGATCAGAGAACATATTAATAATATTTTCACTCTTAAATTTTCAAGGTTTGTTTTATGGCCTAACATATAGCTTATCTGGGAAGATGTTCCATGTCCACCCAAGAAAAATGTATACACCACTGTTGTTTGGTGGAGTGTTCTACAGATGTATGTTAGATATTATTGATTTATAGTATTGTTCAAATCTTCTATTTCCTTGATCTTCTGATTTTGTTCTATCATTATTTAAGTGGAGTATTGATGTCTCTGACTACTGTTTTTGAATTGTCTCTCTCTCTTTATTTGCTTTATGATTTTGGTACTGTTTTTTTTGGATCATATGAAAGAAAGAAAGTGAAGTTGCTCAGTCATGTCTGACTCTTTACAACCCCATGGACTGTAGCCTACCAGGCTCCTCTGTCCATGGGGTTCTCCAAGCAAGTATACTGGAGTGGGTTGCCATTTCCTTTTCCAAGGGATTTTCCCAACCCAGGGATCGAACCCAGGTATCCCGTATTATAAGCAGACACTTTACCATCTGAGTTGTTAATCATATTGGGGTTTCCTTGTAAGTGGTGAATTATTTTCCATTTTCTACTTTTAGGATTTTCTGTCTTTCAGCATTTTTAGTGTAATATGTCTATTTGTGAGTCTCATTGTGTTTATCTTACTTGAAATTTGTTGAGCTACCTGGATGTGAAGTTTAATGCTTTTCAATAAATTTGGTAACTTTTCAGCCATTATTTCTTTGAATACTCTTTCTTCCCTTTATATTCTCCTTTCTTTCCAGTATCCACATATGCATATATTGGTATTTTTCATGCCATCTCACATTTCTCTGAGGAACTTTTCATTTGTCTTTATTCTTTCTTCTCTCTGTTGCTAGGGTTATATAATCTCTATTAATTATTTCAAGTTTGCTAATTATTTCTTCTGCCAGTTTGAATCTACTATTGAGCTCCCCTATTTTTAATTTCTTTGCCAACAAAGGTTCGTCTAGTCAAGGCTATGGTTTTTCCTGTGGTCATGTATGGATGTGAGAGTTGGACTGTGAAGAAGGCTGAGCGCCGAAGAATTGATACTTTTGAACTGTGGTGTTGCAGAAGACTCTTGAGAGTCCCTTGGACTGCAAGGAGATCCAACCAGTCCATTCTGAAGGAGATCAGTCCTGGGATTTCTTTGGAAGGAATGATACTAAAGCTGAAACTCCAGTACTTTGGCCACCTCATGCGAAGAGTTGACTCATTGGAAAAGACTCTGATGCTGGGAGGGATTGGGGGCAGGAGGAGAAGGGGACGACAGAGGATGAGATGGCTGGATGGCATCACTGACTCGATGGACGTGTCTGAGTGAACTCCGGGAGTTGGTGAGGGACAGGGAGGCCTGGAGTGCTGCGATTCATGGGGTCGCAAAGAGTCGGACACGACTGAGCAACTGATCTGATCTGATCTGATTTTTAATTTCAGTTACACTTTTCATCTTCAGAATTTTCATGTTTCCTGTAATCTTTATCTTTATTGATATTCTCTATTTGATGCAATGATGTCATCATGTCTTCCTTTACTTTTTAAATTATGATTGCCTTTAGTTCTTTGAACATATTTATAATGGCTACTTGGAAGTCATTTTCTGTTAAATCCAACCTCTGGTCACTCTTACAGGCAGCTTCTGTTTCCTGCTTTTTTTTTTTCCTGGTGTAAAGAACATACTTTCCTGTTTCTTTGTCTCATAATTTTAAAATGGAAACTGGACATTTTAGATAATATGTTAGAGCATCTCTGGATATTGGTTCCCAAATCTGGAGCTTATTTTTGTTAATTTGTTTTGTTAACTTTCTGGATTACTTTAGGAAATCTTGTTTTCTTCTGGCAATGTGAAATCTCTGACTTTACTACTTCGGGGGCACAACTTTGGGTATGCCCTTTCACCTTGGGATGAACATAGTTTTGACAGGGCTCTCTTAGTTGTCTCCTTCCCTGACCACTCTCATCCACTGCTGCTGCTGCTGCTGCATTGATTCAGTCGTGTCCGACTCTGTTCAACCCCATAGATGGCAGCCCACCAGGCTTCCCGTCCCTGGGATTCTCCAGGCAAGAACACTGGAGTGGGTTGCCATTTCCTTCTCCAATGCATGAAAGTGAAAAGTGAAAGTGAAGTCGCTCAGTCGTATCCGACTCTTAGCGACCCCATGGACTGCAGCCTACCAGGCTCCTCCGTCCATGGGATTTTCCAGGCAAAAGTACTGGAGTGGGGTGCCACTGCCTTCTCCGACTCTTATCCACTAAGTGCCACGAATTGCCTTCTGATTACTATATTGTTTTAAACAATATACTGCTGCAGCTAAGTCGCTTCAGTCACCTCCGACTCTGTGCGACCCCATAGACGGCAGCCTATCAGGCTTCCCTGCCCCTGGGATTCTCCAGGCAAGAACACTGGAGTGGGTTGCCATTTTCTTCTCCAATGCATGAAAGTGAAAAGTGAAAGTGAAGTAGCTGTCCGACTCTTAGCGACCCTATGGACTGCAGCCTACCAGGCTCCTCCGTCCATGGGATTTTCCAGGCAAGAGTACTAGAGTGGGGTGCCATTGCCTTCTCTAGAAACAATATACTAGGGGCATAAACTGCTTATAAATTAATCCAATCAAACTCAGGCTCCTTTGAAGATATAGTTGCAGCAGTCAGCTTTTGAGACCTGTTCTGACCCTAACTGTTTTCCCCAGTTCCCCTTTCCCCAGTTCTCTTTTGTAAATTAAACATCCTGCAGCTTAGCATTTATCTCCAATGACTCTATCAATCTCCTCCCAGTATCCTTTGACCACAACTTCCATGGTTTTTGAGAATTTCTGTAGGAACCTCTCACTTAGCTTGTAAATGAAGTCAACTTCTTAGGGAGGGATTTGGACTACTTCTCCCAGGGCACATCTCTGATCCTTAGCAGTGTGCTTGGGGCAGGAATACTTGCACACATCTGAGTAACACCTCCCAGCTCTCTTTTGGAACTGAGTGCTCAGTGAATGGTGGCAGTGGTCCCAGATGTTCTCAGTTTTCCTCCCTTGACATGGGATCCTTGCCCCCACAAACAACAGCAAGGATATTCAGGGCCCCCATATTCTCAGTGGTGTCATCCCCAAGGTAAAATCTCCATCTCATAAGTGAAGACTGGGCAGAAGAAGGAGGGGGCCCCTATTCTTGGATACATTCTCTTGGAACTTTGCCCTCACAATAGACAGCTTGGGGCAGGATGACATCTGCTGGTATTTTTCCCCTCTTGAGAGGATAGCCCCTTGGGAGTTCAGGGGAAAGGGAGCCATGTATTCTTCATTGTATCAATCTGGAGCAAAATTTCTGTCTCACTGCTGTCTCACTGCTCTTTGAATGAAGAAGATATGATTCTTCATTCAAATCCCATAAACTCTTGAATTTCTTACTGAGTTTTAGGAAATTTTCCTGAGTAAATATTTCTTCATTGCTCTATGCCCTTCAGACCATTTCTAGAGTTTTTAGTGTTTTCTCCTTAATTATAATTTTTTACCAGTTTTATTGGGGAATGAGTCTGTGGAGCTTCTTGCACTGTCATGCCAGAAGTGGAATCTTATACATTACCTCTTTTATCCTCTCACTCATTCACCCAGTTTTATTGGGTGTATCTTATTATATGTCTGTTGCTGTGGTAGGAGCTAGATATATGCGGTGAATGAAACAAGCCTGGCACCTGCTATATAGGAGGCAAGACAAAGACAAAACAAAAGAGGATTAGAAACTTTGACAAAGGCGCATTACATTTGAATTAATGACTTAATGAATAAATCATATTAAATAAAAGAAAGCATGGAACTGGGAAAGGCCTGTTGAATTTTGCTATAAATAGATCACCTTTGAGAAAGTGGTTTTAATAAAATACCAGAGTGAAACTCATGTCAGCAAGCTAAAGAGTGAATCTGAAGTAAGCAAACAGGCAAAGGACGTGTAGCTATTCTTTGAGAAGCTCACTTTTAAAGCAAAGGAAGGAAACTTTAGCTAGAGAGTAAATAGAATTTTTTTTTTTCTTTCACCAGTTCTATTCAGCATTGTTCTCTAGAATTTTCAAGAAAAGGGATAGATGTCTGTTACTTCCAGTGACACTTGACCTTTGTGGGTTTGGTTAGAATGAGCTGACCTCCCTAGGTCTTATCACCTCTAGACATCCTGACAAAACTGGTCTGGTTTTCAGAGCTAAGCTCAGACCTGGAGCAGGGTTTCTGCTTGCCACCTGGTCATGTAGCCTACCTTTCCCAAACCCAAACCATGCCTTGTATTCTTCTTGCGACTTGCTAACTAAAGGATTTACATTGTGTTTTCATCAAAGAATTTATCAGGAAAGGCTTAGGCTTATTTGAATTTTACCTACTATTATATAATGGGGTTATCTACAATCTCTTCGACAGACATTTTCAGATGTAAGAGGACTGGGACTTTTTTTCAGTTGTTGAGAATGTACTCTCCTAAAGTTAGAAAGAAATGTGAAAAGAACAACAAAGGATGGAAATTAGACATGTGAAGGTCAGAATGTATTTACTGTCTTAGATATTAGACAGTGGTTTAAAGATAGCTAAAGACAATAATGGCCAAAAGAGTAGAGATATCCTAAGAGGAAGAGGAGCATAAATGGAGATGAAGAAAAATTACAAGAAAAGACCAAACTGATGCTCCTTTCCCCAATTCCCTCCAGCTACAAAGTGGGTTCTCTGAGCCTTAACAAATACTGAAAGTCAGTTTTGATAAGGGAGCACTTCTGGGAAGTAGAGCTGAAGCACTTTTTCTCATTAAGTTGGGTTTCTAACCTAGATGAAAGGAGACTAATTTATTCATTCAAATGTTTATTGAACTTACTGTTTACAAGTAGGGTGCCAGGAACTAGGGACATGACTGTGAGCAAGATGGGCAGAGAGGGAGCTGATGTCAAGGTAACAGTCAGTTTTTATTCTGTGTAATAAGTATGAGGAAATGCAATATGCACAGGGTGTCATGGGAGCAAAGAAGAGAGGCATCTAACCCAGAATTGGCAGCTAAGAATGAGGCTGCACAAGCAAGGTTCCCTGTAGACTAGAATCTCTAGAACAGGACCTCATTGCTCTTGTTCACTTTAACATCCCTAGAACCTAGCACAATGCTCAATATGTGAGAGAAACTCAATAAAAATAGGTTGAATGATTGAGTTAATCAAGACTTCTCTTTACTTCATTTGCTTGGTATGGAAATTGTCTTAATGGAAGATACTATCCCAAATCCTCTTCTTTGATTCTGAGAGTTTTCTTATAAGAAGAGGAAAAAACATTTCTGGAAACACTGATTAATTAATCTGACACTTATTTGCTCTTAAACTTTCATGAATATAAACATTTTAGTATGAATTCCCCAGTAAGAATTCAGTGTGATGTCATGAAGGTATCAGATATAGCTTGAAAAAAATAAGGGGAAAAATCAATATGTAATGCCCATGGAAACATTGCAGTACAACATAATTTGAGTCTTAACAACTCAATAAAGCAAGTACATGCTTCTGTTTAAGCTCTTTCAGAATGTGTCTGGATATTTACAGATAGTTGAAATACCTAAGAATTACTTGATTATTATTTGCAATTACTTCTGTGCACCACAAAGAAATTAGCTGCCAACTCTATTTAGTTACTAACATTTGGAAAAGAGACAAAACAAATAGCTTCAAAGGAATATCCTCATTAAAACTCATGCAAATAATGTGATATGGGGCAAAGAAAATAAATTTCAAATGAAAAGATTTACCACTTAGTAGTTTTGTGATCTGGGATATGTCAGT
The DNA here is from genome assembly GCF_003369695.1 of Bos indicus x Bos taurus. Taxonomy (NCBI): domain Eukaryota; kingdom Metazoa; phylum Chordata; class Mammalia; order Artiodactyla; family Bovidae; genus Bos; species Bos indicus x Bos taurus. Next base: position 60,461,491 of record NC_040085.1, on the reverse strand, counting down.
TAATCTCTCTGAGCTTGGTTCCTAATCTATGAAATGTAGATAGGATGTTACCTAACTTCATGGCATTGCTATGAAGATCAAAGGAGATCATGCAAGTGAAGGAACTTTGAAAACTATAAAAAGCAATATGAGTGTTAACTATTACAACAATATTATGAATAGAAAATGGAATTAAAATCGCTAAACATGAATGTGGCCCGTGAGGGAGAACCTTTAATGTTCCATATTTAGCTCCAGAGTCCTTCACCTGTTAGCAGTCCATCACTTAAAGTATGGAAAAAATATTATGCTGGGCGAAAGATTTAGGAATGGTATAAAACACTTAAAAAAGCAAAAATGTTCTCTGATCAATCTCACAAGCCAAGTTGTGAGTATCTGTACATGTCCTTTCAAAGAATATCCTTTTAATCATTTGGGAAGCTTTTCAGATTCCCTGGAGTTCTCACTGAAGCTGATATGGAAAACTTGCTGGAGTGACTAATTGGACAGTCTGCATTAATTTGATGGTTCTAACTGTTCAAATAAAATCTGCCTTGATAGTGGAAGACTCCAAGCAAGGCTGGAAGGGACAGGATCTGGGACAAGAATCACATCCAGGGAAACAGCTGAGCCAGCTGCTTCCCTAAGCCAGTGTCTGAGAAGCAACATCTTTATAAGACTGAAAGGGTTTGTTTTCACAATAACTAAAAGAAACTAAGTATCAGTCACCACTAGCAAGAGTGATCTTTATCTGTCTTTGTTGGCTTGAGAGAAAGGGAAGGAATCTTAAAAGGTTCCAGCAGCTGCAGGCTCCTCACCAAGGACATCTCCCTCACATTGCTGACATGTCTTAGATTTTTCCAACCTTACCTTGTGTTAGAAGAAATTACCTCAGAGGTCAAATGTCTTCCTACACATGTGACCCCACGTAGGTGTTATCAAGTACCCCTCTCACAGAAGAACCAGAATTCCCTAGTCTGTTTCTCGGAAAGGCCAGTGATGGCTTTGCGAAACATTTTGTGATCCCCTCCTGGCTTGGAAGGCGCTCTCCCAGCACCTGTGAGCCCTCACCCTGGAGAGACGGCTAATGTGCTAATTACCCCAAACCCAAAAATGTAAGCTGTAAACAAATGAGAGCTGTGTTTATAATCAATCAGTTTTATGACCTTCTGATGGTGATGATATCAGTGGCGTTTACACTGGAAGACCGCACAGCGTTCTCCAGCAGCTGGCCGCTTCTGTTGCCTGAGAGCAGAGAATGATGTGGCCCATTAATTGTAGTCTTTGCACTGAAGGGCATGTTACTTTGGCCAAATGTCCAATCTGGCTCTTGGAATTGCCAAATAAATTATTTTCAAAAATTTCAAAGTCAGCTTGGATGGTTTTTAAATAATCTGTGATTTGGGGCCTACACTCCCTCTCTGCCAACTGCCCCCACCCCACCCCCAGCATCTCATGAAAAACTGAAAATGCATTCTTTCTGAGCTGTAACTTGATATATACATGATTTGAAGACAGCAGGGAGACACTTTAATCCCAAACAGAGAGAGGCTTGGCCTGGATGCATGAGGAGTTCACCCCCTCTGATTTAGGACTGACCTTTGCTGGTCACTCTCTCTGCCCTGAAGCTGTTTCTCTACCTGAAGGCTCAGGTGGGGATGACTCCACAGCAGATGCCTGCAGAGCACTTGGCATCATCAGACCAGGAGGATCCCTGCAAAGTGTAAATATCATAAAACATGGTCAGAGAAATGTTTACACCAACCTGTGGTTTCTGATCAAAGCCAAAAATTCTGGGTTCTTGAATGAAAACTTCTACATATGTCAGGTCTGCAGCTGCCTTTGGTACCTATGAAATATGATTTTTGAGGTCCCCAACAATGTCTTGGGGTCTCTAGAACCTTCTTTCATGTTGAGTCTTTCCAACTGGTGGAGATGCAGCAGGAGAACTTTGGCTGCGTTTTGGATTTGTTAGCAGGGCAGAGCACTTGCCAGTGAAGCCCCACATGCATTTTGCCCCCAAGCACCTTGCCCTTCGTTTATAGACCCCTGGGAAAACCAGGCCCATCTGCTTCTCATTCATTTACACTTTACTCATCAAAATGTTGGTTTTGGTTGGATTCCTTTGTTTTTGTTTCAAGAAACCCTTAAGAATGCAGAGTAGGGAAAAGATGGGTGATTAACAAGCAGTGCTGATGACCCTAAGCTCTCTGTCCTTTTTCTAGCGTGACTTTTGGTCCACTGTATGGTGACAAGCATTGTTTTTTCCCCATTTATCCCATGTACCAAGCTCCCTAAATTATTTTTTTTAAAGAATATAGTGTTTTGCTTCTGCCCCATTTCAAGAGATTTGAAAACAAGCTGGAATCTGCAAGGATTATGAAGGGAAACTCATGGGATCTCGGACTTTTTTCTTTCATTTTAAAAGAGCTGACTGCTATTTCTTACATTCATGAAAATGAGTGAGTGACTGAGAACTGTTTATCCCACTGACTTTAGGGAATAGAAAAAAGAAGTCTTGCATTCTATTCTTCCCCTCCCCTTTCTTTGTCAAATACTCTTGAAACTATGAATATTTGTGAGCTGCAAGAAAAATAAATGCAGTATTTTCTGATCTTATGGATTCTTTTTTATCCTCTCAAAGTAGCTTCCCCCCCTCCACCTCCAGCTTTTAGACAAAATCAGTAGTTGCAGGCATCTTAAGTGGGGCCAAATTCCTTCCTTGCTTGCAGTTGTAAACTTGCTGATCTTTGGAAGTAGAAATAAGGTTAGATTACATCCTGTTTCCCCCACCACCAGAAATAGAATAGATACCTCCCTCCCAATCCTTAGTTTACACATTCCTGAATAACAACCATAATCTAAACTTTGTAGGAACATGATGAGAAATATCTCATTTAAAGGATGCATTACTGTTGATTATGTATTGTACAACCTTAAACAAGGTTCTTATTTAAAGATTTAAGGGATTTACATGCTTTGGTTATGTTATCAAGTTTTGATAGTAGTAAACCTATTATGAGGTATCTCGATACAACATCTATAACATGTATTGATTTTAATGATATGGCAATCAGGCACCTATACAGTTTGGCAAATTCATTTCCATTTTATGTGATAATGGATTTACTTTTTGTTATATATGCCAGATGGTAGAAGATCGATGTAATCTGTGAAAGTGAAGTAATTGGGCAAAGGAGACCTAGCTGCTTTTATGGGACTTAAGAAGTTCCAAAATTACCACTGCAACGACAGCTTTATGTTAAATATCATTTAAGAGGGTGGCAGCCTAAGACAGGCATTCAGAATTTATGCTGTGGAACTAGATAAACCCAAAGTTGAAATCTGAGCTCTGCACTTAGCACTAACTAGGGCAAGCTAATGAGCCTCTCTGATTCCTCACTGATATGATAGAAGTAATAATAGTGCCCAGTCCAGTGGTATGTTGGTAATAGTTCATTTCCACAGTATGAATATTTCCATTTGATTGATTTCAAGTTGTCAACTGGAGTTGGGAGAGACCAGCACAATCAGTTCTCATGAGCTGGTGCAAGCCATCGTTAGCACTCCACTAGGTGGCTCAGACAGTAAAGAATCCACCCTCAATGCGGAAGACCTGGGTTTGATCCCCATGTTGGAAAGATTCCCTGGAGGAGGGCATGGCAATCCACTCCAGTATTCTTGCCTGGAGAATCCCATGAACAGAGGAGCCTGGCAGGCTACAGTCCATAGGGTTGCAAAGAGTTGGACACGACTGAGCAGCTAAGCACAGCACAGCACAGCAGTACCTAAACCTTATAGTTGGTGGGAACATTAAGTGAGATACAGCATGCGAAGTACTTAATTTTATTCTTATATACATTTATTTCCTTGACTTTAAGATGCCATCAATTTTAAGAAAAACCACGATTTAAAAATAGATTTTAATGGAAAATATGTTTATTAGTAGTATATGTATATCCTGTGTTTTTGTTCAGTTGCTAAATTGTGTCCAACTCTTTGCAACCCTATCGACTACAGTGCACCAGGCTTCCCTGTCCTTTAGTATCTCCCAAAGTTTGCTCAAACTCATGTCCATTGAGATCAGAAATGAAAACAAAAAAACTTGTGATAGAATTGAGTAAACAGTGTTTACTCTGCACTGTGCACACTATGCTAAGCATTTATCAGAGGTCAGAAACCCTCATCAAGAACCATGTTCTTGGTTTATGACTAAATTTGTTTATTAAATTAGAAGTACTCTATCAAATGCTAATACTCTGGGCCTTCTAGTTCTTTCATTAGAATTTCTTACGTGTAGAAAGTCACGATAAAATATCACAGACTGGGTAGCTTAATGAACAGAAAGTTCTCACAGTTCTGGAGGCTGAAAGACCAAGATTAAGGTGTCAGTAGGGTTGGTTTCTTCTGAGGCTTCTCTCTTTGGCTTGCAGCTGGCCATCTGGCTATGTCCTCACCTGGCATTTTGTCTGATCTGTGGGGTCCTTCTTTTTATAGTCCTATTCAGTTAGAGATTCAGCATACAATTGTGGTGGCCTGAGGGACACAGTTCAGTCCATAACATACCTCTTTAGGCTGTGTATTAGTTTCCTAGAGTTGCTATAACAAATGACCACACAGTTAGTGCTTAAAACAACAGAAATTTAGTCTCTCATGTATCTGGAGACCAGAAGTCAAAACTGAGGTGTCAGCAGGGCCACACTCTCTCAGAGGGCTCTTGGGGAGAATCCTTTTTCATCTTCTCTAACTTGTAGTAATTGCTCCAGGCATTTCTTGGGTTTATGTGGCTTAACTCCAGTTTCTGCCTTCATCTTCACATGGTCATCTTCTTTTCTGTCTTTTTCATCTGTCTCTCAAAATGACAGGTGTCACTGGATTTAGGGTCCACCCAGCAGCAGCAGCTAATCCAGGGCTTCCATGGTGGCTCAGTTGGTAAAGAATCTGCCTGCAATGGCAGGGGATCACCTGCAATGTGGGAGACCCAGGTTTGATCCCTGGGTTGGGAAAATCCCCTGGAGAAGGAAATGGCCACCCACTCTAGCATTCTTGCCTAGGAAATGCCATGAACAGAGGAGCCTGGCGGGCTACAGTCCATGAGGTCGCTAGAAGTCGGACACGACTTAGCAACTAAACTGCTGCCACTACCTCAGTTAATCCAGATTGATCCCATCTCAAGATCCTTAGCTCAGTCACACCTATAAAGACCCATTTTCAAATGAAGTCACACTTGCAGATTCCAGGTGGATATACCTTTTTTGATGGTGGTGATGGTAGTGGGGCATTCAATCTACTGTAAGCAGATTAATACATCTAATCAAATGCATGGTACAAAATATTGATTTATATCATAGCTTGATATATAATAGTGTTGAGCAAAGAAACTATTTGAAAAATCTTATTTTTTTTAATCTTTTCACTCTACTGTATGCTCTATGGTAACCTAAATGGGAAGTAAATCTAAAAAGGTGGGATATATGTATATGTATAAGTGATTCAGTTTGCTGTATAGCAGAAGCTAACACCCCCTTCATGGATCACAGCCTTGTCTTGGTGAAGGGGCTTGCATAACTCACTGAAACTATGAGCCATGCCATGCAGAGCCACCCAAGATGGATGGGTCATAGTGGAGAGTTCTGACAAAATGTGGTCCACTGGAGAAGGGAATGGCAAACCATTCTAGTATCCTTGCTCCAAGAACCCCATGAACAGTTTGAAAGGCAAAAAGATATCACAGAAGAAGATGAGCTTCCCCCAACCCCCACCCAGGTCCAATATGTTACTCCAGAAGAGTGGAGGGCAATTACTAATAGCTCCAGAAAGAATGAAGCAAGTGGGCCAAAGCAGAAATGACACTCGGTTGTGGATATTTCTGGTGGTGAAAGTAAAGTCTGATGCTATAAAGAGAATATTGCATAGGAACCTGGAATATTAGGTCCATGAATCATGGTAAATTGGACATGGTCAAGCAGGAGATGACAAGAGTGAACATCAACATCTTAGGAATTAGTAAACTAAAGTGGATGGGAAAGGGCAAATTTAATTCAGATGAGCATTATATCTCCTAGAGTGGGCAAGAATACCTTAGAAGAAATGGAGAAGCCCTCACAATCAACAGAAGAGCCTGAAATGCCATATTTGGATGCACTCTCAAAAACAACAGAATGCTCTCAGTTCATTTCCAAAGCAAAGCATTCAACATCACAGTAATACAAGTTTATGCCCCAACCACTGTTGCTGAAAAAGCTGAAGTTGACTCTATGAAGACATTTAAAACTTTCTAGAACTTAACATCATAAAAAGATGTCCTCTTCATCATAGGGGATTGGAATGCAAAAGTAGGAAATCAAGAGATACCTGGAGTAACAGGCAAATTTGAAAATGAAGCAGGGAAAAGGCTAATAGTTTTGTCAAGAGAACAAAACTGGTTCTGCTCATCATAACTGTGAAAACTGGTTCTGTTCATCAATGTTGGTCATAGGAAACACCCTTTTCCAACAACACAAGAGATGACTATACACATGTACATCACCAATGGTCAACATGAAATCAGATTGATTATATTCTTTTCAGCTGAAGATGGAGAAGCTCTATACAGTCAGCAAAAACAAGACCTGAATCTGACTGAGGTTCAGATCATGAGCTCCTTATTGCAAAATTTAGGCTTAAATTGAAGAAAGTAAGGAAAACCACTAGTCCATTCAGGTATGACCTAAATCAAATCCCTTATGATTGTACAGTGGAGGTGACAAATATATTCAAGGGATTAGATCTGGTAGACAGAGTGATGAAAACTATGGACAGAGGTTCATAACACTGTACAGGAAGCAGTGACCAAAACCATCCCAAAGAAAAAGAAATGCAAGAAGACAAAATGGTTATCTGAGGATGCTTTACAAAAAGTTGAGGAAAGAAGAGAAACAAAAAGCAAGGGAGATATACCTAACTGAATGCTGAGTTCCAGAGAATAGCAAGGAAAGATAAGAAAGACTTCTTCAATGAACAGTGCTAGGGGAAACAACAGAATGGGAAAGAACAGAGATCTCTTCGAAGAACTTGGAGATATCAAGGGAGTATTTCATGCATGGATGGGCACGATAAAGGAGAGAAATGGTAAGGACCTAACACAGGCAGAAGAGATTAGGAAGAGGTGACCAAGAATACACAGAAGAACTATACAAAACAGGTCTTAATGGCCAAGATCACCGTGATGGTGTGGTCACTCACCTAGAGCCAGATATCCTGGAGAGTGAAGTTAAGTGGGCCTTAGGAAGCATGACTATGAACAAAGCTAGTGGAAGTGATGAAATTCCAGCTGAGCTATTTCTCATCCTAAAATATGATGCTGTTAAAGTGCTGCACTCAATACGCCAGCAAACCTTGAAAACAGCAGTGGCCACAGGACTGGAAAAGGTCAGTTTTCATTCCAATCCAAAAGAAGAGCAAGCAATGCCAAAGAATGTTCAAACTACTCTACAGTTGCACTTGTTTTGCATACTAGTAAGGTTTTGCTCAAAATCCTTCAAGGTAGGCTTCAGCAGTATGTAGAACAAGAACTTCCAGATGTACAGGCTGGGTTTAGAAAAGTTAGAGGAATCAGAGATCAAATTGCCAACATTTGTTGGATCATAGAAAAAGCAAGGGGATTCCAGAAAAAAGATCTGCTTCATTGAGTACACTAAGCCCATTGACTGTGTAGATCACAACAAATTGTGGAAAATTCTTAAAGAGATGGAAATACCTGACCACCTTACCTGTCTCCTGAGAAACCTATATACAGGTCAAGAAGCAACAGTTAGAACCTTACATGGAACAACTGACTGGTTCAAAATTGGGAAAGGAGAATGTCAAGGCTTATATTGTCACCCTGTTTAACTTATATGCAGAGTACACCATGTGAAATGCTGGGCTGGACAAATCACAAGCTGGAATCAAAATTTCTGGGTGAAATCTCAACAGTCTCAGATAAGGAGATGATACCACTTTAATGGCAGAAAATGAAGAGGAACTAAGGAGCCTCTGATGAAGATAAAGAGGAGAGTGGAAAAGCTGACTTAAACATTCAAAAAACTAAGATCATGGCATCTGGTCCCACCACTTCACAGCAAATAAAAGGGGAAAAATAGAAGCAGTGACAGATTTTATTTTCTCGGGCTCCAAAATCTCTGCAGATGGTGACTGCAGCCATGAAATTAAAAGGCACTTGCTCCTTGGAAGAAAAGCCATGACAAACCTAGACACCATATTAAAAAGCAAACACATCATTTTGCCAACAAAGATCCATATAGTCAAAGCTATGGTTTTTCCAGTAGTCATGTACAGATGTGAGAGTTGGACCATAAAGAAGGCTGAGTGCTGAAGAACTGATACTTTTGAATTGTGGTGCTGGAGAAGACTCTTGAGAGTTCCTTGGACAGCAAGGAGAGCAAACCAGTCAATGCTAAAGGAATCAACCCTGAATATTCACTGGAAGAACTGATGCTGAAGCTGAAGCTCCACTACTATGGCCACCTGATGTGAAGAGCCATTTCATTGGAAGAGACCCCAATGCTGGGAAAGATTAAAGGCAAAAGGGCAAAGAGAGTGGCATCATTTACTCAGTGAACATAAATTTGAGCAAACTCAGGGAGATAGTGAAGAACAGAGAAGGCTGGCATGCTGCAGTTCATGGGGTCACAAAGAGTCAGACAGGACTTAGATACTGAAAAACAACAGCAACAGAAGCTAACAGAGCATTGAAAAGCATCTATATTCCAATAAAAATTAGTTTAAAAGAATAAATAAAAGCTTATCACAAGCCCAAACCAGTTGACACCAGCTGTGGCAGAAAGAGGTGCCTGACCAGAGGTGTGAAATCTCTTTCTACAATGTATCGTTGTGCCTAAGTTGGAGCTATCTAACTGGGACCTCCACTTTCCAGCTCCTTTGAATTTTAGTGTGTCCATGACAAGTTCAGGTCAATGGACTGTGAATAGAAATGATGCATAACACTTCCTAAGACCAAGGTGGTGAAGTATTCTGTATGCCTTGCCCACATTTTCTTTGCCTTTCATGTCAACGTTAGAAAGGCTGCATGAAGATGGCATCTTCACAAGATTAAAGTAGGCTAACTATTTGAGTCATCACTTTCGAGGATAGCTGCTCAGGAGAGATGCCGCATAAAAATAACCTCATAAAAAAAATACTGTCATAAAAATTTGCATGAAAGAGAAACTTTTACTTTGCCAAGCCGCTGAGGTTTGGGGATTATTTGTTATAGCAGTTAGCTTATCCTAATACTACAACTGATACTGTACAATATATGCACAATAGAGTCCATTTTATAGTGAAATTGTAACACTGCTTCATTAAACATCCACCATATTATCTAAAATAGCCACTACAGTATCTTGACATGCTAAGAATCAGTCACAAAATAACTTTGGCTATAAGAAAGATTTGGCTGTGTAAAACTTATTCTGATCAGAAAATGCTATTAAAAATGTTAAAAATTCCATATAACTGAACCTAACTTTCCAAAGTACTTGTTTTCCTTGGAGATAACCAAGAATCAGTAGCAATATTGAAGGATTATTTCATGGGGAGAACATCATAATTTGGGGAGTGGTTATAATACAGTGAGAAAGAACCCAGCTTTTAGAGTCAGATGAATTCATGTTTAAATATGCCACTTTTACTTTATGAATTGGGAAAATTATTTAATATTTCTATGTCTTATTCCTTATTTATAAGAATGATTACACCTATTTCACACATGGGGTTATTGTGAGCATTAGATAAAAATAATTCTTGTGTGTTTAGAACATAGCTTAGTTAAGACTATGGCTATTTTATTGCTAGTATTGCTCTTATTGTTATTGATTATAATCTATCATTTCTGAAAATACTCCAGAAAACTTCTGTCTCCACCACCAACTTGTGCTTTGGCTCGATGTTTCAGACATCGTCACTTCCACTTGTGTGTGATTGAGTTTAAACAGTTTGAAAGTATCTCATTAAATTAACCACCCCCAGTCCTTTTCACCTTCAGGAAAAATGGTCAGCCTGTATGGTGCAGATATCTAGCCATGTTCTGAAGTAGATGGTAGAAGAGAGTGATCAATAAGACCTTCCAGAGTTCTCAGAACTTGGCAGATTAGAACAGATAGAACCGTAAGAATCAGGCTGAATTTCTGATTGGGTAATGTTTTAGGTTTGCCTTCAACATTTCTATTTTGACTTTAGTTGAAACTCTGGGACCAGTATAGACCTTTATGAATCTTAACTTGGTGGTAAAATGACTGCAAACTGATGAGGATAGAGATTGCATGTTTTATCCTCTGCTCTAGCACCAATGCCAACCACAGTGTCTGGCACGTAGTAGGTACTCAATGAAAGTATGAAGAATGAATAGATACCACTAGAGAATATGGAGGTGGACTAAAGACTGCTACGCAGTATTCTTAAGAGTTTTGTCATGCATGTTAGAGTCCCCATGGGCTTGATATGACCTTGCTAGGTTAATCAACTAAAAGATATTTCTCCTAGCATGTCTTGATACCCTCAGAACTATGCAATGCACCTTTCCTTCAGCATTATCTGTCATTTTTAACTATGTATCTTTAGAACTTACTTAAGGAAATAATTATTTTCTGGTCATCAGAATTACTCAAATGGAGTCAACAGTTTTGTCTATATCTTGTAGAGGAATACAAAACCTAGCAGAGGTATTTCTTCTCTAGTAAAAGAGTGAGTTAAATTCAACAGCTATTTCTTGATTAACTTTTATTCAGGAAGGGATAAGTGATATGCACTAAATGGAGAATTGCTGTATATAGAGTTCTGTGTTTGAGGAATTTTGAGGTTGTTTATAACTACAGAGATTTCAGGGAAGAGGGAGCATTTTTCTAGATTACAATTAGTCATTTGAACAAATAGACTGGGGCCTTGCACAATATAATTAATGTTCAACAAGTGTTGTGCTTGTGTTCTAATTAGAGATATTAATATCATTGCTGTTGTGGATATGATGGTCCTCCACCCAGATCTTCCCTTAAGGATGAGGACACTAACTCTCCCAGGTCCAGAAGTTTTGATTGATGATAGCTCAAAGATGAATCTGTCTCTAAAAATTGCCTTTGGCTGAAAGGAGCTTGTTATGGACTTAATTGTGTCCTCCAAAATTCAGATGTTGAAACCTTAACTTCCATAACCTCAGAATGTGACTGTATTTGGAGATAGGCATGTTAAAGTGGTAGTGAGGTTAAAATGAGGCCATTAATGTGGGCCCTAATCCAATGTGACTGCTGCCTTTATAAAAAGTGATTAAGACATAGACAGAGATGCTGCAGGCATGCATGCATGTGCAGAGGGACAGGAGAGTTGCCTAAGACTGGATCCTGTGGGTGCTGTGAAGAGGCAGTAAGAGGGCAGCCATCTGTTACTTAAGGAGAGAAAGCTCAGGAGAAACCAGCCCTGCTGGCAGCTTGATCTAGGACTTTCAGCTTCCAGAATGTAAGAAAATAAATACAGGTTAAGTCACCCAGTCTGCTTGTTGTGACAGTCCTAGCAAAGTAATGCAGAGTTGCTTCCTGAAAGTTACCCCTAAAGAGGGGCAGCCTGCATCTGATCACTGTGGGAGTGTAATTCCCAGAATCCTAGCCTCCGTTTGGGATAGTTCCGAAGGCCATCCCATCTCCGAGCACCCCTGCAGTACTTGCTGAGGCCCCTGATGTTCAGCTTCTTTCTCTGCTCAATTTTCATTACTTTAGATGTGTTGTCATTGAGAGAGTTTTGCAGAGAACTTCCTGCACAAAAATCTCAGAGTCTGTTTCCTAGGGAATATAACCTATGACAATTAGTATCAGGAATGACTTTAGGAAGCAAACTCTAAAATGGGATTTGGGAGTGAGATCATTCCTGGCTGGTTATCAATTAGAACCCATTCATTGGTGGTAGGGAGTATGCTGGCAAGCTGTTGCAGTACAATTATTATAACTTTCACTAGTGGTAAACTGGGATGAAATGATAAAAAGGAAAGTAATGGTGGTATGATATCTTAAACATTTAAGAAGATTAGAAGAAATAGTAATTAATAAGAGCAGTGGAATTGAATGTCTCTTGCTGAGGGCTATCAATGCATCGAAAAAGAGTGAAAGGCTGAGGGGAATTAGCCATGTGTTTAAGTGTAAAAGTCAGAGGGCTTCTTCATAGAATATAAAGAGACTATCATATGCAGCCAGAGGATAGAAAAACCTGAGGATTAAGCTCAGGATTTACTTATCAGAACAACAGAGCTTCAAAGAAGGTTGGATTCTCAACCTTGGCAAGTCTTCTATACTAAGGTCAGGGCTCTGGCTGGGAAGGAGTATCATTCTAGGTTGATGCACTCAATCTTGAAAACTGAGGTCCTTTTGAGCCCTCTGAGCCTGCAAACATGGCTCACTCTGCTCTATTAAGCCTAGAGCTATTCCATTGCCTAAAGCTGAGCCAGAGGTCTCTGCCTTGAAAGATTTGTATGCCACCTAGTATCTATATATACCTCTACTCCTGGCTACTAGATTATAACTATGATTAGGCCACAGTCCAGTCTCACCAGGAAAATGCTGGGCTTGTAAAGGAATGAGACAGCTGTAGGAACTAATCACCATGCACTGATTAGTTCAAGAGCCAGGGGAATTTCCTGGGTCTGGTTGCTGGGGGTGTTGAGTCAAATGAGGAATGGAACAAAAAGTCTGACATAGGAGAGCTTACCAATATGGGAACGCCTCCCTGTGATACAAGATTTAACACTCTGGCAAGTATTCTAGGAAATGGAGTCTTTGCAGACAGTGATGGCATTAAGTGAGTTGGAAAAAATAAAGGGTCAAAAGCTTAGAGAAGGGGTTATTCTGGAAAAGATATATTGCATAATGCTGGAAAGTGAACCAACAAACTATGTTACACAGGAGGGTGCCTAAAACCCTCCATAGACCAACATGAGATGGAATGTGCTGGTGAGAAGGATACTAGCTGTTGAGCTCAGTTGGTTGTCTTTTGTGAGTTGAGTCTGACAGTAGCTGTTTTTCCAAAACTAAGCTCACAGATAGCAATGGGGATAATAGGGCCCTTAGATAAATAGAGACCAGGTGGTGGTACTTACCTGTCAGAAGTGATACTTACTTCTGACAGGAATTGAGTACAGTTACCATAATAAGTGTCTGCCAAAAGAATCTGACCCACAAAGAACTATGGACATGGTGAATGGACACAGAATTGCATATAGGTAGTTGGGCAGTCAAAAGGGGATATTGCTCAGTTTCTAAGGCCCACTTGACTTCACATTCCAGGATGTCTGGCTGTAGGTGAGTGATAATACCATCGTGGTTATCTGGGTCATTAAGATATTTTTTGTATAGTTCTGTGTATTCTTGCTACCTCTTCTTAATATCTTTTGCTTCTCTTAGGTCCATACGGTTTCTGTCCTTTATTGTGCCCATCTTTGCATGAAATGTTCCCTTGGTACCTCTGATATTCTTGAAGAGATCTCTAGTCTTTCCCATGAAAGAGAGTGAAAAAGTTGGCTTAAAACTCAACTAATTCAAAAAAACTAAGATCAGGGCATCCTGTCCCATCACTTCATGTCAAATAGATGGGCAAACAATGGAAACAATGAGAGACTTTATTTTCTTGGGCTCCATAATCACTGCAGCTGGTGACTGCAGCCATGAAATTAAAAGACGCTTGCTCTTTGGAAGCAAAGCTATGACCGGCCTAGAGAGCATATTAAAAGGCAGAGACATTACTTTGCCAACAATGGTCCAACTAGTCAAGGCTATGGTTTTTCCAGTAGTCGTGTATGGATGTGAGAGTTGGACCATAATGAAAGCTGAGTGCTGAAGAATTGATACTTTTGAACTGTGGTGTTGGAGAAGACTCTTGAGAGTCCCTTGGAACACAAGGAGATCAAACCCGTCAATCCTAAAGGAAATCAGTCCTGAATATTCATTGGAAGGACTGATGCTGAAGCTGAGACTCCAATACTTTGGCCACCAGCTGTGAAGAACTGACTCATTGAAAAAGACCCTGGTGCTGGGAAGGATTGAAGGCAGGAAGAAGGGGATGACAGAGGATGAAATGGTTGGATATCGTCCCTGACTCAATGGACATGAGTTTGAGCAGGCTCCAGGGGTTGGTGTGGACAAGGAAGCCTGACGTGCTGCAGTCCATGGGGTCGCAAAGAGTTGGATACAACTGAGTGACTTAAGTGACTGACTGATTGCTCAATTTATAAAATTAAAACAAATAAAAGATGGAGAATCAGAAATTTGAGGGTGCCTGACCTCAATAAAAAGTCACAGTTGTTTTAAAGAAATTGTGCTGGAACAATTGAATAGTCATATGGAAAAAAAAATGAAACTAGACCCTTATTTCATGCCATATACAAAATTAACTTGAAATGCATCATAGACCTAAACATTAAAGCAAAAACTGTCAAATTTCTAGATTAAAAAAAAAGGAAATCTCTGTGACTTTGAATCAAGCAAAGATTTTTCAGGTAGAAGACACAAAGCATGAGTCATAGAAAAAAAAATTGGTAATGGCTTTTTCAAATTAAAAGCCCTTGCTTTTCAAAAGAAAAAAAAAAAAAAAGAATACTATTGAGAAATTATAAAGAAGGCCAGACTGGGAGAAAATATTTGCAAAACACATATGTGATAAAGGACTTGTATTCAGAATACAGAAAGTACTCTTGCAACTCAAAAAGAAGACAGATTCAGATCAACTCACATTTATATGGGCAATTAAAAAAATCTATGACAATATAGGCAAGAATATACAGTGAGGAAAAGACAGCCTCTTCAATAAATGGTATTGGGAAAATTATACAGTTCCATGTAAAAGAATCAAGCTTGGACTACTTTCTCACACCATGCACAAAAATAAATTAAAAATGAAACCATAGACCTTCTAGAAGAAGACACTCTTTGACAAACAGAGAAGATACTTTTTGACAAACAGTACACTCTTTGACATTTCTCTTAGTAATTTTTTGGGATATGTCACCTCAGACAAGGAAAACAAAGGCAAAAATGAACAAATAGGACTATATCAAACTAAAAATCTTTTGCAAAGCAAAGGAAACTATCGACAAAGCAAAAAGACTGCCTACTGACTGGGAGAAGACATTTGCAAATGATTTATCAAATGAGTAGTTAATATCCAAGATATACAAACAAACTCATACAATTCAATATTAGAAAAACAAACAATCCAACTAAAAAGTTTGCAGGAGACCCGAATGGACATTTCTCCAAAGAAGACATGGAGATGGCCAACAAGCATATTAAAAGATGCTCAATATAGCTAATCATCAGGGAAATGCAAACCAAAACCACAGTGAGACGCCACCCACACCTATCAGAATGGCTATCGTAAAAAAGATAGTAAATAACAAATAAGTGTTGGTGAGGATGTGGAGAAAAGGGAACCCTCATGCACTGTTGCTGGGAATATACATTGGTGTAGCTGTTATTGGTGCAGTGGTCAAGAATCCGCTTGCCAGTGCAAGAGATGCAGGTTCTATCCCTGGGTTGTGAAGATCCCCTGGGGTAGGAAATGACTACCGGCTCTAGTATTCTTGCCTGGAAAATCCCCTGGGCAGAGGAGCCTGGTGGGCTATAGTCCAAAGGGTCACAGGTCTCCCTGGAACACTTCATTTTAGTCTTGGCAGACACCCCATGCGATAGCTCCAAGGAATGTAGGGAGAGGAGCTCAGGCAACACACACTTCCTCCCCTTCAACCATCAAACCAGGCAGGTATGGGAGAGAAGCCCTCCTTTCCCATCCTCTCAAAGCTGGTACATCAGGTACGCCTCTCAAGAAGACTTGTATAATACCTTCTCCTACTTTGTTATCAGAGGTCAAAGAGTCAAACACAATGGAGCACACACACACATTATGAAAAACAGTATGGGGATTTTTTCAAAAAAGTAAAAAGTAGAACTACCATATTATCCAGCAGTTCTCCTGGGTATTTATCAAAAGAAAATGAAAATACTAATTTGAAAAGAAATAAGTATCCCTGTATTAACTGCAGCTTTGTTTTACAATAAATAAGATATGGAAGCAACCCAAATGTCCATCAATGAATGAATAAAGAAGATGTGATGTATTTGCTATATATATGTGTGTATGTATAATAATATAATGGAATGTTTTATATATTTATAGTGTTCTATTTATACAGTGTTTTTATATAGTGTGTATATATATATAGTGGAATGTTGCTGAGCCATTGAAATCTTGCCATTTGTGATAACAAGGGTAGACCTAGAGGGTAGATCGTGCTTAGTGAAATAAATCAGACAGGGAAAGACAAACACTGTATAATTTTACTTACATATGGAATCTAAAAAACAAAACAAATTAACATAACAAAACAGAAGCAGGGTAATAGATACAAAGAGCAAGCAACTATTTGCCAGGGGGAGGAAGGAGAAGAGAAATACGTGAGGGAGATTTAAAGGCATAGACTAACAGTTGCAAAATAAATGAGTCATGGATATGAATTGTAAAGTGTGGGGAAAATAGTAAAAAATGATGTAACAACTTTGTATGGTGGCAGATCATAACTACACCTTTCATGGTGATCATTTTGAAATGATGTGGACATCTGCCATCCAGAGACCATTTGCATTCAGCAAATGATTATGGAAAGAATATTTATAATAACCCCAAACTGACTTTATTTTTGGGGGATCCAAAATAACTACAGATGGTGATTGCAGCCATGAAATTAAAAGATGCTTATTCCTTGGAAGGAAAGTTATGACCAACCTAGACAGCATATTGAAAAGCAGAGACATTACTTTGCCAACAAAGGTCCATCTAGTCAAGGCTATGGTTTTTCCAGTAGTCATGTATGGATGTGAGAGTTGGACTATAAAGAAAGCTGAGCGCCGAAGAATTGATGCTTTTGAACTGTGGTGTTGGAGAAGACTCTTCAGAGTCCCTTGGACTGCAAGGTGATCCAACCAGTCCATCCTAAAGGAGATCAGTCCTGGGTGTTCATTGGAAGGACTGATGTTGAAGCTGAAACTCCAGTACTTTGGCCACCTGACATGAAGAGCTGACTCTTTTGAAAAGACCCTGATGCTGGGAAAGATTGAGGGCAGGAGGAGAAGGGGACGACAGAGGATGAGATGGTTGGATGGCATCACTGACTCAATGAACATGGGTTTGGGTAAACTCCAGGAGTTGGTGATGGACAGGGAGGCCTGGTGTGCTGCAGTTCATGGGGTCGCAAAGAGTTGGACACAACTGAGTGACTGAACTGAACTGAAACTGGGAACAACCAAATGCCTACCAACTGATGAATTGGTAAACATATTGTGGTATGTCTGTATGGTAGAATGAAAAAATGAAAATGTTATTTGCACAGTCCGTGTCTGATTCTAATGACCCCATGTAGCCCACTGGGTTCCTCTGTTCATGGAATTCTCTAGGCAAGGATACTGGAGTGGGTAGCCATTCCCTTCTCCAGGGAATCTTCCTGACCCAGGGGTTGAACTCACGTCTCCTGCATTGCAGGCAGATTCTTTACTGTCTGAGCCACCAGGGAAGTCCGTATAATATACTACTACTCTGCAATAAAATGAAGTACTGATACACACAACAACATGAAATTATTATATTAAGAGAAGGACATAGAAGATTATATACTGTGTAATTCCATATAAATGACATTCTAGACAGAAAGCAGACAAGTGGTTGACAGGGGTTGGAGGAGAGGAGGTTGGAATTGGCTACAAAGGGCACAGGGAAACTTTGGGAGATGATAGAAATTTTCTGTATTTTCATTATAGAATATGACAAGAGTATATTAAAATATACCCTTGTCACAACTCATTAAATTTTATATGGAAAAATAGGTGAACTTTATTTAATAAAATTTATCTCAGTTAAAGCTGACTATGCTCCCTCTCCCGCTTCCAGATTTGAGCAAGTATGTAGACCTGGAATTTACAGCCAGAAGGAAAGGCGTGCTTCTCAGGAAGAAGAATCTCATAGCCTGTATCCAAGGAAGGATAAACAATATGATTCCTATAGTCCTTCTCCAAAGAGATCTATGGCTATTTCATTGAGTAACCATATGGTGATACATTGGAAGACTGCTGAACAAAGGATTTAGATTGAAGTTGATAACTAGGTCTTGAAGGGTCATCTCAGTCCCTCTGTAAGAGAGGTGGTGTGTGAAGACCAGTGAAGCTCTGGCCCATATTTAGCTCACAGTGAGTTCACTGGGACTGTGGAGTCACCCCCTAGCTGTTTCCCCAACCCCCGAATGCATAATTGGAGTATACATACATGGTAGTTGGCTGAACCCCATGTTGATGCCTTGACCTCTGAGTAAGAGCTATTGCAGTGTGGGAAGACCAAGCAAAAGTCTCTCAAATCCCTGCTTCCAGTCAAGGCAGTAAGTAAAAGCAGTTGCATACCAGAGGAAATAGTAGAGATTAGTGCCAGTCTTAAACATGTGAAGGATACATGGGTCATGATCTCCACATATCTCTGCTTAGTTTACCAGTCCAGTCCATGAAAAGCCAGATTGATCCTGGAGGTTAAGGGTAAACTATCACAAGCTCAACCAAATGGTAGTCCCAATTATAGCTGCCGTGCCAGATGTGGTATTTTTGCTAGAACAGATTAACATGATCTCAAGTATCTGGCAGATGTATTTTTTCATCTTCATCAGGAAGGAAGACCAGAAGCACTTGGCATTCACATAGGATTAACATTGGTATACACTTACAGTCTTGTCCCATGGCTGTGTTTAACTCTGCCATCAGTTGTCTGTCATAGTCTGAAGAGCACCGGACTCTCTAGATAGTCCATTGAACATTATATTGATCCATGATATTGTTTACATTGTGTTAATCAGACTGGATGATTATGAAGCAGAGAATATGTTGAAGGATTTGGTATATTACACATACTATGAAAGGTAAGAGATAAGCCTCATGAATGTTCAGGGGCTTGGCGTATCAGTAACGTTTTTAGAAATCTAGTGATCTAGACAAATTGTTTCATTTTTCCCTTTCTACCACTAATAAGGAAGCAGAATGCCTGGAAGGCTCTTCAGATTCTGGAGAAGAGTATATGATATGACTGGGAACTAGATGATGTGAAAGGTTTTCAACTTTACTATTGTTCAGCTGCTCAGTTGTCTCCAACTCTTTGCGACCCCATGAACTGCAGCATGCCTGGCTTCCCTGTCCTACACTGTCTCTCGGACCTTGCTCAGATTCATGTCCATTGAGTTGGTGATGCCATCTAACCACCTCATCCTCTGACGTCCCCTTCTTCTCCTGCCTTCAATCTTTTCCAGCATCAGGGTCTTTTCTAATGAATTGGTCCTTCACATCAGGTGGCCAAAGTATTGGAGCTTCAGCATCAGTCCTTCCAATGAATATTCAGGGAATATTGAATTGTTTGATTGACTGGTTTGATCTTCTTGCAGTTCAAGGGACTCTGAATAGTCTTCTCCAACACCACAGTTCCAAAGCATCAATTCTTCAGCCCTCAGCCTTCTTTATGGTTCAACTCTCACATCCATACATAGCTACTAGAAAAACCATAGCTTTGACTGTCCAGCTTTGAATAAGGCTCAATGCAGGAAAGGAATATATGTAGCACACCCAAGCCATGGTGCGAACAGCCCTGCTTCTTTGGCCACATGATCTGAAAGGCCCTATGGTGTTGTCTTCAGTGAAGAGTGATGTTGTGTGGAGTTTATGGCAAGCCCCAGTAGGAGAATCACAATGTGAACACCTATAGCAACGCTATTCCATCTACAGTGGAGAATTCTATGTTAATTCAAAATTAGGTCCTGCTATGTTTCTGGGCTCTGGTAGACAGAGCACCTAATCATGGAACTTGAGTGGCCATGTGGCCAAACTGTTCATCATTACCTAAATTCTATCAGACCCACCAAGTCATAAGTTGGGATATCCTAATAGCAATCCTACACACTACATCACTACAGACAAAGCTAGTGGAGGTGATGGAATTCCAGTGGAGCTATTTCAAATCCTGAAAGATGATGCTGTGAAAGTGCTGCACTCAATATGCCAGCAAATTTGGAAAACTCAGCAGTGGCCACAGGACTGGAAAAGGTCAATTCCAATCCCAAAGAAAGGTAATGCTAAAGAATACTCAAACTACCACACAATTGCACTCATCTCACACGCTAGTAAAGTAATGTTCAAAATTCTCCAAGCCAGGCTTCAGCAATACATGAACTGTGAACTTCCAGATGTTCAAGCTGGTTTTAGAAAAGGCAGAGAAACCAGAGATCAAATTGCCGATATCCGCTGAATCATGGAAAAAGCAAGAGATTTCCAGAAAGACATCTATTTCTGCTTTGTTGACTGTGCCAAAGCCTTTGACTGTGTGGATCATAATAAACTGTGGAAAATTCTGAAAGACATGGGAATACCAGACCACCTGACCTGCATCTTGAGAAACCTATATGCAGGTCAGAAAGCAACAGTTAGAACTGGACATGGAACAACAGACTGGTCCCAAATAGGAAAAGGAGTACGTCAAGGCTGTATATTGTCACCCTGCTTATATAACTTATATGCAGAGTACATCATGAGAAACACTGGGCTGGAAGAAGCACAAGCTGGAATCAAGATTGTTGGGAGAAATATCAATAACCTCAGATATGCAGATGACACCACCCTTATGGCAGAAAGTGAAGAGGAACTAAAAAGCCTCTTGATGAAAGTGAAAGTGGAGAGTGAAAAAGTTGGCTTAAAGCTCAACATTCAGAAAACTAAGATCATGGCATCTGGTCCCATCACTTCATGGGAAGTAGATGGGGAAACAGTGGAAACAGTGTCAGACTTTATTTTTTGGGCTACAAAATCACTACAGATGGTGATTGCAGCCATGAAATTAAAAGACGCTTACTCCTTGGAAGGAAAGTTATGACCAACCTAGATAGCATATTAAAAAGCAGAGACATTACTTTGCCAACAAAGGTCTATCTAGTCAAGGCTGTGGTTTTTCCAGTGGTCATGTATGGATGTGAGAGTTGGACTGTGAAGAAAGCTGAGTGCTGAAGAATTGATGCTTTTGAATCGTGGTGTTGGAGAAGACTCTTGAGAGTCCCTTGGACTGCAAAGAGATCCAACCAGTCCATCCTAAAGGAGATCAGTCCTGGGTGTTCATTGGAAGGACTGATGCTAAAGCTGAAACTCCAATACTTTGGCCACCTCATGCGAAGAGTTGACTCATTGGAAAAGACTCTGATGCTGGGAGGGATTGGAGGCAGGAGGAGAAGGGGATGACAGAGGATGAGATGGCTGGATGGCATCACTGATTCGATAGACATGAGTTTGAGTGAACTCCGGGAGTTGATGATGGACAGGGAGGCCTGGTGTGCTGCGATTCATGGGGTCACAAAGAGTCGGACACGACTGAGTGACTGAACTGAATTGAATAGCAATCCATCATAAAATAGAAGTGGTACATCCAAGACTGGGCACTGCCATGACCAGAGGGCACAAATAGACTGCATAAGCAAATGGCCCAGACTCTCATGTCATCCAGTATTATGGCAGCTTCCTCTCCCTCATCTATACCCTTGGCCACACATATAGTCTTTTAGGACCAGCTGACAAAGGAGGCTAAAGGCCAAGCTAAGTTGTGGATGTGTTGGTATGTGGCTTTATGAGGAGAAATTCTTCCAGTGAACACAGCTCTGAGCAGTATAGAACACCATCCACCTTATGCTGTAGAAGTGGCCAAGGAAGAACATACATCAACTTGTAGGCCTTTGTAAATAGCTTGACTGAATGGTGAGGGGTCTGGAGGAGAACAATTGGATTAAGGATGAGCAGATATGGATAAGAGTAATGTGGATGGAACTATGCAACTATGCACTAAGTGTGAAGATCTTTCTATTACATGTTAATACTCTTTAATGACAGGATCAAGACCATTCCTAAGAAAAAGAAATGCAAAAAGGCAAAATGGTTGTCTGAGGAGGGCTTACAAACAGCTATGAAAAGAAGAGAAGCAAAAGGCAAAGGAGAAAAGGAAAAATATACTTACTTGAATTCAGAGTTCCAAAGAATAGCAAGGAGAGATAAGAAAGCCTTCCTCAGTGATCAATGCAAAGAAATAGAGGAAAACAATAGAATGGGAAAGAGATCACTTCAAGAAAACTAGAGATACCAAGGGAACTTTTTAGGCAAAGATGGGCACAATAAAGGACAGAAATGGTATGGACCCAACAGAAGCAGAAGATATTAAGAAGAGGTGGCGAGAATACACAGAAGGGTTATACAAAAAAGATCTTCATGACCCAGATAATCATGATGGTGTGATCACTCACCTAGAGCCAGACATCCTGGAATGCAAAGTCAAGTGGGCCTTAGGAAGCATCACCATAAACAAAGCTAGTGGAGGTGATGGAATTCCAGTTGAGATATTTCAAATCCTAAAAGATGATGCTGTGAAAGTGCTGCACTCAATATGCCAGCAAATTTGGAAAACTCCACAGTGGCCACAGAACTGGAAAAGGTCAGTTTTCATTCCAATCCCAAAGAACGGCAATGCAAGGAATGCTCACACTGCCACACAATTGCACTATCTCACATGCTAGCAAAGTAATGCTCAAAATTCTCCAAGCCAGGCTTCAACAGTACGTGAACTGTGAATTTCCAGATATTCAAGCTGGATTTAGAAAAGGCAGAGGAACCAGAGATCAAATTGCCAACATCCGCTGGATCATCAAAAAAGCGAGAGAGATCCAGAAAACTTCTGCTTTATTGACTATGCCAAAGCCTTTGACTGTGTGGATCACAATAAAGTGTGAAAATTTTTTCAAGAGGTAGGAATACCAGACCACCTGACCTGCCTCCTGAGAAATCCGTATTCAGGTCAAGAAGCAAGAGTTAGAACTGGACATGGAACAACAGACTGGTTCCAAATTAGGAAAGGAGTATGTCAAGGCTATATGTTGTCACCTGGATTATTTAACTTATATGCAGTGTACATCATGAGAAATGCTGGACTGAATGAAGCACAAGCTGGAATCAAGATGGCTGGGAGAAGTATCAATAATCTCATATATGCAGATGACACCACCCTTATGGCAGAAAGCAAAGAAGAACTAAAGAGCCCCTTGAGGAAAGTGAAAGAGGAGAATGAAAAAGTTGGCTTAAAACTCAACATTCATAAAACTAAGATCATGGCATCTGGTCCCATCACTTCATGGCAAATAGATGGGGAAACAGTGAAAACAGTGAAAGACTTTATTTTGGGGGGCTCCAGAATCACCGCAGATGGTGACTGCAGCCATGAAATTAAAAGACGCTTGCTCCTTGGAAGAAAAGTTATGACCAACCTAGTCAGCATATTAAAAAGCAGAGACATTACTTTGCCAACAAAGGTCCGTCTAGTCAAAGCTATGGTTTTTTCAGTAGTCATGTATGGATGTGAGAGTTGGACTATAAAGAGAGCTGAGCACTGAAGAACTGATGTGTTTGAACTGTGGTGTTGGAGAAGAATGTTTAAGTGTCCCTTGGATAGCAAGGAGATCCAACTGGCCCATCCTAAAAGCAATCAGTCCTGAATATACACTATAATGAATGATGCTGAAGCTGAAGCTCCAGTACTTTGGCTACCTTATGCAAAGAACTGACTCATCGAAAAAGATCCTGATGCTGGGAAGGATTGAGGGCGGGAGGAGAAGGGGACAACAGAGGGTGAGATGGTTGGATGGCATCACCAACTCAATGGACATGAGTTTGAGTAAACCCTGGGAGTTGGTGATGAACAAGGAAGCCTGGCATGCTGCAGTCCATGGGGTCGCAAGGAGTCGGACACGACTGGGCAACTGAACTGAACTGAATGGCGGGGTTAATTGACTCTAGTCAGTAGGAAGAGTGGGTGCAGGGAAGAATATCTTTGGATCCTCTGAGCTGTCTGTTGGTATTCCTTGCTCAATTTTGTTAGCAGATACACAAATTCTGCCATTATTGCCTGGAAGCCCGTGGTGATTAAGACCTCCAGGGCTGATAGTATAGGCCCTCACATCCTCTGCCTGGTAAGCCATTTAAATTAGCAGCGATGGTAACTGAGCGTGAGAGGGAAATAAGCTGGGAAATAGACGAAGAAGGTGATAGAAACTTCACCACCCCATGACCAACTGTAAGGGCTGGGCCTTTTTTCTCTGGTTCACCTTAATAGTGAAAGCTTCCCTAGGAATAGAAAGGAGTTGTTTCAAGATGGCATAAATTTAATAGAGAAAGTGAGCACAAAGTGTAGTATAGTAGATTCTGTATTGTGGGCTTCCCAAAGTTCTCACACCCACTTAAAGATTTAGACACTCGTTTACCCAGCTGCACAAGTCCTACCTGCAAATAGCCTACAGTTGAGTTCTTCACCAGGCATTGCTCTCAACTTAAGGGAGCTCCTCTCGTAGGTGACACTCCTCCCTGGGGTAGCACACATTCAATGGCTTGTCCAAATAGGAGTGAAAAAGCACAGTTTTCTAGCCTCAGTTCAGGACCTCTCTCAAGGGCCATCCCAACTTTATAGTCCCTATGGGATCTGTTGAGTCTCTCTTGCAAGTGCAGCTCAACTTCTCCCTCTGCCTGGCCCTGCTTCCCTCACTCGTTATGGGTGTTGATTCTGCTGAGAAGTCCCTGTGGATGTTGTTACCAAGAACGCGAAAATCTCTCCCTCAGAAACTGTTTCCCAAAGGAACCCAATCTGTGACAATGATAACATAGGAAGGATAAGAAAGCAGAGTTAGACAAAAGAAGACAAAATTTTTCTATAATTCTCTCACCTATTAATAATTTAGTGTATTTCCTCTCTAGTCTCTTTTCTATGAATCTCTCTCTCTCTCTCTCTATATATATATATGTATAGATATATGTTGGTATGTATATATTTTATGTTTTTTTACCATGCATACTGTTTTGATACTTTTAAAACAATACATTATGAATATCTTACCTCTTCTATAATAGCACTCAGTTGCTACATAATTCATAATATGGATGTACCAGTA
Source organism: Bos indicus x Bos taurus (assembly GCF_003369695.1). NCBI lineage: Eukaryota > Metazoa > Chordata > Mammalia > Artiodactyla > Bovidae > Bos > Bos indicus x Bos taurus. The sequence goes on along the minus strand of NC_040085.1, from coordinate 60,436,461 downwards.
TTTTATTGTGTGGTTTCTAATTTTTCATTATTATAAATAATGCTGAAATCATCTTTATAGTTAAATCTTTTCCTACTCGTGGTTATTTCCCTTATTTATGAATGTAGAATTGTTGACCAAAGTTATGGACAACTATATAAAATCAAAACTATCCTCCAAGTAGATTATATAATTGATTCTTTAAAATATGATATGTCTTGATTCTCAGTCCTCTAGTATTGGCATGGTGGGTGTTGACAAAGATGATTTGCCAGAGATTTATCCTTTTTGCCAGAGATTTATCCTTTTTAATCTTTATAAGAGTATGTAGGCCTTGTTTTAGGCTTCCCAGACGGTACTAGTAGTAGAGAACCCACCTGCCAGTGTAGGAGACATAAGAGGGACAGGTTTGATTCCTGGGTTGGAAAGATCCCTGGAGGAGGGCATGGCAACCCACTCCAGTATTTTTGCTTGGAGAATCCCATGGACAGAGGAGCCTGGTGGGCTATGGTCCGTAGGGTCACAAAGAGTTGGGCACGACTGAAGTGACTGAGCATGGCACGGCCCGGGCCATGTTTTATATATGTAGGTTTACTTCAGGGATTTTATTCCTGATATCTCATCCAGTATATGGGAGGATATGAAGGTGCATAGATTTCTCTCCATTTTTCAATTGTTTGTTTTAAACAGGAGAAGGGAGGGCAGATAAGACCCTATCCTTTTGTATCATATGTTAACTCCTAGTCCCCTTCAATACCCTTTACCTTTTTATCTAAATAATTTCTAAATATGAAAAGAAGTGCCTGGAACTACACTACTGTTCTTCAGAAGGGATAATTATGCAACATTAAAGAGTGGAGAGGGCACTCTCAGCCAGAGGCAGAGCCCTCGTTCCAATTAATGAACTTCTTGGAGGAGAGCATAAGTAATTGGTTTTGAGCTTGTTTCCACTGCCTTTAAAGGACAATTGAAGGGCTCATCAAGATGTGCCAAATGTTTATAGAGTGCTTCTTTGGATGAGTATCTGTTTTAAATAAGTGAATTTAAAGGGGTCTTTAACTCACTTAAATTACACCAAGATGGGAGACTGGAGACAGGATATAACTTCCAGTTGAAATTCCTTGATCTCTGGTTTAGTCTTAATTTTATAGATAACAAAAGCCATCATTGGAAGAACTTTAACCAGTTATGTTCAAATGGTATTCAGATGGAACACAGGCTGCAGGCTATCTGCAAGCTTGTTGGTTCAGATCTGTTTTCTTCTTAATGCAAACGTTTGGCATTTGTTGGTCCAGTGAGCACATACAGTTTGTAACTTGAAAAGTCTCGAGCCTTCCCTGGACAGAGGAAAGCGGGTTAAGAGAATGCCATACCTTGGTCACTGGCACCTGAAAACCATGGTGCTGTCGGGTGAGTCTGAGGAAATCAGCCGCAGGATTTGAGAGAGGCTCATCCTGAATTTCCCCTTCCTTCCTTCTGGGTGAAGCTCCGTTGGTAATTTCCTCATTCTGGGCTCTGGACCCAGCCTAGTGCACTGAAAGCTTCAGTAAAGTACACACTTGGCTGAAGAACTGGGAGAAGCTGTATGATATGAGAGATAGCAAGGGGGAGTCATTATAGGAGATGGAAGTCATGGAACAGGGCTCAGAAATGCTCAGAGAAAGGCAGGCTTAAACCTACAATGAGACAAGTGGACCAGCCTGAAACTTCATTGTACCCTGCCAGTAAATGAGGACAGGAAGACTAGTGGATGAAGACAGAGAACTGACATCTAGATTTGTCTCTGCCTCTAGCTGCATAGTCTTAGGAAAGTCATTTAATTTTCTAGGCCCTTGGTTTCAAATGTTATAAAATGAAGGATTCAGACAAGAAAATCACTTGGATCATTTTTTATTTTAATCTCTAAAATTCTCTGATTTTATTTCTAAGAATATGTTCCAATTATATCTAATTGCCTTTAAGATTCCAGGCACTTTTCATACTTGAACTGTGGACCTATTTGCTTCTCTTGTCTTAAAGCTTATTGAGTTAGCTGACTTTGAAATTACTGCTCACTTCTCTCCCCTTTACTCTGAACCCTTACGGACATCACCCTTTTTCACCACAGTGTTCAAATGCACAGCAGGAAGATGACCCTTGACCTCATGCAGGCTCTCAGTCCTGCCCAGGGATCCTATTGCTTTTCCCTACTCTGATCTTTCCCCTACTTTCTTAGGTAACTATTTCACATCTTTCCATCTTCCTTCAATCCATTCAAACTTTTCCCCTTCTCTTGACTCTCAAATAATAAATCTGTGTCCTATTTTCCTGAGAAAAATGAAGCAGAAGAGGATTTATACAAGAGCCTGTTGCCTCATCTACCCACTTATCTGCACACATATTCAGCCTCTTCTTCAGTTAGAGTATATGAGTGATCAATATATTAATCTAAGGCTGACTCCTGTGCTTGTGACTAGACCCCATCTCCTCTCGCCTACTCAAGAGCACTGTTGTTCAGTCACTCAATTGTGTTCAACTCTTTGTGACCCCATGGACTGCAGCACACCAGGCTTCCCTGTCCTTCACCATCTCCCAGAGCTTGCTCAAACTCATGTCCGTTGAGTCAGTGATACCATCCAACCATCTTGTCCTCTGTCATACCCTTCTCCTCTTGACTTCAATCTTTCCCAGCATCAGGGTCTTGTCTTTTCTGAGAGTCAGCTCTTCGCATCAGGTGGCCAAAGTTTTGGAGCTTCAGCTTGAGCATCAGTCCTTCTAATGAATATTCAGGATTCAAAAGCATTACTCCAGCAATTGTCCCCTCCCCCTTTCACATCAGTTTTCTCTTTGTAATGGATCATTTCCATAGCATACAAACGTGCTGAAATACCATCCAGCTTAAATTTCTCTCTTGTTTCCACATGTCTTTTAAATATTGCTCCAATTCTCTAATTCTTTATACTATAAAATCTTTGGAAAATGTTGTCTCTACTCACTGTATACGACTTATTCCCTCCTTTTTTTATAGCCACTCCAGTGACTTCTTCTGTGTAGCTACATCTAGTTGTTAATTATTAGTCCTCACCTTACTTATCTCAGCAGTTGATCTAATTAGCCACTCTTTTTTGAAAAATATGTTTGCACTTAGCGTCTATCTTTTGGTTGTCATCCTATCTTACTCGCTATTCATCTTTCTTTCAGCATTGAGATGCTGCTCAAGGTTGTAGTCCTTAGAACTATTCTCTTCTGTATGGACCCAATGCCTAGCTGATCTCATCCAGCCTCATGACTTTAAGTTCATATGTACTCTGATGGCTCCCAAATACTTTGTCTCCAGCCCAGAAATTTCCTTTTACCTTCAGACTCATTTAGCTCACTATCTATTTTAGATAGGTATCTGACCGGCATCTCAAAGTTAATATATCTAAACCACATTCTTCCACCATTCTGAATCTGTGCTTCTCAAACAGTCATTGTCTCAAAGTACCTGGCATCTTCATCTCTCTAGTTGCTTAGACTAGGAGATAGTTATGAAATCTAAGCATCTCTCTAATTGCTTAGCCTATGGAGATATACTTATGAAAACTTCTGCTTAAATTCTATTCTGTTGGTGTCTCTACCTTCAAAATATATTCAGAGTTCAACTATATCTTATCACCTCCACTCCCGTTTTCATGGTCTCCCTAATTGGCTTGCTAATTCCTTGCTTCTGTTCTCAATATGGCAAATAGAACAATCATTAAAACTTTGAGTCAGGTTATGTGACTCCTTTGCTCACAGCTACCCTGGGAATTCTTATCTGGTTCATAACATAAAGCCTAAAATTATTATTATTTTTTTTTGACTACGTTGTGGCCCTTGCAGGATCTTAGTTCACTGCCCAGGGGTTGGACCTGTGCCCCTTGCATTGGGATCATGGACCACTGGACTACCAGGGAAGTCCCCTAAAACCTCAGATTCTTATAGTGGTCTAGGAAGTCTCTAAATTTTCTCCATCACACCTTTCCCCACTAATACTTCTCTCACCTTGTCTGCTACCACACTCTCATTCCCTCCACTTCAGCCACATTGGACCCCAACCTATTCCTGCTTCGGTGCCTTGTGTGTATTGTTTTCTTGGCTTGGCAGTGTCTTTTTGCAGACAACCACAAGGCTCACTATTTCATCACATATGAAATAGATGCCCACCCTGCATTTCTGTCCTTTTTACCCTATTTAATCTTTCATCATAACATTTTATCACTATCTGACATATATTGACTTTAAAATGTTTCTTTTGTCTGTCTTCCTTCTCTAGAGTGGAAGCTTCACAAGGGCAGGGCTTTGTTCTTTTTTCATTGCTGAGTTCCCAGGGCCTGTGCCTGGGCTTGGTGCGTAGTAAGTGCCCACTACTGATTTGTTGAGTAAATATGTGAATGAATGGGGGAGGTTCAGGTCATTCCCATACACTTGCCAAAAGATTGCCTCATGCAGGTGCTTCTCCATTAGCTTATGCATATGTGCATGTTCCCAATAGCATGCCAGAAGACAGAAATTCAGAAAGCACCATCCCAGTTGAAATCCATGGTCCTTTCGACACAGTTTTCTCTGGCCAACAACAATCCAAGGGAATTAGGTCAAAGCAGATATGTACACTTGATAGCACATTGTCATTGTTAGGCTAGATCTGCAATTCAAACTAGCTTGAACAAACAAACCAAGAAAGGAATATATTGGTTCCAGTAATTTGGAAGTATAATGGGTATTTTTAGGTATAGCTGGATTGTGAGACTCCAATGAAATAGTAACTTTGTATATATCTCTTGGATTCTTCTTTCCTGGATTGGCTTCATTCTCAATCAGGCTCTGTACAGATGATAGCAAAGAGAGCCTTAGGCAGTTGGTTCCAAGCTTATGTGGTCCCCAGCCCTACCACAGTTCTATGAAGTTGGCAGGCGCAAGCCATAAAAGGAAGCAAATCAGAGTAAACAAAAAAATGACATTGCTGCTCTGCTCCTCATGGCCATTTGTAAAGTTGATTTATTCAAAATTTTTAAATGTATTTTTATTTCCTTGAAGTCATTGACATAGAGTTGTCATTTTAGATTCAGCTGTCTTTGATTATCATGTTTCTCAGAACCCCATGTTTGTTTCCTCTGCAACTCTTTCTGGCATAATGTTATTGTTCCTAATAGCATTGATGAGTCTTTGGAAACTTTAGACCAAACACAATTCAAATGCTAGTTAGCCCCTTTGGTGCTGTTGTCATGACCTGATGAAAATTACATAGACTGGGGCAATGTCCATGGGATCTGATGCAAGTGGAGTGGTCCTCACCACCAAAATAGGCCTCATACCACCCTTATCCACAGGCAAAGATTAGTCAAATTCTGCTCCAAAGTAGATGCAGCTTGAGAACAAACTTTCAGCATAGGAAATCAATAGGTTCTACAGGCATTTCAGTCAAGAGATTTGGGACTGGTCAGTCTGAGTCCTTCTTTTAACATGAACCTGGGCTATCGTTTGCTCAGTCTGCTTGATCCAGGGAGTGGAATGGGCATCTTACCTTATTCCTAAGATAAAAGGCCTTTGCCATTATAAAGTCACAGTTCAACTCATCCCTAGAGAGCTCTGGCTGGAGAATTTCAGAAGGGAGGTGAGCAAAATAGAGGGAGAGATTAGACAGGTCAAGATTCAAAATGGGGGAGCTACAACACTAGTTCTGTTGATTTAAATAAGAGAAGAATTTATAAGAAAATATTGTGAGGTGGCCCACAAGACGACTAGAAAGCCTGGAGATTCAGGCCCAGGAAATTAACAGGAACATAGATTTTGTGCATTGAATTGTGTTCCTCTAAAAGACATGTTGACGTCCTAATCCCCAGTACCTGTGAAGGTGACCTTTATTTGGAAATAAGGTCATTGTAGATGTAATCAAGTTACAAATGTGGTCATATTGGGTTATGGTGGTCTCTGACCCAGTGACTGGCATCTTTTTAAGAGAAAGGAATGGGAGATTGATACAAAGAGACCCAGGAGAAGACACAGGTAAGAAGGCCATTGGAAGATAGATGTGCAGACTGGAGTGATGCAACCCCAAGCCAAGGGACACCAAGGATTGTCAGCAATCCTTGGGTAGTTTTAAGCTACCCAGTTTGTTGTACTTTGTTTTGGCAGCCCAGGGAAACTAACACAGTCAGGAAGCATTGTAGTGGGAGCCTCAGCCAGAATCATGCTGAGTCTGCAGATGTGATACGAGAGCTGCTGCTGGTTGCTCATGCTGGTGTCCCTGGCAGTAGTGCCCTCTCCTCTGGTCCAGGATGAATGCTCCATTCTCCTTGTTTGCTTGTATTCAAGTTCTAGGTAGGATTGTCTGGCTGGATAAAGTCTGGGTCACATGTGCCTACCCAAGGTGACCAGAGGAGAGAAAACAAGAATCTGGGAATTCGGAAAGTTACACAGTGTGTCTTTCTCAAAGATAAGACAGAACTTCAGATGCTAGGCAACCAAAAAAAGTCACTGTAACATGTATATGAAAGAAGGCAGCTGTTTTAAAATGTTGTTGTTCAGTCACCCAATTGTATCCAACTCTTTGTGACCCTGGGGACTGTAGCCCACCTCCCTATTCCTCACCATCTCCTGAAATTTGCGCAAGTTCATGTCCATTGCATCAGTGATGCCAACCAGCCATCTCATCCTCTGACACACTTCTCCTTCTGCCCTCAATCTTTCCCAGCCTCAGGGACTTTTCCAATGAGTCGGCTGTTTGCATCAGATAACCAAAATACTGGAGTTTCAGCTTCAGCATCAGTCCTTCCAATGAGTATTCAGGATTGATTTCCCTTAAGATTGACTAGTTTGATCTCCTTTCTGTCCAAGGGACTCTCAGGAGTCTTCTCCAGCACCACAGTTCGAAGGCATCAATTCTTTGGCACTCTGCCATCTTTATGGTCCAGCTCTCACAACTGTGCATGACCACTGGGAAGACCATAGCCTTGACTATATGGACCTTTGTTGGCAGAGAAATGTCTTTGCTTTTCAACACACTGTCTAGGTTTGTCATAGCTATCTTGCCAAGAAGTAATCACCTTCTGATTTCATGGCTGCAGTTAACATCCACAGTGATTTTAGAGCCCAAGAAGAGGAAGTCTGTCACTACTTCCACCTTTTCTCCTTCTATTTACTGGGAAGTAATAGCGCCGGATGCCATGATCTTACGTTTATTGATATTTAGTTTTAAGCCAGCTCTTTCACTCTCCTCCTTCACTCTTATCAAGAGGCTTCTTAGTTCCTCTTCACTTTCTGCCATTATAGAGTGGTATCATCTGCATATCTGAGGTTGCTGATGTTTCTCTCGCCTATCTTGATTCTAGCTTGTAACTCATCCAGTCTGGCATTTCTCATGATGTGCTCAGCATATAGCTTAAATAAACAGGGTGACAGCAGTCAGCCTTGTCATACTCCTTTCTCAATCTTGAACCAATCAGTTGTTCCATACAACGTTCTAACTGTTGCTTATTGACCTGTATACAGGTTTCTCAGGAGACAAGTAAGATGGTCTGGTATTCCCATGTCTAAATATCAATAACCTTTAAAAATAAATAAATAAATGTCAATAACCTCAGATATGCAGATGACACCCTTATGGCAGAAAGTGAAGAGGAACTAAAGAGCCTCTTGATGAAAGTGAAAGAGGAGAGTGAAAAAGTTGGCCTAAAGCTCAACATTCAGAAAACTAAGATCATGGCATCTAGTCCCATCACTTCATGGGAAATAGATGGGGAAACAGTGGGGACAGTGTCAGACTTTATTTTTTGGGGCTCCAAAATCACTGCAGATGGTGATTGTAGCCATGAAATTAAAAGACGCTTACTCCTTGGAAGGAAAGTTATGACCAACCTAGATAGCATATTCAAAAGCAGAGACATTACTTTGCCAACAAAGGTCCGTCTAGTCAAGGCTATGGTTTTTCCAGTGGTCATGTATGGATGTGAGAGTTGGACTGTGAAGAAAGCTGAGTGCCAAAGAATTGATGCTTTTGAAGTGTGGTGTTGGAGAAGACTCTTGAGAGTCCCCTGGACTTCAAGGAGATCCAACCAGTCCATTCTAAAGGAGATCATTCCTGGGTGTTCATTGGAAGGACTGATGCTAAAGCTGAAACTCTAGTACTTGGGCCACCTTATATGAAGAGTTGACTCATTGGAAAAGACTCTGATGCTGGGAGGGATTGGGGGCAGGAGGAGAAGGGGACGACAGAGGATGAGATGGCTGGATGGCATCACTGACTCGATGGACAAGAGTTTGAGTAAACTCCGGGAGTTGGTGATGGACATGGAGGCCTGGTGTGCTGTGATTCATGGGGTCGCAAAGAGTCAGACACAACTGAGTGACTGAACTGAACTGAACTGAACTTATAAGAGCTTTCCACAGTTTGTTTTGATCCACATAGTCAAAGGCTTTATCGTAGTTGGCAAAACAGAAGTAGATGTTTTTTCTGGAATTACCTTGCTTTCTCTATGATCCAGCAAATGTTGGCAATTTGATCTCTGGTTCCTTTTTTTTTTCTAAACACAGCTTGGATATCTGGAAGTTCTTGGTTCACATAATGCTGAAGCCTAGCATGCAAGATTTTAAGCATGACCTTACTAGCATGGGAGATGAGTACAATTGTCTGATGGTTAGCATATTCTTGTTACTACCCTTCTTGGGAATTGGGATGAGGATTGACCTTTTCCAGTCCTGTGGCCACTGCTGGGTCTTCCAGATTTGTTGACATATTGAATGCAACACCTTGATGGCATCATCCTTTAGGGTTTTGAAGAGCTCTACTGGAATTCCATCCCATCCACTAGCTTTATTAAGAGCAATGCTTCCTAAGGCTCATTTGACTTTGCACTCCAGAATGTCTCGCTCTGGGTGACTGACCACACCTTCATAGTAATCCGGTTCATTAAGATCTTTTTTGTATGGTTCTTCTGTGTATTCTTTCCATCTTTTCTTTATCTCTTCAGCGTCTACTAAGTGTATACCATTTCTGTCATTTATTGTGTCCTTTAAAATGTGTACATTTTAAAATGTAGTAGGTTGCAAATAATAATAATAACACTGAAATTTGTGAATAATTTGCATTTTGACATAAACTGGAGGGACTGCAAGTTTATCTTTTAATTTCCTTTTAGGTTCCTGGTAGAAGTTGGATATATTGTATATATCTTCATGGTATATACTTGAGAATGTCACATCTGAAAATGCCATTTTCTGGGCATCTCCGCAAAAAACAAGACAGGTGTATGTTGAAGTAGATGTTGTGTCAGCACAAATTTGAGCAGATTGTGAAGAAGAGGCGTGTGAAGAAGGCCAGAGGTGCTGTACACTGTGGAGGAGTGTAGGCTCTGAAGCAGGCCTCTGGGACTTGAGCCCTGGCTCTCCCACTTACTAGCTGTGTGATTTGACAGTGTTTTAACCTCTTAAAGCTTTGGCTTCCCTGTTTGCCAAATTGGGATGATAATACCCTTGTAAGGATTAAATGAGTTAAGCCACATACAGTGCTGGTATATAATAAGAACTAAAGGTTAGCTACTATCTCCTTACCAAGTTCTGAGCTTTGGAGAGGTTCTCTTTATCCTTTAGGGGATAGCATTTCTCAGCACAAAATTAAACAAAAACCAAAAACAGTATTCAGACAGCAAAAATATTAGTATTTTGCTTATACCATCTGCATGAAACTCTGTGTCTGGGTGCTTTACCTCTCCAGTCCAGAACCAAGATCAGTAGACGGTCTCAGGCCTCCAGGGACAGGGACTACAATGTATGCTTTGCAGTTATTAGTTGTTCAGTAAATATTTGCTAAGTGTACTGGGCAAGGCAAGCAAGGTGCTTGGCAGTTGCACCACCCATCCTAGAAAACCTCATTGCCTTCTATATCCCCATCTCTTTCTGAAGGTTTCTTACATTTAGCTTGTCTTACACTGTAGCTGTCATGCGTGCTAAGTTGCTTCAGTCATGTTCAACTCTTTGTGACCCTATGGACTGTAGCCCACCGGGCTCCTCTGTCCATGGGATTTCTCAGGCAAGAATGCTGGAGTGGGTTGCCATGCCCTCCCTCCAGAAGATCTTCCCAAGCCAGGGATCTCTTGCAGCTCCTGCACTGGGAAGCAGGTTCTTTACCACTAGCATCACCTGAGAGGCCCTAGTCTGAGGCAAACCCTGATTGTGGAAGTCAGTCCACACATCTCCTTGGTCTATCTTAGAGGAGACTTTGTGCAAACACAGAGTCTTCCTTGAAGAGGTCTAGTGGATCGTGACTAACTGACCCAATCAAAGCCACTTTTGGAACGTACTAATTGGAACTTGTAGAGAGGGCCAGAAGTTGGTAGGGGAAGCAGAGTTCAAGAAGCACACAGAGCAAAACTGCGAGTTAGCTGAATCCAGAAACAGACGCTTGAGGGAAAGAGAGAGAATTAGTGAATTGCTTTTTGCTGGCAGCAGAAATAAGGACAGGCATGCATAATGGCAGGCACACCAGTGCTGTACACGATGATCTCATTTAAACCTTATGGTAACGCAGTGAAATAGTTGCCATGTTTATTCTCCATTTTACACATGAGGTCATGAGGCCTAGGGAATTGAGTGTATTGTTAACAGTTGTGAAGTTAGAGAAGCTGAGTTGGATTGAAACCTAGGACCAGCCTATAAGCAGAAGCAGAGCAGCTGAAGCCACACTGGGCAGAGTGATGAACGCCTGCCACTGAGGCCACCGCAGTTGTGTCCCAAGTCCTTGTCCAGGCCTGCTTCCCTGGGAAGCCCAACTATGAATTCACTTTCACTGACTGTGTGTATAATAAATGCTCCTCTGAGGAAGGAGAGAAGGAAACTTGAAAGGCTTTTGTTTGCTAAAGGCTCACTACTCAAGGTAGGTTTCAGGAATAGCAGATTTGGCATTACTTTGACTTATTAGAAATGCAGTATCCGGGTGCTTCCTCGAGCCCTCCTAAATCAGCCTTCCTTTTAATAATCAACACAAACTCTACATATTTGGTATGTCCATTAAAGATGGAAAAGCATTTCTCTGACACATTGGTTGTCACACGTAGCTGCATACTGGGAGTTTAAAAAGATACAGTTGCCTGGGTCTCTAGCCCTGGGTCCTACGGATTTAGTTGGTGTGAGCTGTGGCCTGGACATGGTGCCTTTTGGCTCCCCATGTGATTCTAGTGTACAGCAGAAATTGAGAACCCCTGACCTAAAACCTCTAATCTTGGTGTAAATACCTGATATGCAAGGGGCTGAGGCATAATTTGATTGACGACTGTGAAATCATGAATATCAGTTAAAGTCAATACAGATTTGTTCACCAAATCATAGGTGACGAGAAATGCTTGAAGCTATAGAAGGATTAACCATAAAATAAAATGAATGTGATGAAATTAAAATTACTGTGGATGACTACTTCCAACTTTTCCCCTTCTCCTGCACACTGCGGAAGACCTCGCTTGCTCATGTGTTTTCCTCTTCCTGCTCTCAAGTGACGGTTCTATCTCTTGAGTGCTTAAATGATATAGGCTCATGAGGAAAAGGAGGAAAGGTGGAAGACAGAAGGTAGTGGCCAGAATAGAGTTTTAAGAAATTTGGTGGTGGGTTTGGAGGAGTGATGTTGGTAAGTATGGGTTTTGAGGAAACTGGGGAGAGGATTAAAAAATGTATGGTAAGTGTGGAAATTTTACTGATTAGAGTCTCATTAGCATTTTTAAGAGATGTAAGGAGAGCACTGAATATCTTTTATAAAAATTCTTGTATGGAAATATACATAAGAAAATTTACCATTTTAATTTTTAAAGTATACTGTGGCATTAAGTGGCATTAAGAATATTCACATTGTCGTGCAACCATCACCACTGTCCATTCCCAGAATTCTTTCATCATCCAAACAGAAACTTGACCCATTAAATAATAACTCTTCATTTCTACCCCTCCCCCACCAGCCCCTGGTAACTACTACTATACTTTCTATCTCCATGAATGATTATTCTTGGTACCTCATACAAGTGGAATCATGCAATATTTGTCCTTTTGTGTCTGGTTTATTTCACATAGCTGTGAATTTCTTTTATAATTTGTTTTAACCTCTTAGACTATGCTCTATAAATTATGACTTATTTGGGAACTGAAGCATGTGTGACTTAGCTTTTTTAGTGCTGCAGTAGTGTAGTGCTGCTTTTCTTGACAGGGCTTGAACTTAGGAGATGATTATACTAAGAGGTAAGCCAAGCTAAAAGTAAAAATAGTTTCAGGAAAGGTTGAGATAACCTTGTTGATGACAGAGCATGCAGGCTTTTAAGGAAGACCGATATCTAAGATTGACAGTCTGTGATACTGCTTATAATTGCTTCATCCAGTTTGCTAACAAAGGCTTTTTGGTATTTCTGGTTGAGAGTGGGTCACATGCTCTTTACCTATTCCTGTTTTCAACTTCTTCCCAAACTAAAATGCTGTTTTAGCAATTATCACTCCCTCTTTTTGGCTGTGGAGACGTTGGTTGATTTGGCTTGTGTGAACAAAGATATTAATGTGATGAGAGCAGGGTGGGGTTTTTTGGTTTTGTTTTTAGAAAAGTATGCTTTAAATCTCATGAGTAAGCCTTAGAACACATCAATCATTTCTGAAGTGATCACTTGGGCTTTATCCCACAACTGTTAAAGAACAGGAAGTTAGAGGGACATCACCATTTTCTCTCAGAGTATTTTAGAACATTTATGATCAATCTGTGAGCCTTTTCAGGAAATACTCAAAATAAATTGTCATGTACTAGTTATATGATTTTTCACAGATTTTTTCGACATTGTTGACTCAATTTTTTAAAATTTTGTAAGTGTGAGTGGTTGTGCCTACCTAGAATTCAAGGAGCTAGTATCTACATGGAACGCTCTCCATAAATTATAGTTGTCTGTGTTGATTCTGTACCATGATAATGTCTTTTGCAGACATCTACACTTTAGGTAGAATATGGAATTTCATTGGCAAAGAAGTCCGTAGGTATTGTTATATAATACTTCTTTATTAATAAGATAATAGCATACTGTTGTCTTCAGTTGGCCTCACTAAAAGCAGAGCCTGAGATAGGGCTTCAACTGCTCTTTGGTAAGAATCTATAAGGTAATGAGGGAGACAGGATAGGAAGGGGAAGGGCCCAATTAAAGATATGGCTTAAGATAAAATCAAGCCTTCTAGCTTGATGTTGGAGCATGAGGGGGAACTGCTGGAATATAAATGCTACCACAGAATCATCCCAGGCAGCAGTTCAGGCTTTCATTATGTAGTGGGGCCACTTTAGGACTCTAAAACTTTTATGGAAAGCTTGTGGAACCATCAAGAATAGCTATTTGCTGTGACATCTGTGTCCACTAACTTTAAAATGGCTATGCAGTAGAGCCTCTTAACCAACTCTTAGTGATGAATCAAGCCAAAATTGCTTCACAATGGAAAACAAAACATTTATTTGTTCATGAATTTAACTTCTATTTCTTAAACATCTGTTAGATGCGTAGAAATGTACTAGGCACAAAAATCAAGGTCAAAACAATAAGAATTATCAATGGAGATTTTTTAATTACTTAAAGGACAGCTTGTTGAAAGAGGACAGCAATAACCATTTCTTCCAGGACTTTCAATTAAGTACCTAGACTGATAAAGGTAATGTGGTGTTTAAACTGTATTTTTGAAAAAGGATACTACAACTTGTTTAAATTAGTTCTTTACATGACTAGTTGAACTTGGAAAGTTGAAACATTAGCAGCAAAAGTGGTACCCTGTTTCTGCTTCAAGCAATTGCACATGAAAATCAGGGGAAATTTGTGGTAGTTGAGGTAGGGCTTTGGAAATCAGTAAATTTAAAATGCACCCTTTGAAATAAATCTAGAAATCAGTGGGTTTTTTTAACATAAAAACATGTAACCCTGTTTAATATTATTGAACAATAAGTACTTTTAGATACAGTAATAAAGGGTTCTTATGGAGTAGGCAAAGAACTAAATGTTTTCATTTTGACTCAAGTTCTTGCCCTTACATATATTTGATGAGCTCAACCAGACATATGGAAACAAAAGGAGAAAAAAATCCACAAACTTCCTCTAACCTTCTTACTGTATGTATGTGGTGTGCTGTGCTCAGTTCTGTCCGACTCTTTGTGACCCCATGGATTGTAGCCCGCCAGGCACCTCTGTCCATGGAATTTTCTAGGCAAGAATACTGGAGTAGGTTGCCATTCCATACTCCAGGGGATCTTCATGACTCAAGGATCGAAGCTATGTCTCTTGCATCTCCTGCATTGGCAGGCAGCTTCTTTACTATTGTGCCACCTGGAAACCTTATTACTAAGCCCACGTTGTGCTGTGTTGTGCTTGGTCACTTAATCATGTCCGACTCTTTGAGACCCCATGGACTGTATCCTGCCAGGCTCCTCTGTTTCATGGGGATTCTCCAGGCAAGAATTACTGGAGTGGGTTGCCATGCCCTCCTCCAGGGATTGAACCCAGGTCTCCTGCATTGCAGGTGGATTCTTTACCAGCTGAACTACCAGGGATGCCCTATGCTATGCTATGCTAAGTCGCTTCAGTCATGTCTGACTCTGTGTGACCCCATAGACAGCAGCCCACCAGGCTCCCCCGTCCTTGGGATTCTCCAGGCAAGAACGCTGGAGTGGGCTGCCATTTCCTTCTCCAGTGCATGAAAGTGAAAAGTGAAGGTGAAGTCGCTCAGTCGTGTCCGACTCCTAGCGACCCCATGGATTGCAGCCTAACAGGCTCCTCCATCCATGGGATTTTCCAAGCAAGAGTGCGGGAGTGGGGTGCCATTGCCTTCTCTGCAGGGATGCCCTACTAAGCCCATGTTTGGGAATAATAATTGGTGTACTTCATACAATGAGCTGGGAAACGTGTCTTGTCATGGTTCTTCTTTCATAAGCAGCAGAGATGAACTTTGAATAACTTAAGCAGAGGGAGAGTTTACTGGAAGGATATATAATAGTTCTTAGAATAGAAGAGAAAACTTAGGCACCTGGCTTGGAAAGGACAGGAATCATTATGACAGAATCTGAGGATCCAGGTAACAAAAATGGATGGTCTCTCTTCAGAACGTGTCTGCTGCGTTGAATCCACTTCTGGCATTTTTTAGTCTATGACATTTTACTTAAAGCCCAAATCTCATTTATCTCAATGTTTCATTTGAGTGTAAAATTCTTCTAGTTTTCTTGTAAGTTTAATTTTCCATTTTCATCCCCGTTAGAAAGGCCAGCAGAGTCCTTTGTGTTTCCATGTCTCCTTTAAAGGATATTTTTCTCCTTTTTACCCTGGTATATATTCCTAGACTTAATATTGGTTCAAATACAGGTGTACTTACATTTAAAAACAGATATAAGGAAATGACTACACTACCTAAGCTCAGCTAACATGAGCTAAAGTTAGAAAAACACGTTTTCTTTTTGTTATTCCTGCATAAACCATACTACTAGTCTTCATTATCAGAGCATTATTGAAATACCTTCACTGTTTATTTGTTCATTCATTCACTCATTCATTTTTATTTATTCACCAAACAGTTATTAGCTACCTACATTTGTCATGCCTTACTTTTTTTCCCTAGGGCTTCCCTGATAGCTCAGTTGGTAAAGAATCCACCTGCAATGCAGGAGACCCTGGTTAGATTCCTGGGTCAGGAAGATCCACTGAATAAGGGATAGACTACCCACTCCAGTATTCTTGGGCTTCCCTTGGGGCTCAGCTGGTAAAGAATCTTCCTGCAATGTGGGAGACCTGGGTTTGATCCCTGGGTTGGGAAGATCCCCTGGAGAAGGCGAAGGCTACCCACTCCAGTTCTGGCCTGGAGAAGTCCATGGGGTCGCAAAGAGTTAGACACAACTGAGTGACTTTCACTTTCAGAGTTTGTTTGGCTTTTAAATGGACTTAGGAAAAAGGAGGGTAAGAGGAAGATTTCAGTGAAGTTAGCACAAGCTGGTCAGAGGGGACCAGAAAGAAATTTGTGATGTAGTTTCTCACTTTTGAGTCTGTATCACTGACATAGTCTAAATTTCCAGATCCTGAAGCTTATTGTTCCTGCTGCAGAAGCAACCTACCTGGCATCAGAGTTTTTCCATCCTCTACTTACCTGGGCAAAGAAGGAGCTTAGAGGATAAAGATTTAAGTGCTCCTGAAGGGCATGGGACTCAGGGCTCCCAGGTAAGGGTGGATCTGGTAGGGTTGTTGTCTTATAGAAGCATAAATAGCAGTCCTACAACTGACTTTTTCTCTGCTCTACTGCTTGTATTCCCATCATGTCAGGTGATCTAATAACCTATGATACCTTTTCTTCTTCAAGTCTAGGGTCTGATATTGCATTTGGCTCTCATGTCTCTTTAATTTTACTTAATCTGTAACAAAGAATGCTCAAGCTACCGCACAATTGCACTCATCTCACACGCTAGTGAAGTAATGCTTAAAATTCTCCAAGCCACGCTTCAGCGATACGTGAACTGTGAACTTCCAGATGTTCAAGCTGGTTTTAGAAAAGGCAGAGGAACCAGAGATCAAATTGCCAACATCCGCTGGATCATGGAAAAAGCAAGAGATTTCCAGAAAAACATCTATTTCTGTTTTATTGACTATGCCAAAGCCTTTGACTGTGTGGATCACAATAAACTGTGGAAAATTCTGAAAGAGATGGGAATACCAGACCACCTGACCTGCATCTTGAGAAACCTATATGCAGGTCAGGAAGCAACAGTTAGAACTGGACATGGAACAACAGACTGATTCCAAATAGGAAAAGGAGTACATCAAGGCTGTATATTGTCACCCTGCTTATTTAACTTCCATGCCGAGTACATCATGAGAAATGCTGGGCTGGAGGAAGCACAAGCTGGAATCAAGATTGCCGGGATAAATATCATTAAGCTCAGATATGCAGATGACACCACACTTATGGCAGAAAGTGAAGAAGAACTAAAGAGCCTCTTGATAAAAGTGAAAGAGGAGAGTGAAAAAGTTGGCTTGAAGCTCAACATTCAGAAAACTATGATCATGGCATCCGGTCCCATCACTTCATGGCAGATAGATGGGAAAACAGTGGAAACAGTGACAGGCTTTATTTTTGGGGGCTCCAAAATCACTGCAGATGGTGACTGCAGCCATGAAATTAAAAGATGATTACTCCTTGGAAGGAAAGTTATGACCAACCTAGACAGCATATTCAAAAGCAGAGACATTACTTTGCCAACAAAGGTCCGTCTAGTCAAGGCTATGGTTTTTCCAGTGGTCATGCATGGATGTGAGAGTTGGACTGTGAAGAAAGCTGAGTGCCGAAGAATTGATGCTTTTGAACTGTGGTGTTGGAGAAGACTCTTGAGAGTCCCTTGGACTGCAAGGAGATCCAACCAGTCCATCCTAAAGGAGATTAGTCCTGGATGTTCATTGGAAGGACTGATGTTGAAGCTGAAACTCCAGTACTTTGGCCACCTGATGCGAAGAGTTGACTCATTTGAAAAGACCCTGATGCTGGGGAACATTGAGAGCAGGAGGAGAAGGGGACGAGAGAGGATGAGATGGTTGGATGGCATCACCGACTCGATGGACATGGGTTTGGGTAGGCTCCGGGAGTTGGTGATGGACAGGGAGGCCTGGTGTGCTGCGGTTCATGGTGTTGCAAAGAGTCAGACACAACTGAGCAACTGAACTGAACTGAATCTGTAACATTTCCACAGTCTTTCTGTCTTTTACGTTAGCATTTTTGAAGAATTATAGCCCTCACTACACCTCCTCCCCTGTCCTTTTTTTTCCCCCCTCTGGCCGTGCTGTGCAGTTTGTGGGATCCTGCAATAGAAACTCTGAATCCTAACCACTGGACTGCCAGGGAATTCCTGAACCCTACCCGTTTTAAAAATAGAATAATCCTCATTTTAGGTCTGTCTGACATTTCCTTGTGATTAGAGTGAAGTGATACGTTCTAGGCCAGAGTACCACATAGGTGATATTGTGTCCTTCTCAGAGTACCATGTCTGTTCACATTGGTAATGTTAATTTCAATGACTTGCTCAAGGTGTATTCCAAATTCTCCATTATATAATTAGTGTTTCTCTCCTCACTTTTGCATCTAGTAAGAACAATCCATGAGGAGACACTTTATGATGCAAACATTCTCATCAAAATTTTCTCTAGATGTAGCATCCATTGATGAATCTTGTCTCATCTAATCTTCATTTTCATGGTTGCAAAAGAATGGTCCTCCAGGTCTAATACTACTTCCCCACCCACCAGTAAGCCATTGAATTTCATTACAGCTGAGGATTCCCTTTTCCCTCATTTAATTTTATTTACTGTCCATTTATTATTGATATGGACTTGTGAATTCCCATTTTTTTAGTGGTTTATAATTGATTGCTGTACTTCTTTTGATACTCAAATTCATATATTTTTGCTTATGTAAATTACTAGGCAAATGTAGCTTTAGGCAGTTTACCAACATCCAGTTGGGTTATAGCCACTTAGCCCCTTCTAAAGTATAGAAATTTGGGAGCCTAGCCCTGTTATGTACCAGGTGCAATGCTGAGCAATTTAATTTCAGTGTATGTGGCATACATATATGTGCTTAGATATGAATAGACGATAGCTCACAAAAAACTGATAGCAGGGCCTACTTTGAGAGAAGGAGATGGGGGAGGAGGACTGGGGTTTGAAGTTGGAGAGAAATTTTCACTTTTGTAATATTTGAATTTTTTAAAAAATCAGGGACATGTAACAAGTTATCAGTTCTTTTAAAATGTTTGTTTTCTTGTTGAATGGTTATCAGCAAAACCAGATCAGTTTGGTTCTGCCACTGAAGAACACATTTTGTTTTCCCTGTTACTAAACTTCTCAGCTTTGTGTGAAAGCTTTCTAGGCACACAGTCTTCACTGCCTTTTGTAGAATTGTTTGGTGACTACCCTTAGTGTGGGTCTGTCTTTGAAAGCAAGCTTTGAGTACCAGCACTGTAGATTTTGATTGACCCGTGGCCCTCAGTTCTCAGACTCAGAGTGTGACTGTACTGCCAGTGTTAATGCAGTGTAATTGCCATAGCAGTGGAGTGCTGCTTCCACCCTGACCTTCATTCTAGAAAGTTTTACAAGCTGGTAGAGGGGAGACTGTATGCGAAGTTGTTAGATTAAGTGCTCATCTCAAACTAATTTCTCAATCATTTGGCTGCATGTGTCCTAGGTAAGTAATGATGGCTGGATTTGTTCATGGCAGTGCTTTGGAATCTTAATAATTCTCAGGGTGTCTGCTATTGAGTAGCTGTCCTTTCCACATTTTAGATAATTGAGACCATTTTTTTTCTATAAATCTACACACAATATATCCTAAAGTTTCTTCCTCACTTAAAATAAACCAGTACATTCAAGACACTTGATCTCACTGTGGTAAGAAATCTCTGAACCTTGCAAAGCTCTGGATGCTCTGGCTCAGCGCAGAGAACTTTGTAACACACAACCCAGAGGGAAGCTCGGTTGGCCCCCTCACAAGCAGACTTGTGTAATTACTCCTCCATTAAGCCTGCATGCAGACCACACTGAACTCAACCATAGTCATCCTTCTTGAAAAAAAATAAAATAAAGTGGCCTTATTATAAACATGGGCAAGCTGGATTTTTTTGAGGGGCTTTTGCATTTTGGAGCCTTGTGGTTTTCTTCATCTATTTGATAATCATTAACATGCGCAGCAGTTAACCTTCCAGCAATGTGAAACTTTATATCTGAGCTTTGCAGCATCTGTCTTGAAACACAGACTGAGGTTTGCTGAGGCTGTTTTTATAATCACTGGTGGTAAAAATCAGGAAGATGCAAAATGGGCGTGTATTGAAGTGTAGTTCATCCAACATTCTAGACCTTAAATTAGAGTGATGAGCATAAACACTGCAAACAGAGTTTTTTTTTTTCCCAACTAAATTGCAATTATATTTTAAATTACCTACAATTACCAGAAACCATCTCAAAGCTAGAAATTAACTTCTTAGGCACTGGTCCCAGCAGATCAGCTGTTAAATAGACCATCTTGTGTAGCTGACCTCCCACTCTAGTTTCACTCACACACAGCCTCACACGAACCAAGCAAGGCAGAGCCCCAGGGCGGGGCACAAGTTTCACAGTCACGTGATAGGCGTGACAGCCCAACAGGATTGTGCAGCCATATTTTTACAACTTCCTGAATTACAGTTTCATCCAGGTTCATGATGTTTAGCTGAAATACTGTGCTTGTTTTCTTTTTGCAAGCAAGTGACCATTTTATTTTAGATTTTAGTTGAATTATTTTATGCAGCAGGTTTTGTCATCTGAAATTTAGGAGCCACTAGGACTATTTCTGACTGGTCACTGTGTGACCTTGGTTAAAGTTCTTATCTTCTGGGCTTCAGAATGGGATGAGCAGTTGGGAAAGTGCCAGGTGGCCTCCCGTCAGGGCACCTGCCAAGTGGCCTACGTACATGGGTAGATTCTTTCCCATCTTGTAGTCAGTCTGCTCCCTGGTCCTGTGTTGCCACCTCCCTTTCAATGAGAGAATGGGGATACTTCCTGGCTAGTATATAACTCAGGAGAAAGCAATGGCACCCCACTCCAGTACTCTTGCCTGGAAAATCCCATGGATGGAGTAGCCTGGTAGGCTGCAGTCCATGGGGTCTGGAAAGTCAGACACGACTGAGTGACTTCACTTTCACTTTTCACTTTCATGCATTGGAGAAGGCAATGGCAACCCACTCCAGTGTTCTTGCCTGGAGAATCCCAGGGACAGGGGAGCCTGGTGGACTGCCATCTATGGGGTCGCCCAGAGTCAGACACGAATGAAGCAACTTAGCAGCAGCAGTATATAACTCAGCACATAGTTGAGTTGAATTCAGCATGGTAGAGTACTTTAAAATGTTGAAATTTATACTTAATACATTTCAGAATGGATGAACTAGTTTAAACCTCATGGCCTCTTGTTTCTCCAGGAACCCATGATGATCCTCTTTTCTTGAATCCAGTTTCTTGTCTTGAATTCACTCCCCTAACTGTCCCTAAAGTGATTTTTCTGAAATGCAGAGCAATGCCAATTTCCTTCTTAAAAATTTTCAAATTTTCCATTTGCCAAGAGCCATCCTGATTAGATCCCTGCCAACTTCTCTGCTTCACACTTCACTTCCACAGTATGAAGTTATTTCCAATTCTCTCCCATACACCACTCTTGTATTCATATAAAACACTTCGTTTTGTACTGTCGATTTTTTCTGGCTTGCTCGCCTCTCACTTGGCTAAATCTTACAGCGGTGTTTAAGACTGTTTAGATCGTACTTGGAGTGCATGTTTGTGTCCCCTCAAAATTCATATTATGGGCTTCCCCGCTGGCTCAGTGGTAAAGTATCTGCCTGCAATGCAGGAGACCCAGGTTCAATCCCTGGGTCGGGAAGATCTCTTAGAGTAGGAAATGGCAACCCACTTCAGTATTCTTGCCTGGAGAATTCCATGGACAGAGAAGCCTGGTAGGCTACAGTCCATGAGGTCACAGAGTCAGATACAACTGAGCATGCACAGCAAAATTCATATATTGAAATCTTAACCCTCGATGTCATGGTATCAGCAGGTACCTTTGGGAGGTGATCAGGTCATAGGCAGAGCCTGCATGAACAGGATTAGTGCCCTTAAAAAGAGGCCCCAGAAAGATCACTTGTCCTGTCTGCCATGTGAAGTTGCAGTGAGAAGACAGCCATCAGTGAGGAAGCGGACTTGCACCAGACACCAGATCTGCCAGTGCCATCATCCTCATTTCCAGAATTGGAAAAAGTCAATTTCTATTGTTTATAAGCTCCCCAGTTTATGGTATTTTGTTATATCTGCCCAAACTAAGACAGACCATATTCCCCAGAAAGCCTCTCTGAAAGTCCCTACAGTCTAGTAGATAATAGTTTTTAATTTATTCACTTAATTCATATAAAGTTGAGTGCTTATTATGTACTACTCAGTGGTATTAACTAATGAGGGTCATTTTCCTCTATGAGTCGCTCTGCTCATCTCTAGGTATCAGGGAAGAGAAGAGAGCGTCCAAAGAGAGTGAGTTAGATTTCCTGGTGCACATTACCGGGAGGGCCAGATGGATGACCTTCAGGGCATGTTTGGGAGGCCTTATCTGAGAGCTGCAGAAGGGTGATGTAGAACAAATAACTACAATCATTTCTCTCAACTATGAACTCTATAAAGTTGAACTTGAGCTTAAAGTAAAAGATGGTTTTTATTGAACTAAGTTTGGTTAATGTGCTAGACCTTACACTATTAATTATACTATTATGCTATTAATGCACCCTTCCTTATACTATTAATGATGTAATATTGGAGTTACATTAAAATAGTATGATTAGGGGATAAACCAGAAAGAGGATTTGTTTTGATTATTCTGTGCCCTATAAGTCATGTCAGTGACTTGATTAAGTAATGCTTCTTTAACCCAACTTCTGGGGGATTTTTGAGAGATAGACAAATTGGTGTAGAATTAAAAGGTGACAAATAGATGGGCTAATATATCTGCAATCCCATTATATCAATAGGAATGCTTTCAGCATCAAGAGAAAACCTAACCAAAGTGACAAACTATTTTACTCATGTAACAAGCATTCTGGAGGTAAACAGCGGTTGGTGACTGTTAACAGTGTGAAAAATACAAAGCCAGCGTTTCTCCAGTTTTGTTGGCCATTCTCTTGTGCTTTGCAAGATGGTTGCCATAGCTCTAGACATGAGTCTATATCCAAAACAGGAAGGGGGTGGCAGAAGGAAATGTGTGACAGTGTCATTTCTCCTTTGTATCAGGAAAGCAAGGATTTGCCAGAACGCCTGGAGATGCTTACTTACACCTCACTGGGCCTGAAACTGCCTCAGTGGCCAACCCTAGCTTCAGGAGAGCAGGAAAGCAAATATATGGCTTTTCTAGTCTCTGTAATGCAACATGCCAAGTAAGGTAGATTTGAGAACAGGAGATGGGCTAACCAACCAATGGCTTCTGCCACATGTATCCTGTTTAATTCTCTTAGAAGTCATCAGGCTTCACTACCATTTATCAGTGTTTTGGTCTTTAGGACTCTTGTAAAGGTGGCAGAAATATGAAGTTATAGATTGTTTACAAATTTCCTCAGTTACTACAGCAATGTGCCTGCATCTTCAATGGCCCATTTCATGCCTGAGGAAGAAGCATTTGCCTGTGGTGCCAAGGAAATGTTTTGAATCCAGTTGTTTGGATAGTTTTGAAAAAAGTGCAAACAAAAATGTCTATCCTTGGTTTAATTTTTCACTCTTGTTTATCCATGGGTGCTTCTAAGAGCTTTTGCAAGTAAACCTTCCAAATCTTAAACTAAGCGTGGTAGGCAAACTATCTCACAGTTTACAACCCATCAAGAAGAATAACAATCCATTAATTCTGGTGAGGTAAGCTCAAGAAAGGGGGCATGTGGAGTAAACCAGGGGGATTCTAGCAAGTGTGAAGGTTTGAAACCATAATGTATTCTCACTGTGGTGGTATGTCCACAGACACCTCTCTGCTTTAGGAACACATGTGGCAGGATATGCTCTGACACAGTTGGCCTAAGGGCAGTACAGAGTAGTGTTTAAGATGTAAGCTCTGGAGCCAGTCTGTCTAGGCTCAAGTCCTGATTCTACAACTTACTAGCTGTGTGACCTCGGACATGTTACATAAACTCTCTGTGCCTCTAAAGCGGACAGTAGTAGTACTCAGCTAATGTATATAAATATATATGTGAAGCATTAAGAAAATTTCCCATCACATTATATACAACAACTGGTACCTATTGGCTTTTGTCATTGTATAGTGCTATTATATCACGGTAATGTCCACCAGGCCAAGTAGATTCTTTGCTTCTTCACCTTTCCCTTTTTGCTGCTTGTGCATTCTTTTGGACATTTGCCTATTATAGAGGAAGCACTCGTAAATACTCATTAATGTTTAAGTGCCTCAGAAGTAGTAGTACTTCATCACTCTGTGTACACTGTGCTATGCAATATGTATTATTATCACAATTTCACAGAAAGAAAAGGAAGTTGAGCAGAATGGTGAAAGAATTTGTCCAAGCCACACAGCTAGTAAACTTGTTGGAGTTAGAATTAGAACACAGGTATTTTGGGCTCCAAGATCTGTACTTACTCCCTTTGTGGCATTATTGAATCAAGTTATAAAACTTAAATTAGCTTTATGTGCATCTTTTTCTCTGCATGTAATTTTCTCATGCTCTGTGGGAAAGATTTGAGCCATAGGCATCTTTTAGGACATTTGCACAGCTCACAATCATCTTTCTCTTTCTAAAAACCATTTCAGAATCCTAATAAAGGAGGCCCCACTTTTTCAGAATACAAAACCCTTCTTTCCTAAGAGCAACCCATTCCATATGAGTGTCATAGACCCGACTATAGGCTTCCAAGAAGAGGCAGTATCACCTAGGTTATCCCAGTAAATCAGATAACCCATCCCATAAACTACCTTAATTGGTACAGGAACTGTACATGATCAACTCAGATCAGTAAATCATTCTTTCTTGGGACTTTTTCCTAGAGTTATTTGGGAAAACAATACAAAATGTATTTCCTCTCTTTTGGGTTATTAAGCTTATATAGAATTGGAGTCTTCAGCTTCCAGCTGTCATTCTGTTGGTGGAGAGGAACTGTTGAAGAATTAGAGTGTCCTTACAGGTGTACCTGAGGCCAGATGAATCTCCTAACCTATTTATGAGAGTTAACAAATTCCCTTCATTTGCTTACATTTTTTTGAGTTAGATTAATGCCACCTGCAGTAAAGACTCTTTATTAATATGCTTATTCCCCTTCCTTATCCATGGGTGTGAAAATCTTTTTTTAATTCAGAAACATTATATTAAGGATTTTACTTTAAATTGACACACATGTCAGATAAGCATGAGTTAAACGATTGTGCATGGAATCAAATCCACAAGAATTAGAAATCTTCACTCATCCTGAAGATTTTGCTTGGGTATTCCTTCCTTAGCTGTCATCATACAGCTACAATTGATGCATAGATGATATATCCCCAGGACAGCAATATGACAGAATACAAAGCTGAATAAATCTGGTCCAGTGTGTGGCAACTCACTGGCTTCATGGTAAGAAGACGACAAAAATTCAAAGCATGGGTATAAGATGCAGGCTCTAGAGTAATCTCTGAAGTGGTTTAAAAAAAAAATCTCTTTTGAGCTTTTCTTTTTCTAATTTTCCATCCTTTCTATTTATGAGACTTCACAATTTGAGATTTCGCTCGTGCTTAGAGAATGGAACATTCAAAAACCAGAAAAGAAAAGATAAGGAATGATGCTTTTGTTATTATTGTCATTATTAAGGTGAAAGCAAGAAATTTCTATTGTAAATCAATCCTGTTAGAATCGGGGGTGGATTCAAATCTTAATAGGCAGTGAGGAGAACTCATTCTTAATAGGCAGTGAGGAGGCCATATCATTCATAGAACCATAGAACTATAGAATATTTAAAGAGGAAGAGACCTAAGCAATTCAATATTTTCATTTTATGAGAGAAAAAGCTGAAACCCAAAAGGTTAATCCACTTGTTCAAAGTCACAGAAACAAACCTGTCATCCAGAACTCCCTGGTTTCATCTGTTGTTCTTTCACTGGATCGTGTTACCTTTTTTCTGAGTCTAAAATTGTCAGGCTGGGTCAAAACTAGATGTAATGTTCATTTGTATCATGGAGAGGAAGGCAATCAATGAATGAGCAGTTTCATTAATTCAGCACTAAATACAACTGCATTACATTAAAACAGCAAAAAAAATAAGCAGACAACACTAGACATAACCTCATAGTTGACTAAATTGCAGTTTCTCTATCTGTGATTCAAAGTCCAAGTTTCTCCAACCTTTCAAACTTGTTATCCTTACTTTTTTCAGCATTGAAGAAAATTTATGAAAGCTTCCTCCCAACTCTGCCATGCTAAATACATACAGATAGAGATTCCCTCTTACACTGAAGCTCTTACAGAAATAACTACACCAAAAAACTAATTTGTGGAATATTTGCAAGTAAATGGATTATTGGCAATTCACAAAACAATTCATATTTATACCTTGAGTTTTTTTTGTTGTTGTTGTTAACTCCTTGCATTCCTCAGAGAGATATATGATCTGTAGAGCAATGAATTATTTCATTCCAAATATGTAGAATCATGGAATTTGGGGTGAGAAGGTTATTTAGAAACTGCCTGGTTCAATATTTATTGATGAGGAATCCAAGACCTAGGGATATTAATTGACTGTATGTAACCTTGGGCAAGGAGGTGTTATGAATCCTTCCATAATGTCATCTGAAATTAACTTTTTCTTGAAAGCTCTGAATTTTTAGGTAAAATTGAAATTTGATAGCAGATAATAAAGTATATCAAAATATTTTATACATTAATATTAGTTTGAATATGTAAATTAGATGAAAATACTGTTCATTTGAATGCTTAGTTAAGCTAAAATATATTTTCTTATCTTTCCACTTCCCTTAACAACCACACTACAAAAAACCACAGTAATCATTCTAACAGCATATCCCCTCTATAGTTAATATTTTACACTGTGATATTAGGGGAATACAATCAACAGAGTCCCCAGTTGGCACTAGCGGTAAAGAACCTGCCTGCCAATGCAGGAGACATAAAAGACGGGAGTTTGATCCCTGGGTTGGGAAGATCCCCTGGAGGAGGGCATGGCAACCAGTTCCAGTATTTTTGCCTGGAGAACCCCATGGCCAGATGAATCTGGTGGGCTACAGCTCATAGGGTCACAAAAAGTCAGACACAAGTTAGCACTAAGTAAAACAACTTAGCATGCAGGCCCACACACATGCATATTCTCATAAAATGTTTTGTTTAATATGCACTTAACCTTAAAAAGCAGAGACATTACTTTGCTGACAAAGGTTTGTATAGTCAAAACTGGTTTTTCCAGTAGCCATGTATGGATGTAAGAGTTGGACCATAAAGAAGGCTGAGCACTGAAGAAATGATGCTTTTGAATTGTGGTGTTGGAGAAGACTCTTGAGAATCCCTTGGAATGCAAGGTGATCAAACCAGTCAATCCTAAAGGAAATCAACCCTGAATATTCATTGGAAGGACTGATGCTGAAATTGAACCTCCAGTACTTTAGCCACCTGATGTGAAGAGCTAACTCATTGGAAAAGACCCTTATGCTGAGAAAGATTGAGGGCAGGAGGAGAAGGGGTCGACAGAGGATGAGATGGTTGGATGGTATCACTGACTCAATGGACATCAGTTAGAACAAGCTACAGGAGATGGTGAAAGTCAGGGAAGTCTGGCTTTCTGCAGTCCGTGGGGTCACACAAAGTTGGACACCACTGAGCAACTGAACAACAGACCTTAAAATGTTGTGTATGTGTAATAAAACATTTGGTCTGATAGTCCCCCATAGTGACACATGAAGAATTCCAGAACAATCTGAATACCTCCTCAGAATCTTTGTGATCTGATTGGTGAAGTTAACCAACATGAAGAGCTCATAGCAAAAGTAATCTCCAGTTGCAGCAAGCACATTGGGTCACCAAGCCTCAGTAGTAAAGATAAAAAAGGACTCTTTCCTGCTCTGCCTTACAAGGGGGGGCATTTCTTGAATGGGAGAAGAACAATTAGAAAATACAGTAAGTATCTTAATCCAAGGAAAGCCAAATAGAGGAAACAGGTGTTCATTACCTAATTCTGTATTATCCATTCTTTCAGGTGAGAAAGACAGTTAGACTTGTAGGTACTTGCAAGCCTTATGTGTCTCAGGTTATTGTCTCCCAAACCACGGGGAGGGGAGTCTCAGACACAAGTAAGTAGTTACCCTAGAAGCTTCTAGCTGCTGCAGCCCTAGGTCTAGACCTGTTTTTTTTTTTTTTTTTTTTAAGAAGTTAGTTGCATTTTTATTCTTGTCAAGGTCTCTCAATTGTATTCAACTCTTTGAAACCCCCCAGGCTTCCTCTGTCTAAGGAATTCTCCAGGCAAGAATACTGGAGTGGGTATTCCCTTCTCCAGGGGATCTTCCCAACCCAGGGATCGAACCTGGGTCTCCCACACTACAGGCAGATTCTTTACCATCTGAGCCACCAGGAAAGCCCATATTTATTCTTAAGGAAATTTAAATAAGAACTTAGAAAGTCTATGAAACTAAAAAGTTTTTTCTTTTAACAGTGTCAGTTCATAATATTTATTCTGCTCTGGTTTCTACTAGATATTGGGGCTACAGAAATAAAATTTCACTTAAATTTATTTAAAAAGAAAGACAAAGAGTGTAACAGTGTAATAATGGATATAGAGAGGTGTTCACTGTAATATTTATTACAATAGCAAAATGTTGACATTAACTTGAACAACTATCAATATGGGACTTGCTGAATTATGTTGTAACCATATAGGGAAAAAGTTATATAACTGCTTTAAATAATGTCCTATGGAAATTTGTGCTTTTAGAAAGCAATTTTTTGGGGACAGGCATTAATAATGAAATGCTTTTTTTCTTTCTTGTTTAAAGCCTTCTGGGTAAAGAAATTCTATGCAGCAGCAAGGCCAGCTGGCATTCCCATATGAGAGACTATTTCTTTAATATTTGTAAGACTGACCACCCTAAGTCATTAAATCAGGGGATGCCCCAGTTGAGGCATAATTATTCTGCTTGGATAGGAGCCTGGTAGACTAAATTATCTTTAGCATCTGCCAGGGCACCTTGCTGATGTCTGTATAATATGGGATACTTGATGCAGGACATTGAAAATAATAGGCATTAGTTTAGAGATAAAAGAACCTACTTATAGGCTTACTAAAAATTATCTTTGGGCTTTCCTGGTGGCTCAGATGGTAAAGAATCTGCCTGCAATCCAAGAGAACTGAGTTTGATCCCAGGGTTGGGAAGATTTCCTGGAGAAGGGAATGGCTGCCCACTCCAGTATTTATGCCTGGAGAACCCCATGGACAAAGGAGCCTGGTGTGCTACTGCCCATGAGGTCACAAAGAGTCAGACATGACTGAGCGACTAAGCACACACAAAGTTATCTTTGCTCATATGTCAATTACTACAACATATATAATGCAGATAAGGCCTAATTAAATCACCAGTAGTTCACAAATGACAGTTAATAAACTAGTCAAATCTTGGCTACCTAGAGAGGCAAAGTTTCACTTTGGATTCTGGCCCTCTTTTTTTGGTTTATTTCTATCTCCAACATTTGCTGTTTCTTAGGCTTTATCTTTAGTTTTCATCCTTTGACTACATGACTTCTTAAATCCTTTCTGTACTTTCTCAAGATCCAGTTGTTACAGAACAAGGACTTTGCACTCTCAACTGTAGGAAAGTTACATGGTGCTGTCACCATCACGATTTCACTACTCTCTTTTGACTTCTATAATTTGTGTCTCACTTTATCTATGTGGCTGTAGCAACTCTTCACTCATTTATTTAATTCAAATGTTTATGGAGCGCCTACTCTATACCACATCCTAGTGTACAAAGACTAGATTTGGTCTGTGCCCTTTGGATTAAACAAGCCTCATAAGGTACAGAGGCTTCAAAATGATTCAGAATATTTTTTCTAAAAACAGTTAAAATCAATAATACAAAGCTGCCTAAAAAGACCTCAAATACTTGGAAATTAAACAATGCCCTTCTAAATAATTTATGGATTAAAGAAAAATTAATGTAAATTAGAAAATATTTTAAGCTGAATAATGAAGGTATTTCTGAAAAGGATACTGCTAAAGCAGTGCATAGAGGGAAGTTTATGCTTTTAAATTTTATATTAGAAAAGGAGGAAGCCTTGAAATCTGTCATCCACACTTTCACCTTAAGATGACAAAAAAAGAAGGGGAGGTTGAAACAAAATTTAGAAAAATTAAACTAACATAAGAATGAAAATCAATGATATAGAAAATGGACAGACAACAGAAAAAAGTAAAAGAATTGGTTCTTTGAAATGATTAATACAATTGATTAAAAAATACAGTAAGACAATAAGAATAAAGAGAAAATACAAATCATGGTCATCAGGAGTAAAGGAAAGGTCATTGCTATAGATTGTAGAGGCATTAAAAGAATAGTAACAATATG
The DNA here is from genome assembly GCF_003369695.1 of Bos indicus x Bos taurus. Taxonomy (NCBI): domain Eukaryota; kingdom Metazoa; phylum Chordata; class Mammalia; order Artiodactyla; family Bovidae; genus Bos; species Bos indicus x Bos taurus. Next base: position 60,406,371 of record NC_040085.1, on the reverse strand, counting down.
AACAAATTTTGCAAATAATTTCAAGAATGTAGAATAGCAAATCAAAAGCAATACATATCCTGGGGATAAATTCAAATCACAAACTTGAAAAATACTTGAATTTGGTGTTATGTTATCTAGCAAGCCATAAAGTTGAGTGTGTCCATTAATACTTCTTCATTAAAGGTAAGTGGAACATATTAGACTGAGCTCAAGCAGGCCTGCTGGGACCAGTTAGCTATGTGAGTAAGTGGTGCACACTCTCAGTGTTCCCAACCTTGATACATAGTCACATATCCTCCAACCTACCAGATTCTACCTATATTGTGAGAGAAGCACCCTTGACTAGTTAAATAAGGAAGGAAAACATGTAACCTGATTTATGGATGATTATGCACTATATGCCAGAGAAGGCAATGGCCCCCCACTCCAGTACTCTTGCCTGGAAAATCCCATGGACGGAGGAGCCTGGAGGGCTGCAGTCCATGGGGTCGCTAAGAGTCAGGCACGACTGAGCAAGTTCACTTTCACTTTTCACTTTCCTGCATTGGAGAAGGAAATGGCAACCCACTCCAGTGTTCTTGCCTGGAGAATCCCAGGGACAGGGGAGCCTGGTGGGCTGCCGTCTATGGGGTCGCACAGAATCGGACATGACTGAAGTGACTTAGCAGCAGCAGCAGCAGCAGCATGCACTATATGCAGACTGCTGTACTCTTTAACCTCAGTTGTGTCTTTAAGACAATGATGAAGAGAAATTCTCACTGTGGGCAGAATTATAAGTGGTACATTTTTGTTCACATTTCCTGGAAAGAGAGATGTCCTGTGTTATGAATCTAGATTGATTCATGCTATGCTATGCTATGCTAAGTCACTTCAGTCGTGTCCGACTCTGTGCGACGCCATAGACGGCAGCCCGCCAGGCTCCCCCGTCCCTGGGATTCTCCAGGCAAGAACACTGGAGTGGGTTGCCATTTCCTTCTCCAATGCATGAAAGTGAAAAGTGAAGGTGAAGTCGCTCAGTCGTGTCCGACTCTTAGCGACCCCATGGACTGCAGCCTACCAGGACATAGTCAGTAACTAATGGTAGTCTGGATGGACAGATTGGAAAAGAATAATACTGGAGGATTGACAATAAGATGTCTAGAGACAAGGTAAGTGGATGGAAACTTTTGACATACTAAGGGTGGGTTTTAGGAACAGTCCACCGCAGGCAAAGCAATTTTTAGAATGTAAATCAACAAAAGATTTTTTGAAGAAGAGTATTGCATCACTGATATTGTTTAGAATGCCCATCACATGATACTAAAAGAAGGCTAATTTATAGTTGGCTTTATTATTATTTTAAAATTCTCTACAAACAATGCACCCTCTTATCACCTGCACCTGAAGAGCCACTCCCATTATCCTGCCTTTGACCCACAATATTTGTATTCATGAATACTCACCAAAGGCGCTCACAGACTAGGACTTTCTCAGTAATCATAAGGGCAAAAGATGGCCCAAATGATCCATTCTATGGATGTCAGTCAGCAGCCACTTTCCTTGGTCACTCCAGTGATTTCTTAGTGAGCTCATAGTGTGGCTGTAGGCATGGAAGTTCTATATGGGATCTGACCCCCTGCCTCTCTGCACATGGGCAGAGAACCCATGTGCCAATAGCAGATACGAACACTTAACCATTACTGAAATATGGTCACATATCACTAGTTAGCCACCTGGTGACAGAATAATGATACTGAACTCCTATTTTTCATGGTTAATTTTCTGTGACTGTGGTTTTCATTCTGGAGGCCATGGGATTGTAGTTCTTGCTTCTTCTCTCTGTCTTCTGATGGATGAGGGTAAGAAACTTGTGCAAGCTTCCTAATGGGAGGGAGCAGCCATGAGGAAAACTGGATCTTGCTCTGGTGGATAGGAGGAGAAGGGGGTGACAGAGAATGAGATGGTTGGATGGAATCACCAACTCAGTGGACATGAGTCTGCCAAACTCCAGGAGATAGTGAAGGACAAGGAATCCTTGCATGCTGCAATCCCTGGGGTCATAAAGAGACACGACTTAGGGACTGAACAACAACTCCAAAATGACATAACAATCAAAGTACATGAAGCAAAAACTGATAGGAATGCAAGGAGAAGAGAGGAAGCCAGTATTAAAGTTGGATACTTTTAACACTCTTCTGTCAGAAATGGATAGACTCAGCAGGTAGACAATCAGTAAGGTAGTTCAGCTGGTAAAGAATCCACCTGCAATGTAGGAGACCCCAGTTTAATTCCTGGGTCAGGGAGATTCCCTGGAGAAGGGATAGGCTACCTACTCCAGTATTCTTGGGCTTCCCTGGTGGCTCAGATGGTAAAGAATCTGCAATGCAGGAGATCTGGGTTCAGTCCCTGGGTTGGGAAGATCTCCTGGAAGAGGGCATGGCAATCCATTCCAGTATTCTTGCCTGGAGAATCCCCATGGAGATAGGAGCCTGGCAGGATACAGTTCATGGGGTAACAAAGAGTCAGACATGACTGAGCGACTAAGCATAGCACACACAGTTGAACTCAACGGTGCCATCAGTCAACTGGATATAATTAACATCTACAGATTACATAATCCAACAGTAGCAGATTATCCATTCTTCTCAAGCTCATATGGTACTTTCACCAAGATATACTTCATTTGGGGCCGAAAAGTACATCTTAAAAAGTATAAAGAATAGAAATCATACAATGTCTGCTTTCAGATCATATGGAATGAAACTAGAAATCATTAATAGAAAGATAGCTGGAAAATGAAAAAATACTCAACACACTTCTAAATAACACATAAATCAGAGAATAAATATCAAGGTAAATTTTTAAATCTAAATAAATTTAAATGAAAATGCAGCTCATCAAAATTTGTGGGTTGCAGTGAAAAAAGTGCTTACAAGGAAATTTGTAGCAGCTAATGCATATATTAGAAAGAAGGAAGATCTAATATAAGTAACAATCTAAGCTTCTACCTCAGACAACTAGAAAAAGAAAAGCAAACTAAATCAAATATAAGTAGAAGAAAAGAAATAGCAAAAATTAGAAATCAATGAAATTAAGAACAAATCAATAGAGAAAATCAATAAAACCAAAAGCTGGTTCTTTGAAAAAGTCAGAGTAATCAATAAGCCTCTAGCCAAGATAACAAAAAAAGGAAGAAAACACAAATTACTAATATCAGAGATGAAAGAGGGGACATCACTATAGATTCCATGGAAATTAAAAAGGCTAAGAAAGGGATATTATGAATAGCTCTATGCCTATAAACTTAAAAACCAAGATAAACTGGATCAATTCCTTGAAAGACACAGCCTTCCAAACTCACTTAGGAAGAAATAGACAATCCGAATAGGCCTATATCTATTTAAAGAAATGGGATAAACAACTAATAACTTTCAAAAGAGAAAGCATCAGACCCCAACAAGTACACCTGTGAATTCTACCAAATATTCAAGGGAGAAATTATAATGATTCTCTACAATTTCTTTCAAAAGGTAGAAGTAATACTTTCTAACTCATTCTATGAGGCTGACCTTAATTTAATAGACTGTTGCCTGCCAGGCTCCTCTGTTCATGGGATTTTCCAAGCAGGAATACTGGAGCGCGTAGCCGTTCCATTCTCCAAGGAATCTTTCCAAGCCAGGAATCGAACCAGCATCTTCTGCATTGCAGGCAGATTTTTTACCATCTGAGCCACCAGGAAAACCCAATGATTCTCTACAGTTTCTTCCAGAAGATAGAAGAAGTAATATACTTTCTAACCCATTCTATGAGTCTAGCATTATGTTAATACCCAAACCAGACAGAGGCATTACAAGAAAAGAAAACTACACACCAGTGTCTCTCATGAAAAGCGATACAGAAATCCTCAAACTATTAGCATATTGAGAACAAAAATGTATAAAACAAATTATACACCAAGATCAAGGAGGACGTACTGTAGTATGCATGGCTTGTTCAACAATCAAAAATAAATTACTTCAATCCATCAACAGACTAAAAAAGAAAAATTATATGATCATATCAATATATACAGAAGAAGCATATTCTGTCAACAGAAGAAGTTGACAGAATCCAACACCATTCATGATTTTAAAACAAAAAGCTCAGCAAAGTGAAATAGAGGGGAACTTCTTCAGCTTGATAAGAAACATCTACAGAAAAAAGCTAAGGTAACATCATACTTGAGTTTCCCAGGTGGCTCAGTGGTAAAGAATCCACTTGCCAAGCAGGAGATGCAGTTTCAATTCTTGGGTCAGGAAGGTCCTCTGGAGGAGGAAATGTCAACCCACTCCACTGTTCTTGCCTGGGAAATGCCATGGACAGAGGAGCCTGGTGGGATACAGTCCATGGGGTCACAAAGAGTTGGACATGACTTAATGACTAAGCAACAACAAAATTATACTTAACAATAAGAAACTCAAAGCTCTTCTTCTAAGGTTGGATCAAGTCAAAGATGTCCTCTCCCACCGTGTTAGTCAGCATCATATTAGAAGTCCTAGCTAATGCAGTGAAACAAGAAAAGGAAATGAAAGGTTAACAGGGATGGAAGCCAAAATGAGATGATGACATGATCTTTTATGCAGAACATACAAAACAATATACCAAAAAACTCCTGGAACTAATACGCAATTATAGGAGGATTGCAGGATATAAGGTTAATAGGCCAAAGTTAATCACTTTCCAGTATACCAACAATGAACAAATGGAATTTGAAATTATAAACACTTTACAACTTACATTAGTACTTCAACCCCAAAATTCTTAAATGTAAATCTCACAAAATTTCAGTAAGGTCTGTCTGTATGAAGAAAACGACGAAACTCTGACGAAAGATACCAAAGAAAAACTCAATACTACAGATGACCCAATTCTTCTAATTTAAGTCTACTGCTACTGCTGTTGCTAAGTCTCTTCAGTCATGTCCGACTCTGTGTGACCCCATAGCAGCCCACCAGGCTCCTCCATCCCTGGGGTTCTCCAGGCAAGAACACTGGAGTGGGTTGCCATTTCCTTCTCCAATTCTTGAAAGTGAAAAGTGAAAGTGAAGTCGCTCAGTCCTGTCCGACTCTGAGCGAACCCGTGGACTGCAGCCTACCGGGGTCCTCCGTCCATGGGATTTTCCCAGCAAGAGTACTGGAGTGGGGTGCCATCGCCTTCTCCGATTTAAGTCTACAGCTTCCCACTGAAGTTGCTGATAATTCTGTTCATCTAATCTCTTTATTGTCTGATTGAATTCTCTATTCTTTACATATTTGTTCCCTCTTGGATGCAAAATCTTACAGATATTTAAGGATATTTGAATATATCTCAAACCTGAGGTCAAAACATCCAAGTAATAGTGATGAGAATCTCCAGAGATAAACAAAGAGAATCAGCTAAAGGAATGTTTAATAAAATGGCTGGATATAAGGTATTTGTAGAATTTCCATACCAGCAACTAGGAAATATAATAGCAAAAGCAACAAAAATATAAAGTATCAGGAATAAATCTATCAAGAAGTGTGTAAAAACTATATAAAAATACTTTAGGGAATTCCCTGGTGATCCAGTGGTTAGGATTCCATACTTCCACTGCAGGGAGCACCGGTTTAATCCCTAGTTGGGGAACTAAGATCCTGCGTGCCACTTGACATGGCCAAAAAGAAAAAAAACTTTACTTGAGGGCATAGAAGAAGATCTCAGTAAGTGGAGATGGGAATTGTATTTCTGGTTAGGAAGGTTTAACACTGTAAAGCTGTCACATCAGTCCCAAATTAATAAATTCAGTGACCTTCAAATTTTTATGAAATTTGAAAAGTGATTCTCAAACACACAAGATAAAAATGGAGAGAAATGAGATGGAGCTTGACTTCTCCAATATCAAAGTATTCTATAAAGCTGTAGTAATTAAATATACTGTTAGCTCCTATAATATAAAGAGAATGATTGAATAGAAACTCTCCAGACTAATAAATGAATTGGAATTTGGCTTATAATATAAATTATATTTCTAACCAAAGAAGGAAGAGTGAATCATCAGTGGTGCTAGAACAATTTGGAAAAATATAGATATCTACCTCATGCTATAATAATTCCAGTGATTAAGAAACTTCAACTTGAAAAACAAAATTGCATGATTATTAGAAGGAAAGATAGTTTTCTTAAGCAACACACAAAATATAGAATCTGTAAAGGAAAAAAAATATCACTTTTTCCCATAAAAATATAAAGTTTTCCTCAATCAAAGACATCATTTAAAAAGTTAAAAATAAAACAAATGATAGACTGAGATGAAGATGTTTGTCAAACATGTAATTAACAAATAATATCCACAATATAAAAATGTCCTACACACAAGTACAAAAAAAGAGGACAACCTAATTGAAAAATGGGGAAAGAATATGAATAAGCCATTAACAGCAAAAAATATAAATGGTCCTCACAAACATAAAAAGATGGTCAGTCTTGCTTCTCATGAAGGAAATGCAAAGAAAAACATTCAGGTGTTATTTTTTACTCAGTAGATTGGAAAATATTTACAGCTTGATAATATCCAGCATTATCAATTATGTGGGAAACTAAGTACCATCAGACAGTTTTGGTAGAAATGTAAATTAATAATGTCTTTTTAGCAGCAGCAGTCTACATTTAAAATGAATCTTTGATTCAGTAATTCCACTTCTAGGATTCTGTGTTGAAGAAATGTTTGCACATGCAAATACAGATGTTAAAAAAATTCCTTTGTATCCCTTTGATAAAAAATTCAATACATTTAAATGTCCATCAGTAGAAATGTGGTAAATTATGACATATCACTATCATGTACACTTTATTTAAAAGTGAAAGATATTTATTGCTCAGTCAAAAGAAATGTTGCTGAATAACAGATATATCGTAAACTCATTAAAAAAGCCAACGAAGTCCAAAATAGATATGGCTCTCTGTCGTGTACTTAAATTTATGCCAATGTATAGAGAAAGGACTAGAGAGTTACAGACCAAATTGCTGACTTTGGGTTGTCCTTTGGAAGAGGAGTTTGGTTAGAATTTTCGAGAAGACAGTTGTTTTTATTGTTACCTGGCTCCTTTATTTAAAAAGCTGTCATAGCTTTTGGTTAAGTAATCAATAAAACAACCTCCTTGTTTCTCCTGGATTTTCTCCTGGATTTACCTCTGAGTTCCTTCAGTGGATGCTACAGACAAGGGATCTGAAAGGACATGCTACTTTTGGAACTGTCTCCTCATCTTGGACAGGTTAGCTTTGGGGATTCTCATGTTTGGTTTATTTATTCATGTATTTGTCATCCTTTCAGTTTGTAAATAGTGTGTTAGTTAAGCTGGACTCATGGAGTATTAACATCAGACCTATTATTAATAATCAGAGGATTAATTATCAGACCTAGCCTCAGTATCATACTCTGGATGAAAATCCAGGCTGATCCTGTTATTTCGCTAATCACTTAGGAAAAAAAAGAAATCCTACAATCATGTGTGTCTTAAACATGGCCTCTAAAATTTAGTAATTAATTTTTCCATCCTATTGATATATAATAATCAAACTCTGCTAAGTCGATTCAGTCGTGTCCGACTCTGTGCGACCCCATAGACGGCAGCCCACCAGGCTCCCCCGTCCCTGGGATTCTCCAGGCAAGAACACTGGAGTGAGTTGCCATTTCCTTCTCCAATGCATGAAAGTGAAAAGTGAAAGTGAAGTCGCTCAGTCGAGTCTGACTCTGTGCAACCCCATGGACTACAGCCCACCAGGCTCCTCCGCCCATGGGATTTTCCAGGCAAGAGTACTGGAGTGGGTTGCCAAAACTCTGTCTAGTGTTAAATCATTGCTCCTCCTGTGGTTGAGTCCTGCTTCCTGCTGACCCTTCAGAAAGAAAAAGGTTTTACTGTCCTTTTCTTTGCTGCCTAGCATTCCTTATCCTCCCACCACTTACTGAGCAGGGCCTCAGTAGCGAGAGAAAGGAGAGGGAGTTAGGAAGGTCTTGCTTGACTGCTGCTGTTGTAAACTGATTTTGCCCTCCCTGGAACTTGTAAGTTCTTCTCTGGGCACCTTAGAGGCTCCCCTGCAGAGCCTCTTCACATGCAGCTGTCTTCATGTGGACAGTGTATCTTCTTTGGCTGCTCACTTGGCTTCTGCATCCTCCCGCCTTCTTCTGACGCCTAGTAGAAACTTATTTAGACAGATCAGAGTCCCCTCTTCAGTACTGCCAGGACAACATTCTTCTGTGAGTTTCACACAATTTGGGGGTGTCTCATGCCACTGGCTTGTTCTCAGACTTGCAGGCATTTCTCTGCTCCAGTGGCTGTTAGCCAACCTCTTGCCTTCTCTGTCTCACAACTTGGAGAAACATATGCCAGGCTCTCCAGAGGCTCTTTTGGAGAGCCTCTCACCAGGACTAGGATAAGAATTAGACACTCTTCTACCCCTCCCCTGTTTGGAAGAGGGCTAAGCAGTGGGAGCCACAGACCAAAGTGGACCCCATGAAGTTCTCTTCCGAAAAGCTCCCATTTAGGGTACTCTAAATCATGTATCCCAAATCCCAGTGAGTCAGACCTGTATGGAGACCTTGTCCCTGCCCTTTTAGTACAAATTAAGGGTGACCATATTCTGAGTTGAGAAGTGATGAGAAAGACTTTTCTTTAACTGTTTAATTCTTGGTCTGCATCTTCTGTTGAAATTTCCTTTCTGTTGTATCTTGGTGCCTCAGTAGAAATTTTCAGATTAATATCCTATTTCCCTTTGTTTGTCTATTGACTTGCAAACAATTAATGAGCACCTTTATATGCCAGATATAGCTACAGCAATGAATCATTTGCGGGCTTTAACTTCTGCAAGCAAGGGAGCAAACAAAATTATTTTCAGTCTGCTTATGGAACCAAGATCAGAAGTGTCATTTGTTCTCCCTTTCCCTTGCTGCTGGTTTCTCTTGTTTTCTTGGAGCAGATGCTTTTGTACCACAAAATGAATTTGGATTGACCTTGATAAAAACATTCACTCCTAGACAAAGAAACAAATAAAGTGACATCTTCTTTGTTACACAAGCTAAACTTGAGAATCATGAGTAAAAATTTTACTAATTTAACAGCACCTATAGTGTGAATTTTGGAGTAAGAAGAACATTCATTTGAACCCCGGTTTCACTAGCAGACAACTTTCTTAATTTGAGTTTTATCAGTAAAGTGGTATGATGCTTAATTTTATGTGTCAACTTGACTGGGCCAGGAGTACCCAGACATTTGGTCAAACATTACTCTGGGCATGACTGTGAGGGTGTTTCTGGATGAGATTAACATTTGAATCAGTAGACAGTAAAGCAGATTGCTCTCCCTATTGTGGTTGGGTCTCATCCAGTCAGTTGAAGGCCTGAATAGAACAAAAAGGCTAAACCTCAAGAGAAAAAGAGAATTCCTCCTACCTGAGAGCCTTTGAATTGGGTCATTCATTTTTTCCTGACTTCATGCTTGAATCATTGCCTGTTCCCAAGTCTCAAGCCCACCAGCCTTTGGACTAGAACTGTACCATCAGATCTCCTGGGTTACTTACTGGCTGTAGATCTTGGACTTCTCAACCTCAAAATCACATGAGCCATTATTATTTTATATATTAATATATGTATATATGGAGTAGGAAATGGCAACCCACTCCAGTATTCTTGCCTGGAAAATCCCATGGGTGGAGGAGCCTGGCAGGTTACAGTCCAAGGGGTCACAAAGAGTTGGACATGACTGAGCCACTTCACTTCACATATGTGTATATATATGCTGCTGATTTTAAAAATATATGTATGCTGTTGCTTCTCTTTCTCTGGAGACCCCTGACTCCAGAATTAAATGAAAACAAAGTATACCATGCCCAGCTCAGAAGGTGGCATAAAGAAGATGATGTAATATTACCTCCCCTTAATATTTTAGCAATTATGACCTAGATAGCTAGATGGAAATCACAGAATTGTTATTTATTGATTATCCACAATGTATTAAACTAAGTGCTTTACATGCTGTATCTCATTTAATCTTAATCAGAGCACTTCTTTCCTGGTCAAGGAAACTGAGATTTGGAGAAGTTAATTCGTCCAGCATCACATATTTGGCAAATTGTGGAACCAGAAAAAGAACCTGTGTCCAAGACTACATTCCCCACTTCACACGGTACAATGCTTCTCCCCTACAGTCAACTAATGCTTAGACAGTATTCCCTAGAGGAAAAAGGCTTCCTAGCTAGACTAGTGGCCCTGATTTCTCACTTTAAGGGGGAGTACAACTATGCCCTTAACCAAAACAAAACATGTACTTAAGAGAATAACAGGAAAACGTTTGTATCTTGCGCACATGAGAAGCTCACAATGAAGAAATCACCATAAACCAAAAGCCTACACTTCCTTCAAAACCTATTCTTCAGTTCACAGCTTTTCTCATCTTTTCTATTGCCCTGTCATCTTTCTTGTCCCCAGATCTCCATGGTAGGTAGATTTTGAACCAGTCTCATCCTTGATTGCACATGTTCATTTGTTCAGTAGTGTTTGCATACACATGTGGCTCACCTCGCACCTCTAGAGGGGATGCTCCTTGAGAGCAGGGCCGGCACCAGAACACAAGGTCTGCAAGAGATTTACTGTTGCTTGTGACTTAGGATCCAGCATCTGGAAGCTCTGAAAGGCCTGGTGTAGTGGCTCTCCCACCTCCTAAGTCCCTGGTTCCTGTCCATATGTTAGTAATAATGACAGTAACAGCAGCTACCTGCCCTGTGCCAGTCACTGCCAGACACTGACAGTGAGGAATGTAGGTGAACCCCCTCCTTTGTCAGTTTACATTCAGGGTTGTGGGATGAGTGGAACAGAGAAAAACAAAATAGAAACAACATCAAGTGAATACATAACTGAATAGAAAGCTAACAAACTTCAGATCTGCTAGGAAGAATATAAAAAGGTTATGAGAGAATAATGGGCTATGGAGGGTACTTTACATCGATAGCAGGGAAAGGACACAAAGGCAGTGACATTTAACCTGAGATGGCAGCATGAGATGGAGTCAGCCACTCACAGAGTGAGGAGAAAGATTCCAGACAGTAGATCATAGTCCCTGAGGTAGAAAGGAGTTGACCTAAGGGAACTCTCAGGGAACGGAGAGAAAACCATTGAGTGTGGGACACAGTAGGGAGAGAATGTCAGGAGGTGAGGTAATAGGTAGGTATGAGTTAAGTCAAGCAGGACCTTGGAAACCATAGTACAAAGTTTGGATTTATTATAGGTCTAAGGGGAAACCCCTGAAAATGTTTTAGAATGGAGAAGAACATGAGCCAAATTCCATTTTGAGAAGAACTTGCATTCTTGCTGCAACATGAAGTATGGGTCAGATGGGGACAATAGAGAAGCAGGTAGAAAATGTTTCACTGGTCTGACTTGAATGAGCAAGACTTGGTGGTGGTCCCAGTTATGGTGGTAGTGATGGAAATGTGGAGAAAATAGAGCATTTGTGGTATAAATTGAAAAGAGACAGTAGTAGTTGTTAATGGATAATGTGGGCTGAGGAAGGTGGGAGAAAGAGAGGACAGAAAGACAACTTCTTGATTTCCAGGTTTAGTAAATGAATGAAAGATGGTGCCATTTTATTAAGTGAGCAATTCTGAGAACACAGTAAGTGGGGCAGAATTGAAGAGGAACTGGGCAATGAAGGGGTTTGTGTTGAATGTGTTAATTTTGATATTTTTATGAGACATGTTAATAGACATGTAAATAAGGCCATTAACTATGTTAGTCTGGACCAGTGGTTCCCTGACTTCATTAAGCATCAGAAGTACCCACAGGGCTTGGGAAAGCAGATTGCTGGACTCACCCCCAGGATTTCTGATTAAGAAGTGGGGCTTGTAAATTTGCATTTCTAACAGGTTCTCAGGTGATGCTGATGCTTCTGGTCCATGGTTCTCACTTTAAGAACCACTGGTCCAAACAACGGATAAATCTAGGAGTCTGGAAGTCATCAGCAAGAAGATAATGTTTAAATCCATGGGACTAGATGAGATTGCCTAGATGAGTGAGGCTGTGCAGAGAAACAGAAGGAGGAGATTAAGGTTTGAGGAGGGGTGGAGAAGACAGACTCCATAAGTCAGGATCAGAGAAGTGGAAAGAAAATGAAGAGAGATGGAGTTTCAGTAGCCAGAGGAGTTGAGAGTTTCATGTCTCGATTGACTGAACGTAACAAATACTGTTGAGAAATAAAATAAGAAGAGGGCAGAAAAGTATGCATCAATTTATCTACATTAGAACTGCTGTTAAGAGCAAGTACATTATCTCACTAAATCCTTCACAAGTCTCATCAGAAAAGTACAGTTAGCTCTGCTTCATAGTTAAAAAGGCTCAGAGATTATACAGTTTGTTAGGACAACAAAGGACCTAAAACAGATTTCTTTCTGCTAATACCTCAGGGAATGCAAAGCTTGCAGCATCCTCTGCTGCTGCTGCTGCTGCTAAGTCGCTTCAGTCTCGTCCAACTCTGTGCGACCCCATAGACGGCAGCCCACCAGGCTCCCCCGTCCCTGGGATTCTCCAGGCAAGAACACTGGAGTGGGTTGCCATTTCCTTCTCCAATTCATGAAAGTGAAAAGTGAAACTGAAGTCACTCAGTAAGTGTCTGACTCTTCATGACCCCATGGACTGCAGCCTACCAGGCTCCTGCTTCCATGGGACTTTCCAGGCAAGAGTACTGGAGTGGGTTGCCATTGCCTTCTCTGGCAGCATCCTCTACTTGCTCCTAAAATCGACAAGGCCAGGCAAACTTTGGCCAAACCTTGAGGCATTCTGCTCATTCCACCCTGAGGCACCCAGTACCCTCTGACTGCTCCCTGCACAGCTTGCAATGATGCTGCCTTTCCTCCATGACCACCTCCCTTTGGGTTAACTCACTATGTCTCTCAACTGTCTCATCTGCCTTTTTTCAAGGCCCACCTGGACTTCGTTTCTTGGTAATGGTATCAACCTACCTGTGGCCAAATGATAATGTTAATAACTGGGTACTAATTGGTGGTGTGCAGCTTTTGGTGATTTCCAGGAATTAATGGCTGACTTCAAGCTCAGTGTGATGTGAACACTGAATTGGGTTGAGAGAACCACAGAGTTGGCTCTCTCTCGATCCACTGTTAGCTGGTTCCAGCACACCGCTGGAATGATTTAAAATGTTGATTTTCATGTTGCATATTTCAATGCTACACACAACCTTCTGAGACAATGTTTTAACCACAAGTTGTGGGAACTTCAGGCCATCTGCCCAGCCAGTACAGGGAGATATAAGGAACAGCCTTTACCCCATACCTCAGAGGCCGTCACCTGCTTCCTTTATGTCCTAACTAGCCTAGAAGCAGACGGGATGTCAGTTAAAAACTGGCAATTGAATCATCGCTCTTTGGTTTCCAGAGTTCAAGAATGTTCTTTTATGAGGATTACAGGCTTGTTCTTCTTTGGTGTCAGCAGGCGTTTATGATGGCTGTAGCAGGAATGAGAATTTGGGTCTGGAATAAGCCTTGCTGTTTCTTGCCAGGCTGCAAAGGTTTATGGTGGAGACCAGACATATGTCTTGCTCACGCCCATACGCTACTCTGTTTCCGGAATCAGAGGAGGAGGCCACATCCTCATCCAGGCAGGAATGACTGCTGAGGGCTCAGTCAAAGCACTAGGGAATTTTAACTTCCTCATGTAGCTTCCACTTGCTCTCACTCTTTTATTCCTAAAAGCACAGGCTACAGAAGTGGTCTCCTGGGAGTTATGTGCTGTGATATTGCGGTGGACAGTGTTATAATGTTACCTTGCACTTGCAGGGAGGGGACTGAGTTGCTGGGGAGCAGGAACACATGGAGGAAGCAGGAGCTTTATTGGGAAGAAGAGAGGAGCAGCCAGAGCTGGGATTTGGCACCACTGATGCGGAAGGTGGAGAAATGGCTGTGAGATGGGTTAAAAGAGGTGTTTCTTTGCAACTTGATTTTATGACTGTGTGTTTTGCAAGTGGATATGGTTAGCTTGGGAGCAAAGTCTTCTAGGCTCAAGGTTGTTTTTTTTCAATTGGCAGATACAGGAATCTGAGAGTTATACTTTACTGCTTTTTAGGGAGCTGATCACATAGTCAGGTCTCAGCCGCTAAAGGCAGCTGGAAGGATCATGGCACTAGCAAAAGGACTTCTAGAAAGCATCTAATCATAAGCTATGAATGATTTTATACCAGCATGCCAGAGCAGTGCTTCCCATACAGGCAAATTCTTATTTCTGGGACCAATTGTTTTATCGTATAAAAATTACACAGATGTAAACATCCACGGGTACTGGAGGTGTTTGCACGATGATACTTGAAAGTCACATACTTTCATCTAGTACTCTAGATGCAAATTTGCTCGCACATGTATGTATGCAAATGTATCAAAATAACACTAATATTTATAATAATACTTAGCAATTCTATATGCCTTTCATCTGTAGATCTCAGGGTACTTTGCAAGCATTCATTAATTCTCCCAACACTCTTCTGAGGGAGGTAAATATTATTATCCTCTTCTTTACAGATGAAGCAATTGAGGCAGTTAAGTGATTTGCCTCAGGCCAGTTAGGGAGTGTGGGTGGAGGACTGGGATTAAGAGCAGAGAGTTCCTGGAGATGTGCATTAGGGCAGAAACCCGGCAATCAAAACACGGAGGGTGCTGCAGCACACAACTCACTGGGCTGTTGGAAGGGTCACTTTTTCCTGAGACATGCATCTCCGTGGTAGTAAAAGCTATGGGTTGTTAAACATCTACTATGTGTTGGGTGCTTTACAATATGTTATTTCCTATCCTCATATTGAAACTAGAATTATCCCCATGGCACAGATGAGGAACTGGAATTTACAGTGGTGAAGTATCTTGTCCAAGATCACTAGCTAATAAGTGCCTGGGATGGAATTCAAACCCAGACCTGTTTGCCTCTCAACCCGTGTTCTTTCCCCAGCACATACCTCATGCTCATCTGAAAACTTCAAGGAGTCACCTTTCTATCCTCCCAAGTCTCTTCCTTTAATCTTTGAGCCTTTATTTGTCCTGTCTACCACCAACTTCTTTACATTTCACTAAGCTTAGAGACTGACGATTATATTAAAAGACTGTCTGGTCTGGACAGACAAATTTCAAGCACAGGAAAGGGGAGCCTCTATAGTGAGGGGCATGCGTGGTAAGTCAGGAGGGAAAGCTGTAATTATTATTATTATTATTGCTGCTTTACTTTGTGTTTTTTATAGTGAGTGTGTCTGTTTGGCATCTTTTAAACAGAACAAGGAAATAGCCAGAGAGAGAAAGAATGGATATGAATTCTCCTTGGACAGATAGATTTCTTGCTGCACTGTCAGGAGAAGAGTCAAGAAAAGAGCCAAATGACTTGGAAGTGTAAAACGAACTGCATTTTCCTCTAGTCTTGAGTCTGCTCAGCTTTAAGCTATTCTCAGGAGCTCTTCTGAGCCCAAGACTTTCATAACTCAGCCTGAAGTTGAAATGGTGTATTTTATGGGCTGAGGCAGCCATATAATCTATGAAGTTGCCAAGGGGTTGCTAGAAAAACATGGAAGCATACAGAACTGCCAGTGTGGTAAGGAAGTTGGGAAGTAGTGCACTTCAGAGACACACCCCATGGTGCCTGCCTCATCAGTGAGCAGGAGGTAGACCAACTTGACCTCTGCAGCTGCCCCTGGACAGGATTCGTGATTCACAAGAACCAGCCTGAGGCCACCATTGCCAGGTTGCTCTTGGGATGGTTAGGGAGAGGAGGTGCCCAAGATTCAGCCAACCAGATAGAACTTGCACCCTTTGGAATTATACTCTGGGAAGTCAGTTTGTAGTATGATACATTTTATAAGCAAGATTAGGAAAATTCAAGTTTGAGTCACAACTCTTTTGAAACCATTTTTCTTGGAGAAGTGATAGCTTATAAAAAGTCAGTGATTATACAGGAATCTGAACCCAGCTGACCTATCTGTTTTGTTTGAATTCTTTTATTAGTTTAGTCCTGATCCCAGTGTCCCTTCCCAGGCATTCCCTCACCTTAGTCTATCTACCATGCTTTCTATCATGCTGTTGCATATGCTTAGAAACAAGAGTTTAAAGAAACTATTAATTACAAATTGGGTCTCTTGGTCTGATTCAGAATTCATGTGCTTGTCGTATGTGTACCTGTTTATATACACACCTGATGCACATACACTGGATACATACAGGGCTAAAAGCACAGGGCCAAAGGGAGGATGTGTGGTCTGTGGATGGAATGGTCCTTTGTTTGCCATAGGATGGCCAGTTGTCTGGGGAATGAGAGATTTTCTGAGATGCAGGACTTTCAGTGCTAAAATCCAGAGTGCGCCAGGTAAAATGGAACACGTTGTCACCCTAGTTTTTGAGAATGTTAAGCTGAAGGAGATCCAACCCAAGTTTTTAACACATTAAATTTTTTGAAGTACATCAAACTGTTAACAGATATTTCCCAAATACAAACATAAGCCCACCCTCCACCCACCCCATGGAGTAAATTAGCACCTATACAATTTGCAAGTTACCTTAAATATCAGAAAGCTTATAGCTGAAATCTTACAAATTTTTGTCTGTCTTTGAAGTCACAGAATAAGAATTCTGCTTGTGGTTTGGTTTTTAGTATGAACGAGAGAAAGAGAAAAAATGCCTATGGTGTATTCTGTACACCCATATAAACACTTCTGAAAAGTGTTAAGTGGAGGGCAGGGCTGGTAATGAGACTGTAATGGTAATAGACTGAACAGCAGAGCCTACACCTGCTTTGAATGAATGCAGGGAGCTTGGGGAAGCCCAGAGTCCAGTGGGGAGCAGCCAGATTGGGCGATGTGCTTCCATACCCATGCTTAACCACATAATCATTAAAGAGCAGAAACCTCTGCTTGTAATCCTCTCCTATAGGACAGCAGGGAGTGTTAGCATATTTGGACTGCTTCACATTCCTTCTTGCCTACTTTTGAGAACATACTACATTTTAAAACTTGTTGGTTTCTTTCATGTTTTATTTGACCCTATGTAATTGCATTCCTGAAGGAATAACAGGCTCCCCTAGTGATTTACACCCTGTATTAAATGTCAGTTTTGAAGAGACACAGTTAACAGTTTGGTTTAACCTCTTGCCTTCCCTCTATTAGCTCAAAACCGAATTTGAGCTCCAGCTCTTAGGACTCTGGGGGAGGGATAAAAAGATTTTAAAAAATGAGTTGAAGCTGCAGAACTGCTGAAGGAAGCTTCTTAGCTCTTGCCACTTTTCCCCATGTAGCCCAGAAGATAAAAACATCCTTTTTCTTATGGTGATTCATACTGTCCGCATCTGTCCCAGCACAATAGTGAGGACAGTGAATCAGAACCACATTCTGGACTAGCTGGGGTTCTGTTTCATGTTGCCACCCACCCACTGCTGTAGCCCTAGGGGCGCCAACAGTTGCTATAAACCATGGATCTACCTCAGCCATGCAGTACCCAGTGAGCAGCAGGGCTTGGTGAAACTGTTGAAAAGAAATCTTAGTAATTATCTTATTTTACTTTATTTTGTTTTATGTACATACTTAGCTGCTATGATGTTATTGTTGGTTAAAGTATTTCATTTGCCCTTTTAAATTCATTTCAAGTATATTTAGCAACTGGTTAATCACCTCTTATAAACTAATTATTGGGAGGACCTTCAAGTAAAGTTTGATGTAACTGCATATTTCTTCCCTCACGTCTCTGTGCATGTGCATCTTTATGTGTGGGCTTCCCTTGGGGCTCAGCTGGTAAAGAATCTGCCTGCAATGCGGGAGACCTGGGTTTGATCCCTGGGTTGGGAAGATCCTCTGGAGAAGGGAAAGGCTACCCACTCCAGTATTCTGGCCTGGAGAACTCCATGGACTGTATAGTCCATGGGGTCACAAAGAGTTGGATAGGACTAGCAACTTTCACTTTCACTTTAAAATACAGGAGTAAATATATCTTGTATTTTAACCTGATAGGTAACTAAAGCATCATTAATTTACTTTCAGAAGCCCATATTAAAAATGTGGGACAAAATAGATTTTATTTTTAAAACTGTTTTCCATGCAGAGGACTAACTATATCCATCCTCTGCTTTGCCCCGCTCTTCCCACCTTCCCAGTTTTTCACTAGTGATCACATTCTACTGGGCTTGACTGGAAATGACCACAGTTTCTACCAGGGAGAGAATGAAATAGCAAGTAAGGACCATAAGGACAATTAGGCTCAGTTCTCTGAGATATGAAGGTGTAGCCTCCTGTCATTATGTCAGCACCTGAGACCTTAATCGCAGCTTCCACTGCTGCTGCTGCTGCTAAGTCGCTTCAGTCGTGTCCGACTCTGTGCGACCCCATAGACGGCAGGCCATCAGACTCCGCCGTCCCTGGGATTCTCCAGGCAAGAACACTGGAGTGGGTTGCCATTTCCTTCTCAATGCATGAAAGTGAAAAGTTAAAGTGAAGTCGCTCAGTCGTGTCCGACTCTTAGCGACCCCATGGACTGCAGCCTACCAGGCTCCTCCGTCCATGGGATTTTCCAGGCAAGAGTACTGGAGTGGGGTGCCATCGCCTTCTCCGCCAACTCCCACTATCAGGCCATATAAACCATTAGCTAAGCCATTTAACCTGAAACTCTGTGTCTATGGGGAGAAAAACTCAGGCTGCTTTACAAGATGAGGTTTGTTTGGCTCTTTATGCACATATTTATCTCATAACTTATTCCCCAAGTTATTTGAGATGGTTCATAAAATAGATAAAATAGTTAAGAATCAGGGCAAAGGGAAAATGAAGCCAGGAGAAACAGTGTCAGAGAGATGAGTGCTGTCCTCTGTGGACACTGGTCAGCTGTGCAGCAAGGCACAGTGGTCCATCACGACCACGGCTGCAGCTAATAGCTGCTGCACCAATGGGTTATTTAAAGAACACAAATGCTAAATAGTATGCTGTCAGAAATCATAGAGAATGGACAGTTGTGTCTTCTATTTCACTCAAAACTGATTCATATTTTCTAGTTATCTGTCCTCACAGATAACTCACAGATTTCTAGTTATTCTGGCCTCACAGAAATGATAAAAGAAAAAAAAAAACCTAAGGTTTGTGTTCCATTCAGAAATACATATCTCTAAGTAGATAGCCTTTATATTTGGTTATTGCTGATTGTTTCCCTTAGTCCATTGCTATTATTAATACAGTTATTATTTTTATTATTATTCTTATGGTCATTATTTTGATGACTGTGTTGTCTGTGGGCCAAATATATTATAATAAACCTACTTTATGAAGCTATAAAAGAGCCTAGGTTGATGATTTTAGTGTTCTTTTATTCAAATCACATCAGCATGGAAGAAGACCATGAAGCATCTTCTTCATTATCCTACATATTGACAAAAAAACCTCACCAGAACAAGATACATTGTGTTTGATGATATTCAGGTTTTCATCAGGGAAACAATTTCCAGTCATGACCGCTTTATAGATGTGTATTCTAAGAAATACTTGAAAACTTAGAGACACTGTATGCAGCACCAATAATCCCCAGACCTTTCTTTGAAACCCTCTGACCTCAAAAACTACTCCTCATTAGCATCATGCACAACCAATTAGGTTACAATGTGTGAAGTTACCCAAGTGGCTGAGATTGCAAACTGTGGAAGTGTGGAGATTTGGACTCAAATTCCATCTCCTCCACTTACCTATGAAGCAGGTTACTTAACCTCTGGTAGCCTCACTTGTCCTATAGTAAAAATGGAGCTGAAAACTCATAAAGTTGTCATAGGAATTAAATGAGATAATGTATGTTAAGAGATTAGCATGGGGTGTGTGTGTGTGTGTGTGTGTGTGTGTGTGTGTATAGAACACTAGAACACTAGAAAATTATCTGTTATGTCTATAAATGCTATTTTTCTATCTGTATGAAAATTTTTTGCATTTCTTTGGAGAAGTCTTTGTACCTCATTTAATGATTTATTTCATGATATCTTCAGTTCAGTCGCTCAGTTGTGTCCTGCTCTTTGCGACCCCATGAATTGCAGCATGCCAGGCCTCCCTGTCCATCACCAACTCCCGGAGTTTACCCAAACTCACGTCCATCGAGTCAGTGATGCCATCCAGCCATCTCATCCTCTGTCGTCCCCTTCTCCTCCTGCCCCCAATCCCTCCCAGCATCAGAGTCTTTTCCAATGAGTCAACTCTTCGCATGAGCTGGCCAAAGTACTGGAGTTTCAGCTTTAGCATCATTCCTTCCAAAGAAATCCCAGGGCTGATCTCCTTCAGAATGGACTGGTTGGATCTCCTTGCAGTCCAGGGGACTCTCAAGAGTTTTCTCCAACACCACAGTTCAAAAGCATCAATTCTTCAGCGCTCAGCTTTCTTCACAGTCCAACTCTCACATCCATACATGACCACAGGAAAAACCATAGCCTTGACTAGATGGACCTTTATTGGCAAAGTAATGTCTCTGCTTTTGAATATGCTATCTAGGTTGGTCATAACTTTTCTTCCAAGGAATAAGTGTCTTTTAATTTCATGGCTGCAGTCACCATCTGCAGTGATTTTGGAGCCCAAAAAAATAAAGTCTGACACTGTTTCCACTGTTTCCCCATCTATTTCCCATGAAGTGATGGGACCAGATGCCATGATCTTCATTTTCTGAATGTTGAGTTTTAAGCCAACTTTTTAACTTTCCTCTATCTTAGGGGCTCCTAATCAATGAGAGTTGTTTCAGTCTCTTTGACCCCTAGTCCTTGGAATGAGGCAGAGATAGAAACACATAATGAGTGCCCTGGGAAAGTTTCATATTTAAAGTAAACCTACTCTTTTGTAAAGATGAAAACTCACTTATTTCTATTCTGGAACTCCAGGTTGTCAAATATTGAATTTTCTTAAAGTGATTTTTATAGGGCAGGGCTAGCTGGCTGGCTGCAAAACTAATAAAAGAGATTTTTTTCCCCCTGATATGCCACATAGCTTGCAGGATCTTAGTTCCTTGAACAGGGATTGAACCTGCTCCCAGATGGTGAAATCCCCAAGTCCTAACCAGTGGACTGCAGGGGAATTCCCAAAAGAGATATTTTTATTTTATTTGTTTTTTTAACTTGCATCTCTATCACTTATGTGTTACTTGATGTGTTTATTTGGGAAGAAGGATTTCTCTTCCGTGAATGATCTGTTTGCGTCTTTTTCATACTCTCTTATTGGATAATTTGCCCTTTTATTATTGTCTGCAAGAATTCTTTATTTTTATTGTTTACAAGAGTTTTCTTTGCATTTGATACTAATCCTTATCATGTAATATATATATATATGGATATATCTTATTTTAGATGAAGGTATATCCTATAAATGCAGAGAAACAAAAAATATTTTTTGCATAACTCCCACAGCTAGGGACATCTTCATGAATGACTATCCTTTTTAGTCCTCCTTCTATGCAAATATATATATATATGTATATATATTTATAAAAATATATATTATACATGTTTTATTAAAAATATTTTTGAAGTTGATTAACAGTATTATATTAGTTTCAGGTATGCAGCATAATGATTCAATATCTTTACAGATTATATTTCATTATAAGTTATTACATGATAATGGCTATGACTCCCTATACAGTACATTCTTGTTGCTTATCTATTTTATACATAGCAGTTTGTATCTGTTAGTTCCATATCCCTGATTTTTCCCTCTCTTCAGTAACTATGTGTGTTTTCTGTATCCGTGAATCTGTTTCTAGTTTGCATATACATTCATTTATATTCACATGTTGTTTTATAATCTGACTCTCCTCCTTATCTGCACATCTTGCAAATGTTCAATGTCACTAAATACCCACAATGTAATTTGAGTTTCTGGATAGAATTCCATTATATCTCTATCATAATTTGTTTAATAATTTCCCATTTTCAGACAACTTTTTGCAATTAATTTAAAAAACTTGCATAAATATAATCACTTACCTATCAATAATATTTGTCTTTCCTGCTAGACTGCTGACTTTTAAACCTTTCTGACTGCAGTTCATAAGAAGTACATTTGATTCTGTGACTCAGTACTCATCTGCTCCTGTTTGCTTGTGCACACACATAAAAGTAGAAAAAATGTCATGAAGCAAAGCTCATTTTCTGGTAATTTCTCCTTTTTTCTACATCAGTTTTAAAGAAATTCTGGTCACAATCCACTAAATTTATTTTATGTCTCATAGATGAGTTTTAACCCTCAGTTAGAAAAACACTAAGTCAATAGTAGTTCCACAGGAGCAGGGGCTGTGCTTGGCACACAGTAGGCATCCATGCTGACTGTTTAGGTGGCATATAAATCAGGGTTCTCTAGGGAAATAGATATGCATGTTTATCTCCTATTGGATATGTATTTATCATATATATACTCTCTCTTTTATATAAATATGTATATATAATATATTATTTTATACATTATTTGTACATACATACAATATACACATATATTTTTGTATATGTATATTGTACAATATACATATATATTATATACACATATATTGTATATATATAATATATTATTTGTTAATAAATAATGTGTTTATTGTTAATGTATTTGCATACATAAAAATATATAAGTATATATATATATATATATATATATATATATATACACACTCTCTCTCTTTTATTATGAAGAATTGGCTCACACAATAATGGAGGCTAAGTCCCACAATCTACTGTCTGCATGGTGGAGACCCAGAGAAGCCAGTGGTATAATTTGATTAGAGTCTGAAGGCTTGAAAACCAGAGGAGCTGATGGCATAAATCTCAGTCCAAGGGCAGGAGAAGATGAGAAGAGATGTCCCAGGTCAATCAGTGAGGCAGGAAAAAAGAGAGGAGCCTCCTCCTTCTTCTGCCTTTTGTTCTGTTCAGGCCCTAAGCAGACTGGATGATGCCCACCCTCATTGCAGAGGGACATCTACTGAGTCTACCAATTCACAAGCTAATAATACCCAGAAATAACTACACACATACACCCAGGAACAATGTTTAATCTGGGTTTTGTGGTCAAATTGACATATAAAATTGACCATCACAGGCAGTATAGTGTTATTATTGTTGTTCATTTACTTAGTCGTGTCCAACACTTTACAACATGGACGGCATGTTGTAAAGACGGCATGGACTTTCCATGGACGGCAGCACGCCAGGCTTCCCTGTCCTTCACCATCTCCCAGGTTTGCTCAAACTCATGTCCATTGAGTCAGTGATGCCATCCAACCGTCTGTCCTCTGTTGTCTCCTACTCCCCCTGCCTTTAATCTTTCCCAGCATCAGGGTCTTTTCCAATGAGTCAGCTCTTCCAATCAGGTGGCCCAAGTATTGGAGCTTCAGCTTCAGTATCAGTATTTCCAGTGAATATTAAGTGTTGATATCCTTTAGCATCAAGGACTCTAGAGTCAGACAGCATGAGTTTAAATGCTGGTTCTGCCCTCTTACACTGTTGGTGGGAATGCAAACTAGTACAGAGAACAGTGTGGAGATTCCTTAAAAAACTGGAAATAGAACTGCCATAGGACCCAGCAATCCCACTGCTGGGCATACACACCGAGGAAACCAGAATTGAAAAAGACACATGTACCCCAGTGTTCATCGCAGCACTGTTTATAATAGCCAGGAGATGGAAGCAACCTAGATGTCCATCAGCAGATGAATGGATAAGAAAGCTGTGGTACATATACACAATGGAATATTACTCAACCATTAAAAAGAATGCATTTGAATCAGTTCTAATGAGGTGGATGAAACTGGAGCCTATTATACAGAGTGAAGTAAGTCAGAAAGAAAAACACCAATACAGTATGCTAATGCATATATTTGGAATTTAGAAAGATGGTAATAATGACCCTATATGCAAGACAGCAAAAGAGACACAGATGTATAGAAGAGTCTTTTGGACTCTGGGGGAGAAGGCGAAGGTGGGATGATTTGAGATAATAGCATTGAAGCATGTATATTATCATATGTGAAACAGATCGCCAGTCCAGGTTTGATGCATGAGACAGGGTGCTCGGGGCTGGTGCACAGGGATGACCCTGAGGGATGGGATGGGGAGGGAGGTGGGAGGAGGGTTCAGGATGAGGAACACATGTACACCCATGGCTGATTCATGTCAATGTATGGCAAAAACCAGTATAATATTGTAAAGTAATTAGCCTCCAATTTAAATAAATAAATTTTTAAAAAGTGCTGGTTCTGACACTAGCTGGTGGCAGTGGACAAGTTACTAGCCTCTCTGTCTCATTTTCTTTCACTGTAAAGAAATAATGCCTATCACATGAGATTATTATGAAGATTAAATGTATCGAGCTTTTTAAGCACTTAAAACAGTACCTGCAGTATGTTTTTATTAAATAAAAAGGAAATTCCTGGATGTCGAATGGTTGGATCAAATGGTATATAAAAACATAAGACTTTTGAAACATGCTGGTAAATAACTACCCATTCCTGTTGCCCACAAATCCATCAAAGTCTGAACCAACTTTTAGTCCAACCAACAATAACAGACTCGTAGAAGTGATGTAGTAAGGTGTTGTTCACTTCACTTACAGAGGATATATTGGACTGGTTAAGAGTTAGTGGGGTGGCAGCTCTTTCAAGTAGTGAGAGAAGGGAAGCAGCAGCTAGTTTCTCACAGGAAGAGGCCTTCAAGGGATGCCCACCCGCACTTGGCAGAACTCCAGGAATTTCAGAGTAGGCAAAACCCCAGGGATAGTCTGTAGGGTGGGCCGATGCTTGGGGAGTGAACAGAAGGTAAGACTGCCAGGTAATCACCCCTCCCTTAGGCACATATTTCTCACCACTACCCTCACCACTCTGCCACTTACTTCTGGCTCTAAAACTTGTCTCAAATCTACAAGTATGCACCTAAATCCTATTGAGTCTGTGTCAGGTATATTTTCCCAACAGATAGGTTATTTTTTGAAAACTGGGTGTCCACCTAAACCACTCATACATACATACATACACTTAGAGAAAGCCATAGCTTTTTGTTTTGGCATTTAGAGAAATACATATCCAACTCAAGCCTCAACTTGTCTACAACGTCTTTCCTAGTAACTATAGCCCAGATAGATGGCTCCTTCCTTTGAGCTCCCACAATAATCCTAGGCAGCATCTCAGTATTTAGTACTTAATTATATGCTGTCTAATTCTAGAACCAGCTCAGGGTGTTAGTTGTTTCCCTCAAATATAGTGTAGCTTCTTTGAACTCAACCACCATCTCTTATATTTCTTTTGGATCCCTCACTGGCTTGGCTTATGGAGGGTTGTTAGTAAATAGTCAATGATTAACTGACCCAAGTGTTAGCTATGTGGAATTTGCATTGAAACAAAATTACATTAAAAATATGTTTTCTGATTTTCACAAAGTAAATTAAAAATGGGTCAAATATTAAAAATTTAACCTCTACAGTAAATCATGGTTGAATTTATTCATCATCATGGAATAAATGAAATGAGCCCAGCCTTTCTAAACAAGACACAAACCCAGAAGCCATAAGTGGAAGAAAAGATATTTCATAACATTGAAACATTTTAAATTTCTCTGGGACAGATTTTAATTTATGAGGAACATGTGCAAGTCAAGAAGGAGTTGATGAATAGCCCCCTCATCCCCCAGATTGTAAGAGGGTGGGGAGCACCAAAATTTCCTCTCCTGACCTTTGTACTTTTCTCATCTACAAGAGATTCTTTCACCTCAAATGAGGATCTTTGTCTTGCTCTGTCTTTAGATTTTCTTTTACTGTGTCTTTCTCCTTTCTTTCTCTCTGTTTTCCTTTACACTCTGATTCTTGAGTATGCAAGAAGTGAGGGGCTTTGTGGTGGGTTTCAGGGAAAGAATAGCTTTCTGCAGTTGGCAGAACTATCAAACTAGTAACCCTCAATGGGCACACCAAGCCACTTATGACTTGGACATTCAGAGTAGAGAACATTGCGTGGCCATCAGTGGTTAAAATCATTGGCTAAAACAAGGGTAGCTAACTTTTTCTTCATGGCCTGCTTTACCGTAAAGTCAGTGTATTAGATGCCCCACTGAGAGAGACTTTTACTATAATACCATGGTGTAAAAACTTGGAAAATTTGGAACATCATAAATTTCATGCGAGATCTCATTTTAAGGTGAGAACTAAAACATTTACAGGAGGGAGAAAATCATGCATCAACTTTTAAATGTTTGCTCTCTAGTTCTGATTTTATTCGGAACAACAGAATCAAACCAAGAATATATTTCTTTTCTTATCACTAAGAGAAAACTCAAATCTTATTAATGTTGGCAAACAATTGAAAAAGAGCAACTGTTTAGAGAAAAGATGTTCAAGATAGGAGGAGACAGAGCTGAGTAGATGAACTCTGTTGGATAGTATTTGAGGATATTATTAATGAGGATGACATATAAATAAGAAAGCCATCAAACTTAATCAGTTCATTTTGGCTTCTTTGGGGACATATTGAAAAATATTGTTTATCAAATGGAAAAAAAGTTGATAATAAAAAAGAATTTTATCTTTTATAGGGTATCAGTTCAGTTCAGTCGCTCAGTCGTGTCCGACTCTTTGTGACCCCATGAATTGCAGCACGCCAGGCCTCCCTGTCCATCACCAACTCCCAGAGTTTACCCAAACTCATGTCCATCGAGTCGGTGATGCCATCCAGCCATCTCATCCTCTGTTGTCCCATTCTCCCCCTGCCCCCAATCCCTCCCAGCATCAGGGTCTTTTCCAATGAGTCAACTCTTCACATCAGGTGGCCAAAGTACTGGAGTTTCAGCTTTAGCATCAGTCCTTCCAATGAACACCCAGGACTGATCTCCTTTAGGATGGACTGGTTGGATCGCCTTGCAGTCCAAGGGACTCTCAAGAGTCTTCTCCAACACCACAGTTCAAAAGCATCAATTCTTCAGTGCTCACCTTTCTTCATAGTCCAACTCTCACATCCATACATGACCACTGGAAAAACCATAGCCTTGACTAGAAGGACCTTTGTTGGCAAAGTAATGTCTCTGCTTTTGAATATGCTCTCTAGGTTGGTCATAACTTTCCTTCCAAGGAGTAAGCATCTTTTAATTTCATGGCTGCAGTCACCATGTGCAGTGATTTTTGAGCCCAGAAAAATAAAGTCTGACACTGTTTCCACTGTTTCCCCATCTATTTCCCATGAAGTGATGGGACCAGATGCCATGATCTTAGTTTTCTGAGTGTTGAGCTTTAAGCCAACTTTTTCACTCTCCTCTTTCACGTTCATCAAGAGGCTCTTTAGTTCCTCTTCACTTTCTGCCATAAGGGTGGTGTCATATGCATATCTGAGGTTATTGATATTTCTCCTGGCAATCTTGATTCCAGTTTATGCTTCTTCCAGCCCAGGGTTTCTCATGATGTACTCTGCATATAAGTTAAATAAACAGGGTGACAATATACAGCCTTGATGTACTCCTTTTCCTATTTGGAACCAGTCATTACAAAGAATAAAGAGGAATGAAAACTATCTTAGAGTACCTGAGAACATTCCCTTGGAAAATACCAAATTCTTGACGTTCTAATTATTTCAAAGAACACTGAAAAAACACAGACATACAGAATGGGAAGACTTTTTGTTCCTTTGGGGTTCTCTTAACATATTTCAGAAAATGAAGTTTTCACAAAACATTTCTTTAAGAAAATTTGGAAAAGAGATTTTTATCATAAATAACACTTGTTTTTGCTTCCAAGCATCTGTATTTACAAGATGAAAGGTAATATTTATATGATATGTTTTATCCAAAGATGTTGAAGCAGGGCAAAGGCTAACAGTTTTGCCAAGAGAACTCACTGGTCATAGCAAACAACGTCTTCCAATAACAAAAGAGGACTCTACACATGGACATCAGCAGATGGTCAGTACCGAAATCAGATTGGTTATATTCTTTGCAGCCAAAGATGTAGAAGCTTTGGCTTCTACAGTCAGCAGAAACAAGACCAGGAGCTAACTGTGGCTCAGATCATGAACTCCTTATTGCTAAATTTAGACTTAAACTGAAGAAAGTAGAGAAAACCAGTAGGCTGTTCAGGTATGACCTAAGTCAGATCCCTTACGATTATACTGTGGAAGTGACAAATAGATTCAAGGGATTAGATCTGATAGAGTTGCTGAAGAACTATGGACGGAGGTTCATGTTATTGCACAGGAGGCGGTGATCAAGACCCATCCCCAAGAAAAAGAAATGTAATAAGGCAAAATGGTTGTCCGAGGAGCCCTTACAAATGACTAAGAAAAGAAGAGAAGCTAAAGGCAAAGGAGAAAAGGAAAGACATACCCATCTGAACGCAGAATTCCAAAGAACAGCAAGAAGAGATAAGAAAGCCTTCCTAAGTGATTGATACAAAGAAATAGAGGAAACCAATAGAACTGAACTGAACTGAATAGAATGGGAAAGACTAGAGATCTCTTCAAGAAAATTAGAGATACCAAGGGAATGTTTCATGCAAAGATGGGCAAAATAAAGGACAGAAACAGTATGGCCCTAACAGAAGCAGAAGATATTAAGAAGAGGTGGCAAGAATATACAGAAGAACTATACAAAAAAGATCCTCATGACCCAGATAACCATGATGTATCTAAGGCAGTTTCCCAGCTGCCAGAGTGAGCCTCCAGGCTACAGGTCAACCAACCCCTTCATAGCTGTTTCCAAAGGATTCCATTCAATCTGGCTAATGTAAACACTCTACTTTTTTACTATTTAGAAAGTGAATATGTTAATAAAATTGAAAATGTGATCCATCTTCTCTGTTTTAAAGTATATGAAAATACTTCTATATGGCATTATGTCCATTGAAATGGGATTCCTTTGCAGATGACATAAATATCTTGAAGATATGGATTTTACTAAATGATTGAAAGAGACAAATACATAAAAAGAGAAAAAAATGAAATACTAGACAATGACAATTGCATTAGTGGAAGAATGAATACAGCAAGGGTGTTATTTGCTTATAGAGAAGAGTCAAATCTGTTTTGATTGACCCAATCAAACTGATACCAATTGAGGGTATCATAGTTAGAGGGAGATTTCAGACTATGGCAGAAGACTAAGGGAAGAGTAGTTGGTGGATCCTTTGGGATTTGTTGCCATAAAATGGTTTGTGACCCTGACTTAAAAGAATAAATGGGAGACTGTTCTTTTAAAAGTACAGGCAAGTGTTGCTGGAAACTTATCCCTCTTTACTGTATATAGGTTTGATATTAGCATGAATACATGCTCACAAACAAATTTGTCTAGGTTACTGTAGACCTCAGTTAAGTACTTCTTGTACCTGGGAGAATTCTACCTTTAGCATAAAAGGAGACAAACACATTCTGGGTATGCTGGCTGTTTAGACTAGCCAGGTGGCTTTTTCTGTCTGAGTCCTTTGCCACTGTAGAGACTGTAGTGGTGTCACACTAAGGTATGGGACTGGGCAGATGACAAATCTAAGAGCTAGACCCAGGCATGACCTGGAACTGAGACTCTGCTTAAATAATAATAAAGGACAAGAGTTTAGCTCAAGTCAAACCTGGTAATTGTGCTGTTTGGCGTACATACCAAGATATATGGTTACATCAAAATACTTGTTGACAGTGTTCATTACTTATTCTAGGGCAGGTATTCCTGAACAGGAACCTAGAGACTGAAGGGAGTCAGCAAATTTCCTGAAATTATAGACAAAAGTTGATGTGTAGACAAGCATATGTATTTGTCTAGTGTGGTACATCAGATTCTCAAAGAGGTTGTGGTCCCCAAAATAATGACTGCTTCTCTAGAAGGGAAAAATTCTCTAGGATTTTCCCAATGAGCAAAATTCAATAATTTCTGGCTATTTTTTTTAAAAGAATTAAGTTGAACAGTTAAATCTATGTTGCAATTTCCTTTTCATACAATTTTCATTGCATAAAAATATAGAATGCTGTTTTTGTTCATCCAGATTTAATCTTCCTCTGTTTAAAATAAAGTGTGTGAGTTAGTTGACTGGTTACAAATGAAATCTATATTTAAAAATTCTATTCAAATGGAGATGCTATTCCATACTTCAACATTTTACTTAAATTCTAGCTATTTTAACCAAAAATATCTCAAAGTTCATCTCAGAAGGAAACAAAACCACAGCCCTTTCCCAATCCACACTTAGGAAATAAAAAATGACCAGACTTTTAAATCACTCATACATTAGAACTCTAGTCAATCTCTTAAAAAATCTAAAAGAAAAGAGAGGTATAAATAATAAGTCAATTATAATAGATAAAATGAAATCATAAAAGTGCTTAATTAAAGCCAGAGAAGGAAGAAAAGGAGGATATAATAAGCAAGAATTAGTCCACTGATGAGAAAACAGTAGCAATAAGAAGGCAGAATTCAATCCAGTAATAGCAACAATCACTTCAGTTTTTTGGCTGCACTGCAACTAAGACTGTGGGTCTTAGTTTTCCACCAGGGATCAAACTGGGCCCCTGGAGAGTTCTAGTCATTGGACTGCCAGGGAATTCCCTCGACAATCATTTCAAAAGTGAATGATCTGGACATTCCAGGTAAAGAGAGATTGTTAGATTGGCTAAAATAGCCATACCCAATTACACACTGTCTATTACAAACCCACTTTATTTTTTTTTAAACTTTTTATTTTGTATTGGGAGTATAGCCAGTTAACAATGTTGTTAGTTTCAGGTGAACAGTGAAGGAACTCAGCTGTACATGTACATGTATCCATTATTCCCTAAACTCCCCTCCCATCCAGGCTGCCAAATAACATTGAGCAGAGTTCCATGTGCTATACAGTATGTCCATGTTGTTTATCCATTATAAATAAATCAGTGTGTACATGTCTATCCCAAACTCCCTAACTATCCTTCCCCCGCATTCTTCCCCCTGGCAACCGCAAGCCTGTTCTGGAAGCCTGTGAGACTGTTGCTGTATAAACCCACTTTAAATGTAAAGACTTAGATTAAAAGAAAAAGGATGGAAAAAGATATAACATGAAAATGTTAACTAAAGGCAAACTGGAATAACTACCCTAATTTCAGACAAAGTAGTCTTCAGAATAACAAAGATTATAAGGGAAAAAGAGGGATATTACATAATGATAAAGGAGTCAATTTTCCAAGAAAACA
The DNA here is from genome assembly GCF_003369695.1 of Bos indicus x Bos taurus. Classification (NCBI taxonomy): domain Eukaryota; kingdom Metazoa; phylum Chordata; class Mammalia; order Artiodactyla; family Bovidae; genus Bos; species Bos indicus x Bos taurus. The sequence continues at coordinate 60,375,231 of NC_040085.1, read as the reverse complement.
TAACAGTCCTAAATGTGTATGCATCTAATAGCAGAACTTCAAAATGCAGGAGGCAACAGCTAACAAACGAATAGAGGGATTTCTGTGGTGGTCCAGTGGTTAAATATATGCCTTCTAATGCAGGAAACACAGGTTCGATCCCTTAGTTGGAGAACTAAGATCCCACATGCTCAACCCACATGCCTCAACTAAGATTGCATGCAGCCAAATAAAAATAAATATTTAAAAATAAACAGACAAATATACAATTATATTTGGAGACTTCAGCACCCCTCTGTCAGTAATTGATAAAACATACAGCAGAAAATAAATAAAGATGTGTGTGCTATGCTTAATTGCTCGGTCATGTCTGACTCTTCGTGACCTCGTGGACTGTAGCCTGCCAAGCTCCTCTGTCCATGGGGATTCTCCAGGCAAGAATACTTGAGTGGGTTGCCATGCCCTCCTCCAGGGGATCTTCCCAACCCAGGGATCGAACTCAGGTCTCCCACATTGCAGGCAGATTCTTTACCATCTGAGCCACCAGGGAAGGCCAAATAAGGATTTAGATGATCTAAATGGCACTATCCAGCAACTTGACCTTACTGACTCTCACAGACACTGCATCAAAGAGCGTGAAATACATATTCTTCTCAAGTGCACATGAAACAGTCACCAACATAGACCATATCCTGAGTCACAAAGCCAGCCTTAACAAAGCTGAAAGCATGGAAATCACACACAGTATTTTCTCGGACCATAATATAATTAAACAAAAATCAACAATAGAGAGATACCTGGAAAATTCACAAATGTTTAGAAGTTAAATCACAGGGTTCTACATAATTCAAAAGTCAAATTGAAGTAAAGTGAAGTGAAAGAAAGTCAGTCATGTCTGACTCTTTGCTACCCCATGGTCTGATACAGTCCATGGAATTCTCCAGGCCAGAATACCGGAGTGGGTAACCTTTCCCCCCTCCAGGGTATCTTCCCAACCCAGGGATCAAACCCAGGTCTCCCACATTACAGGTGAATTCTTTACCAGCTAAGCCACAAGAGAAGCCCAAGAATCTTGGGGTGGGTAGCCTATCCCTTCTCCAGCCAAACTTCCCAACCCAGGAATCTAACCGGGGTCTCCTGCATTGCAGGTGGATTCTTTACCAACTGAACCATCAGGGAAGCCCAAAGAGAAAGTCTCAAAGAATGGAAAGCACGTGTGTGTGAAGCCAGGACTGGGTATGGCTAAAGGAATGGCCCATCAGTGAAATGGAAACAGAAGCCAGCCCTTCAGGCCCCTCAGAGAAGGACAGACCATGAGATGTGAGGATGAAGTTCAAGCAAGAGTGGATTTGTGGGTGAGGTTGGGCCCTGGGGTGGAAGGAACAGTGCCTGGAAAACATTTGGGGTCTCAGTGGTACTGTGCTCAGCACTACTGCCTAGCTTTTCTTCCCCCTAAATGTGCTGCTATAATAAATACAGAACCTTTTTGGACCAAATGGGGAAACAAAGTCAAAGGAGATGGCACAGTTTGCAGTGGAGTACTCAATTCTCAGCTCTTTGCTTTGATTCCTCCCCTTTGACGCTCAAAGTATTCCCTACTGTGATATCCCCATTATAATCAAATCAAAAAATTGTAACTATGGTCTCTTTACCATGTGGCATGTACTATGCTAGTTCAGTTCAGTCTCTCAGTCGTATCCGACTCTTTGCAACCCCATGGACTGCAGCACACCAGGCCTCCCTGTCCATCACCAACTCCCAGAGTTTACTCAGACTCATGTCCATTGAGTTGGTGATGCCATCCAACCATCTTATCCTCTGTCGTCCCCTCCTCTCGCCTTCAATCTTTCCCACTATTAGGGTCTTTTCAAATGAGTCAGTTCTTTGCATCAGGTGGCCGAAGTATTGACGTTTAAGCTTCAGCATCAGTCCTTCCAATGAATATTCAGGACTGATTTCCTTTAGGATGGACTATGCTAAGCATTTTATAAACATTATTTAGCCCTCACAAAAAAAGCATATCAGGGAGATCTTATCTCTACTTCACAGAGGTATTAACTGAGGTGCAGAGAGATTAAATGGGCACACATTAAATCTCTTTAGTAGAGATTAAAGCTGGCAAGAGGCAAAGCTGTGTCCTTTTTGGTCTGTTGACTCTTATTTTTCTGATTCTTAAGACTCGTGATGCCCATGAATGTGCCACTTCTTACTGTGGGTTCTCCCTAACAGGCTGTCAACTTGGCACTTCTGAGTGTCTAAAAGTGCAAAGGTCTGACAGCATCTGATTGAGAAGTTTCTGCCTTCCTAGGGCAGAAATTAAGAATGCCCAAGGAGGGGACAGAATTCCCAGGTGGCTCAGTGGTAAAGAACTCACCTGCCAATGAAGGAGACATAAGAGATGTGGGTTGGAGAATTCCATGGACTATATATTCCATGGGGTCGCAAAGAGTCAGATATGACTAGATGAAACTTTCACTTTCACTTGGGCTTCCCTGATAGCTCATTTGGTAAAGAATCTGCCTGCGAGGCAGGAGACCCCAGCTCGATTCCTGGATCAGGAAGATTCACGGGAGAAGGGATGGGCTATGCACTCCAGTATTCTTGGGCTTCCCTTGTGGCTCAGCTGGTAAAGAATCTGCCTGCAACGTGGAAGACCTGGATTTGATCCCTGGATTGGGAGGATCCCCTGGAGAAAGAAATGGCTACCCACTCCAGTATTCTGGCCTGGAGAATTCCATGGACTGTGTAGTCCATGGGGTCACAAAGAGTCAGACATGACTGAGCGACTTTCACTCACTTCACAAGGAAGGGATAGCAGGAGTTGGGGCAAGAATGATACTTAAGCAGAACCATTTTGACATACATCTATATCTTCATTAATGTAGATCTAGGTTTGTTTAAAGATTCACAGCCATGCCATCTTTGGTGGGTCTTCTCATTGATTCTTCTGCAGTGGGCCCCAGGGACAGCACACCAAGAGCATGAAGGAAAAACTCACTTTGGCTGTGTGTTCTACAAGTTGGGCCCTTCTGTGATTACCCATAAAATATTGAGATTAAAAGCAAAATAAAACCTTTAAAAATCTATAATCAGTCATCTCCCCAAGCAGTAGAAATATTGAAGGAAAATAAAAGAGATGCCAAACAGGATAGAAAAATATTTGTGTAGGCAGAAAAGGTAAAAGATAAACAGGTAGTTTATGCATAGATTGTAAAATGTGTGCATATTCCAGCATGATGTTTAAGCTCTCCAATTCTGGAATTGAACAGCCTGCAAGCAAAACACTGCTTACTGGCTGTGTGACTTTGAGAGTCTGTTACTTTATCTCTGTCTCAATTTACTCATCTCAGAAACGATGAAAAAAACAGTGTTTATTATTATACAGGGCTCTGGGGAGGACTAAATGAATATATATAATATGTAGTAATCAGTGATCAATATATTTTTAGTTATTAATATTATGATTCTATGTCCAGCGCTACAAGAGACTTAAAATATATGTGGGATATTCAAGCCCCAAGTATTTGAGGGTCTAAATGTTAACCTTCTTCTGAGATGCCAGTCAAGGGCACTTTCCTGAACTTCCTGAGAGTAACCTTTTTTCTTTCTAAACTTTGGGTAAACTACTGGCTTATCCCTTCATTACACTTTGAGTATAGTTAATTGTGTCGCTGTCTCAGGAGCTGTGCTTGGTTGAATACTTGGAGAGCAGCAGTGGGTTCTGGCTCATTTGTCTCCTTTGACCCTCTCCTACCCCACCCTAGCCTATAAATACAAATAGTACCTAGGATAGTGCTTAGAACTTAGCTGGTACTAAATAAATGTTTGTTAAACTGAACTGTGGAGAAGGAAATGGCAATCCACTCCAGTACTGCTGCCTGGAGAATTCCGTGGACAGGGGAGCCTGGTGGGCTGCTGTCTATGGGGTCACACAGAGTTGGACACGACTGAAGCAACTTAGCTGCAGCAAACTGAACTGAACTGAGTTGAAATGCAATGTCTGGGCCTACACGGGAGAAAAGAGCAAGCTGGAAGAAAACAGTTTGCTACCATTTGTCATGAAGAAACTGGACTATGTCACTCAGAAGTATTTGAATGAAAGGCATTCCACACCCAAAGCAAGTAGCTGTGGGTGAAAGGTAACAAAAGCACATGTGAGCCTGCTGAGGTCAGGTGGGCACAAATAATACTTTTCAAAATATGGACCTGGTGTCCAGTTTTAGTTTCAAGATCAGAGATCTCTGAGAAGATCTTCATAAACCTGCAACTGGTACACAGCTTTACTTGCGCAAGTTCAAGTGAGCTAAAGAAACTTTTCAACAAACTCTACTGTGAGTGCCTGGTCAGAAGTTCATTAAATTCTTAGGGGTCAAATTTGACAAGAATTATGTCTAGCTTTGTTCTGTGGAAGCCTAAGCAAAGTCATGAAAACCAGATGCAATCAGTGGGATTGCCATGAATCCAGAGGGACTGGCCTAACTGTGATGCAGTGTAAACACACACTTGGGCTTGCATATATACACTCACTCAACCATACACAATTCTCTCAAATACATTCATACACTTTTCTAGTAATTGGTCCAGAAACTGCATTGATAGACTGCTTGAGCAGTGACCATTAATATAGGTATCCAGAAACTGATTTCTGTCTTGTATCACCAGTGCTGAGTGGTTCTCAGTATTTGGCCCCTAAACTAGTGGTTCTTACTTTTACATTCATCTGTCAAAATCTGTGAAATGTTTCAAATGAAAATTCCTGGGCCTTGCACCTTCAGAAATCCTGGCTTAGCAGGTATGGGGCAGAATCTAAGAATCTACATTTGGGAGACAAATCAATAACAGGCTTCCCATAATGAATCACACATTGAATAATGATTTTTTGAAGACTTATGGATACTTTTCAAGGCCTGATAAGCCTACCCTACATTGTAGCATTGAATCAATAAGGCCAATGAGACCTCAGTGGCTTTGGAAACTCACAAAGTCCAGTTGCAACCTGCTTGCCCTTAGCTGGGATGCTCCAGTGTACATCCCTTCCTTTGCATCATAAGAAGGGCTATATTTAAGAATGTGTCATCATACACAGTTATACCTGAAATGAACAGAAGCTCACTTTCTTGTTCTAGATGTTCACACCTAGTGTCTCACTATATCTTAGCAGAGCCAGCACTCAAACTAGAATCTTTTGATGGTGCCAAACACAAAGTATTTCACTGAATCACAGCTGCCCTCACTGAGTGACCAGGAGTCTCATAAAATGCAGTCTCTGTATCAGGTGATATTAAAAACATTAAGCAACCAGTAAAAATATTTTAACAACCAGGTGCAGGTCCCCTCAGAACTGATGCAGACAAGTGCTCCCAGAGCACTCCACTGGCTACCCACTGATAATGTCAAACTACCCCCAAGATGTTATCAAATGGATGGGCCCCCTAATTAGGAGTGGGAGAGAGAATAGAAAATCACCTGCTTTCACCCACCTTCCAGGACAAATGACAGTAAATGGAAAATGATGACTAAAAAAAAAAAAAAAAAAAGACTAAAAAATGCAAGTTCACTTTTTTTGAGATAGAGGAGAAGGACTAAATTAGAAGACTGCAATGATGACACCTCTTCCCTCTTCCCCAATGCCTCAGACTCATGGTCTGACAAGTATTACTGTATTTGTGAAGATAAAGAGAATATTTTAAATTATGACTGGCCTACAAATTTGTGACAGACTTGCCAGATCTCAGGAATCATTTGGTGTTCACTACTGCGCTTCACCGAAAAACTGGTCAAGGAGAGTTTTATTTCCTTACTATAAAGGATTGCCCTCCTTCTGGCCTTAGATGCAAACACCTGGGATGGGATTGTTGGGAGGTCTCACAAGGTGACTCATTAATCCCAACCACCCTCACAGTTATGCCTGGATCCAGTCCAGGTCAGCTGTCTTTTGACCCTCTGTCAGGGTCTGTAAGAAGCCCTTATGTGAGTGGAGGTGGATTTTCTTTGCAAATTGCAGTTTAGAAAAAGTTCTGGTCAACTACAGGTTTCCTTCTTTTTATTCTTCCATCTTCACATTTCCCAGCTGGTGGACATCTTACTTATTCTATACTCAGTTTTCATACTTAATATTCAATCATTTTAAATTTCACACCTCATGATCCAAGTTGAACTTTCATCTTTGATAGTTTCAATCTCTCTCTCATTTTTTTTTAAACAGCTATTTAAATGTGGAACATTATTGTCCTCAGTGAACCATTTCTGACTTTAAATGATTTCTGATTTAAAATCATGACATTTGAATTTAAAATCCCACATTTAATACAGCAATGCCTCATAACCATGCCTGCAAGGTGTTTAAGGTAATTGGAAAATATTTTATTCTGGCTTCACTTCCCTAAAAGCATTCCAACATCACTCACTCAAGGAGCTAAAATAGAAGCTTGATCTTGGAATTAATGGGAGATTAACATGAAATCTTAATTTTAAATGGAAAGAAAGAAAACAATTTAGACCCCAGTGTACATCAAAGGATAATTCTGTCTGGCAATGTACAATGGCTTGGCTGCAGCCTAATCTCTCACCACACCTAATGCTTCCATAGCTACCGCACCAAAGAGGCCACAGCATCTTTAATGCTGTTCCCTCATGCAAGGAACTCTCCCCACCACTGTGGCTGGGGTTTAATTAATTACAGCTATTTACAAACTCATGAGGCTTCCCTGGTGGCTCAGTTGGTAAAGAATCTGCCAGCAATGCAGGAGACCTGGGTTCGATCCCTGGGTTGGGAAAATCCCCTGGAGAAGGGAATGGCAACCCACTCCAGTATCTTGCCTGGAGAATCCCATGGACAGAGGAATCTAGTGGGCTACAGTTCATGGGGTCACAAAGAGCTGGACATGACTGAGCTACTAAACATGCACACTAACTCGCAGAAGCTGGTTACACACCAGCAGAAAATCTCCACCTGCCTAGCAAGCGGCCCTCTGCAAGTCACTGATGAACTGCCTTCTGATGGGTGCTATTGGATGCGGCTCAAACCCTGGCAAGGATGCCAACTTCATTCTCTGCCCTGCTAGTAACCTCTGCACTGGGAGTGGCCCCTAAGGCACAGGGGCATTTGGCCAGAGGGATGAGTGAAAGGCCAAGAACAAGGTGGGAGAGAATTCAGAGCCCAGCACTAGCTGCACGCAGAGCTCAAAGTGGTGTCAAATGTCAGCACTTTGCAGTGAGGGATTCTTAGGCACATACCTTCTCCTAGGCATGGTCTCATGTGCGTTTTTCTTTTTTTCACTTATTTGAAAATCTTGAACTGCGGAGGAAGGGATTATGTGCTGGAGTGTTTCATTTTCAAATGTTTTTGCACAGGTCTTTTTGCCTCCCACCAACATTTCAATCACCTATAGTAAGTTTCATTAGAAAAAAATTTTCATTTAAAATTTGAATAAACACCACAAAAAGGATTCAGCGTGCCTAATTCTGAAAGATTCTGGGTAGAGTAACCATCTTTTATTTAGAGAATGTGTTCTACCAAAATTCTGTCCTTCAAACCTCGAGTCATCCTGCTCATAATTTGAGACTTTGGTAGAGGAATGAAATTTGGGACTTCTTAAAAGCTGAATTTTTATTTCATTAGGATGCAAATATTTTAAGTGTATCTTACTTTATGAACACATTTACTAAAAAGGATACTTCTTCCTCCACTTCCCCTCTTCCTCTTCTTCCTTTTTCTTTTTCTAATAAGTGTGACTAAAATAAAAATTTTAAATGACCCTCAGTAAACTCAATTGATTATCACTTTTTCTCCAGTGCTCTCTACTCTTAAGTTCCCAAATACTAAGCCTCAAGTGGCTTCATCTGAGGCATAGATTGGAATTCCTCTTGGCAACAGAGTAGATACAGTGGAGATCCTTTTTACTGTTATTTCAAAATACCTCTCTGGGCAACTTTCCCCTGGCCTAGGGCTAGGACAATTACTGGGGATACAACGGAGACTCGACCCTCCTCTCTGGGGACAGCCAGTTCCAATGGGATTCCCCTTACCCTGGAAACAGTATTTATTTATTTCTAAGAGGAGTTTTTAGCTTGAACTGATAAATTAAAACATGTTGTTAGTGAGTATTTTCCTGGGTACAGTGTATCCCTCAAAGAATTTTTTTTTTTTCTGAGAAGGAAATGTTAAGCTTTTGATAAATGAAAAATAAACTCTTGTTCTCCTAGATAAATTATTACAATGCGAACTTTCTCTGACTTTAAAAATCTAATAGTAATCTTTGGCTTTGCATGGTAGAATTTCCCTAAACCATTGAATGCATTCCATGTTTCTCAGACTTTGTTTTGGTTAAGGACAAGAAGAGCATCTCCAATGGATGAGTGATTACCTTATCATCCTTTTACTGGCAGCCACAGAGATCTTTAACTCTTTAAGCAGTGGCATTTAAGTCTTGAGAACACCCAGAAGCTTGCCCCAGGCTTTAGACATTCTCAGTTTAAAAAAAAAAAAAAAAGTGGGGAAAAAGGCCAGCTTGGGTATCAACAAAGCAGAAATAGAATAAGCCAGGTAGTTCAGTTCTGATAAGATTGAAGATCTTCTGCAAATCAGGTAAGCTGACCTGCAAACAAGTACCCTTGCTTAGGCAGGGGCGGCCTCTCCTCCTCTGGGATTTGTATCAGGGGCATTCATTCTCCAAGTATACTTAATGGCACGGAAAGTTAGAGATAGGCTCTTTCCCAACTTCTCTGAGCAAGGAGGTTATTCTTTTACTTTTACAAACAGTTTAAATCACATCTTCTTACCTTTCCTTTGTGCATCCAGGAAAGGTCATCTAAAACTGAGTTGTGGCCGTCTCTAGGCTGTGTCCCCAAAACTGGTAGAATCGATTTTAAGAGGAATTTATCACCAACAGTTTATAGCTCTTGATTGAAATGAAATAATAGACACAAGGAATGCTTGACCTCTGAAATGACACCCGAACCCCTGCCAAAGGAAAGCCCTCTTTAAAAAAAAAAAGAGGTAGGGGGGAAGATTGTAGGAAAATGCTCTTAAGACCTAGAAGTCAGAATGCAGAAAGCTATTCCTTTATTAAGACTCTGCAAATTGGTCTTGGTTTAAAACCCTTTATAATAAAGCCCATATGTCAAAGTCATGATGTCAAAACCCTTCAAATATACTGGTAAGTTGAAAAGGTGATGGAAAATGAAAGGTTTCATTCAGCTTTTTTGTTTTTGTTTTGTATTTTGCTCAAAATGCTGCCTATTAAATACCTAAATCAAACAATGTATCAGTGTATCTAGTTTTAACTTTAATAAGATAATTCTGAATGTTTTATTTTATGATTTTTTTGTTTTCAAATTAAATGAGCTTTTTATATAATATCAACTACGAAAAGAATTTTCTTAAAAATTAGGAAGTTCATATACCCAGAGTTAAGCAGCACATGGCCTTAAATGGTACAATTATAGTTGATCTTTTTTCTTTTCAGTTTTCAGAATTTTCCAGATTTCTATAATTAATATTTATTACTTTTAAAACAATATAATTTTGTTTGAAGTATAAAAATATTCCAATCATTTTATTCTTGGGTGTTTTAAAAGAGAATTTTTAAAAAACCTTTCATTTTATATTGGAGTATAGCCAGTTAACCAACATTGTGGTAGTTTCAGGTGGACAGCAAAGGGACTCACCCATGCAAATACATGTATCCATTCTCCCCTAAACTCCCCTCCTATCTAGGCTGCCACATAACACTGAGCAGAGTTTCCTGTGCCATACAGTAGGTCCTTATTGGTTACCCATAGCACTATGTACATGTCAATTCCAAACTCCCTAACTATTCCTTCTGCCCATTCTTCCTTCTTGGCAACTATAAATTCATTCTCCAAGTTTGTGAGTCTGTTTCTGTTTTGTAAATAAATTCATTTATATCATTTCCTTTTAGATTCCACATAATAAAAAAAAAATACTTCTATGTCCAGTAAACAAAGAAACTTGAAGATCATGACTCTCTGCGACTGAAACTACACACACACACACACACACACACACACACACACACACATGAAAATGCTCAAAAAAAGGAGATTTGTGCTTAATAACATGAGTTTTTCCCTTTCCTCCCTCTGGCTTTCTAGATTGGTGGGCACAGGACCAGTATACACGTTGTGAATTAAGGCTGGACTTATTGTAGCACCATTTAGAATTTGGAAATCCAAAAAGCTACTCATCTCATCCATTCTTTAACATTCATTTGATTCTGTTTGAAGAGGATAAACTTTTCAGTCATCTCCTCAATTGATGAGTTCTGTGACTTGAAGAAAGTAACTTAGTCCTTATAAATATCACTTTCTTCTACTCTAAAAAGAAAAGTTAATAATAATAATATGCAAAGGGTTACTGAAAGAACAAATGATTATTAGTACAAGCACATTTTAATGGTTCTCTAATGGTTATAACATTACTGATATATAATTTTTGCTAAAGAACTTAGCAAATCTTATGATGTTTTATGATGTTTATATTTTTAAATGAGAAAATTTTGAACCTCTTTTCTGTCCCTTGCTCATCTCTGGGTTGAGTTTCTCCATGGGTTGCTTTTTCCGCTTCTTCTCATTTTCCACCCTTTGCTGCCCTTTCTCCTCCTTCAGTTAGGGTCATCTGCTTGAACTGAGCTGTCTGCCTAATCCTGGGAGCTTGTATGAAAAAGAGCCCAGTGGGATGAGACAGGTCCTACCTGGACCAGAGAAGCTCCTTAGAGATCAGAGAATGTCAGCACTGAAAGGTCGAGACCTACAGCCTCTCTAAACAGAGGAGGGAATTAAGGTCGAGTGTGGAGTGACTTGTTCAAGGTCACAGCACCAGTTTGGGCAGAGTGAAAGTTAAAACCTAGGACTAGTCTTGCAGTTTAAACCTATAAGTTGGATGGAAGCTGCTGAAAGCAGCAAACACAGAAGTATATAAGGAAGCATGAAGACATCTAATGCATGAAGCAGGCTGGATTTTTCTAGGAACATATTCCTGACTTTTTAACAATTCCCTCATCTCAGAGCTATAAGCACAGAAAAGTGTTTCTCTACTGTAGAAAAAGATCTGGCAATACCAGGGCTTCCCTGGTGGCTCAGAGGTTAAAGTGTCTGCCTGGAATGCGGGAGACCTGGGTTCGATCCCTGGGCCAGGAAGATCCCCTGGAGAAGGAAATGGCAACCCACTCCAGTACTCTTGCCTGGAGAATCCCATGGAGGGAGGAGCCTGGTAGGCTACAGTCCATGGGGTGGCAAAGAGTCAGACACGACTGAGCGACTTCACTCACTGTAGAAAAACAGCGCTGATTCAGCAAGGAGAAACAGAGGCTGACCTGCAGTCTCAGAGTTGCAGTGGGCAGAGGCGATGTGGCCATAGGGCTGCCAAGGGGGCCATAGTTTCAGCTGGTTATTGCCATGGAGGAGTTCATCCCTGGTATTGTCAGATCTTCTGAACTGAGAGAAGTGAAAAACTTAAAGATTTTATGTGAAATTTCTCAGTTTAAAAATGTTGATGCAACTGTTTCAAAATACTATTTAAACCAGACAAAATATGTCAGAAGTTTGCAACCCTTGATGTAGAAAGTGAGAACAGGGCAGAGTTGCCTCATAATCTTAGAGTGAAGGTAAATGTTATGAGATTCTTGAATGAAGAGGGAAGGGTGACTATCTACCCCTGCTGATAGTTGATCTCAGAGTTAATAGCATCAATAGCATCAATATATACAATCAGTACGGGATGTACTGGGGCACTGGGCATTCTTGGCAACTGCTCTTTCTGTGCTTTTCATATCCTGCATGGCTTTCTCTCCCCTCTTTTACATTGAAACAAGATGTAAATGGTTAGATCCTTGGCTTAAAACTAATTTACAAACTCTCCCTAATCGCTGGTAGAAAGCTGTGGCAGGGACTTGGGATCTACTTGTGGAAACTGGAAAGTAAACATAAGTCCCTAAAATGTGTGAGCCTGTGCTCCAATGACTTTAGAAGGGCCTCCATCTTGCCACGTACAAGAATCTGGCTCTGTCTCCTCCACCTCTCATCCTCATTTAGAAAAAAGGAAGCCATCTCATAGCATTTATGTGTTCATTCTGTATACCTGAAAATTGGCAAAGACCCTCACCACTGCATTCCTTTTTAAGTCAACTTATAAGAAAAGGTGAGACTTCCCTGGTGGTGTGGTGGCTAAGACTCCAAGTTCCCAATGCAGGGGGCCAGGTTCAATCCCTGGTCAGGGAACTAGATCCAAATTGCCACAGCTAAGACCCAATGCAGCCAGATAAGAAAATAATATTTTTTGAAAAAGAAAAATTTTTTTTTTTTTTTTAAATGAGGGCAGTGAAGTTTCAGCTTGGCAACCTACGAATGATTAGCAAATTTATAGACGTAGTGCTTCCTTACATGTTACTATTTTCTCCAAATTTTCTGCAGTGATTACTTATATTTTTTAATAATCCAGAAGGGGACAGTTTAGGAAAAAATTTTTTTGCCAAAGGATGAATTAAACTATATGTCTATTTTAAGAGACAAGTCAGAAGAGAGAAAACAAGGCAGCAATGATGAGGATTCTCAGGGTTTCGGAGAGCATAGATTTCCTAGCACTGTCTGCCCTCTATTTTCCTCCTGTTTATTTCTCTGGTCCCTGCCTCCCCCTCAATCATACATCAGCAATGATACTGCACTTCTGGGGTTCAGGGGGCAGGCATTTGGAGACATTATTAGAACTGCTCTGTAATCAAACATGGCCAAATTGTGATCGTTAAAGATTTACATAACAATTAGAGTGGGCTTTTTGGTGGGGTGGGGGGCGAGGAAAGAAAGCAGCTCAACTTGGGATGAGAATGAAGAAAGAAATCTCTATGAAGGCTTGATGAATGTGTTCCCTGCTGATTACAACCTGATCATATTTACTGAGGAAGAGTCCAGAAAACTACAGGTGCTGTCCAAACTCTTAGCCGTTGTCTGTGAACTTTATCCTGCTGAAAAAGTTATGTTGGTATCCAACTATACACAAACCTTGGATATTTTACAAGACGTATGCAAGTGTCATGGATATGCTTATACAGGACTTGATGGACAGACCCCCAGTTTCTCAAAGGCAGCAAATTGTTGATGGCTTTAATAGTAAATACCTGTCTGATCTTATTTTTTTGTTAAGTTCAAAAGCTGATGGTGTGGGACTTAACCTTATTGGAAAGTGAAGTTGCTCAGTCGTGTCCAACTCTTTGCAACCCCATGGACTGTGGCCCACCAGGAACCTACGTCCATGGGATTTTTCAAGCAAGAGTACTGGAGTGGGTTTTCATTTCCTTCTCCAGGGGAGCTTCCTGACTCAGGGATCCAACCTGGGTCTCCTGCATTCTAGGCAGACGCTCTACCATCTGAGCCACCAGGGAGGATCTCACTTAATTCTCTATGACATTGATTGGAATCCAGCTACTGATATCCAGGCAATGTCTAGAGTGTGGAGAGATGGTCAGAAGCACCCTGTACATATTTCCAGGCTCCTCCTAACAGGCACAATAGAGGAAAAGATTTATCAAAGACAGATCAGTAAACAAGGTCTTTCTGGGGCAGTTGTAGACCTATCCAAGATATCTGATTATATTCAGTTTTCAGTGGAAGAACTTAAAAATTTGTTCACATTGCATGAAAGTTCACATTGCATTACTCATGACCTGCTTGGCTGTGAATATCCAGGAGAAAATCATACAGGTGACTTATTGGAAAAACTCCCTGAGTCTAGAAATTGTCAGCTTGGTCCACATCAACAGAAGTCTAACTCCCTGAAGCCTCTCTCCATGTCACAACTGAAGCAGTGGAAACACTTTCCTGGAGATCATTTAAATCTTACAGATCCTTTTCTTGAAAGAATAAGAGAAAATGTATCATTGTTTTTTCAAAATATAACCAAACTATTGCTATATAATGAAATATTGCTTTATGACATTACTTTGCTTCCCCCTTTAAAAAGTTAATCTAGTAAGTAATTTGGGGAAACAAATAGAATTATTTTAATTACAATAATATATTTTGTTGCATGCTATATTGTAGTTTTGATACACTAGTCAAAATTGACTTCTTTAATGTTTTGTATATGTTCCTAAATATTGAAACATTAAAGACATACTTCTATCATCCTATTAAAAAAAAAAAAGAGTCAAATAACTAACAGATAGATTAAGAAGCTACCAGTGAAAATGGATAGAGCTTCAGCTCAGGAGTCAACAAATCTGAGGTTTAATTCCTGTTTTTCCACTTAACCTTAATTTCTGGGCACTCAGTCTTTTCTTCTGTCAAATGGGGATGAGCATACCAATGTTTCAGAGTAATTGTAAAGATTAATGACAAGTTATGTGACACATGACAAGTTCTGAATAAATGTAATCATGGTGGGACAGTGATTTTGTTTAATGTACTACTCAACATCAGATTCATTTTGTCAAGCCCTGATAAACATTTGGATTCACGTGTGTTCATGAGAACAAACCATCTTGATGTAAATAGATAGCTCTAAAGTTTGTCTCTGTTTCTCCTGCCAAAGTGTCTCAGCAGAGCACTACAAAACCATATTGGGTGGTTTGGGGACCTGTACAAATTCTGGGACAAAATTTTAGTTTTTCTCTTGTGTGGGGTACTATGCCATTTCTAAAGAATCTATGGTTGAATTTACAGAGTCATTTGTAATTTTAGTAAATTTAGTTGCTCTTACATCTTCAAATTTAAAAGTTATAAACATTTTGGTTTTTTTCCAGAGTTCTATAGAACAAGAGCAATCGTTTTTGAACAAACTTGAAAATTGTATTAAAGATTGTGACACTTTTAATAATGCTTTGCACAAACCCAGTAAATACTTATGTATTATTAGATGCCCACCCAACCTCCTTAAACAATGGCCACACTACAGAATCTAATGGAAAAGTGCCTTTTGTGAAGTTTCTTCCACACTGTAGAATTAAGGCATTAAAAGATGCCAACAGCTTCAGAACTGATTTCATAAACTACTTAAGCATTTCCATAGCCTGTTTGCTGCTATTTTTCTTAACAGCATTTAAATTAAAACTTACTATGCCAGCTTAATGAGTTTTTCTTTTTTCTTTTTCTTTCTTTTCTTTTCTTTTTTTTTTTTTAAAGAAATGCTGTTTAGACTAACAGCATGTTTAGATTTATGCACTCGTCTCCCTCCAGCCCACCACCACTGTCTATTCTGCCTGCCTGGACCATTGCAGTTGGCTCCTATCTGGCTTTCCTGTCTCTCACACTCTGCTCTTGCATACTGCAGTCTTTGTAAAATATCAATCTACTCTGAGCCTGTGACCTACTAGATAACAAGAGCTATTGAGCACTCACTGTGCCTAGCATTGTGTTCAGCACTTTACATTCATCATTATCTCATTTAATCCTTGAAACAATCCCATGAGATAATCTCCATTTTGTAAAAAAGCAAAGGGAGGTCTCAGAGAGGTTAAGTAAATTGTGCAAGTAAATTGTAGATTACATCTTGGATTTCATTCATCCACTTAATTACACACACTCCTCCCTGACTACAGCCGTGGCAACATAACAGCAGAATGCAGTGTGGTGACACCTTAGTCACATGCTATCTTCATGTCTGGGATGCCCTCACCCACTTGGTACTCAACTGGGGTCTCAGCACTGCGAAGCCCTACAAGATATCCCTCCACCTCCCAACTTAGTCCCAGAGGCACACCTTCCAGCATGCTGCTTTGCCATCCTTAGTTTATCTGTCTCTCTCTCATCAAATGTCGTGAGGGCTGGGAGTTAATCATACTGTGTTTGTATTCATTTACACATAGCCTGGGAAGTAGTAGAAACTCAGTAAGTGTTTGTAAAATAAATGCTGAGATTCTCAAGAGTGTCTTACTGATCTTTATATCCCCTCAAACCAAGCTGCAAAACCAGGAGGTCAACCTGGATGGGACAGATTGATTGAGAGGCAGTCTGATGGGCTACAGAAGTGGAGTGTCATAAGCCATGGGCAGAGAGTAGACAGCAATGCCAAAACTGGGGATAGAGAAACCCAGTTAGGGGCCAGCTGGACAAAGAGGGGGATGGCTATGGAGCAAGTAGAGATGGTAGAGTGTATTAGGGTTCTCTCGAGAAACAGAACCAAATACAAAAAGGAATTTATTAAAAGGAATTATGGCTCACACTGTTACAGAAGCTATAAGTCCCAAGATCTATTCAGAACGCTGGAGACCTAGGAGAGCCCATGATGTAGTTCAGTCTGAGTGGCAGCATGCTTAAGACACAGGAGGAGCCAACGTTTCCATTTGAGGAGGGATCCTGGGTTTTTTCCCCTGCCTTTGGACTCAAAGACACTCAGGCAGGAGGAATTTCCTCTTACTCTCAGGAAATTCAGCCTTTTTGTTCTACTCAGGCCTTGAACTGATTGGATGGGGCCCGCCTGCCTTGAGGAGGGCAATCTGCTTAATTCATTCTACCAATTCAAATGTCATGCAGAAACACCCTCACAGACAAACTAAGGATACTGTTTGACCAAATGTCCGGGCACCTTGTGGCCCTGTCAGGTTGAAACATAAAATTAACCAGGTGGTGAATAGGTTGGAGTAGAGTTCTCCCAGGAAGACCTCGTGGGCACAGGTTTCCATCAGAGTCCCTCTTTTATCTGCATAGTTCTTAAAGTGTCCCTTCCCAACAGTCAACAGCCTGAGGAACCTATTACTTCTCACCACTCTGCCCTCAAACCTGTTCCTTCTGTGCACTTCTCTCCTCAAATTTCCAGCCACACAGGCCATATTTTGGAGTCATCCTTAATTCATCCTGTCCTTGGTACAAACATTTAAAGTTGCCAAGACCTTTCAGCTCTTCTCGTACAATACTTCCCGCATGCCTCATCTTCCTTCACTGTTGCTGCTCTCCTACTGTAGAATGACGAATACTCAGTTTTTTAAATGGGAAGAACTGGGTGAGGCGGGTCACAGTCTGGTGGCGAAGGAGATTTGGAAGACTAGTTTTGAAGCTGCCTTCACGGGATAAAATGAAATTTTCTTTAGGTTGTATGTTATACAATCATACGGCAAAGTTTTATACAAGGTATGCTTTATAATAATTGAGGAAGTGTTCATCGTATATACTAAAATTTTGTGGTGGAGATTATGATGGGGAGACCCTATTTTATATAGCAACTATTAGAATTGTTTCTTAAACAGTTTCTTTCACTCCAAGCACTTTCTCTTTTGTTACTGGATAAATCTTCCTAAAGCACAGCTTCAATACTATTACTACTCAAAAACCTTCACTGGCTCCCCACTGCCTATTAAATAAGCAACAGTCTGTAAATGGACTCTGTGGCCCTTCAAAATATGGATTCCACTCATTTTTTCTGACTATGTATCCTATGAATCACCATTGCTTCTTGTGCCAACCAGGAATGCATTTGGATACAAATATCAAGTATATCCAGTGTATGCTGGCTTAAACAAATAGAGAACTATTTTTCTCATTTAAGAAATTAATAGGTCTGCAGTCCAGGGCTAGTGCAAGTATTCAACAATGGATGCAAACTCCTTCTGTTTCTCTGTTCCATCATACAAGCATACGGCTTTGACCTTGAGGTTTCCCTGGTGGCTCAGACGGTAAAGAGTCTGCCTGCAATGAGGGAGACCCAGGTTTGATCCCTAGGTCTGGAAGATCCCCTGGAGAAGGAAATGGCAACTCACTCCAGTATTCTTGCCTGGAAAATCCCATGGACGGAGGAGCCTGGTGGGCTATAGTGCATAGGGTCCCAAAGAGTCGGACACGACTGAGTGACTTTCACTTTCATAACCTCAAGATGTACTTCCAGGCATCTCACCTACATTCCAAGTAGGAGAAAGAAGAGACAGCAAAGGGCAAAAGTTGAAGGAAGGTGCATGCTAATTTAACCTGTCCTGTTTTTATGGATAAAGTGAATACTTTGCTAGAATGCTAACCTAGCAATCTTCTGCTTATGACTCAATGATCAGAAGAGTGTCACACGGTGGAAGGTGACTGGGGGAGGCAGAATTGTAGATGGAGGTGGGCCAGCCAGTCAGTAGTACCTGCCACACACACACCTACTCTAATTAGGTGGCTCACTCACCTTACTCCACATCTGCCTTCACATCATTTCCTCTGCCTTCAATATTTGCCCTGCCCCCTGTTTGTTGAAGGCCTTTCATTTTTTCCTTTCAAGTCTAGATGAAATACTGCTTTCCCCAAGTTGTCTTCCTGATCTCCCTCAAACCTCTCTGATAAAGTTTCTCCTTCTGAGATCAATCACTGTTTGATTTTCTGTTGTACCTGGAATACTCACACTGTACTCTGGTTAGTTAGATGTGTTTCATCTCCCTGTCTATATATTGAAGTCCAAGAGAACAGGGAACATGCCCCATTCATCTTTGTATTTCTAAGGCAACTCAGCACAGAGTAGGTATTCAATAAGTATTGGATGAATGCACACATCTTCTGCCATATTCCATTCTGAACAGACAAGTGTGCGGCACCCACACTGTGTCTGTAATGGCCCCTCTCATCCAAGTTAAAGGAGAACATGTGCAGTCCTCTGTGAGTACTGGCTGCTGTCCTCTGTCCTCAGCCAAAGCAAGGACATCTGTGGTGGTAACATGACTATCTACCCATGCTTCTTATGTCCCTTTGGTCAAATGTGCAGCTGTTTCCTGGGTGGGAAAGTAAGAGAACAGTAAAAATCAGACAAAATAACAGCACTTTTAACAGGAGTCTTGTGAATGTATTAGGCATAAATGAAGAACTTTGTGCTACAATATAAGCAATAATAATATTAATACCAACTAATACCATTTATTAAATTCCTTATGCCAAGTACAGAATTTTGTATGCATTGTCCCTTGGATTCCTCATAAGAACATACTCATTTATTAAATAAGGAAACCAAGTTGCAGAAAGATTAGGCAATTTGCCCAGGGTTACAAAGCTTCTAGACGGCAAAGCTGGAGAGACACTCATTTCTTAGTACAAGCCTGTGAAGGGAAAAGCTGCAACCCAGAGAAGTCAAGTGACCTGCCCAAGGCTGTGCAGTGTAGTGGTTAAGAGGATGGGCTCTAGAGTTAGACTTCCTGGGTGGGAATCCTCATGTGACCTGGGGCAAATTGTTGAAAGTTTCTATGCCTCAGTTTCCTCATCTGTAAAACAGGGGTTCCAGTTGCTTCATAGGTTCTTATGAAAACAAAATGAGTAAGTATACTTATTGAGACTGGCCTATCACCTGATCCAAACTAAGTATTTGGTAGCTTAGCCAGGGCAGGGCTGCCACTAGCCTGTGTGATACAGTGGCCTGAGGACAGCTTGCCTGGTGTATGAGTGGAGGAAAGTTGGACATTCGGATATATTTTGGTCCTTCTGGAGAAAAGAAATGAATACTGCTTTCTGGCTGTCCCTGGTAGGAGTCCTGCTTCTCCTCCAAAAGGGACTCCTAGGTTTACTGACCCCGTGCTTCAGAAAGTCACATCTTTTGAACAGAATAATGGTGCTGTCTGGATTTCTGTCCACTGCCAGCTTTAATTGACCCAGAGAATTAGTAGGCTTCTGGCTCTGAAATGGTTTGGGGGAAGGACCTTCATTTGGTATGCACTAAGCTCTGTGGAGTTACCTTTGATATTTCCTCAGTAAATGCAATTTTGTTTTGTTTAAGGTGCTTTCCTTATCTTGGTAACTAGCCTCCAAAGATGGTCCTGCAATGAGCCATGCCTCTTGGTATTCACACTTTTGTGTAGGCCCCTCCCTCAATCAATCTAGGCAGTCTTTATGTATGGTAGATAGATACGATATAATATGGTAGACACGATATGATAGAATATGGTAGTAGTGACATTTATAATTTCTGAGACTAGGTCATAGTAAGTCTAGTAGCCTCTGCCTTGGGTTCTTTGAAAGCATGCTCTGGAAGAAGCCAGCTGCTGTGTAAGAAGTTCAGCTACTATGAGACCAGTCTGCTGTAATAAAGCCATGCTATCCATGCTGAGAGGCTACATGGAGACAAAGCCCCCCAGTAATTCCAGCCTTCCAGGTGAGGTGTCAGATATGTAGGAAAGAAGCCATCTTCGACATCCTGCCCAGCTGAGCCCCCAGATATCTGTAGCCCCATCCACCATCTGACTGCAGCTGCACAAAACCCAAGCAAGAGCCCAGTGAACCTATAGAACTACAAGAGATGACAGTACAATGTTATTTTAATCCACACTGTTTTGGGATCACTAAGAAGCACTAGATAACTGAAACACTCATTATTCCCTAAAGCTGCTGGTACAGTTAAGACACACTCAGATCCAATCCACAGATGAAGGTGGTAAGCTGCTTCTTTATATTAAATTAGATTTTGTGGCAAATATACAAATCTGGACCAAAGTCTACATGCAAAACTTTTGTAATTCTTTCCATTTTTCCTTAATAGGAGAAATACTATTTTAACACCATCTATTACATGTTTGTCTATCTGACTGTCACTTGCCTTCCCCTTTTCAATATATGCTCCAAGATGGCAATGATTTCATATGTTTTATTATCCTTTGTATCCTCATTCCTGGTTACAGTACTTGATTTATACTAGGTCTACAGTAAGTATTTGTTGAATTAATAAACACTTGAGGAGAGAGAAGATGAATGTATCACAGATGAAGCTAATATGTTATAAAATGTTCATGTAATAAATATATTCAGCCTACAGAAAACATCTCACATTGGCTTCAAGAATAAAATATGACATATGAAGATATTAATGATATGTTAAGTAAAAAGGCTAGGTTTTTAAAACCAGTTTTCAAAGCAATAAGAACAAGCATAATTCCATTTTTAAAAAACCTTATTTTTTGCAACTCTTTCTGTATATTTGCAGAAAGAGTCTAAAAGCGTTTTTGTCAAACTAATGGCAATATTATCTGTGGGTAAAAAGTTCAGAAGGGAATTTTGTTTTTTTCTTAGCGCCTTTCACATGCATTCTAAAATGTTTAAAATAAAATTGTATAGTTTTATAATCAGGAAAAATGTTATTTAATACAACTAACTTGGAGCATTGATATACCTCTTTTTCTTGTATTTTTCTGTATTTCCTGAGACCATAAAATCAAAGTCTTTCAATTCCTTCTCAAACAGTTATATATGTTTCATGTATATTTGTTCCATCCAACCTCCAGTAGAGTCAAAATACAGCACTTCTGCCTACATGAATAACAGCAACAACAAAAGTAGAAATAATCTGTTTATAGCTCAAGTGAATTCCTAGAAGAGTTTCTGCTGTTCAGATCACTGAGGGATTGCTTGCAGAATCATGAACACTGATAAGATGGAGCATTCCTTGGCTATAATCCGAGTTTCTCAAATAGAGCAGCAAATACTACATTTATAATTATGTGGAAGCAAACTTTCTAACCCCTTGTGAAAGTAGCAAATGGCAGCAAATTCTTGTTTGCTTATATAGTTCAAAACTCATTAGAGAATGAAGGGGAAAATGCTTGCCTTTAAGCTAGAGAAACTCCATTGCAGACATGATACACATGGGGAAGGAGCAGCACCCTGGCCACGTCCACATTCTGAATGTTTTCCTAGTAGCACCACCAGTGGCTGCACCTTCCCTTCTATGATTTACAATGAAGAACATATGCAGTTTATGCAAAACTGTCTTTTCCTGCATTACAAATGGTACTAGAGACCAGATATGCTCATGGCAATGAATGGTAGGAATTGCAGCTCCTTCCCAGAAGTAGTATGTCTTAAGGTGACTCCTGCTGGTTCTTTGCACTAGTAATAAAGAATCCACCTGCCAGTGCAGGAGACAGAGACGTAAGAGATGCAGTTTTGATCCCTGGGTCAGGAAGATCCCCTGGAGGAGGGCACAGCAACCCACTCCACTGCTCTTGCCTGGAGAATCTCATGGACAGAGGAGCCTGGTGGGCTATAGTCCATAGAGTCTCAAAGAGTCCAACATGACTGAAGCGACTTAGCATGGCATGGCTGGTTCTTTAAATGCTCCATCTTTGGACAGTAAGCATTGTTTAATGGGGAAAATGTGGTGATTAGCCTCATTGATGACCAGACACAGAATCTATATATCATAAAGGCTCTTCAAACCTGACTTTCCTCCTAGATTTTCTATCTGCATGGATGGCTACAAGCAATAGAATCTTCCTTACCTCCTCATTCTGTGTCTCCCTCACCTAGAAGTTAGTGTCAGCTAACCCTCAGACAAGTCCTCAGTCTCTAGTTTGTCTCTTGTTTCAGTGTTCTGACTAGGGTTCAGTTCAGTTCAGCTCATTCTTGTCCGACTCTTTGCGACCCTGTGGACTGCAGCATGCCAGGCCTCCTTGTCCATCACCAACTCCCAGAGCTTACTCAAACTCATGTCCATTGAGTCAGTGATGCCATACAACCATCTCATCCTCTGTTGTCCCCTTCTCCTCCTGCCTTCAATCTTTCCCAGCATCAGGGTCTTTCCAAATGAGTCAGTTCTTCACATCAGGTGACAAAGTATTGGAGTTTCAGCTTCAGCATCAGCCCTTCCAATGAATATTAGGACTGATTGCCTTTAGGATGGACTGGTTAGATCTCCTTGCAGTCCAAGGGACTCTCAAGAGTCTTCTCCAACACCACAGTTCAAAAGCATCAATTCTTTGGTGCTCAGCTTTCTTTATAGTCCATCTCTCACATCCATACACGACTACTGGAAAAACCATAGCTTTGACTTGTTGGCAAGTAATGTCTCTACTTTTTAATATGCTCTCTAGGTTGGTCATAACTTTTCTTCTGAGGAGCAAATGTCTTTTAATTTCATGGCTGCAGTCACCATCTGCACTGATTTTGGAGCCCCCCCGCCCCAAATAAAGTCTCTCACTGTTTCCATTGTTTCCCCATCTATCTGCCATGAAGTGATGGGACCAGATGCCATGATCTGTTTTATGAATGTTGAGCTTTAAGCCAACTTTTTCACTCTCCTTTTTCACTTTCATCAAGAGGCTGTTTAGTTCTTCTTTGCTTTCTGTCATAAGGGTGGTGTCATCTGCATATCTTGATTCCAGCTTGTGTTTCAACCAGCCCAGAGTTTCTCATGATGTACTCTGCATATAAGTGAAATAAGCAGCATGACAATATACAGCCTTGATGTACTCCTTTCCCTATTTGGAACCAGTCTGTTGTTCCATGTCCAGTTCTAACTGTTGCTTCCTGACCTGCATACAGATTTCTCAAAGAGTCAGGTCAGGTGGTCTGGTATGCCTGTTTCTTTAAGAATTTTCCACAGTTTGAACCAGGGTTCAGGATCTCATCATCTCTTACCAAGACTAATGCACCAAATTCCTAATTCCACTCCTAACAGATACTTTCTGTACATCTTTCCCACCAGATTAGGGAGTGTTCTTTAAACATTGAGAACAAGTTCTATAGGCCTTTAAATTTCCCAAAGATCATTGTTCCTAATAGGTGCTCAATAAATGATTCTTGCTCCCTGGTTTGCTTGCTTGGCATGGAAAATCACTGGGACTGAGAAACTGAAGACCTGGGTTATGGCCCTCTATATGAATTACCTATGACTGCCTCACAGATCCCAATGACTTAAGGTAACAACAGTCATTGATTATTTCTCACATTTCCTGTGGATGAAGAATTTGAATAGGGCATAGTGTGGGTACTTATTTTTCCTAAGATGCAACTAACATCTGCAGCCTTAGTTGGGAAGACTTGAAAGTTGGGGGTAATGAATAGCTGGGGACTGGAATCATCTGGAGGTCTCTTTATTTACATGGGTGGTGGTCATCTGAGGCCACTGTGGTTACCAGCCAGAACATCTGTACGGCATGGCCTCTCTATGTTGCCTCTTTGCTTGGGTCACCTCATAGCATGGCAGTGGCAATTGGCTTCTCAAAGCAAGTGATCCAGGACAACCAGCTGGAAGCAGTGTTACTTTCATAGCCTAGTCTTGAAAGGCACATAGCTCAGTTCTGCTGTAGTCATGCGCTTACCCAGTGTGACAGGCAGAATAATAACCCCCTAAAGATATCCATGTCCTCATCCCCAAACCTGTGACTATGTTACCTTACCTGGCAAAAGGGATTTTGCAGATGTGATTAAGTTAAGGACCTTGAGATGAGGAGATTATCCTGGATTATCTGGGTGGGCCCAGTGTAATCACAAGTGTCCTTATAAACAAGGAGGCAGAAGGGTCAGAGCCAGAGAAGGAAATGTGATGCAGAAGCAGAGGACAGAGTGATGCTGGCCAGGAGCCAAGGAATGCCGGAAGCCTCTAGAAGCTGGAAAAGGCACTAAAACAAACTCCCCCCTGGAGCCTCTAGAAGGAACGCAGTCCCTTAACACCTTCACTTTAGCCTAAGAAGACCCATTTTGGAATTCTGATCTCCAGAACTGTAAAATAATATATTTGTATTGTTTCAGGCCGTTAAGTTTGTGCTACTTTGTTACAGCAGCAATAGAAAACTAACATGCCCAGATTCGAGGAGAGGAACCAAAGACCACATCTCTCAATGGGAAGAGTGCCAGAGTCACATTCAAGAGCATGTGGACTGGAAGACATTGTTCCAGCCAGCTTTGAAAAATATGACCTGCCCCACTCTATCACTAAGTAGGTATATAACTGTAGGTTGATCTCACTGGGTCTCAGTCTTCTCATCTGTAAAATGAGGGGGCTGAGTGTGAAAATCTCGAAGCTTCTGGACCTAGAAGTTCCTGGTCCTGTGATTGAAAGGGAGATGTAGCGTTCCCATGAGAAAGTCATCATAAAACGTGACTGATTTCCTAAGTCCTTCCTTGATGCTCATGACCGTTCACATACTACTCTGAATGGAATGGAAATGGAGAGCCTGAGCCAGAAAACCTCAGTAAAGCAGGTGTGGTAAATTCCCCAGAAGATAAGCTTTGAGACAGGCTTTTTGTTTTAAATTTCAAAATATTTTTAGGAAAGCGGGAAGGAAGGAAGGAAGGAGAAAAAAAAATTGTTTGAAGTAGTGACCATTTCCTATTCCTCATAGGAATCTCAGCACTTCACATACCTCTAGTCTAGCATGTAGGTGACCTCCACAAATGTTGAGTGAGAACAAAAGAAAAAGACTCAGGGTCCACGGCTTTGCCTGATAGCTATGGGATGGCTCAACTTTCAGCAGGTTACCCGGCAAGAACACTTTCACCATTTTACTCTGGAAGTTAGTTCAGTAGTCCAACAGTTGTCTCCCTTATTCTATCCTTGCCTTCAACTCAGTAGCCAGAGTGCTCCTGATAAACTGTAAGGTTCATCATGCGACTTTTCTGTTGCGAACCCTCCAGAAGCTTCCTGACTCACTTGTAATTAAAGCCAAAGCCCTTTCCAGGGCTGGAACTAGGGTAAGGTGACCGAGGCATTGAGGGCAGTTTAAGGAGGTGCTCGCTCTCAGGGCCCACCTGCCCTCCCAGGTCCCTGAGAGAGAGCGCCTCCTTATTTGTGGACCCTCGGCCCTCCCCCATCCCCCTAGACACTGACTCTGACTCTGAGTGAAGACCATCACCATCTAACCTCTCACCCCTCCACCTCTCTGACCTTCATCTCCCCGCACTGGCTCACTTGCCTCCTGGGGTTTCCCCGACACACACCAGGCCCACTTCCATCTCAGCGTTTATGCTGCCCTTCCTTTTGACAAAATGTGGTTTCCTCAGATATCCATTTGGCTGCCTCCCTCATTTCCTTCAGGTCTCTGCTCAAGTGTCACCTTTTCCATAAACCATTCCATGATTGCCCTATTAAAATTCAACCTCATCACCACCTCTCTTTCCCACATTATTTTTATTCTTAGTACCTGTTGCCATCTAGCATGCTATAGTTTGTGTTTATTTTGTCAGTGGTCTGCCTTTCCTACTAGGAAATAGAAAATTACAGGATTTCAGAATAAACAGGGTACAAGCATGCTCAGTCATGTCCAGCTCTTTGTGACCCTGTAGACTGTAGCCCACCAGGCTCCTCTGCCCATGGAATTTTCTAGGCAAGAATACTGGAGTGGGTTGCCATTTCCTCCTCCAGGGTATCTTCTTTACCCAGGAATCGAACCTGTATCTCTTGCATCTCCTGCATCGGCAGGCAGATTCTTTACCACTAGCGCCACCTGGGAAGCCCAAGAATAAACAGTGGTTTACTAAAGGGATCAGAAGAGTATGACTTGTTTTTATATGGTTTATGAGCTCAGAGTGGTCTTACAAACTGGAACTGTGCCCCTGCTTTCATATATTGAGGTCCTAACCCTCAACGCCTCAGAATGAGACATTATTTGGAAATTGGGTCATTGCAGATATAATTAGTTGAGATCATACTGGGATAGGGTAGACTCCTAACCCAATGTGACTGGTGTCCCAACAGAAAGAAGAAATTGGGACACAGACATACAGGAAGAACACTGAATGAACAGAAAGGCAGAGATCAGGGTAAAGCCTCTGCAAGTCAAGGAATGCTGAAGGTTTCCAGCGGACCAGCAGCAGCCACGAGAGAGGTGTAGAATAGTCTCTCCGTCATAGCCCTCTGGAGGACCCAACCCTGTTGACACTGTTATCTCTGACTTCTCATCTCTAGAATTGTGAGAGAATAAATTTCTTCTGTTTAAGCCACACAGTTTGTGACACTTTGGTACAGCAGCCCTAATAAACTAATACACATGGTTTGTACATCTGTAAACAATTGTAGAAGGAGGAGGAGGAAGAGAAGAAAAGGAGAAGGAGGTGGTTCAGGTGAGAGGAAGGAGAGAAAGAAGAAATAATGGGAGGCAGTATGTGGCCCACAAAGCCTAAAATACATGCTGGCTGGTCCTTTACACAAAAAGCTTGTTGACACCTAAAGTTTAGAGATCATATAGCCCATATAACTCATGAAGAAAGGGTGGCTTTTAAAAATAAAATCATGTATCCAAGTTCATACATGTAGTATGAACCCATTTTATCTATACCTAAAACCAGACTATCTGATTTTAAGTCTGTTTTTTAAAAAAATTACACTACCATGACTACCAGACTTTAAAAGGTGAGTTCATCAGTTTCCCCTTGTTTAAGTACTGCTGCTAAGTCGCTTCAGTCGTGTCTGACTCTGTGCAACCCCATAGACGGCAGCCCACCAGGCTCCCCTGTCCCTGGGATTCTCCAGGCAAGAACACTGGAGTGGGTTGCCATTTCCTTCTCCAATGTATGAAAGTGAAAAGTGAAAGTGAAGTGTTTAAGTACAAAATGTTACTAAGACAATGTTTCCATCTATTATTCCAGCCTAGAAACCTGAGTTGTTTACAGAAACATATAGTAACCCATAATCTTTTGGAGCAAAGCACTACTATGATCCATATTTTTTCATTTTTGCTTTTGGGGCTTGCACTCCAGCAACTCATTTTCTGTGACACTGGTTCTGAAGCTATAATTCAAACATAAAGATCAGGAACAGTGTCTGCCTGCTCTCCAGAGCTTCTACAAGCTGTGTAGTGTAGAGTTTGGTATTATGCATTTTATGCTAATGAGAAGCAAAGTAGAAGAATTAACTGTTGAAACAAACCCACATACCAGTGCTAAAGACAAAGCTCATGGTAATTCTTTTAATGTACTGCTAACTCAGGAAATTGCAAGATGAATCTATTTTGTCTTCATCAGCTCTGTGACTTGATGGTATAGACCAAAAAAAAAAAAAAGCACCTCATATTCTTGCAAATTCACCTTGGGTGAGGTGTTTAAACATCTGAGGGGTCTCAGTTTTGCCATCTTTTAGCTGCCAAAAATGATAGTTCTTACTGCAAAGGGTTAGTGGAGGGCAGAGGCGTTTTCTTCCCTTCTATGGCTGCTTAATAAGTCAAAGCATGTGCTGTGCTGTGCTCAGTCACTTCAGTCTTGTCCAGCTCTTTGCAACCTATGGACTGTAGCCACTGAGGCTCCTCTGTCCATGGGATTCCCCACGCAAGAATACTAGAGTGGGTTTCCATGCCTCCAAGGGGATATTCCCAACCCGGAAATCAAACCCATAGCTCCCATATCTCTGGTGTCTCTTGCATTGCAGACAGGTTCTTTACCCACTGAGCCACCTGTTGAAGCATAGTTGAAGCATGTTGAAGCATAGATATCACTAATAAAGAGTGCTGTGTATCAATTTCTATTAAGATGCTAGTGAACCTAAACTGTGGAGGAAATGAAAAGGAAGTAAATGGGTTAAAGACAGTTTTCCGGCAAAGAGTATATGGGAGGACTGAACTTCCCAAGTTCAGAATGCACAAGTACCACAGGAATTACATTACCTAAATCTGAACAAATTTTGCTCATTTTCCAGAATCCCCTCTCTAAAGCAGGAACCTCATCTAGAGCTGAAATCTGGTGTTTGTTAGCTGGGCAGCCTTCAATGATTTACTTAATGTTTCTATGCTGCTGCTGCTAAGTCGCTTCAGTCGTGTCCGACTCTGTGCAACCCCATAGACGGCAGCCCACCAGGATCCTCCGTCCCTGGGGTTCTTCAGGCAGGAACACTGGAGTGGGTTGCCATTTCCTTCTCCAACGCATGAAAGTAAAAAGTCAAAGTGAAGTCGCTCAGTGGTGTCCGACTCTTTGCGACCCCATGGACTGCAGCCTACCAGGCTCCTCTGTCCATGGGATTTTCCAGGCAAGAGTACTGGAGTGGGGTGCCATCGCCTTCTCCATAACGTCTCTATGCCTCTCTTCAAATGTTTAAAAAAAAGGGGGGGGCGGGGAGGGAGTTGATGGGAAGGGAATAACTATAGTATATAAACTGTAAATTGTTTCAAGAATTAAATGAGATAATGAAACTTGAACCCGACAATGTTCAAGAATCCAAAGTATGTTGATTTTTCTTATAAGTATACGGTTGAAGGAAATATGCAAATGTTCACATAATTATAATTATTTACATAATTGTTCATCTAATTATAACTAGCATGTGGAAACCCATCAGCATTTATTTTCATAAATGCCACTAGCCATATGTTTTGTGATCTGTGAAATAGTTTCACATACGCTCCAGCATTTGAGCTACACATTAAAAGTCTCCAGAGTCTTAGGTGGGCAAGTGGGGGCCAGCTAACCTGGGTAGAGCTGAGTTCCAGGTCACACTTCTGCTTTTCTGCCAGGTCCTTTCCCCTGTGTGTGTTGGCCCTAAATGGAGAGACATTTCTATTCTCTCAGTTAAGAGTTAAGAACATTTTGCTGTTGGGTGTGAAAGCTGTATCACTGAGTCAAGGTTTGTGTGTGTGCAACTTGGAGACATTATCCCAATAAGGAAGGTTTACCACAGACACTATAGTCTAGAGGTTTTTCAACATTTCCTGGGTCCCAAATACCTTTGAAAATTTGATAAAATTATCCTTCCTTACATGCACTTTTACACTTACCCCCAAAATTGTATGCTTAAATTTGTGGCTTTCACAGATCCCCTAAATCCTTCTAGGATCCTTAATGAAGCCACATAGCAGGTTTAAGAATCTTTAAGAAGATTAGCATTTAATTTAAATACAACAAAGCCAGCACTCACTTTTATATTCTCCTTAAGGTCTTTAGTTTTTCAGTCCTCCACTTTCTATCCCCATTTTTTCCCTGGATTCTAAAGTAGGGGAAATAAGATGAGACTGAACAAACTCTTCTGATTCTAGCTAAAGATATAATCAGATGCAGGAGTGGCATCATTTTGGTACAAACTGAAGACATATTCTGGGAGTTGGTGATGGATAGGGAAGTCTGGCGTGCTGCAGTCCATGGGGTCGCAAAGAGTCAGACATGACTGAGCAACTGAACTGAACTGAACTGAAGACATATTTACCCATTACCTGTAGTTGACACCCTAACATGTTAAGCAACAAAGAAGGAACAAAAAGATATTCAAAATGAAAGACTTCTAAAGCAAAAGGTTCAAAATCCAGCATGTCACCCCTTTGTACTGGGTAATAGAGTTACCCAGTTTCACTTTTAACTCCTTTAGAAAAGGCTGGGGTCCCCTAGGTTGTTTGGCCATGACTCACTGCTCCACCAAAGACTATCTGAAGCCCCTTCCAGCAACCTTACACCTTTTGCTGGGCCTTCTCCATGCCAGCTCCTTGCTCCTCCTCTTCCTAACCTTATAATCTCACCTGGCCAGTGTTGCATAAACTTGCAGGTACTGCTGTTGGACATGGCGAGTAGAAATAGCAGATCCCTTGAGCCCAGGCACCTGGGGAAACACACTCTTTTCCTTACCTGATGGGAAAATCCAGACTCGCTGCACAACCTGCTGTAAGATGGAACCAGTAGTGGAGACAGGGGCTATATAACATATACTGTGTGGCCTGCTGTGCTTAGGCTCTTAGTCATGTTTGACTCTTTACGACCCCATGGACTGTAGCCTGCCAGGCTCCTCTGTCCATGGGGATTCTCCTGACAAGAACACTGGAGTGGGTAACCATTCCCTTCTCCAGGGGACCTTCCCAACCCAGGGATGGAACCCAGGTCTCCCGCATTGCAGGCGGATACTTTACAGTCTGAGCCACCAGGGAAACCTATTACATATGCTATACAGATTTAATTTTTGCGACTGTAATGGGGCTCAGGTACCCTGTGCCCCAACGAATCTAAGGGCCGGGACAGCGCTCAGGGAATTGCAGGGAGGAGGAGCAAAATTGTCTCAGGAACCCTAAGTTAGGACCTATCTACCTACCTAGTTACCTACCTACCTATCTTCCTCCCTCCCACCTTTCTATCACCACCCCCACCCCCTGCAGGAATGGCCCAAAGGCTCCAATCTGGAAGACCAAGAACAGTCGGCAACCTCTCCAGGTCTCACGCGCGGCAGGACGGAGATTCTGTGCGGGCGGCTCACCCCGCCACCGGGACGCTGGCTTGTTTATTCAAGTGTGCGTCAGATTAGCCACCTGGGGCACAAATCCTGTGAAGAGTCTTAGAGCGAGGCGAGCTCTTGCAGGTAGGAAAGTGTAGCCGCCGCGCTCAAAATAATGCGGGGCTGGCGGTGCGGGGAGCCGGGTGGCCTCCACCCACGCTGTGCTGACACCCCGGGTGCCTGCCAGGTCGCGCGCCGAGGTCCTCGGGGTGGCAGCCCAACCCCGCCTCTGACCCGAGTGGGTGCAGGAAGAGGAGCAGGAGCGATGTGTCCGCAGCCGCCTGAGAGGACCGAGAGGCGCCTGGGCTGTCTCGGGCCCGGGTATCCAGGTCGCGGGAGCCGGGCGTCCTTTCGCTCGCACCGGCGGATCGGCCCCCTCCCTACAGTTTAGTCTCTCAACGCCTCTCCGATTTCTCGGACTCCTTGAAGTTGAGTTTGTGTCATCTCTGGGCCTGGCCCTGGGGACGCCAAGGGCCGGAAAAGAGGTAACACGGGCCACATGCACTTCGGACCCATCTCTTCGTGTCTGAGCTGGGACTTGGCATTGGTGAGAGAGGCGCTCCTTCAGAGCCCTATGTTCTGTATTACTTTCCTGTCCCCAGCCCGTCCCCAGTGCAATCCCCCAAGCCAGGGGCCTCTGGAATCTGGAGATGGACCCTATTCCTTTCTCTGATGCTGTTACCGCTGCTCCTTTGGGCTTAATGCATTTTTATCTTATGAAATAAGCATATGGTGTCCCTGACTCCCCCGACCCCGAGACTGATGCTTTATAATGCCCAGTCTGAGCCTCTGAAAGAGGCGAAGGAAGGGAAGGGCTGTACACAGTGCAGATGCCTCCCGGAGCTTCTCTTCCAGCCCACTTGTTCCTGCCCTCCTCAGTTTGAGAAAAACGTTGGGGGGCAGCACCTTGCCCCCTAACTTGGATTGCTTGCACTGGTCCCCAGAGAC
Organism: Bos indicus x Bos taurus; assembly: GCF_003369695.1. Taxonomy (NCBI): domain Eukaryota; kingdom Metazoa; phylum Chordata; class Mammalia; order Artiodactyla; family Bovidae; genus Bos; species Bos indicus x Bos taurus. The sequence continues at coordinate 60,343,460 of NC_040085.1, read as the reverse complement.
CAGGTCTTGGTGGTTGCCACTGCTTTACTTTAGGGACCCGAGAGTGGATTTCCTGAAGCCATAGGTCCCTTTCATCCCTGCTGTAGACATGGGGACTACAGATTATGCTTCTAGCTTTGTCCTATGCAGCCCCTTGGCTACCTGAGGTGACGAAATATTGTCTCTAGCTGGTAGGCTGATAGTCAAATAACTTAAAAAAATCATTTTGAAAGAATATTTCTTGTAAACTCTTACTGAAATACAGCACAAGTAGAAAAGTGCACACATTTCATGTATACAGCCTGATGAGTTTTCACAAAGTGAACACCAACAAGCATTTGTTACATCTATATGTAATCCTTGACAGGATTACAGATAATATATTATTCTTGAAGAGGACATTAGTGAAGAGGATCTCCCTTTCCCAATGACCTTGATATATTTAGGCCATCTGTGAAAATATCCAAGTTTCATTTATACAATAACAAGTTCTTGTGTCACAAATCCCTTTGGACAAAGCTTTCCTTGCAAAAGACTCTTAGCATGAAGTAAGGGGAGACAGATAGTATTGCCCAGTTGACATCTGGTTGGGAAACCACAACAACTCATTTGATACAGTCTGATGTCCATGTAGGACTATGCTTCTGCCTCCAAAATTGACCCCACAGTGACACTGCATTTTATCCAGGTCACACTGTTCATGCACAACAGGGAGAGAAAGAGAAGAGTGTATATGCTGAGAATGAAGACATTCCAAGGTTTTAACTTTCTTGCTACATTCCATAATAATTTATTTCCAAACAACATCCCTGCTATAGAATCAAGCGGCTGCAACTGACCTTTTTTTTTTTTAAGAAAGGAAAGCTAAAACAGAGAGAAGCCAAATATCCTGCACTGTGTACCAATCCCATGTTCTTTGTCATAACCCTTCCTTGGAAAGGGAGGAATTTCAACATCCATGCCCTGTCTGCCATCCACATGTTAAACAAGTTAAGACATAAAAGCAGTCTTTTCATCTGTATGATCTCTCTGCAGTCATCAATAGAGTTCTCTGTCCATTTTTGGTCTGTTTTGATGGATTAAAAATATATTCCAGAAAGTAGCAAGATAACAGTGTAAAGTATAAGGAACTGAAGTCATCTTACATTTTATTTTATTCATGAGAAAATATTAGAATCCAATATCTTTATCTTTGAGTAAGGTGTATCAAGGGTTGACAACAGTCAAATGTTTGGAGAAGGAAAACTTTACAACCAGGTTTCTATTTCTTCTGCTGACCAGCGAAGAGGAAATGGGCTCACATTTTAGCAAGAAGTATAGAGAAAAATTGTTAAAAGTGAGAGGTGTTAGGGATCAGAAAAATCAGAGATGGAAAATGCTTTGGATATGTCATCTAATCTATTATTTCCTATTATTATTGCTCTCACTAGTTATGACTGTCTACTTTGACAGGTATTAGTTATCTTGGCAGAGATTATGTTCCTGGGTCAGATCTATACCAATAAATCATAATGAATGTTAATGCAATGAATACAGATTCAGGTAAACAGCCCTTATTCAGTCAATGCCTGAGATGTGTGAAGTACCAATGATTACAAAGTCAACAAGAAATATAGCCCTTCCCTTTAAACAGTTTCACTAGCTAAATAAAAGTCAATACCAGGGTGGCTTCTCACCTACTTTACTCATGTAATCATTACCTTTGCAAAATAATAATAGCCAATATTTATTGAACAGTATGTACCTGCCATTTTATTACATTAACTCATTTAATGCTTATAAGAACATTATGAAATAGAAATTGTTATTCCCAGATTACAAAGGAGGAAACCAAGACTCTGGAGGTTAAGTCATTTGACCATGATTTTAACTAATGATATATGTTTCTTGATCTTGAGCCCAAGAAAGACCTATGTGGACTCTGGTCCATCCTCATATTTTACAATGAGGAAACAGACCCAGCAGAGGTAAGTAGCCTCTTACTTAAGATCACAGCCTTTTCCCGAGGAGGGTCACATAAGTCTTGCCCTAAGGTGGGTTATGTAATAAGAGCTGCTGCTGCTACTGCTGCTAAGTCACTTCAGTCGTGTCCGACTCTGTGCGACCCTATAGACGGCAGCCCACCGGGCTCCCCCATCCCTGGGATTCTCCAGGCAAGAACACTGGAGTGGGTTGCCATTTCCTTCTCCAATGCATGAAAGTGAAAAGTGAAAGTGAAGTCGCTCAGTCGTGTCCGACTCTTAGCAACCCCATGGACTACAGCCTACCAGGCTCCTCCGTCCATGGGATTTTCCAGGCAAGAGTACTGGAGTGGGGTGCTATTGCCTTCTCCGTGTAATAAGAGCAGGAGAAGATAAATTTCTAGGTCGTGATTTTGTTCAGTCTTCTAAGGACCAAGAAGATATCCTGAAATTTTCTGTAACAGTAAGCTGCAAGGATGGAGCTGCTGGTATCCTGGCCTTGAGAAAGCCTCCAGGACAAGCCATGTTAGTCAGAAACTGTGGCCATGGGGATCCACCCTTTTGCAGGCCCAGCTCTCAGCTTGTAGAGGTGAAGTCAGGTTCAGCTAGTCTGAATTTGAATCACCACCTACTACTTTTGTGACCTTGAGCAACTTATACAAGCTCTCTAAATTTCAGATTCTCATCCATAGAGCTGAAATTTTGAGGGTCACTGTGAGGGCTAGACAGCAAATATGAAACAAATGGCAAATATTAATAAGAGAAAAACAAATGCCACATGCCTCCTGAGATCCCTTATAATTCCAATTCCATAGCTTCAGCAGACACTCAATAGGCAAAGATTTGAAGACTTGATGTGGTTTTTAATCAAGGACTTAGAAGCAAGGACTATTACACCTATAGGATTAGAAATCTTTTCATTTGCAAAAACCTATTTTGTGTGTTCTAGATGTAGTAATACTATGATTACCATATTTAACAGTTTATAAAGCACAAGCTAGGCATATTCCTTACCTGATTAATAATGTCTAGGTGTCAGCCTTTCAGGGGTATCAGCACTGAAATTATAAGTGAAATGACTTTCAAAACAGTAGTTTTTAAGCTTTAGTGTACTGGGAATCAGAGAACCTTGTGAAATATGTAGATTTCTGGATCCAGATCTTAGACATCCAGGCCAGGAAATCTGGATTTTTATCTGCACCTCCAGCCTTGTTCTGAAGTTTATGGCCCTCAGAACATACATTGAGAAAGGCTGTTCTAAGGGCTCACTCACTGTCCAGCCCAATGAACAATGAACGAATGCCCTCCATTTAGCAGTAGCAGCAGAGGAGCTCTTGAACGATGATGGATTTCTCTTCCTAATCTATATGCTTTGAGGATACAGTTTCATTGGTTCCGTCCATATTATGTTCTATAAAAACACCAAGATTCCCAAGTAAACTTGAGATGGGGAAAAGACTGGACTGATTGCCCTCACCAATTCTGATCACTAGGCTGTAATCAATTAAGCTCTCTAACCAACAAGTGATTTTTTCTTTGGCATGAGAGAGAAAAAGAGTGAGTGGAAGGAGTTGATAAGATGGTTTGCACCCATCTAAAATGTGGGCTAGAAATAAAGCTGTCTCAAGAGAGCTGAAGCTGAGTTCTCTCCACACACATTGAAAGATTCATATCAGGGTCTCAACCAGGTATGACAGGTGGCTTAATTAGAAACTCCTGAACTATGAGTTTCACAAACTCGTGGGTGGGCCAATGGCCACTTTAGTATCTGGGCTTCAGCAAAATGAGATAACAGCTATCATCCAAAAATATTTAGGTTAAAAAAAAAATACTATTATCTGGTGCTTTAAAATAAAATGAAATAAGGACATTCTTTTAAGAATAGCATATCACTGTTGAATTCAAGTTTAAATATTAAGGAACATATTTTGTTAATGATTAAAACAGTAGTGATTGATTTAGGGGACTTGGTAAACATTTAATCTGTCCTTATTCCTTACTGAAGGAGCACACTGCCTAGTGCCCCAGGATGGGCATTAGGTAACTATTTAATGGAGTTTTAATTTTGTGTTGTTATTAATAATTAATGTAATTTTGATTATGTTGGAAGCTGGAGGTATATTGTCAGCATCCTTTCAGGGCAGTGGTATTGCCCTGACCTGTTTAATCAGAGATTCTTAGAGGAAGTGGGCTCAGCAGTGATTTAAATGAAAGAAGGTTGATATTTAATAAAACTTCAATTAAAAATTTAAATCACTTTCAAATTAAAAAGGGTCATGGAAATTATCTGGCCTAATTCTTTCATTATGCAGATGAGAAAACTGAGACCCATGAGAATTAAAGGGCTTGCCCAAAGCCATTCAGCTTGTCTTCCTTGTTTGATGTTCTGTTGGGTTAAAAGACTTCACAGGCCTGACTTGGAAAAGATGGCAGGAGACCTTGGCTCTGCTTTCACAGTTGTTTCTCTGATCTCATGCACTTTCCACCCTTTTGTAACCTGTGTTCCACACAGGAAGTAGTTCCTGTTTTCTAAATATTGGAAGTGTGTGAAGGTAGTTTTTAGAGAAGAGCTACGTTGGACCAGTATCTTTTTAAGTTAAGACCTAAATGCCCTGCTTGAGACAGTGAAGGGTAATGACTATCCCAGGGAAAGAAATCCAGCACTTTAGTATACCCGTGCTCCATCCTTTAGTATGCCCCTGCCTACCTAGAGCTATGGGCCGTGACCCTCAGCCCTGCCCTGCAGCCAGAGTAGCTCCAGAGCAGAGGCTGTGATTTAATTCAGGGCTCTGGGCGAGTCTCATTAACCTGGCTGTACTTCCCCTTCAGTGTGTGTAAAACAGAGAGATGATGCTGATATCTTCCTCACTGCTCCATCAGAGGCACTGTGTGAATTTAGCTCCTGTTTGGGAAGGTTTTAAAGCTATACATTCCACCTCCCTGCTAATATGATTAATAGCACTTTCTTAATGGAAAGGGCCAACTCCTCATCTTCCTTCTTCCTTTAAAAACAGACCAAAGGGTATCTTTTCTTGTGTCCCTGTGGCCGTAAAGGTTGTTGCTTCTATGGTTGTTACCTCTTTAGAACATCAGATTGCTGAGGTTAAGGATTCTTAGGTGCACCACAAGTAAACCACAACATCAAAAATCAACAATAACAACAACAAAAATAACTAACTGCCTTGTCGGTTCTTTGAACTTCTGAGTTACAAACAGACTTTTCTGTTTGTGTAAAACCGTGGCCCCATCCTGTCTCCAAGCCACCTCTGTCCTCAGAAGGGTTAGGTCTAGAGGGGCAGAATGTCTACTAGGGGTGACTTTCTGAGGGTCATCACAAAGGCTTTACACAAGCATTAAAAAAAAAAAAAAAGTTTTGGAAGGAAAGTCATCTTTTAATAGCCAAAGAGGTACCTCTTTTAGGCACACAGCTCTGAGCACAGCCTGTTTCTCAACGTTTGGAAATCCTTTAACAGTTTATGGAAGGCCTCCCTTTAAACCAATCCAACAGCTCCTTTCTCCATAACCTGATTTTAGAGGTGTTTCATTATCTCTAATTATTCGGGGTAAATGGTGATTACTCAGTGTTTTAATCATCAGTTTGGGCAGCAGTTACTCCTAAAGTCAGGGAAGCCCAGACTCCCATGGGTATTTTTGGAAGGTACTGCGACTAGTCGGTGCATGCTTTCTAGTACCTCTGCACGTGGTCCCCAGGTGAGCCCCGATCGCTTCCCAGAGCTGGACACAGCGGCGTCCCAGCTCGGGCGGCGGCAGCGGCGGACTCCGGCGCTGACTGGGTTTCCGGGACCAGGGCCTGCGAGGCGAGGCCCGGCGGCTGGATGGGAGGATGTGGGCGGGGCTCCCATCCCAGAAAGGGAGGCGAGCGAGGGAGGAGGGAAGAAGGGAGGGGCTGCCGGGGAAGAGGAGGAGGAAGGAAAGAAAGAAAGAGAGAGGGAAAGAGGAGGAAGAAGATGCAAGAAGGCAGAGGAGGAAGGAGGGGGGAAACGGGAGCGGAGCTCGGCCCGGAAGCTAGGTGAGTTTGGCATCTGAGCCGAGGGACCCGAGCCTGCGACGTCGCTGCTGATCAGTGCTGAGTATCTCGCCTCTCTCCCTGATGGGATTCCCGTCCGCGCCGTCTCGAGCCTGCTGCGCCCCAGTCTTCGGCCCTCGCCCAGGTTCACTGCAGCTGTTCAGAGGTCCCCAGAAGCTGCTGCTGGCGAACCCGCTACTGCAGGGACCTATGGTGAGCAAGGCTAAACCTGGCGAAGGGCGGAGTGGGGTGCTGAGGCGCATCCTTGAGGGGAGAAGTAGGGGATTCTGGTTGTGGTCGAGGCAAAATATGTTACCCCCGCCCCCCAAAGGTGGTACTAGAGGTTACTAGAGGTAGGGATGCTGGTGCTGAAAGACACTTCCATATACACTTATTGCCTCTGCCCCGACAACTTTCTCCGTTCGGTAGCCCCGGGCGACTTCACCGTTTAGTAGGTTCGGGACAGGAAAAAAGGGGAGAGGAGAAGCCTTTCGTTGGAGGTCGTTGGGAAAGACTATGGGATCTTAAGCGGAACATGCCGCTCGTGGACTAGCATTTGCGACTGTCCGGCGGGAAGAGTCGGAGAGAAAAGGGAGAGGTGGCTCTGAGGTCCGGAGAAAGTGAGGGGATTGAGGGGCGTCGAGGTGGAGAGAGAACACCTAACCTGGGCTGGTTCGGTGGTGGGAAGCGCAGTTCTGCGGTTTCTGGAGCGTGCGCGCCGCCGGAGGGCTGCGTCTAGGGGAGTGTCACCCAACCCAGCCAGCCCCCAGTAGGCGAAAGCCCCTGAGCGCAGGCGAACCGCAGTTGCCCAACACGCCTACTCCACGAGCTATTCTCGTGGAGTTGGAGCATCCAGGGAGTCGCTCTTCCATCATTTCATGGTGTAGGGTCTGTCGGGACGATGGCCGGGATGCTAGCCGCTCTGGGGATGCAGGTTCCTGGGTTGTCGTGTCCTTCGGAGAGTCGCTGGCAATATGCACATCGGACGCACTGCTCTTACTGGCCCTCCCGGCCCAAAGCCGACGGGAGAGGGTCCTGGGGTTCTCAGGTCCCTGCAGACCCCTGCCCGCGGGAGCTGGGCCAGCGGCCTTAGACGCTTCCCGGGCACCAACTGGTGGATGGTTAGCATCGCGTTTTATGAGCTGAAGTCTTTGTGAGACATTAAAACCTCGAAAGACATTGAGTTGGTAAACTGAGGCCAGCTCTGAACAAACTTTGGAGTTAGGAGAAAACTCGAGCAAGAAAGGAAAAGACAATTGCCACAAGATCCATCCCAGACCCCCAAGAAAAATTTCTGGAGACGAAAGTGATTTTCGGCTTTTATCTCTTAATTAAGAAAATTGGGGGAGAAAAATGTGATTAGAGAAGAATCCTTCTGAATCTGACACTGAAACACAACTCCCTCTTCCCCAGGTTTCTGGGTTTTAGCGCAGCGCGCTCTCGCGCGGCGCCCTGGAAGATTCTTAGGGTCGGACGATGGTCTGGGGACTGCGGGGCTCCCACCCTTTCCACTGTCCCTTCGCCCGCGGGGACCGGCCCTTCTTCGTCTGCTTTTCCCATTTCTGGAGCTCCTCCCACGGGCATTTTGAGGGGTCTAGGCGTCTCAAAACTCTTTGCTCTTCCAAACCCTTTCGCAGTCAGCCCCAGCCGTGGCTCGGGAGCGGGAAAACCTAAAGCCGGTCAAAAAGCAGCGCGACTCTCGCCGGGTGTGGACCGTCGCGCAGGGGCGCCAGCGGCCTCCGCAACTCGGCCAGCGCGGTGTCTGGCGGCGCTGGGCAGCCGCGGCCGGAGAGAGGGCTAAGCGCTTGATCCTTTCCCCCTCTTCCTCCAAGTGCCCCCAAGTTTGCGAGGGAGAGTGAGGTGGGCAACTTGAGCCCTTGAGCTCTGAAGCGACCCGAAGCAGCATCTGGGAACAACCCCAGGAAAGGGCAGCCGGTGCCCTGCGCTTTGCAGCGGGAATCGTGGGACTCAGGACCCTGGGGCGGGCCGGGCTGCCGCAGAATTGCGTGGGTCAGGATTTTGAAAAGGCCCCGGGCTGCCGCAGTTGGTAGGTCAGGTTTTTTTATTTCTTCTTCTTCTTTTAAGGCCCCTGTGCTGAGCGACCCACGCATGCAGCCTCTTCGGTTAGAATCAGAACCCTAGTAATTCCTTGAGCTGTGGGTTGGTAAAATTCTTGAAGAAATATTTGCTGCGACTCTGCAGCTGGTGCAAAGGAGGAAGGGGGTGGGGGAGGAAGTGGCGGGGGAGGAGTAGTGGTTTAAAAAAGACGTGCTGGGGAGAGAGCGAGAAAGAGAGACGCAGACGCAGAGGTCGAGCGCAGGCCGAAAGCTGTTCACGGTTTCCACGACTCCTGGGAATGCGGTGGGATTTCCTTTCTGCGGCGGGTCGGGAGTTGTAAAACCTCCGCGACCTTGAGACCTGAAACATGTGATGCGCCTTTTCTCAGGAGATGCCTCTTTACGAGTCTGTCGCGAGCCTTGCATCCCTGCGCCTGCCGCCGTGCCTTGAATGGCCCGCCGACCACTTTGGGGATTTGCTTTGCTTGACGGGGGATCGCCGTAGTGCGGAGTTTTTCTCCGTAAAGGAACGGGAGGAAGGAGCCTAGCGGCGGCTTTCTCACCACCTTCCCACACCGATAACCGCCTAAATATCTCCCCCTCCCGTCCCGCGCGACAGGGTCCGCAGCTTTGGGCTGGGAGCTAAAGCGGCTGTCCAGTTCTCGACATTCTCAGGCGTTCGCCAGGGGGTTACTAGCTGTCACTAGGAGCAGTATTTGGCCTCTCCGAGACCCTGGGGAGGAAGTGGGGTGCGCGCGGCGTGTGTGTTTGTGTGTCCCTCAGCGCTTTCCTTTTTAAATGACCCTCGGTGTTGAGGCTTTCGGCGGCTGAAACTCCGCGGCCCCCTATCCCGGCCCCACTGGAGGCGGGCTCGCGCTGAAAGGCGCAGCCCCTACGGTACTCCCCAGACCCTTGGCTTCAGGCCGCTGGCACGAGGGCCCAGCCCGACGCCCCGAAGGCTACAGGTAGGGGCGAGGACCACGTCCTCCACGCGCCGCACCCAGACACCCGCCGAGGGCTCCGCAGAGCGCCACGGCGAGCTCCTCCCGGACCGCTGGAGGTTTGGGGCTGCGGGCGGGGAGGCCGGCCTCTCCGGGAGGGGGTGGGGCCCGGGGCGGGAGGGGTTGGGGGCGGGGGCGGGCGCGCGGGCCCTTTCACCGCCCGCCTCGGGGAGGGCGGGCTCCTCCGTGCGTGGGGCGGGGCCTCTGCGCTCACGTGACTCATAGGGGCTGGAAGAAAAACAGAGTCCGTCTGCGCCAGTCTCATTATATTCAAATATTCATTTTAGGAGCCATTCCGTAGTGCCATCCAGAGCAACGCACTGCCGCAGCTCCTCTGAGCCTTTCCAGCAAGTTTGTTCAAGATTGGCTGTCAAGAATCATGGACTGTTATTATATGCCTTGTTTTCTGTCAGTGAGTAGACACCTCTTCCTTCCCTCTTCCCGGGAATTCACTCTGCCCTCCCCACCCGCGCTCGCCTTGTGTCCCTCCCGTCGGACCTTCCTTCCAGAGTCCACACTCTTCTTTCTGGCAGCGCTGTCGCTTTCTTCTAGGCCGGGCAGCCACTGCGCTCGGAGCCTACCGGTTCTGGTTAAAGTGCAGCTTGCTCCACTGGCTCTCTGTCTGATCACTGCGTTACAAGAAAGGGGAGCGAGAAGGGGCTGAACAAACGGAAAGTCCTCAGTCGGGGGAGTTGACCGCCCCCCTCCCCACATGACTGGGAGCACCCAGTGCCCCTGTGGCGCGCTCCTAGCTGCTTGTCAAAACTCACAGAGGTCGCCCTTGGAATCATCCCCTCCCACACCCCCTTCCCTGGGAGTGAGCGAGAGGGCGCGATCAGATGCTTTTTGCTGGGCATTTCAAAACTCCTCAGCCACAGTAAAATAAACCCTCTGGCCACTCGGTACGCTCCCAGATCCTGCCGCCCCGTGTCTTCACCCTGCTCCTGCTTCTCTGCTTTCCCTCCCTCCGAACCAGCTGGAAGTTGTGGAAGTCGGGCTAGGAAGGGCGGAGGAAGAAGGGGGGTGGAGGAGAAGGGAGAGAGAGGCTGAAGGTCTGAAGTGGAGAGGAGAGCGCTGGCATTTGAACTCTCCCTCCCCCACCCTTCTTTACCTTCTCACTGTTAACTGTTTATCCCTAAAGAAGCCAGGCTGAGATCATGGCTCAGATAGCAGTTGGGACAAAAAAAGATTAACAGGATGGAGGCTATCTGATTTGGGGTTATTTGACTGTAAACAAGTTAGACCAAGTAATTACAGGGCAATTCCTACTTTCAGGCCGTGCATGGCTGCAGCTGGTGGTGGTGGTGGGGGGGTGTGTGTCAGAGGAAGACACAAACTTGATCTTTCTGACCTGTGTTACTTCTGGACCCTCTAGCTGTAGCTCTCCACGCCTATGCAGAGACATCTCTATTTCTCTCTAGTTATTGGTGTTTATTTATTCTTTACCCTTCCACCTCCTCCCCTCCCCAGAGACACCATGATTCCTGGTAACCGAATGCTGATGGTCGTTTTATTATGCCAAGTCCTGCTAGGAGGCGCGAGCCATGCTAGTTTGATACCTGAGACGGGGAAGAAAAAAGTCGCCGAGATTCAGGGCCACGCGGGAGGACGCCGCTCAGGGCAGAGCCATGAGCTCCTTCGGGACTTCGAGGCCACACTTCTGCAGATGTTCGGGCTGCGCCGCCGCCCGCAGCCTAGCAAGAGCGCAGTCATCCCGGATTACATGCGGGATCTTTACAGACTTCAGTCTGGGGAGGAGGAAGAGGAAGAGCAGATCCAGGGCATCGGTCTGGAGTATCCTGAGCGCCCCGCCAGTCGGGCCAACACCGTGAGGAGCTTCCACCACGAAGGTCAGTCCCTTACCTGGAATCTGGACTGGGGTGGGGCAGTGGAAGCTGTGGGAAGGCGAGGAGTTCAGGTTACATCAGAGCCCCAAATCCAGGAGACTGGGAAAAGAGAGCTGCTTACCTTCAAGAGTCTCCAGAGCTGTGGCTGAATTTATTTTTTGGAGACAGAAGGGAAGGGAGGGGTCGGCGAGAAGGGAATGACACCACTCAGACGTGGGTTAGCCCCTGCGGTGTGTTTTTGCTATATCAAAGCCTTTTATGCCAGGTTTTCTGCCTTTTTTTTTTTTTTTCCAAAGCACCTACTGAATTTAATATTACAGCTGTGTGTTTGTCAGGTTTATTCAATAGGGGCCTTGTAATCCGATCTGAATGTTTCCTAGCGGATGTTTCTTTTCCAAAGTAAATCTGAGTTATTAATCCACCAGCATCATTACTGTGTTGGAATTTATTTTCCTCTCTGTAACATGATCAACAAGGCATGCTCTGTGTTTCCAAGATCGCTGGGGAAATGTTTGGTAACATACTCGAAAGTGGAAGAAGAGGGAGAGGGTGGCTGTGTGCATGTTCCCTCCTGCCTCTGCTCTGTTGGCCCCTCTTCTTCTTTACAACCACTTGTAAAGAAAACTGTGTACACAAAGCCAAGAGGGCTTTAAAAGGGGAGTCTGATGGTGGTGGAGTAAGGAGTTGACACATGGAAATTATTAGACATGTAAAGGAGGTTGGGAGATTCTGTCTTTGGTGCTTGCTGAATGCTAGCTAGGCTTGGCTGGTCTGCTCACTGCCTCATTTATCTGCTCTGTGAAATTAAAGGTATGCTTATTTCTCCCAAATAGGCTTCCACTATAAACAGAGTTCACTACTCATCACCCAACTCTTAGCTGTTTCTTGACTTTTCAGTCTCTGAAAAAGCTCATTTGCTTTTTTTCTCTGTTCTCTTAATTTTTTTCCTCCCCAATGGTGCCTAGAACATCTGGAGAACATCCCAGGGACCAGCGAAAACTCTGCTTTTCGTTTCCTCTTTAACCTCAGCAGCATCCCAGAGAACGAGGTGATCTCGTCTGCCGAGCTTCGACTCTTCCGGGAGCAGGTGGACCAGGGCCCTGACTGGGATCAGGGCTTTCATCGTATAAACATTTATGAGGTTATGAAGCCCCCGGCAGAAGTGGTGCCTGGGCACCTCATCACACGACTACTGGACACAAGACTGGTCCACCACAATGTGACGCGGTGGGAAACTTTTGATGTGAGCCCTGCAGTCCTTCGCTGGACCCGGGAGAAGCAGCCCAACTATGGGCTGGCCATTGAGGTGACCCACCTCCATCAGACACGGACCCACCAGGGCCAGCATGTCAGGATTAGCCGATCGTTACCTCAAGGGAGTGGGGATTGGGCCCAGCTCCGGCCCCTCCTGGTCACCTTTGGCCATGATGGCCGGGGACATGCCTTGACCCGACGCAGGAGGGCCAAGCGTAGCCCCAAGCATCACCCACAGAGGGCCCGGAAGAAGAATAAGAACTGCCGGCGCCACTCGCTCTACGTGGACTTCAGTGATGTGGGCTGGAATGACTGGATTGTGGCCCCACCAGGCTACCAGGCATTCTACTGCCACGGGGACTGCCCCTTTCCACTGGCCGACCACCTCAACTCAACCAACCACGCCATTGTGCAGACCCTGGTCAACTCTGTCAATTCCAGTATCCCCAAAGCCTGTTGTGTTCCCACCGAACTCAGCGCCATCTCCATGCTGTACCTGGATGAGTATGACAAGGTGGTTCTGAAAAATTATCAGGAGATGGTAGTGGAGGGATGTGGGTGCCGCTGAGATCAGGCCTTCTTTGGGGACACACACACACACACACACACACACACACACACACACACACACCCCATCCACTACTCACCCACACACTACACAGACTGCTTCCTTATAGCTGGACTTTTATCTTAAAAAAAAAAAAAGGAAAAAAAAATCTAAACATTCACCTTGACCTTATTTATGACTTTACGTGCAAATGTTTTGACCATATTGATCATATATTTTGACAAAATATATTTATAACTACATATTAAAAGAAAAAAATAAAATGAGTCATTATTTTAAAGGTAAACTAAGTTCTTTTTATCTTCAATTCTTTCTCTTTTCCTACACTCTGTCTCTTTTGGAGGAGATTTTTTTCTGTTAAGGTGGGGTTGGGGTACAGCAGAGGGTGGTACCTGGGGGTGGTTAAGTTGGAAGACAGGAAGTAGAATGATGGTGGAGGATGGGAATCGCCAGGGTGAATTGTTCTCCACTTCTGTTTAATGTTAACAAGGATAAGGAGGCAGCACCCTCTCCCATCTGGATGGCACATGCCTTGGAGAAACAGTGGGATGAAAGGAGTAGGCTGGATTAAAGACTCAGTTTTGGGCTCCTTGTATATCCTCTGTTTTTGTTCACCTGTTAGAGGTGTGTCCCAGCAGAGTGTGATGGGTAAAAGTCTCAGCTCTAGGGAAATGGTTCCCACTTCTGCTTTTATGATACCTCAGGGTGTCTCCAGTTGCTACAGGCACCGATATTTTCACACCAAAATGAATTTGCACACTCACATTTTCATGTGTCGGTGTGCGTGTGTTAGGAATTTTTTGGTTGCTTTTGTGTGTGTGTGTCTTTTGAGAAGTGGATTTTATCCAAAAAGGCAAATAATCTGCCTTACTTTCCAAAGGTTTGGTGATCCGCTATTTTAATATACCACATGGTAGAAAATTCTCCAGTGTCTCTGAACTTTCCCCTCTTGTCTCCTGTTCCCCCAGATGAAGGCTTCCATTGAGTTCAAAATTCCAAGAGATTGAGCCGGGTAAGGACTGGCAATGGGGTCAGATACTGAAAGATCAGAATTTCTAAGTGGGCATTATGAAAGTGTCCCACTGAATAGAATCAAATACCAACTCCCTTGATCTCTGCTCTCCTCCCCACTTCCCTGAAGCTGGGCAGTAAGTGATATACCTGGTGGATGTGATGTTCTGAGCCAGGGTTTCTTCAAGCAGAAAGCTCAGTTTGGGGCCAGACTAAAGAAGGAAAATGCTGATGTGCTTGAGCAGTCTGTCCCTGAGTTCAAGGCTTCCAGTGAGGCACAGAAGTGGCTTTCTGGAAGGACAGGGATATAGGGGCTCAGAACCAGAGGATATTTGCATTTTCTTACTCTCCACCAGCAACTACATTATGCCTTGGGATGTTAGTTTGTTTGGGCTCATTTTGTGTGTGTGTGCATGGGCTTGGATGGGTTTGGGGCAAAAGCAGTGTGTCTCTGTGTAGTGTGTGGGGTGGGCTGTTAGGAGTGCATTCTTTGCCCTAGGATGTAGGTGTGAGTGGCAGTGGTGGTGCTGTGTGCCCCCCCTCACCACCATTCCTGTACACACACTCTTCCATGTGCTCTTGGGGGTGGGGTGGGTGAAGCAGGACTCATTTTTGTTTTTAATTACTGAAGTCCTACAATCCTCCGAAAGGAGCAGCTTAGTGGAAACCAATAAAAATAGAAGTGGAGCGGTTGCCAAAGCCCCAGCTCCCTGGAGAGCACAGGTGGAGAGAGGAGATCAGAGCCCCAGGCAAAGGCAGCAAGACTCCACAGTTCCTCCAAAACTCCCTGCGAAGAGGGTTACTTCCCCCCTCCCCCAGCCCCCCAGGTCGCTGCCCCTTTGATTAATAGTAAGGAGGTCGAATAAATCATTTAGGGGAAGCCCATTATGCGTTCCCCTCAGGCAGCCTCGTCTTGTTTTGCCCGTTTTCCAGCAACTTTCTGAAACGTCCCTGTCATTGAAGAGAAACCCGCAGATCTCTAGTACTTGGGCAAATTATCCGAGGGCAAATCCTGAGCCCAGTGGCTGCCAGGCTCCGGTCACTTTCTAGCAACCACCTTCCCCCAAACATCCACCCTCCTCTACTGGCTTATTTTCAGGAATGGATAATGTTGTTTATTTGTTCAGCCAAATATTTGGTCTGGGGAATTTACCGTGAAATTCTGTGAATTGCATATACCTAGTTAACAAAATAGTCCTAATGTCACAAAATGTTAGCATGGAAAACAATGAGCTATGGTCAGTTTTAACTCTTCGAAGTCTGTTTGAAGGCATAGTCCGGGAAGATAAGGAATTGAATGTGTATGATTATTTAATTTAGGTTTCAGGTGGTTTTTTTTTTCTTTTTACACTTTTGACTAATAACGCTCGACCGAGTACCTTACGGAGGCTGTAGGGTGATTCTTGTCATTGCTTTTGGATCAAACCCCATCCACCCACCCCACCGAGTGTCCCGCCCGCCCCCGCCCCCAGAATAATGTTCCCATTACTTAAAGATGGGGCGGGAGCATCACTCGAGTTCAACAAAGTCGTAACCACATCAGAGGAGTTGCTCGGTAGATCCCTGTCCAACCCTGAAACTGGAACCGGCTTCCTAGGAGCTTAAGAAAAAAAAGCTGGGGGGGGGGGGGAGGGGGTGGCCCACATTCCCCGACTTTCGTTGCATAATTCGCCCTGAACCTGCCAGGTGACCTGCTGACTTTGTTTTCTGTCTTGACTGTGCCTCATTCCACCACCCCCTTGCCGCCGGGCAGCGCCACACTGAGAGGGCTCAGGGCAGCCGAGGAGCTGGCAGCCCCCAAGGATCACCCGGCCTTGGCGGGTTGTCAAGGTTGGTGGCGGGCTCCGCCTCCTCCACCCGCCCCCCATCCCCCGCCAACAACGCCCCTTTCCGGAGCTCCAGCCCCACTGCAGTGGGGATGGCAGGGGGCGTCCTCCCTGCTGGGGATCAAATGGCGCACCCGGGGGCTGCGTGTAGCAGCATCGAGGGCTCTCCCGGTGCGGCCAGATCGCAGGGGGACCCCGTGCGCAGGTGAAGCCGGATCTGATTATCTCACGCGGGTGCGAGTTGTAAAGGCAGGTCCGCAGGTTTCTCGCCAAATAAGGTCAAGCAGCCATGCAGGGTGTGGAGTCTGGGGAGAAAGCTCGCCTGGGTAGACCCCTGTAAGAGGGGTCGAGATCTTGGGTTTTCAGTAGGGGTGGAGAGCAAGAGTTAGGGAGCTCACCGTGGGCTCACACCTTGGAGAGACTGAATGGGGCACGCGCGGGTGGGGAGCAGAACGAGGGCAGACTTTCAGACGGGGCTGGCTCGCCGCCCTCTCCTCTGCCTCAGGACATAGAGCCCAGGGTGGCGGTTGGGGGCGGGGGAGGGGGTTCGGCTGAACCGCCACCACGCCTTTCCCATCTGTTGGGGAAGGGAGGGGAATAGAGGAGGCTGGGGTGTGCACCAGTGGAGTTGGCTGATTTCTTTCAGAAATGAGATGCCAAGCCGGTAATACTTGACGGCACCTCAGCTGACCTCCTCTGGACCAGGGAGTCACAGTGCCGCGCGTCGCTCGCCACTCAAAGGCCGGAGCTCAGGATGGTGTTAATATTACATAAGGGGAACCTAGGAGAATACAGCTTCTGACCCAAGTCTCCAAACTTTCCTTAATGATGCTTTTGTTTCAGCAAAGAGCAAATTGTGTAAGATATACACACTCTTTTTAAAGTGAAATGCATGCTAAGTCGCTTCAGTCGTGTCCAGCTCTCTGCGACTCCATGGATGATAGCCCACTAGGCTCCTTTGTCCATGGGATTCTCCAGGCAAGAATAATGCAGTGGGTTGCCATGCCCTTCTCCAGGGGATCTTCTGATCCATGGATCGAACCTGCGACTCTTTTGTCTCCTGCATTGGCATGTGGGTTCTTTACCACTAGCGCCACCTGGGAAGCCCTTTAAAGCGAAAAGAAGAGTGCGAAAACAACGTTGGTGACCTACATTACCTGAGAATCAGAAGGTTGTTAGTATTCCCTAGAGCAGTTCAGGGCTTCCCTGGTGGTTCTCAAGGTAAAGAATCTGCCGGCAATGCAGGAGACCTGGGTTCCATCCCTGGATGGAGAAGATCCCCTGGAGAAGGGAATGGCTTCCCTCTCCAGTATTCTTGCCTGGAGGATTCCTTGGACAGAGGGGCCTGGAGGGCTACATTCCATCTGATCCCAAAGAGTCAGACACAACTGAGTGACTAACACTGAAGAGTTTAAGATAATTGGTGGGCTGTCAAGTAAGAAATGATACAGAATTACTCAGGTGCACCCTTTGAGATAGACTAGCACAATTTTGAAAACTTAACTGGGAGTAGGTTAAGTGTTAGCAATTGGACCCGGGTGGTATTGCAAGGGTCCCATTTTTCTATACTTTCAGCATTTAGGAGTAAACGAAGGGGTCAAAACTGCAGTGGTCACTCATGAAGAAAAGTGGCTTGTTTTAGGGGAAAATAATTGATTGCTTTAATATTTTTTTAAAATCACAGGAACTTTTGAAAGATGAATTAAAAATTAAAGATGTGCAACACTTAGTCCTAGAAGAAAATAATATTTCTCACTGAGGAAGCCATTTGAAATCACCATAAGTCACCTTACTTGAGGAATTAACTGAGTGAAGCAAGTTCCAGTTGTCTCTGCTTTTTCTCTTTTCAAAATATTCTCTATAAACCCTGAATGTAAATGCTGTTATATAGTTCAAAACAAACAACTCAGAAAATATAATACTGTAGTGCTAACTACTATCGAAATGCTTGTCTCAAAAATGTGAAATTTCAGAAAAAGACAGGATGGAACAATAATTTGCTGAGTTACATTTCTTAAGAATTTCTTAGGGCCTGCTTTCAGTAAGTAGGTTTCATCACATTCTTGAAGAAAAGATCTCATTGATCTCTCTTGACTCTTTATAACTTGATTTCTAATAAAATATTTAAAAACAAGACCTCTATCATAAATCCTTGAGCCCTGTAGCCAAGGTGCAAGTAGATTCTAGTTTTGCATAGTTTCATTGTCATTACTTTAGCAATATCTTTAGTTTTATTAACTGAAGGCCTGGCCAGCAGATAATTTTCTAAAGGATCCAAAGCCCACTGATTGAGAGTTTAAAACACTGGGCTCTATCATTTACCCCTGAAATTGTTTCTCTGTCCCTCTGGTATCAGCAACTATCATGTACATAGTTGCCCTTGATTCCTTTGAGAAAAGATATAATAACTATGTTCATCTCAAGGCTCATGCTAATTTTTTAATTCTTGTCATTTGGTTTTCAAAGCAATTTGTTATTGAGGTAGGACCCAGGGGAAGAGCCAAAGACATGCACATTATAAGAGAGGGAGGGAGAGAAAGAATTTCTGATTGAATTCAATTTGCTTTAGCCTTCAAAAGATGATTATGAAAAACAATAAAGTACTCTTTTTCTATGGTAACAACAGGTATGGTTAAAGCTATACCCATTTTCCTTTGAATTCACCTAGGATTCCAAAGTAGAAAAAGATGTATCTTTTAAGAACTTATAAACCTTCTTTAATTAGTCTGTGAGTGCTATATGAAGCAGACTTAACTTCACATCCAGAAAGTTTGGACTCAAGGAGTTAATGTGCAATTATAATATCGCATTCCAGTTGCTTAGATGCAAGTATCTCTTTCCTCCTCTATTGTTTCTAGTTTTCATTAAAATGAAGTTGGAAACATTTTTATAAGAGAGCAAATTTACTTATAACTTCCTCATCTTAAAACTATTCCAGTCTTTCTATTTTCTTTACATTCTTTGCTAATATATTTACAAGTTTTCATAAAGCTTTTATTTTGTGTTCCATTTTTCTTAATTTCAAATAAATATTATAACCTTAATGTATTTTATGTCTCAAATGAATGGTTTATATCTATGTTAATGTGAATCACCTTTGTGAAAATATGCTGGCTCTAAAACAGTCATCCTCTGGTAATTTTACACAGCCTGATTATAATAACAGAGCTGTGGGCATCACTTCGAAATTTCATTAAGATTCTTAACGACTTCTTAAGGCTCAACATAAATGTTGTGGTTCCAGTATTAAACAGAATGCTCCTTGTTTGTTCTAAGTATCCTAAAAAGTGGCTTACCTGACTATCACAAACTTTTATACTGCAGGACTTATATCCACCTGATTTACTCATTGTGAGCATATGTTCTTTTAAGACCTACACAAGGAGAGACATGTTAAAGGTCTCTGAAACCTTTAGGTTGAGCAATTTCCTACTGGATTCAATGTGTGTCCCCCATTTTCTTGCCCTAACTTCTCACATCAGGTTTCTTGGGGATTGAGGGTAATGAAAAAGGGAGGCAGAATTATTTAAACAGAGTAAGTCTGAAATTGAAACTTATTCAGGTTACTAGGCTTGGAACCGACCTTGACACTGGCAACCTTCAGATTCCAGTTGGTTGGGGTCAAACACAAATGTCCAGTTGCTGAGTGATTCCTACATGCTTCTTTTATGTACATTAACCAGGACAGACAAAGGATGTTTTCTCAGTTGAACTCACTCTTTACGAGGCCTGATCCTCCACAGAGCAAACTAATCTCAGGTGATTTGGGGGTTTTAGGACACTAAGAACTTTCAGAGCATGGAGAAGTAATTTGTTCAACAGTACCTTAAAAGAGTTAATTTACCTCCAAAAGGTGAGTTTCTTTACTATCTTGAGTCCTTCACTTCCTCTGAAATCAGGCTCATTATTTGCATAGCAAAGCATTCCCTTTAGCTGGAAAGAAGGGGGTGGGCACCCCTAACAAGGAGAGTCACTTTTCCCACTGTCCTTCAAAACTCAGGAGTGTGATAAGTGGGTTTGATCAACCTTTCCCCTCCCCTAAACTCCAAACTTCAGACTGTTTTGCTCCTTATCTAGTTAGAGATTGACCAGCTTTTCCAGATGGAAGACATACAGGATTTAGCATATAGCTGCTGAGAGAACAGATTTGCTAGCATTGTTTGGGCCAGTTTAGTGTTGATTAGTTTTGTGAAAACTCCAGGAAGACGAAACCCAAACATCCCTCCTCCTCTTCTTTACAGACATTGATTTTATTTTTAACATAATCCCCAAATAATCAGGGAGGAAATTTTTAATATATTGAAGGTATTCTCCATGGAAATTAAACAAATTTATCTTGATATGTTCATCACCAGGCAATCCTGATTCTTCTACCCAAACTAAACTATGCATTTAAATCATCTCTGAGGGCCTACACTGTGCTTAATTGTCACTTGGCAATTCTACAGAACCAGCTCAAAATTTGTTTTCACTAAATATGTCCCCCCCTTAAAGACTCATCACCATTAAGGACTTTTTAGCTTTCTAGAAGACTGAACACTCTGAGGTTCTAATCAGCATGAGATCTATTGTAATTCTTTTATGTGTCTATTGCTTCCAAATTGGGAGATTAATCAGAGAGATCTGAGGTGGAAAACCAGACCTTTAATAAACTCAGTCAATAAAAGGAGCAATTACAAAAATCGAAAAGTTTTGCTGCTAGAAACCAGACTGGGATGTTGAGTTGAAACTTAAATTTTTAGCATTTGTGAGAGAAACTAAATCTAGCCATATCTCCCTAAGATCAGTGATGTTGTATGATAAGTCATGGTGACTCAGAAAAGAAAAATTAGGGAAATGTTGGATGAAGAAAATGACAAATGGGACAAAATGATCTGCAGTCTCTTTTGCAGTAGGCCATCCATGGACAATGTTTCTCGGCTTCTGCAAGAGAAGCACGGCTCTGGGGAGAGGAACAATAGGAGAGAATCAGAAAGACACTTCTATTTTCCCCAAAATAGTTCACAATGAAAGTGTATGTACATAATTAAAAATAAACACCCAAAATTTTAAACAGAAAAGTGTTTAAGATAAGGATGAATTTATAAAGAAATGATTGCATCCTTATGTTTTAATGCGATGCTAAAGTCTCCTTAAAATTATTAAGTAGCACTTTCAAAGATATTCAGATGGGTTGATAAATGGGGAAAAATAGTTCCCCTGATTTCAGGATAATATAGTCCACTGGCCTGAGAAGATATAAAAATATTATGACAGTTATAAGAAGCCTTTGTTATTACGTTATCAGTAGGAAAAAAGAGATCGGTGGAATAAGCAGAGAGCACAGAAATATTTAAAATATTGTTAGAGCTTAACATCTGAGAAACTAGAAGCAATATAGGAGTAGGTAGAGGAATTAGTAAGAAATGCTACATGGTTAAATGTATAATGTGAAAGTGATTTGATATAGATACAGACACTAAAATCCACACCCAACTTCAGAAATGTCTAAACAAAAATGAATTATGCTTAGCTCTTTCGTTAGGCTCTGGTGGCTCAGATGGTAAAGAATCTGCCTGCAGTGCAGGAGACCCATGTTCAATCCCTGGGTCAGGAAGATCCCCTGGGGAAGGAAATGGCAACCCCCTCCAGTGTTGTTGCCTGGAGAACCCCATGGACAAAGGAGCCTGGTGGGCTACAGTCCATGGGGTCGCAAAGAGTTGGACATGACTGAACAACTAACACACAAACAAGAACTCTTTAATGTAAGTATAGGAAAATTGAAGTGCTTATTATCCAACCTACTGAAAAAACACTCAGAGAAATTGAGGACATTGAAGGTAAGGAAACTAGTTTGTTATGTAGCAATTTAGAACAAGATGTAATAAAATAAATATAAAAGGCAAAATGTAGAGTATGGAATAGAACAAATGTTTGATAAGCATTTACTATAAAATATGTAAATTATGGCTATAATCCAAGGTTCACATAAAGATTTATAGTCAAAGTAACTGAGCAGATGCTTTAAAGACGAAATGGCAAGTTTTTCCCTTAAACAGCCAGAGAGTATTTTAGTCTTTGTGGAACCAGAGTCACTGGCACAACTGCTAGACTCTGCCAGGGTTACACAAACACAGCCACAGAGGACAATGAGCAAAGCAAGTGGCATCCCAATAAAACTTTATTTATGAGAATAACAATGTGAATTTCATGATGTTCATATATTGTGAAATATTACTCTTTGGGTGCCTCAACTATTCTTAGTTCTTCTTAGAAAAAGAGATGCAAAAAGGCAGAATGATTGTCTGAGGAGGCCTTACAAATAGCTGAGAAAAAAAAGAGAAGCTAAAGGCAAAGGATAAAAGGAAAGATATACCCATCTGAATGCAGAGTTCCAAAGCCTTCCTAAGTGAATGATGCAAAGAGATGGAGGAAAACAGTAGAATGGAAAAGACTAAAAATTTCTTCAAGAAAATTAGGGATACCAAGGGAATATTTCAAGTGAAGATGGGTACAATAAAGGACAGAAATGGTATGTGACCTAACAGAAGCAGAAGATATTAAGAAGAGATGGCAAGAATACACAGAAGAACTATGCAAAAAAGATCTTAATGACCTAGATAACCACGATGGTGTAATCACTCACCCAGAGCCAGATATCTTGGAGTGTGAAGTCAAGTGGGCCTTAGGAGGCATCACCATAAACAAAGCTAGTGGAGGTGATGGAATTCCAGCTGAGCTATTTCAAATCCTAAAAGATGATGCTGTTAAAGTGCTGCACTCAATATTCCAGCAAAATTTGGAAAACTCAGCAGTGGCCACAGGACTGGAAGAGGTCAGTTTTCATTCCAATCCCAAAGAAGAGCAATGCCAAAGAATGTTCAAACTACCGCACAATTGCACTCATTTCACATGTAGTAAAGTAATGCTCCAAGTTCTCCAAGCAAGGCTTCAATAGTATGTGAACAGAGAATTTCCAGATGTTCGACCTGGATTTAGAAAAGGCAGAGGAACCAGAGATCAAATTGCCATCTGATGGATCATAGGAAAAGCAAGAGAAGTCCAGAAAAACATCTACTTCTGCTTCATTGGCTACACCAAAGCCTTTGACTGTGTGGATCACAACAAACTGTGAAAAAATTCTTTAAGAAATGGGAATACCAGACCGCCTTACCCATCTGCTGAGAAACCTGTATGCAGGTCAAGAAGCAACAGTTAGAACTGGACATGGAACAATGGACTGGTTCCAAATTGGGAAAGGAGTATGTCAAGGCTGTATATTGTCACCCTGCTTATTTAACTTATACGCAGAGTACATCATGTGAAATGCCGGGCTGGATGAAGCACAAGTTGGAATCAAGATTGCAGGAGAAATATCAATAACCTCAGATATGCAGATGACATCACCCCTTATGGCAGAAAGCGAAGAGGAACTAGAAAGCCTCTTGATGAAGGTGAAAGAGGAGAATGAAAAAGCTGGCTTAAAACTCAACATTCAAAAATCAAAGATCATGGCATCTGGTCCCATCACTTCATGGCAAATAGATGATGGGGAAACAATGGAAACAGTGAAAGACTATTTTCTTGGGCTGCAAAATCACTGCAGTTGGTCACTTCAGCCACTAAATTAAAAGACGCTGGCTCCTTGGAAGAAACGCTATGACAAACCTAAACAGCATATTAAAAAGCAGAGACATTACTTTACCAACAAAGGTCCGTGTAGTCTAAGCTATGGTTTTTCCAGTAGTCATGTATGGATGTGAGTGTTGGACCATAAAGAAGGTTGAGCACTGACTGATGCTTTTTGAATGGTGGTATTGGAGAAGACTCCTGAGAGTCCCTTGGACTGCAAGGAGATTCAACGGGTCCATCCTAAAGGCAATCAGTCCTGAATATTCATTGGAAGGACTGATGCTGAAGCTCAAGCTCCAATACTTTGGCCACCTGATGTTCAGAGCTGACTCATTAGAAAAGACCCTGATCTTGGGAAAGATGAGGGCAGGAGGAGAAGGGGATGACAGAGGATGAGATGCTTGGATGTTATCACTGACTCAATGGACATGAGTTTGAGCAAACTTCAGGAGATGGTGAAGTACAGAGAAGCCTGGCGTGCTGCAGTCCATGGGGTTGCAAAGAGTTAGATAGAACTGAACGACTGAACAACAACAAAAATTCTTAGTTTACAGACTGTGAAGAACCCGGCAGCCTGCTGCCTCCTGGATTTGTCCTCAAAGTAGAATATCAGCCCCTGAATTGCTCAGCGCATTTTCTTGAAACAATAGCCTCAAGAGCTCCTCTGTGAGAAAAGAATGCTTTTTAGGAAGCATTCCTCCAAATGTATTTAGGAAGTCCTGGGAACTGTATTACCTTCTGGGAAATATACAATGAACATTCATGTTTCAAAGGCTTTGACAAGTCCCACAGGGAGAAATCTGCTCAACTTCAGCCAACTCAGGGATGCCTCAACTCATTTGACCATAGTACACCCTTTTGTTTCATGTCTTCAACCTTATGTGGCCTTTTGCATGATTTGGCCCTTGCTGTCTCTCAGAGGGCACTTCTGGCCTCTTTTTTCCTTGTGAACTAGATATTCCAGCCACACAGACCTCCTTGTAATGTTTAACCACCACAGGGGTTCATTTCTGCCTTGCGTGTTCTGCTGTCCCCTCTGCCCAAGAAGTTCTGCTGCCAGACGGAGCCCCTGAAGGCTGTCCTTCTTGTTCAGTTCTCAGCTCTATGTCTCTTTTACGGTAAAGCCTCCTCTGATGAAATTCTGAAAAGGATGCTTCCAGCATCCCTGATCATGGGATTCAGTCTTTGTTCTTCACTTGGTGTTATATGAAGTCCTCTGTCTTTGTTCGTATACCATCTCCTCGCAGCAAGGAGAGCTCCATGAGAGCAGGAACCTTGCCCCTCCTATCCTGATTACATCATCCTGTCCCAAGAAGTATTATCTATCTGCACATAAAATGCATGCAATATAATTTCATTCAGAGATGGAGAAAGATAGAGAGGGAGAGGGAGTGGGATAAAGTATTTCACGGATCGTTTCACATTTTGGGAAATACTCTTTTGTGCAGAAGAAAATGCAAATGATAAATTATCACTTGAAAAGATCCACAGTTTCACTTGCAGTTGCAATGCAAATTAATACAACTTAAAGTTTACATTGCAGCTCAAAGTTTATTCTAAACAACACGTGTAATTACACCCATCAACTGCTTATGTTTCTGTAAAGGGGTCCATTTAACTTTCCTGGGCATACAGGTAAATTTCAAGAAAAACTATAAAATTGCTTTTATTCTGATATTTTGGGGAACACACCTCATAGAAATAATATAAAGAAGAAAACTTTTTTTTAAAGAAATTGATATCAACATTGGTTATAATAGTAAGAGATTGGAAATAGTGTTTCTATGGTTGTTAAAAATGACAATAATATAAATTACATCAGTACTTGGACTTCCTTATTGAGCAATATCAAATGAAAATAGCAGAACAGAAAATATATGTCCTTCAATTACACAAATGTAAAACATGCACATACCCACTGAATGTAGTTAGACAAGAAATTGCAATAAAACAAGTTAAATTTCATGTTTATTGCTGTCTCTTCTCTGTAAGGTTAAAACATTGACAAAAAAGAAGAGATTGGAGTTTGTCTTCACCAAGGAGAGGAAGCCAGTTCTGTACCTGCTTTAATTTGTCTGAGGCTAAAGAGAAAAAACTTCAATATCCTGAATTAAAGGTGGCAAAATTTGTCCTGTTTAGACTTGCCAGGTGAATCTGAGCCTGTGGTCCCAAAGGCAGTTCTCACCTAACTCACTTGGCTATCCTCTGAGTCCTTTGAGAAGCAGAAGGTTACTATGTACTATGAAATATTTGCATTAGATAGAAAGCTTTGGTGTAAATTACATGAAAGACACTAGTTCTAATATCTTGAATTTATCAGCTTTTTTCTGTTGTTTTAAATGGTTAACAAACACATGCTATTAAAAACTTTCAAAAACGAAAATTTTCCCAGGCTTGGCCATGCCAAGATTAGCTAATGGCCAAGAGGCCAAGAGCCCTGCCCCCTATTTGGAGGGTGCTCTCTGGTCCCAGTGCAGTCTGGAGTGAATACCAAAGCACCCAGTTGAGTGTTTTATAGCCTAGACTGTCTGATCCACAGTAAGAAGATCCATTGGTGTGTACATGAGCCCCATGGATGAGCATTGGTTGGAGGAGAACTGTTATGTAATTATAGCATCCAGAGAGTCAGACGCATGACCTAGCCTAGCCTAATAGTTTGCACTTGGAAGTGGGAGTCATAAGGATAGTGAGAATTAATTAATGTTTATGAAGACATGTCCAGATCCATGGGAGAAAAGCACTGTAAAAAGGCGGTACATTAATGTGTTCTGGAAAATTATTTTTTTTTGAAGTAGGTTTAGAGCTGATTGGGCAGAAATATGATTTCAAAGTAACATTCATTTTAATTCTTTTATAAGTTTTGGGCAAATCCTTTTCTCATTTTATGTCATGTCTGTTTGGGATATAGTGAATATTTTGCCAGCATACAAATTTGAAGAATTAGGATTTGACAGGGCTTATGTAAAACATTGCCATCCTTCTCATCAATAAATAAAATTGTCCAGTTCCTATATGTCATTTTACAACTTCTTTTTGGTATGCAGAATATTCAAATATAGTTTTTGTAAAATATATTGATTTATGATCCAGGAATATTTTTCTTTACCAAAGTATAGAGAAACATAGTGGCTTGGCATACTTGAATTATTCAAATAAGAGGCATAAAAAATTAAAACATGATATAAAAATATATTTTAAATGTTATCAATTGAAAATTATTTATCATTTTAATGTAGCTAGCTAATCCTTTGTGCTTTCTTTTAAGAAGGTTATTTGAACATAAAAGACAGAAACTATGGTTAAAGTTACAAAGTTCAAATAAAATTACATACAATATTTGTAATGTCACTGCCCCACCCACAAGGCATAGTGTACAAAAACATTTTCCATTTAGTATATTACCTGTAATTGTTACTATAACATGAGAATCAATTATTAACTGATACGTACTTTTATTGGGCTTCCCAGGGGTGTTGGTAAAGAATCTGCCTGCCAATGCAGGAGACACGGAGATGTGGGTTTGATCCCTGGGCCAGGCAGATCCCCTGGAGCAGGAAATGGCAACCACTCCAGTGTTCTTGCCTGGAGAATCCCATGGAAGAGTTGCCTGGTGGATTGCAGTCCATGAGATTGCAGAGAGTTGGACACAACTGAGCAGCAGGCAGCAGCAGCATTAGGCATTGAGGTGGCATCATGCTATTTAATTTATTAGGTTGGTGCAAACATAATTGTGGTTTCAGACTGTGAATTTTAAATCATTATAACTAGGCTCAAACACATCTTTATTAATCAGAATAGAAACCATTACAATCAACACATTTTTGTCAATGAGAAATAAGTTTATTCCTGTAGTGTAAAAATCCATGTTTCAGGGTTTGATGAACTCTTGGAGAGTATTTTCTGCCTCCTGCTGGTTGTGGAAGCATTTTCCCTGCAAAAAGTTGATGAGGTTCTTGAAGAAGTGGTAGTTCGTAAGAAGTGGCAAAAGGTCAGGTGAAGATGGCAGATGAGGCAAAACTTTATAGCCCAACTCCTTCAACTTTTAAAGCGTTGGTTGTATGACACATGAGGTTCAGGCACTGTCATTGAGAAGAATTGGGCCCTTTCTGTTGAGAAATGCCAGCTGCGGGCATTGCAGTTTCTGGTGTATCTCCATCTTCTGAGCATACTTCTCAGATGGAATGGTTTTGCCAGGATTTAGAAAGCTATAGTGGATCAGACCGGCAGCAGACCACCAAAGAGTGATCATGACCTTTCTTTGGTGCAAATTTGGCTTTAGGAAGTGCTTTGGAGCTTCTTTTAGGTTCAGTCACTGAGCTGGTTACATAGCACATTCATTAGTATGTTCATTTAGTTCATTCTGAGCCAAATGCGCTGTTGATCTTGAGAGTTGTCTCTGCTGCTTTATGACCTGTTTGGAACTCGAATAAGAGAATCAGTCAAATTTGCTTTTTGTCTAACATCATTTCCATAATCTAAAATATCTATAAGACAAATAGCAAGTAATAAGTCATTAGCAAAAAAAAAAAAAAATATAAAGCAAGAAATGTGCATTAAATATGATGTTATCATGTGTGATGTATAACATAACTACATTTACTTAATAATGTATTCCAATATCAAATGGCGAAGTTCAACAATCAAAACCACAACCACTTTTGCACCAACCTAAATAGAATAATTGTTTTCTTTAATATTTGAGAATAATCCTTCTGTGTAATTAAAAGACATGCTTAGAATGTCCTTAATATGACACTATAATTATCTTTTAACAAATGCTTAACTCAGCAGTTCATTCATAAGTGTTTCACTAAGCTAAACACATATATTAGCAGACCTACAAAGGAAACTTACTCATGTGCCAGAGACTACAAATAAACATTTTAGTGCTGACTTTTAATTTTGATTACATTTGATTTGAATTACTTGATGGCTCGTTATTCTTCTTTCTCAGGTTGTCAACCTGTCTCGTCTTTAAGTTACATTTTCGATATAAAACTCTACCTAGTTTGTTAACCTCAGGAAATACGAAGTCATTATAAATGGATCACAGATTCTTTGTAAAGTGACTGATCTGGAAAGAGGCAAAGAATACTTTACTTACAAATTTACTGTATTCCATTGTTTCATATGGAATAGAACATTAATCTACAATATTTATAGTTTTCAAAATGGAAGCTATCATTTTGAGCAGTATCATTGGAATGCCTCTAAACGCAGTTAGGCCAGGTTACCAAGAAGTCCTATGAAGACAGTGTGGGTATGTTAAGGGTGAAATCAGAACAGCCTGAGGAAGGAAAAGATCAACCAAGAAGAAAAGCTAAAATGGGATTTGATTTGATGAGGAAAGCTAATTTGTAGTTAGAAATCAAAGTTACTTATTTTTCATTTTAGATTTTTATATTAATCAAGTGTGAACTGGAAGCAGGACAGATAATATATATGATGAGAGGAAGAAAACCCAACTGGCATGAAGAAGAAAGGACTGGGTCATTGATCCAGCAGCAAGCAAATCTACAGATTCTGAAAATTAACACCCATGGGTGAAGAACTCGGTAAAATAATGACAAAGTATGGAACAAGCATCCTGAGGAATTCAGAGGTGACTGACAAGATGCCTAAAAGTGAGAAGTGTTGGTTGCTCAGTCGTGTCCAACTCTTTGTGACCCCATGGACTGTACCCCACCAGGCTCCTCTGCCTATGGAATGCTCTAGGCAAGAATACTGGAGTGTATAGCCATTCCCTTCTCCAGAGGATCTTCCCAATCCAGAAATCAAACCCAGGTCTTCTACATTATGGGCAGATTCTTTACCATCTGAGCTATCAGGAAAGTCCTTGATAAGATGCCTAAATAAAAGAATAAATGCATTTTTTAAAAAGAGACTTAATACCTTGCCAATTTAATATGAGGAAACCCTCAAGGTTATCACACATTTCCTTAAATATGAGCTTTCATAGAGCCAGTGAAATTTAAACTAGACCTTGAAGGTTGATAGTTGGATCCTTTCAGTAGTTCCTGACCTGCTGTATCCCACATGGACTTTGAGGCAGTTTTCCCTGAGTCCTCGACTTACGCTGCTTTTCTCTATGAATTTTGTCTCCAGGTTCCCTATGGGACTAAAATACTACTGAATTATTAGGGCAGTCATCTGTGCCTGTGCCACAGAGGGAAAAATCACTGATTTTGTAACCTGATACTTTGACCTTGCCCCAGAGCGGACAATGCTGTAACCAACTTGGCTAACCAGTCACAGACCTAAGTAGATGAGCTTGGTTGACTGAGGGGAAGCAATAAATTATGTTTGTATTGACCTTAGTAAACCTTTTAATTCTTTCCCACATGATATAGTTCTCAACAAATTGGGAAAATATGGCCTCGAGTCTAGGTAAGTGCCCAACTGCAGATCAATGGCCAGGACCTGCCATTGACACAGGACAATTTTTGAGGCTCAGTTTTGAGCCTGTGTCCTCAAAGACTTTTATCACTTTTATCACTTTTATCACTGGTATGGACTGGTAGATGCTTAAACACCAGGCCAGTTCCTCCCCAGGGCATCAGGAGGATTTTGACCTTGTGTTCCCTACAACGGTGGGAGGGAGGGGATGTGGCCCCTTCCCATTAGGGAGGAAACATTACTCCAAGTGTGTTGGGTGGAGGTCAGAGCTGACATGAGGAGCCTGAAGTTTACTATTGCATTTCTTATAGCAGCTGATCTCTCAGAGAAGAAAAAACAGGACCCCACTTGCCCCCTTGCATCATTCATTTGGCTGCAACTTGAGTGGAAATCTTCCTGAGATGCCCTGGGATTTTTTTTCTATTCACTAATAAGTTGCTTCCATCTGTCTCTCTTAATGACAAAGGGGAATACACCAAACACTCACATGGCTTCCAGGTTGGAAAGTCTATACAATTTGTAGAAAACTCACTCCCTCATTCACTCAACACCTAGTTGTTAAGTAACTCCCACTGAGTGTCACCCCTGTGCTAGGTGCTGGGCCTACAGGATAAGTTTCAGCCTTTGCTGTGGAGGAACTTCCAGCCTCTTTGGTGACATGTATATATGTAATTACTGTATTCATTTCCTAGAGCTGCCATAACAAACCATCGCAGTGGTTTAAATGACACAAATTTAGTTTCTCATAGTTCTGGAATGTAGAAGCCCAAGATCCAGGTATTGGTGGATCTGGTCTCTGAGGCCTCTCTCCTTTGTTTGCAGGGGCACCTCGCTGTGTCTGTACATGGTCTTTCCTCTGTGTGCATGTGCATCCATCTGTTTCTATGTGTCTGAATTTCCTCTGTTTATAGGGACACCCACCAGATCTGTTGTTTGCTTAGTCGCAAAAGTCATGTCTGACTCTTTTGCAACTCCGTGGACTATAGCCCTTCAGGCTCCTCTGTCCATGGGATTTTCCAGGCAAGAATACAGGAGTGGGTTGCCATTTCCTTCTCCAGGAGATCTTCCCAAACCAGGGATAAAACTCCTGTCTTTTGCCTTGCAGTGGATTCTTTACCACTGAGCCACATGGGAAGCCCCGCAGACTGGATTAGGGCCTACCATAATGGCTTCCTTTAAATTCAATCACCTCTCTAAAGGCCCTATCTCCAAATACAGTCACACTCTGTGGTATTGGGGGGTGGGGTTTCATCACATGGATTTAGGGAAACACCTTCAGCCCATAAAAATGACCCAATGGTGAGAAAAGCATTAATAGAGGTAAGAAAATATTTATGTGAGCTCAGATGATGTCTTGGGATCAGGACAAACATCAATTCTCAATATTACTAGAGTATAAAGCAGGTGTCACTGTGACAATTCATAGGTGAAATTAGGTCTCTGGTCATGATCATATGATGAGCATCATGTTTTGCTGTTGCTGCGTCGCTTCAGTCGTGTCCGACTCTGTGCGACTCCATGGACTGCA
This sequence comes from Bos indicus x Bos taurus, assembly GCF_003369695.1. NCBI lineage: Eukaryota > Metazoa > Chordata > Mammalia > Artiodactyla > Bovidae > Bos > Bos indicus x Bos taurus. The sequence goes on along the minus strand of NC_040085.1, from coordinate 60,312,394 downwards.
GCCTACCAGGCTTCTCCGTCCATGGGATTCTCCAGGCAAGAACACTGGAGTGGGTTGCCATTTCCTTCTCCAATGCATGAAAGTGGAAAGTGAAAGTGAAGTCACTCAGTCATGTCTGACTCTTATCGACCCCATGGACTGCAGCCTACCAGGCTCTTCCATCCATGGGATTTTCCAGGCAAGAGTACTGGATTGGTTTTCCATTGCCTTCTCCCAGCATCGTGTTTAAAAAGTTCTAAATCTGAATGTCTTTAAGGTGGTATAAACATTGCCTTTCTTCCACATTTACAGTCCTGTACCTGTTTTGTCCCTCAAGGTATTCAAGTTTGCAATCCCTGGCTAAATTCATAAGGAAGAAGAGAAATATTTTCTCAGCTCTATGATTTCCTTACTATCTCGTAATTTTCCAGGACCTTCAGCCCACATAGAATCAGTAAACTATATTATTATAATCCAAACAATTATTTAATCTACTCCTCCTTTTCTCCCCCTCTTCACTTAATTCTTCCCCTAGAACTTATTTCTTTAAAAGACTTTCCTATTATCACAAAACTGAATAATCTCCATTCTCAGTTATTTTAAAATTACACATGGTTGTGAATTGACTATAACCAAGACCTACTTTATGTAATCTTTTAGCATTCAGATCCGCTACCAACAGGCAACCTTTCTTGATATCCTGGTTATAGTAACAGTGAGATAGAATATGACTGGCTAAGGAAAAAGTTGGTTTAAAGCTCAACATTCAGAAAACGAAGATCATGGCATCCGGTCCCATCACTTCATGGGAAATAGATGGGGAAACAGTGGAAACAGTGTCAGACTTTATTTTGGGGGGCTCCAAAATCACTGCAGATGGTGATTGCAGCCATGAAATTAAAAGATGCTTATTCCTTGGAAGGAAAGTTATGACCAACCTAGATAGCATATTGAAAAGCAGAGACATTACTTTGCAAACAAACGTCTGTCTAGTCAAGGCTATGGTTTTTCCAGTGGTCATGTATGGATGTGAGAGTTGGACTGTGAAGAAGGCTGAGTGCCGAAGAATTGATGCTTTTGAACTGTGGTGTTGGAGAAGACTCTTGAGAGTCCCTTGGACTGCAAGGAGATCCAACCAGTCCATTCTAAAAGAGATCAGTCCTGGGTGTTCATTGGAAGGACTGATGCTAAAGCTGAAACTCCAGTACTTTGGCCACCTCATTGCGAAGAGTTGACTCATTGGAAGAGACTCTGATGCTGGGAGGGATTGGGGGCAGGAGGAGAAGGGGATGACAGAGGATGAGATGGCTGGATGGCATCACAGACTCAATGGACATGAGTCTGAGTGAACTCCGGGAGTTGGTGATGGACAGGGAGGCCTGGCATGCTGCGATTCATGGGGTCGCAAAGAGTTGGACACGACTGAGCAACTGAACTGAACTGAATTCATTTCTACTAGCAGTTGGTAGGTTTATGGTATGGAAGAAGTTGGTGAGTTTCTGTATAAAGAAAGGGTAAGTAGGAGAAAATAATGTCATATACCTTTATCATCTTGATTTTGCCTATTAATATTTCTAGGATGATTTAGAAGTAACATTTTTTCAAGCCAAAGCAATGAAAATAAAAACATTCTATGTAAAATGAAAAAAAAAAAAAAAGAAGTGAAGAGTTTCAGTAGTAATCAAAGAAATGCAAATAAAGTAAATGAGCTATCACAAAGGGACTTCTCAGTTTGGTAATGATGTACAGGTTGTGATTTCCTGTATTTGCAAGAATGTGGAAAGATGGGCATTTAATTATACATTATAAATGAGATGTATATTTGTACAATTTCTGGACACAGCTTGATCCTAGATGACCAAAATTTAAAATTTCACATCTAGGAATTTCTCAGGTACAGATACAGTTATATAAATCATCATAGCATTGGAAAGAACTGGAGAATAATGGGAGACCTAAATATCTATCAGTAAAGGATGGATCAAAATCATTACTGGGCATACAGATAATGGAACTCTATGCTGGTACTATAAAGAATGAGTTATTGCTATAGTCACTGTCTGGAAAGATGTTACAGACAATACTGTTTTATAGCTTAAAAAAAGCCGTTTTGAAAACTATGTAAGACAATTCCATTAATATTAAATTGTGTGTATCTTTGTGTGTTTGTGTACATGGAGAGATGCTGTGACAATGTTCAGATATACAGGTATAAGGAAACCTTTGGGAAGCAGAAGAGATTAAGAAGAGGTGGGCAGAATACACAGAAATACGCAAAAAATGTCTTAATGACCTGGATAACCACGAAGTTGTGATCACTTACCTCGAACCAGACATCCTGGAGTGTGAAGTTAAGTGGGCCTTAAGAAGCATTACTACGAACAAAGCTAGTAGAGGTGATGGAATTCCAGCTGAGCTATTTCAAACCCTAAAAGATGATGCTATGAAAGTGCTGCACTCAATTTGCCAGAAAATTTGGAAAACTCAACAGTGGCTATAGGACTGGAAAAGGTCAGTTTTCATTCCAATCCCAAAGAAAGGCAGTGTTACAGAATGTTCAAGCTACCATACAATAAATAAACCTACCTCCTGTGTGCTGCTGCTGCTGCTAAGTTGCTTCAGTCGTGTCCGACTCTGTGCGACCCCATAGACAGCAGCCCACTAGGCTCCTCTGTCCCTGGGATTCTCTAGGCAAGGACACTGGAGTGTAATCCCTCTTTAAAATCATATCTTTGTTCTGTAATATTTTGAAGTCATTTAAACATTATATATAAATGGTCTTAAATATATTTTATTAGGCTACCCAAAATTAGTAAATAAAACATACAAAGTAGAGACCAACTTCAAAAATCTTACACCTGAAAAAAATCATCTAAAGGTTGAATCCTAAATATAACACCAAAGAAATGGAATTATACCAGCCCAGATAGGGCTGGATCTGACAAAGACATTTATATACACAGGTGTGAAGTTGTTCTGCTATTTCAATTAGATAAAAAATATGTGGACTAGAAATATGATTTAATCAGGGCTATAATCTTATCAAATTGAAGATTCTGCTCTTTGTCCCATTAATTGTTTTTGTGTACATGACCTTTCATAGACTTTTCACAGGGGGAAGAAAAACTTGCAGTCCAGAGAGTTTTAAAAAATTGGAAGTATGTGAGCGATTTCACTTAAAATATTGTTAAATTAGTAGGTTTCTAAGACTTGCAGTGACAAATGAAGTCCATAGAGTAATTTTTATTTCAGTTCAGTTCAGTTCAGTCGCTCAGTCGTGTCCGACTCTTTGTGACCCCATGAATCCAAGCACACCAGGCCTCCCTGTCCATCACCAACTCCCGGAGTTCACCCAGACTCACGTCCATCAAGTCAGTGATGCTATCCAGCCATCTCATCCTCTGTCGTCCCCTTCTCCTCCTGCCCCCAATCACTCCCAGCATCAGAGTCTTTTCCAATGAGTCAACTCTTCACATGAGGTGGCCAAAGTACTGGAGTTTCAGCTTTATTTATTTATTTATTTTTTTGGAGTTTCAGCTTTAGCATCATTCCTTCCAAAGAAATCCCAGGGCTGATCTCCTTCAGAATGGACTGGTTGGATCTCCTTGCAGTCCAAGGGACTCTCAAGAGTCTTCTCCAACACCACAGTTCAAAAGCATCAATTCTTTGGCACTCAGCTTTCTTCACAGTCCAACTCTCACATCCATACATGACCACTGGAAAAACCATAGCCTTGACTAGACAGACCTTTGTTGGCAAAGTAATGTCTCTGCTTTTCAATATGCTGTCTAGGTTGGTCATAACTTTTCTTCCAAGGAGTAAGCGTCTTTTAATTTCATGGCTGCAATCACCATCTGCAGCGATTTTGGAGCCCAGAAAAATAAAGTCTGACACTGTTTCCACTGTTTCCCCATCTATTTCCCATGAAGTGATGGGACCAGATGCCATGATCTTCATTTTCTGAATGTTGAGCTTTAAGCCAACTTTTTCACTCTCCACTTTCACTTTCATCAAGAGGCTTTTGAGTTCCTCTTCACTTTCTGCCATAAGGGTGGTGTCATCTGCATATCTGAGGTTATTGATATTTTTCCTGGCAATCTTGATTCCATCTTGTGCAGGGTGACAATATACAGCCTTGATGTACTCCTTTTCCTATTTGGAACCAGTCTGTTGTTCCATGTCCAGTTCTAACTGTTGCTTCCTGACCTGCATACAGATTTCTCAAGAGGGAGGTCAGGTGGTCTGGTATTCCCATCTCTTTCAGAATTTAGCAGTGTCTAAAGATTCTAGATAAAATTTTTCGGTGTTTGGAATGTAAAGGAATATTTTTAAGGAAGGGTTTAATTTTACCAAAGGTATGGTAGCTACTTGCTCAAAAAGTATGAAAATCTCTTGGAAAAAAGTCACTTTTAGTTAACACATGTTGGATCTTGTGTATTTACAGGAAATGTTTCCATTTAAGACCACTGATACATTAATAGTTTCCAGGCACATTTTATGACAGGGCCTAAGTTTGTTCTCTTTTGAACAACTAGGAAAGGATGTTTTTAAAGTAAGCACTTAGTTTTGCCTGGATCTCATTTATAAAGTAAAGGTCTTAGCTCCAAACGTCTCTAAAATCAAACTATGCCCTGGAGTAGTGAATTCCCCAGAGATGACCAAAGCATCTTCCATTCAATTGCTCTTTAGCATCATTCAGACTTCCTAAGTCTGTTGTACCCTTGCGTTTTCTTTCTTGAAATGCAGTGAATGGATGCAGCTCCTGGCTGTTCCTTCACATCTTCCAACTTTATTCATGGATCGTCTGTGAGTTTACTTTCATAGTTCCTTGGAGAATTTGCTAATCATAAATCATCAATCGAAGTACTGTTTTAAAGCTCTGTGTTCATTTTGACACTGGGGTTTGACTGGCATTTTTAGTGACATGAGGAGACCTTTAGGGCAGGGATCTGATTAGGTGGAGAAAACCGAAATGTACTCCCAGAACAGGTGAAGTGTTGTTCACCTGTCTCTGTCTGTCTTCCAGTGTGTGACTAAAGCCCCCTAGTGGCCAGGTAACCCCAGCCAGGTGCTGTGTGCCCCCTCTTCTAGGGAGAGGATCCTGTGATCCTAGCTCCTTCTCTTTCCAGATCTCTCTGAACTTTGAGAAAAGACAACTGGGTCCCCATCACAGCCCAGTCCCCCAATTCAGAACTTCTTAGGGAGCCCTGGCCTTTACCCCTGCAGGCTTCTCAAAGAAAGGAGAGGCCAGAAAGTTCTCCAGCTGCAAAGAAGGCCTTTAACCAGCTCTTTAAAGTGGTAAGGGATATTGCTACTGTCAGTGCAGACTGAAAAACTCATTAAATAGCTAAGGGCTGTGAGCTGGGGTTCCCCAAGGTAGCTTCCCGGCTTTAGATGTCTTATCCTGCCTGCATAACTTCAGAAGAGTGCAATGGAGTCCAGATTTCCCCTAGATGTTCTCATAGGAACATTTAGGTAGCAAAAAAATATAGTCCATACAGTTACACTCACGAGATTCGGGTACTTGCCTGAGTAAAATCAAATGACCCCCCACTCCCCCTGCAACTGCGTCTACAGTGGAGACCCCGAGGAATACCCTTCCACTATGGCCATACAACCCTTTTGGCAGAGGTCCACTTAAAACACCTGTGATAACATGGATCCCATCTTCTCTGGGCTCTCAGTGATGAGCAGGGTGCCAGGCACACTCAGCCTCTAGAATAAGAGGAAGTAACTGAGTCAGGGTGATGTAAGGTATATATGTTCCTGAGGAGACCTTCTAAGTTCAGGTGGTTCTTGCTGCATGAGAGCAGTTTGTGGGGCACCATGGAGAGCAGAGGTATCTCAGAGAGAATTTCTGTTCCCAACAAAGAGCCTGTGATCAAGAGGAAACCACGTGGCCCAGATGACCCCATATCCCCCTCCAACCCTTGCTCTAGATTTCTCCTCTCTCTCCAGCTTCTTAGGGTCCTTTCCTCACCTCCGACTCCATCATGAATCACTCTGTGAGATCCTGGCACCCCTTATGCTGAGGTTATTGTGTCTTGAACTCAGTAGTCACTTTTCAGTCCTCCCAGCCTTAATCTCACCTCTGAAAGCCTTTCCACCCATGTGACCACTTCCTCATTTCCACTTTTTCTTTTCTTTCTTTTCTTTTCCCTTCTTTTTTTTTAAATTAGAAAAAACACACAAGACTTTTTTTGTCCACATAAAATTTTCTTTTTATGTGGGCCAGTTTTAAAGTCTTCATTGAATTTGTTACAATACTGCTCCTGAGGCATGAGAGATCTTAGCTCCTCGACCAGGGATCAAACCTTCACCCCCTGCTTTGGAAGGTAAAGTCTTAACCACTGGACCACCAGGGAAATCCCTCTTTTACTTTCTGACAGTTCTTTTTTCAATCTCTTTGCAGGTTCTCCCATCTCCTCTCAGATCTAAATGTTGGGCTTTTCTTAGACCTCTATATCTTTGAATCTCTTTTCTTATATCACTTTTCTGGCTATTTTAATCCTGGATGTACATTGCAGAAACATTTGGGGAGGTTTTTTTTTTTTTTTCCCAGCTATACATATCCAAAACCTCAGATATTCCAATTTATTAGGTCTCTGGTATGTGTATTTTGAGAAAAGAAAATTCCACAGGGATTCCTAATAGCACTCCTTGTTAAGAACCACAGCTCTGTTTCTCTGTGTATTTCTCTTTCTCCCTCTCTCTAGGTGATTTCATCTTCTCCTGTGGCTTCCATATGCTGATGGCTTTCAAATCACAATCTCCAACCTAGAGCTTGCCATAGAGTCCAGATCACTGTATGGACAAGTCCATACTTTCTTGTGTGGCTTAGAGACTTCTCATAAAACTTGTCCTTAATGGAAATCATAATTTTTTTTTCAAATCTGCTCTTCCTCCTGTTTATTCCATTTCAGCAAGTGGCATTATCATCTGTACAGTCCAGAAAACTGGACATTGTCCTTGGCCCTTTCCCCTCAAGCCCCCTCCCCAAAACCCAAGGAAGCACGAGGGCTTGTCAAGCCTGCCTCTCACGCAATTGCTAATGAGCAAACATTTATGACAAAAGAAAGAGGCAATTTAAAATGATTTAACCCAATACTTAATGTTCCCTTTTCTCTCAGTGACAGCATATTGGTCTGAATGCTGGTTTTTCAGTGGCTCAAATACCTTTCTTACTGTTCTCTCTGTATCTGCTCACATGCCCTCTTTTCTATGATTCACACACTGTCTTTAAAGTGTTTTTTGGAAAAAAAAAAGCAGGCCTAATTACATCATACCTTCACTTGTAGTCCTCAGTAAGCTCTTGGTGCACTTTGAGTAAATGGTTAAAATTGTGAAATGGCTTAGGTTCCTTTTTTTTCTTCCACACCTCATTCTAAGCAACTTTTCCTTCTACTTTTTTCCCTATGGTCAAATCTCACTGGACTTCATCAGGTACCTTCTGGTTTAGGGACTTTGAGCAAGTAATTTCCTTGGCCTGTTATGTGTTTGGGTAGCTCCTGCAAACTCCACCTATCTCAACCTAAACATTGCTTTTGCTGAAAAGCTGTGCCTGGTGCTCCCCATCAGGTTAAGAACCGTGTTATGTAGCCTGAAACTCTAATTATAGTACTAATCACCATTGGTATTCATTCCGGAACTTGCTGTGCCATTATTTATCCAAAACTGTCTATCTGCTAGACTAAAGCTCTGAGAAAACAGGAACTATGTTTATCTCTGTTTCTGCAGTTATTCTCAACTTTGAATATGGTGCCTAAAATTTGGTTACATCTCAATGTACAGTGGCAGATTTTACTCTCTTGGGCTCTAAAATCACCACAGATAGTGACTGCTGTCATGAAATTAAGACACTTGCTCCTTGGAAGAAAAGCTATTACAAACCTAGAAAGTGAAAGTGAAGTTGCTCAGTCGTGTCCCACTCTTTGAGACCCCGTGGACGGTAGCCCACCAGGCTCCCCTGTCCATGGGATTCTCCAGGCAAGAACACTGGAGTGGGTTGCCATTTCCTTCTCCAATGCTTGAAAGTGAAAAGTGAAAGTGAAGTTGCTCAGTCGTGTCTGACTCCTAGCGACCCCATGGACTGCAGCCCACCAGGCTCCTCCATCCATGGGATTTTCCAGGCAAGAGTACTGGAGTGGGGTGCCATTGCCTTCTCCGAGAAGAATGGTTAGTAAAGTTAAAAATTGGTCAGCAATTTCAGAGTAGCCATTAGTTTGAATTTAAGGGGGAACTCATGACTGCATGAAGTGTCTATTCTGCAAAAGCTATGAGCTCATTCTTTAGATAAATTCAGTCACCAAGATTCCCTGCTTTCTATCCAGTGTCCACTATGCCAGAATGTTTCTTGTGAGTAGTTGTTGAGGTGGTTTGTTAGCCAATTTTTAGACTGGAAATTTAAAAATGTGTATTTTTTTGCATTACATTTTTTTTCTCTTCCCAGACAGTTGTTATGGTCCAGTCCCAATTCACAGGTATGCGGGAATTGCAGATAACCATTTCACATCTACTATGTAAACTGGCGACTCTGTAATGTTGCTTTAGAACCAGATATGTGTGGTTTTGCTTCACTTGAGGAATTCGGTAAAGAACATACTTCATGTCACCAGAAACCCTCATAAATCTACATAGAGAAAGACATGAGTAAAACCTCCTTTTTACAGTTACATGGCCACATGGAATTCTTCATTTTTAAGTGAAGAAGCTCTAGATTTTTCTTTCAGATCTCAGAAAAACTTAATCATGCCAATGAGCTGATTTTGAGGAGGGACACCATCGTCCTCTTTATCTTGAGTTTCTTTTTCAAGATTAAAAAATGATCGAAGGAGAAAGTGAACTTCTAGGGATTGTTATTTTGCTTCGTACGTAGAGGTATGCATTTTCCCTCTAGACCGGTACTCCAGGGGAAGCCTGCCAGAAAAAACAAACAAGGCAGCAAGGCGCTACATGGTTTCTCCTGCACAATGGCTGAGCTTCTGTATCTGGCCTAGATGTATAAACTGTGCATACTGGGATAGAAAGTCTTCCAGAAATAGACAAACGTGGACATGAAAAGTAGGAAGAGAGGTATTTTTTTTTTCAGTTGTAAAAACATTTATACTATTACTATTTCAGCTTGGATATTACACTTTAAAATTGAGCTTTAAAAGATTTTCCATATACAGCATCTTTTGGCTGTGCAGGTTTGGGCTCAGAGAAAGCAGGATTAGTGAAATTAAGAGAAAGGAAATAAACATGAAGGGAGAGTCTTCAGATGGAAGGGCTTTTGCAGAAGACACCTGCCCAGCTTGGCATTATGGACCCAGCGGCCTGGCAGAATCTCTACGTGAATATTTTGGTTAAATTGATGACCTTTTGTGGCTTTTGTGGCATGGAAAAAAACATATAATTAATTTTTTTTTTTTCTGAATGGAGTGCTATACATTCCTCTAAAGAGTCCTTGGAATCCTGTTGTCTCACAGCCTTTATTAGTGAACTTGGGGAGATCCTTGGACAGGCATGATTTTTAGGAACAACTTCAGGACTTTAAATTTTCTGTATGCCACATTACAAAATTTTCCTAGGAAACTGATATTTTTTTTTAATCTTAAGTTATACTTGAAATACAAAGCAGTTGATGTAGTTGCAGGGACATTTACATTTATTTAGTTTTTTAAAATGTGTTTTTGATTCATTTTTGCCCTAAGTAAAACCATTCTTTGTGTGTGTCTGTGTGTGTGTCTGTGTGTGTGTATGTGCACATATGCATGTGCTTTGACCTCCGAAATTTGTCTTCTTTTGTTTGACTTTAGCAGACTTTGGAGGCTATTCGTCACGCCTCATGATCAGTGCGCAGGGACCGTGTGTCCCAGAGTACACGGGTCTTGAAATGGAGGTTGCCAGCCTTGGTATAATAGCAGCCTGAGCACTCCCTGTGGCCAGGTATTTTAATATTTCCTTTGGTGAGTAGGTCTAGAAAACATCACCCTTCTAATTTATAGATGACACTTTCTTGGAAGGAACAACTGAAAGTGCACATTTGAGATCGGAATTAGACTTCGGAGTAAGTTTGATAGGAACTGAGGAATTAGCAGAGAAGAGCTTTGTTCTATGACAAATACCTTCCCTGGTTCACAGAGCATCCTCCTAGCTCCTGCCTTAACCCAGCCCCACCTGGTCCCCAGGACTTCTCCTGCTGGGGATTTCTAGCCCTGGTTGCTTGTCCACGTCCCACCTCAAGCCCTACTTCTTCCACACTCATGGAAAGCCTGGTCCTCTGTAGCCATCTGGATCAAAATCTGTCTCCTACCAACTTCCATCTCCTGACCACTTTCGCCTCACCTTCTATCTCCTAACCACTTTCCCCTCACCTTCCACTGACATTCCCTGATGGTTTGGGGCATGTTCCTTCTTCATTTTTCCAACACACGTTTGTTCTTCTCCCCTATTATGATGAAGATATTCCCCTTTCCACCCAAGGTCAGTCTCTACTCATGGTGAACTCACAATTCCCTACCTCTGGCCTCTTTCCACCCTCTGATTTTATTTACTTAACACCTCTTGGATGTGTGTGTGTGTGTGTATCTCTAGCCTCGAATTTAAGCTACTCGTTGTTCAGTCACTCAGTTGAGTCTGACTCTTTGTGACCCCATGGACTGCAGCACACCAGGCTTCCCTGTCCTTCACCATCTCCTGGAGCTTGCTCAAACTCATGTCCATTGAGTCGGTGATGCCATTTAACCATCTCATCCTCTGCTGCCCCCTTCTCTTTTTGCCTTCAATCTTTCCCAGCATCAGGCTCTTTTCCAATGAGTCAGCTCTTCGCATCAGGTGGACAAAGTATTGGAGCTTCAGCTTCAGCTACTACAATTGTATAATCTCTCAGCTTCCCTAACTCATTTCTCTGCACAGAGTGTTGCCTTTTCCAGACCATCCTTCCATGAAGCCTGAGTGAGTTTTTCAAAATGTAAGCCTGAGTATTTCACATAACCCCTTTTGTCATTAGTGAAAGGTCCATACTCTTCAGCAAGGCATTCAGGGCTCTGTTTTTTGCTTAGCTCTGAAAGGAGGTAAATCATTCCTCAGCAAGTTAAATAATGACATGAAGTCTCCTATGTTAAAATGTTTTTTAAATAGACAATTTCCAGTATACACATGGCCTTTCTTTCAAAGCTTGGAGCTTATAGAACTTAGTATGTTCTTTATAGGCAACCCCTATAAAGAAGACTGTTTCTGACATTCACAGAATTTCTGAAAGCCATATACTTTTTTCTTTCAGCTGCTTATGATGCAGGTTTTGGACAATTTCTTTTGTACAGAAGGTTCGATTCATAGGAGAGATTGGTAATTTAAAAACCAGGAGTTCTAATTTTAGGAAGTTGCCTATGCAAGGCATGTGTGCAATCTTTGCCTATTTCTGAAGCTGTACGATGGTGACAAAACTGCCACATCACGTTCATGGGTGTTTGTAAAGCATAACTAATAAAAATGATAGGCTATGTTATAGGATATTAAGATGCCTGGCAAATAATAGTCTTCTTCCTTAATAATGCATGAAGACATGAGTCTTCTGGAGTTGTTTTTAATCCCTGAGGTAAGTCTTTCTGTAACTTAAGCAAGAATAATCAGATACAAGGTGGTGATATTTCCTGCTTCTCAGTGTATGTCATGTGACATGCGATGCCAAAATAAGACCATGAAATTCAGAAAATCGGCTAAGCGTTAGCATCTATGAGTATCATTTTGCTTTCACAGCTCCTTCCAAACCTCAACTAATTTAAGTACATCTTAAAGGAAGGTGACGGTGATGCTTATCTGTTTTCCAGGTGGGCCCAAGGCCACAGAGGGGGATGTTTTGTGCCCAGGGAACCTGGGCAATCACTTCTGCAAATTCAGCAGCACCACACTCACCTCTGAGTGGTTCCCCTGCTTATCTCTACCATGGCCTTGAGGGTTGATTGAACGGATCTTTGACATTTGACCTTCGATGGCTTTAAAATTGAAACTAATGTGTTTTGTGATTCATGTAGACATCATGGGTCCCCACCCCTCCCCGCCCCGCCCCCCCAAACTCAGTTCCTGGAAACTTATTTTTTGAAAGATGATTTTTAGAGAGAACAAAGGAGGCCTGACAGAATAAGTAAAAACATGATATACCAGGAAGTGCTTCTGCTCTAGCGGGTGAGAGAGCTGGAACTGCTGGCCGATGTGGCTTCCAGTGAGGGCGTCTAAGCATTCAGTGTTAAATGTTAATTGTGAGTACACTTGCCCTACCTAGTGTAAGGTGGTGAATCGTCAACTTCTAGAGGACAGTAGATGATGGTATCACTCCTTTGTACCTGCAATCTGAGCGTGACAGGCTAGACAGGTTGTTCCAAGTGCTCTTTGAAAAGGGACTGTCAGAGGTCTTAGGTTGCCTGCATTCCTCAATTTACATAACAGATATATTCCCCTGAAGTTTGTGTAAATGGAGTCCTATTTTTATAGTGCCAGGAAATCTTGCCTTTTAAAGGATCCTTGTTTTGAGTCCATTTGAAAGTGAACTAAACTATTGTGCTAGAGACGATTGCTTCTGAATTAATCTATTGTGCAGATTTGGCTTTTCAAATGAGTGAATTTTTAAAAGCAGAGCCTTTTTGTGAACTTGTCACAAAATGCAGCAGTGAAGTGGAAGGTAGCAGGGCCCCTGGAAGGACACGACCTTTCGAGGCAGATGTCTCTGAATTGCGATGTAAATACTGTCAATTAATACTGAGTGGCCACAGGCAAGGTTAGTTTTACATGGAATAGAATCACTTTATACTGAGAATTTTAATTTAACCGAGAAGCAGGGACAACATCAAGGCAGTTCCGAGGCAGTTTATTATATACTCCTCTTTCATTCTTTTAATATTTGCATGATATTCCACTGTAGAGGTTTAACATAGTTTATATAATCATTCTTCTAGTATTGGATACATTAGAAAAGTATCAGAAAAAATCTTGACAATATGTGTTTATGTATTTTTATCACTTTGACCACCGGATATGAAGAGCCAACTCATTAGAAAAGACCCTGATGCTGGGAAAGACTGAAGGTAGGAGGAGAAGGAGATGACAGAGGACGAGATGTTTGGATGGCCTCACTGAATCAATGGACATGGATTTGAGTAAAATCCGGGAGATCGTCAAGGACAGAGAAGCCTGGCATGTTGTAATCCATGGGGTCGAAAAGAGTCGGATGTGACTGAGCAACAACAACCTTTTGTATGTAGGTCAGATTCTGAAAGGGGGCTGACTAAGGGTATGTATTTTAAATCTTGTGGATACTGAAATTGTTCTCTAGAAAGCTGCAGCACTTTGTACTTGAGTGAATGCTGTGTCGAAGGGTTCACACCTTGACCCCATCGCCTCCACTGGATGTTGCCCTATAGTCTTATTTATCTAGTCTGATGGATGAAAAAAGTATCTCCATGTTTTTTTTTTTTTTAAATTGTGAATGAGCTGAATAAGCAGATTTTACATTTTAGGCCAACAATTTTGTTTCTGGATGATTGGAAAGGAATTTATTCATAAGAAGACATGCAACTTAATCCAACTCTGGGACTAAGAATGTCCTTGATATTCTTTATTGTAATGGAGACACTAACTTGCAGGGTAACCCGACTTATCCAACATATTGGAGAAAAAAGTGAACAAGTGTAAGCCATTCCTGTATTATCTCCAACTTTATTAAGACTCTTGATAATAATCGTGCATTTTTGGTTCTGGGAACTGGAGTTGGTGGAAATGCTTTTAAACAAAGCTTAGGAAAACTTAATTTCAAGGGAAACGAGACTAAGATTTTAGGGGAAGAATGATTAGCATTTAAAGGAAAATAACTTTCTAGCCCTGAGTGCTGACTTACAGCTGGGGAATCACTGCCACAACAATTTGATTGTTATAGTTGGTAGTAGTTATAAGCTTATTCACTGTAATTCATGAAGGACTGATGCTGAAGCTGAAGCTCCAATACTTTGGCCACCTGATTCGAAGAGCCAACTTATTGGAAAAGACCCTGATGATGGGAAAGATTGAAGGCAAAAGGAGAAGGGAGTGGCAGAGGATGAGATGGTTAGATAGCATCACCGACTCAGTGGATATGAATTTGAGCAAACTCTGGGAGATAGTGGAGGACAGAGGAATCTGGTGTGCTGCAGTCCAAGGGGGTCACAAAGAGTCCAGGATAACCTAGTGAATGAACAGCAACAACAGCAACAGCAACATTTTGAAAAAGATGACCCTTTAAGTGTGCTACTATTAAGAATCATCCCTGTGCCAATATTAAGCCTGATAGTAAGCCTATCTTTAAGGCTTTCACTGTAATTCTCTCTCCCTCTCTCTCCTCTTTCCTCTCCCATCCCCCTGTCCTCCTCTCTCCCCATCAGGATTCTGCTTTTTCCTTATCTTTGTAAGAAGCATTTTTCAGGTCTTACCTTATCTTATCCTAATCAAAAATGAGAAGAGAGAGAAAAAAGACCAGAATGGAAAAACAACCACTTTTTAACCTGCTGCTGCTGCTAAGTCGCTTCAGTCGTGTCCGACTTCGTGCAACCCCATAGACGGCAGCCCACCAGGCTCCTCTGTCCCTGGGATTCTCCAGGCAAGAACACTGGAGTGGGTTGCCATTTCCTTCTCCAATGCATGAAAGCGAAAACTGAAAGTGAAGTCGTTCAGTCCTGTCCGATTCTTAGTGACCCCATGGACTGCAGTCTACCAGGCTCCTCCATCCATGGGATTTTCCAGGCAAGAGTACTGGAGTGGGGTGCCATTGCCTTCTCCAACTTTTTAACCTACAGGAGGATAAAAACAATGTAATGTTTTAAAATTTTTAACTTTTTTTTTTTTTGCTGTTAGCTCCTCAGGACTGCGGACTTCCGAAGTGGCTCATTGGTAAAGAATCTACTTGGCAATACAGGAGATACAGGAGATGCAGTTTCGATCCTTGGGTCTGGAAGATCCCCTGCAGGAGGAAATGGTACCCCACACCAGTATGCTTGCTGGGAGAATCCCATGGACAGAGAAGCCTGGAGGGTTATAGTTCATGGGGTTGCAAAGAGTCGGACACAACTGAGTGAACTGAGCACAGCCACAGCCTTAGGACAGTCATGCAGTTTCTCAAACATGAACTACTGTTTGGAAAACTCTGTGATAGTGTTGTCAGTCGTCATGCCTAACTATTTGTGACTCCATGGACTGTAGCCCGCCAGGCTCCTCTGTTCATGGGATTTTTCAGGAAAGAATACTGGAGTGTGTTGCCATTCCATTCTCCAGGGATCTTCCTGACCTAGGGATCAAACCTGGGTCTCCTACGTTGCCGGTGGATTCTTTACCATCTGACCCACCAGGGAAATACCAGCACGGATAGAGTTTATGTTTTTTGGAAGGAAAAGACATTGTTGCCAAGGAATCACAGGTAGTGTATTTCTTTTAACTCAGGGTTTACAGTCGGAGAAGGCAATGGCACCCCACTCCAGTACTCTTGCCTGGAAAATCCCATGGGCAGAGGAGCCTAGTAGGCTGCAGTCCATGGGGTCGCTAAGAGTCGGACACGACTGAGCGACTTCACTTTCACTTTTCACTTTCATGCATTGGAGAAGGCAATGGCAACCCACTCCAGTATTCTTGCTTGGAGAATCCCAGGGACCAGGGAGCCTGGTGGGCTGCTGTCTTTGGGGTCGCACAGAGTTGGACACGACTGAAGCGACATAGCAGCAGCAGCAGCAGTATCTCAAATTCTGTTTTGAAGAAAGAGAGAGTTAAAGTTCACCTTCCTAATCAGAATGAGAATATTTAGTTAGTACTTAAAAAAAAAAAAAAAAGACTCTGGATGATAAAAATAGATGTAGGACAATGGAAAAGGACCAGCAAGATGGGCAAAATCTGGAATGCTATGTGGGAGTGATTCGGCCATAAAAATGGTGCTGGCCAAGAAGACTTTCAGGAAAAAGGATAGCTAATTTTTAATTATTACGTATTTGCAATTCAAATCCTCTTCGTTTGATCAAAACTTAAATACACAGTGTTGTGTGAATATTTAAGTTATTCTTTTGTTGGAAAGTCAAGAAAGGGTCTTATTTGACTGTGTTGACGGGTTATAGAGGAGAGAGCATACATGTGTATGTAAATGATTGAAAGACTGAATTAATAATTGGAAGTGAAATGAAAGTTGCTCAATCCTGTCTGATTCTTTTCGACTCCATGGACTATACAGTCCATGGAATTCTCCAGGTCAGAATACTGGAATGAGTAGCCAGTCCCTTCTCCAGGGGATGTTCCCAACCTAGGGATAGAATCCAGGTCTCCCGCATTGCAGGCAGATCCTTTACCAGCAGGAACTAGAAGTCAGAGACTACCTCGAAAATGGAACTGCTAAGCCTCTCTGACCAGTCGTCTCTCATCACTCCATTCTGTGCAACAGTCTTGGAGTTGTAAGAATCTTTGGATAAGGGTGGGAAGGAGAAACAAGGAATGTTCTAAAAAACCAGGATGAAAGATTCAAGTTGATTCTATATAGATTTTAAAAGTTATATCTTCAAATAGGCAGATATCCAAATTCTACCTTGCAATTGAGGAGAGGAGGTCCTCATAAAATAAAGAGCTACCTGCCCAGGTTCTGGCCCTGCGAACAGATAGAACTTTGGGGGCTAGATTGGCATTGGAGGTAATTGCATCAAGATTTAAAATGCACATGTTTCTTGAGCATATAATCAGTTAAGTAAGCAAAAAAAAAAATATGTATAAGTGCATTCATTGGATTCAATTATTATTCAGTTTTAATAATAGGCATAATTGGAAACAACTCTCTGGTTGGCAGATGACCTGATTGTCTCTGCTGACAATTCAAAGGAATCCACAAAAACAAATTCTACTAGAATTCTTAAAGTGAGTATGGCAAGATAGACAAAGGTTAATATACAAAAGTTAATTGCTCATTGCTACTATATAGAAATGCAATTGGAAATAAGATTTTAAAAAATGAGTGTCATTTAAAATAGCACTGGAAACATGAAATACTTAAGTATAAATCCAACACAATATATGCAGGATCTGAATGTGTGTTGGAAGCTCCAAAAACACCATGAAAGAAAGATGACCTAAACAAATGGAGAGAGATCTACCATGTTCGTGGATTGAAAAACAGTACTCTGAAGATGTCAGCTGTTTCCAAGTTGATCTATAGATTTGATGTACACATAGTTATCCTAAGAAATATATTCCTGATGCTAATAAAAATGATTGGTTTGTTCCATGGAGAATGCTATGGACAGAGAAGCCTGGTGAGCTAGTCCGTAGGGTTGCAAAGAATCAGACATGACTGGACTGAATCGACTTAGGACACATGCACTGTTTTTGCCACACCCACAGCCTTCAGACCTTGGTTGGTCCTGGGGAGTTTCTCTTCTTTAGGAAGCATGTGAGCTGCCACCTGGCTGATGCTTCAGGGACAGAGCTTGCTGCCACATGGGGGGCATGTTCCAGGGCATTCAGGTAAATGGATGCACATGGGCAGATGCATCTTCAGAAGCTCTATTTCCAAACAGGAGGAATGTTACATATGCAGCCCGCTCCAAAATCACTGCAGATGGTGGCTGCAGCCATGAAATTAAAAGACGCTTACTCCTTGGAAGGAAAGTTATGACCAACCTAGATAGCATATTCAAAAGCAGAGACATTACTTTGCCAACAAAGGTCCATCCAGTCAAGGCTATGGTTTTTCCAGTGGTCATGTATGGATGTGAGAGTTGGACTATAAGGAAAGCTGAGCGCCGAAGAATTGATGCTTTTGAACTGTGGTGTTGGAGAAGACTCTTGAGAGTCCCTTGGACTGCAAGGAGATCCAAGCAGTCCATTCTAAAGGAGATCAGCCCTGGGTGTTCTTTGGAAGGAATGATGCTAAAGCTGAAACTCCAATACTTTTGCCAGCTCATGCGAAGAGTTGACTCATTGGAAAAGACTCTGATGCTGGGAGGGATGGGGGCAGGTAGGAGGAAAAGGGGATGACAGAGGATGAGATGGCTGGATGGCATCACCGACTCAATGGACATGAGTTTGGGTAAACTCCGGGAGTTGGTGATGGACAGGGAGGCCTGTTGTGCTGCAATTCATGGGGTCACAAAGAATCGGACACGACTGAGCGACTGAACTGAACTGAATAACTAGGGTGTTTATATTTGTCCTCCAATCTAGTTCCCTTCTTGGCTCCCTCTCATGTTTCGAGTTTCTTTGTGGTTCCTTCTTTTACCTTGAGCCCAAGTAGTGCGCACATTCACTTCTCCCTGCTTGACTATGCTTGCATGTATGCTAGACTCTTTCCCAGGTTTATATCCTTGGCATCTCCTTAATTGTTCTAGCTCCTGATCTTTCTGGCCTCAGGCTGATTTCATTCTCACAATTCTGTGTCTCTAGCTGTTACTGGAGATTCCTGCTTCTCCCTCTGCGCATCTTTCAGTCTCTCCCTGGCCCCCTCCTCCCCTCACTGACTTTTTTGCTCTCCCATTTGGACTCTAGGTGTCACACAGAGAGGTCTGGGGGTCAATTTCCCTTAGACCCCTTGAGGCCAAAATATTTGTAGTGATTCTATACCTGGAACCAAATATCTGTGCAAACATTGCTTATGAATATAAACAGTCAAGTGTGAGGATTATAAAAGAGAATGCTATTTGGATTGACTTTGCCATATCATTTTTATACACAGGAAGAGGCCATGTAGTACAGTGGTTGGAAGCGAACACTCTGGGGCCAGATAACTTGGATTTGAATCCCTGTTGGGTCACTTTCCAGCTATAGGACCTTGTATGAGTTATTTAACTTCTCTATGCCTTGGTGTTCATGTCTCCAAAATAGGGATTTTAATGGTATCTTTCTCATGGTGTTGCCATGAGGCTTAAATTGGTTGTATAAAATCATTTGTATAGCTGATTCACTTTGTTGTACAGCAGGAACTAACACTACACTGTCAAGCAATTATACTCCAATAAAAAAACATCATTTGGAGGCCTGCCTGGCATACTGTAAGTGCTACATAAATGCTAAGTGCTCTTATCATTGTGGGATAATTTCACTTCTGGAGGCCATGAAAATGATGACAGAAATAAGCATTAACTATAAATGTCAAACATCTGGGCAGACAGTTGGGGAATGACAGCTCTCAGAAAAAGAGCATTCTCTGTGATCTAAATAGAGACTAGCAGTCAGAGCAGAGGACCCAGCGTCCTGAGAAGGTACTGAGATTTTTCTTGAAGGATGAGACACTTCAGGCAGCTGCCCCAGACAGAGCTGTTTCTTGGACAGCTTTTACCTCTGTGAGCACGGGAAGGATCAGAGGTCAGGAAACTGCTGGTCCTGTACAGTTTTGTGTGTGTGAGTAGGAGTATGTGTTACGCATTTGTGGTGTGCACAGAGGGGGATGGGGACAGAGGGTCTTCCTTCGCCAATGCTCCATGAGCTAAGCAGAGGTTCTGTCACTCACTGTCATTTAAAATGATGTTTCTGCTAACTAGGGGGCTTGCTTTAGTTCCTGTTTGATTCTTACCTTGACCTGCGGAAAACTCATCTGCTGGGAAAAAGTTAACAAACCTCATTTTGGTTTTTTGCAATGTAAACTCTAGACTCTGAGAATCCTGTTTACCTTTCCAGTTTTGCTCAGTTCTACCTGGCCAGTGACTCACACACAAATGCATTATCACATCATTCCCGCAGAGAACAGGGGCAGCAAAGGGAAATGCAAGTGTACACACATTACGGGGAATGAGCTCTTTCCGTAAACGCACGACTATGTGGTAGAGAACATTTTCTAATTTGATTATACATTTCCAGCATGAACGCATTAAAGACAGTGGAGTATGTTTACATGAGCACCATTTTCCTACAGCAGTGCTTTTTGAATATTTTCCCTCTGACCTGAGGATTCCTGTGCATGCCCTCCAAACAAAAAACAAAACAAAAACTCAAGCAGCTGGCAGCAAACTGGAGGAATGAGGTTGAATCAGCAAAATATTGTGCCCAGGGGGGATTTAGCTACAGATAAAAGAGAAATAAGGCCAGAGGGGCTAGACAGGGAGTGACCCTGGACCTATCTAGGACATGGAGGTCACTGCGGAAAGGGATCCTAGCTCCTTGGTTGCAAGAGGCTTCAGGGTGTTGATTTTTTTTTAGGCAAAATTTTGAAAAGTGATGTTAAAAAAATTCAATTGATTATAACCTTAAAAAGCATAAAACAGGGCTGAATTTCTCAGAAGACATGGAAGTCTACCTGAAAACTACAAACCACTGATGAAAGAAATTAAAGAAGACCTAAACAAATGGAGAAAATATATATGTTCAAGGGTCAGAAGTCCAGTATTCAGCTGTCAATTCTCCCCAAACTGGTCTACAAAGTCAATGAAACTCAATGAACAATAAAAATTCCAACGGGATTTTGGGGGGTTAAAAATCGACAAGGTAAGTCTAACATTTATATAAAAGAAGCAAGAGTTGTTGAATAGCCAAAATGATCTTGAAGAGGAAGTTTTTTATATATATTAGATGGTAAAGCTTTCGTGCATGCTCTGTGGTGTCTGGTTCCTTGTGACCCTGTGGACTGTAGCCAGCCAGGCTCCTCTGTCCATGGGGTTCTTCAGGGACGAATACTGGAGTAGGTTGCCATTTTTCCTTCAGGAAATCTTCCCAGCCCAGGGATCGAACTTTTGTCTCTTGTGTCTCCTGCATTGGCAGGTAGATTCTTTTACCACTAAGCTATCAGAGAAGCCCATATTAGGTGTTGATGACTTAAGTGCAACTGTTTAGCTTAATGATTTAGGCTTCTTTGGAGAGAAAAGTTAAAATTCTAACTGATATACTGAAGGCAGCTAGTTTTTGTTTTCACCTTCTATATATATTTTACTGGTGGTTAATTCTGAAAAACAACGCAGTTAGAACTCCATTTGGGTCTTGGTTGAGTGACTTTTTTTAATTCAAAGGCTACATAGGGTCACAGAGGAAGTAGAAGCCAACAAGACATGGTTTTCCTGCGTGTTTCTGTTAGTTTCTAAGCCTATAGGCAAAAATTCAGCTCTAGCATACACAACTCTCTAAATTTACTAACAAAATCCCAGTGTAAATCTTAGAACGTGGTTTATATTTATAACTGCTTCCTAGCGTCTTCCCTCCTTTGGTTCTCTCTTTAGACAAGCTAACCATAGGGTTTAGAAAACCGGGGCTGTTTGGAGAACATTAGAGGATATTGGATTAAGGCCAGGATGTGTTAAACTTCTAAATGTAAATATCTACTAACAACCCATGGTGAGTGGGATGCAGCTAGCGTTTATATTTACCATTGGTTTCCATAAATTCACATTAGCTGGGCTGCAAAGTTAATCTGGATACAAAACTTGAATGGAGCTCCTTTAGTCTGTACAGTCTGTGAGTGGATGTGAATGGTGATGACAGCTGCTAGAATAACAAAATTGAGGAGAGGAAAAAGGATAGCACAGCTCTCATCCTGAGCTCAATTGTTGCTAATTGGAGGACCAGTCTCAATATCCAGGCAGCTTGTTCTGGGCTCAAATGGCAGACAGATGCTCTAAAGCCCTTGGGCTCAGGTATCTTATAATTGTGGATCCAGCCAAGGACAAATTTGATTTGTAGCCACACTTTGACCTCTCTATAGTGCAAAGCGCTGGGACTTGTTCCCACTTTGCCCCTCTTTCAGATTGTTTCCATCATAGTCCCCCACTCCCAACTGCTTGTCAATTTCCAGAACTATGTCCATATTTTATGAACAGTCCTCAGGAGATTGAATTCCAGAAAGAATAATGGGAAAGAAATGAGACCAGAGGAGAAGGCAGGGCAGACCCATTGCAAAGGTCACTATGAAGCTGACCCATTGTTTATTTGGAGGCAGAAAACACACAACATTCATCTCGGAGGTATATGGTTCTGGAAGATCATGGCTGTCTCTCCAGTGCAGGTTTTATGTGGGTAAAATCAAATTTAAAGAACAGTAAAGGCAAGTTTAAAGGGAAAAAATGAGAGCAAGACAACTTACACTCAGTGTATTTGGGAGTTGTGTTTGGCGGCAGTTGAGTTTTATAAACTAATTATGTATTATGAGCCTGCAGAACTTTTCAGTGACCAGATGTCACAATTACCTCCCAGAAAATTATCAGGGCTCTGTAAATGCTATCACTAGTATGTGTGCCCTTGGGCATTTTATTTTAAAAAATAGCCCATATTGATGATTAGAGGGCTTCCCTGGTGGTGCAGTAGTAAATAATCTGCTTGCCAATGCAGGAGACGCGAGTGCGATCCCTGGGTCAGGAAGATCCCCTGGAGAAGGCAATGGCAACCCACTTCAGTATTCTTGCCTGAAAAATCCCGTGGACAGAGGAGCCTGGCAGGCTACAGTCCATTGGGTCGCAAAGAGTTGGACATGACTGAGCACAGCACAACAGCGTTGATGACTAGGCTTGCCGGCGTGGCACCCTGGAAGAGTCTAGCCCAATTAGGACACAGCCCTAGCTTTACAGCTCCCCACCACACCCACTAGGGCACGTTGCATACAAACAGTAACAACAGCAAGGCACTTATTAAAACTCCTGCAGAGTCCTTTACTTAGGTCAGAACCAAACAGCCCCAGGCATTTGCCATTTTTTCTTTAATAAGAAACTTGACTATTAAAAAGAGTATTTTTTTTTTACGAATGAAATTTTAAGAGACAACCTGCATCTTCCCTTATACATCATACTGATTTTATGCCCTCCAGATGCGTGCTGCTCAGTAGTCAGTAGCTACTTGTGGCCACTGAGCTCTCAAAATATGGCTAGTCCATACTGCATTGTGCTGTAATTATAAAACGCACACTTGACTTTATAAAGATTTAGCTTAAAAAAAAGTAAACTCTCTTATGAATAATTTTATACTATTATATATTAAATATTTTGATACATTGGGTTAAATCAATGTTAAGACTATCTTTTTTTAAAATGTGGCTACTAGAATTTTAAAATCACACATGTGGTTCACATTGTATTTCCATAGACAGCACTGTTCTAGATTTTTAACGTAAGAACCACGTTAAAAGAAAGGTGTTCGGCAGGCAAGATACTGATTCAAAATATTTCTCTAATCTAAACAATTAAATATTTATTCAAAACCACTACGTGACCAACATGTTGCTAAATGTAAAAGAGCATACGATTTCAGTGGGAAGAACACTAAGATGCATTAATGTCTAGTCATTTCTTCATCAGAGATTGGAAGTGGAGGGTGAGTATTATACCTATAGTGCTTTCACGTCACAATCATCCACAATGAGTCAGATGAGTCAGGGAAAAGTTGCATGCATGTGTGCTTAGTCGTGTTCCACTCTTCATGACCCCATGAACTGTAGCCCGCCAGGCTCCTCTGTCCAGGGGATTATCCCAGCAAGAATACTGGAGTGGGTTGCCATTTCCTCCTCCAGGGGCTCTTCCCAACCAGTGGATTTAAACCAGGTCTCCTGCGTTGGCAAGCAGATTCTTTACCACTTAGCCACCTGGGAAGCCCAAAGGAAAAGTTACAAGAGACAAAACCATGGCATCTTAGAATTTAGAGCAAATTCAAATCTTGATGATAACATATTCCAAAGCTTTCATTTTAAAAAGGAGGGGGGGGCGGTGAAGGGTGGGAGGGAAGCGGCTACAAAAAACCCTCTCGCTCTAGAAAGACTGACTTGTCCAAGGCTGTAAAGATTCACTGGTCTCTGCAGACCAATCAGAAAAAGGCATCCTTTTGGGAAGACCAATCAGAAAATGACCCCTTCTCTTCAGGTGACCCCAGGCTTCGTGAGAACAGTAGGGGCTTGGTTTCCGTTTGGCTAGACACCTCTGTGTACAGCTATAGGCAGAAGCCCTGAGAAAGTCACTTTTCTCTGAGCCTCTCATCATGCTTAGGTTAGTTCCAACTTTTCAGAAGTTTAACTTTTCCCCCTTTCTGTGGATCACTGTAGGAAAAAAACATGACTGTCACAGTCTTTGCTGATTTCAGATTGTTAGGAAATTGCTTTATTATTTTGGTTGTTTCAGGAGTTTCAAAGGTGTGCTTCAACCTTTCTAAGTGTAATGTGAGTCCATGTTTCTTATTAAAAATATGTTTTACACAGGCATCTCTCTTTTTTTTGAACAGGCATATCTCTTTGTTTTATTGTATTTCCATTGTGTTTTGAAGATGAGTTTTTTTTTTTAAATAACAAATTGTAGGATTGTGGCAATCCTGCATTGTCAGATGATGGTTAGCATTTTTTAAACAATGAAGTATTTTTAAATGAAGGTATATACATTTTTTTGCATAATGCTGTTGTAGTTAATAGACTATAATATGATGTAAACATTTATATGCACTGGGAAGCCAAAATATTTGTTGACTTTATTGTGATGTTCACTTTAATTGTGGTGGTCTGAGCAAACCCCTAATATCTCCAAGAGGTGCATGTACTTTTAAAAGTTAAGAAAAGAACTTTACAATCATAGATAACAGGACTCTGAGTACTTTTGTGTTATAAGGAAACCCATCACATTTTGGATTTATAAACTCAGTACGTGATTATAGTCCATTACAGCACGAAGTTGAACTTATTTATGGGAGCCAATGTTGTTGTTGATTTTGTGTGTGTGTGTAATTAAAGTTTTTTTTTTTTTAATTGTTTATAAGATGACAAACTCATTTCTTGGGGGCTCACTTTTAGACCTGCCACTATCATTTATCTTTTCCCTCAGCTTTGAGATTTAATTGACATATAACAGTAGTGAAGTTTAAGGCTCACAATGTGTTGCTTTAATATATTTATATATTGCAAAACGATTACTGCCATCACCAAAACGGTGTTAGTAACCACCTCCATCATGTCACATAGTTACCATATATTTTTTGTGGTGAGAATATTTGAAATCTACTGTTGGCAATCTTCAAGTACATGACCTTTAATCTTGAATTCTCATTTTGATCGTAGGCATTTTCACCTTCTAAAGTCAATATTTTTTCTTCTAACTTTAAGGAAATAAGAACTGTATAATTTTTATTGCTGTGGGTTCTTCCTTAAGAATCCATTTCCCTTAGTAGTTAATAATTTTTTCTATCCTTTTTGAAGCTATGAATTACCATCTCTCATGGTTTGTATTCAGTAATTTCTAGATAATTATTCTTGTTTCTTTGAAATTTTTGCTAATAATTTAGGACTGAAGATTTTCCTCTCCATATAGATTCCTAATTCTGGAACTTACTGCTTGTTTCTATAACTACAGTCTGGAAAATAATTTCTCCCATTTTCTTAACACAGTTAAGCTGCAGAGGTTGGTCACTGATTTTGTTCCTGTTCGCTTTTAGGAGGCTTCTTTCTTTGTGATTAAGGGTGATGAATGTGATTAAGTGTGATGAATAACTTTTCAACTGGGATAAAATTTCTGGATTTTGTATACTTATTGGTAACCAAAATATTAGTTTCTTATTGGCAAGTTACATTTGCATATAGTAAGCTCTGTTTCTAAACTCCAGATACCTAGGAAGTCATTTTTAAAAGATTATTTTAGTAATATTTTAAAAAATGATCTCCAAATTGTATAGTGTTTCAGAATGCTTTGATAAATGTATTACAAGAGAATAGTAGTCAAGAGGCTCAGGATGATGGATTATTGCTTTTTAAGGTGGTATATAAGCTGAACAAAATATTCTGAGCCTGGATTTCATGTCTTGTGTGGACTCCATCTCATTGACCTTGTTTTCATAGTTTCTGTATAGTAAGTCCATTTGCCAGAATATTAAATTAGCCAAAATACCCCATTTCCAACGCAAGCAAGAGCAAAAGAAACAGTAAAATCTCTTAGCTTCAGGAACATATCTTCCTTCCATTCAGAATGTACCAATGTATTTAAACATTAATAACATTTAGATCATGTAGTTGAATAGCCCCACCCCAGATTTAGATTTGGCCTGATTTAACCTCCAAACTGATTCTCAGCATCTGTATACTAATAGGCCAATGTGATTGACTGACCTAATGGTACCTGGAGGGATAAATGCTGTGAGTGACTATTCCATAGCAAAGTAAACAAATCTCACTATCATCTCTGTTAACACCACCCCGAATTTTATATTGGTAGTATGTTTCCCCAACCAGATTGTGAACCTGGGATGGGTCCTGAGATTGTTTTATTCCACTTTGTTTTCCCTGATTCATCTAGCCCAGGGCTTTGCATGTGGTGAGCACTCAGAAATGTTTATGAATTTGAAAGAAATAAACATTTCAAATGGGCTTTGGAAAGCACTTCCTTTACAGATGCTGTGCTGGGTCTCAGCTGGTGCCAATGAGGCCTCCCAGAGCTCTCTGCTCTGCACACAGCCCTGTGTTCAACAGAACTGGAGAAGATGGAACAAGAACAAGGTTCTGAGTCTGCCCAAGGCCTGACCCTGCAATGTACAGACCCTCCAGAGAAGAACACACCCAGGGATTAGGGCAGGAGAAGTGTTCTGGTGGAGAAGCCTTGGTTTCTAGTCAGGATCTGGTGCTTCTAGGGGTAGTTCTTACCTATTTGGGGCTTCCTTTTCACATCTATCAAAAATGGATAATACTGGGGGGTTAGTGAATAGAATAAAAGTCCAGAGCTCTGCAAATATCAGTATGCACGTGAATCTGCTGGGCATCTTGTTAAAATGAAGATTCTGATTCAGGAGGTCTGGGGTGGGGTCTGAGATAATCTATGTCTAGCTAGTTTCCAGATGATGCCCACGCTCTGCTCGGTGTGTGGTCCATGGATCAGAGAGGCGGGGACCTGTGTAATTCATCCCTGCATGTCTAATGCTGTGAATGGAATAGGGCAGGCCCTCAATAACTGCCTGCTGGAAAAAAAAAGTTCTATATTTCACACCAAAGCTGTATAGTTTTTGGTTCAGAACCAGGCCCTTAGAGGAGAAAAACAAGGATTTAGAATTCCAAACACTTTGCTTTTAATATTAAAAGCCTGGTGGACCGAGAGCAAAAGTTTACCAGGAGTCATACATTTGGAAATTATGGCTGGTTGTGGCTCAAAAAAATTTGAGTTCACCCAACGGTGAAGAAGGAAGGATGAGAGACACAGTGACAAATGAGGGCCTCGTGGGTGCTTAAGAAACGGTCCTTGCACACTGCATGGTTCAGGGGTCAGACCCCGAGGGAGCCCCAGAGCAGTGAGGAGCCTCTCTCCATTTCCCAGGGCAGCATCTGAGGAATGGGTTTGTAAGTTTGAGGACAGCCTCACAGAGCTGAACCCCCTGAGAGAACTTGAATTGGCCAGTTCAAGGGTTCCAAAAAGTTGGGCTTGTGACCCAAGTCATGCTAAGTTAGTGAGAAATAAAATATTGTTATTGTGTATCTCTGTGGTGCAAAGGCGGATTTCCAACTTGTTCCCGATGTCTGATACTGGGCTCCACCTGAGGTGGCAAAAGTGAGGAAGAGGGATAAGGTGAACCAAAGGGTTACGGAAAATGTCAGACAATCGTTGCATGGATGATTAGCCATTTCCCAGGCGTCTCGTGCCTGGCTGATCTAATGCATTGATTGATTTGATTATTCACTTACAAGCTACTGGGAGGATGATGAGACATTCAAGGACTCCAGCAGGTCTTTGGTGACCCAGGCAAGGAGAGACATTCAAGACGTTCAAATGTGGGATTCACACACCCCACACAGGTTGTTCTCAGAGAGGACCACAATCAATACAAGGTTACTGTCAAAGATGGAGTTCAGACAGATCCTGTTCCAGTTAAGTGAAGAAGCAGGGGCAGACCAAGTTGAAAACCTGCCTCAAAGAAATCGTGCTAAAGAGAGTGGAGTGCTCGTGTTTCCTTATTTATCTTTTTTACCGCGAACCACTTGAAAGCCACATGCCAATGTTGGCATTGCCTGCTACATGATCCCTCCCACCCCCTACCCTAGCAGGATGCAATGTTTTGTCCTCCTCGCCCCACAAGCTGAATGGGGAGTCTGAAAACCCAGTTCAGCCCATGCTGAACATCTGGCAGCTTGGGAGGGGCGCTGGCCTGAAGCTTGGAAAACTGTTGTGACATTCCTGTCCTCACGAGAGGCAGCCTTCTACCCCAGCTTCCTCTGGCAACTTCCGCACCACCCGAGCAGACAACTGTGGGAGTGGGTGGGATCATAAGTCAAATAAGGCAGGACCCTGGGGCCCTGGACATTCAAAAGGAATAGACTCAGAACTTGGTGCCCTGGAAGATTACAGGAGTGTTATGGTTCTAATACTTTGTCTCCTTGCTAATTTCCTCAGCTTTGATCTCAGATTTGTCTGAGGACCTTGAACATGAGGCTTCTACTTGGACTGGGTGAAATCCTTAGCTGGTAACAGTTCAGATTGCCAGGTCTTACCTCGAACTTGGTGATGAATGTCCTGGATGGGACCCAGAAAACTTTCTCTTCCTTCTCCCTCCCTCCACTTTCCCTCCCTTTTTTTCTTCCTTTTCTCTGATTCTCCTCGTTCTCCTTTAAAAGAATAAGCTTCTGAGGTTTCTTTCTGCGTGCCACTTGGGAAGAGTTGGGCAGCAGGGTGTTTGTGAGCTCTCAGGCCATGTCCTTGACCCCTCTTTGGCCTCACAGCCCAGATTTTGATGTCGTGCCCAGGCATCCCTAACAACTACCCCATCCTCAGATTTTTGCATTTGTTATTGTCAGCTAAGGCCTTGAAACCATAACACAATACAGAGAGGAGGGCTGAAAGCCACACTTGGGAGAAAGCCTCGACTGACATCATCATGCCTGGCATGTGAGAGAAGAGGAGCCAGTGGGGTGGTAAAAGTCAAAGGATTAGCATCTCAGAAGTGAGGAGAGTCATTTAGAGAGGGAGGTAGGCATCAGTGCTGACATATGCAGACATGCTATCTGTAGAAATGTCAGGGAGAAAGGGTACATTTATTGCAGGGTGGATGGTTCAAGGAGCAGCCACATATCATGGATAAAGGAATGTATGAGGAAGCCTCATTTGGTACAGGTGAACGTATATGGTAGGAATAGAGACACAGACATTGAGAATGGACATGTGGACACAGGGCAGTGGGCTAGGGAGGATGGGGTGAATTGGGAGATTAGGATTGGCATATATACACTACCAAGTGTAAAATAGATAGCCAGTGGGAACCTGCTGTATAGCACAGGGAACTCAGCTCCGTGCTCTGTGGTGACCTAGAGGGGTAGAATGGGAGGGAGGGGGTGGTGGTGGGAGGGAGATCTGAGAGGGATAGGATATATGTATATGTAAAGAATGCTCAAACTACCACACAATTGCACTCATCTAACATGCTAGTAAAGTGATGCTTAAAATTCTCCAAGCCAGGCTTCAGCAATACGTGAACCGTGAACTTCCAGATGTTCAAGCTGGTTTTAGAAAAGGCAGAGGAACCAGAGATCAAATTGCCAACATCCGCTGGATCATGGAAAAAGCAAGAGAGTTCCAGAAAAACATCTATTTCTGCTTTATTGACTATACCAAAGCCTTGACTGTGTGGATCACAATCAGATCAGATCAGTCACTCAGTCATGTCCGACTCTTTTCGACCCCATGAATCGCAGCACCCCAGGCCTCCCTGTCTATTATCAACTCCCGGAGTTCACTCAGACTCATGTCCATCGAGTCAGTGATGCCATCCAGCCATCTCATCCTCTGTCATCCCCTTCTCCTCTTGCCCCCAATCCCTCCCAGCATCAGAGCCTTTTCCAATGAGTCAACTCTTTGCATGAGGTGGCCAAAGTACTGGAGTTTCAGCTTTAGCATCATTCCTTCCAAAGAAATCCCAGGGCTGATCTCCTTCAGAATGGACTGGTTGGATCTCCTTGCAGTCCAAGGGACTCTCAAGAGTCTTCTCCAACACCACAATTCAAAAGCATCAATTCTTCGGCGCTCAGCCTTCTTCACAGTCCAACTCTCACATCCATACATAACCACAGGAAAAACCATAGCCTTGACTAGATGAACCTTTGTTGGCAAAGTAATGTCTCTGCTTTTCAATATGCTATCTAGGTTGGTCATAACTTTCCTTCCAAGGAGTAAGTGTCTTTTAATTTCATGGCTGCAGTCATCATCTGCAGTGATTTTGGAGCCCAGAAAAATAAAGTCTGACACTGTTTCCACTGTTTCCCCATCTATTTGCCATAAAGTGATGGGACTGGATGCCATGATCTTCATTTTCTGAATGTTGAGCTTTAAGTCAACTTTTTCACTCTCCACTTTCACTTTCATCAAGAGGCTTTTGAGTTCCTCTTCACTTTCTGCCATAAGGGTGGTGTTATCTGCATATCTGAGGTTATTGGTATTTCTCCCGGCAATCTTGATTCCAGCTTGTGTTTCTTTCAGTCCAGAGTTTCTCATGATGTACTCTGCATATAAGTTAAATAAACAGGGTGACAATATACAGTCTTGACGAACTCCTTTTCCTATTTGGAACCAGTCTGTTGTTCCATGTCCAGTCCTAACTGTTGCTTCCTGACCTGCATACAGATTTCTCAAGAGGCAGGTCAGGTGGTCTGGTATTCCCATCTCTTTCAGAATTTTCCACAGTTGTGATCCACACAGTCAAAGGCTTTGGCATAGTCAATAAAGCAGTGGATCACAATAAGCTGTGGCAAATTCTGAAAGAGATGGAAATACCAAACCACCTGACCTGCCTCCTGAGAAATCTGTATGCAGGTCAGGAAGCAACAATTAGAACTGGACATGGAACAACAGACTGGTTCCAAATAGGAAAAGGAGTACGTCAAGGCTGTATATTGTCCCCCTGCTTATTTAACTTATATGCAGAGTACATCATGAGAAACGCTGGTCTGGAGGAAGCAGAAGCTGGAATCAAGATTGCTGGGAGAAATATCAATAACCTCAGATATGCATGTGACACCACCCTTATGGCAGAAAGTGAAGAAGAACTAAAGAGCCTCTTGATGAAAGTGAAAGAGGAGAGTGAAAAAGTTGGATTAAAGGTCAACATTCAGAAAACGAAGATCATGGCATCCGGTCCCATCACTTTATGGCAAATAGATGGGGAAACAGTGGAAACGGTGGCTGACTTTATTTTTCTGGGCTCCAAAATCACTGCGGATGGTGATTGCAGCCATGAAATTAAAAGACGCTTACTGCTTGGAAGGAAAGTTATGACCAACCTAGACAGCATATTGAAAAGCAGAGACATTACTTTGCCAACAAAGGTCTGTCTAGTCAAGGCTATGGTTTTTCCAGTGGTCATGTATGGATATGAGAGTTGGACTATGAAGAAAGCTGAGCGCCGAAGAATTGATGCTTTTGAACTGTGGTGTTGGAGAAGACTCTTGAGAGTCCCTTGGACTGCAAGGCAATCCAACCAGTCCATTCTAAAGATCAGTCCTGGGTGTTCATTGGAAGGACTGATATTGAAGCTGAAACTCCAATACTTTGGCTACCTGATACGAAGAGCTGACTCATTTGAAAAGACCCTGATGCTGGGAAAGATTGAGGGCAGGAGGAGAAGGGGACGACAGAGGATGAGATGGCTGGATGGCATCACTGACTCGATGGACGTGAGTCTCAGTGAACTCTGGGAGTTGGTGATGGACAGGGAGGCCTGGCGTGCTGTGATTCATGGGGTCGCAAAGAGCTGGACACGGCTAAGTGGCTGAACTGAACTGAACTGAACTGATGGTTGATTCAGTTTGTTATAAAGCAGAAACTAACACAACATTGTAAAGCAACTGTAACCCAGTTTAGAAAAAAGAAAGGAAACTGCATCCCTGTGTGGCCACTATAGGCAATTATCTCATTTTCTAAAGTCTGTGTCTCCATCTATAAAATGGATATAGAATAGTTATGAAGTTTATTTGTCTCCATAGTAGCTAAATACATAAAATAAGGCTTGGCACAAAGTCTGAGCTCAAAACCCATTTCTTCTTCTTCTTTCTCCTTTTTCATTACTCTTAAGTCTTGTTACAGACTCTGGACTTTGCACGGAAAGGGTAAGCAATTATTGTTATTTAGTTGTCAGAGACATTGACCTTGAATTAAAATTGTAACTTTTTTTGAGCACACAGCTCCCCCATTAAATTCTACAGATATAATTTCCTTCTTTTTCTGTGCAGCTGAATTCATTTGCATTTCAGCATCCAGGCAAGTTACAAGGATCTGAAATCACGCTGTCTTCAGCCAAGCAAAATTTCTCTACTGAGCCGAGTCTTTCACAGAAAGACATCTGAATTTAAATGTCTTACAAGGACGAATCTCCTTTGCCTCTTGGGATCCTCTTTGCTTCTTTGATCAGGATTTGTTATTTTATTTTTTAGGCACCTTGTTCATCTGTGTTACAACTTGGTTTAGCATATGTGGATTTCCCCCATTTATTGGCATCTACTAGAAGTGAAAGGAAAGAGGAAAAAAATATTGCCTCACCAGGTGGAAGTTATTATTATTTACAATCAGAGAGGAAGGCAGAAACAATACCAATCTGCTCTTGGTGGTCTTTACACACAAGTTTGTAACTGAAAATTGGCTAGGGGTGAAGAGGTAACGTCACTGGTGGTAACACATAATTTTCCCAAGTTTGCTTTCGTATTAGTGGAAGGTCCTCCAGGGCAAAGCAGATGGCTTCTACTTCTTTTGCCCACCCTGCTAAGGCCTATAGTAGATTTGTTAACTTTATTGGTTTCTTTTTTATGCTTAATAATGGATGTTCATCCTTTGAAACATGGAGTTACCATGTCTTTAATGTAAGTGGTGGAAATTGCCACCACTGAAAAAGTCTTGACATGACTCAAATTTTCTGGGACCCTGTTTTGGTTCCCAGGGCATCTGAGTTCTTAACGTACCTTTAAACCTTAACACATTGCTTATTGCTTCCAGAGACTGAAGCCATCCTGTCTTTATAGGAAATGCTGTGCTACCCCTACTCAATCGCAAACAGTGGTACAGGAATGCTCTATTGGTGGCCTATTGTTCTAGCCTGGCAGACCCTGGAAGACATTTGTAACATGTTTTTTAAGTTTTAGATTTTTAAAGCGAATATTTACAGGGTCAGCTGAATAATGTTTTTTTCTCACTAATTAGACTAATCCCATACAGTTTGCCCCTCCTTTGCGTTTTATGCTTATTGTGATCTCTATAACACACAAAAGCATATAGAGTCTTTCCTATAGTTAAAAAAAAAAAGTAACATGTAATTAAGTAACATTCTTCCTGGACAGGGTCATTTTAGCCACCTCTTCCTCTCATCCCTTCTTCCTTTTGTTTCGAAGGCTCCCCAGGCCTGTGCCTCCAGGGGCCCGGTAATTAATAGGACTTTGTTCCCAGCAGGCCCTCTGGTCTCCTGGCCCACCTCCCTGAGTGAAGTATTAGAACAATCAGTGGGTCCAGGCGTTTTATTCTCCCATTCCCTGAGGGGCCTGTGGTCTCTGAGTTTCAGGCCTTGGATTTCCAGAAATCTTAGCTGAAGAATCCTGGGTGGCCTAACCGGCCATCTCTGCTTTAAGTGCTGTAGAGCTGAGAGCAAAGCGCATCGCTGGAGGAGCGGAAAAAACTGCCCACCAGCTGGGATGCGGAGAGAAGTTCCACCCTGGGTTACAGGATTCCTGGAAAGATGCTGTCCAGAACCAGTGCCATGCTCTTTGTAGGACTAACTAGGTACTGATGTGTCAGTGACATCTGGTTTTCCCTGGAGATGTTTACATGCAACTGTTCTATGAAATCAGTCCACCATGCAAACTCATCTTACTGAGAAAATGTGTGCAGATGATTTAACTTAATGACTTCGTTGAATTGAATGTCTTCCAGTAGCATAGTAATGTGTTTTGAGAAATTTTGAAAGAGAGAGAGAGGAAAAGCTGGTTTCCCATCTCATTCAAATAATTTTCCATTCCTCAGGGGGAGAAAGGAAAGTCTGAGAATCCAGCAGACTAAGTGCAGGTTACCCATTACTTCATTTTATAATGTTTGGCAAGGAAAACATGTAAGTCGGTTAAATCTGTTTATTTGGCTCTTCAGGGCATTCCATGTGGACGGGACCTGGGTTGGTGGGGACAGTGTGATGTTCTGCTGAGATGCCTTCCTGGCGAGAAGCAGGGCTGTGTTATAAGCAGTCCCGACAACACCTGGACTCTATAACGGGTTCATTAGGGACTCAAGGGTTTACTTGAGCATTGGTTTGCAGAAGCCCTTCCTGCAGATGAAGAACCTGAGAAGCCCATCACTGACTCCTCAAGCTGTGAAAAAGCTCTATTTGGGGTCACCTGGGTTCAATTCCCACTCCGCTCTTTGCCAGCTGGTGACTTGGGGCAAGTCATGAAATCTCTCTGTATCCCGAGAAGCCTCTCTTTCAGAGGATAGTTGTAAGGATCACATGAAACAGCAGATGTAAAAGTGGCTTATTATGGGTAAACGATTATAACAATGCATTCTAAAATCATGCCTCACACTGGCAGTAGAAAAACATGTTTTTTGGATAGAACACAATAGTGGAGAGGGCAGAAGACGTAAAGTATCAAGGATTCTTTGAAGGAAAATATCAGTTTTCCAGCGCTATTCTAAAAGGCATGATGGGTTCTTTTGAAATGATCACCTAATAGGAATCAGTCCAGTGGTTAGCAGGGGCCATATGTTATATTTGTACTCAGTGGAAGCAACCTCAGCATGTCTTAGCAGAAGGTGAGAGAACAGAGGCTGTACTCGGCATGTGAGGAGGACACTGCTAACAATCTTCTCAGTTGAACGTGGACCCTGCTAGGTGCTGACTTGCATCACCTCATTTCTTCTCCATAACCATGGCTCTTTTGATTGTTATCTGCATTTTACAGAGAGAATTCTTGGAGAGGTTAAGAAACTTGTCCAAATTTACACAGTTAGAAAGTAGCAGAATGGGAATCCAAAGTCAGGTCTGACTCATTTTCCAACCCACACCCTTAACCCACTGTTAAAAGGAAAGAAATACAGCAAGGCTGGTAGAGAAACTCTCTTTTCCTCTATAAACTCTATCAGGAGTAACCCCAGAATTCCTTGGGATCCCATAGTAAAACACACTTAAAAAGGGAGGAGGAGATTATGTCATGTGGCTGCAATTATTGCTTGTGATTAGCTAGAAGCTTCGATACCTCTGAGAACATTTGGTCCTCAAGAAGGCCTCTGGACTCTCCCTTCTGAGATTTCAGGACAGTTGCTCAAGTACAAGACTCTGCCTTCCGCGAGGACAGACATGATGCCTTTGGTGTCTAAGGATTACCCTTCGGCATCCAGCTCAGTGCCTCTTACATCATTAAAAAAATACTTGGTGACCAGTAGAATTAATAGAAATGAAAACACCCCAATTCTCTCTAGACCCTGTCCTTTCATCACATCTAGAAAAGAAAACAAAAACAAAAAAACCAGCTCTGATTTTTGTGACTCTGAGAACTTCTGTAGCTAAGCTCTGGATCAACTTTGCTGGGCAGGCAAGGCCTACTTGGCCTCCACCTCTGTGGAGCATGGCCCTTTCAGTCCCACTTCCTTCTCATTTGAAATGTCCATTGAGTTCACTGCCAATCTAGGGGAGGGAGCAGATGCGACCGGAAGGGAAGTGGAGCTATTACTTTTCGTTCCTTTTGTCTTTTGCTCCTCCATGATTTTGTCTTGTTCTTTTCAAGTTGTGCTTACAAATAATGAAACATGAAAGCCTTAACAAAATGGATGGAGAACACTTATCTAACAGACCCCGATTTATACACGCCTAAGAGTTTCTTTGTGCTGAGTCTCTCTCTTTTTCTTTTTTTTCATTCTTTGATCAACTCCACACACATTTGAATCGTTGTGAAAGGTATCCCCAAGGAGTTTTACTGGAGAGGAAAAAACAATGATGCCAGGAGGCAAGAGGCTGTTTCATCTGGTGCAGAGGTAGAAATCTTGTATTGTTACCAGGAACAGGAGCCTGGGATTGAATTACTGATGCATATTCAATTGTGTGTGAGAAAGGTCTGGGTAAAGTTGAAGCTCCTAGGGCAAAAGAGATGATGCACAACTTGCTCCAGAAAGCTCATAATCTGCAGAATGAAATGACAAATCTTTCTTCTTTGTGAAAGGATTCTGATCCAAGTATTTAACACTAGACATCAGTCAAGTCTTCACAGAAGCGATTGTTTCCGCTTTCATCTTTTACTCCAGTTGTTGGGAAGCCCACTTTCTTGTCTATAGCATCCTTTTCAGGCAGTTTCGTAGACCATTTACAGAGTAGTACAGTGGAAAGACCCTCATCCTAAAGATCAATCAGCCTCAGGCTTTTTGATTTCACTATTTGAAAGTGAAAGTGTTAGTCGCTCAGTTGTGTCTGACTCTGCAATGCCATGGACTGTAGGTAGCTTGCCAGGCTCCTCTGTCCATGGGATTATCAGGCTAGAATACTGGAGTGGGTTGCCATTCCCTTCTCTAGGGGATCTTCCTGACCCAGGGACTGAACTCAGGTCTCCTGCATTGCAGGCAGTTTCTTTACTGTCTGAGCTACCAGGTGTGATGATTTCACAATTTACTACTATTTAATTTGAACTTGCCACTTCACCTTTCTGAGCCTCAGTTTTCGTCTCTACCTGCCTTACAGAATGGCTGTAAGCATAAATTCAGTAGTGTCTCTGAAAAGACACTAAAAACTATAAGGCACTTGCAACTTTATGTTATTGAAGGATAGATGAAATGGAGAAAAAAATGTTCAAAGAATATTTATGGTAAAATCATATAACTATTGTATGCATGAGTTTTGATTATGTTTGATTCATTTATGTGACAAAATAGAAATATATTGAACTGATTGATCAGTTTACAATAAAAAAATTAGAAGCTGATTTATTTTGTAACCACATTGTAGCACAAGTATTGGCATACTTTTTAATCCACAGTCAAGGTGATTTTAAAAAAGCTGATTTATGGTTGATTTGCATTGCTTAGGTAACATTTATACAATCATTCTACTTATTTAGAATCAAACTTACTAGATTACTACAATTATAGCAGAACACTTATTTAGCTATTCTACTTATTCAGATTACTTCTTCACTAGGAATATTCCTTCCCTGCCCCCACCCCCATTCAAATACCTTATATTTACATAGTGCTTTGTAGTTTTCAAAGCCTTTCATGGATACTACTTAATTTGAGACTTGCGTAATACAAACTTTGTGTTTTTCTCTCTTGGTAACATACTGAACATGTGAGGTGAGACACTGGTTACTCTTAACAGTCCCATGAAACCCAATCTAAGTTAACCATAAGGATGTTGTGAAATCGCTTTCTCTTTGTTAGGTGTTCTCTTAGCACTGCTGCCCTTCCCTTGTGGCTCTTGCTGAGGCTGTATTTTTAATTAATTTCTATGATCACCAGGGAAAGTTATTGTCTCCTAGGAGATGTTAAGTTGCACGAGGGCAAGAGCAGTCTGTTTACTTACCTCTGTATCCCCATGCAATCTGGTACTTTGTAGGGGCTCAGTAAAAGGCTGATGAAAAAAATGAGTCCAGGACAGTGCTTGAAATATTACAAAGGATCTAGTTATTTGAGGCTTCCTGGGAGAAATTTCCTTGTGGTCTTACTACATTGCTTCTCCGAAACAGTTTGTTCTTAGGCCATGGACACTCTCAACTGTGTACCCATTCACATTCTCCTGCTCTTGTTTGTGGCAAGGAAGCTTTGAAATAAGTGTGGTTGCCCCTTATCAGACATAAAGAACTTTATGGTGTGTACTTTGTGCACTGGTCACCTTCCTGCTTAAAATTTATGCCCTGTTCCTTATTTTCCCTTGTTATTTTTCTTTGCTCTCCTTTTGTTTATTATAACACATATTTTATGTGACCTTTACTATTATATTAAATATATTTGACAGCAAGGCAGGTTATACAAGATAGTACCCATAGGAATGACCTTTAATGAACTGGGGGCAAGAGATAAAGTTAGAATTTCAAGAATGGAATATTTTCGTATGACTAGCTCAAACTTAGTTTTTAATTTGCTGGTGAGGTAATGACAAAAACAAAACAAAACATATTCATACTGTTCATACTGAGATTTTTGAGTTTTAGCAATGTAAGATCCTACAAAGAAATGTGGACTTCTGTGTAGAGGGTGTGTGAGAACTAAGAAAGCCATTTGAACAGTGCTTGGGCCAGAAAGATTGGTTTCTCTCTTAGTTTGCTTCCTCATTGCTTTAGTTTTGGAGACATGAGTCAGGTACATTCTTTTCAGGCCCACCAAAGTTTTGCTTCGCTTTTCCTGTAGGCTTTAGGGATATCAACAGGCTTCAGGGATGTCAACGAATGGAGAACTTATTTCTCACACTGAAAGCTTGGTTCAACCTCAACATTTTCAGGCACTCTTTTTGGCTTGAGAAAGGCTGTCTGACCTGTAGCATCCCTGAGTTAAACCTTGGAAATAGTTCCAGCCATAGTTGCCACAGTGCTCAAGCAACCAGATTTATAGGACCAGCCTTCTCTGTGCTTTTGAGACCTTGGTGACCCCTGCTTGTGGGAGACAGGGAGCTTTGTTTACACGTGAAGCACCACTTTCAGTTACACTCATGATTATGTGACTTTCGGTATTTGCTATGTCCTCACTCTTGGCCAACACAAATATGTTATCACATTCGACCTTCCTTAGCATAAGAATGACTTTGGAAGCCCACACGATTTTCTAATAAACAAATAATGAAGGAAATGAGAGCACCTGCAAAAGGAAGGAAAGCCTCCAACTGCAGATGAGGAGATAAGACCTAACAAAGCCAGCCACGTTCCTGTTCAGTGATGGTCCCTTCCAAGAATGCAGAATGCTAGGACTGCTGGTGTGGAATGCCTGCACTGGTCCTCTAGTTCTAACATAAGTAGTCCATGCCGGCCAGCCAGGGAAAATCTGACCACTGTCACTAAACAGACCCCCAACATTCACCCCAGGAGGCAGAGGAGAAAGCTCCTGGCACCATTATTACACTTCACCTCAACTCTTTGAAGGAAACAACTATAATAACTAATCCCAGCCCTTCTCCCTTTTCCCTTGCTGCCCATTCCCTTCCACCCCCATCCCAAATATTTAGAGCTCTTTTTTTATGAAGATAGTACTTAAGGTTAGGAGGAAAAAGGCTCCTTGCTTATTTTTACTAGAGAGAAACCTTCGCTTCCAATAGCCTCAGTTTCATCCTCTGAAAGTCGATCTCCAGAGTTCTTGTATTTTTTTTTTTAACAGTGTTAACTCCATTTCCCTACTTCCAAAGATGCTCTGGCTTCTCTCAACTGCTCATTGTTTGTGCAAAAGTAACTGAGGTTTCACACCATGAATTTTAAATCATTATAACTAGGCTCAAATTCATCTTTATTAATTGAAATAGGAACCATTACAATCAACACATTTTTGCCAACAGGAAATAACTTTTTTGTAGTGTAAAAATCTGTTCTTTGGGATTCCATGAACTCTTGGGAAGGATTTTCTGCCTCCTGACGGTTGTGGAAGTGTTTTCCCTGCAAAAAGTCATCAAGATGCTTGAAGAAGTGGTAGTTCATTGGCATTAAGTCGGGTGAGCCTGGCAGATGAGGCAAAACTTGGTAGCCCAATTCATCCAAGTTTTAAAGCATGGGTTGTGGGACATGCAGTCAGGCCTTGTTGTGGAGAAAAATTTGGCCCTTTCTGTGGGCCACTGCCAGCTGCAGGCATTGCAGTTTTTGGTGTGTGTCATCAATTTGCTGAGCATACCTCTCAGATGTAATGGTTTTGCTGGCATTCAAAAACCTGTAGTGAATCAGACCAGCAGCAGACCACCACACAGTGACCATGATCCCTTTTATGGTGTAAGTTTGGCTTTGGAAAGTGCTTTGGGGCTTCTTCTAGGTCCAACCACTGAGTTGGTTGTCCCTGGTTGTCATATAAAATCCATATTTCGTCACGTGTCACAATCCGATTGAGAAATGGTTTGTTGTTGTTTTGTAGAATAAGAGAAGATGACACTTCAAAAGATTTTTTTTTTTTTTAATTTTAGTCAGCTCATGAGGCACCCACCTATCGAGCTTTTTCACCTTTCCAATTTGCTTCAAATGCTGAACGACTGTAGAATGGTCAATGTTGTGTTCTTCAGCACATTCTTGCGTAACTGTTAAGAGAATCAACTTTGATGATGATTTTTAGTTGGTCATTGTCAACTTTCCAAGGCGAGCTACTGCACTCCTCATCTTCAAGGCTCTTGTCTCCTTTGCCAAACTTCTTGAACCACCACTGCACTGGACGTTCGTTGTCAGTTCCTGGGCCAAATGCATTGTTGATGTTGCCAGTTGTCTCTGCTGCTTTACGACCCATTTTGAATTCAAATAAGAAAACTGCCCAGATTTTCTTTTTGTCTAATACCATTTCCATAGCCTAAAATACATACAAAATAAATAGCAAGTAATAAATCATTAGCCAAAAAACAAAGTGAGAAATGCACATTAAAATGATGTATAACATAACCATACTTACTTAAGAATGTATTCCAGTGTCAAATGGTAAATTTCAAAAATGCAAAAACCACTATTTTTAATACATTTGCACCAACCTAATGTCTTCTCTACACTGTCTTTTTACTACTTGTTGGAATAGCAGGCTCTTGAGTCAGACTCAGTTCAGTTCAGTCGCTCAGTCGTGTCTGACTCTTTGCGACCCCATGAATCACAGCACGCCAGGCCTCCCTGTCTATTTACTAACTCAGACTACCTGGCTTCAAATCCTTTCTTCGTCGCTTCCTAGCTATGAGATCTTGAGCAAGTTCCTTAAACTTTCTAGGCCTGTTTCTTCACTGGTGGGGGGCGGGGGGCGGGGAGGAACAACAATAATCCTTATTTATGCCCATTTCCCATGTTTGTTATGAGGATTAGGTGAGGAAACCTGTATACCGTGCTCATGTTCTTTCCTTTTCTTCTCCTCCCACCCGCCCATTTTTCTCTCTTCTTTCTCGCCTTCCCTCCCACTCTGCCTACCATCTCCTTTTCTCCCTGCTTTCCTCATTTCTTCCTCTTTTTCTTCTTACTCTCCCGTGCAGCTTGGGTGAAGCAGAATCTACGAAGGACCAGCACCCAGATCCTAGTATTCGAGTCCCTACTCCTGCTTCTTTTAAACAAGGTTCGCTTTTCCCGATGCACAGCAAGCCAAAATGTGTTAAGACATCCAGGTGAGGTTTGCACCAAAGAGAGTTTTAAGTTACAGACCATCAAGAAGACGGTAGAACAGAATTCAGATCTGCCTTCCGGAAGGTGAGTGATTAGAAGGGGGTGGAATCTATATGATAAGGAATAAAGCAGTAGGGTGGTCTGAGCCATAGGAAGCTTCGGGAAAGGTGCGGTAATAGTCAATCTGCACAGGTGTAACAGCTGGAAGGCATCAGTGATGCAATGAACATGAACTTGGGCGAACTCGGGAGATGGTGAAGGACAGGGCAGCCTGGTATGCTGCAGTCCGTGGGGTTGCAAAGAGTCAGACACGACTCGGTGAACAACAACAACTAACTACAGGCTTCTGCACTTGAAAACTTGGTGGCACTTAGGACGATCTGGCGGAGTTTTCAGCCTTTGGACGTCAAAAGTTCGTGAGACACTTGCGCATGCCCAGTTGGAAGGTCAGTGCTCCAGCGCATGCTCAGTTGGAAGGTCAGTGCTCCAATCCAGTTTTAACCAGCTCAGCTCCGACTAGACAAGAGTGGAAGCCAAGTTTCTGGAAAACAACTCATGGGGTGCATCTTATATTTAAGACCATGTGCTGCTTGGTGGACTATAATTAGTGAAGGCAGGTGAAATGGATTTAACTGTTACCCGCAATTTTCATCTCCACCTCCTATCATGACCCAGAAAGCCAGCCCAGAGGCACTGTGCCCCCAGTATGAGGAGGTAACAGGAGAAGATCCCAGTGGCGTGGAGCTGCCTAGACCAGGTGTTTGCATTTCCTCTTATTTTTAAATTTTATTATTTTTGCATTTCCTTTACAAATGGATACAAGCACATTTAGTCTCTTAAAAAGTGATTCTGGGATGAAGCAATGACCCCACCTAGGTTGACAAAGGATAGGAAAACATCCATGACCTCATAGATCCGGTAGGTTCTTAGAGTGGTCTGCCTTGGGAACTTGTGACAACTTGTCTTACTGAGGGAAGGATGGAGAGGGGGAAGCAAAACAAAAGCTTGTATATGTAGGTGCCTGGCAAATTTTGGAGTTGCTTTGGTAAGAATTTGTAGATGAGTTTTAGGCAAGGTTTCTTTTTATTTATTATTATTTAGAAATAAAACATCTTTTGACTGCATGGCATGTGGGATCTCCGTTTCTTAGTTCAGGGATCAAACCCATGCCCCCTGCATTGGCAGCACAGAGTCTTGACCGCTGGACCACCAGGGAAGTCCCTGTTTCTTTCTAAGTCCTGCTTAATCTATTCTGAGCCTCTACTGCTTGGGCAGCTGTGATGGTAGAACTATGTCTGCAGCAGACATGGAGAGCACGTGACGAGGATCCCACAGACAGTGATGATGATTAGCTTTCACTTCACATGCCCACCCCTACAGATTTGCAGTGCTTGCCTGGAAATGTTGCCTTGAGAAAGATTCAGAGAAAAAGAGTGCTATAGTTTCTTATCAATGCCTGTCACGGGCAAGGTGAGAGTGATGGGTGTGTGTGTGTGTATGGATATGTATTTGCCAGATCTAGAGTAAGATGGTAAATGATGACATGACCATCACAAGCCGGAAGCAAAATAACCCAAGGCTGCTCCAGAGTGTGGCATACTGCAAGAGGAAGAGACGAGTGTTCTTCTCTTGGGGTGAGGGTGGAGAATGGAATGGGGAAGAAAGAGTAGAGTAGGCAGGGCTGCTGAAATGAATAGGGAGGAAAAAGCAATTGTTTCATTGTAGGGAAAATAGAATATATAAATAGAATATCTTTGTGAGATGAAGTCATATGAAACAGTGTTTTGACAAAAATTTCTCCTTGCACCTGTTAATGTTTAACCTCTGCTGAGGCGGACTCCAGTAATTCAGCTGGACATATCTGCTGAGTGTAAATGGTTTTCTAGGTTTCCCATATGCTGTTTCTGTCTTAAGCTATTTATATTTGCAAAGAAAAGGGGAGGGGAGTTTAACTCAAGTGTATGGAAGAAGCCTTGCTTGTCTTCAGTTCCTGTGATGAAAAGTTCTTTTTAGTTAAATTTGGTTGTAACATAGGCTCTAGAAAATCTCTCTTGCTTTGAAGATTGTTACTCCTGGAGTGTGTATGTGCTTAGTCATGTCCTACTCTTTGGGACCCGTAGACTGTAGCATGCCAGGGTCCTCTGTCCATGGAATTTTCCAGCAAGAATACTGGAGTGGGTTGCCATTTCCTACTCCAGGGGATCTTCCTGACCCAAGGATCGAACCCGAGTCTCCTATGTCTCCTTTATTGGCAGGTAGATTGTTTCCCGCTGTGCCACCTGGGAGGCCCTGGAGAGGAGAATTTAAATCTAAAGGATAAAGCAAAATCTGGTCAGGCTACTCAATACAAGCTCAAATCGGAACTGTCCCAATGTCTCCAAGTGCTTAGGTTCCTTAATATAATTTAGAATGTGTTCCAAAAGATTTTCATTTATAAAACGTTTTATAATGACAGTCTTCATTTCAAGTGTTGGGTTTGCTACTTATATAGATGTGACGATGATTTTTCCTGTGTGTCCCAAATTTTGCAGTTATAAATTCATAGCTTTCTGAAGTAGAACAGTGAGGACACATGTAAGGAATTATGTATTAACAAGGCTTGTTCTCTCTCTGTAATGACTCCTCCTTCTTCCAACATTGACTGAATACTTGTTCCTGTTGATTTCACCTTCTAATATCTTTTCTTGTGCTTAGTTCAGAGTTTGATATTGATCTCCTTCCTCTGTTCTTACTCAATCCATCCTTGCTTCTTTAATCTATTTGCCAAACTTCTACCATAATAATCTTGCTACTCCTTTACTTAAAACTGTTCAGTTTTCCAGTGCCTGTAGGATGAAGCCCATTCAAGGCAGTCATGCGTTATCTACTTCCCATTCCCATCTCTGCCCTCTCCATTCTACAATCCATGCCTCTGGCATATGAGATCTCTTGAAGTTATCTCTGCATTCCCTGGTAATTGTTATCTCCATAGTTCTGCCTGTACCATCTCTTTTCCTTCATCTTTTTATTCAACAGGTAAACTCTTACCCTTTGAGATCAACCGAAGTATTTATCTCTACTCATCAAGCCATTTTTTCTACTCTCCTTTTGTTTCTGCCTGTCATAACCTGGATCTCCAGGATGTGTGTTGGAGGCAGGTTGTTAGAATTAACTACTACCACCAGGACCACTTGGTCATTTAGCAATTAAAGGGTTACTGCTTGCTCTATCAGGGGGCCTCCCTGACTGTGTACCAGTATTTG
Organism: Bos indicus x Bos taurus; assembly: GCF_003369695.1. NCBI lineage: Eukaryota > Metazoa > Chordata > Mammalia > Artiodactyla > Bovidae > Bos > Bos indicus x Bos taurus. The sequence continues at coordinate 60,268,036 of NC_040085.1, read as the reverse complement.
GCACTATCTATTGGGTTCAACATTTACTATTTTCAGTTTCCTCCTTGATTCCATCATTCCCCATGTATGAGTGCCTGTGCACCCCCCGCCCCCGACTTTTCCTGTTTCATTTGATCACTCTTCCAGCTCTCCTAAATTGTAACATCTCTGAAGGTGAGGATGCAGTCTTTCCCAGCTCGAAATCCCTACCCAAGTCAGAAACTGAAACCAAGTCGGTGTCTAATTGAACACTGAATGAGACTGAGCCTGTGTGCTGCTGTGGGCTGGGATATTGCAGAAATGATGTTAACTGATTTCTGATTGCTTCTGAACCTGTTCACACTGGTTTCTCTTAGAGCAGCAGTTCTTATTTGGGGTGATTTGTGCCCACTCCCTCCCCCAGGGGATGTTTGATAATGCCTGGATACAGTTTCAGTTGTTAGGGCTGTGGCAGGGGGTGGTGGAGGGTAGGGGTGCTAATGACATCTGGTGGGGAGAGACAAGGGGTGCTGTAACAGCCAACAATGCACAGGGCAGCCTCCGCAACAAGCACCTGTCCAGTCCAAAATGTTGACAGTGCTGAGGTAGAGACTTTTTTAGCCATGGCAAAAATTTCCTTTCTTATTTATTTTCTAGACTTCCCAGGTGGCTCAGTGGTAAAGAATCTGCCTGCCAGTGCAGGAGATGCAGGAGGCTTGGGTTTGATCCCTGGATCAGGAAGGTCTCCTGGAGTAGGAAATGGCAACCCACTCCAGTATTCTTGCCTGGGAAATCACATGGACAGAGGAGCCTGGCAGGCTGCAGTCCATGGGGTCACAAAAGAATCAGACACAACTGAGCCACTGAGCACATACATCTACTTCCTGCCATTGGGCTTCGATCCTTTTCTTGGTTAATGCCTTCTTCTCCTGACTTTCCACTCATTCCATGGTTCTAGTGAGTCTGAAGAAATTCACTGGAACAGCAACAGAAGAGGAGGAAGCTCTTATTTCTCTCCCTACCTTTCTTCTGCTGCCTGAGGTGGTGCTGCTATTCCTAACCTCTTCTGTGTCCTATGTCCCTCCAAAGTTAAGGTCCCTCCTTTTTTTTTTTTTTAAATATGCTTAAAAGTGAAGATTTTTGAACAGTGTGTAAGATCTGAAGTTGACTTCACTACCCAACATACTCAAGTCAGCATTTGGTGTCTTAAACTAGCGAAAGGCAGGAGGAGAATCTGAATATTTATGTCTAAAGGACATCAAAACGTTTAGTGGAACAAGACAATTGTTTCCTTGCATGTGAGTTGCTTGTGCTGTTTAATCTTTATGTGACCATTATCCTTTTTCCTCTACAGACCAAATAGACCTCATTCTTTCTGTGATCTCTGTTTTCATTTTAGAAGGTTTTTTTTTTTTGGTTTCTTCCAATGAACCCTTATTTTGCTGCATAATATCAAAATATTTTCTTCGAAGACAATTTCCTTTAAAAATAAACTGTTATCAGGAGAGAAGCTATGTTCACAGCTGGTAAAGGCATGATTAAATAATCGCTGTATGGGGAATTGAAAGTAATTTCATAATATAGCTGTAGAATCCAGAGAGAAAATCGAAGGAAACATCCCAGTTGGTTAAGAAAACTTTTAATCAAATGAAGTGTTTGAACTCTATTTGGTTTTCAATTTTTTTTTTCTATTTTGGCAACTTTCTGTATGTGCATGTTTTACTTGGTGAGAGTTTGTAAGAGGTTATCTGAATACAGTTATGGGCTTCCTGAGAGTTTGGTTAACCTCCTAATTACATATAAAATAGCCTTTCAAATAGTTACACTAAGAATTTTAGACATAAATTTGACATTGGTCCTTATCTTTACAGCCAGTCTCTGCTATAGCTCTGTTTTTTATTTTATTTAAAAATTATCACCAGTTGAAGAGGAAACAAGAATATCTTGTAAGAAATTCCTATATTTTTTATAGAGTGACACTTTTTTACCCAAGAGTCTACTTTTGGTAGGGAGAGGCTAAAGCTCTGCCGGTGACCAACAAGTAACTTTCAGAAATCCTCTAACATCTCTGGGTCTTAGTTTACTTCATCTGATGACTGGGTACAATGTTACCGTCCTTGGTGTACGTATGAGCTAAGTTGCTTTAGTCATGTCTGACTCTTTGTGACCCCATGGTCTGTAGCCTACCAGGTTCTTCTGTCTATGGGATTCTCCAGGCGAGAATACTGGAGTGGGTTGCCATGCCCCGTACCAGGGCATCTTCTTTTAGGTTTGTGGTAAGGACTAGAAGTTACCATCGCAAAACCCTCATGACAGTGTATATAGCAGGACCTGGATGCTGAGGAAACAATAAATATGATATTAATAGTATCATGGTCGTGTTGGTGATTTGGGGGATAAATCAGCTCTTTACAAAAAAGTTTTTACTTTGATAAAATGTTAGAGCTAGGAAGAGAAATTTGTAGAATGCGTGTAAAAATGTCTAAGAATGTACAGATTTTAAGCTGAAATATGTATAATTTTATGCCTATCATTTGGGGACCAATATATATTGCTTTTAGATGTGAATCTTTGATTAATTTTTAAAGCTTCATTGTACATGGAAATCCTGCACTGATATAGACATAGCAATTTACATGCCTGTGATTGTGAGAGGTTGTATACTATACTAAAAACTGTATTTGATTATTAATGTTATTGTTAAAGTCCAAGATTTTTAAATAATTAATTTTGAAACTTAAGCTTATTTAATTATATTCAAAATAATGTAAGTGTAAATTTTGAACTTTGCAAATTGGTTTAATTGTATAAGATGGTAGCTGAAATAGTCTGTTTATTAAACTTATATTAAATCTTGAAAAAAATGAAATAATTTAGAAAAATCTTCCCAAGTCTTGTGAAATGACTAATTTTTGTTGTTTACATGAGCCTCAGAATATTTTAATGTACTGTTGTTCAGTCACTCAGTTGTGTTAGTCTCTGTGACCTCATGGACTGCAGCACGCCAGGCTTCCCTGTTCTTCACCATCTCCCAGAGTTTGCTCAAACTCATGTCCATTGAGTCGGTGATGCCATTCAACCATCTCATCCTCTGTTGTCCCCTTATGCATACCCATATAATCATTATTATATATTCCAATATTTGAAATAATCAGAATTACATATTCTAGAAACATACTTTGAACTTCTGTAACAGAACTGATGTATGCTTTGGAATTATACACATGCAGTAAGTCATTTGGAGAAGGCAATGGCACCCCACTTCAGTACTCTTGCCTGGAAAATCCCATGGATGGAGGAACCTAGAAGGCTGCAGTCCATGGGGTCGCTGAGGGTCAGACACAACTGAGCGACTTCACTTTCACTTTTCACTTTCATGCATTGGAGAAGGAAATGGCAACCCACTCCAGTGTTCTTGCCTGGAGAAGCCCAGGGACGGGGGAGCCTGGTGGGCTGCCGTCTATGGGGTTGCACAGAGTCGGACACAACTGAAGTGACTTAGCAGTAAGTCATTTAGTCAATTTACATAATTATAAAATATATAATATTTGAAATGCCTTTCTAAAGCATATTTACCTGAATTTTATTGCCCATCAAAGTCTGAATTTTATTTAAGTACTTATGTCATTTTTGTGTTCATCTTGAAAAATTATATTTAACATTTTGTAAGACTTCCATTTAGCATTATCTAATACATTAATTTAGTCTTAATTCAATAGATTAATTCCAGAGCATGGTATTTTAAACTCTTTTTACCTTTTATAGGAGTGCTATATCATACCTATTTGCAAGTCGTAGGCTGGAGGCACTTTAATGAAAAGATTACCTTGCCTATCCCCACACAGCATTATATGCACATAGGATTTTCAAAGATGAGTTCAATTACCCAGCAAAGTACATTCTCTGATTCTTAAAAATGGAAAGAAAATCAGTGGCATGCAGATAAATAGAATCAACCTAGTCTTAAGGCTTATTTCTTTGTATTTTTGTCTTATGAACTTTGAATTGAACTTCTGCACAGGATCTGATCTGGATGAAATGTCATATCTGAGACTGATCCTTATCTCCTAAACGTTTCCTTTGTTTCTTTGATTCTTTGGGCTTTACCCTCTTATTTTATTGTGAGTGGCCCAGAGCTTTGATCTTGCAATAAGCTCTGGCTCGCAACACAAACCTTTGCTTTGGTATGACACACAGAAGGACATGGGTATACTCAGAAAATCTAAATAGACAAGAGGTTACTTCTTCTGTGGTTAGGGCTGAAGGCAAATGGGGTAACTTCAGAATTTATTGTCTCCCATTACATGATGGGAAACAAAAAATTCACACGGGTATTTTAGCATTAAGAAAGCACACCTGTGAGAATAAGTTTGACGTACAGTATATATCTGTTTCTTGTTTCATTTACAGTACTTTCTTGAGTTTTAAGAATTAAAAATTTCCCCTTTGTATTACTGTAGGCATAAAAATTTAGAGCCATCTTTCAGATTCCAAATTCCTTTCTAGTTAGAAAATTACATTAAAATAGTTTTGAAGCTGTACAGTAAGAACAAAAATGTAAAAAAAAAAAAAGTAAAACTAGTATACTGAGCACAGAATATATCATACATAGGTGTTTTTTGGCTCAAATAATAATCAGAAATGCCAAATCCTAATAAAAAGAGAAATTATTAAGTATTTTGCTTTCAAATAATATTTCATATTTCCTGATCATTTAAAAATTTTCTTTCCAGGAAAAAAGCATACAACTTTTTGAACCAAATAGCTCAGTGTATCCATTGTTTCAGAGAAAGTACTCAATAATCATGTATCAGAGAATATATTTAGACTACAAACACTATATGTGTTATATACATATGTACATTGTAGACCTCTAAAATTAGGGGTGTCAGAGTGCTTCAGAACTCAGATAATGCTAAAGATGTTTGAGCAGAATTTCAAAGTTTCCTCCGTCATGAAAATCTACTAATAAGATAATTATGAACATAGATCTAGTAGTTTATGGGCAATTTTTAAATTTTTTATCTTTGTTTAAGCAGAAAATGGTAAGTAGCAAGCCCAATCCAGTCATATGACGATATTAATGGAAAGTTTATCATTTTTGAATGGACACTGACACTTTTATGATGCTCAAAAGCAGCCAAGCAATTGATTTCACATGCTTAATAAATGAGGAATTGGGCTGGAAATTTTTATTTGCCAATATCAGACATTTTCCTAGTAGACATTTCTACTAACAGCTTTCTTCAGATTTGAGAACTAACTGAAAGAGCCTGGTTACAAATATACTGGTAGGGAACTTCAGTTTGTGCTAGGAAAGCAGTCTTATCGTGACTATTATGTCAGTCTTTCAGAGTATGAGACTTTGGTTGCATTTCTCTGTCTCTCTCTCTCTCTATATATATATGTCTTCTATTTTTTTAAACTGGGACTCACCCACTAGCTACTAAACAAACACTGAACTTTGTCTAGTGGGTTCATAACCTGAATTCAAGTTGTAGGTAGTGTTTGTAATTCTAAAAATGCCGACATTTGTCATTGTGAGTTATGTTTCCTTTAGGAAATTCCTTTACTAAAGAGAGGCAGTCATTTTTGACACTAATCAGATGCCTCTGTACTGACCCTCTTGCTGAATGAGGCCAAGCTTTCTAGGTTATTAGTATTTAAAAAGAAATAGCCATTCAGGGTAGCGTTTCAGTAAATAATGACCTACAAGACTTATTAGGCATATTCCACAAACTTTCCCACCCACAGCAATGGTTAACTTAGGAAACATTATAGAGCTTTTCTTGTGTCAGCTGAGCAGGGGTTTGTAGTTCTTCATTCACATTTTTCACTTAATCTGATGGCTTTGAATTCTTTGCCTTTTAAGTTTCTATATATAAAGATTAGAAACTGCTTTTGGCTGTGCAGAATTACATGCTTTTAGATGAAATTCAATCCATTGTAAAAGATTTTGTTCAGAGCAACACTATTTTTTCCTTGTTGAATTTGGATGACACAGAGAAGAATATTAGTTAACTGGGAACAGAAATCGTTACCCCATTTAAAAAAGCTGTAGCAATAATTTTGGGAACGACTAGAAAAATTAAACACCAATGAGTTTATTTAAGCCTTTTAAGGAAAAAAGGAAATACCGGAAGATAATTAAAAGTACAGGGCTAACGTTTTCTCTGGAATGTCTTTGAGTTGCCTGCCTTTTATACAGGTTATGTCACAATGAAGGTTGGGGATTGAAAAAGAATTTTTGGTATTTACGGAAGTGATGGGTTTTTGTGATTGTTAGTATTCATCTTTGAGTAAAACGGGTTAAAAATCATTAGGTGTGAAGGAAAAATACTTGGATCTCTGGAGCTATTGGAATTGGTTTTTCTTTTGCCTATTTTCCAAATATACTAGACTAGGTTAAAAACTTGGAGAAACTCTGAAAAGTGATTATCGTCTCCTTCAAGTTTACTCTATCTGACCACTTACAGACCAGAGGGGAGGCTTCTCTCAGATCTGTGGTGAGGCTCTTGATGTTGTTTGCAGAATTCCAAAGAAATTCCATGTTTCTACATGGAGTGTTGGGGCAGTGGTGGGGTTGGGAGTAGGGAAGGTGTCCACACAAGGAGGAAAAAACTGAACAAATATTTCATTTGTTCATATAGCAGTATTAAAACTTTTGTTCCCTGTGGAGCACAGGCATAAATCCTTAGACAATCTGCAAAATTTGTAGAAGGATCCCTTGAACTTAAAGATAACAAACTCTTGGGGTCTTTGGGTCACACATTTATACGTTCTTATACTCTTTACAACTAACAGAAAACGCCAAATGCCACCGCTCTGCACTCCCTCCTCCCGCCCAGACCTCCTTTATTGTTTTCCATGTCCTCTGCCTCTCACATCTTATTTTCTTCCCAGATGCATTTAGCAGATTTTTATGTTGGTTTGTGTAAATGAGCTTCATCTCACAGTAGCCATGTCCCTCCCACTTCTGAATCTACTCTTAATGGATAACCCTTACTTCCTTGTTTCCCAGTCTTCCCCCTTGAAACGGTTGCTGCTCCACTGTGTTTAACATTAGCGTTGGATGTTTCTCAGGATTCATTCAAAGATGGGAAGTGAGTTTTTTTTTTTTTTAATTGACTTGGCTGGAAAGTGCTCATATAGAAAGGATGCTGGGAAAAGAAAATGAGCAGACATTCTAGGGAAGTGAGGTAATCACACTGGACAGAGGGTGGGTCCGGAAGGTCCCGCTCACAGTGGGCTTTAGGGTTAAGGAAAGTGAATCTTCCAGTTCCTGGCTTGGTGCCTTATGATAGAAAAGGCATCGTAAATATTTAACCACTTCTTGGGGGGCCCTCTCATCCCCTGTAAGTATTATTGAATAAATGACTGTTTGCTTCTGGAAGATTTTTTTTTTTTAACTTTTTTTAAAGACCAAAAAGCCATTTTATCATTGAGTTGAGACCCAGACTTCTGATGAATCCTGTTGAAGAGGAAACTGTACGTGCCAACCTGAAGAACATAGGTGGCTATTCCATGTGTACCTAACTTGTAATATTTTAACCGAGTGTAGGGGAAGTTAATATCACCAGAAAGAACACAGAATGAGAAGCTCTGAGAAGCAGAGGGTTGTGACCATCTTGTCCACCACTATCCCCCTGGACTGGTGGATGTCTGTTCAAGGGATGGATGAGCGAATTATCCTGTGGGCTGCTGTTGCCAAGTCTTCGGCTTGTTTCTTTTTGATGTCAGTAGTATTAGGCCTGAAATTTGCTTTGAAATTACAGGAAGAAAAACTCTATATAAACTAAATGGCCATTGTTTTTGCTAATATTATTATGTCACACCCAACCCCCAATCCTTCTCAGACAACAATTGAACCAAAGCAACATCTGTCATGTGATGCCTAGGGTCAAGTTAGTTCACCTCCCTGCCTCTGGCCTGGCATTATGTAAACCACTGAAATAAAGGCAGGGAAGTCTAGTATTTCTTTAGAGGTTCATACTTAATATAATAAAAACATAGTTTGAGGTGAGAAGGGGGGAGAGAGGACATTGTTCAATGTCCTCCAAATGAGTAAGTTATGCTTAGACACAGACCAGTCTTCTGCAGATTTCTTCTTTTCTTGGATGAAATTAACAGAAAAAGGATTTTGGCCTTCCAGATTGTTGTGGGGAGGGAGGGCCTGTCCTCACTTGCACAAGGTAATTTCTGTCTGTCTCATGGTAAATGCTGAAGCTCAGATATAGCAGTAGATTCTAGGTGAGTTTATACTGACATTTGGTAATGGTAGGGGCAAACAGAGACCGTAAATTTCCAGCCTTGTGAAAGTATCCTAGGACTGGTAAAATCAGTGAAAAAATGAAGTGCCCTCAGATCAGATCAGTCGCTCAGTTGTGTCCGACTCTTTGCGACCCCATGAATCGCAGCATGGCAAGCCTCCCTGTCCATCACCAACTCCTGGAGTTCACTGAGACTCACGTCCATCGAGTCAGTGATGCCATCCAGCCATCTCATCCTCTGTCATCCCCTTCTCCTCCTGCCCCCAGTCCCTCCCAGCATCAGAGTCTTTTCCAATGAGTCAACTCTTCACATGAGGTGGCCAAAGTACTGGAGTTTCAGCTTTAGCATCATTCCTTCCAAAGAAATCCCAGGGCTGAGCTCCTTCAGAATGGACTGGTTGGATCCCCTTGCAGTCCAAGGGACTCTCAAGAGTCTTCTCCAACACCACAGTTCAAAAGCATCAATTCTTCAGCGCTCAGCCTTCTTCACAGTCCAACTCTCACATCCATACATGACCACAGAGGAGCATACCTTCTCATGACAATGTGCCACTAGGTCTTCATGGTTTTCATTCATCTATATAAAAGATACTTATTTGGCATGCATTATGGACCGGGCCAGGCTCAGGTGGACACAATTCCTGCCTTTCTGGTGTTTCTATATTTAGCGTTGAAATAATTATCAATCCACATAAGAGCTCTCACATTCTGAAATACTATATTCAGAAGCTGAACTAGTAATAAATATGAATGAATAATAATAAGGAGGAAGAAGAGAAAAGGAAGAGAAGGAGGAGGAGAAGAAAATAAAACAATATAAAGCAAAAACCAAGAACAAACCAAAAAGAAGTCCAGGGACTGTGTTAATCAGTAGCAGAAAGTCAGCCCTGATCCGGCAATCCCCTAAACCACCTTTAGACACCGCATTACATACTATTTCTTGGGGCTTCCCAGGTGGCTCAGTGAGTAAAGAACCTGCCTGTCAATGCAAGAGATGCCAGAGATGCAGTTTTGATCCCTTGGTTGGGAAGATCCCCTGGAGGAGGGCATGGTAACCCACTCCAGTATTCTTGCCTGGAGAGTCCCATGGACAGAGGAGCCTGGTGGGCTATAGTCCATAGAGTCACGAAGAATCACACATGACTGTAGTGACTTAGCAGGCAAGCATGTACACACAGAGAGGGAAAGAGTAGGAGTGCCAAGTCTTGGGTCAGGCTGCAGATGTTTGCCCATTTGGGGAGTTCTCTCCCAACACAAACACCTGCTGAGGTAACTGGGGATTATGGCAGCCACAGAGAAAGCATAGAAGGGCACTCCCATTTTTTGCAAGGGCACGTTCAGGCCAAATATCCAGTACACCTTCCTGAGTTGAAATCTTTCCACTGGTAAAACTAAGCCTAGCCATCTTGGGCACTCAGGGTCAGTGGTGAGGGACCTCCTGCTTGCCTCCCTTTTGTTGGTCTGTGTGCAGCAGAAAGGAGGGAAGAGGCCACCCATGATGACGGAAGTCCTTTCCTGCCCATGCCCCCATTCTTCCAGATGCATCTGCAGGCAGTGCTCCAGGCATAGCCAGTCATGAAAAAAAAAGTATGTTGCACAAATTAATAAAAATATGGTACAAGGAGTTAGCCCAGTGCCTTCCAGGACAAGTACACAAAGAGCAGAGTGGCCAGAGTGGTGAGAGGTGTTCACGTGAGGGCCAAGAGGGTAGCATGGCCCCCCTTCTCTGGCAGCAGCAGCCTAGTTCCCATGGAGTCTTGCCGTGAGGAGAACATGGGTCCAGTATTGCTCAATCCTCCTTCAAGAGGAGCCAGAAATCTAGACTTCTGTGTGAAATCTCATTAAAAAAAATCTCATTTAAAAAATGTGGCTATCACTATTTTTAAAACACTGAGAGGATCAAACAAACATATCTGTGGGCCAGATGCAGCCCAAATCTGCTCGTTTATAGCTCTAGCATAGATGAAAACAAAGAGGACCCTATTAGGGGAGACAAGTCAATGAGAAAAACAACTTTGAAAGAGTTGTTTTCGGTCCATAGTCATTAACTCTTTTGGTTTATTTCACAGAGCATATGCTAGAGGCTGTGAAGGTCTAAGCAAAGCTGCTGTGTACCCTCTAACTCTGTCATTGTTACGGATCCTCTCTGGCCTTCTGCTGACTTTCATAGTAGGTATCTGGAGTTCTCTCATTAGCTCAGATATCTTCTCAGGGTTACTGCTTGTGCTTAATTCATCCAAATTAATGGAAAGAGCTTAAAATAGTTTTGTGCGAGTCTTTCTAGGTGGCTATCACTAGAGGTACCAACTAGGCCATGCTCCAAGAGTGATCAAAGTAAACAACAGTACCTGACCCAGATATATTTAATTATACATTGTGGGGAAGGGTGGAGAACACAGGCCTGATATCACTCCGGGAATAAGAGAAAATGGACTTTTTACCCCAGTCAGGACAAAGAGAATTTCCAGGGTGTGACCTTCAGAGAACATCTGCGACCTTCTTTATTTCAGAAGTTCCAAGAGGAGGTTCAAGCTGTGGCTCTGGCTGCCACCACCGGTTGAGCTGGTCAGCAGGAAGCCTGGCCTGCCAGAAAAACAAGGGAGGGAACAAGAGAGGCATGTTTCCAACTTATCCAGCTGCCTCTGAGTCCAGAGCTGATTGGCCAAAGGGAAGTGATTTTAATGAGTTTATCTTTACTAGTCTGTATTAGATGTGGTAGGCTACCTGATGCTATAACAACTAAACCCCAAAACCTCATGGCTTAACACAATAAACATTTGTTTTTGCTTAGCCAAAGTCCACTGATGCTCAAAGGGTTGCTTCTATGGAACTGTCTTCCAAGCACAGATTCTGGGATCCATTTCCATCCCTTTAGGTCCTCTGGTGCCCTAGGCTTGCCTTGAGGCCCTCTTTTGGGATAAGCAAAGAGAGAGAATTGATTAATCTGTTTTAGAGCCAGGCCAAAGAATGGCAATCTTTGCTTCCATCATGTTTTGTTGTCTAGAACTTAGTCATGGGGGAAACTGTTTACCATCCTGTTTTCCCTGGAGGAGGAGACACTGTTTGTGAACATAGAGTAATCCTGACAAACAGCACGTTGACTGAACAGAGGAGAAAGTTATACAAACAAGTTCCTTTTCCCTTCCCTTTCTTTCCCTCTCTCATGCTGATTGTAACTGGCCAACCCCAAGCCAGTGAAACCCAACTGATAACAGGATGGTAGCCTGGCTTTCCATGAGGCTGGACTTTCAAAATCACGAAGGAGCATGGTGGTCTCATTCAGACTGGAGCACAAGAACTAATTTGTCTCTGATTAGCCTATTGCCAGTTTCTCACTTGCTAAGAGCTTTTTCAAAGAACTCTTCTTCTTCCTTCTTATTAAGTCTAAACTCACCAGAACACATGGACTGATAGAAGATGTGTGTAGACCATTCCATATAAATATGTATACACATAGGTTCCCTCATTAATCTCTTCCATTTCCAAGACTAAGATAAATTGTTCAACTTTTTGACTCTGCACTTTTCAAAGTGGCTTCCATCAAAAGACCTAATGGTGGTTCACAAGTATTTAAGCCTTTCCTATTCATCCAAATGAGTTTTAGCTGAGCCAAACATCAAACTTCCTTCGTTTATAGGGGAGAAATGGAGTCATAGAAGAGTTTAGATTTGTCCATGGTCACTCCCAGAAGTAAAATCATTATTGCCAGATATTCCTAAGGCCTAAGAATCACCTGATTCCCCAGATTAGGTCAGAATTTGCACTGAAATGCCTGCATAACTTATTCAAAAATTAATGCATATGTTTTGTGTATTTTAAATATGCTTTTGAATCACTGCCACTAAAATTACAGGTCTTTTGTCAAAATTCAGAAGTGGTTGGTACGTATATTTTAAAAGTTCACTCAAAGACAAGATTTTGAAAGCCACAAGGTCACATTAGATGTCTGAGCAAGTAGGTCCTCTTGGTTTGTGAATCTATCTTCATAATGAGCCCATGTTCCTATGAAACAAGCCTAAACAACATGGCTGACCATTGATGCAGTATTTACAGAGTATCAGTAAGACGTGGTGTTCTTAGTGCAAATAGCTTATGTGGGAAGGCAATGGTAAGCTAACCAAGTTCAGTGAAAAATGACTGTTTAATGCACTGTATGTAAAATTGTTGAGTAAAATGATAGACTTTTGAGTGGGCTTAAAGTGACATTTTTCGGGAGGGTTTATTGACCAGATGCAGGGAATCTGAGATCAATTAATTTTGCTTTGAAGTTTGTTCTTGATCCAGATCTTCAATAAGAAGGTAGTTTCCAAATCACTGGTCTGTGAACACTGCTTGTGATTAATTACCCTTTTATAATCTTAGGAATTCTGTTCTTTGCTATATTTTGAATAACTCAGACTCCATGGGGAGTTGTATTTTGGCTGGTATATTTGGAACTGCTAATAAACACCTACTTCCTGTTTTTCTTACTACTGTGTATAGCAAATTGTAAAATTACTTGAATTGCCATCTCTGTTTCTTGTGTGTTTAACTAGCCCTGATTTATGTTGTGGAATAATCTGCATCAAAGAGTCTTTGACAACACATTTCTCATAGCTTCAAAATGTAAGATACTGTATCTTACTATTGCAGTATAAACTTGAATGATGATAGGAGAAAGTATTCCATTTCATCAGCACAGAAAAATTGGAATTTTAGTATCTTGAGCCCCAAATAACTCTTGGAAAGAAGTTAGTATATTTTTATTTCTTTATATATATTTTTGAGTTTAGTAGTTTGATTCTTTTAGGAAGATGTGATGAGGTAGAAAACATTTTTCTATGCTTAAAGTGTAGTTTTTCTTGCTACAGGCTAAAAATAGTATTCAACCAATAATAAGTACTATTGTTTAATAGGGCTCCTCTTAGGTTTTTAATTAGCAAAGTACTGTGGTTGCTTTTGTTGCTCATATTCACCTGGCTGTCGCTAAGCCCTTTAGCTTGTGCTGTGAAAGCTGCAGGTTTGTGTCAAAGTCCAAGAAGTTGCTGATTTGGGATAGATGAAAACTTCCTGTGAAAGACTGGATGCTTGGGGACAGCTGACCCTGGGTCTGGCACTGGCCCCAGGAGAAGGTGACTATCTTTGCTTTGCAAGTCTAGATAGTAGCTGAGTGAATGATCAACAGATACTCATTCTCCTTTGCTGATAGAAAAGCAGAGAGAGTTAATGAGTTACTGGTGCCCTGGAACCTCTACTCTTTTTCTACTCTCCCAGCAGGGCTCCACCCCATGTGGTGGCTCAGACATAAAGAATCCACCTGCAATGCAGATCTGGTTTAAATCCCTGGTTGGGAAGATTCCCTGGAGAAGGGAATGGTAACCTACTCCAATATTCTTGCCTGGAGAATTGCATGGACAGAGGAGCCTGGCGGGCTATACAGTCCATGGGGTCGCAAAGAGTTGGACATGACTGAGTGACTAGCACACACAGGTAGGAATGGAAATGTTGAAAATGATAGGAAATGTTACTCCAGAATAGCCTCTGAATTTGGCATTGCATCAGCCATGGGGTCATACCCTGAGACCTGGGCAACATGATGCTGGTTCCAGAATCCCTGCTTTAGAGGATGCTGCTCAGACCCTTCTCTGCTTTGCCCCTCACCAATGGGGGATGTAACCTGGGAAGAGTATCCACCCAGAGCTCATGCCTTACTCCTCCATAATCTGGGTACCCAGGACCAAAGAGATCTTGTCCAGATGATCCGAGGACTTCTCCCCAGGCCTCGGAGGGCCTGGTTCCTCAACCATCTTCCTGAGGGGTACTAAGTTTATATATGTGCTGGAAGAGAATTTGGACCTGAGAGATGTGGTGTCCACACAGGCACCCCAGGCCCTCCCAGTGCAGGATGGAGCTGCTGATGGCAACAAAGGGGCAGGCGAATAAGTGAGGCCTCCATTTATTTTTTTTTGTCATGGCTGGGAGATGTTAGGAGCAGGCCTGCTGTGTAGGGCAAAAGGGGAGATGGAGCTTCAAAACCTTCATGGTGCTCCCCAAGGTTTTTTTTCTTCCTTCACCTTCTTTTAAGTCTGTTAACAACATTTTCACATGACGTCTCCCCTTGCTACAGTTGACTTCCCAAACTATCCTTCTAACCTCCAGGATCCCACCTTCAGTTGTCATCATGATTTCTCCTCCTAGAGGTCCCATCAGCACCTTGAATGCAGAATGAACCAGAATCAAAATCACAATCTCCCATAATCAGCTCCAGTTTTTGAGGTCTCCGCTTGGTCCAATCACACCAGATTCTGTGATTATTCAGGCAGTTGTACTCAGAACGAATTTTGACTTCCTGCTGTCCTCTACTGTCCTACTTCGTGCGCATGCTAAGTCACTCAGTCGTGTCTGACTCTGCGTGACCCTGTGGGCAGTGACCCACCGGGTTCCTCTGTTCATGAGATTCTTCAGGCAAGAATACTAGAGTAGGTTGCCCTGTTCTCCTCCAAGGGACCCTCCAGACCCAGGAATTGAACCTGTGTCTCTTATGTCTCCTGCATTGGCAGGTGGGTTTTTTTTACCACTAGTGTCACCTGGGAAGACCACTGTCCTCCTTTAATTGATTCAAAATTAATTGGCTAATTAATTCTCAACATGAAGCGAAACACCACTGTGCAAAGCCTTTAGTTCACATCCTCTCTCATTGCTGCACATTCCTAGAATTTCATAGCTGCTCATCAGAAGGAGCTTTCCAGCTCCTCACCTCCTCCCGTTCTCTGTTCCACCCCCCCTACACCTCCTGGCCCGGCTGTGCTCGTATCTCTTCTCTGCTTAAGAGCTTTAAAACTTTCTTTTGTTGATAAAATTTAGTAAGAATTCCCTACCCAGTTATTGAATATATATTCCTGTTATCTCCAGTAAGTTGGAGAAGGAAATGGCAACCCATTCCAGTATTCTTCCTGGAGAATTCCATGGACAAAGGAGCCCAGCAGGCTACAGTCCATGGGGTTGCAAAGAGTTGGACACGACTGGGTGACTATTACTCACACTCCTATCAAATTGTTATAGTCTATTAACATCTTCCTAAAATAATATCAAGAAATCTATTTTAAATTCTCAATTCTATTAGATATTTTTTCTTTTCTCAATACTTTTTTTTTGCTTTATTTATTTTTTTGTGTGTGGTTTTCTTTTAATTTAAATTTATTTATTTTAATTGGAGGCTAATTACAATATTGTATTGGTTTTGCCATACATCAACATGAATCCACCACGGGTGTACATGTGTTCCCCATCCTGAACCCTCCTCCCACCTCTCTCCCTGTACCATCCCTCTGGGTCATCCCAGTGCACCAGCCCCAAGCATCCTGTATCCTGCATCGAACCTGGACTGGCGATTAGTTTCTTATATGATAATATACATGTTTCAATGCCATTCTCCCAAATCATCCCACCCTCTCCCTCTCCCACAGAGTCCAAAAGACTGTTCTATACATCTGTGTCTCTTTTGCTGTCTCGCATACAGGGTTATCGTTACCTTCTTTCTAAATTCCATATATATGTGTTAGTATACTGTATTGGTGTTTTTCTTTCTGGCTTACTTCACTCTGTATAATAGGCTCCAGTTTCATCCACCTCATTAGAACTGATTCAAATGTATTCTTTTTAATGGCTGAGTAATACTACATTGTGTATATGTACCACAGCTTTCTTATCCATTTGTCTGCTGGCCACTATGGAGAACAGTGTGGAGATTCCTTAAAAAACTGGAAATAGAACTGCCTTATGACCCAGAAATCCCACTGCTGGGCATACACACCGAGGAAACCAGAATTGAAAGAGACACATGTACCCCAATGTTCATCGCAGCACTGTTTAAAATAGCCAGAACATGGAAGCAACCTAGATGCCCATCAATGCATTTTTTATTGTATAATATTTCAGAACAGACAAGAACTGAGAATAATATGATGAACAGCATGTACCTACTATTTAGCATTATCAGATCTCAACATTATGCTATATTTGTTTCAGACTTTTTTTAATTTAAGAAATCAAACTTCACTGATATTGTAAAGGTTCCCAGGTACCCCAAACCTGTCTTCTTCTCCCCTTTCTCTATCCGAGACAGTCACTATTGTGAAGTTAGTCTTTATTACTACCATACATATGTTTGTACTGCTGCTAAAACTAAACGTTTGCTGCTGCTGCTGTCGCTTCAGTCGTGTCCGACTCTGTGCGACCCCAGAGACAGCAGCCCACCAGGCTTCCCCGTCCCTGGGATTCTCCAGGCAAGAACACTGGAGTGGGTTGCCATTTCCTTCTCCAGTGCAGGAAAGTGAAAAGTGAAAGTGAAGTCGCTCAGTCGTGTCCAACTCTTTGTGACCCCATGGACTGCAGCCTACCAGGCTCCTCCATCCATGGGATTTTCCAGGCAAGAGTATGTTTGTACTACATACTTATATATTCAAAACTATATTATATTACTTTTATGGTTTGTAAACTTAATATAAAAGTTATAATTTAGCTATTATTTTTCTCTACCTATTGTTTTACAGCCTTATTAATATTTATTTCATTTACTGACTATAAGTTATTCTACTGTATGAATATTCCACAATTTATTGATCTGTTTCCCTTTGATGGGCATTTACTTATATTGTTTCCGATCCTTTGCTCTTAAAAAATAAACAGTTCACGCCTTGTTGTATGTGCCTCCTCACATCTAAGTGTGAGAGTTTCTCTAGGGTTTATACCTGAAAGTGGACTTTCAGGATTACCAATGTGCCTGTCTTTACTTACTAAAGTGCCCTGTCAATTGCACCCATTTATTAATACTTTCCCACTGGTGTGTGTGTGTGTGTGTGGGATCGGGGGTTCTTGCTTCTCCACAGTCCTGCTTGCAGTTGTGATCATTAGACTTTAAATTTCGTGAATACAGTTTGTGGATTGGATCTCATTGCTTTAAATTGCATTTCTCTGATTTTCAGTAAAGAAGACTTTGTTATTAGTAGATAGGACACAGTATAAGCATGATAGACCCATGAAAGATCCATATATCCATACAGTCTAAAAATAAAGACCTCTGTCTAACAAAAGAGACCATAGAGTTAAAAGACAAGACACACGCAGGAAGAATGGACATGCGATGCACACAACTGCTATGAACTTAGCATCCAGAATGTCAAAGAACTCCTGTAAACTTTAAAATAAGACAACTCAATAAAAAATGCACAAACGTTATGAACTGTCAGTACTCAACAGCAAGAATCTCACACATTTATTGAGATTCCTGGATCTCTATAAATGTTTGCGGGTTATTAAATGAGTAGAATGAGTGACTGAAGCAGATTTCTGCAGGTGTCAGTATCTTCAGTGGAGTCTTGGGACTCAGGCCCTGAGATGGGGGTTTGTGTAGGGGAGGTTTAATGGGAACTGGTCTCATGGGAAGATGAGGAAGACAGGATTGGACAGAGTGAGAGGTGGATCTGGGAACTCTGGAGGAAGCTGGTCTTTCACAGGTATCCTAAACTGAGGACTGGGCTTTCTTGTCCTGGCATGCATCGGTTACTGGTTAAGGCATCCCTGAGGCGGAGAAGTCACCATTGGTGGGGCAGATCCCTTTGGCAGAGGGGACGTCCAAGGGGAGACTCTGCTGTGAGCCATCAGTAGCTATGCTCCTGGCAGCTAGGGGAATGAGGCAAGAGCTGGGTGGGGCACACTCTGGCGTCCGCTTCATTCACTATGAAGACCCAGGGAATTTGTCCTAGTACCTCTCATGATTCAGAATTCCTGCCTTGGAGTAAGAGAGCCCTGGGATGCATCCTAGATCCACTGCTAACCCAGATAGGTAATCTTGGGCAAGTTAACCAGTATCAGTTTCTCAGTCATGATTTTCTTTCCAGAAACACTGAGTAAAGTATCCGAGAATACCTACCTTGAGGTTGCCCTGAGGGTTAAGTGGATGAATACTCACAAAGAGCATCACAGAGTTCCTGGCACACATTTAATGCTTGATAAACAGTGAGTATTATTTTTTTATTATTAATTTGTGGGGAAGAGCCTGTGTTTCTTTTGCTCTGTCAGCGGAGTACAGCAAGAAACTCTCTTGGAATGTGCTTCCGTGGCTTTCTTAGATAAATGGAATACTCGTGAGGTTAGTGGGATTTACAGCAGACTTGTTCTCTAGTCTAAGCCAGTAATGCCTTAGCTGTTTAATAAAACATTTCCTGGTTTCATATTTAAAACTTCACTGACTTCCTACTCCTCCAGGCCGATTGTTATTTTTCTCTTTCTTTTTTTCATGTGACTTAATTCCTATAACAAATGGAAACTTCTTAAGCAAGAGAAATCATTCAGATGCCCCATCTTCTCTTTGACTGTGGTGAGCAGCTTTGGACATTAGAAAATTCTTTCTCTGTTAGAACTAGGTAGAATCAAATACATTTTAGAGCCAGGAGGGATCATAGACCTTAAAGATTATCAAGGGTAATTTTTTTTTTTTTAAGTAGTGGGAATCTACCTCCTTCTACTCCATGCTGCCCTTTTTATAAATGAAATCATACACAGCAGCCCGTGATTTGGAGCAAGAGAACACAGACTGGCTACAGTTGAAGTGGACGAGGAGACTAGAGGTCTCCCTCCCTATCTGCTCTTTGCAGTTCACCTTTGGCTATAGCTGTCCCTGAGGTTCTCTCTTGGTTATAGTTTTTTTTTTTTTTCCCTTAAACTCACTGGTGTAATATAACAAATTCATTGTAAAGATGAAGAAATGTCTGGTTTCTTCCTACCTCACTGCCTACTTCTTCTCTGTCTTCTTCACTGGCTCTTCCTCTTTTTCTACCTGTGGGACTCTTCCAGACCCTGTTCTTGGACCTTTCTTCTTTCTACAGTCGCATTTTTGATGATTCTTTTCAACCTCATGGCTTTCAACTCCACCTATATGCCATTGACTCCCAAAGTTATATCTCCAGCCCAGGCCTTTCTCTTAAGCTCCAGACATATTTCCAACTGCCTACTTGACACCTTTCTTGAATATCCAACAGCTCAAAATTAACATGTGCCCAATGACTCCCAGCCCCTCCTGCTCTTATTTAATGGCAGCTCTGTCCTTTCAGTTGCTCCATCCCCCAGGTCTTAAGAGTGATCTGTTCTTTCCCTAATTGTCCACATCTAATCCATCAGGAAATCCTGAGATCTCCACTTTCAAAATATATTTGAATCAGATCACTCCTTCATTGCTATTAACTTGTCTCATACCATCATTATTTCTCATCCAGATTTTGAAATAATGTGGACTCTGAATTAGGGTGGGGGACACAATATAATTTGTCATCCAAACTAGGACACTTTGAAGACCCAGAGGGGAGGGCCATGAATAATAGCATTGCAGCACATAGCCCAAGACTGTTGTGGGCAAATAGGAGCTACAGTTTTCTTCCTTAACACATTGTCTGGCCTCTACCCCTGCTACCTTGAAGTCTAATACTCATATATCAGCCAGGGTGTCCCTGTTCAAATCCAACTTTAGACCAGATCGTATTCTAACTCCTCCACTGGGCTTCATTTCCCTCAAAATAAAAGCCAACCTCCTTCCAAAGTTCTGTTCTATCTGCTCTTCCATCGCCCTCCAACCATAATTCTTGTTCTCTTCCCCTGTCTCTCCCTCCAACAACCTCTTTGCTGTTTTTCAATCATGTCGAGCTTGCACCCACTTCAGAACCTTTGTACAGGCTGTTCCTCAGTCTGAAATGCTGTTCCTCTAGGCATTTGCATATCTCTTATCTCCTTCGATTGTTGTCACTTGGTCATGTAGACCTACGCTTGCCATGTTATTTTAAATTATAACCACCCCCTTCTACTCCCCATTCCCTTTTGCTTTATTATTTCAAAATATTCCTCTAATATTTTATATAATTTACTTATTATACTTATTTTCTGTCTCTGGTCAATAGATTGTAAGCTCCATGTGGACAGAGAATCATTTTATTTTTTTGCTTAGTTTCTGCTGTACCTCCTGAGCCTCAAATAGGACCTGGCACATAATTGAAACTCAGAAGATATTTGTTGATAACTGAGTGAAGGAGCCAAAAGTTTCAGAAGGTTCAGTCACTAGACAAGCTTGTAGAAAGTCTGAATCTAGAGTCAGCATCCCTGACTTCCCAACTCAAGGGGTTTGGGTGGGATTGTAGAGCCATAGTGTGCAGTGAGGTAGCTGAGCAAAGTATTGTTCAGTTGAGCTCTGCTCTAACTGGGCACTTTGTCTTGTTTGGATCTGGATGTCATTTCTGACATCTGGATACAAAAAATGACGTTGGATGTAGATTAGAGAAATTCAGGAAGAACTAATTCTTAGTAGAAGTAAGTCTTAGATTTGAGAGCAGTGATGCGAAAACAAATGAAATCCTATTCAGAGGATGATCTGAGAAGGATTTCTGCCTCAATCCTATTGAATGAGAGATTAAGATAGCACTTTTTGTGGTGGCTGCCTCTGAAAACATAGTTCTAAGAAATTGGCTCTGTTTGGGGAGGAGAATGGGAGCCTGGGGGCTGGGTTCTGTGCCTGTTTGGAAATCTCGGGCTCTCTGTAGTTATACTTCCACCTCTTGTTTCTTTGAAAATATAAATCTTGCCTTCTTGAAAATAGTAGGGTGATGAGTGAGTCAAATTTTCAGTATTAATGAGAATTGCTGCTGGTAATGTGTGACTTCTTCCATTTCTTAGGCCTGAAATGTCCTCCCCACACTCTTTCCTAAGTTCCTTCCAAATAAGAATCCAAGGTTTATTTTTTTCCCATAGTTTGAAATATTTACATATTGCTTTGTATGGTATATGCTGTTTTCAAAATGTGATTTAACTGTTTTTGTAGAAGTCTGTCTTGTATCTCCAGTTAAATTTAAGGTCTTCTGCAGGTAGAGGATGGGTGCTTGTGTGCCTTTTTTCTTTTTTTAAGTTTCTCTTGTTACTTATCTCATAAAGGCTGATGAAGGGAATGAGACGACCTTGATTCCACTTTCAGTTTTGACTTGACTACCTATATAATCTCTTATATAAGAGATATAAAATTCAGTTTTCTCCTTTGTAAAATGGAAATAATAGTAATAATAATAATAAATGTCGGTTTTATTGGGGTTTCCCTGGTGGCTCAGATGGTAAAGAATCCACCTGCCAATGCAAGAGACAAGGGTTTGATCCCTAGGTTGGGAAGATTCCCCTGGGGAAAGAAATGGCAACCCACTTCAGTATTCTTGCCTGGGAAGTCCCATGGACAGAGGAGTCTGGCGGGCTATAGTCCATGGGGTCACAAAGAGTCAGACGTGACTTAGGGACTAAATAACAACAACAACAACAACAACAATCTACTGGGTTGCCTTTCCTGGACACTCACTTTTGGGTATGAGTGAGTGTCCACTGCCTGCCCACTTCTATCTGTGCTTAGTCGCTCTGTTGTGTCCAACTCTTTGTGACCACGTGGCCTGTAGTTTGCCAGGCTCCTCTGTCCATGGGGATTCACCAAGCAAGAATACTGGAGTGGGTTGCCATGCTCTCCTCCAGGGGGTCTTCCCAACCCAGGAATCATTACAGGTGGATTCTTTACCAGCTGAGCTATCAGGGAAGCCTACCTTCTATCTGCATGGCTGTAATGGCTGGACTCTATTAAGCCACATTTGAGTAACATGACACAGTCTCCCTACCCCAGGTGATTGACAAAGGATGCCTGGGCACCTGACCAAGGAGGCCCTTTAAATACTTGCAATAAAGACCACAAAATTCCAGTTTTATCTGGCCATTCTTCTAAACAAAGAAGAGACAAACTCAGAAGGTTTTAGTTGGTGACATTTTTTTCAACGAGGCAGTTGAATCATAGAGAAAGCAGTGTTGCAGTTAGAATACAGACAAAAGAGAGGATTTGGGGGGTTTCCTGGACTAGAGCTTCCCACTTCCTCATTCTTGAGGCCAAGTTGCGTTCCTGCCCTGAGCTCAGTAAGATACTCTAGTATCCACATAATCAATTATTATTATCTGCTTTATTTAGCTTGAGTTAGTTTCTGTTACAACCAAAAGCAATGCTGATTAATGCATGATATTTGAAAATGATTTGCAAATCACATATAATAGGTTGGTCTTCCCTTGTGGCACAGCTGGTAAAGAATCCACCTGCAATGCATGAGACCTGGGTTTGATCCCTGGGTTGGAAGATCCCCTGGAGAATGGAAAGGCTACCTACTCCAGTATTCTGGCCTGGGGAATTCCATGGACTTTGTAGTACATGGGGTTGCAAAGAGTCAGACATGACTGAGTGACTTTCACTTTATAATAGATAATTACCAAGTAACTTTTTTTTTTCTAAAAAGCTATTTTGGCTGTGCCTCATGGCATGAGGGATCTTAGTTCCCTGATCAGGGATCAAACCCATGCCCCTGCAGTGGAAGTACAGAGTCCTAACCACTGGACTGCTAATGAAGTCCCTGAGTAGATTCTTCTTTTTGATGGTGTTCCATAGTCTCCTCTTACACTTGAGCCCTAATGGCAGCAGAAATGTGTTAAGATTCTGAGGTGAATCAACACCATCACCTCCACTTCCACCCCCAGTATACACAGAGGCATCCTTTGTTACTGGCGGTGACCATATATCCAGTGTACTGTATCAAGCTGATAAAGCTGTTTTCTGGGCAAGAAAGGAACTAAGCCTCTTGTAGTAGCAAACTTAGATTCAATCAGGGAAGTAAGAAGGCATAGACCCTGAGAATGACAGCTTCAACACAAAGTTTCCTAGAGCAAGAATTTTTTTTTGTTTTTTTTCAGTGAGGGTGCTGGCACTAGTGGTCTAGAGACCAGTGAAGCCAGGTGATGCTATTTCATAGCATTGCTTTTAGAATCATTTGCGGCCAGAACGTGCAGGGATACAGGACTGTGCCTCACATGTAACACTGGTATGAGGTCCCTTTTGGTTTTGCTCATGATACTTCTTAACGTGACCTCAAGCCAAGATAAAATGAGATAGATGTGCTGCATGGTTAGATGCAAAGATTTGTAAGTTGAGCTCTTTTCCTTTAATTTCATATTCAACTTTTAAAAACTTTAAAAGAGATTCAAACACAAAGGATGCATTCAGGTTTTCTACCCTTGTAGGGAAGTTGAAAGTACGCGTACACCAGTATTCTGGCTGTTTGCTAACTGCAGAGAGTGCAGTTGAGAGCACCAGAACCTTTCCCTACACCTCCCAGTGAAAAGTCAGGAAATGAGGTTAATTGCAGGCACCCATATTGGAAATAATTTTGGAATCAGAAAGTGGTGAACAACCTTGTCCTTTATGAGGAAGGTGTAGCTCTGTGTGGCAAATGTCACAGCTGGCATGACATGCCATGGAAGATGCTATTTCTCTCTCACCCGTTCTTTTAGGTGAAAACTCAAGTGTCTTGTCCACAGCTGACTAGATCCGTCTCCCATCCCTGGGAAACGGGAGGAGGGTCTTGAACACACCGCCTTGAATCCTGTGTTGTTTTTAAGATTTTTTTTTTGGGTGTGAACCACTTTTAAAGTCTTCATTGAGTTTGTTACAGTATTGCTTCTGCTTTATTGTTTGGTTTTTTGGCCTAGAGGCATGTGGGATCTTAGCTACCCTACCAGGGCTTGGACCTGCACTCCTCGCATTGAAAGATGAAGTCTTAACGACTGGACCACCAAGGAAGTCCCACTGTGGTTGTTTCTAGAATGTGGCAGAAATGGATATGCCTGAAAAATGGGTGGTAGAGTAACATGATTTAAGCCATCTCCTGCTGAGAGGTGGCCAGCTAGCAAACAAACAGGGTGGTCAAGCAGAATCCTGGTCAGAGTTGAAGTGGGTGACACAGATGAGAACCACCAGGATTCCCTTAGTTGCCAGTTTACTGGGAGAGCATCCCACCATTCCTAATGGGGTTTGCAGAGGAGACTTGCTCCTCTCCAAGTTTACTCTCACCCCTCCCCCAGACTCATTGATTTTAATAGCTTTAAAATATTCTGGAAAATAAATGACCAAAGGATTTTTCTCTCCCCAAAGTTCTCTGCTAGGGCATGTTCTCTTTTACATTTTTGTTATTAATTTTCATTCTATAAGAGTTTGGTGACATGCCAATTTGGAAACACCCAACAGAAAGATTTATGGCATTGCAAATTATACACAATTAAATTGCAATTCAATGACTTAAGAATGTTCTAAAGCTAAAAAAATTATATTCTTTGGTTGATCTGCACATAAAACAAAGAGCAGAAAGGGGCACAGTGTTAGTGGTCCACATATAGTATTGAATCCCAAGATAAGTTGTAATGCTCTTGTGTTGATTTCTTTGTAGTATATTAGTTGCTCAGACATCTCCATCTCTTTGCGACCCCATGGACTGCCAGGCTACCCTGTCCATGGAATTCTCTTTACTGGAGTGGGTAGCTATTTCCTTTTCCAGGGGATCTTCCTGTCCCAGGGATTGAACCTGAGTCTCCTGCATTGAGGTGGACTCTCTACCATCTGAGCCAACAGGAAAGCCAGGAAGATTTCTTTGTGAGGTAATGAGTATTACACACTTCAAGGAGTGTACACTCTGGAATTAGATTTGGGTGTGGATCCTGGCTCTACCACAGCAAGAGCGTCATGTTGGGCAACTTAAATAACCTCTTAAAACCTCAGTTTCTTTTTTGGTAAATTGAGAGTAAAAACCCACCTTACAGAGTTGTTATGAGAATGAAGTAAAATACTAAAGGGCTGGAGTTGCTCTAAGCCAAGTAAGCATGACTGCTTCATGCCTTATGCCCACTCCCACTTGTCCTGCAGGTTACATTTGCAACTAGCATACACTACATTGTTTTGATGCCTTCCCCCCATTATTTAGTTCTTAACTGATTTTTTCTTTAGAGGAGGCATTATAAAACAAGGACAACAGAACCCGACAAAAACAATCCCATAAGAATAAGTTGATTAATTACTGCTGATTATTCATTATGAATTCATAACTCATAATGTTAGGGCTTCCCAGGTAGCACTAGTGGTAAAGAATCCATCTGCCAGTTCAGGAGATGCAAGAGTCACAGTTTTAATCCCTGGGTCAGGAACATCCTCTGAAGTAGCAAATGGCAATCTACTCCAGTATTCTTGCCTGGAAAATTCCACGGACAGAGGAGCCTGGTGGGAAGAGTAGGACTAAGCGACTGAAAGCCAAAGCCAAGCCGCATTCATAATATTGATTGTGACACTTGACACTGGTAGGTAAGGTTTCTGATTAATTGATTGTTTGCTAAATACTTTAAAATTTCAATCTTTCCTTTAAAGGGAGCAACCACCATTGCCAAGCAAGGAATTAAAACTTCCTTAGAAGAATGTCATTGTATATGGAAGGGTTCCATGGTTTGTTCCAGAGAATGGACAGAAGTTGAAAATCATAGAGAAAGTAATTGCAACTCAATTTAAAGAACTGTTTACTAATGTCTTGGAATTTCAGGACCATGTTCCATTCTGGACAAGAATTGCAAAGGCCTGGCTTTGTCTTAGGTAAACGTAAGATGTGAAGGACGTGGATATAAAACAAGTGGATCATGTGCTGCCTCTGCTTGTGAATCAAGAAGTCAGCATTCAAAATTTAACTGCTTGTCAAATCAGGTAGCCAAGATTCAAGAAAAAGTATCCTAAAAAAAATGTCTGGGCACTTCTACTGAGTGTTTTTTATGAGCAACCCCAGATAATTTACTCAGGGCCCTGCTGGGTGACCACCTGGGCATCTAGCCTAGGTGGCAAGTACTGGCCAATTTTAGGACATTCTCTATTTGCCATCAGATGGATTTTAGGGGCCCAGTGGAGTCTCACCGTAGAAGTATCCCTGTCTCTTAAGACTGAGGGGGTGGAATGGAGGGAGGGGAAAGGAAAGGCTTACTGAACTGACTTTTCTGGTCATCTTTAATCTTCCACCTGCTGTAAAAGACCTGCTATTAATGAAAACTGACAGTCAGTCTCATTCAGTTTGGGAAGGAAATTTGAAATGCTAGAGACTTTGGAAAGTTGTATATCTATTAACTTGGACTTGCCTAGAACCATTAAGAAAGGTAGTAGAAGTTTCTGTCCTTGCAGAGATTTTGTGAAGGACTGATGCGGAAGGTGTGAGGGTGGGCAGGTCAGTTCTATGTTATTTTATTTTTAAGACAAGGTGGAATGAATTCTGGTTTTAGGGGTAGGGAAGTTCGGGACTAGAAGGTTTTACCATGTGATTCTGTTGTAGAACCTCTACTTGGCATAGCTGTTAGAATCTCAATCCGGCCTCTGGTTGAAATCTATATACTTTCTCCAGTCCTACTTTCACAAAGTGGTTGATCAGAACCCTTACCTTCCAGCCTCCTGTTTAGCTGCTCAGAAGGAAGCTGCAGAAACACCTTGGATTTAATCATGGCAAATGATGTGTTTACCTCAGAACATTTTAAGTTAATGAAAAACCTGGAAAATATCAATTTAGTCATAATGCAAAGTCCAGAAAGCAGTAAATAATTCTAGCACATTCCTCTGTCCGTGAAACACAAAACTAGCTTTGTTTTATTTTTCCTATCTAAATCTATTTTCTGTTTTAAATCTCAGTGGGATATATTTTCAGCTTTGAAAGGCTCATTAAATCATTGATCCCTAAATTAGGTTCTTTCCAATGGGTTTGAAAAACACAGGCACCCGTAAGTTCAACTAATTCATACTGTCTTGAGTTGTCTGGGAGAACACATTCATGTTCAGACAGAGAGACTTGGTCAAACTACTGATTCATTACAAGCAAAAACATTTTAGTTTATCAGTGTATATACTTGGAGGAATTTATACATATCAATATTGGTCTCAATCCATATTTATTTTATGGTCTTCACTTTATGGTTGACAGATTAAACACTTTATTTGCATGCTTTAAAAGGTCTATAAAGAACGATTAATGCTCAAAGTATTGCTGTTTGGGGCATGGCTTGGGTGGAAGGAAGAAGTGTTTAGAGATCAGCATGGTAAGGCGTAGCTTCCTGAGACTACACTGCAATGGAGGTATAAGGAATCCACCCATTATTCAGCCAAAACTTGCTGAGTCCCTGCTATGTACCAAGACTTGTTTTCGTTACTACAGATACCATTATCTACCTCATGGGCTTAACGATTTTGTCCATTGCTCACAATTGTTAGGGAGAGCTTATAAGAGCTGTGTAAAGAGAAATATGAACAGAGGAGCCTGACAGGCTACAGTCCATGGAGTCTCAAAGAGTTGGACACACCTGAAGTGACTTGAGACGCATGTAAGGGAAATATGAAGTCAGATTATGGTATTGATTGAATTGGGACCTATCCTAGCACCATTCAAGCTGGGTCAGCCTAACCTTCTCTTATTTGTGGGCTCCTAGGGGTCAGTTTTCCAGGAAGCTATGTAGACTTTGTGATCAAGAAGCCAGTGATAAGTCCTCAGATCGTGGGTTAATTCAAGAGCAATTTTTATGTGTTATGTCATAAATGCCTTGGCAGAAATTCAGATTAAGCTGGTAAAATAAAACTAGCAAGAAAACTTTCTGTGACCAGGAGAATAAAATTCATTTTTATCCTATTGCATATTGTATAAAAAGTTAGTGATTCAAAAGTGGCTAGCATTATCGAGTTCTTACTATGTACCAGGAGCTGTACTAAGTATATATGAATCCTATATATGCATCCTGTCCCTTAATCTCATTGTCAGCCTTACGAGCTGCATACTCTTATCATCTCAGTTTTACTGTTAGGGAATTGAGGCTCAGAGAGGCTAACCAACTTGTTCAGCATTGTGTGGCTACTGAATGGGAGGGAAGGCAGTGGACTTGAATCACAGTCTCTGTTCAAAGCTCATGCTCTCACCTGGTCATGGTCAGCTTGATTTAGCTCCTGGTATAAACCAGCATCCACCACTCTTCCCGTCTCTCCAAGCCATTAACGGTCCTAGTATCTTCTCCAGCCAGAACCTGGGAATCACCTTGACCTCTTTTCTTCCTCTCTTTGACTTCTCCCCTCACCCATCAGTCTTTAGGTATTGATAGTTTTAATTCCTAGTATTTCTTGAATATGCCTACAGTCATCATTTTTTACCTGGACAAAGCAATACTTTGAGCATTAATTGTTCTTTATAGACCTTTTAAAGCATGCAAATAAAGTGTTTAATCTGTCACCCATAAGGTGGTAGTTGTAGTTGTCCAGGTAAAAAATTACCTGGTAATTTCCTAACCAGCATCTCTCTCTTCCAATCCGCCTTTACAGCTGCCAACAACACTAAACAACAAAGATGTTCACGCTGCATCTCTGCTTAAAAACCCTCAGTGACTTTTTGACCCCCGCTCACTCCTCTCTCTCTCAGTCTGTGCTTCAGAGACCTTGAACTAGTTGCACTTGGCTGATTGTGCTGTTGCTTCTATGCCTCCATCTATCCTTTTCTCTATGACCAGGCTCCTCGTGGTTTTCTGTTCAGGAAATTGGCTCTAATGTCTCCTCTGGGAGTCTTTCGTTTGTCTTTGTGATAACAGTCATCACCACTTTGAGTTGCAATTTAATACCCACCTGTTTTCTCCCACGACACGGTGAATATTTCAAGACAGAGTAATGCAAACTATCAGATAGACAGTGTAATAGCAGAAACTGTCCACAGCAAAAGGAGCACCAATAACAAGCATCATACAGTACCCTAAGGCCCACCAGAAGTCCTGCTCAGGGTCATCAGAAGAGAAGCTTGTACATATAGGGATCCATGACCTGGGCACCAGTTTTCCTGCTGTGATCAGCACATGTACCAAATGTTGGCCCTCTCAGCATGATCCCTCTATACTTCTCTACTGGAATGTACTCATTTAAACTTCCCACTCATGGCGTCAACTTTGCTGCTCCTTAAGTTTGCAGCAGAGTAGGTTTTGCCAGATCTGTTGTCCATCCTTACTAACTGGGCATAGTCCCTTTGCCCCTGCACTTGCAGAAATGTCATAGGAACATGGTCTGTTTTTGCCTCAAAATAATCTTAAATGACAAGAAAACCTATATCTACGTCCTTTGGAGTGGGATTGCAAGTATTCAGCCAATTGAGGATACATTTTTAACTTTAAAACAAAAGCATATGAGAAGGCTGCAGAGAGATGAGTGTCTAGGATACAATACTGAACAGTAGGAGAGAGGCTGAGATGAGAGTGAGAGAGAGGAGAATTTCATCTGGTTCCTGCCTATTGCCAGTTGTGTGATGCTGAACAGATTGTTTAATGTCTCTGAACAACACCCTCTGCATGCATAAAATGGGATAGTGTAAGACCCACGTGAATGTATAACGCTGTAAGTCACTTCAGAAGCGTGGCATATGAGCAGAACTCAATTAATGGGGGTATTATGTAACAGATGAATCTATTGTGTTGTGTTTAGTCATTAAGTCATGTCTGATTCTTTTGAGGCCCCAAGGACTGTAGCCTGCCAGGCTCCTCTGTCCATGGGATTTCCCAGGCAAGAATGGAGTAGGTTGCCATTTCCTTCTCCAGGGAATCTTCCTGACCCAAGGATCAAACCGCTGTCTGTCAGCAGGCAGATTCTTTACCACAGAGCCACCAGGGAAGACCAAGTGGACTTATAATAAATGCAAATACATTTTCTTATTTAAATTGCAGTCTGAATGATTGCCCTTGGTTAAGATAATCTCTCAACTGATAGATTTTTCACCAAAAGACCCTTAAATCAACCAAACAGCAGACTTGAACTGTAGTGAAGATTAATTCTGAACAAATGAATCCAACTCTAATATGACCTTAAAGGCAGGATTGACTCCTTTGCTGCAGCTATTCTAGGTCTACCTTGAAGCCACCAATACTACATATGCTCAGTGTCCAGACCAGGGAGGGTTGGATCCCTACAAAATATCACCCCTGGGGCAAAGAGTGCCATGATTAACCCAGCTCCTAGCACCAGGGATCTTTTACTGGTCACAAGATTGAGCCTTTAGCAGCTGTTCCAGGAGCCAGTATAAACAGACCTGGAGGACTTATGTGTTGCTCCCTCAGTCTCTGACATAACCACTTGGAGAACAAGACAGACATGATTATCAATTGGTCTTCAAATTTAAGGAGTACCCCTTATGGGGAAATAGAGCTCTGAGTTTGACAACCTTCACTAGAGCTCCCAAGTAAATTAGCATGGCTGTTCTTATTTTATAGGCAGAAAACCCAAGGCACCAAGGGATTAAATAATTTGTATTGGAACGAGATTTTACTAACTCCATAGAAAATTGACCTAAAACTTAAATATGGATAAACCACATCCTTTATTTAAACAATATTTTATAGTCTATGATGAAAGAATACTTAGAGATGGAATTTCCGGATTGGCTATTCATGAACTTACAGAAAAATTATGCAACTTTCTATTCATTCAGCAAACAGTTATTCAGCACATACTGAGTGGTGAGCACTATGATGGGTATTGGGGGGACAAGCTCATAGCAGACTATTACCCTCCTCAAGGAGGAGACACACATGTAAAGAAATAGAACAAAATGGTAGAGACACTGTGCTAGTGACAAAAATCTTTATACATTACAGCAAGGGCCCAAATAGGACGCATGTCTTGAAAGATGACTCTGTTTGTTTTGCCCTGGGTAGGCTTGGCAACAGGAAGAATGCTACGAACCCTAAAAGAGTGGTGGTACTTGCCAAGTTTAAACCCACAAATTGGTGAATATAATATATGTCTCAGAGCTAGAAGTCATGAGTGCATGTGCACAGGGAATGCTACCATTTATGTTCAGGATCTGAATTGAGATGTTAATTATTTTCTAAATCCTAAAAAACTAGACTTTTGAGTCTCCTATAATTTGATTTTAAATAATAATTTCTTGCTAATAGCTATCTTGCCAAAGTAGAGACTTACCATGGGAAAGGCCCAAAGAAGGAGTCCCAGGCCTTGCCAAATTAAATACAGCTTTCAACTCACTTACGTGCCCTCTTCTTGAAACATTGCCTTGCGTTGACTTTGACAGCATCCCATTTGCCTGCCTCCCCTCTTAACTTACCAGCACTCCTTCCTAGCTTCCTTTACTGACCCAGCATCCTCTTTCTTCGATGAAATATTTTTTTCCCATTTTCTCACTATGCTCTCCCCATAGGTAATTCCATATTGTGCCATGGCTTCTGTTACAGGGTAAATGTCAATCACTTTCACCTGTCTTCAGTTTAGATCTTTCCACTATCATCCAGACACAGATGTCCAACTTTAAGCTTGATATATCACTTGGACTCCTCTGTCAAAACTCAGGTAGGATGGAAACTCATGCGTTTCCCCTCAAACTTCCTCCCCGTCAGGTGTTTTCTACCTTGGTAGAAAGTCTCTCCACCTAATTCAGGGATTCTCTAACCTGACTTCACAGTTGAAACATCTGAGCGACATCGAAACCATACCTGTGCCCGGGCAGTACGGTGTTAATGTCTTGGCAAACATACTTCCTTCTCACCAGTTCAGACTCAAATCCAATACTCCTGGCAGCAGGGGAAATCCTCTCTATGATTAATTACTTGTTTGAATAATAAGTAACTTTACTGTTCAACTGTTAGTTCCATGAGAGCAAATGCATGCCTCTTTCATTCAGTGTGCTCAGTCACTCAGTCATATCTGACTCTCTGAGATCCCATGGACTGTAGCCTGCCAGGCTCCTCTGTCTATGGAATTTTCCAAGAAAGAATACTGGAGTGCATTTCCATTTCCAATTCCAGGGTATCTTCCCGACCCAGGAATCAAACCCACGTCTCTTGTGTCTCCTGCATTGGCAGGCAGAGGTTTTTTATTTTTTTTATTTTTAAACTTTACAATATTGTATTGGTTTTGCCAAATATTGAAATGAATCTGCCACAGGTATACATGTGTTCCCCATCCTGAACCCTCCTCCCTCCTCCCTCCCCATACCCTCCCTCTGGGTCGTCCCAGTGCACCAGCCCCAAGCATCCAGTATCGTGCATCGAACCTGGACTGGCGACTCGTTTCATACATGATATTGTACATGTTTAAATGCCATTCTTCTAAATCTTCCCACCCTCTCCCTCTCCCACAGAGTCCATAAGACTGTTCTATACATCAGTGTCTCTTTTGCTGTCTCGTATACAGGGTTATTGTTACCATCTTTCTAAATTCCATATATATGCGTTAGTATACTATATTGGTGTTTTTCTTTCTGGCTTACTTCACTCTGTATAATAGGCTCCAGTTTCATCCACCTCATTAGAACTGTTTCAAATGTATTCTTTTTAATGGCTGAGTAATACTCCAGGCAGAGTTTTTATCACTGCACCACTTGGGAAGCCCTTCATTCCGTCATCATTCAAGTTTCATTCAATGCAGTCTCAGTTTTCTAGCACAAAGAAAGTCATCATTCATTGATGGATGGATGGATGGATGAATGACTAGTCTTGGAGACGTCCACTGAAATAAAGGTCAGATTAAGGATACAGATGTCAATATAAGGTTTGTGGATCCATTCAATCAAATGTCACTGTGCTGACTCAGCAGAGGGCCCTGAGATGGAGATATGTGATATGTGAAAGCCTAGCCACACACCTTGGTGACGTCAGGGAGTTCTTTAATATTCTCTCATCAGGAGATGTTTCTCTGGCATTTTTCAACTCCTTTTCTCTGATAGGTAAACTTTCTGTCCTAAAGTACCCCAGGATGAAGTACTTACTGTGGGCTGTTTTATTTTATGATCTGACATCGGAATGGAAAGGGAGACTATGCTTTTTAAACTCCTTAAAATGCAGTTCTATTGAAAATAGCTGTTGAGACCCACCCACAAAGTAAGCTGTTGAGTGATAAGAGAGATGGTAGAGTTATAAAACATGATATGGTATTCTATCTAGAAATATTGTGCAATGTGAATATCAATTTATTCCTTAAGAATGTAACCAAAATGTATATAATCCTCTGTGACTTTTGCTTTATAATTTAATTCACTAAAGTTTTCGATGTCTGCATGTAGCCATTTGATTCAGTGATATTGAGCTGGAAATATTTTGATGTATTCTAAAAAGTAAACCCTAAAATTATATCCATTTAAATTATGAATAATACATGAATCAGATTTATCTCCTCTTTGAACTAAACTTCATCTTCAACCTATACTACCTGGGGTAGTAGATTCATGCTGGTCTTCTGACTTCAAAATTAAAGTTTATTTATGCAGAATAATATATTCTATATTTAAATAATGCAGAAAGAGGAAAATTCTCCATGATCAAGTTTAAGGTTGGGGGTGGAGTATAAGTCAGGGTCAAGGCAGATTCATTGCAAAATGTTGAAGTATAAACTTCAAGCTCTGGGAGGGTACTTGTAATATGTAGATATAGTCATTTTATTTTAACTTCAGTTGATGCAACACCCTGATGCTGGGAAAGATTGAAGGTAGGAGGAGAAGGAGATGACAGAGGATGAGATGGTTGGATGGCATCACCAACTCAATGGACATGGGTTTGGGTAAACTCCAGGAGTTGGTGATGGACAGGGAGGCCTGGCGTGCTGCAGTCCACGGGGTCACAAAGAGTCAGACACAACTGAGTGACTGAACTGAATTGACCTGAACTAATGAAGGCTGCATTCTTTTTTGTCCTACCTCCTGCTTTTTCTCATGTTGGAGTTATCACAGGCCTTTTGGAGAACAGGCTAAAGAAAAGTTGAGTTGGAGATCCTTTTATGTTTAGGTCAGAGAGCTATTTTTACATTATTTGCAGTTATATCCATGTAGGGCTGTTCAGCTAACTGATTTGGTGTAGAAATTACTTCTAGGTTCACTCCTATCATCCATTCATCTATTGCTTTGAGTCACCAACATTGTGACACAAAAGTGTAAGGCCAGAATTTGCATAGAAACAGGAAAATGAGCTATAGCTCCTAGCACTGAAAGGATGTGGGTGGTGAAGAGGAAACATGGTTTGAAATACATGGAACCAAAAGCCAGTCTGTGGAAAATTCTTCCAGTCATCTAGCATGCAAAATTGAAAGTGAATCATTTAGTTTTCATCAAAGCTTCATCAAAACAGAAGTTCTTTGCTGCCAGTAATGTATTTGAAACGTTTAGAAATATTTTGAAAATCTCTCAAAAGGGAATTTTTATCAGAATTACTGTATTTGTAGGACACATGTACGCAGTGGTACACAAAATTTGCAGTACTGTATATCTTTGTGAAGTTACATGTTTTGTGTATCTCAACATATCACTGAATTACATAGATATATTGGGGAAATATTTACATTTCTAACTTACTTAAAATGAAACACTGATATCAGCAACAATTACATTGTTGTAATGTATCATTACAAGTTTCACTGAAGAGTTACTAAGTTCTGTTCATTCAAGGAGCTTTTAAGATTGTTCACTGCACAAAAAAACCTTAAGATGCCCTGAAATTTTACACTCATATATGAAAGAAACTTGGTGGAAGTTTTCCTATATTTGACAACAAACCTAAGAATGTATGTGTATTTTCCAGTAGTAAACTGTGATGCCAAACCATCAGTAACTATCAGCAACTTTTCTAAAAAGTCAAAAATTAAAAACAAATTTAGATCAATGATGCTGGAAGAATTATTTTTCTGTTCTCTTTGTGTGTCACTCAGTTGTGTCTGACTCTTTGAGACCTCATGGACTGTAGCCCACCAGACTCCTCTATCTATAGGATTTTCCAGGCAAGAATACTGGTGTGGGTTGCCATTTCCTTCTCCAGGGGATCTTCCCAACCCAGGGATCGAACTCGTATCTCTTGTGTCTTCTGCATTGGCAGGCAGGTTCTTTACCACTACCACCGGTGCCACCTGGGAAGCTTGTTCTCTCTAAGGACTGATATTGCAAAGTCATTGGCATATAAAGGGATGATCAAGAAGTATATATTCAAAAAAGATAGGAAGGGGTTCCATAGAGGTCTGTTAAGTAGTTAAGAAAAAATTGTTATTTTTCTGCTTTTATTTTAATTTTGCCTTTGCAGCTTTCCCAAATTTGTAATTTGCTATATGTTTTTAACTCATTCTAAACAACACTAATTTTCATAACACGTTTATTCTTTTTCCTTCATATGTAAGACGTAGGCCCAATAATACCTGAATCCAATGCTAGTAGGAATATTGCTTTTATGTTTTTGAAAAGATGGTGATTTTACATGTTAACAAGGTGGTCTGACATCAAATGGCTGCATCAAAGTGTTGGGTCCAAACGCCCAGCTTTGAACCAAGCCCATCCCAGGGACAGTGGAGCCTGGTGGGCTGCCGTCTCTGGGGTTGCACAGAGTCGGACATGACTGGAGTGACTTAGCAGCAGCAGCAGCAGTAGCATCCCAGGGTGGGGCTGAGCGCTGCTGGCTCAGGTCTCACACATGCAAATTAGGGCTTTGGTATCATCTCCAAGTGAGGTTGTACCTACAGTCAGCAGGACATGCTGGACGGAAAGCAGATTTTCATCACATACCTTTAATCCTTGTGACCTACAATCAGACCACATGCCCTGGGATGCATTTTGAATTGATACTAAAAAAGAATTATCTGTGCCTAGTATAATTATAATGCATTGGATTTTTTTTCCTGATAAAGACATTGATTTGTTCAACCTAAAACATTTAAAATGGGCCACAGTTTGTGTAACTCTGCCTTGACCTTGGGAAGGTTCTGCCACACACCTCTGATCCTGGCTCTTGGGCTATGAAAGCTGTGCTGGACTTTTTTTTTTCCCTTGGTGTCTGGCACATAGTA
Source organism: Bos indicus x Bos taurus (assembly GCF_003369695.1). Classification (NCBI taxonomy): domain Eukaryota; kingdom Metazoa; phylum Chordata; class Mammalia; order Artiodactyla; family Bovidae; genus Bos; species Bos indicus x Bos taurus. The sequence continues at coordinate 60,232,090 of NC_040085.1, read as the reverse complement.
AGCCTTCAAATATTTTTTGCTTCCCTTCTTTCATTATTGTTTTTCTTGGGGTACTTTTTTTTTTGTGTCTGTCAGGTATGAGGAAATTTTTAAGAAAAGAAAACATATCTGCCACATTCCAATTGTATTACCAAATGACTGCCTTTATTAAGCTGTCTAGGGTGACAGAGTCCAGCTCTATGACAGCATAGCACCTAGAAACTGTCTTTACAGCTGGTGTAATTTTTCACTGTTTCACACAGGACTGGAAGTAAGCTAATTAACTATGACAACCAGAATGAACCATGCTTATCTAGATGAAGACCTACATTTAACTGAAAGATGATGTATTTGAACTCTAGTCTTCATCTTGTGGACAGAATAATAGCAATTAATAATAATAGTATTGATAATAACACACAATGTCTCTGCTTTTGAATATGCTATCTAGGTTGGTCATAACTTTCCTTCTAAGGAGTAAGCGTCTTTTAATTTCATGGCTGCAATCACCATCTGCAGTGATTTTGGAGCCCAGAAAAATAAAGTCTGACACTGTTTCCACTGTTTCCCCATCTATTTCCCATGAAGTGATGGGACCAGATGCCGTGATCTTAGTTTTCTGACTGTTAAGCTTTAAGCCAACTTTTTTACTCTCCTCTTTCACTTTCATCAAGAGGCTTTTGAGTTCCTCTTCACTTTCTGCCATAAGGGTGGTGTCATCTGCATATCTGAGGTTATTGATATTTCTCCCGGCAATCTTGATTCCATCTTGTGCTTCCTCCAGCCCAGCATTTCTCATAATGTACTCTGCATATAAGTTAAATAAACAGGGTGACAATATACAGCCTTGACATACTCTTTCCTATTTGGAACCAGTCTGTTGTTCCATGTCCAGTTCTAACTGTTGCTTCCTGATCTGCATACAGGTTTCTCAAGAGGCAGGTCAGGTGGTCTGGTATTCCCATCTCTTTCAGAATTTCCCACAGTTTATTGTGATCCACACAGTCAAAGGCTTTGGCATAGTCAATAAAGCAGAATAGATGTTTTTCTGGAACTCTCTTGCTTTTTCCATGATCCAGCGAATGTTGGCAATTTGATCTACATTCATAGCCTTATGAAATTCTAAGCACTTAAAATGATGGGTACGACCTTTTACCCATGTCTTAGAACAATGCTGTGTGGGAGGTTAAGAGATTGTCCCAATATATCTTGGGCAGTGAGTGGAGATCCACGACTATATGGTTTCTGTGACTCTTGGATTTCTTATGACATTTAGATTAATGGTATTCAAGAATAGCACTTGCTGTGTTGATAGCCTCCTGCTCTCTCCTTAAACTCCAAGATGGAAGCCACTGTAGGAAAAACTTGGATGTTGTACAAAATGTTATCACTCTAGAAAGTCTCTGGTGGCCTCTGGGGATATAAATAGAAGGAAAAGACAGAACAACTAAGAAGGAAGTGAAGACGCTAAAGTAAGAAAGAGCTTGGCATTTGGAAGAAAATGAAAGCAGGAGGGTGGTGAGCCACAGGAAGGAAGGTAGGTAGGAATTACCGATGGCTTCCCCAAAGATAGTAAACACTTGCCTATGTGCCTGATACTATTTTAACCTTCACATCAGTTCTGTGAGGTGAAACATTTTACTAATCACAGTTGCCAGATGACAAAGTTGAGGCACATGGAGCTTAAGCAGTTTGCTGGTTGAACTCATGCATTCTGACTCCTGAGTCTGCTACCCTATGTGATGGAGTCAGTTTATTATGGAGCGTCCATGTGGGATGTCTTGGATCAGTTGGGTTTAAAGCCTGAAATATAGACTTAAGGTTGGGATTGAATATACAGGTGTACCCGTGTCATGTAGGCCGGAATTAATGATTTTTCATCACTTTTTTGGTCTGTTTTACACCAGAAGATTTGAGGAGGATGTTGTTTCTGTTTGTTCTTCCAATTCAGATAAACGTCCCTCTGTGTTGTAGTACATGGTTTTAAAGTCTCCTGGTCTTCCATAGATTTCCTTGTGACCAGATGTATTGAAATCACAATACCATTTCATTTATTTTATTAAAATTTTTTAAAAATTAAATTACTACTATTGTTGAGATAGTACTGCTGCTGCTGCTGCTGCTAAGTCGCTTCAGTCGTGTCCGACTCTATGAGACCCCATAGACGGCAGCCCACAAGGCTTCCCCGTCCCTGGGATTCTCCAGGCAAGAACACTGGAATGGGTTGCCATTTCGTTCTCCAGCGCATGAAAGTGAAAAGTAAAAGTGAAGTCGCTCAGTCGTGTCCGACCCTAGCGACCCCATGGACTGTAGCCTACCAGGCTCCTCCTTCCATGGGATTTTCTAGGCAAAAGTACTGGAGTGGGGTGCCATCGCCTTCTCCGTGAGATAGTACTAAATACTATAATAATAATAGTAGTAAAATAGTATCAAAATACTATAATTACTAATTATCATTTAAAAAGCATATATAAAATAAAGCAAAATGCATATGGATTCCTAAAAAATCCTTGTATAATATCAACATTTCTTTATCCTGGTTTCATTCATTTCTGAAAAGAATCTTTTCATCTTTTCTTGAGTTTTAGTAATTATATGTAAAAATGACTTACAGGTATATTCCTAATGTTAGTGTACCAAAACTTCATTGGTAGCCTAGTTTTAAAATTCTTGCTTTAACTCGTTGGCGAAAAATACCAAAGTTTATCACGAAATAAAAGGGAGACATTAGTCTAATATTGCCAAAGCACCTTTAGTTTAGCATTAAACTAGAGCAGCATGAGCAGCAATGAATGAGAGGTGGTTTCAGCTCTGGGTGGGTTTACAGTCCAAGGAAGCATTGAGAGTGTAAACAACTGACCTTAAGACAGTACGTACAAGGCTTCAAGGGGCACAGACAAAATGTGCTGGAGTCAATGACCAGAGGAAATGACCAGAGAGGAAAACACGTGTGGTCTATCCTGCATTAGCCAGTGGGAAACACCATGCTAAGTTGCTTCAGTTGTGTCCGACTCTGTGTGACCCCATAGACGGCAGCCCACCAGGCTCCCCCATCCCTGGGATTCTCCAGGCAAGAACACTGGAGTGGGTTGCCATTTCCTTCTCCAATGCATGAAAGTGAAAAGTGAAAGTGAAGTCACTCAGTTGTGTCCGACCCTCAGTTGTGTCCGACCCTCAGCAACCCCATGGACTGCAGCCTTCCAGGCTCCTCCGTTCATGGGATTTTCCAGGCAAGAGTATTGGAGGGAAACACCATACTGATACCCAATTCTTAATTTGTGTAAATAATACCACAGTAGGTAATACAGTCACTTAGAATGATTATACATGGAACTTATGTTGTGTAAAGTGAAAGTGAAGTCGCTCAGTCGTGTCCGACTCTTCGCGACCCCATGGACTGTAGCCCACCAGGCTCCTCCCTCCATGGGATTCTCCAGGCAAGAGTACTGGAGTGGGTTGCCATTTCCTTCTCCAGGGGATCTTCCCGACCCAGGGATCAAACCCGGGTCTCCTGCATTCCAGATAGACGCTTTAACCTCTGAGCCACCAGGGAATTATGTGTAAAGTCATTATGTTGTGTAAAGTCATTCCTAAATTTACAAGGTAAATATACCTGGAGTTTAAGGATTTGAACGAGATATGATGAAATTTCCCCACTGTGCTAATTTTCCATTTGCCATCCTAGCTATCTGAGTTCTTTATGTTGTCTCGGTCATTTCAACATATTTTCCTATGTGTATTCTGTTGTAGTTAAGTCCTTGTCCTTCAGATCTAAATAAGTCATTTCAAGTCATCCAGCTACAATTAGGCCTTGAATCTGACTCCTGGTTGGGAAGGATTAACTTAATAAATGGCTCGTGCCTCTCACTCTTCCCATATTTTATCTATTTTTATTTAATTTTGTGGTATCTACAGAAGTGCATGGAATTATATAATCTGTTAATTGCTTCTCATGAGGAAAATTAAAAGGAGGTAGTACTGCATCAGGTAAAATTATAAAATCCACTTATGGGGACAGAGACAATTTCTTTGCCTGAGGTTTTTTAGAGGGTTATTTTTTTGTATTAAAATGGAATTATATGCTTAAATCGTTTACACTTTTGTCCATCAGCATGGAGTCTTGATTATGAATTCAAGCACTATGAATTTTGTGCTGGCTATTTTCCCAACTCTCCTAACACGAGTAAAACGTTTGCTGATGATAATAAGTACAGATAGATTTCCTAAGCTTGTCTGACAAATAACTGAATTAACTTCCTAACACAACTGTTGAGGCAAAATCTAGATTTTAATGCCTCTTCCTGTTTAAAATTGTCCCCAATATATCCTACATTGTCCCAAATATGCCCTACATTGAAATGCTTTGTCCTTTTCGTTTTAGTCTCCTTGTCTCTTTTAAGAATGTCACCCCTCCCACATCTCCTTCCCCCACCACTTAGGAAATTAGCTTCTGATCTCATATTTAAATTTTTTTTCTGTTTTTCAGAGAGTGGGGTGCATGTTCCAGTTTTTCTCACCTGTATTGTGTCTAGTCTCACTTAGTTGTTGCTTTTCAGGCTCTGTCTCCTTAATATCGTTAGTCCTGCCTGTGGACTAAGGACCAATCTTCCTCCTCTCCCCCCAGTTCACACAGTCCACGTGTGCTCACACAATTAGTTCATGTTTAAGTGTAAGCTGGTGACAAGACTGATGGCCTTTGGGTTAAATGTGGCTCTTCTGAAGTGATGAAAATCCTAATTTAAACAAGCTCAGGCCAAAAAAAAAAAAATCATTGACTCACATACCTGAAAAGAGTAGGTAGGGCTGGAGATTTTGGCCTGGCAAGATACAGCGCTCCGTCACTTCACTCGTGTCCGACTCTTTATGACCTCATGGACTATAGCCCACCAGGTTCCCCTGTCTATGGGGGTTCTCCAGGCAAGAATACTGTAGTGGGTTGCCATGCCCTCCTCCTGGGGGTCTTTTTGACTCTAGGATTGAACCCACGTCTCTTATGTCTCCTGCATTGGCAGGTGGGTTCTTTACCACTAGGCAGGATCCAGAGGTGCAAATAATGCAGCTAACTTCCTCCATGAAGTGTGCTCTGGAAACTTTAGCCAATCCCAATAAGAGACCTTTTCTTTTCTGATATTCCGGTGCAGACTCTCCGACCAGCTCTTGATTGGACTAATTCAGATAACTTGCCACCCTTGAGCCAATAATTGTCACCAGAGCCATCGAATATGCTAATTGGGCAAGCATAGATCATGCATCCATTCTTGGAACCTGGGAATAGGGGTCAATCCTATCAGAAACACAAGGGTTTAAGTGGGGGAAAAGTGGTACCCAAATAAAAATCAGGGTGCTCGTATGGAAGAAGAAATGGATACACATATCTATTCTGATCTCCTTCCCAGGCAGACTATGATCCTTTCAGAGCTATGTTTTCTATACTTGGATTTTTAACCCAACTCACCTGTATCAAGAATACTGTAGAAGATGGTGTTTTCATTTAACACTAATAGCAAATCGTAACTGCAGAGTAACAGAACAGTGATTTAGATTTTTCCATATTTACAGATTGGGTAGGAAATATCTACCGTTTCTCTGCCTCTATGGTTACTAATAATAGCTTGGGATAATAGGAAAGATTCTTAGGAGAATAGAAGATAGAACTTCATTGGTGACCCCACATTCGTGAGCCCAGATATCCATGTGCACTCTGGTCTCAGAACTTAGCTTCACTCCAGGACATGTCTTATACTGTTCTGGCTCATCTCTGTCCATGGAAGGCATACTGGGTGCCTCACAGGTTGGATTCTGCCAGTGTGACTATCACAATTTGTTGCCTAATTTGTGTTGTCTGACTTACTAGCTGTGTGGCTTTCTAGCTGTGTGGCTTTGCCTGGGACCTGGGATCTGTAACCTCGTGGACATTCAGTTAAAGTGCTGCTGGTTACCAACTTCAAAGGGTGATCATAAGGGTCTTTTAAGTTAATGTAAAAGTGGAGTTGGCTGGACACATAGACAGTTGTCAGTAAGTGATAAAAACACGTCCTCAGGACCAGCTTCCTGCTTGGACTGCTGACTCTGCTTTTTTAGAAGTTTTCTCTATTTCATCTCATCTTTGCTTCTCCTTCACCCATTCACATTTGGTGAATTTCTTTTCTTATGAAAAGAACACTTATTGTGAGATTTGCCCTTGTATCAGAATTTTAGTTAAATACTATGTTATCATTGACTATCAGTGAATTCTTCATGAGTTTTTTATAATTTCTGTTGCATTTATTGAGTGCTCACTATATGCCTGAGCATCTAAGATTGTTAATCATTTGAACCTCACAACAAGACTATAGGCGGACATTTATTGTTTTCATTTGACAGATGGGAAAACTGAGGCTTAAGTTGTGCACAAGAAGAGGGCAATGTCACAAAGCTGTGGAGACAGTCCTGGAACTCAGGTCAGAATCAGTCTGACACCCTTGTTTTCATCCAGTGAGTGGCCCAGAAACTTCAGTATGCATGAAACCCCCCCTGCAGTGCACAAAGTACACATTTCTGAAGTTCACCCTCAAAGGTTCTGAAGTGATGACTCTGGAGTAGGTCACAGAAATATGCATTTATCACACATTCTCCAGGTGATTGTCCCACAGGTGGTCCACAAACCAGAAGTCTACAGGTGGACTTGAGATGACTGATTCCCTTCCTGTGCTTTCTCCCCTCCCCTCCCTTCTCTAGTGGAAGGAGAGGACTACAGTGCTACCTGAAGGTTCTGGCATCTGCCTTGCTGCCAGGCACATGGTTGCCCTCTCCTGGCTTCCTACTTTTGTAAACAGTTCCTTAACCCTTTGAGTATCCAAGCTATTCTGATCCCCTTTGAGCCATTAGCACTTGAATTTATGTTGAGAGCACGTGTGTTCAGCATGTTCATATGAGTTATCTGGCATGTACTCTACATATAACAGGAGCTCAGTGTTTATTCGGAGAAGGCAATGGCACCCCCACTCCAGTACTCTTGCCTGGAAAATCCCATGGACGGAGGAGCCTCGTAGGCTGCAGTCCATGGGGTTGCTAAGGGTCAGACATGACTGAGCGACTTCACTTTCACTTTTCACTTTCATGCATTGTAGAAGGAAATGGCAACCCACTCCAGTGTTCTTGCCTGGAGAAGCCCAGGGACGGGGGAGCCTGGTGGGCTGCCGTCTATGGGGTCGCACAGAGTCGGACACGACTGAAGTGACTCAGCAGCAGCAGCAGTGTTTATTGGTTACTTTTCTGTTGTGTAAATTTCCATTTAGTCTGCTTCCATTTGTATGCTCCATTTCCCTCAGCTAAGTTGTAAGATGCTTAAGAAAAGACATGGACTGCTCTTCCATTGCCTCTATATTACCTGAAATCTCTTCATACCCGCTCAGCAAAGAATGGTGACTCATTCATACATAACAGAAGATTCGTAGTACATGTTTATTGAGTTAATTAAGCATTCAAAGGTGTTAGTTACCACTATTCTTTCATAGATGATGAGATTTTCATGACAAAATCTTTTGAATATTTACACTTGGTTTTCCACCTTAAACATTCAAGGGGGAGGAAAGAATAACCCCATTTTAGTCTCAGAGGTAAAATATTTAACTACTCAACATTCTTTGTTTTGCATAAAGAAATGTTTAACCAAGATTCCTCAGGTTACAGTCAGATGGCCAAACTTTTAAAAACAAATGTGTGCATACAAATATGCAGGCAGCATTTACCTCAAAATGCAGATGCTTATGGATTATGTCTCTACTATTTCTTTATAGGAGCCCAGGTTTTTTTTCATAAAGCTTGGTCTGTCCTTTGGCATCAAAGTCCTTATTGGACACAACTGTTGAGATCCTCAAAATTCAGACATAGCACTAGGAGTTAGAAATAAAACTCTAAAATAAGATGCCCAATTTATAACATGGTGACTGTAGTTGAAAACACTGTATTACATAATTGAAATTAATAAAATTTGCTAAGAGAGTAGACCTTAAATGTTCTCACTAAAAAAGTGAATATGTGAGGTGATAAATGTATTAATTTGGGGGGATTCCTTTTGCAACATATATGTGTATCAAATCATCATTGTTTACTTTAAATATCTTACAATTTTATTTGTTGATTATACCCCAATAAAGCTGAAAATAACTAATAATAAGGTAAAACACAGGCTTCTTAGGCTAGTTATTGTTGTTGAGTCACTAAGTTGCATCCAGCTCTTTGTGACTTCATGAACTGCAGCACGCCAGGCTTCCCCGTCCTTCATCATCTCCTGGAGTTTGCTCAAACTCATATCCCTTGAGTCAGTGATGCCACCCAACCATCTTATCCTTTGTCATCCCCTTCTCCTCCCGCCCTCAGTCTTTCCAAGCATCAAGGTCTTTTCAAATGAGTTGACTTTTTGCATCAGGTGGCCAAAGTATTGGAACTTCAGCTTCAGCATCAGTCCTTCCAATGGACTATTCAGGGCTGATTTCCTTTTGGATTATTAGCTGGTTTGTTGTCCTTGCTGTCCAAGGGACTGTCAAGAGTCTTCTCCAGCATCACATTCTTAGACTAGAGAATGATTAGTTATATCAAAGTGAATATCATGAAATTGTAGCAGGGATGCTAATTAGCATGGGGATGAGTCATGTAATTTCAACTGGGGAGGCAGAAGACAGGGTCTAGAGCAGTGCTGGCCAGTAAAAATGGGATGTTAAGCCATGATACAAGTCATGTGTGTAATTAAAAATTTCTGGTAGCCATAATAAAAAAAAGTAAGGAGAAACAATTTGAATAACATTATTTAACCCAGTATCTCTAGAATATTATCATTTCAATATATAGTTGATATGAACGATAATATACTTCAAATTTGCTTTTGTGTATTGTTTTTGAAATCTGTATTGCGTTTGTGTTATTTACTTTTTTATTTTTTGGCCATGCCATATGGCGGCTTGCGGAATCTCAGTTCCCTAACCAGGCATTCAACCCAGGGTCATGGCAGTGAAAGCACAGAGTCTTGGCCATTGGACTGCCAGGGCACTCCCTTATTGTGTGTTTTATACTGACTGCACATTTCAAATGTTTTAATAGCTACAGTTGGTTAGTGGCTTCTGTATTGGACGGTATAGGATCCTCACTGATGAAAGGATCATGCCAAGTAGACTGGCCTGATCTATTTCCTAGAGAATGCTTCTCAAACTTTAATATGCATAGAATTCACCCAGGGATCTGATTAAAATGCATATACTGATTCACTAAGTCTAGGATTCTGGAGTAGGTCCAGGATTTTGTATTTCTAACAAGATTTAAGGTGTTCTTGATGCTTCTGGTCTGTGACCCACACTTTGAGTAGCCCCAGGTTAAATTAGGAGATTAACCGTGATGGAGAGAAAGAAAAACAAATAGTTTTAGGTGGGTCAATCAGAATATTATCAGCAGAGGGAAAATGTTTTACCTCACTAAGTTCCTTGGCCCATGAAATGAGAACTTCTATCAAAACTTCTGCTCTCCCCAAAAAGTAAAGAAGCCATTCTATCTGTGGCTTTCTCTCCTTCTAGCTTATGACTGAAATCTGCTGATGTGTGCTTCCGTGGGAGAAGAAGAGAGAGCAGATCTGTTGATAGAAGGTATTTTATGTCATGAAAGTAAAATGTCTTTTAATTCACATAGAATTCATTTAATGTATTTCAAAACATTTTATGGTTTTCTCCATAAAGTTCTTGAATATAATTTGGTTGATTTATTCCTATGCAGAATTTATCATTTTTGTTGATATAGTAAATCACATTTTAGAAAATAACATTTTTTTCTCCATTTGTTGCTGGTGTCTGAAAATACAGTTGATGTAGATTTCGTATCTAGAAAATCTACTAAGCTTTATAATTAATTTTCATAAGTTACATGGATTATTTTTGGATTTTCCAAGTAGACTATCATGTCATCTACAAATAATACTGGTCTTTTTTCTTTTTATTTCTTTCCAATTCCATTCCTTTATTCCTTTTTCTTGTCATGTTATACTGTCTAGGTTTTCCACTGAATCACTGAGTTTATGAAGTGAGAGTGAGTATACTTGCATTGGTTTTGAAAGATTTAATATTCACAATTAAGTATGTAATTTGTTGCAGATGTTCTTTATCAGTTAAAGGGTATTTGATTCTATTCCTTTTTTTTTGAATTATGAAAATCTATGCTGCTGCTGCTAAGTCGCTTCAGTTGTGTCCGACCCAGTGCGACCCCATAGACAGCAGCCCACCAGGCTCCTCTGTCCCTGGGATTCTCCAGGCAAGAACACTGGAGTGGGTTGCCATTTCCTTCTCCAATGCAAGAGAGTGAAAAGTGAAAATGAAGTCGCTCAGTTGTGTCTGACTCTTTGCAACTCCATGGACTGTAGCCCACCAGGCTCCTCCGTCCATGGGATTTTCCAGGTAAGAGTACTGGAGTGGGTTGCCATTTCCTTCTCCAACCTATGGTGCTGCTGCTGCTAAGTCGATTCAGTTGTAACTGACTCTGTGCGACCCCATAGTTGGCAGCCCACCAGGCTCCGCCGTCCCTGGGATTCTCCAGGCAAGAACACTGGAGTGGGTTGTCATTTCCTTCTCCAATGCATGAAAGTAAAAAGTGAAAGGGAAGTCGCTCAGCCGTGTCCGACTCTTAATGACCCCATGGACTGCAGCCCACCAGGCTCCTCCATCCATGGGATTTTCCAGGCAAGAGTACTGGAGTGGGTAGCCATTGCCTTCTCTACCAATCTATGCTAAATTATATCAAATAAAGTTTTGCATCTATTGATTGGATCATATATTTTTCCTCTTCTAAGCTACCTATATGGTAAATTCTATTAATACATTTTTGAATATTGAACATACTTTTCATGTCTGGAATAAACCCTACTTATGAAATATTTTGCTTTTTATCATTTCAGTTCAGTTGTTCAGTCGTGTTTGACTCTGAAACCCCATGGACTGCAGCACACCAGGTTTCCCTGTCCATCGCAAACTCCCAGAGCTTACTCAAACTCATGTCCATCAAGTCAGTGATGCCATCCAACCATCTCATCCTCTGTCATCCACTTCTCCTCTTGCCTTCAGTCTTTCCCAGCATCAGGGTCTTCTCCAGTGAGTCAGTTCTTCAGATCAGGTGGCCAAAGTACTGGAGTTTCAGCTTCAGCATCAGTCCTTCCAATGAATATTCAGGATTGCTTTCCTTTAGGATTGACTGGTTTGATCTCCTTGTAGTCCAAGCGACTCTCAGGAGTCTTCTCCAACACCACAGTTCAAAAGCATCAATTCTTCAGCATTCAGCCGTGTTTATGGTCAAACTCTCACATCCATACATGACTACTGGAAAAACCATAGCTTTGACTAGATGGAACTTTGTCAGCAAAGTAATGTCTCTGCTTTTTAATACGCTGTCTGTGTTGGTCGTAACTTTCCTTCTAAGGAGCAAGCATCTTTTAATTTCATGGCTGCAGTCACCATCTGCAGTGATTTTGGAGCCCAAGAAAATAAAGTCTCTCACTATTTCCATTATTTCCCCAACTATTTGTCATGAAGTGATGAGACCAGATCCCATGATCTTAGTTTTTTTAATGCTGAGTTTTAGCCAGTTTTTTCACTCTCCTCTTTCACTTTCATCAAGTGGTTCTTTAGTTTCTCTTCACTTTCTGCCATAAGGGTGGTGTCATCTGCATATCTGAGGTTATTGATATTTCTCTTGACAGTCTTGATTTCAGCTTGTGCTTCATCCAGTCCAGCATTTTGCATCATATACTCTGCATATAAGTTAAATAAGCAGGGTGACAGTATACAGCCTTGACATACTCCTTTTCCAATTTGGAACCAGTCTATTGTTCCATGTCCAGTTCTAACTGTTGCTTCTTGACCTGCATACAGATTTCTCAGGAGGCAGGTGAGGTGGTCTGGTATTCCCATCTCTTTAAGAATTTTCCAGTTTGTTGTGATCCACACAGTAATAGGCTTTGGCATAGTCAATGAAGCAGAAGTAGATGTTTTTCTGGAATTCTCTTGCTTTTTCTATGACCCAGCAGATGTTGGCAATTTGATCTCTGGTTCCTCTGCCTTTTCTAAATTCAGCTTGAACATCTGGAATTTCTTGGCTCACATACAGCTGAAGCCTAGCTTGGAGAAGTTTGAGCATTTCTTTATTAGCATATGAGATGAGTGCAATTGTAGGGCAGTTTGAACATTCTTTGGCATTGCCTTTCTTTGGGATTGGAATGAAAACTGACCTTTTCCAGTCCTGTGGCCACTACTGAGTTTTCCACATTTGCTGGCACAATGAATGCAGCACTTTCACAACATCATCTTTTAGGATTTGAAATAGCTCAGCTGGAATTCTGTCACCTCCACTAGCTTTGTTTGTAGTGATGCTTCCCAAGGCCTACTTCTCTTTGCACTCCAGGATGTCTGGCTCTAGATGAGTGATCACACCATTGTGATTATCTGGGTCATTAAGATTTTTTTTAAACTTTTTTTTGCATTTATTTTTTACATTTTTTGTTTTTTATACATTTCTATATTTGATGCTAATGTTTTGCCTAGAATTTTTATATTTTTGCATGTTACTTAGATTAGCCTGTGAGATTCTATTTTTATACTTTCCTTATTTATTTTCACATCGCAAATGTAGTTAATATAATGAGGTATTGCTCATACAATGAGTTGGTGAGATTTTCCTGTTTTGTCACTCTTAAAAGAATTTGTCTATGTTTATAATGATCTGTTCTTTGAATGTTGGGAAAAGCTTTCCTGTAGAAAGCCTGTTGTTTTCATTTTGGGGGATATTGATTTAGTAATTCAGTTTCTTCAATTTTTATAATATTATCTGTTTTTCTATTTCCTCATAGGTTGATTTTTGTGGTTTGTGTTTTCTTAGTAATTTATCAATTTTATTGGTTTTCAATTTTTTGGCATAAAATTCTTCATTTCTTTTATCATTTTCCTGAAGAACTGTATGTCAAAAAAGTGAAAGCCAATATTATCCTTAAAAAGGAAAAAATGGGTTCATTAATCTATGAAACTGGTTTCAAATCTTTACTGATTTAGTTTCCCCATCATGTATCAATTATAAGAGAGAAATTATCTATTAAATTTCCTTGTAGTTTTAGGTATGTTTTTAAAATATTTTTAAGTCTATGTTACTAGGTATAATTCAGTTTATTAATAGAATTAATTTTTTAATTTTTATATTATATTGGAGCATAAGTGATTAATAATACTATTTTAGTTTCAGGTCTACAGCAAAATGATTCAGTTATACATATACATATATCTATTCTTTTTCAAATTCTTTTCCCATTTAGTTTATTACAGAGTATTGAGCAGTGCTCCCTGTGCTGTACCGTAGGTCCTTGTTGGTTATCTATTTTAAATATAGCAGTATGTACATGTCAGTTGCAAATTCCCAATCTATCCTTCTCTCTACCCTGCCCCCCTGGTAATCATAAGTTCATTCTTTAAGTCTGTTTCTGTTTTGTAAATAAGTTCATTTATATCTCCTTTTGGTAAAGATTCCACATATAAGGGATGTCAAATGACATTTGTCTTTCTCTGTCAGATGTACCTCACTTACTATGATAATCTCCAGGCCCATACATATTGCTGCAAATGGCATTATTTCTTTCTTTTTAATGACTGAGTAATATTCCATTGTATGTATATACCACATTTTCTTTATCCATTCCTGTGTCAATGAACATTTAGGTTGCTTCCATGTCTTGGTTATTGTAAATAGCGCTGCAACGAAAATTTGGGCTCATGCTTCCATTTAAACCATGTTCTTCTCCAGATATATGCATAGGAGTGTGAATGCTGGATCACATGATAGTCTAGATTCTTAAGGAACCTCCGTACTGGAGCAACTTATATTCCTACCAACAGTGTAGGAGAGTTCCGTCTTCTCCAAACCCTCCATAGCATTTATTGTTTATAGATTTTTTGATGATGGTCATTCTGATTGGTGTGAGGCTCATTGTAGTTTTGATTTGCATTACTCCAGTCCATTCTAAAGGAGATCAGTCCTGGGTGTTCTTTGGAAGGACTGACTTTGGAAGTCCTTTTGGAAGGACTCCAATACTTTGGCCACCTTGTGCGAAGAGTTGACTCATTGGAAAAGACTCTGATGCTGGAAGGGATTGGGGGCAGGAGGAGAAGGGGATGACAGAGGAGGAGAAAGGGACGACAGAGGATGAGATGGCTGGATCGCATCACCGACTCGATGGACATGAGTTTGGGTGAACTCTGGGAGTTGGTGTTGGATAGGGAGGCCTGGCATGCTGCAATTCATGGGGTTGCAGAGTCGGACACGACTGAGTGACTGAACTGAACTGAACTGAATAGTTAGCAAAAAGTTGAGCATCTTTTCATGTGTTTCTTGGTCATTTGTATGTCTTCTCTGGAGAAATGACTATTTGGTTCTTCTGTTCATTTTTTGATGAAGTTGCTTTTTTTTGATATCAAGTTACACAAACTATATACATTTTGGAGACTAATCCCTTGTAGGTTGCACTGTTTGCAAATATTTTCTTCCATTCTATGGGTTGTTTTTTTTGTTTTGTCTATGGTTTCCTTTGTTGTGCTAAAGCTTTTGAGTTTAATTAGGTCATATTTGTTTATTTTTATTCTTATTCCATTACTATAGGAGCTGCTGCTGCCGCCAAGTTGCATCAGTCATGTCCGACTCTGTGCGACCCCATAGATGGCAGCCCAACAGGCTCCTCTGTCCCTGGTATTCTCCAGGCAAGAATACTGGAGTGAGTTGCCAATGCATGAAAATGAAAAGTGAAAGTGAAGTCGCTTTACTATAGGAGACAGCTCAGTAAAGATATTGCTGTAATTTTGTCAGAGTGTTTCACCTATGTTTCCTTCAAGAGTTTTATAGTATCTTGCCTTACATTTAGGTCTTTAATCCATTTTGAGTTTATTTTTGTGTATGGTGTTAAAGAATTTTCTAATTTCATTTTTTTACATACAGCTGTCCAGTTTTCCCAGCAGCATTTATTGAAGAGACTATCTTTCCTCCACTGTATAGTATTACCTCCTTTGTTGTAATTTAATTAACCATAGGTGTGTAGGTTTATTTCTGGGGGTTCTATCCTGTTCCAGTGAACTGTATTTTTGTTTTTGGGCCAGTACTATACTGTTTTGATTACTGTAGCTTTGTAGTATAGTCTGAAGTCAGAGAGCCTGACTCCTCCAGCTGACTATTCAGGGCCTTTTGTGTATCAGTACAAAATTTAAAATTTTTTTCTAGTTCTGTGAAAAATGCCATTGATAATTTTATATTGTGTTGAACATTTAAGTGTTATTCAATTACCTTTTAATCATCACTAGTGCTTTTTGCCTTAAGTCTATTTTGTCTAATATCAATAGCTTTAGAAATCTTTTTTTATGCAAGTGTTTATCTTGTATATCTTCTTCCATCCTTTAATTCTAAACACTACTGTGTCCTAATGTTTGTACATATGTCTTATAAACAGTATTTAGCTGGAATTCTTATTTTATCTAGACTGACAAGCTTTTTCTCTGAAATGGAGAGTTTTAGTCTATTTACAGTTATTTGATTTCTGATGTATTTGTTCCTGTTATATTCCCTACTTTTTTTCCTGCCTTTCAGTTTTCTGTCTCTTTTCATGCTTCCTCTATATCATTTTTATTTCCATTCCATATTTTCCTTCTACTAGGTTAGAGAATTTAACTTCTGAAGTGTACACATTTACTAGTTACCCTTTATGTTTTAATATGGTCAGCTAACTCGTCAAAGCCTATAGTTACTCAGTTTCCTTTTCTGCCACACAGATTATACAAAGCCCTTAGAATACTTTACTTTACTTACTAATACTATTTATATTCTGTTTTTACAGTATATTTTAGTTCTAACACTCAAATGAAATTATTAGCACTGCTATACATAGTGGTAATTCAGATCAGCATTTCTTAACCTCAGCACCTTTGACATTTTGGGCCAGATAAATCTTTGTTGTAAGGAGCTGTCCTGTACATTGTATGATGTTTAGCAGCATCGCTAGTGGCTCAGTGGTAAAGAATCTTCCAGCTAATGCAGGAGTCTCAGGAGATGCAGGTTCTATCCCTGTGTTGGGAAGCTCATCTGGAGAAGGGAATGGCAACCCATACCAGTATTCTTGCCTGGAAATCCCATGAACAGAGGAACCTGGCAGGCTTACAGTCCATGGGGCTGCAAAGAGTCAGACATGATTGAGCACACACGCATGTGCTCAGTGTCACGCTGGTCTCGATGCACTGGATGCTGGTAGCATCATTACCTTCCTAGTTGTCTCAGACAAAAACGTCTTCAAACATTGTCAAATATCTCCTGGTGGTGCTCGTTTCGGCAGCACATATACCAAAATTGGAACAATACAGAGAACATTAGCATGGCCTCTGCACATGGATGACATGCAAATTTGTGAAGCGGTCCATATTTTTTGGCTGATTCATGTTGATGTTTGGCAGAAACCAACACAATTCTGTAAAACAATTATCCGACTATTAAAAAATAAATAAATTTAAAATAAAAAAATGAAAACAAAGAATCATACACAAAAGCCAGGAGCAAAGTGATTGAATACTATGCTTCTTATATAAAATTTTTGAAAGCACTACAAATTGTATCTCATTTATTGATACACATATATATGTGGAAATATAAGAACTGATAGAATGAATATCAAATTCATAATAATGAAGAGTGGAATGGGAATGGTGGACAAAGGAAATTTTTTTCTGTTTTTTGACAATGGAAATTTAAAATGTACTTATAATTGTTCTTTTATTAAAATTAATGAAGCAAATAAAAAAAATCCCCTAGCAGTGGGCAGGATTGCTCTTGGTTAAGAACCATTGATTTAGAAACACTCACCTATTTAACAATATCTTTTCTCAACATTCTGTCATGTCTCACACCTTTCACCATTTTCTTTCTGCTTGTAATGATAATTTAGAATTTTCTTTAGTGAAATTCGAATGGCAAAAGGTAACAAATCTGGTTTTGTTTTTGGTGAATCTGAGAAAAGCCTTTTTTTGTTGTTGTTATAAAAAGATAATTTATTGGGTATAGAATTCTAGATGAGTGTTATTTTAGCACACTGGATAAATCATTTCACTGGTGATTTTGCAGCTATTGAGAAGAAAGAGCTATTGGTTTAATTGTTACTCACTTTTAAATAATATGTTTTTTTCACTCTGGCTTATTTGAAGAAATGTTTTGGTCTTTTCTACTAATTATTGCTATTATGTGTATAGGAGCATATTTCTTTTTATTTTTCTTGTTTGTGATTTGTTGGGCTTTTTGAGCCCTAGAATTGGTAACATTCAATAGTTTTTGGAAATTCTCAGCTATTGTTTCTTTAAAAGTTGTTTCTTCCCCATTCTATGTTATCTTTTTGGAAATTAAACACAGATTTTTTCATGTTATCCTCCATTTTCTTCTGAATTTTCTTTTACATTTTCCTTCTCTGGGCTCTCATTTTAATATTTATTTATATTTAAAGAATGTAAATGTTTCCTGTGTCTCCTGCATTGCAGGTGGATTCTTTACCATGAGCCACTGGGAAACTCATTTTTTATACCACAGAAGTAGTAAAATTGGTCTGGAAACCCATGTGAGGGAGTACTTATGGTTATGATTTCTTATGGGTGATTTTTCTCTCTTCACCTAGTATCTAGTTTCCTTGATATCCCTTCTATACTATGGGTTTCTTTCTAATAGATGGTAATCCTTTGGAGTCTCGGACTTTCCATCCCAATGCCCCCTAGGCTTTGTGTTTGTGTTTTCTTCTTTTCTTAAGAACTGTGAAGGGCCTGAGATGTTTATCCTGCTTTTAGCCAACTTTCAAGCAATCAAGTTTCAATCTTGTACCAAGATTCTGGTACAAGACTTGAGACTCTCGAATTAAAGACAGAAAAAATGTAATAGCAATAGGAGTAATCAGAATATCAGCATTTTGCATAGGTTCCCTAAGCCTCCTTTTTCACAGGATGGCTTGAAGAGGTATCCGATGACATCTAAACTGCAGTGGATTGTGTTATTAGACAGGAACCCAGAGGTTAGGGAGTCCAGTTCTTTTATAACAGGCATTTAGTCATGCTTGTTCTTTTGCTCTGCAGGGAGACCCTATCTCTGTCTTTCAAGGATGCTCAGTAAACAAACATTCTTGAAAAGATAGTTTAGAAGAAAGAACAGCTAGTGCCTTCCTCACAACACATGTAGAAACAAGAGAGACCTGTGGGGAATTATCTCCCCCAAAGTCTTCAAAATGGAAGGTCAAATTTTAGCAGCTATCCTTAGAATAAGAGCTATGAGTGCTAGCTAACCTCAGAAAATTCCTATTTTATTTTAACCTTTGCAGCTGCTTTACTTTTTTCCCTGGTGAAATGTTTACTATATTTTATTCACCATTTTTTTAAAACAAACAAAAAAATCTTCTTGGATTTCTAGTGTGTGATATTGTTGTAAACTAAAGTTTCAAAGTTAATTTATAGAACCTAATATAAGCTAACTACTTATAATAAGCTTGTTTCTTACTGTAATTCTTTAATTTGTCTCCAATATCTGAACTATAAGCAGTTTCTTCATATTTCCTTTTCTACTTTGGTATCACAGCATATAGCTTTCCATTTTAAAAATAATTTAATATGCAAAGAAAGATTCATTTTTTATGTTTTATACAAAAATAATTCTCCACATAAGCATTTGTAATCTCTTTCTTGAAGAGGAATAACTGTGCAGATCCTGGTTAAGAGAGAATGGTGTCTTATTCTTTCACCTTTTTATGTCTTCATTTTTTCCCTTATGTTTTTACAAATAACAATATAAGATGCCTTTACTGCAGTAGTTCTCAGAGTCTTTAATTTGCTAATAGGCCTTGCCTTTATCCAAAAAATGGGGCATTCTACGAGTATTTCCCAAATTAAATTGACCATGGAACCTCTTTTCCCAGGAATACCTATTGGTACCTTGGGAATTAGTCTGTTTTATGGATCCCAGATTCAGAATATGTACATTAGACCATACTGCTTATAAAGATGAGACAAATTCAAGGTCTAGTCTTTCTTGAGTGTGTCATTGAGTTACCAGAAGTGCTTTGAACCCAGCAGGATATAAAGGGAGGGGTTGTGCATGTGGTTTTTACCTTAGTGTCTTTCTTGAAGTTCATGGATATTCCTACAGCTTTAAGTTGTTGGGTACATCCTCCTCCCACCACACCCTGTGGGGACGGTTGGAATGTTTGCAAAAGAGAAATCAACAAAGTATAATTTCCACATGGTGAGAGTAAAGCTATAACATGGCTTCAGTCTTTTGTTTCCAAAGTGCAGAGCAAATAGCACACGGTGTAGAGAATGTTAGTTACAGGAATCACAGCCTCCAGAGGCATTCATTGATCAAGAGTCAGTTACAGAGAATGTATTATCACCCTGCTAATAATAGACCATTTTTTTGATGGGTCATCCTCGGAAATAACACTGTTGTATGGAATACATCTTTTGTGTACTGGAAGTTGTTGTAATGAGACTGCTTTAATTAATATTTTTTAATATATAAAAATGAGGCTGATTCCTACTTCTTTTTCAATAGGAATGCTTTATTTGGCAGACTTTACATATAAAAAAAGAATATATAAATAAAGCAGCTGATTTGACCTGGCAAATGTCGATTCCAATTCAGCGTACTTTCCCTATTTATAAAGTGCAGTAAAAATGTTGGCCTTTAGAAACTGATATTCCCTGGGTGAGCAAGTGTGGTAAGGCTTTTTTTTTTTTCTGTTGTTGTTATTATTATCACTCTTTTAAAAAATGTAGCAATATTCTAAGAGAAAAATCTCCAAATAAAAGCTAATATAATGTTTTTATGCTTATAAAAAAGGGAAAAAATGATTTTTAAATGACTTGTTAAAGACTGTGACCCCAAATGGTGACTGCAGGCCTGGTGTAGGCTAGTATATGTGCTACTATAATCTTGCTTGAGGCTCATAAATCTTGCATTATTTGGAGTAAGTGTAGACACTCCAAAATGAATTTCGAGGCAAATGTGCATGTGTTTCTGGGCACAGGCCGGGTGGAGGGAATGCTGTGATCATGTCTCAAAAAATTCTAATCATCTGGTCTTATAATGAATGGATTAGTTCCTCCATTCTGCCAATAGAACATGAGCATAAGAAAACTTTGAAGTGCGGGAGGCAATGGCAAAGAAAACAGTAAACTGTTCATGTGAGACTGGCCTGATGCTTGGTGATTAAGAGATGAAGACCCCACGGGTCAGCTCCCCATAGGTACAAACAGATGTTTGCACTGTTTCACAGCTGCTAAATATGATATAAATCCAAAGAATTTTTCTTGTTTTTATAAAGGAAAAAAATACCCAGACAGCAAATTTTTGGTCATTCAGATACTCTTACCAAATGACATCTGGTTTCTGTACTGCTTATTTAAGCAATCCTTAAAAAAAATGTTTGCCAAGGGGAGTAACTCTAAACTTTCAGTCCTTCACCATACATAACAGTACAGTTTAAATTACAGTGTGGCATGCAGAGTTTATTCTGAGCAATGCTATTCTTTATTTCTTAACTAGCAAGTTTTATTTTCAAGAAAATGGGTTAGATATTATGTAATTAGTTAAGGGAAATCTATGATGAAGTTACATTTAAAATATCTAGGATTCTTCTTCTAATGACGGCAAAGAAAATGAATTAATTGCTTCCATATGTTAAGCATGGTGGTGAGCAAAGTTAAACTGTACAATTACCTAAAATAAAATGTCAGCAATGTAGCAAGAGAATATTTTGACTTGCATCAAGGTGAGAGAACATGAAAGGCAGAAAGGAAGCAGTGACAGGTTGAAGGTCAAGATGGAAATGAATCTTAATAAATGACTTGCCTAAATCTTCAGAGAAGAACCAGATTTTTTGCCATCCTTATATCTGTTACACCTTTGAGTTTACATACAGAAGTTGGTTTATTATTATGCTCAACATGTTTCTATTGATTGTCATCCTCCAAGATGTCTATTTTGAAGGATCTAATACCCAAGTTTACAGGTTTGCTTTCTGAATATTTTCTACCTCATCCTTTGTGTCTGACATTGATCTACAGTTTCATTAGAGGTTTCATTCAGTGAATCTCCCAGAGCTTAGCACTGAAACAGAAAATGTGATAATTCCAGAACAAATTTGGCAATTAGCAGCGTTCCTCCTTTCAGATTTTACATCATTATTTGGCCTGATACTGTAATTCCAGTCTGATATTAATAAAGAGTAAGCAGTCTGACAAGCCCAACTTTGTTGGAGAGTTCTTACCCAAAGATTTGCTAGGTCTGTAGAGTATTCAAAACCAATCCAGTGGGAGTTGCTCAGAATGAAGATAATGTACTGCATGGACTTTTCTTTTTAAAAGATCAGTTTGTTTTTTGAGTACTAGGTTCTGGCCATTATGTGATATAGGGTCTACCAGAACTGAATTTATAGAAGGGTGATATTTTTTTCTGTTGTGTTTTACTTTGCAAAGTTTGGTTATGAGTTAATCTTAGGTTTCAGCATCAAGTCTAATTCACTGCTTCATTTGCCTTTTCTTTTTTAGGAATGTTGCCTTGCCCCAGATCCCATGATGAGGTTTATCCTATCTTTAGCATACCTCATTTTTGTGTTTACTAAATTTGGGAAACATCTCATGTCAAACTTTCTCATATACACCATCTGTGCGTGAAAGTCCCAGGTGGGGGCTTATAAAAAGGCTTCATGAAATCATGGCTGAGGAGCCCCATATTCAAGATGACACTGAACTGTGCACAGCTAACCACCCCCCCGCTCCATGCCCCCAGTGCCAAGTTCTCCTTATCACTAACAGCTTCCTATTGATGTCAGTGAGACTAAATATGCAAAGGAAACATGAAGCTCTTCATTCCCTGAGAACCAGGATATTTAGATTGTGCAAATCCCTGAACCCTAAAATGGATTTAATCAGCCCAATTCACATCATAAATATCATGTTGCAAGGACACACATGTGCTGGAACAGATAGGAGATTTCATTTTAACTTCTAAATTTGCAAAATTATGCCTGTGGGCCATCAATTTTTCTTGGACACTCCAGGGGCTTCATGGCAAGAGGAATTCTTGAGGGACTCCATGCCAAGAGGAATTCTTACAGTGAGTAAGACCATGCCTTTTATTCAGAAGGGAGCTGTTTCCTCTGTTATCAAAGATACCATATTTCATCTTTTAGAACCCTCTTAGCAGTTCTTGCCTGTTTTCCCCAGACTATTCTGAAGAACAGCTAGGTGATCTTTTGCAAGCTCTATTTCTATTCTTTGTCTTTTCTCTCTCCTGTCTCTCCACCCCTCCCCATTCCTTTCCTTCCTCCCTCCCTCCCTTCTTCCTTACTCCCCTCCCTACTTCCCTCCTTTCCTTCCTTTCTCCCTTTGTTCCTTCCTTCCTTCTTCTCGCTCCTGCTGTCTTCCCAATAACCTTTAATATATAATGATTCCCTGTTGAATCCCATCTAAATATGGAAGAATAACTGAGGCTAGTTTTTTAATTAAAGTTTTTATTTTGAAATAATTTTAGTCACAAGTAGTTATAAATAATAATGCAGAGAAAGCCCCTGTACACTTCTCTGATAGAGACATCTTGCAAAACAATTGTAGTACACTATCATAACCAGGATTAGTCATTAATATAGTTAAGATACAGAATATTTCTATCATTATGAAAATCCCTCATTTTGCCTTTTATACCTATAATCCACTATCCTCCCACCTCAGCTTCCTCCTTGACTACTGGCAACCATGAATTGATTTCTACAGTTTTTTTTTTTTTTCCTTTTCAGTTGCTGATCTCTTAATTTCAAATACATTTCAAATATCCTGCACTTGTACTCTTGTCCTCTTATGATTACTGGTTTTGATATGATATTTGTGTGTGGATGATTTTCTACCTTTATTGTACGTTTGCCTTTACTGGTGAGTTTTTCCATTTGTGATTTTTCTTGTTTCTAATTGTGGCCTTTTCTTTTCCACTTAGGGAAGTTCATTTAACTTGTTTGGTGGTTTAGTCACTGCATTATGTCCGACTCTTGAGACTCCATGGACTGTAGCCCGCCAGGCTCCTCTGTCCATGAGATTTCCCAGGCAAGAATACTGGAGTGTGTTGCCATTTCCTTCTCCAGGGGATCTTCCCAACCCAGGGATTCTCCTGCATTGCAGGTGGATTCTTTACCAGCTGAGTCACCAGGGAAGCTTGTTTGGTGGTGCAGAATTCTCTTAGCTTTTATTTGTCTGTAAAGCTTTTGATTTCTCTGTCAAATCTGAACAAGAGTCTTGCTGGGTAGAATGTTCTTGGTTGTAGGTTTTCCCCTTTCATCACTTTAAATATATTGTGCCACTCCCTTGTGGCTTGCCGAGTTTCTGCTGAAAAATTAGCTGATAGTCTTATGGGGATTCCCTTATATGCTATTTGTTGTTTCTCCCTTGTTGCTTTTAGTATTTTTTCTCTGTTTTTAAGTTTTGTCAGTTTGATTACTATGTGTTTCGGTGTGTTCCTCCTTGAGTTTATTCTGTATGGGACTCTCTGTGCTTCCTGGATGAGTGATTCCTTTCTTTTCCATGTTAGAGAAGTTTTTAGGTATTATCTATTTAGGCCTTTTCTCTCCCTCTTCTTTCATGACCCCTATAATGTGAATGTTCGTGTGTTTGATGTTGTCTCAGAGGTCTCTTAAATGGTCTTCATTTCTTGTCATTCTTTATTCTGGTCTGTGGCAATGATTTCTACAACTCTGTCTTCTAGCCCACTGGTTCATTCTTTTGCCTTATTTATTCTGCTATTGATCCTTCTAGTGTATTTTTCATTTCAGCTATTGTATTATTCAACTCTATTTGGTTGTTCTTTATGTTTTCTAACTCTTGGCTAAAACTTCTTATAACTTCTTGCTGTGTGCATTTATTCTTTTTCCAAGCTCTTGAATCCTTTTTATGATCGTTACTCAACTATTTCTCAGGTTGATTGACTATCTCCATTTCACTTCTGAGATTTTATTTTGTGCCTTCATCTGGGACATATTCCTTTGCTGTCTCAAATTGTTTAAATTTCTATTTGTATTTTTCTACATGTAGTAACTTAGTTATGTTTCTCGACCTTGGAGAAGTGACCCTCTGTGGGGGATGTCCTGTGTGTCCCAGCAGTGTGCTCCCCTCTCATCACCTGATGGCCAGGGACTAGCTGGTCCCAGGATAGTTTCTGACCTGTGTTTGGAGACTCACTTCTGCAGCCTGCAGAATTGTAATTTCCTTGCTTCTGGTGTCTGCCCTCTGGTGGGTGAGGCTGGTCTAGAGTTTGTGCAGGCTTCCTGGTAGGAGGGGCTGATCCATAAGCTTCTGTAGGAATGGCCAATGTCCAGAATACTGATAATACCAAATGCTGGTGAGGATGACGAGCAATAGGAACTTTCAGTCATTGCTCCAGCTAAGCAGCCCAGAAGGCCCCACCTGGATCTTCAGGGGACCTTATACACCAGGAAATATGAGGAATGTGTGTCAGGCAGAGGTGCCTGTGTTTTGCTTTGCATCCAGAGAAAGGGCTGCAGTGAAGATCTGGCCCTGGAGACACTGGAAGGTGATGGACTGATCGGGATGCTCCTTGCTCATTGCTGTGCTGTCCTAGGCTACGAATTTTGTCCTTTTGAAACTGTTATATAAATAAACACACAATACATAATTTGGGGGGATTAGCTTTTTTTTTTCCACTGAGCATAATTTTCTGGACATTGAGTCAAGTTATTTTGATGTATTAGTAGTCTGTTCTTTTTTATTAGTGAGTAGTATTCTTTGGTGAGTTCCCTTGGTGGCTCAGTGATCAAGAATCTGCCTGCCAGTGCTGGGGATGTGGGTTCAATCTCTGGTTTGGGAAGATCCCCTGGAGAAGAGAATGGCAACCAACTCCAGTATTCTTGCCTGGAAAGTTTCATGGACAGAGGAGCCTGGGAGGCTACAGTCCATGGGGTCACAAAAGAGTCAAACACTTAGCAACTTAGCGACTAAACAACAATATTCTGTGGTATAGATATACCATAGTTTGTCTAGTCATTCACCAGGTGAAAGACATCTGGGTTGTTTCTGGTTTTTTTGTGACTAAGCTTCTATGAACATTTATGTACAGGTGTGTGTGTGAGCATAGTTTTTGTTTTTCAGGGATAAATACTCAGGAGTATAACTTCCAGGTCATATGGTAGTTGCATGTTTAGCTTTATAAGAAACTGCCAGACTGTTTTCCAAAGTGGCTGTACCATTGTCCTTTCCTGTCAATAGTAACATTGAGTTATACAGCCTGTCTGTGTTGGGTGTTGTCATTATTTCTTATATTAGCTATTCTGATATATGTGTAGTGATATCTCATTGTGGTTTTAGTGTGTATTTCCATAATGGCTAATGAAGTTGAATATCTTTTTATTTTCTCATTTGCCATCTGTATATTCTTTGTTAATATCATTTGCCCATTTTGTAACTGGACTTTTTTTTTACTGTTGAGTTTTGAGAGTTCTTTATATTTTCTAGACACTAATCCTTTGTTGGATAAGTGATTTACAAATATTTCATCCCAGTTTATAGCTTGTCTTTTCCTTCTCTTAACAGGGTCTCAAGCAGAGCAAAAATTTTTTTATCTTTGATGAAGTCCAATTTATCTATTTTTCCTTTCACAGGTTATGCTTTTAATGCTTTGCCTGGGGCTATGTTCTGAAGATTTTACCTATTTTTTTTCCCTAAAAGTTTTAAGGTTTGTGAAGTTATAGCTATATAGTTTATAAGTTATATGCATAACTTATCATCAAAGCCTACTGCTGTTGACATCTTACAAGTTTGAATAAAGTACAGAAACATTACCTCCCTTTACTCTATTTATATCGATAGTATAATTGTCTTAAGTATTTACTCCTAATATATTTAGAACCACATCAGTCAGTGTTGTAATTTTTGCTATCATTATTGAACATGACTTAGAAAACTCAAGATGAAAAGTTTATTATATTTACCTATATTTTTGCTTACTCTATTCTTTCTTCCTTCTTACTGTTGTAGGTTCTTATTTTTATCATTTCCTTTCAGTTCAAAAACTTTCTTCAATCATTAACTTATGTTAGGTATACTGGCAACAGATTCTCTTGGTTTTCCTTCATCTGAGAACATCTTGATTTCTAACATAGTAATAATTCTTTTTACAAATTATTGGTTTTTACTATAGGCACAAATTACTCTTATAGGTGAGTTTCGAGTCTCATCAACTAAAGAAGCTACTTGCCTAATGTTTAGGACCACTTTCAGCTTGTGGTAGGTAAGCAATAATAATCTATGTTGTTCAGACCATGCAACTGGGAAGACAGAAGATTGGTACAACTTTGCAGCTTCATGTAGATTAATAATTTTTGTGTGACTGCTCAAAAATGCATTTTAAATGCAGGTATTTAAATAGATGTATTTTGTGTTAGTTACCACATATAGAGAATTATGACAGAAGGTAGTCTACTAGGAAGTGGAGGCCTGAGCTCCACCATTTCTCATGAGTATATTTGAGGCTCTGCCTTTTTGGATGGTTAGTTTAATAGTTGATCACAAGTAAATGCCTTTCTGAAAAGTCATTGATTTTTATCAATTTCTTTTAAAAACAAGTATTTCTTTCCTTTTGATATTAAAGTAAGCATACCTATCATTTTGGAAAGTGAGTTTCTGGAAATACGAACTTTCAAATATAATAGAAAGTAATCAAAAGAAATAGGTACTAGAAATGCTTTTAAGAGTTAACTCATATTTTTGATACTTACTTTGTAGCAGGCATGGTGCTAGTTGCTTCACATACGTATCTCATTTAATTCTCAAAAAGACTTGAAGTTCACGCAGCTATTGAGAGATGGGTTCTGGGTTTGAATCCAGATCTGTGTGACCGTAAAGCACCTACATGTTTCCTCTACACTTTGGCACCATCTTGTAGCACTTTGCCATTTGCCTATGCTAGATTATCCTGTTTCCATGGCTACTGCTGGAGTGAAGGATCCTGAATTGAACATAATGAAATCTGTTAACATAATGAAACATAATGAAATCTGTTAAAATATGTAAGTAATACCTTTGTAAGTTTTTAAAATATGAGTATATGTACCTTTAGGTTTGAAATTTTTAATCTGAAATAGGAGTGCAAGGTTGGATTTGACATTCTTGTTGTAGAGGTCATGGTGGGTTCTATACAGAGGAACTGTGGATGTGGGAGCAACCTGAGCCAGTGGGTTCTAGCTCTGGTGTGTAACTGTCAATTCACAGAACCATTTTTCTTGGAGATCATTCTATAAGAATGTGAATTTATGGCCTGTATAATTAGTAATTATATCCAGTAAATGAAAATGACATCATGTATGTTGGGCTTGGGAGTCTAAAATTGCAGAAAGATGCCAGGGAAGAATGTTCATGGTAAAAATTAGGACCACTAGTCATTCATTGTTGAGCTTGGAGATTAGATGACAGTGCTGTGAATATAAATAATTCCCATCCATGGAAACATGCAATACCTTTTTTTTTTCCCCCAGCATATATTAAACACCAACATCCTAGTAATAAATCCCACAGTGTAGGTTTAACCTTCACTCATTTTCTTTTTGGAGAAGGCAATGGCACCCCACTCTAGTACTCTTGCCTGGAAAACCCCATGGGCGGAGGAGCCTGGTAAGCTGCAGTCCATGGGGTCACAAAGAGTCAGACATGACTGAGCAACTTCACTTTCACTTTTCATTTTCGTGCGTTGGAGAAGGAAATTGCAACCCACTCCAGTGTTCTTGCCTGGAGAATCTCAGGGACGGGGGAGCCTGGTGGGCTGCCATCTATGGGGTCGCACAGAGTCGGACGCGACTGAAGCGACTTAGCAGCAGCAGCATTTTCTTTTATGCTCCATTTTCCCCTCTCCCAAGTATACCCTCCATTCCCTTTATTAAGATTTACTAATAGTAATTCCATGTTAGATGAGAGGGCTGTGAAGTATTTAATTAAGAGAACAGGTTTGTGTCAGACAAACCTGTTTTAAACTTGATTCTACAATTTTCTGTGTCCCCTTAAGCAAGTAACCTAAAGAGATTAGGTCCCAGTTTTCTCATATGAAACAGGGATAATAATCATATTTATCTTGTAAGACTATGATGGGATTACATGAAATAACATATAGAACTTAATGTGGAACAAAGTACTCAGTAAGTGACAGCTGTTATTATTATTATTATTAGCTATTATTTATTTTTTGGAGAAGAGCATGATAACCCACTCCAGTATTATTGTAAGTAAGTTGGAATTAAAAGTCAGCTGATTTGGTCTTCAAACCTAAGAGTCTACCAACCTTATGTAGTTGGAAGTTTTCCTGAACCCAGAAAGAATGAACACAGCCACCAAAGTGTATGCAAATTTAGTGTACATAGGGGTGGCAGAAGTCATATATGAGACCCGTTAGAATAGTTTACTGATGTTCTATGTTAGAAAATAGCTACTTCATTTAACCATCATTGTCTGTGTACCTACTCAGCACAACATGCTAGACATTTTTCTGGCTCTGATATTGTTCACAGTCCATTTTACAAATAAAATTCATCCATTTCAATGTTACCCAATTTCTTTTTCTCAGCTAACTATGGATGAATATATATGAGGTATCTGCTAACTCAAATATCAGAAAACTGTTCTCTCTCCATATATATGATATTGCTTGGATTTAGAGATCAAATTTTGAGATCCCCACTGGGCTTAATCTCTTTGCAGGTGGGAAAGCCTCAGTCACCAGTGAAGCCAGTGAGCTTGGTGGCCACTGTGAGCAAGTCTGGCCCCTCTCCAGGAAAGAGGCCTGGGAGTTCCCCTCCTGACCCGCTCAGAAATGTGTGGTCTCGCACCAGAGTTCCCGTGTTTGTGTCCTTTGGGGACACACAGACGTGGTTGGGGTGGGCTGAGCTATCTTGCTCTCTCCGCATGCTGAGAGTCTCATATCACAGAGAGAAAGGAGCTGGCAAAGCACTCATCAGTCTGTGTTCAGTAAGACAGCGGCTGTGGCTTCATTGCAATAAAGTGTTAATCTCCTTCATCTGTTTTCATTTTGCTAATCCACTACATCAGGCACAAAAAAAACTAAATTTATTAATTAAATGTCCCACTCTCTGAAGGAAGGCACTTGGAAAATGGAAAAATATTCATTAGCAGCAGGGAAAAAAAAAAGAAGCCAGAGGATAATTTGAAATCTTGAAACTTCTGCAGTTGGAATAACAATAAAAAGAGGAGAGATGGCCATAAAATAGTCTGTTCTTGGCATTGTTTAATTGGCCTATTTATTTTTCTGTCTCTGACGCTGTCTTTAGTGACACCTACTGATAAGAGCCAATCGGAACCGTAGCTGAATTCCTTCGGGCTGGACCTGCCAACAAACTGCTCAGCCCTCCAGATGTTGCTGCTTTGTGAGAAATGAGAACTCTATAAACCAGGCTCACCCTTCCTCCTGGGGTGAATGCAAAGACAGTCTGATATGGAAAATCACTGCTCAGCACCATGAACAATGCGCTCCAATGAGGGGATGGGCCAGTTCTTATTTGTCTTGGTGGAACAGACAGCCATGGAACCTAATGCAAGAATTTTAGCTGGCAACCATTCAAAATGTGACTATACATTGAAATCGCTCAACAAAAGGAGGCCTTTTTAGCTAGAAAAAGTCCAACAGTGGGTTTAAACAAATACCTAGGACAGTTTACAGAGAAGGTTAAAGGTGGAGCACGCACCATTATCTTAGGCTGAACATGTCTCCACCTCTTGTCTTTTTCAGATTCCATTCGTTTGTGTTATGTAACAAATGAGAAAGATGCTGCAGTAAATAGCCTCATGGCACATCCTAACTGTCAATGAATGATATTCCATGAGCACTGGCAGTTCTGGGAATAGAACAAAACGAGCTAAAGTGGATTCATTCTTGTCCTCTAGACCAGAGTGTCCCAGTCTTTCTTTGTACCAGACACACTAGTGACCTTGCTGTGAAATGGTAAGAAAATGTATCATTCTTCTTTTTCCCTGAGCCATCCCTCAGCCAGTTGTCTGTCCATCCAAATCTTCTACCTCCACCTACATTATACACACTCATGCACCCCATGCCACCTGATTAAGGCCAGCCTCAATATATGATGAGACACTCTTCTTTTCATGATGTAATCTCCAAATAAATAAGCCTTTTGACTCATGTAATGGATATTCTTCTTACTTATGATATTTACTTATTAATTTATTACTTATTAGATGTTTACTTGTGATATTTGACTTAATAACTTAATCTCATGTATATACTTACAGTCACATCTTATATGTAAAGATACATTATTTGAGAACCAACTTCTTGAGTTCACATGTGACATAATTTTTATTTGAACTCTTCACATGAACCTTGGTGACAGTCAAGATGTAACAGAGCCTTTGTCACCAGTAGAGTTATTTTTTCAAATCACATAGTATAGTTTCCTAGAGTCTGTTGCCATCATTTTGATTTCATGTTTTGAATCTGAAATGCAGTACTGCAAATTTTATTCCAGCCACATGTACCCATTTGCATAGTATTGGGATTTTTAAAAACATCACCCTGTGGTCCCTACAATAGAACGACTTAAGTGAACCTTGAAAGTCTCATTAACTTGAGAGCCAACATGCAGAATTGTCAAACATCCAGGAATAATGACTAAATCTGTGGTGATTTTTTCTTTTTAAAATACTGTTCATATCAGATGACTTCTGCAGACTTCTAAAGCTAGCACTGATTGAGTCTGTTTCAGTCTAATGAGTCTCCATCCAGTGGCATTTGTTGTTTAGAATAAAGTAACTGAGAAAGCATACCCATTATACGATACTTGGCAAATATTCCATATAATGTGCCTCTTTTTAAGAGATTTGAGGGGAAATTTTGCCTTATAATCATTCAGCATATTCAGTATATTCAAACATTACCGCATGCCATCTCTTCTTTCTATAAAGTCTACTGTCATATCTACACCCCAAGTTCCTACTAAGAAGTTGGCAGAAAGAAATATTAATCTCTGAGGATGACTTTGTGTCTTATAGAATTAGGAGGTACTAGTGAAGAAACGATACTTCAGATGCCAACTGTCTAAGATTATAGTCTCCTCAGATAATTTCAAAACAGGACAGATGTAGAGTACGACAAATAAGTAATGGTGTAAGAATGAAGTGGTAAGCCTAAAAAAAACAATATTTAGATGAATTGCTCCTGGTGTTGGGTGAATGGATGTTTGAATAGATTATCAGAGTGAGGGAAAAACATTATCTCCTTTTGTATTTAAGTCTGGAGGACTTTGTGGAGGAAGAGGAATTTTTGGCCTTTGATTTGAGGAGTAAAACTGGGTAAATTATTGTAGAAGAGGTCCAGAGGAAACAGTATGTATGAACGGTTAGAGGAAGGTTCAGTTGGACTACGAAGGAGGTTGACTAACACAAAGCAGAAGCTGTGGGGAGAAGAAAGAAGCCGATAAATTGGGATTGGTAGTTGATAGGCACTTCAACTGAACAGAGAAGAAAATGGAAGTTTATTGGCTCAGAAAAGAAGGGGAAGTAGATTTATAATGATAATTAAGGAGGATGGCTATTAGAATGTGATGTTGATGGAAGGTGAGGGCTGAAAAAAGACCTAAAGGTCATTGCAGAATAGAGAACGGTCATCTAACTTGGAAAGAGATGATGAGATAAGGTGCCAAGGATTCAGGCTAAGGTTTTTCCCTGAGGTTTGGGAAGAGGATAGAAGATATGTATATTAGTGATACTTATGTTATTAAATTAGGTTATACTTTTCACACACGTGTGTAACTAATTTTATTTATGTCGGGTCTATTTATTTGTAAATACTTTGGAGATTAGATGCTCAAGTCATAGAATGTAGTCAGATATCACCTGTCAATCATTTTATTAGTCAAAAGGAACTTAGGGTATATTCAATGAATGCTTGTTAAACCTAACTGTATGCTTGGGTCTATACAGTGAGTATGCTAAGTCACTTCAGTAGTGTCTGACTCTTGGTGACCCAATGACCTGTAGCCCTGTACGATTATACAGTGGAGGTGAGAAGTAGATTTAAGGGACTAGATCTGATAGAGAGCCTGATGAACTATAGACGGAGGTTTGTGATATTGTACAGGAGACAGGGATCAAGACCATCCCCAAGAAAAAGAAACGCAAAAAAGCAAAATGGCTGTCTGAGGAGGCCTTACAAATAGCTGTGAATAGAAGAGAAGCAAAAAAAAAAAAAAAGGAGAAAAGGAAAGATATACCCATTTGAATGCAGAATTGCAAAGAATAGCAAGGAGAGATAAGAAAGCCTTCCTCAGCGATCAATGCAAAGAAATAGAGGGAAAAAATAGAATGGGAAAGACTAGAGATCTCTTCAAGAAAATTAGAGACACCAAGGGAAATTTTCATGCAAAGATGGGCTCAATAAAGGACAGAAATGGTAGGGACCTAACAGAAGCAGAAGACATTAGGAAGACGTGGCAAGAATACACAGAAGAACTGTACAAAAAAGATCTTCACAACCCAGATAATCATGATTGTGTGATCACTCACCTAGTGCTAGACATCCTGGAATGTGAAGTCAAGTGGGCCTTAGGAAGCATCACTACGAACAAAGGTAGTGGAGGTGATGGCATTCCAGTTGAACTATTTCAAATCCTAAAAGATGATGCTGTGAAAGTGCTGCACTCAATATGGCAACAAATTTGGAAAACTCAGCAGTGGCCACTCACAGCAGGCCACTGGAAAAGGTCAGTTTTCATTCCAGTCCCAAAGAAAGGCAATGCCAAAGAATACTCAAACTACTGCACAATTGCACTCATCTCACACATTAGTAAAGGAATGCTCAACATTCTCCAAGCCAGGCTTTAGCAATAGGTGAACCATGAACTTCCAGATGTTCTAGCTGGTTTTAGAAAAGGCAGAGGAACAAGAGATCAAATTGACAACATCCACTGGATCATCGAAAAAGCAAGAGAGTTCCAGAAAAACAGCTATTTCTGCTTGACTACGCTAAAGACTGTGTGGATCACAATAAACTGTGGAAAATTCTGAAAGAGATGGGAATACTAGACCATCTGATTTTCCTCTTGAGAAATCTGTATGCAGGTCAGAAAGCAACAATTAGAACTGGACATGGAACAACAGACTGGTTCCAAATAGGAAAAGAAGTACGTCAAGGCTGTATATTATCATCCTGCTTATTTAACTTCTATGCAGAAGTTAAATACATCATACAGAAGTATACATGATGTATACTTCTATACATCATGAGAAACGCTGTGCTGGAGGAAGCACAAGCTGGAATCAAGATTGCCGAGAAAAATATCAATAACCTCAGATATGCAGATGACACCACCCTTATGGCAGAAAGTGAAAAAGAACTAAAGATCCTCTTGACGAAAGTGAAAGAGGAGAGTAAAAAGTTGGCTTAAAGCTCAACATTCAGAAAACTAAGATCATGGCATCCAGTCCCATCACTTCATGGCAAATAGATGGGGAAACAGTGGAAACAGTGGCTGGCTTAGTTTTTCTGGGCTCCAAAATCACTGCAGATGGTGACTGTAGCCATAAAATTAAAAGACACTCCTTGGAAGGAAAGTTATGACCAACCTAGACAGCATATTAAAAAGCAGAGACATTACTTTGTCAACAAAGGTCCGTCTAGTCAAGGCTGTGGTTTTTCCAGTGGTCATGTATGGATGTGAGAGTTGAACTATAAAGAAAGCTGAGCACTGAAGAATTGATGCTTTTGAACTGTGGTGTTAGAGAAGACTCTTGAGAGGCCCTTGGACTGCAAGGAGATCCAACCAGTCCATCCTAAAGGAGATCAGTCCTGGGTGCTCATTGGAAGGACTGATGTTGAAGCTTAAAGTCCAATACTTTGGCCACCTGATGCAAAGAGCCGACTTATTTCAAAAGACCCTGATGCTGGGAAAGATTGCGGGCAGGAGGAGAAGGGGACGACAGAGGATGAGATGGTTGGATGGCATCACTGACTCAATGGACATGGGTTTGGGTGGACTCTGGGAGTTGGTGATGGACAGGGAGGCCTGGCGTGCTGTGGTTCATGGGGTTGCAAAGAGTTGGACATGACTGAGTGACCAAACTGAACTGAATTGAATTACTCTACAATATTGTGGTGTTTTTTGCCATACGTTGACATGAATCAGTCACGGGTGCCATGTGTTCCCCCATCCTGAACCCCCCTCCCACCTCTTTCCCCATCCCATCCCTCTGGGTTGTCCCAGTTCACTGACTTTGAGTGCCTTGTTTCATACATTGAACTTGGACTAGTCATCTGTTTCACATAGGGTAATATACATGTTTCAATGCTATTCTCTCAAATCATCCCACCCTTGCTTTCTCCCACGGAGTCCAAAAGCCTGTTCTTCGTGTCTGTTTTGCTGTCTCATATATAGGGTCATCATTACCATCTTTCTAAATTCCATATATATGTGTTAATAGACTGTATTGATGTTTTTCTTTGTGACTTTCTTCACTCTGTATAATAGGCTCCAGATTCATTCACCTCATTAGAACTGATTCAAATGCATTCTTTTTAATAGTTGAGTAGTATTCTATTGTGTACATGTACCACAACTTTCTTATCCATTCATCTGCTGATGGACATCTAGGTTGCTTCCATGTCTTAGCTATTGTAAACAGTGATGCGATGAATATGGGGGTACATGTGTCTCTTTCAATTCTGGTTTCCTTGGTGTGTATGCCCAACAGTGGGACTGCTGGGTTGTATGGCAGTTCTATTTCCAGTTTTTAAGGAATCATTGCACTGTTC
Source organism: Bos indicus x Bos taurus (assembly GCF_003369695.1). Taxonomy (NCBI): domain Eukaryota; kingdom Metazoa; phylum Chordata; class Mammalia; order Artiodactyla; family Bovidae; genus Bos; species Bos indicus x Bos taurus. The sequence continues at coordinate 60,197,236 of NC_040085.1, read as the reverse complement.
TCCATAGTGGCTGTAATATTTTGCATTCCCACCAACAGTGTAAGAGGGTTCCCTTTTCTCCACACCCTCTCCAGAATTTATTGTACATAGACTTTTTGATAGCAGCCATTCTGACCAGTGTGAGATGGTACCTCACTGTGGTTTGATTTGCATTTCTCTGAGCATCTTTTCATGTGTTTGTTAGCCATCTGTATGTCTTTGGAGAAATGTCTATTCAGTCTTTGGCCCATTTTTTGATTGAGTCGTTTACTTTTCTGGTATTGAGCTGCATGAGCTGCTTGTATATTTTTGAGATTAATTTTTTGTCAGTTGCTTTGTTTGCTATTATTTTCTCCCATTCTGAAGGTTGTCTTTTCACCTCGCTTATAGTTTCCTTCATTGTGCAAAAGCTTTTCAGTTTATTTAGGGCCCTTTTGTTTATTTTTGCTTTTATTTCCATTAATCTGGGAGGTGGGTTAGAGAGGATCCTACTGTGATTTATGTCAGAGAGTGTTCTATGTTTTCCTCTAAGAATTTTATAGTTTCTGGTCTTATATTTAGATCTTTAATCCATTTTGAGTTTATTTGTGTGTGTGGTGTTAGAAGGTGTTCTAGTTTCATTCTTTTACAGGTGGTTGACCAGCACCACTTGTTAAAGAGATTGTCTTTTCTCCATTGTATATTTTTGCCTCCTTTGTCAACAATAAGGTGTCCATAGGTGTGTGAATTTATCTCTGGGCTTTCTATTTTGTTCCATTGATCTATATTTCTGTCTTTGTGCCAGTAGCATATTGTCTTGATGACTATAGCTTTGTAGTATAGTCTGAAGTCAGGCAGGTTGATTCCTCCTGTTCCATTTTTCTTTCTGAAGATTGCTTTGGCTATTCAAGATTTTTTGTGTTTCCATACAGACTGTGAAATTATTTGTTCTAGTTCTGGAAAAATACCATTTATAACTTGATAAGGATTGCCTTGAATCTACAGACTGCTTTGTGTAGTAAACTCATTTTCACTATATTGATTCTTCTGATCCATGAACATGGTGTATTTCTCCATCAATTTGTGTCATCTTTGATTTCTTTCATCAGTGTTTTATAGTTTTCTATATATAGGTCTTTTGTTTCTTTAGGTAAACTTATTCCTAAGTATTTTATTATTTTAATTGCAATGGTGAATGGGATTATTTCCTTAATTTCTCTGTTTTCTCATTGTTAACGTATAAGAATGCAAGGGGTTTATGTGTATTAATTTTATATCCTGCAACTTTTCTATATTCATTGATTAGCTCTAGTAATTTTCTGGTGATGTCTTTAGGGTTTTCTATGTAGAGGATCATGTCATCTGCAAACAGTGAGAATTCTACTTCTTCTTTTCCAATCTGGATTCCTTTTATTTCTTTTTCTTCTCTGACTGTTGTGGCTAAAACTTCTGAAACCATGTTGAATAGTAGTGGTGAGAGTGGGCACCCTTGTCTTGTTCCTCACTTTAGGGAAAATGCTTTCAGTTTTTCACCATTGAGGATAATGTTTGCTGTGGGTTTATCATATATGGCTTTTATTATGTTGAGGTATAGAACCCTTTATTGCTAATTGCACATATTTTATATTATTCTTATTTTGTTTAACAGTGTTATCTGTTTGGGGAGAGGATGTTTAATGAGCGGAAAAAATCCAGGTTCTGGCCTTAGATTGACCTGAATTTTAGCCCTGTCTCAAAAACTTACCAGATTTGTAACACTGGGAAATACTTAAGCTCTAAAGTTGTATTCATAAAATGGAGATAATGATATTTACTTTATAGGGACATGAATTAAAAAAGACTAGTTGAAAGGTAAAACAAGAAAACAGCTAACAGGAGTTAATAGATTTGGCCAGGGAGGTAAATGTAATGATTCTTAGGTTTTAAACTTGTATAACTGGGAAAATGTTTGAAAAAGTAATGGGAATAGAGAAATCAGGAGGAAGAAAGGACTTGATGACATACTGAGATGCCAAAAATACATCTGGATGGGAGTGGGCCATTAGGCAGTTGAATATGACCATTAAGCCTTGTAAAGGTGTAAGAATTATAGATTTATCCATGTAGAATTAAGCAGCAGATGAGATTTCTAGAGTGCAAAAATTAAAAAAGTAAAGAACGGAATCTTGGAGGACACATCAGTTTATGGAACAGAGAAGAAAGAGGGGGCTTCCTCGGTGGCTCAAACACTAAAGCATCTGCCTGCAATGCAAGAGACCTGGGTTCGATCCCTGGGTTGGGAAGATTCCCTGGAGAAAGAAATGGCAACCCGATCCAGTATTTTTGCCTGGGAAATCCCATGGACAGAAGACCCTGGCGGGCTACCATCCATGGGTTGCAAAGAGTCGGACACGAATGAATGACTAAAGAGGACCTAGAGAAGAAGCTAGAGTAGAAGTGACAATATTTTGAGTGCGATGAGAGTAAAGGAGGACTTGGATTTAAGGAGGTTTGAGTCAGCTGTGTCGAGTAACAGAAGGGTTACTCATTCTTCTTGAATGAGTAAAGTCCACGGTGTATGTGTTAAAATCATCGAGGTCAATGGCCTTGAATACAATGAAGAAGAAAACTTAGGTGCCTATTTGGAGTTTTTGGGAGAAATCTTAAATTAGTGAGGGAGGTGGTATAAATGGACAGCGCAGACTTCAGTAAGAGTTTGCTGTATGATTGTGGAATCAAATCATGGTCTAAAGGTGTAGACATGGAGGTAGAGAGAACTGGAATAGACTACAAGTAGAAGCAGACGTTATTTTGCCAACAAAGGTCTATCTAGTCAAAGTTATGGTTTTTCCAGTAGTTATGTATGGATGTGAGAGTTGGACTATAAAGAAAGCTGAGCACCAAAAAAAACAATGATGCTTTGAACTGTGGTGTTGGAGAAGACTCTTGAGAGTCCCTTCGACAGCAAGGAGATCCAACCAGTCCATCCTAAAGGAGATCAGTCCTGAATATTCATTGGAAGGACTGATGCTGAAGCTGAAACTCCAATACTTTGGCCACCTGATGTGAAGAACTGACTCACTGGACAAGACCCTGATGCTGGGGAAAGACTGAAGGTGGGAGGAGAAGGGGACGACAGATGATGAGCTGGTTGGATGGTATCACCAACTCTATGGACGTGAGTTTGAGTAAACTCTGGGAGTTGGTGATGGACAGGAAAGCCTGGCGTACTGCAGTCCATGGGGTTGCAGAGTCGGACACGACTGAGTGACTGAACTGAACTGAATCGAACAAGTAGCAGTGGCCTCGTCCGTGAGCTGTGGGAGAAATGATGTCAGCTAAGGAAATCAGCATGAGATAAAGGAAACAACTTGAGAGAAGTGAACAGTGGATTGTGGATTAAGAGAAGCCCACAGGATGCGATGACGAAATTTGGTAGAGGGCTGGGTATGGAGGAATTGGCAAGAGGAGGTATTAGGCTAAGCTGTGTTGGACTAATGGTGAAGGAGGACGTGCCAGTGAAAGGTCACCCAGGAGATAAGTATGCATTATGGGTATACAGGAGGCAGGGGTTGGCCAACTCATGGAGAGTGTGCCTGTGGGAAAGAATGGCATTGTGACTTGTCCTGAGATACTGTTGGAAGTCTGAGATAGCCTCTGCAAACTGACCTCCCTAGCTATTAAGCCTTTCTGTAGAAGGCATTCTGATTCCTAAAGTGAAAGTGAAAGTCATTCAGTTGTTTCTGAGTCTCTGTGACTGCCTGGACTATAAAGTTCATAGAATTCTCTAGGCCTGACTACTGGAGTGGGTCAGGGGATCTTTCCCAACACAGGGATTGAATCCAGGTTCCTGCATTGCAGGTGTTTGCTTTACCAGCTGAGCCACCAGGGAAGCCCAGGAGTGCTGGAGTGGGCAGCCTATCCCTTCTATAGAGGATCTTCCCAACCCAGGAATTCAACCAGGGTCTCCTGCATTGCAGGTGGATTCTTTACCAACTAAGCTATCAGGGAAGTGCCCTGATTCCTAAGGCACAGCAAATGGGGGAGGGAACAATAGTTCCCCATTTGTTGCTACAAATTTTTGTTTTTACTGGATATATGATTTAAAATGGCTCTTTTGCTGGAAAAGCTTTTGCTGGAAGACAGGTTAGGCAGTTATTTGAATAACTTACTGGGGTTTTGGTTTGGGGATTAAAAACACAGAGACAAAGAAAAATAAGACTGTAGAAGGTTTGACAAAACTTATAGGCAGACTAGATATAAAAAATGAAAAAAATAGGCGCAGGAAGATCCTGGACATATTCTTTATGGAGTTGTACTAGGCTAGTGTCTTAAAATTCTGCACTTGACTCAGATTTAGTAATTTGAAACCAGTCTAGTGTGTTGAGACATTGAAAAGCAAGGATCATAATTTCAAATATAGGCTTCTTTGAAAAGCCACAAAAACATGAATTTTTAAGGATAGATATATATTTTGTGTCAAATATTAAGGAATTTATGGTATTAATGTTCAGAAAATACTTAACAATAGTCTTGATGCAGTTAGGAGTGCATATATTTGCTGGGGTTGGGAATCTGGGCTATATACCCTAGAAGCATCCAAACTTTCAAAATGTGATTTAACATCCCAGAATTTAAGAAGTATACCTCACTGGACAAATGTAAACTGGTTCTGCCCTCCATGTGGTTTGGGTGAAAGCTCCCAGTGGCTGGGTTGGGTTTCCCAAGTGTCCAGAACTCCCTGAATGTCAAACCCTAGGGAATGGTTCCTTCAAGGTCAGTCGCTACATTTTCATTCCACAGATTTTCTTGATCTTAAAAAGGACCAGGCAAAGGGAGGGGCCTCTGATCTGGAGCATCTTTTCCTTTGGCCCAGGCACCTATCAGCCCATCATTTTGATTCCTGCTCTGCAACCAAAAAGACAAGTATGATGGATCTCCTTTTGGAACACAATGCAGTTTGCTTGGAAAAACATCCACTTTAGACAAACAATAAAAGCAGCTCAAGTGGGGCCTTGGCTGCTCTCCTGGTGTTACGCTCATGCATATGCCTCTGGTGCTTGGCAGAAAAAGGTTTCTGGTTGCACAAAACAGCAGACAGCCCTTTGGGAAAACCTGTCCCCTGTCCTTGTTGTTCAAAAACAGAACTTGGAATTTAAGTGATTAGCCCCAAACAAGATGCAAATTTGACTCTCTAAATCTCAATTTCTGTGTATTGTAAAGAAGGATTTTTCCTCTTTTAATCTACTAATCTCCAGGGGGAAGAAGACTAGGGGAGATGATGGAACAGATGCTGTGTAAACACAGCTCTGGTCTGTTGAAAGATATATCAACTCAGCCACGAAGCCTCTACTGATCCCCTCTGTTGGAAATCATCTCTCCTCTCCTCTGAACTCCTGCTACACTTTGTTTCTTCTTACAGAGTGTTTATCATATTCTGTCTGGTGTTGTAACTGCACGTGTTCATGGCTTAATTTTCCTTTTAGCCTTTAATTTTCATACTGGCATGGACTCTCTTATTTAACTTTGTTTTCTCCACAAATTCTACATATGTATTTTATTAATAATGATCGATTCCCATATAACCCCCTATTTTGATAGACATTCTTTTATTCAAGCAGTTGCTGAACACCTAGTATGTGTTGGTTCCTAAAAATAACCTAATCATGGTTCTAAGTACTTTATGCTTATTTATCCTATCATAAGGGTGTGGCAGAGGATGAGATAGTTAAACAGCATCACTGACTCAATGGATGTGAGAAACTCTGGGAGGTCGTGGAGGACAGAGGAGCCTGATGTGCTGCTGTCCTTAGGGTCGCAAAGAGTTGGACATGACTTTGCATCTGAACAACAACAACATCCTATCATAAAGTATAATAGCTATCATTTTAATCCTGTTTATAAGTAATGAGACAGAGGCATAGAGAGAACATAAGCAAATTTCCAAGGGCCGTGCAACCTGTAACTTGGCCAAGCCAGGATTCCAACTCACTCAGGGCCTGAGCCTATGTTCTCAACACCAGGCCGTACTACCTCTGGGTTTTGCCTTCAGAAATAGGATTAGGTAGGCAAACATGAAAACCATCTGGCCCTTAAATCAAGTATTTCACATTCTGGTAGAAAAGATATATCTGTAAAAACGTCAGAAGAATATAGAGTGACTGGCTGTAGTGATGGTGCTGGTTAGATAGGCAAGTCCTGAAAAAGGGCTGCCTCCAGGTTGCAGAGTCCTCAGCAGAGGGCTTAGGTGGATATGGATTTCCTTCACCTGACAGGACTTGTTTCAACATCAAAAGTAGCTAGGGGGTGGGATGGGGGAGGTGGGTGCAGGGAGGCACAAGAGGAAGGGGATATTTGGATACTTATGAGGATCCACGCTGTTGTACAGCAGAAACGAATGCAACATTGTAAAGCAATTATACTCCAATTTCAAAATAAATTACAAAACAAAGTAGCACTCTTAGTATGAAGGGTAAGTAGAGTTTGAAAGGCCATCTTCGAGTTCACTCCCTTTAATCCAAAAGAGGAAATGAAATAAAGAGTTGAGGTGATTCACTTCACAGACACGGCTTATTGCCTGCTCAAAACAGGACAAAAAGGGTAACTATCAGAATTTTTCCTGCAGGTTCATTTAGAAAAAAAAAAGTGAAGGAGATGTAAGAAATGATTGTATATTACAAGATGTTGACATATCAGCGAAGAAATAAAACCATCAAGATCCACAAACTTTGTAGTGTTATCTCTTACTTTGAAGAAAAGTATATAAAGAAGACTTGCCCCCTTTCCTTCATATTCCTCTGCCTAAACACATATTCCTCCCCTCCTAAACACAGTCTCTGCAAATGCTTTTGATAGAACTGGGAAGCTATTAGGCTTGGTGGTCTGTATTCAGGACCCCAAATATGATCTAATGGATTGCCAGTTTTCTAAGAGATTATAAATCCAAGTGCTTATAGTCCCATTACAAGTTTACCTCAGGCTTTCGCCACCTATTTCAGTTAGTTCAGTTCAGTTGCTCAGTCATGTCCTACTCTTTGCAAACCCATGAATCGCAGCACACCAGGCCTCCCTGTCCAACACCAACTCCCGGAGTTCACTCAGACTCACGTCCATCGAGTCAGAGATGCCATCCAGCCATCTCATCCTCTGTCGTCCCCTTCTTCTCCTGCCCCCAATCCCTCCCAGCATCAGACTCTTTTCCAATGAGTCAACTCTTCGCATGAGGTGACCAAAATACTGGAGTTTCAGCTTTAGCATCATTCCCTCAAAAGAAATCCCAGGGCTGATCTCCTTCAGAATGGACTGGTTGGATCTCCTTGCAGTCCAAGGGACTCTCAAGAGTCTTCTCCAACACCACAGTTCAAAAGCATCAATTCTTTGGCGCTCAGCCTTCTTCACAGTCCAACTCTCACATCCATACATGACCACTGGAAAAACCATAGCCTTGACTAGACGGACCTTTGTTGGCAAAGTAATGTCTCTGCTTTTGAATATGCTATCTAGGTTGGTCATAACTTTCCTTCCAAGGAGTAAGCGTCTTTTAATTTCATGGCTGCAGTCACCATCTGCAGTGATTTTGGAGCCCCCAAAAATAAAGTCTGACACTGTTTCCACTGTTTCCCCATATATTTCCCATGAAGTGAACAAGTGCTATTTGGCCAACCAGGGTATTATAAAAACCCAGTTCATTCATGCTCTAGAGATTTAAGTTATACCACTTAAGTAAACTTCCCTGACCACTGCCCCACCTCCCCCGCCCGCCCCCCCTCCCCACCGCCAATGCTCTAGGTTAGCTCTTACATCTGCCTTTTTTTCCTGTTATTCTGTCTGCCTGGATTTTCTCCTTATTTCTACCCATTTAATCCTTTGCTCTTTGCATCACCCAGTAGGAATTCTACATTTCCCATGAAGTGTGTCTGAGCTAGAGTTCCCAAAGCAAGTTCTGTGGGACATGATTCCCCAAGTTGCTTCTTGAGAGTTGGGCACCATGGTCAAAGGAGCTTGAAATATGCCTCTTACACTTAAACACCATCTCTTATTGGATCTATAGAATTTATAATCTGTATCTCAAATTTTAATGTTCATTTATTGTGCATGTAAGAAAAGATTAAATATCTATTATGGGCCAAACACACTCAGTGCTGGATGTTGGAGTTATAATTGTTTCCTCATCTTAAGTCAGTCTCAACTGTTTGCACAGATTTTATGCTTTTGGAAAGTATGGAAAGGTCTTATTTTGTCTTCAGTTCAGTCGCACAGTTTCGTCTGACTTTTTGCGACCCGATGAATCGCAGCACGCCAGGCCTCCCTGTCCATCACCAACTCCCGGAGTTCACTCAGACTCACGTCCATCGAGTCAGAGATGCCATCCAGCCATCTCATCCTCTGTCGACCCTTCTCCTGTTCCCAACCCCTCCCAGCATCAGAGTCTTCTCCAGTGAGTCAACTTTTCGCATGAGGTGGCCAAAGTACTGGAGTTTCAGCTTTAGCATCATTCCTTCCAAAGGAATCCCAGGGCTGATCTCCTTCAGAATGGACTGGTTGGATCTCCTTGCAGTCCAAGCGACTCTCAAGAGTCTTCTCCAACACCACAGTTCAAAAGCATCAATTCTTTGGCACTCAGCCTTCTTCACAGTCCAACTCTCACATCCATACATGACCACAGGAAAAACCATAGCCTTGACTAGACAGACCTTTGTTGGCAAAGTAATGTCTCTGCTTTTGAATATGCTATCTAGGTTGTCTTATACTGTTACTAATTTAGCATATAGTCCTGTAAATATAGCAGAGTCTTGATAAATGATTGTTGTTTGGCTTGTCAGTTAAGTAAATCTGAGTTAACTTTTATCAAAGAAAATTGCTTTTGTCTTATTTTTGAAAACTTCTTTTCAAGATAGTGTACCTTTGACCCCACTGTGGTGTTTCTAATAACAAAACCCTTCACAGGAAGTGCGAAATGCCTCTCTCTGCCTATTGTAACTGGCCCATATAGTAATGTCCAACATAAAAAAAAAATACCAATTTTCCAATTTTAAAGCACCTACCATAATGCATACTAGGGCAAAACCCCAGTTATCCCTATTTCGGTCCCCACTACAAAATCCATCCTCTGTCGCTCTTGTCTAGCTATAATCACGTGTGACCGAGGTGAGTTCATTAACTGAATTTGGATTGTTCCCATGAAATTCCTAAATAGAGGAGAATGTTTCTTTTTTTTTTTTCTCATCTGACTGGCCTTGACTATAAGGTATCTTATGGCGAAGGCAGTGCAGAAGACGATGCAAAGTGAACCATACCATTCTCCCCTCGCCAAGGTATTTTATCTGCCCAGGAGCCAGATCAGCACCCAATGATTAATGCCGTCTGTCCAACACATACCTTGTTTGGGGGCTGGGTGTCAAAAGAAAAGGATTTATGATGCCCTAACTGAACTGAAGATGTTCATGAACACACTCCAGGGACAGATATGGCAAAGGCAGGACTGAAAATGCTTGGAGAGAGTATCCCAGTTACTCTGTTAGGGACTTGTCAAATTTTAAGTGAAGCAGGTTTTTATGATTTTTTTCCCCTTCGCTTAAGTGGAATGTCAGTTATGTTACTGGAGTTAATGCTACCAAATTTGAATGCTGAGTGCAGCTCTGTCTTGGCAGAAACTTCACTTAGAAGGTATGAGAGAATCAAGTATTTCTGAGTGTGCTACTGAGAAGCTGAAAGGACCTGGGGAAGACCTTTCAAACTGATCATAAATTGGAATTCAAATCAAAAAAGGATTACAAGATCTTGATTCAGAGCTAACTTGAATTCAACATTTCCCTTACCATGGCCTTTCTCAGTGTGTCACTTAACACCTTGTAAATGGTTCTCTACCATCCAAAATTGGTGCCTGAGGCTTTCTGTTGCTGTTGTGTGGCGGATTAAAAGCAAAGATAAGCCAAATTTAAGCAAATATTAAAACCAAATTTCAGGTTTACACTCTGTAGGTGGGTTGGGAGGAAGGCCCTTCTGCCACAAGAGAACACGAAACAGTGGTGTGTGCTACCAAGAAGACAACTGAGTGAGCTTGTGAGTCACCCACTAGGGGAGACATGGGATGGCCCCCATCATATCATCTGAAATGCTCTGTCTTATCCTCAGCTGTATCAGATCCTCTGTCTAGGATAATTCTAGCCCCCAGTGCCCTTAAAGACACTGGAAGGGAAGCAATGAAAATGACAGGGGTGGGTGTATCCACTGTATTGGTCTTTGATAAATCCATTGAGAACAGGAGGTGGGTCCCGGCTACAGCATAGACAGTATTCTCCAAAGCGTGGCCCTTGAACAACTTTCAGGTGATCCACATCATCTGAAAATCCTTAAAAATGCATACTTCCAGGCCCCATGCCAAACCTTCAGAATCAGGATCTCTGGGAACGGGTCAGGGAACATGCATTTGGTGAATCCCTGAGGGACTGTGGTACACTCCGAACTTCTGACTTAGGGACTTGAATTATCTGTTCCCCTTGTACGTGCAATTGCTTCTGAAGATGAGGCAATGGGGGAGGGAAGAGGGGATGGAGAAGAAAGGGACAGATCTGACCCATCAGGATGGTGACTCTGGTCATCAACTGTGGGGCTTCGAGAGGGGCTTAGGGAAGAGATTCCCTGTTGGTGGCCTGCACGTGTATTTTATTTGGACTACATGGTACTGCATATTTTAAAAAGTAGGAATGCTTTATGTGGGGCATGCCCTCCCCAGCCCCAGCAGGCCCGTCCCAGCCTGCTTACCCCTTGCCTCTGAAGGCAGTTATCATCAACTGCTGGGGCGGGGCAGGGGGCGGTGGCGGGTGGTGGTGCAGATTTAACATTAATGGCCTATGGTCTCTTTGTCTTTAAATCATGAACTATAAACTTGTTCATAAAAGTTGGCCCTCAAGAGAATAATTGACTTATTTCTTTGATTTGCCTTTGGACAAAGTTACCTTGATTTTCCTGACTTGCTGGAAGGCACCAATGAAAAAGTACCCAGCAAAGTGTTTTTGTGCAGTGCATGCCTCGATAAATAATTTTTGCAAGAACAAAAGAGTAATGTGATACAGCTGACGATTGAGTTTAGGGCTGTTTTCTCTTATCCTTCCATCCCTTGAGTCCTTCCAAACTGTAATTCCCACCCCCTACCCCCAGCTCTCCCCCCTCTACCACCCCCGCCCCCACCTCCGCCATCTGCAAAATGGTGGAGGAGGATTCCTATGACCTGACTATTTCGTTCACCTGTTTTGGGTGGGACAGGTGCAGCCCAGATTTTTCTTCGTCTTTGTTTCAAATTCTCTGTGAAATGAAGGCACGGCTTTAGGTCTGTCTGAGAGGCCTTTTTATACCATTCATTCCCGAATGTTTTCACATAAACATTTTAATTTGCGGCAAATCTGTTTGTTTGTTGTGTTTGTCAAGTTAACGTAAACTGCAGTCCATTAGGCCTCGAGATGAGTCTGTAAATAATTTCAGATGTTTTTTATTTCCCCAGCTAAGAGCTGGATTTGAACCAGAGCTCAGGGGTGAAAGGGCAATGTGTAATATACTGAGACATGAAGTTCGACATATGAAATAAAATAATGTAATGTTTTTAATATTTAAGATGAAAAAAGCAGCAATAAAACACTGTGGAAGGAGGAAAACATGAATACCTGTATATTTTAATTTTAAATGCCTGCAGATGTTGAATTTTAATCAGAGCATGTCAGATTCTGACTCTGACAAAGGCAAAAAAGTGAGATCTGTTTTCTTGAATTGCTTCCACATTTCATGCTTCAGATTTTTATTACATATAGCACTGCATCATCATATATTTATGTAAAGTGCCAGCATCCATTGACTTAGCATGTGCCTGATGGTTAACATATAAAACAGTATGCAATGAAGGAGAGGCCCCTTCTCTCTTTCCCTGGCATAGATTCTCTCTGTGACCTTGTGGTGAGAAAGGCATTTAACCCCTTTGTGCTTCAGTTTTCATAATCTCAAAATAGGAACCCCCACTCTTGATTCTTCCTAAGCTCCATAGGTAGAGTGAAGCCTATTTGAAATGGTAATTGATCTGTGTACTTACTGTACAATAACAATATCATATATATATATGTGTGTGTATGTGTACATATATTTATTTAGACTGAAAAAGAAAAACAGTAAAAATTAGATGGGTATATATTAAGATCTAAAATAAAGGTACTTTTAGATTTTATGCATATTTTTAAATAGTTTTTATTTCTCTATTTTTTTGCATATTTCCTAAAGCAGTGTTAAAGCCAATGACCTTAAATTTCACAGTATAATTCTTCTATTGAAAACAATGGATTTGTACTAAGTGGGCTTCCCAGGTGGCATAGTGGTAAAGAACCCACCTGCCAATGCAGGAGATGGGGGCTTGATTCCTAGGTTGGGAAGATCCCCTGGAGGAGGGCATAGCAAACCACTCTAGTATTCTTGCCTGGAGAATCCCATAGCCAGAGGAGCCTGGTGGGCTATAGTCCATAATTTTCTGCTACTGAAAACAGTGGATTTGTAGTTCAAATAAATATCTAAATATCTATAAGTTCCCACTATATTTTTCTCTGAACAGTTTGAGATTTTGTATAGGATAAGGAAAGGGGAAGTAGTTGATTTAATTGAAGATCTTCAAGATCAGTCCTCATCTGGCTTCTTGCTCTTAGGATCTTTTAGGCTAAATGATTCTGTATTCCTGGTCCTTTAAAAATTTTCTCTTTTGGCTCTCTTTTGCCTTCTCAGGGGATCTGTGCTAACTTGTAGGAAATAGTCATGGAACTTCTGAGAACAGTGGAATTGAGTATTAAGCATTAAATTATCTGTGGTGTGGGCCCTTTCTTGTTATTCTTAAATGTTCCGAGAGGTTTGTTATGCACACAGATGTTTAGGGATAAGACGAAGGGTGGTATTTTCATGTCCAGAGTGATGTGGTACAGCATGTGTGTAACAGATTCAGAACAAGACAGTCCATCTGCTGAACTACATTAGGAGAAATTGGACTCAGAGCCAGCAGAGAAGGGAAACTACCGGAGTCTATCCAACTATCCCCTCTACCAGATTACCAACAGATTATGTATATTTCTGTATGCAACTTACATTTTAATTTTAGTTTCAAGCAACTGCACTTATATGACTCTTGCTTCCCTGATTTCCTGGAGAAGGAAATGGCAACCCACTCCAGTATTCTTGCTTGGAAAATCCCATGGACCGAGGAGCCTGGTAGGCTACAGTCCATGGGGTCGCAAAAAGTTGGACACGACTGAGCAACTTCACTTTTCTTTCACTTTCACTTTTCCCTGATGGCTCAGATGGTAAAGAATTCACCTGCCATGTAGGAGACCAGGGTTTGATCCCTGGGTTGAGAAGATCCTCTGGAGAAGGGAATGGCAACCCACTCCAGTATTCTTGCCTGGAAAATCCCATGGACCGAGGAGCCTAGCGGGCTACAGTTCATGGGGTTGCAAAGAGTCAGACACGACTGATCAACTAGCACTTTCACAACACTTTTCAAGATTTTAACTGTATTGAGATAGAGTTTTTCACCAGGCATTCTTCTCAAGAATATTTCAGGAGGAAAGTGGTCAGGGTGAGAAATGAAGCCTGTGTCCCAAGAGCCCTGTGCATGTTCCCTGTGGGGAAAATTGAGGACCCAGGGGAGGCCTTTGTTGGATCCGTGGGTGCTCATGGAGGGACCTGCACAGCTTCAGGGAAGGGGTGGAGGTCCTCTCCACCTGGATGGCAGGGCAGGAGAATGGTGGTGTGGAGAGAGTACTATGCAGATGAGAGATGGAGAAAAGTTCTTGTATCTGTTGTGAGTGGAAGATTTAGAGAGAAAATTCTGTGTCAAACTTCTGAAACAAATTTCAGAAGCTTATCAGTGAAGAACTTTGTGAAACTTTCGGCCCCTCCACCTAAGAAAACCTACAGTAAAGATAACATGCTATTCTCCAAGAGTTTGTTGTCATGCTTCCGAAATTATTGTCATGCTTCTGAAATTATTTCTTGGACTCTGGATTGTGATACACACAATCAGAGCAGTCCATCAGATGGCATGCACACATCTAGGCTCAGATCCTGCCTTCATCAAGCCTCCTTGATTCTTCTGATGTAAAATTAATTTCTCTTTTATCTGTTCCCTTAACCCTTTTCACCTGCATTCTTGTGCATCACAGGATTATAGGATCCTAGGTTGAAACATAATTGAGAGATAATGAGCCTAAGATCTCAACCCCATAATCTAATAATCTTTTCATTTGTTCATCTAATATTGGCTCTTTGGCCACTAAAACATAGTAGACATGTCATATAAAAAAATTATTTGCCAAGAGCTGTTGCAGGAAACCCACACCTTCATAAAGATGAAGACCAAAGAATCCCACACTCAGCTGGCACCCAAGCAACCCAGGTCCATCCTTGCACACATCTCTGGCTGGCTTACTCTTTCTTTCTCCACAGGGGCTAGCCCAGACTTTCATTATTCCCCTCAAAATTTCTATTCCCATCCCCACTACCATATTGCTTTTTAAGAAGTTTGAATAATAACCCTTGATGATTTAATTCTTGAATAAATGACCCTTGGCAATTTATGAGGATCATTGATGTTATTTAGCAGCATCATTTCACAGGTGAAAAAAAATTGAGGTCTAAAGGAGTTATATGATATACATGGTCCCATAGCTGGTTTAGAGGTGGGCCCTGGAAGAGCTGTAGACAAGTAGAATCTTTGCCAGTCTTCTGTCCATTAGGCCATTCTGACTGAGTAAATGTGCCCCACTTTAAAACACTGCTTTAGAGAACATCAATTTTCTGTAATAGATTAAGGGCTGTTATTAATTTAGAGTTTACACACTCGCTCAGGACTGCTTCTGCCTATGCTCTCCCCCCCACCTCTCCGCATGCAATTCATTATAAGTGACAAATGTTTACAATGCTCTTAGGCTGAAAAGTGGAGAACAAACAAAGATATAGAAATTTAATATGATGAAAGACTCAAACACTAACAGAAACTAACTTCTGCCTTAAGGACCAATTTTCCTATCACATTTCTGAATTTCTTATCACAATTCCTGAAATTCTACTGAAGTTTCTATTACATGAATCAGTATGTTTAAAGTCAAATCTGGGGCCATTCCCTTTCAGCCAAGATGAAATATCAGGAACGAGTTTTACTGTCCTCCCTTAAGCAGCCAAAAATGGACACCAATAAAGGGTGAGAACACAGCATCCTATGCTTGGGGTTCCTTCTTAAATCACTCATGGCTTTCACCATGTTTGTTTTAGTGTCAGAGATAATTACATAATCTTTTTCTCAGCTGACTGATTCACTCTATAAATATTTCTTCAATCAGATTCACTAAGTTTGCTGTGCGACACCCAGAAATCTCTTGGCAGCCAAGTAAAGCAGATGCAGAGTTGAATTCATCATTAATCTCTGAGCCTGTCACACTTAAAAGAAGACTTGTGGCACTGTCTGCATGTCCTAAAACTGATATACATAAATATACAGAAGTATCACATTTATTAATATTACTAACATTTTGTGCACAGAAGTATACTACACAAGCTTTTTCTTCAATTACTTGTCCCCTAAAAAGAACTATTTTCTAGAATATATAACTTGGGTAAATATTAGTATTCTTCAGCAATAAAAAAGGAGCAAACTACTAATATTTGCAATCACGTGGATGGATCTCAAAGTCACTATGCTGAATGAAAAAAGACAATCTCAAAAGATTACATATTATTTGATTCTATTTATATAACATTCTCAAAATAACAAAATTATAGAGATGGAAAAGCTATTAGTGGGGCCTGGGTTAGGCATGGTAGAAGGAGAGGAAGAAAGAGATGTGATAAGATCTTTATCATGGTGTAATATTGATTAGTCCTGTATCTTGATTGTGGCAGTGGTTATACAAATCTGCACACATGATAAAACTCCTAGAACTATATACTTAGATGTAACAGTTCCAAGTTCCTGTTTTTCCTATTGTGCTATGCAATACAGGGGACTTCTCTGTGCTGTCTTTACAATTTCTTGTGACTCTGTAATTATTTGAAAATAAAAAGTTTTGTTAAAGTCACGAAGAAGACAAACTCTAAAGTAACAAGCTTATAGACTGCAAATGAACTTTGATCACAGATCTAAGAAGAGTATGGGAAATATGAAGTAAAGAAGAAAACATCAGTGAAAAATGAGTTACTCCAATCATATATTTTTCCCCACTGGTAAAATTTTTTTAAAGAAAGCTTTAGGAAGATAATTCTTTATTTTTGATTCTGGATGCTACCCTTTTAAAGTAAAAGTCTTTTTGAAATAATTTACTAATAATTTTTCAGTATTTTTTCAAGTCATAATCAGTTTTACTGCAAATGGCCCCTGTACACATTAATCAATTGAAGTACCTTAATAGCCACCCAATAAGTTGTCAACATAAAGAGAAATCTGCATCATGAGAAGCAAAAAATAGCACCAAACCTTCTGGTGTTAGTTAGCAACTTGTCGCTCCTGAGTAGAGCTCACATCACTGAGGTCTGTGAACGTTTTTCACATTCATCCCAGGTGAAAGGTGGAATAACTTCAGTACAAATGCAGCATGTTATAAAAAAAATTTCTTACAAAAAAGTCACAAATTATTTTACAGATAAAAAACACAGCCAAAGTATTTTACAGAATACAAACACCATGAAAAAAAAAATGCCTTCACTTAAGCTCTCTCTCCATACCAGCTGGATGTGTTTGTGCCTAATGATGACTCTTTCAGCATGGATGGCACAGATTAGGATCTTCAAGTAAGCCCACCATGTACATGTCACCAGCCTCCTGAAGCTCACCTGTGGCAGCACTCAGAAACCTCCAGTCAGTTTTGAAATCCTGGGTGATTTCCCTCAACCACCTCTGTCTGGAAAAGCAGCTTCCAGATCAGAAACTCAGTTGATTTCTGGTAGTTACCTGCCGCAGTGAGATTTTCTTGCCCTGCCGTAGAGGGGGCTATTTTCCCGCAGCCTTAGTGGTCAGCTCTTCACGGGCACTTTCCCACCCAAGGATCTGCAAGCAGTCTGCTTGGTTAGCTTCCAAAGCTCAAATCTTAGTCCACTTCGACCACCTCAGGGCTTCTGCTGCCCATGGAAGAGCTGCAGTTGTGAGCCAAGAAAACGAGCTTCTCCAAAGAAAAGCATTCAGTCTTGCACCATTAAATATAACATAGTTGTATAAATTTTGGGTAGACGCCCTTTCTCAAATTGAGGATGTTCCATCTATTCTTTTTCTTTCTTTTTTCTGAAAAGTTTTAGTGTGAATAGGTGAATTTGAATTTGTCAAATGCATTTTCTTCACTGACATTATTATGGGAGTTTCCTTCTTTAGCCAGTTCATACTGATTGCTATTCAGACACTGAACCAGCCTTGCATTCCAGGCAATACCAATTCCCTTTGGAATTGCCTGCCTGCATGCGAAGTCGCTTCAGTCATGTCTGACTCTTTGTGACCCTATGGACCATAGCCTGCCAGGCTCCTCTGTCCTGGGATTCTCCAGGCAAGAATACCAGAGTGGGTTGCTGTTTCCTTCTCCAGGGGATCTTTCCCACCCAGGGATCGAAATTCTGTCTCCTGTGTCTCCTGCATTGGCAGGCAGGTTCTTTACCACTAGTACCACCTGGGAAGCCCATTTGGTATTATTGGTGTATGATTCTTTTCATACATTGCTCAATTCTCTTTAGTAACATTTTAAGAACTTTGGCATCTATACTCAGGAGGGATACTGGTCGGTAGTTTTGTTTTTGTACCATCTTCGTCTGATTTTGAAATCAATGTATTATAATACAGAATTCATTGAATGAATTTAGAAGAACTCCTTCTCTTTTATTTTCTGGAAGAAATTGTGTAGATTTGATGTTAATTATTATTTAGACATTGAGTAGAATTCTCCTGTGAAACCCTCTGGACCTGGAGATTTCTTTTTTGGCAGTTTTAAAATTATGAACTCAATTTATTTAAAAGTTATGGGTTTATTTCTTATTGGCAAGTTATGATAGTTGGTACTTTTCTAGCAATTGGCACATGTTATTTAAATTTTTTTTATAGACTTGTTCATAGTATTTCCGTATCAGCATCTCTAGTGATGACCTGTTTCATTTCTGAGCTTTATAAATATGTCTTCTTTCTCCCTGTTTTTTTTTTTTTTTTTCTTTGTCAGTCTTATCAGTAGTCTATCAACTTTACCTTTTCAAAGAAACAGCTATTTGATTTGATTTTTTAACCGTTGTTTTTCTTCTTTCAATTTTATTGATTTCTTGTTAGCCTTCTAATTTCTTCCTTCTTAAACTTTGATGCATTTCAAATTTCTGTTATCTTATTTTTTTCTCTCTATCTTCCTTTTCTCTTCTAATTTTTTCACCTCTTACCTCTTTTGCCTTCTTTTGGATGATTGTTTTTTTCTCAATCCTTTTCTCTACTAATTTAGAGAAGATATTTTTTATTTCTATCCTTTAATCGGTTATCCTAAAAACTTCTAACCTTCACTTTTAACTTATAAAAGACTTAATTTAGCAATAACTTTAGTGTCCTTCTGAAGACTACAAGAATCATGTAATATTTTATTCCTGATGATGTTTTATCTTCTAATAGTAAATGTTGAATACTGTTGTAATAAAATGTTTTAGTATCATCTTTTTCGTAACCTACATGATACTATTTCTACTATTTTATATTCCCAATAGTTGTTTCAGTTCACATATATATTTAAGACTTTCTTTGCTATTTATTTTTTTCTTTCATCTAAAGCCTTCTATCTAGAAGCATTGTCATTCTGCTTAAGATACATCTTTAAAATTTCCTCTATTTACGAAATGTTGGCATCAAACTCTGTTTTCATCTTTTACTATTCATTTATCTGTTTCCTCATCTTGAAAGATAATTCCATTGGAAATAAAATTCTAAGTTCTTTATTTTTTAGTATTTTGAATATATTCAACTTATGACTTCCATTCTTGTTGTTGACAAGTTATTTGTCAGTCTATTAATTATTCCTTTGAAAGAACATGGTGTTTTTTCCTGGCTGCTTTTTAAGATTTTCTGTATGCTAGAGCTATCACTAATGCATATGTTCCAAGAATATAGTCTCAAAGTATGCTATGCTATGCTAAGTCACTTCAGTCATGTCCGACTCTGTGTGACCCCATAGACGGCAGCCCACCAGGCTCCCCTGTCCCTGGGATTCTCCAGGCAAGAACGCTGGAGTGGGCCACCATTTACTTCTCCAATGCATGAAAGTGAAAAGTGAAAGTGAAGTCACTCAGTCGTGTCCGACTCTTAGCAACCCCATGGATTGCAGCCTAACAGGCTCCTCCGTCCATGGGATTTTCCAAGCAAGAGTACTGGAGTGGGGTGCCATTGCCTTCTCAAAGTATACCAAGCAGCAAATGAAAGAACTGCAGAGAAAGCAATGAGTATTTTTAGCTGAAAGTTTTAAAATATACTTTTTAGGAAACAGTAGGTCAAGGCAGATAAAAAATAAGCACAACTTTTTGAAGGCCCCCAAAAATACAGTTAATAAGTGTGAGCTAATATTATATTGTACTGTACTATATCATATAGATGGAATTCTATCCCAGAAAATGGATAATACTAGTTTTTAAGCATACATGCAGCATTTACAGAAGTAAACATGTGTTAAACCATTGAAAAGCGTCAATAAATCAGTATCATACAGACTGTATTCTTGAGATACACTGCAGTAAAATGAAAAATCAGCAATAAAAGACTATCTTAAAACTCACTTAAATTTCAAAAGTAAATAACAGAACACTAATTTCTTAGAAAGGGGAATATAGTCCTCTTCTCTTTTCTTGCTTCTAGTATATCTTTTTCTCATAAGATTTCTCATCCCTGCATAGTCTAGTCAAGGAAGAAAGAGCACAATTTTAAATAGCAAGTGCTGTTATCATTGGCATGAGGCTGAGTGGCAGATAATAAAAATTAAGATAACAGTCCTTTACTGTTTGCTTGGGTCAGTGTTGGCTTATATTTATTGTCCAAGAATAAATATTAATAGCTTCCATTTTCACTCTCCAAAATTTTCTAGTTTGATCATCCTAGGTAAATCTGACTCCTTTTTGGTTGTTTTGCTAGAGATTCTCACCACTGAGGACCACACATAATTCTATTTGGGATGGTTATTTGCAACTACTTCCACAGCTTCTCAGAATCCAACTGTTATCTGTCTTCAGTGTCTTGGTAGAGTTTCTCTGCTCTTCTAGATACTTTTATTTTAAGGGACCCAAGGTAACCCTTTGTTAGCCTGCTCTCTGGTCTGTGAGAAATACTCATGCATCTTTTCCTTTAACAAACTCTAGGATGGCAGACTAATTCCAAGGCGCTGTCTCCATCCCATTGCTACAGGATGTTTTAGTACCCTTAGTGTGTGCTAGTTACCAGTCATCTGTGTTCCCCAAAGATAAATAATATATTCAGAGCTCTCTGAGTGATCCCATGGAAGCCCATCCTCATAAGACTGGAGGAGGAAAAGGTGGCGCTTCCAACTCTCTTGCTTTGGGGCTGGGGGAGCACAGCAGCTACTCTTTTCAGTGGTGGTCTTCCTGCAAACCCCCTTCACTATCCTGACCTCATCATGTTCTCAAAGTGAATGAAAAGTCCTTTAGCAAATGACCTAGAATTGTAAAATTGGAACTAAAGTAAGAAATTATAGGCTGTATAACACAGGAAACTCAACCCAGCTCTGTGATGACTTGGAGAGGTGGGATGGGGGTGAGGTGGGAAGGAGACTCAAAAGGGAGCCTTATGTATACTTATGGCTGATTCATGTTGTTATATGGCAGAAACCAACACAACATTGTTAGCATTCAACTAAAAATAAACAAAAAAAATAAATTATAGAGGCCTGTCTCATACTCCCTGGTGTCTCAGATGATAAAGAATCCACCTGCAATGTGGGAGACCTGGATTCGATCCTTGGGTTTGGAAGATCCCCTGGAGGAGGGCATGGCAACCTACTCCAGTATGCTTGCCTGGAGAATCCCCATGGACAGAGGAGCCTGGTAGGCTATGGTCCATGGGGTTGCAAAGAATTGGACATGACTGAAGCGGCTAAGCACAGCACACAGCACAGTCTCATATCACCTTGGAGAAGGAAATAGCAACCCACTCCAGTATTCTTGCCTGGGAAATCCCATGGACAGAGGAGCCTCTCAGGCTACAGTCCATGGGGTCGCAGGAGTCAGACATGACTTAGCGACTAAACCACCACTGTCTCATACTCATTCTGAATCTATCCTATTAATGACTCAATCAAACTGATACATTGAGACCATCATTTTAGCAGCCTGTTACCTGCAATACAAATGGCAACCCACTCCAGTACTCTTGCCTGGAAAATCCCATGGACGGAGGAGCCTGGTGGGCTGCAGTTAGCTCCCATGGGGTTGCTAAGAGTCAGACATGACAGAGCAACTTCACTTTCTCTTTTCACTTTCATGCATTGGAGAAGGAAATGGCAACCCACTCCAGTGTTCTTGCCTGGAGAATCCCAGGGACGGGGGAGCCTGGTGGGCTACTGTCTATGGGGTTGCAGAGTCAGACACCACTGAAGCGACTTTTTTTTTTTTTTACCTGCAATACATTTTTCATTATAAAAGAGAATATTTGTTTTAACAAAACAAGGTCATCCTATACTTTATGATCTGCTTTTTACAATTAATAACATTTCCCAAATAAATATCCAAATCAATAAATACCTTTATCCAATATGTACTCTCATTCTTCTGAGAGAGTAACCTAATCAATTCAAAAGTAATAATAACTGTTTTATCTTTAACAAAGATTCTGCTGAGACTCAATGAAGCCCTGATAAAGGATGAAGAATGCCCCAAGAAACAGCATTTTATTTCTGTCACTGAGATGATAGCAGTGGTGGAGTTGCTATTTTTCTTAGCACCCAGGGGAGCCAGCTGCCTGCACTGATCCCCCTAGCTATTGGATTCATTCTATGTTGAAATATTCAGGGGTAAGACAGGGGAGAGGTTTAGGAGAAAGAAGGCAGTGGGAATCAACAAGCAATAGTACATAACATTGTCACTCAGGAGATGATTTGATATTTTTACTTTAGAATAAAACCACACCTGTTTCTATTAAAAAGGAAATTGAGACTAAATGAACAAAATCTTGACCTGATAAACCATAAAATGGAATTTTTCATTATTTTCTTGCTGAGTTGTTCTCTCTAGCCACCATCATCTGCCGTGTGGACGCTGTGTTTTAAAAGAATGCCTATCAGGTTTCACATTCTAAAACCAAGTTAGGTGTGCTTTGGAAATTTCAAAATAAAGACTTAAAATGGATGCCAAACCAACCACAGACAAGAATGTATTTAGTTACATTTTGTTACATTAGATCATCTTGCCCACCCCACCCTATCGCACACACACCCCAAATATCACTTACAGTCTGTTTCCTCATTCTGTCTTATTTCCTAGCAACCATTTGCTCCAAAACTATGTCTAAAAGCCATCCTCTATGATAAAAAAGCCCGCCTTTTAAAAATTATTTTATTGGTTCATTTTATAGTACCAATTATGTATGCCACTCTGAAATGTCATATGAAGTTTTTATCCTCTGGGCTCATTAGGTTTAGAAATTAAAGTTTGTATATTCTTACCTTTATTGCTAACTTTCCATCTTCCCAATTCCCCTCATGAGATTTTTGTCTCACATCCTGTGTTCCTTTGTGAAACCAGATTTGCCTTAGGGTTCTCTGAAGGCCTTTCGATCAAACCAGCGTTGCTTATGTAACATACGTGTGTGAGCTGGTGAATTATGCAGTTATGAATCAACCTAGTGTTTTCACCAATAGTTAATTTCATCTACTTCTGGTTATCCTTCTCATGTGCTGGCTCTGAGCGAGGGACCGAGATGAGCTGCAGAGTGAAGGGGTTGGGAGCATATGGGATGAGATCCCACCCTATATTGCAACCAAATGTCAGGGCATCCTGGCCAGCTAAGAAGAGGCCCATCCAGTTTATTACTTCCCTAGATTATGGATTAGCCAGAAGTGTTCTCCAGTCTGATGGGCCCATGAGCTGCGGTTAGCCCAAATTCCTCAAAAAGGTTTTTGTTTGTGATTTTTTTGTGTATCAAAACATAGTTTAGTCTTCATCTAAAGTATTTTAGGAACTTAGGAAATACCGAATGCCAGTCAGTATGTGTGCTTTTGACATTAGTTTGTGTTGCTCCTATGCTGAAAATCACTGGCTTTGCCTCTTTTTTTTTTTTTAATGAAGTTGTGATTGGTAACCAGGTAATTTATATAAGATTCTGCTGCTGCTGCTAAGTTGTTTCAGTCGTATCCGACTGTGTGCGACCCCATAGACGGCAGCCCATCAGGCTCCACTGTCCCTGGGATTCTCCAGGCAAGAACACTGGAACAGGTTGCCATTTCCTTCTCCAATGCATGAAAGTGAAAAGTGAAAGTGAAGTCGCTCAGTCGTGTCTGACTCTTAGTGACCCCATGGACTGCAGCCTACCAGGCTCCTCCGTCCATGGGATTTTCCAGACAAGAGTACTGGAGTGGGGTGCCATTGCCTTCTCTGATATAAGATTCTAGTGCTTTTTAAAAGTAGGTTCTTGTACTGGGTTGGCCAAAAAGTTCATTCAGGTTTTTCTGTTACATCTCATGGAAAAATCCAAATGATCCTTTTAGTCCACCCAATATTACTAGCTTCTCATGATACTCATAGGCATTATATTGAAAACTGGCTTTGTGGTCACAGTTTGGAAAACACTTTTTAAAATAAATTAGAATAGGTTTTAAATAACCCTGATATTCATTGGGTTGTAGTGGTTGGTGTATATGTGGCTGCTGGGGACAAATATGTATCAATTCTCAATCTCCTTGAACTTTCTTCTCCAAAAAGTCTCCTGGGGGATTATCATTCCAGGAACATAGTTTGGGAAGCACTAGCTTTCACTATACTCATGGGTACCAAAAATATGAGAATAATTATGCTTGAGTAAGAAGTACTACACCCTCGGATTAGAACATTTGTGAATGTCCTTGGTGTTAACTTTTATTGTATATTGTTTTCCTAAGAATTCAGATTTCAAGATCTTTATCGATGTTTCCCTCTCTGTGTTCAGGTGTGCATGGGAGGTATTCTGTTGAAAACACAGAGCAAGTAAACAGTTTCATTTCCCAGAGATAGGCTCTGTGTTCCTCTCAGTGAAATGCGAGCTACTCTTCACCTCTCAAGTGGTCTTCGACACGAGTAGGCATCAGTAACCCCATGGTTTAGCCCTCAGGCCTGGAAATTCTGATTCAGTAGGGCTGGGATGAGGCCTGGGCACATGGATTTTACAAAGCACCTACGTGTTCTTTGTTATGTGATCTCCTCTCTAACTACATATTGAACAACTTTTGAAGTTAAATTAACTGGGTACTCAACTCACTGAAAGCTGTTATTTATATTTTTTGGCAAATAAATTTCTATGAAAATGCAATATAAGTGCATTTAGAACTAGTCAGTCATAGTCCTTTAGCCACTTTTTTTGAGGATAATTTCCCTTGTTTTAATATTTCTTTTTCCCTCTCAGTCTTTCCCTGCTGCTTTCCAGATCAGTCTGCCTCTGTTCATTTCCCTGACTCTGTGTGTGTGTGTATGTGTGTGTCTGCACATGCACACACACACACACACACACTCCTGCCTGCCTTTGTGTCCATGTGGCTTTGCCTCCTGCAGCCCTGTGCATGTGGAGACGCCATCAGCTCAGCTGGGCTCCTCTAAGCTTCCTGCAGTTTACACAGGTGTCTGGCTCTGGGGGCAGTGTGGTCTGTTTCCTCCAGTCCTCACAGGCCTCTCTGGCATGCATCGCCTCCTCCAGTCCAGGCATTCTGTCTGTCTTTGCTCTGTCCCACAAGGAGGGGAATACCAAAGGCTGGGCTATACAGATGCTTTGGAATCCTGATAATGGGTGTGCTCATGGGGGAGCAAACTCCATGGCACTTTCCACAGCAGGGACAGGCAGAAGGGGCTGCGCTGTTTTAAGAAGACTCCTTGTCACCCAACCCTATCTCTCCTCTCCTTGTCTCCCTTGCCCCCTTTTGTATTTCCTCCATTTCCAAATAACTTGCTCCTTCATTTTGTTGCATTTGGGATTTTTTTCTCCTTTCTTCTTCCTCTTTAAAAAAGAAATCTGTCCCTTTTTTTTTTTTTTTAATTTTTATTCCTGTGTCTTTCCTCTATGACTGAAACATTCAGACCATATGACTGGAAATGCATTGCTGAGACAAACCTGAGCATATGAAATTTACACTGGGATGCTGTCTCTGTTATTCTCCAAAACAAGTCTAGAGACAGCCACATCTGTAGAGTCTTTCCAATCTCAAAGGAACCACTGGTATACAAATAATATAAATCTCAGCAAGGCTCTTTTCAAGAATTCATTCCAGACAAAGCACAAACATGTATGTATGCTCTGGAGCATTGGGCTGTACACTAGGAAACTGAATATCCAGGGAGAGAGAAAACAACTCTAAAGATATGTCTAGACAAGGATGTTGCTGAAACTCCCAAAAGATGTTTTTGGGGAGATGGCTATGAGAGTGAGATGACCTGACTCACAGAGAGTTGATTCTGGGTAGTGAACTAGTTTGTGACGCACATACATACTGTTGTGCAGACAGATTGAATAAAGCTGCTCTTCTCCATCTCTTTGTGTCTAAATCCTGCCTATTCCTCAAAGCTCAAATAGCCCCTCTTCCTCAAAGCCTTTCCTGACCTCCACTCCACTGCTCAACTCTCCTTGCACTGCCCTTCTTTGTAGCTATCACGGTCATCTCTATATCATGGTAATTAATGTAGGTAATTTTATTTCTTCAACCACGCCATATATAAGTCTCTTTGGGGGAAGAATCCATATCAGGTTCATTTTCCTCTTTCACCAAAACATTTAATGTGGTACATTGTATGAAATAGGCACCCTACTCTCTCCTGCTGAAAAAAGTTTGTATGAATTAAATTGTCAAGGCATGAGTGGCCTTGAAAACAGTTCTTGTGCAGTTCTTGGTTTAGAAACAGTTGAGAATCCCAGGTCTGAGAAAAGATAAATATAAAGCAAGCAGATAAAATGTCTTTGCATCAATGCTAACAGCTTCATAGAACCTGATATTCTTTAGGGAAAGAAGCTCTCTGGATAGAAATGCTAAATACCGAAGGAAAGACACAAGGGAAATGGCTCTTAACTACAGCCCATTTGAAGAAGTGTTAAAGTGTCCCTTGAACAAGATAAATCTTTCTTTTCTACAGATTATTTTTCTCTCCCCAACCCGCACAGGATTTGGTCATATATGACTTTTGTTGTTCAGTCACTCAGTTGTGTCTGACTCTTTGCAACCCCATGGACTGCAGCATGCCAGGCTTCCTTGTCCATCACCATCTCCCAGAGCTTGCTCAAACTCATATCCATTGAGTTGGTGATGCCATCTAACTATCTCATCCTCTGTCATCCCCTTCTCTTCCTGCCTTCAATCTTTCCCAGCATCAGAGTCTTTTCCAGTGAGTAGGCTCTATTAACCTGAGTTAAATAATTACATTTTAGATCTTTTTCCGGGTACAATCTTCATCTTTGGGGAGTTGTCAGATTTGCAGTTTTGTAGATTTCACTTCTTAAGTAATATCTTCAAGATTGCAAAATGTTGCTACTTGCCAATTCTAAAATTTAGTGTTCCACTTTCATCACTTGATTTTTATTTGCTTAGGATTTCAGATGAAGACTTTCTTTGTGTGCGTTCCTGTCTGGAGGGCAGCTCAGGGAGCCTTCCTAATTCTGCCAGGATACTGGAAAGCATCCTGTTGGGACAACAGGCCCTCAAAGTCTCCTCCAGTGTCATGGAATTCTAGTGGGTGTAGCGCACGCCTTAGATTGTCTTGAAAGGCCTGTTTTTAGCAATTACAGATAATATTTTTATTTAAACACTGAACTTCTCTTACTGACTGAAACAGTATTGAGTGAGCCTCTCAGATACTTTCTTGTGCTCCACGGGCTCCACCAGCATAACTGTGTGGTTCTGATGAATCATTTTGAGACTAAAATTCCCGCCTTCAACAGATATTTTCGGAATGTGAATATCTAGGAAGAAGCTTTAAAGCCAAATGTTAGAAAGGTTTTTCATGAGTACTTACCTGAGAGCAGTTAACCCAGGTAGAAAGTCTTTAAAGAGCAAGGTATGAAGACAGACAAGCAATTGAAAAGGGTAGCATATGTCACATACTGATTTTTATCCTAAGAAACCCAGTCAACTGGACAGGGGTCAGAATCTACAGCTGAGAAGGGTGCTTCTCAGCACTCACTCCAAACCTATGGAACTAGGATATCTGGGGGTGGACCCAGCAATGAGTGCTTCAACCAGCTCTTCTGGTGATTCTGATGGATGCTCAAATTGGAGCACCACTGTTGTAGAAGGTAGGAGCTTGTACCATCTCAGATTTCAAAAGTCTATGTGCAGAGCTGAACAGGGACATTTTCATGAACTTTGAAATTCTGAGCAGTGATTCCAGGCCATCTAGCTGTGGTGAAAAAAGTTAGGAGTTTACATTCTGAGTACATGATGGTGGAAAATGCCTGTGTATACTCATGACAGAATGAGATAAAACACTATTATAAAAATGGTTTTGATCTTAAGGACTTGTTGAAAGGGTCCTGGGGATCTCCAGGTTTTATTGGACCACACTTTTGGAATTGCTGTTTTATAACAAGAGCAGTTCACTTCCAGAGCATTCACCAATTGTTTGGATAGAATCCTTTAGACAGTTATTCCCAATGCAACTTCTAGGTGGTTCAGAGGTAAAGAATCCACCCAACAGTCCAGGAGACTTGGGTTCAATCTCTAGGTTGGGAAGATCCTCTGGAGAAGGAAATGGCAACCCACTCCAGTATTCTTGCCTGGAGAATTCCATGACGTAAGAGCCTGCAGGGCTACAGTCCATGGGGTTGCAAAGATTTGGACACGACTTAGTGACTGAGCATAACAAGAGCTGTTCACGTCCAGAGCATTCACCGTTTGTTTAGACAGAATCATTTAGACAATTATTCCTGGTGTAATTTCTATTCATTTTATATATATTCAGTCAGTTCAGTCGCTCAGTCATGTCTGACTCTTTACGATCCCATGAACCGCAGCACTCCAGGCCTCCCTGTCCATCACCAACTCCCGGAGTCCACCCAAACCCATGTGCTTCGAGTTGGTGATGCCATCCAATCATCTTATCCTTTGTCGTCCCCATCTCCTGTGGCCCTCAGTCTTTCCCAGCATCAGGGTCTTTTCAAATAAGTCAGCTCTTTGCATCATGTGGCCGAAGTATTGGAGTTTCAGCTTCAGCATCAGTCCTTCCAATGAACACCCAGGACTGATCTCCTTTAGGATGGACTGGTTGGATCTCCTTGCAGTCCATGGATTCTCAAGAGTCTTCTCCAACACCACAGTTTAAAAGCATCAATTCTTCAGTGCTCAGATTTCTTTATAGTCCAACTCTCACACCCATACATGACCACTGGAAAAATCATAGCCTTGACTAGATAGACCTTTGTTGGCAAAATAATGTCTCTGCTTTTGAATATGCTGTCTAGGTTGGTCATAACTTTCCTTCCAAGGAGTAAGCGCCTTTTAATTTCATGGCTGCAATCACCATCTGCAGTGATTTTGGAGCCCCCCCCAAAAAAGTCAGCCACTGTTTCCCCATCTATTTCCCATGAAGTGATGGGACCGGATGCCATGATCTTAGTTTTCTGAATGTTGAGCTTTAAGCCAACTTTTTCACTCTCCTCTTTCACTTTCATCAAGAGGCTCTTTAGTTCTTCTTCACTTTCTGCCATAAGGGTGGTGTCATCTGCATATCTGAGGTTATTGATACTTGATTCCAGCCTGTGCTTCCTCCAGCCCAGCGTTTCTCATGATGTACTCTGCATATAAGTTAAATAAGCAGGGTGACAATATTAGTCTTCTTTTATTTTATAGACTTCTTTTATGTGTATATTTGTTCTCTGTAGGGTCTGATTTTAAGGCTAAACACTGTGCGCTTGATACGTACAGAAATGCAGAAATAGTAACAATAGCTATGAACAGATTGATATTTCTTAGGTATACCTCCTTGTAATAAGGGGAAGAAGCAACATTGGATCATTTTATACCATAGGTAGAATTAACCCAGAATGTTTATTAACAGAAAATTTTAAAATAAAAATTGTTTTTTTTTTTTGTTTAAAAATACAGAATTTTTGAAATAGAAAATTTAATATTATATTTATTCCAGTTTCTAACACTCTGAATCATTGGATAGACTGAATTTTACCTGATTTTTTTTTTTCAACTTAGCAGTCAACCCTTCTGTTCTTAGTCCAAATACATGGATTCGATTCCCTGTTCCACCAGCTGGGCTGTGTGAACTTGGACAGATTTTTATGCTCTCTTTATTTGGTTTCTTTATCTATAGGATATGAAAAATAACAATACTTACTTCTCTCATGGGATTCTTGTGATGCTGGAGTGAGATGCTTTTAAGGTGCTTAACACAGTCTCTGCACATGGCCAATGTTCAATCAGCATTTGCTGGACAAATAATTGTTGAAAGAACTCCGAGTAAATATCATTCATTTTATGAAGTTCTCCTTTTAAACATGATTAACATTGACTGAATTACAAAATCATTTTTGAAAGAGTGGTTCTGTATCTTTTTTCTATTTAACCATCTACTGTTACGTTTACTTCAGTTACTTTTTACATATTTTTCTAAGTGTTTCACATCTGGGCCTTGAAATGTGTATATGATGTGTTTTTCAGGTAAAAACATCAATTATCAGAGCAATGTGCACAGCCACCTTATGCTCCCTGTACTTATATTGTATCCCAAGTCCCCCAGATTAAGTAAACATATTGTGATATTATTACAGCTTCCTCTGAGTTATTGCTTTCTTATATTAATAATAATCTTTGGGGGATTGTGACCTAGGCTTTTCACAAAGCACCCATTTTGGAGATGTTTTAGGTACTAAGTTTGCCTTCAAATTTTTCCAATCTGTGTCTTCACTTTAGAAATGAAAATTAGTTAACAGACTGTCATGAGACCTTTCCCTCTTCTACAACTGTTCTCACTCTCTCCACACCTGACATTAGGCACATGTGCCTGAGAATGACCCTTGGTTTCTTCTATGACTCATTGTTAATCATTTTAAGGAATAGCTCCATCAGTTCATAAATTTGAAGTAAACTCAATTTCCCACACAGTCTGTCAAATGATCATCAGCAAGCTGTTCAAGTTGATTCATAAGCTCTTAAACTCCCATTATTTGGAGGAGATTTGGAGTATATTGACAAACAAATTTACACGTTCTAGGTTTGTTCAAACAGGCTTTCTCTATCCTCCAAAATATATAAGTTGACCTTCTGGCAGGAATCTAGTTCACAAACTAAATATTTAAAATGTGAGCCCATTAGGTAAGTGCAGTTTATCTACATCTCATGTTGTAATGAGAGTATGAATTTGGAAGAATCTTGCTCAGTATAAGTCAGTATTGCCTCCCAAGAATCTATTATAAACCAAGATCACTTAGCTGGGGATTCCTATAAACTTATACAAATCCACCAAACCAAGGCATGATATTAAATCAAAGGGAGTTTTGAATAATTTTTAAAATATATAGCATCCTTTCTCTGTGAGGCAGAAATCATTTACCTAGGCATTCTTGGCATATTTACCTTTCCAGACAAAACATAAGATTATATTATAAATGTTTTCAAAAAGCTATTTGTAACTTTGTCGTAACCGCACATCTCAACATTTCTGCAGTCTTCTCTCACAGACCTTGGGAAGAGCTTTTCATGTAGGTTATTTTGCCTATGTGGAGAGGACTTTTTGTGGATTTCTTTTGTAACATGTTTGGAGAAGGTGATGGCACCCCACTACAGTACTCTTGGCTGGAAAATCCCATGGACAGAGGAGCCTGGTGGGCTGCAGTCCATGGGGTTGCTAGGAGTCAGACACGACTGAGTGACTTCACTTTCACTTTGTAACATTAAATTTGTCATTTTATTCTTGAAATAAAACACAAATCATAGTGACCTCATTAAGGTGTGATCCAAGTTAATCTGAAAAATTAATTTTACTTCCCCTTGAAAAAATTTTAAAACCCATGTCAGACATGCCCATGAAGTTCAATGAACTCCTTGAAATCACTTGAATTGTTGTGAACCTTTTTTTAAAAATTAATTTTTATTGGGGTATGCTGCTGCTAAGTTGCGTCAGTTGTGTCCGACTGTGTGCAACCCCATAGACAGCAGCCCACCAGGCTCCCCTGTCCCTGGGATTCTCCAGGCAAGAACACTGGAGTGGGTTGCTATTTCCTTCTCCATTGCGTGAAAGTGAAGTTGCTCAGTCGCGTCCGACTCATAGCAACCCCATGGACTGCAGCCTACCAGGCTCCTCCATCCATGGGATTTTCCAGGCAAGAGTACTGGAGTGGCTTGCCATTGCCTTCTCCATTATTGGGGTATAGTTGACTTACAATGTTGTGTTAGTTTCAGTTGTACAGCGAAGTGAATCATTTATACACATATATACTATATTTTAGATTCTTTTCCCATATAGGTCATTATAGAGTATTGAGTAGAGTTTCCTGGGCTATATAGTAGGTCCTAATTAGTTATATATTTTATATCCCAATTTATACTCTTTCCCCCTTAATTAAAGTTATGACCAACCTAAGCAGCATATTGGAGAAGGCAATGGCACCCCACTCCAGTACTCTTTCCTGGAAAATCCCAGGAACAGAGGAGCCTGGTGGGCTGCAGTCCGTGGGATCACTAAGAGTCGAACACGACTGAGTGAATTCACTTTCACTTTTCACTTTCATGCATTGGAGAAGGAAATGGCAACCCACTCCAGTGTCCTTGCCTGGAGAATCCCACGATGGGGGAGCCTGTTGGGCCGCCGTCTATGGGGTCGCACAGAGTCGGACACGACTGAGGGGACTTAGCAGCAGCAGCAGGCAGCATATTAAAAGGCAGAGACATTACTTTGCCAACAAAGGTCCATCTAGTCAAAGCTATGGTTTTTCCAGTAGTCATGTATGGATGTGAGAGTTGGACTATAAAGCTGAGTACAGAATTGATGCTTTTGAACTGTAGTGTTAGAGAAGACTCTTGAGAGTTCCTTGGACAGCAAGGAGATCCCACCATCCATCCAAAAGGAAATCAGTCCTGAATATTCATTGGAAGGATAATGCTGAAGCTGAACTCCAATACTTTGACCACCTGATTCGAAGAACTGACTCATTGGAGAAGACTCTGATGCTGGGAAAGATTGAAGGCAGGAGGAGAAGGGGACGACAGAGGATGAGATGGTTGGATGGCATCACTGACTCAATGGACATGAGTTTGAGTAAACTCCGGGAGTTGGTGATGGACAGGGAGGCCTGGCATGCTGCAGTCCATGGGGTCGCAAAGAGTTGGACACAACTGAGTGACTGAACTGAACTTCTCCCTTAACTGAGGAATTGTTAGGTTGGATGCAGAGATGCCTTAAGTGGAGGGCTAATAAAGCCCCATTAAACCATCTGAGAATTCCACCTGATACTCAGATATGACATAGTATTTCCTCACTAGTTATTCTCATCTATTTGTGAACCCCAGGAATCGTACTGTCTATTTCCTTCCAGTAGCTCTTTTCCTATCTTATATCTGGCAAAAAACTGTTATTCAGCCTATTCTTTTAAGGATTTCCCCAAACCCAAATAATTTTTATACTACTGCCTCTTAATGTATGAAGACAGAACATTATCTGTTGATCAAAAAAAAGTCTACCTAGAGTGAGACATCCTGGAATGTAAAGTCCAGTGGGCCGTAGGAAGCATCACGACAAACAAAGCTAGTGGAGGTGATGGAATTCCAGTTGAGCTATTTCAAATCCTGAAAGATGATGCTGTGAGAGTGTTGCACTCAATATACCAGCAAATTTGGAAAACTCAGCAGTGGCCACAGGACTGTAAAAGATCAGTTTTCATTCAAGTCCCAAAGAAAGCCAGTGCCAAAGAATGCTCAAACTATTGCACAATTGCACTCATCTCACATGCTAGTAATGTAATGCTCAAAATTCTCCAAGCCAGGCTTCAGCAATATGTGAACCGTGAACTTCCAGATGTTCAAGCTGAATTTAGAAAAGGCAGAGGAACCAGAGATCAAATTGCCAACATCCACTGGATCATCAAAAAAATAAGAGAGTTCCAGAAAAACATCTATTTCTGCTTTACTGACTATGCCAAAGCCTTTGACTGTGTGGATCACAATAAACTGTGGAAAATTCTGAAACAGATGGGAATACCAGACCACCTGACCTGCCTCTTGAGAAACCTGTATGCAGATCATGAAGCAACAGTTAGAACTGGACATGAAACAACAGACTGGTTCCAAATAGGAAAAGGAGTACGTCAAGGCTGTATATTGTCACCCTGCTTATTTAACTTATATGCAGAGTACATCATGAGAAAGGCTGGGCTGGAGGAAGCACAAGCTGGAATCAAGATTGCTGGGAGAAATCTCAATAACCTCAGATATGCAGATGACACCACTCTTATGGCAGAAAAAGAAGAAGAACTAAAGAGCCTCTTGATGAAAGTGAAAGAGGAGAGTGAAAAAGTTGGCTTAAAGCTCAACATTCAGAAAACCAAGATCATGGCATCTGGTCCCATCACTTCATGGGAAATAGATGGGGAATCAGTGGAAACAGAGGCTGACTTTATTTTTCTGGGCTCCAAAATCACTGCAGATGGTGATTGCAGCTATGAAATTAAAAGACACTTATTCCTTGGAAGGAAAGTTATGACCAACCTAGACAGCATATTAAAAAGCAGAGACATTACTTTTCCAACAAAGGTCCATCTAGTCAAGGTTATGGTTTTTCCTGTGGTCATGTATGGATGTGAGATTTAGACTGTGAAGAAAGCTGAGCGCCGAAGAATTGATGCTTTTGAACTGTGGTGTTTGAGAAGACTCTTGAGAGTCCATGGACTGCAAGGAGATCCAACCAGTCCATCCTAAAGGAGATCAGTCCTGGGTCTTCATTGGAAGGACCGATGTTGAAGCTGAAACTCCAGTACTTTGGCCACCTGATGAGAAGAGCTGACTCATTTGCAAAGACCATGATGATGTGAAAGATTGAGGGCAGGAGAAGAAGGGGATGACAGAGGATGAGATGGTTGGATGGCATCACCGACTCAATGGACATGGGTTTGGGTGGACTTCGGGAGTTGGTGATGGACAGGGAGGCCTGGCGTGCTGCGGTTCATGGGGTCACAGAGAGTCAGACACGACTGAGCGACTGAACTAACTAACTAAGCCACAGTTCCTTGCTTTGTGTCCTGCTCTGCAGAAGCCACTATTTAAAATTTTTCAGTGGTTACCTCTACTGTGGAATACATTTATATCTTTGTTGCTTGACTTGGTCCACTTTAGACATGATCTCTTGACTCCCTGCTCTAATAGATATGAATTTGGTTCTTTTATACTTAACCTCATCTTCCCCTTCTCTTTCCTGATAATAGCTATGTCACAAATTTTAATTCCTTTATTTTGAATTTTTACTTCAATATTTGTTACTTGCTCCATCTATTATTGACGGTATCTCTTGACTCCTATTTTGTATGAAGGGGATGTTATTCCCTACCCTGCCCTGTATATTCCTTCCACATTCAACCTTCCAACTTGTATCCACTATACTTAGACATTATCAAGGCAGATAACTACATTCTACTCTGTAAGCATGATTGTCCTCTATGTTTTATTGAAAACCAAACTTTCAAATAAGCTGTTTGTATCTAAGTTTCACCAGCCAGCCAGTATTATGGGATGACTGAATTTTTTTCTTGGTGGTTTTCCAGTGTCATGATGATATGCTTTGCAGAAGAGAATACTGCTAGCATCATTTTTTTTTTTTTTCTTCTCCTTCTGTAAACACTCTTTAGTATTTCTCTCTGGAAGTTTTCTGGATATTGCCTTTAACCTTGGAGTTTTGAAAATGCGTAATGACATATGTCATGTAGGTCTCTCTTGTTCTATCCTGTTCCATCTTACTCAGAACTTGGTGAATTCCCCTACTTTATAATGTTACTCTTCAACTCTCAGAAGTTTAGTAATATTAATTCTTTATAAATTCCTCTTCTTTGAGTTTCTTCATCTCTTTTTCTGGATTGATTTTCTGTGTGTCTGGATTGACTCTTTATGTACCTTAGCTTCCTTCTACCCCTTCATCCATATATTCTGCATTTGTATATTTTAGTTCTGCTTTTGGGGATTTATTCAACATTATATTTTAACTTTATCTTTGCATTCACCTTATTAATTTTAAGAGGTCTCTTTTTCTCTGGTTGTTTTTATTTACATATTTAAACATTTTAAGGATGAAATATTATTTTGAACTCTGTAATGACCCAAAGAGGTGGGATGGGGGGAAGGGAGGGAGGCTCAGGAATGAGGGAATATATGTATAACTATGGCTGATTTGTGTTGTTGTACAACAGAAACCAACACCATCTTTTAAAGCAATTTTCCTCCAATTAAAAAGTAAACTTAAAAAATCTTATTTTGACACTAAGGATCTGATTGAAATTAGAGTTCCCTAATTTATTTAGATTTTTCCATTTGTCCAGAGTTCATTTCTACTTCTTCTTGGCCTTTTTCTTTGATTATGCAGATTTTCCTCAGACTTCTAGTGAGCCTTGATTGTCCATATATACCTAAGAATGAGCTTAGAAAGGATGTCTGGGACCTCTGTGGCTATGGATGGTGTTTAGCCCAAACAGACTCTACTTTGATATAGGGAAGGTCAGTGCCATTATGATAGAGGACCAAAATATTGGACCGAGGACTTTATTGCAATTTTTATTTTCTAAAAACTTTTATTGGAGTATTAATTGTTTTACAATGTTGTGTGAGTTTCTGCTGTACAATGAAGTGAGTCAGCTATATGTATAAGTATATCCTCTCACTCTTGGACCTCCCTTCCATTACCACCTCCCTCTCGCCCATCCACCCCTCTAGGTCATCACAGAGCACCGAGTTGCACTCCCGGTACTATACGGCAGCTTCCCACTAGCTATCTGTTTTATACATGGTAATGTATACATGTCAGTCTTACTCTCCCAATTCATCTCCTCCTTCTCTTCTGCCGTATGTATTTAAATTTTTTATACTCTTTTTTATTAGTTTATCAGTTTGTATACACATTATACTTAAATTTATACTTCATGGCTCCTAAATGAAATAAGCACAGTAATAGTCCCTGCTCTTCTTTCTTTTCATTTCCCGTACTTTATCAGTTATATCTTAAATTTTGCAATAAAATTAAATTCTAAATTTAGTCTGTAACTATACTTTGGAGTGACTTCCTTACCAGTTTTTTTCTATAATTTGAACCTAAGGTTTATATGTTTATATATAATATTATGACCATGGAAATATTGTTCACCATAGAGCCAAGGAGTGTGCTAGTATTTTATTTCCCTCTCTGTATGACCAAAGTTATATCCATCTCATCAAATTATAAATATCCATGTCCAAAGTTTGACCTTTTTTTGCATTGTAGTGAATGTTCACAGCTAGGTCATATTTTAATTTACTTCATAATTGAACCAGAGCTTCTTGTACAATTGTGCTTTTCCTTGAATTTCTACCTGCCCTTTTTTGTTTTCTTTCCTGTGGGGAGAAAAAACATATGCTTTTATCACTATGCACTAATTTTATTCAGGTCCTTAGTTATTCTGTCTTTTGCTTGGAATCCACTCCTCCTTTCTTCTTGACAATAAATTTGGGGGGGGGGGCTATAAAAGATTTTGCTTTGTATTTTAAAAATGGATCTGCTATAAAATCTACTTTGTTGGCAAAATGTAGGAAAATCTTAAAATGTGTTTTTTTTAATTTGCAAAAGTGTCTACAGTTTTTATACTAGTTAGATTAATTATAACAAGATTCATAAAGACATAGTTGATAGACTGATTATCATAAGATTGCTAAGCAAGTTCAAATTTTAAGGACAAAACATTCCAACAAGTGCAGTTTCCAATAATAATACATAGTCCCAAGGTCACAGGTTACAGTCCACGAGAGATGATTATTTGAAAATGATTGGAAACTCTTTTTCCCTCTTGGTAAACAGACAAGATAAAAACTGAATTCCTTTATGACAAGATACAAATAAGTATAAATTAAATTATACGGAAACTTCACCCACTTGGTTATGGCTTTTTGTTCCTCTGTGTAAAATTTTCAACCTTTTTCTTCATCTGTAAAACAAAGGGTTGTGTCAACAGTCTTTTCTGCTTTCATGGTTCTAGTTTAAATACCATTTTGCTTCATGACATACGGTTTCACCGGTAATTTTAAACAAAACTGAATCAAAATATTTGGGGTTTATAATTTCCTGTTTATTTGGAGCCAACTGTTCTAATTTAAAATAATTGCTTTCAAGGTCTGTTGTCCAACAGTCATTCTGGATTTCTCTCTTTATTGGTTTCCTTGGATTTTAAGCTGTCTTCTTATGTTAACTCTCAGCTTTCTGAACAGTGTTCCTATATAACTCCTTGGGACCTTTCTTCCTTTTCATATGTCTGAAAATATCTCTATTTTGCTCTTATTTGTAATTTATGGTTTGACTTAGAGAATTTTGGGTTAAAAAGAAGGAATTTGGCATTTTTATTTGTTTGTGCATTAATAATTTTGGTTTTATTTCACTGTGGTCAGCGAATGCAATATGTAATTTATTCTTTCAGGAATTAAGGTTTTCTTTTCCACATACTACAAGATCAGAATTTTGTAAATGTTATCTGGACACTTGAAAAGGAAGTGCATTTTCTGTTAATAGAAGATTAAGTCTGGTAAATAATTCCTAAAGAAAACTTTTAAATTATATAATTAAGATTGTTTGCATTCTTATTTATTTTCGCCTATTTTATCCAGCAAGAAGTCTGTTAATTAGGCAGATTTGTGTATTATCTTTATGTTTTTCTTGTGTATTGTTTTGCATATTAAAACTAATAATGTGTTTTTTGAAATATATGCCCTTTAGTGATATAAGATGACCTAATTTGCCTTCTTTTGGATACTCGTGACTCCTGGCTCAGGGAGAGTTGGTCTCTAAGTTTGTGTTCTGCAAAGTCTGCCCTTGGCCTTGAATCTCCGCATGTTGCTGCCTTGGAAGGGCTATTAGATAGTAGTGATAAAGTGGGTTCCAACTGGAGACTTCTTCATTTGTCCTATAACCAAATTACCATGTTTTTATCGTTCAAATCAGGATATTTATGAGAATTCAAGAGGGCTCAATTGCAACTCAGCTGGGACAATGTGTGTAAACCGAGACTGCCTCAGCCAGTAGGGTATGTGGGTTGCCCTGTCTAGGACTTACCACTGGCTTCACAACTACTTTTTCAAATTAGGAAGTATTGGTGGAGCTCTATGATGTTACTTTCTATAACTAACATATATCAACCTAAAAAACAATTTCTAATAACAATAATAATAGTGTTTTTTATATTATGAGTAAAATATATCCATTTATTTAGTGCTTCATTGTTCAGTCACTAAGTCATGAATCTTTGTGAACCCATGAGCTGGACTCCATGCCAGACTCCTCTGTCCTCCACTATCTCCCGGAGTTTGCTCAAATTCATGTCTATTGAGTAGGTGATGCCATCCAACTCTCTCGTCTTCTGTCACCCCCTTCTCCTCCTTCCCTCAGCCTTTCCCAGCATCAGAGTCTTTTCCAGTGAGTTGGCTCTTTACATCAGGTGGTCAAAGTATTGAAGCTTCAGCTTCAGCATGAGTCCTTTCAATGAATATTCAGGGTTGAAGACTCTTGAGACTCCCTTGGCTTGCAAGGAGATCAAACCAGTCAGTCAACTCTGAATATTCATTTAATGCTTATTATTATGATAATCTGCCCAGGTTTCCCACAGGAAAATGCATAAACACTTACAGATTTTGAACTCTTTTCCTTCTCAAGATCTCCACCACTGGTCCACAATTTTGGGAGTTCATTGATATTCTTGAAGGAGAGAGAAGACAGGGGCCACTGACTGTATTTTCCCATTTCTTTTCCCTTCCCTCCCTCCCCTTCACTCAGCACTAATGTCCTTTGGTAGTTTCAAAGGTGTGTATTTTGTTCTTAAATAGATGGTAAACTCTTTGAGAGGAGGAATCTTGTCTCCTAAGTCTTGGACATTCCCCACAGCTTCCAGTTGGTGCTTAACCCATATCTCCCACCTCATGCTGTTTTTTCCTGAAGGTATCTATGATTCTATGGGTGAGTATAGATTTTTTTTCAGAACTTTTTAATCTTCTGTGTCTTTGTTGTCATTACAGCTTAGCTTCTGATCCAGTGTTACTATTATAGTTGGATTTTATTCAAATTTTAATCCCACATTTCATCTCCAGTAGCAGATTAAACAATTGAGCAGTTACATATTTTGCCTTTCTTTAACCAGAGTGAAATTCTAAGTATTTTAAGACAAACTCTAAATCTGAATGGAGTATGTGTGATGATATAATTTTATATAAAGTGAAAGTGAAAGTGAAGTCCCTCAGTCGTGTCCGACTCTTTGCAACCCCATGGACTGTAGCCTATCAGGCTCCTCCGTCCATGGGATTTTCCAGGCAAGAGTGCTGGAGTGGATTGCCATTTCCTTCTTCAAATTTTATATAAATAGGAATCAATCTTGAATAGCTGAATTACAAACTGAAAAGAGCCATTTAGCCACTATTAGATCATCTAGACATCCTTAGCAATGCATCAACCTGATGGATGCTTATATCGCTCTTCTTTGCCTTCTGTCTTTAATTGTGCAATTATTATTTGATTGATTATTAAATTGCACTTTATTGACTAAAATTTCCACTTGAAAAACAAGCTTAAAAATTTTATCTATTTCTTTATGTGAGGAAAGATGTGGCATGTTATTTATAATGCCTTAAAGACAGAAAGTAGGAAGCAGAATTTTAAAAGGTTTATTCTAGTTAAATATAAGCCTTAACCTTTGTAATTGATTTTTATCTGGTAACTGGAGAGAAATTCAATACTTTCAGTTCAGCACATCATTTATTCAGACTTTGCCCATTAAATTTCACCTCCATTTTGAGCCAGATGAACTGATCAAAATTGGTATGATTATGTGTTGTTTCATCTTTTTACTAGAGAAAGTGAAAGTGAAGTCGTGTCTGACTCTTTTTCTAGAGAGGAGAATAGCAAAAATAAGATAGTCATTTTTGTATAGATTATAAGTTCCTCAAAGGCAGTACATGAACCTTAAACTTCTTTGTTTTATTTCTTCCACTTACTTGATACCTAGCACAATTTCCTGGACATGGCCCCTATTTACTGTGGGCCATGAACTGCCAACTTGAACTAAATGTTTAATTATCGGTTTTAGCAGCCTTGGGAAATATTATTTGTAAGAAGATTGAAGAAACTTCTCATCCTAAGAGTTTTCTTACTTCAAGTTCAGCTCATACTTAGCTTTGTCTTTTTCATGATATCATTACATTTAATCTTTGGACTTCCTCTGATGAAAACAAAAAGTCAAATTAGCAACTTACTCTCAAGTGCATGCCTTTCTTTTTAGCTTTGTAACTTTCTGAATCTAGTATTCTGAAAAGATAAAATGATAATAAAAGGTTATCTGCTGAGTTTTGTTCAGCCAACACTTCTGTCACAAATTTCTCACCTAAAACCATTATCCTGCTTGGACCTTTGCTTTCTTCTTGTGTAAAATGGGTTCAGTAAATTGCCAATGAAGTGGAAAGAGCATCTGTAAAGCAAGCCTAATTATTCATTGTTTGATAGGTTTTGTATCATGAATGTCTTAGGATTGCATTTCTATGCTAAGGCAACAACACAATTTTTTTCTTTCTAGCATACAGGACATAGTAATTACCATGAAAAAAAGGTAAAGTGTGTAAAGTTTTTATGTTTAACACTTCCATACACATGCGCAAAGCTACAGATAAGAAGTTTGAGCAAATCATCAATAGTCTAAATCTTGGATTAGATTAGGTTTCCCATTTCCTGGGGAGTGATTTTTTTCTGAACTTTCTACAGGTTGCACAATCACTCAGATATATTCATGTAAGATTTCCCTGTTGAGAAAATATCTCAAAATAGAGTGGCAAAATACAAGTTTTCAGATGTACTGCTGTCCTTGGGCAGTTTTCACTGTATGTTTTAAAATCCGTGTACAAATTAGCCATATTATTATTGCTGTCTAAAGGTAAAAATTGAGGGTAGGAGGGGAAGGGGGCAATAGAGGATGAGATGGTTGGACAGAAACACTGACTCAA
This sequence comes from Bos indicus x Bos taurus, assembly GCF_003369695.1. Lineage (NCBI taxonomy): Eukaryota > Metazoa > Chordata > Mammalia > Artiodactyla > Bovidae > Bos > Bos indicus x Bos taurus. The sequence goes on along the minus strand of NC_040085.1, from coordinate 60,155,906 downwards.
TGGACATGAATTTGGGCAAACTCTGAGCAATAGTAAAGGACAGGGAAGCCTGGTGTGCTGCAGTCCATGGGGTCGTAAAGAGTCAGACATGACTTAGCAACTGAGCAACAACAAAAGGTCAAAATATTATTTCTGCATTGCATATTCCCCAAATCAATATCCATATTTTACTGTGTGAAGTCTGTAAATCCACCTTCAACAATGCATTATGAGGGAAGGAGTACAGCTCTTAGAATCAGAAGCTTGACTTTAAGAGTGGGATCTATGGGATTTTAGGCAAGGTTTGATATCCATCCATCTCTTTCCCATCTACCAAAAGAACTCACAAGATTGCTGTAAGGAATAAAGTAAAATAATGTATGATAAGAAAACCATTACATACAGTAGGGTGTTCTGCAGAAGCGGGCATTTATTATCATGTTTTATCATATTCTCTGTTAGGTTTGAAGCCTCCACTTTTTCCTCCTGTCTCTTGTTCTGGACTATACTGACTGCTGTTTGGTGTGTATATGCTCAGTTGTGTCTGACTCTTTGCGACCCCATGGACTGTAGCCCGCCAGGTTCCTCTGTCCTTGGAATTTTCCAGGCAAGAATACTGGAGTGGGTTGCTATTTCATACTCCAGACTGATCTTCCTGACCCAGGGATCAAACCTGAGTCTCTTGTGTTTCCTGCATTGGCAGGCAGATTCTTTACCACTAGCGCCACTGGGAAAGCCTATTATTGCTATGATTACTCACCAACAAATTCAAGAAATGGTTATTTCTTTGACTAGTTATAAGTTCTTCAAGATTTGAAATATTCTCATCCTTGAGGTACAACTGGTAACATTGTATTAACAGATGTTCCTGTGATTCTATACTAGTCCTAGATCAGATCTATGCTCCTTTGCTTTCCTCAAGGCATTTTGCAAGATTATATAAATAACCCGAGGGCAAAATTCGCCTTAAAGTCCATCAGACTTTCTAGGATTCTAGGATTCTGTGCTCACTTACTCTGTTTCCTCACAACTGTATCAAACTGTGATTTTTAATAAAAAGTACAAGAATCTTCATACATTTGCTTTACAGAGTTGACTCCCTAGGGAAAAGCCATCCAGGTGTCCTGACAATTGAAGCTGAGAAGAACTGGTTCTAGACTGCGTTTCTACACCATGCTGACTAGGTGGAAATCAGGATCCAGCTCTTTCCCCTTCATAATCAGCCTAGGCTCCACACTCTTTCAGCCTTCTCAGTGTTCCATAGATTTTTTCTTATTTAAAAACGGTAACTCTATTTTAAACAAACACTCCCTGTGAAGACTATTTTTATGTTCAGTGCGGTGAGGCTGTCTTTGTTCAGCATGACTATTAGAAATGGGAGATTACCAGTGAATTTTAACCCATGATCTTTTACTCAGAAGTGGTCCTTTCCCACAGAGCGCACTTAAGGCGCTGAGTAGTCACTCGATAAATGTCCATTTCGTGCATACACAGAGTTATGACTGGAGCTGATTTCCAAGTTTTGGGAGAGTGACCGCTGTTTTACACATTTCCCTTCAGCAGAAGCATCTCCCCAACTACAGTCTCTAGGTTTTCCTGCTTTTTCTATCTGCAGGAAATTGTGTGTCCTACTCTCATACTCCTTGCCTCAGTGCCCCGTCATATGCAGTTCACCCGGCAGAAGGGATCACAGTCCAGCCTCCTGACGCAACGTCCAAGGGAGCACTGTTTGCGTGTGTTCTGAAGATGGAAATGATTATCATAAAAGACGTAAGAAGGATTATGTCAAGAATTCTCTCCAGATCTGCACATTTAGCAAGCCATCCTGTTTTGCATTACAGAATCACATTATGTTCTGCAGCTCCTCTGTGGCTGTTTGGTGTTGGGCAGGGATTTGTGAGAGATCGGGGTCAAAGTCAGCAATGTTTACAAACACAGGAGGAATGTCAGCGAGAGATGGCCAAATCCAAATATGATCTCGACGATCCTCTAAGTGGCTAGTCATTTGACCTATAAACAAAAAGCATGGTTTCTGGCTGTGCAAGGTGTTCCCTGCACTCAGAGCTCTCAACAGTGTAACCAAATCAAATCATTCATCTGCACTTCAAGTGCTGGCAAGCCGGCCCCTTCCTGTTGCCAGGGTTTCTGCCTAATACCTGGTATACTTTTCTATGGACTAATGCGTAAAAGGAACCACAGGAGCCTGAACACATCTCTGAATTCATGATGAATTTAGAGCCTGGGAATGACTGCAAGCCATTTGAACTGGGCTAGTGGGGTCTCCAAGCAGCTCTGGCTTAAAAGCCAGTGTCTAAAAGTAGACAACAGTGTTCGGAAGCAGATAGTAGATCTTGACCATCAGTTCCTTTCTGAGGGTGTCATACTTAGCTAGTTTTCATGGTTGAGTTTCTCTTCCTGTCTTCAGACAAGCGACATGAGACTGAGCAAGTGGTTTTCTTACTCGGAGTGAGGAAAGGAGTTAAGTATCTTTCACTTTACAATAGTCTGAAGGGTAGTTTGAGGATGAGTTCGTGGCTCTGTGGAATTTATGGGCATGCTATCAAGTGTACCCTCAAAGAAGCAGGATGCCCTTGACAACAGTTTTATTGAGACCACTTCTGTAGTTTCTGATCTGAGTTCTATTTTGGAATCTGGAAGGGGAGCCGGAGGAGGGATCTCAATTACATTGCAGGCTTCCTGCCTCTCTTCCAAAAATGAATAAAGTGCAATAGTTTTGGCATTAAAGAAATGAATTTAGAGTAACAAAACTGCAATTCAACCTCTATAGCACCACTAAGAAGTTAAACTTAGAGTCCCATTGGGCAAAAGACTGAAAGATATGACCCTGGACAAAAAGTTTCTGGAGCAATTCATGTTTACATCCTTAAAGGGGTCCTGAGACCTGTGTCCTAGTTAAGGTCTAGGTTTTATGTCTTAGAACTTGGGAGCAAGTGTCCTACAGCTAAATGTGTATGGTTGAATCTACTGGTTCCACCTCGAGATGCTGCCCTAAATGCTCTGTTATTGTTCTATATTAGCCACTTAATCCAATTTCCGACTGTTCCTGACAAGTGGCACGAATAAGGGAGCAGATGGAGAGAAGTAAAGAGCCTGAGAGGAAAGAACCCAGCAGCTGTATCCTGGCTAAGGATGGACTCAGTCTGAAGACTGAAGCAATTACAGTCTTCTCCATGTGGATTTCTGTATCACTTTGATTTAAGCCAAAAGAAAACAATCAAAGAATGGAATAAAATTACTGCATGCAAAAGTTTCTGATTTGGGGAAGGAAGAGACCAGATCAACATGTGCTTCAAAAAGTAATTTTGGACAGACAGAGATGTGATAAGATCCAAATCAAAGAGATCATCTAGAATACACCAGTGACTTAGGAAACAGTTTTATTTTATGGGCTCTTTGGGACAGAACCCATAGAAGAAAGATTAGTGAAAGCTTGGGAATGTGGAGAAGAGTTAGTGCAGATTTGAGGGTTCATGTTTCTCTGCCTTTTCTCTCTTGAAGGTTGCACAGCTGGGTCCCAGTGGCTTCTCTCTCATGGAGATGTTTCAGTCTCTCAGCGTGCAGACCACTGAAGGTCTTTATGCCCTCCCCCTTTTCAGCAGTAGGAGGGATTGAGGATGCTCACACATGAGTAAAGGGGTCTTTTATTCTTAACTCAAAAACCCTAAAGAGGCAATTCAGTTCAGTTAAATTGCTCAGTTGTGTCCGACTCTTTGCGACCCCATGGACTGCAGCACGCCAGGCTTCCCTGTCCATTGTCGACTCCCAAAGCTTGCTCAAACTCATGTTCATTGAGTCAGGGATGCCATCCAATCATCTCATCCTCTGTCATCCCCTTCTCCTCCTCCCTTCAATCTTTCCCAGCATCAGGGTCTTTTCCAATGAGTCAGTTCTTTGAATTACGTGGCCAAAGTATTGGAGCTTCAGCTTCAGCATCAGTCCTTCCAATGAATATTTAGGACTGATTTTTTTTAGGATGAACTGGTTTGATCTCCTTGCAGTCCAAGAGACTCTCAAGAGTCTTCTGCAACACCACAGTTCAAAAACATCAATTCTTCGGTGCACAGCTTTCTTTATAGTCCAACTCTCACATCCATACATGACTACTGGAAAAACCACAGCTTTGACTAGATGGACCTTTGTTGGCAATGTAGAGTCTCTGCTTTTTAATATGCTGTCTAGGTTTGTCATAGCTTTTCTTCCAAGGAGCAAGCATCTTTTAATTTCATGGCTGAAGTCACCATCTGAAGAGGCAATACTTAGTATAAAAATTGATGGAAATCCTAACAAAATTTTCTCTGAAGACTTCTTGATATTGGCTACTGAGATGGAATGCTTTGTGTAATGGGGGTCATGGTGATGGGTCTTGCTGGAGAATAATACATCTGTAGCAGGATTCATGGAGACAAGCACAGATGAGAAAAAGGAGATAGATAAAGTAGTGTTAAAGCCACTGCTGAGTCATACATTTAGGTTGACATTTTAGCAATTTTTTAGTGGGTTTGGGGGTTGGAAAACTGTTTGGTATTTGTAAATCATGTTTTTAAATTCTAACATTTTTCAAGTCATTTTGATTGTACTATATACTGGGTCATGAAAGCATCTATATTATATTTCACTAACTCAAGAACCTGAAATAACTGTGTGGGTGAAGCTTGCACTCTGAGATCCCCAAGAAGCTATATTTGAGGATTTTTCTCTTCCTGCTTATTACAACTAATTTTCCCATCACATCCTAGTGCATTGCTTTGAACCACTCTAACACTCTGAAGGCAGACATGTATTTTTAACTCATTCACACTGGTGCTAATCTCTTCAGTGATTTATAAGGTCTTTAAGGCTTTAATTCTGTGTCTGTCAGGAATCTTCCTTGGTAGTAAGTTGACAGTTTAAATTAGTGTTTAGACATGGCTTTCATAATGTCAGTTTTGTTTTGTCTCAGCAGTGTCTTGGAATTCCTTCCATTGTACCTCAAGTGACTCATGGCAATAAATGACTCTCCTTCTCTTTTGTTCTTAATCAAAGAAGAATGGAATGAACCACATAATGTTGTAAAAGAGCAACTTTAATTAGTTCTCAGCTGTAGCCAGAGATGCTTGTCTTGTCTCTTTAGCATATAAATGTAGGACATGATGCATTCAGGTGAACAAATACTGGTTTCCTAAAAAACCTCCTTTGGTTCCCTTCCAAAAAATGAAGGGCAATTGCAGCACCAACATTCTGAAGCCTTCTCCTCAGTTGGCAAGAGAGACTATGAGTAGTTTCTAAGAGTTGTATTTGGGAGGGCATTTTTGGAGTTGAATGAATAAACCACTGAATGAAAGAACGTCTCCTGAAAGGATTTCCCTGGCTAGCCTTAGGCCTTCCTATCCTTTGGGAAATAGTGCCACGATACATCCAAAGGATGCTCTCCTTGCCAAACTGCCAAGCTCCATCCTCCTGAGTTTTAAGTCTAAGGGTAAACCCCAGATCTTTGGGGGTTCAAGTTTGTTTACTCTCAACATCGTTTGGCTTCCTAAGGAAAATGGTGAAAGAAAGTATAAAATTCCATTAAAAAAAAACCCTCAAGTATTCTTGGACATCAAACAACTCTTACAACACAGCCCTTTGATGAGTTCAGTGTAAATGAATCAGAAACATATGGATAGTGTTTATGCTCAAATGCACATGCATTTAAAAATTCTGAGCGAAATTAGTTTAGTGAGCTATGTTTGGGTCATTTCCAGCATCCAAGAATTTGGAAAATCACTTCTCCTGAATAAAGATGTGGAAGGAATGGTTGAGCACCCCTGGCACTGCAGGATGGGCACGTTCAGCAGCCCATGCCGTGTTGTGTATCATAAACACAGTAGCAGAGGGCACAGATCTTGGGATGGCTCCAAGCCAGGAAGGACTGGGGCTACTGATGCGGTGAATATTTCTGTATTTTATTACCAGCTGTCAGTACCTGTGCACGAATGTCCCACGCACTTAACAAACATGGCCCACCAACTTCCCTGGATTAGAACAGTCACTGGACACTTTTGTAAATCACAGTTTGTGCTTAAGCCATTGGAACCCAGCTGCTATGCAGCCCATCCTTGGGTATAAACAATGCTTTCCTTTCCTTTTGAGGAAAGTGGAAACTGCCAATCATGTTACAGATGTGGGAAATAGTCACATATGTGGTTTCTGATTATACCAGAGGAATGTATATGAACTGTAAAGAAAAGTCCCCACTTGGATATAATGTGGTACTAAAGGTCTCAACATCTCTTATTCCTAGCAGGGCAAAAAAGTATTCAATATTTGAATTATCTCATTTTAACCCAAATGCATGTCATTGTTTATTGAGGAAGAAGAAGGAACAAAAGATAAAAGCTGCTGTATCTTGATAAGTCAGATTTCTCTATTTTTTGGACCTGTCTCATGGGCCAGGTCTGGGTCATTGATTACTTTTCATAGGTCCTTATAGTGATAAGATGATGGCTGAGAGTGTGAAGGAAACCTCCCCAGTGTCTCCTGATGTCCGGTCACGGAGTGGCACCAAAAATGTTCTTTCATTGTAATCAGTTTGCTAAAAATGATATCTGCTACTATGTGAACAACACAGCATAAGATGCTGAGGATAATGCAAAAATGTAAATAGCACAAGACCTCTGCCCTCAGAGAATTTAAAACTGAGGTTAGCAGAAACACTAAATGAAGTAATAGCATTAGTGATGTCACAATGAAATGCTATATCATTGCTAAGCTAGTGACAGACACCATTGTTTTATGAGTTGAGGGACTGAAGGTGGACCTAGATGGTATGGGAGAGTAGAAAGATACTAAGATGATTGAACACTGCTGGAACTGTGACAAAGTAGAGAACATTATATTTGCTGGATCTGTTCTAAGATTACTAATGTGGTTGAAATACCTTGATAAGCCAGCCCTTCAGCTTGAGATGGAGGGAACATTAAAAATTCCAGCTCTGCCATGAACTTATTTGTGACTCTGTCCAAATTAATTGTTCTTTGCTGACATCATCCATGGCTAAAATGGTATTAATATTAATTAATCTTGATTAATAGGTATTAATATCTATCCTTCTATCCATTCAGTAGGCCTTTGAGTGGCTGTAACACGCCAGGCACTATAAAGAGATGTGAGCTATGAACACAGGCAAAGCACAGTGCTGTACTGGTTGGTGTGTGGTGGGTTTGGTGGAGGCAGTGAGGTTGAATAGGTTTTAAAATGGGGGGAGAAAAGGGAACCTAATGTTAAACTATATAATTTTTACTTTGTTTCATGGAATTATTTGCAAAGTTATAGACTAAAAATGTTTCAAAGCTAAAGTGAAAGTGTTAGTCACTCAGTTGTGTCTGACTCTTTGTGACCCTATGGACTATAGCCCACCAGGCTCTTCTGTCCGTGGGGTTTCTCCAGGCAAGAATACTGGAGTGGGTTGCCATGCTCTTCTCCAGGGGACCTTCCCAACCCATGGATCAAACCGCATTGCAGGCAGATTCTTTACCATCTGACCCACCAGGGAAGCCCCTTAAATGCTGAACTAAATGTCTTTCTCTCCCATCATATACTGTAAATCACAGCATTGCTTTCTTTTCTCTCTCTTCTCTCTTTTCTCTCAGACCTTTGCCTAGAATGAGAAAAATAGGTGGTGCTGCTAATTATAATAGCTTTGTTTTCATTCACAAGCTTTACTCTTCTCTTCTCAAAACACACTTGGTATCAGTGTAGCTTTATAGGCTGCTTGCTCACTGCTCTGCATGCTGTTCTGCTTGTGATGACTCAGTGTATGACCTTGGACGTGTGTGTCTTTCTGTGGGTCAAGGTCTCCACCTGTGAAGTAGGCTAATAACACTGACTAGTACATAAAGCCCTCAGTGAGCTTCATGAAAGACACAAAGTCATGTTATTATATGCTCATGAAGCCTATTGCTCATAGCCCTGTTGCCCTATAGATGTTTATGGAGTTTCCTTTTCTGAATAACCTTTTGTACTTTATTATTTTGCTCTTTGTGAGACATATGCCTTGTGTCATTGAAGGGGTTGGGGGCAGCAGAAAGAAGAACACCTACATCTCTAGGAATTGGGAGGGGAGCGTAGGGAATGGGGTAGGGGGTAAGAAAGTCATGGGCCTTCTGAGGACACAGTACCTTTAATGTGGTAGAGAAGAGAGAATAGAAACCAGTTATGGTATTTTCTATCACAGATTCAGACATGACACCTCCTCTGAGAGAAATATGTTCATTGAATTAAAGGCCTGATAAAATGTAGATGTTAGCTGTGGCTCCACACCCATCCTGCTCTGTCCTTAATGTAGAAAGTGTGCTGATGTCCCTGAGATTACAGAAACAACACTGGATGGGAAGGCGCACCTTCCTTCTCTTCCCTTTTCTTATACTTAGCTGCTCCTCTAGGTAATGTAGAGAAAATATTTGAAGAATATTGCTTTAAAGATGCCGAACTGTTTGCCTGACCTGAGCACCCTCATGTCTCAGGTGCACCCTGGGAGGATTCCTTGTTCTGCAGTTGGAGACCCTCACACTGTGGGAGCAAGAATGTGAGCGAAGGAGATCAACATCCCTTCCCCATACACCCGATGGAGATCCTCGAGGGTGGGGCTGGGCTCCAGCCCTCCTGTGAACCCCCAGCTTTTGGCTCCATTAAGGTATTCATATTTAATAAATGGGAATCAAGTGAGTACAACCTTGACTCAGAAGGCATAAAACCAGTCAAATAAGAGTGCAGAGTGGGTTGCCATGCCCTTCTCCAGGGGATCTTCTCTACCCAGGGATTGAACCCGTGCCTTTTATGTCTCCTGCATTGTCAGACAGGTTCTTTACCAACAGCACCACCTGGGAAGCCAAATGAAAGAGAAGGTGTAGCAAATGGCCACGCACAGCAAATGGGAGGATCTGGGCTTCCCACAGTCAAGACATCAGTCTTTATGAAATACCACAGTTTCAAAAGGGATAAAATGCCATCTTGATTACTGGCTCATGAAGTTACTGTCCCTTATCAGGAAAAAATAGGAGGAAATAAAGGCCATGTCAGATAAAAAAAATTACTGTTTGATTTAATCTTATTTTTAATGCCATATCGATCGATCAATTGCTCGACTGATAGATATCTTCATCCCCAAATCAGTACCAAAGGAGCACAATGTGGTGGAAAGACCACTGCACTGGGCCCTGGGCACGAGCCTACCCAGGAGTCACTCGATCCCTCTGGATTCTGCCCCCTCCTTTATAAAATGAGAAGTAGGATGAGTACCATTTCTCAAATTCTGTATTTCTACCTAAGTTTGGTTAAAATGTAATAACTTGTTTCATCATAATTTCACAATTTATTTTAATTAACATAGAGGATGGCTATCACACTTTCTAATGTATACTCTTCTCTGGTATGAATTTACACACATTAAACATTAAATTATGTTTCCACATTTAAGCCAGAGAAAAGGCCCATTTTTCAATATCGTCTTATGAAAATTTTAAAACATACAGAAGAGTGGAAATAATTCAGATTTTGTTTCTAAATGACTGGCCATTTCATTATCTTAAAGAATAAGACTGAAATACTAAGGGTACAACTAATTTTTATCCTGGGTTTCCAAGTATATCTAGCTGAGAGCTAACTTAGCAAGTTGGTTTCAAAATGGTTCAGTAAAATATATGTTTTATCTCAGTACATGAACTTGTTATCGAGACCAGTGGTCACTGGTGGACAATAAACCAATGCTCCCTGTGAATCTTCCTGATCCTGTCTTTCTTGAGCTTCTATGGATGAATTGTTAGAATCTTGACAATTATGTTGATGTAAAGCTATAGCAGATCTATATGTTTACAGTAAATGAACAATAAGGGAATATTTCTAAAATCAGTGGATTTTTTCTCCCTATCCATGATAGATTAAAGTGTAAGATGGTCTTACAGTGGTTGCAAAATTTTATTCTTAGTCTCAGAATCCTTTCTTTAATTAAATGCTTCATGCCTAATTTTGGGAAAAGATTTAAATATGGTTGCAAGGGAAGACTGCAGGGCCCCCTGTGAAATATTTTTGTGTATATTCCTGACCTGGAATGACACCAATAGTCTCTGAACTTTATTGATCCACCCATATTAGTAAAATTTTCTCACTCGTGCCCTGATATGTATATTATACTAGAAAGAAGAAAGGAATTGTAATTACTTCTAAAAGTAATAGGACAAAATATTTTCTCTCACTATAATTTATTAATAATATTCTAGATTTTAAATTGCTGACAGTGATGCTTCTGAACATTTTTTGTTAATGCTGTAAGTCATTTTAAATTTTCAGTAAAAGCTCAGTTTTAACAAGAGTGACTATTAAGTTGTAATTTCAAATACTGCCTTTAATAACTCCAAAGAACTTCTGTATATATATATATATATCCATATATATATAATATACATATTTAAAAAATATATTTAAGTTTCTTGTTTTCATTTTATAACTGAGGGGTAATGACACATCAGTTCTGCTGGTCTTTTATTGTTTATACATGTTTGCATTATTGAGATTATTTAACAGAATTTAAGAATATTTTTAGTCTTTGTGTCTATTATGTGAGTTAGACAAGATAATCTATAGATTCACTGAACTGGGCACAGTAATAAATTTCAATATGCTAAAAACAAATTTATAATAAAGAACTATGCCAGGAATCTCGCTGTGTTTTAGAATAGCTGCCTTATCTTCTTATGGCCAACATCCACTGGATCATCAAAAGCAAGAGAGTTCCAGAAAAACATGTATTTCTGCCTTATTGACTATGCCAAAGCATTTGACTGTATGGATCACAATCAACTGTGGAAAATTCTGAAAGAGATGGGAATACCAGACCACCTGACCTGCCTCTTGAGAAACCTATATGCAGATCAGGAAGCAACAGTTAGAACTGGACATGGAACAACAGACTGGTTCCAAATAGGAAAAGAAGTATGTCAAGGATGTATACTGTCACCCAGCTTATTTAACTTATATGCAGAGTACATCATGAGAAACGCTGGGCTGGAGGAAGCACAAGCTGGAATCAAGATTGTCTGGAGAAATATCAGTAACCTCAGATATGCAGATGACACCACCCTTATGGCAGAAAGTGAAGAACTAAAAAGCCTCTTGATGAAAGTGAAAGTGGAGAATGAAAAAGTTGGCTTAAAGCTCAATGTTCAGAAAACCAAGATCATGGCATCTGGTCCCATCACTTCATGGGAAATAGATGGGGAAACAGTGGAAACAGTGTCAGACTTTATTTTTCTGGGCTCCAAAATCACTGCAGATGGTGACTGCAGCCATGAAATTAAAAGATGCTTACTCCTTGGAAGGAAAGTTATGACCAACCTAGACAGCATATTAAAAAGCAGAGACATTACTTTGCCAACAAAGGTCCGTCTAGTCAAGGCTATGGTTTTTCCAGTGGTCACATATGGATGTGAGAGTTGGACTGTGAAGAAAGCTGAGTGCCGAAGAATTGATGTTTTTGAACTGTGGTGTTGGAAAAGACTCTTGAGAGTCCACGGACTGCAAGGAGATCCAACCAGTCCATCCTAAAGGAGATCAGTCCTGGGTGTTCATTGGAAGGACTGATGCTAAAGCTGAAACTCCAATACTTTGGCCACCTGATGTGAAGAGTTAACTCATTGGAAAAGACTGTGATGCTGGGAGGGATTGGGGCTGGGAGGAGAAGGGGACAACAGAGAATGAGATGGCTGGATGGCATCACCAACTCGATGGACATGAGTTTGAGTGAACTCCAGGAGTTGGTGATGGACAGGGAGGCCTGGTGTGCTGCGGTTCATGGGGTTGCAAAGAGTCGGACACGACTGAGCGACTGAACTGAACTGAACTTCTTATGGAACATAACCATCTGATACAGAGTGTGGGCACCAGTGTGAATCCATACATTTAAAATGATTGAGAATTATATAAATAATATAAACGTACAAACAGATACTCTGATATGTTCTTTTTGTGCCCCATGGATCATCCCAGTATGATCTAGGCTTGGCCTTCAAGACTGTTCACCAAAACTGCTTGATGCTCATGGTAACTAAGTGTGATCTGCATAAAATATCACACTGATTCCTTGCCTTCACCCTTGACCCTCACATCTTTCAGGACAGACATTCCAAGACTAGCCCAGCTTTAGTAAATATCTGACCTCCAAACTCACTCTCATCACATCAGACCTGAATAGTGGTGACTGCAAGGCAACTGTGTGCAGGCCTTCTTCACATGATGAAGTGCATGATGTCCCTTGATAGACACTGAATCTCATAAAGCAGATACAGACACGAATGAAGATGGGCATATTGTCAGCATGAGCTAAACAGAGGGCTACACCTCCTCAATGGATGAAATGAAACTGAAGTCTAGGCTTACTGCTGTCATTTTATCAATGATTTTCCAGATAAATAAAAGAGGTTTTTATTTAGAAATTGGAGCCTATAACTGAGTCAGAGCAACACATTTTTTATTCTTTTCCTTGAAACACTTATTTTCTAACACTCTACACACATGTAAGTTGTAGGTGTTTGACATTGGCTGAAGATAGTTGCCCTAGTAAATCCAGCAATTTCTTAGCATTTGGTTTTGTAATCCTTCCCTTTAACCTGGGAATGAAAACAGAGTCTTAGCAATCATAGATAAAATTTCTTTTCTCCTCCCAATACAGGGATGAATGTGATTCTGCCACAATACTATAACACGAGAAATGGTACATTTGATAAATTTTTTCCACATCGAATTAAAGATGTTCATAGCTCCCATCCTGTCAGACTGCAATGCATAATCTGTCATTGTTGGGGGGCCTTGCGGGTCCAGGCAAAGCCAGGATGTGTATGTGGCCCCCAGTATTTGGGAAGGGCCTGTTGATATGCTCATTGCCCACGCCTGTGTGGTTCCATAAAACAGGATCTGCTGGATTCTCAGGCAAGCCTTGGAGCCCTGGGCTCCAGGCTCAGCCATCCTATGAAGACTCAGTGGGGCTCAAGCTCCTAATTTTCTCAGAACTCCAACCATCCCTTCACTGTTTCCCAACACCCAATAGAAATGAAATTCAGTAAATTATTCTGCCACAACAATGGTGGGGAGGCCATATTGAGGTACCAGGTAAGGGCCCTCTGCCCTTCTCTTCCTACCAAAGGGGTCCCTGGGCCTTCTGATGCTGGTGATGCCACCACCACCAGGCCGTGCTGCTACTGCCACCAAAGCTTTAGTGTCACCATGTGCCAGCCAAGAATCTCCCACTTCCCTGATGCCACAGATGCTTGCTTCCACCTTCACTGGCAGCTTCCTCACAACCAGTTCTTGAAGAGGATACCTGAAGACAAATCTGAGTAACAAATGCTTTGCTGTTTTTATTGTTCCCAGCTCCTCTGGCTGCTTAAGTATTGCTACTGGAACAAACTCATGAGGTTGACCCTTCCTCCTCTTAGAAAGAGTTATTTCCCAGGAGCCTCCAGGACTCCTAACACACACAGTTTAGGCCCTACTGGGCCAGCCCTCAGGGGACCCGGCTTGTGTGCATTTGTTTGCATTCCTGGGAGAGATACGGATCCATGCGCCTTTGATAGCCAAAATTAGTTACTATATTGTTCTTATGTTGGCTGATACAGTCTTAGCATTTTCAGATATCTTAGTTTTATCTCAGGCATGTTGGTTTTGTTAGAATCTGACAAAGAAATGGTACAATGGCAAAAAAAAAAAATTATAACTCTCATTTTAATTACTCCCAGATCCTTTTTTTGTACAACTGGCTGGCTGGCTGGCTGACTGATTCAACGTAAATGTTCAGAAGGGTGGGACCGTTTATAACCATAGAAACAAATACAGGACTTTTACCCTAAGCTATGCTGGATGGATAAACAAACACTGGGACTAGACAGCTGACATCGTCCTCCAGTCTTTGTAACTGTGTTTCTGGAGAGTCCCCTAGACAGAGCTCTAACATCCTCATCCAGCTAGCAGATTGGCTCCTTTGTTAGGCCATCACATTATTTAGAATTTTTTGAACATTTTATAGACCATATTAAATAGATGGGCTAATGTCAAAATCAATTATTTTTATAACTCAGTCTTGAGAAGTGAAACATTATTTATTATAGTAACTATGAAACAGATGTGGTAATATATGTCCTAATTCAATAAAAAAAAATCCACTAAAACAGCCATCTCATGATTTTCCCAAGAACACAAGGTTACATTCGATGGGTCTGGTTCCAAACAGAAATTCACACAAAGTGTGTCAGAGTACATTTAGCAAATATGAAAGATTTAGATCCGAAAGAGAAATGGGAAAATAAAGCATCATATTGGGGGAAGACTCTCCCAATCTAAGCAGATGTTGAGAAAACACGAGAAGGCCTGGGCTACACCTTATGGGGCAGTGTGAGAACCAGCAGCTTATCCAGTGAGGTGCTTGGGCATACCTCAGCATCACAGAGATGGGCAGGAACCCAGGGTTGGCAGAAAAACAACTCCTGCTAAGGGAGATTGTCAGCATGGCTTTTGACATAGGGATGAAGTAATGGGTTGGGTATGAATGCAAATCATTTCTTTTCAACATCTGTCAGTTTGCAGCCTTCTCTTCTCTTAAATTGTCTTCACTTTGCCATTAGTTTCAGCAAGGTGATCTTCAGGGGTTGAGACTTGATTTTTGCATTTTAAAAAATCATCATAATCTCTTTGAGCCTTAAGAACCCTCTCTGTGTTTCCACCTGAGTGGAAGAAAGAGAATAGAGGTATGTTCCAAATGGAATATGGCGATATTTTAAGTAAGGACTACCAAAACCAATGCTTACAGAAAAGTAGACAAATAACTAAGTTTCTAAAGCCAGTTTTTTTTTTCTTTGCTATGACAACTGCAACCTTGTTTAATTACAGATGATTTTACATCTGTAGGATGATTACATCATCCTAATTTACAAAATATATTTCTTAAAAGTTATATATGTTTTAGATACACATAATATACTATATGTATCTAAAACATATATATATTTGTATACATTTATAAAATCACTGCAGATGGTGACTGCAGCCATGAAATTAAAAGACGCTTACTCCTTGGAAGGAAAGTTATGACCAACCTAGATAGCATATTCAAAAGCAGAGACATTACTTTGCCAACAAAGGTCCGTCTAGTCAAGGCTATAGTTTTTCCTGTGGTCATGTATGGATGTGAGGGTTGGACTGTGAAGAAGGCTGAGCGCTGAAGAATTGATGCTTTTGAACTGTGGTATTGGAGAAGACTCTTGAGAGTCCCTTGGACTGCAAAGAGATCCAACCAGTCCATTCTAAAGGAGATCAGCCCTGGGATTTCTTTGGAAGGAATGATGCTAAAGCTGAAACTCCAGTACTTTGGCCACCTCATGCGAAGAGTTGACTCATTGGAGAAGACTCTGATGCTGGGAGGGATTGGGGGCAGGAGAAGAAGGGGATGACAGAGGATGAGATGGCTGGATGGCATCACTGACTTGATGGACGTGAGTCTGAGTGAACTCCAGGAGTTGGTGATGGACAGGGAGGCCTGGCATCCTGCGATTCATGGGGTCGCAAAGAGTTGGACACGACTGAGCGACCGAACTGAACTGAACTGATATATAGTACATATGTATAAGGAGGAATTTATAAAAGATTACAAATTCACAATTATACTTGGCCACTTATCTTCAATGGTGTATTTGCAACATTTCATATCTCTGATCTTTGACCAACTTGAATTAAATAACTTCTAATTGGAGATGAATAGTTTCTGGTTTGGATTACTTAATATTTATTTTCTTTGTTTTAATATTAAGAAGTGTATCAGAACTATGTTTCTTATTACTAGTAGCAACATTTTTATAGAACTGTAATGGAAACATTATAAAATATATATATCCAATATTTAATAATATGAACGCTTTGGGGATAAATAAAGTGATGATGCTAAAATTAAATTGTTGTCTGGCAGGCAGCTATAAAAATAATGACTTGAAATACTGAGTCATTAGCTGATGCACTAAAATCTAAATCTGGTGTGTAAAAGCCACTTGTGGAGTCAACATATAATTTTTTAGAGTGCTCATATTTTGAAATTAACATTGCCATATTTGGGGAATGGCTGCAAGTTTAGGAAACCCACTTCTTGTACTCTTATCTTTAGAAATCACTGTTCTTATGTGAGAAAACAATGTGACTCACTAGGCTACAAAAAGAAATGCAAAAAGGCAAAATGCTTATCTGAGGAGGCCTTGTAAATAGCTAAGAAAAGAAGAGAAGTGAAAGGCAAAGGAGAAAAGGAAAGATATACCCATCTTACTGCAGAATTCCAAAGAATAGCAAGAAGAGATAAGAAAGCCTTCTTAACTGATTAATGCAAAGAAATAGAGGGAAACAATAGAATGGAAAAGACTAAAGAGCACTTCAAGAAAATTAGAGATACCAAGGGAACATTTCACAGAAAGACGGGCACAATAAAGGACAGAAATGGTATGGACCTAACAGAAGCAGAAGATATTAAGAAGAGGTGGCAAGAATACACAGAAGAATTATACCAAAAAAGATCTTAATGACACAGATAACCACAATAGTTTGATCACTTACCTAAAGCCAGACACCTTGGAATGTGAAGTCAAGTGGGCCTTAGGAAGCATCACTACAAACAAAGCTAATGGAGGTGATGGAATTCTAGTTGAGCTATTTCAAATCCTAAAAGATGATGGTGTGCAAGTGCTGCACTCAATATGCCAGCAAATTTGTAAAACTCATCAGTGGCCGCAGAACTGTAAAAGGCCAGTTTTCATTCTAATCCCAAAGAAAGGCAATGCCAAAGAATGTTCAAACTACGACACAATTGCACTCATTTCACATGTAGCAAAGTAATGCTCAAAGTTCTCCAGGTGAGGCTTCAACAGTATGTGAACTAAAAACTTCCAGATGTTTGAGCTGGACTTAGAAAAGGAAGAGGAACCAGAGATCAAATTGCCAATATCCATTGGATCATAGACAAAGCAAGAGAGTTCCAGAAAAGCATCTACTTCTGCTTCATTGACTACACCAAAGTCTTTGACTGTGTGGATTACAACAAACTGTGGAAATTTGTCAAAGTGATGGGAATACCAGACCACCTTACCTGCCTCCTGAGAAACCTGTTTGCAGGTCAAGAAGCAACAGTTAAAACCAGATATGGAACAACGGACTGGTTTCAAATTGGGAAAGGACTATGACAAGGCTGTATATTGTCACTCTGCTTATTTAACTTATATGCAGAGTGGTGGTGGTGGTTTAGTTGCTAAGTCCTGTCCGACTCTTGCGATCCCATAGACTGTAGCCTGTCAGCCTCCTCTGTCCATGGGATTCTCCAGGCACGAATACTGGAGTGGGTTGCCATTTCCTTCTCCAGGGGATCTTCCTGACCCAGGAATTAAACCCAGGTCTCCTGCATTGCAGGCAGATGATATGCATATGCAGAGTACATCATGCAAAATGCCAGGCTGGATGAAGCAATAGCTGGAATCAAGATTGCTGAGAGAAATATCAATGACCACAGATATGCAGATGACACCACCCTTATGGCAGATAGTGAAGAGGAACTAAAGAGTCTCTTTATGAAAGTGAAAGAGGAGAGTGAAAAAGCTGGCTTAAAAACTCAGAATTCAAAAACTAAGATCATGGCATCTGGTCCCATCACTTCATGGCAAATAGACCAGGAAACAGTGGAAACAGTGAGAGACTTTTGTTTTTTTAGGCTCCAAAATCACTGCAGATGATGACTGCAGCCATGAAATTTAGAGACTTGATCTCCTTGGAAGAAAAGCTATGACGAACCTAGACAGCATATTAAAAAGTAGAGACATTACTAACAAAGGTCTGTCTAGTCAAAGCTATGGTTTTTCCAGTACTCATGTATGGATGTGAGAGTTGGACCATAAAGAAAGCTGAGCGCCAAAGAATTGATGCTTTTGAACTTTGGTTTTGGAGAAGACTCTTGAGAGTTCCTTGGACTGCAAGGAGATCAAACCAGTCAATCCTAAAGGAAATCAGTCTTGAATATTCATTGGAAAGACTGATGCTGAAGTTGAAGCTCCAATACTTTGGCCACCTGATGTGAAGGACCATCTCATTAGAAAAGACCCTCATGCTGAGAAAGATTGAAGGCAGGAGGAGAAGGGGATGACAGAGGATAAGATGGTTGGATGGCATCACCGACTCAATGGACATGAGTTTGAGCAGGCTCCAGGAGATGGTGAAGGATGGAGAAGCCTGGCTGCTGAGTCCACTGGGTCGGAAAGAGCTGGACATGACTGAGCAACTGAACAACAAAAACAACAAAGGCTGTATAGCTAGAGAAAATCCATTTTGTAAAGAAAGTCTGCTATATAAACAGTAATGTTATGGCATCTAGCCTTTAATGATGCCTATGTTTTCTATGGCACCCCACTCCAGTACTCTTGCTTGGAAAATCCCATGGACGGAGGAGCCTGGTAGGTTGCAGTCCATGGGGTCGCTAAGAGTCGGACACTACTGAGCGACTTCACTTTCACTTTTCACTTTCATGCACTGGAGAAGGAAATGGCAACCCACTCCAGTGTTCTTGCCTGGAGAATCCCAGGGACGGTGGAGGCTGGTGGGCTGCAGTCTATGGGGTCACATAGAGTCGGACATGACTGAAGTGACTTAGCATAGCATAGCATGTTTTCTATTATGGTTTAGCAATATGATATTCTTATTAATTAAATCCCTAATTAGAAGATGAAGTTGCTATATGTGCTACACACTTCACTAATTTCTACTTCCCCATCCTTTTTAAGTTCAACAAATATTCATTGAGCTCATCTTCTGTAGGCATTGTGTAAAAAGGTATTTAGACAACAACACCCTGGCCTTTCCTTAGGGGCTTCCCTGGAAATAGAAAAATCATATTGAATCAATTTAGTCTTAGTTGATTTAGAAGATACTTCCAGATCTTTCAGTCCCTAAAGTCATGTTATGAGCAGCATTTATCATGGTATAATCAAAGCCTTGACATTCTAGTTAATAGTTTTCAACTTGGTATTCTGCAGCTAAAAGTGTACTGCGTGTTGCAAACAGCACTTTATAGCTAAGAATGTCAGAGTGCAATGAAAGCTTGAAAACAATGACTTTCATGAGCTGCTCAGAGGAAAAGAAAGCTAAACGTCTTCTCGTATGAATGGGAAACAATGTCATTTACCATTCGTTCAATAGAATTTATTGAATGCTTATAATACAAAGCTAGGTCACTTTGTTAAGTGACCATTTGTTTCCACAGAAGCCAATATAGTTGTCTGTCTTATACCAGGGTATTCTCCTCCTTCTGTTAGAGAAGCTGCTCCAAGAATAACAAGTTACCATTGGTTGAGCACCTGTGTTGTCCAGGCATTATTCTAGCATCTTACGAAATTACCTCTGATTCTTACAATAGAATTGCAAAGTAGGTTTTATTTTATTTATTTATTTTTTAATTGGCGTATAATTGCTTTACGTGTTTAATGTAAATGTAATGTAAATCTTTAAATGTCGTGTTAGTTTCCGCTGTACAACCAAGTGAATCAGCTGTATAAGTATGCATATATTCTCTTCTCTTGAACCTCCCTTCCCCACCTCTTCCACCCCGCTAGGTCATCACAGAGCACCAAGCTGAGCTCCCTGTGCTATACAGCAGCTTCCCACTAGCTCTCTGTTTTATACATGGCAATGTATCTGTGTCAATGGTATTCTCCCAATTCATCCTACCCTCCCCTTCTCCCCACTGTGTCTACATGTCCATTCTCTATGTCTTCGTGTATTCTTGTCCTGCAAATAGGTTCATTTGTACTATTTTTCTAGATCCCCTATATATGTATTAACATATGATATTTGTTTTATTACTCCTCTTTACAGAAATAAATTCAAAAAGTAATGCCAAGCTTCCTTCAAGTCTCTCCAGGATTTAGTGACAGAGTCAGAATTTGAACCCAGGCTGGTTTGATTCCAAAATCTTATTTCCAGTTTTAAAAAATGAGTATATTGCCTCATTTAGATTCAGTTCTACTTTTAAGAAGTGCTTCTTTTTCTTACAAGGCTATATTTCAGAGAAGTAGCATCAAATGGGTAGGGCACACATGCTGAGGGTTTCCCTCAGAAGACCTCATGGATATGGGAAATGACTCTGCTCAAGAAAGGAAATCTGAAAGGATATTAGAAGGGAAATGAGATGATATAAGTGGTAGACTGTGAATTCCTTCCTCTTGGTAACATAAATGTGCCAGAGGAGAGTTAACCAGGAGAATAACTGCTTCTCCATCTTATAGCTCTCCAAAATCAAAATTTGAAAAGATGGCAACCTAATGGGCCAAAGGTGAGACTGGACTGACATAAAGATGTGGTTAAACTGAGGAAAGGCTGAAAGAGAAACTCTCAAGTTCTAACAGTAGATAGATGCTTTGTTGATTCATACTATATTTTTTCTTCAGGGGTGTGGGAATTTTTTTTTTTTATTATCCTGTTTAAATGCTACAGCATAAAGGAAAGAATTAATATAACATTTGGGGTTAATTGAACTTTTAGTGTGACTTTATGGAAAGGATGCTTGCCTCAGTCCCAGGATCCCCAGGAAAGAGTCAGGAGGACAAGCCACCTAGCAGTGTCCCGTGAGCCATACTCATTACACATTACTCAGAGGTATTTACTACTGATTACTAATTTACAACACATCGTTGATAAATGTTTACTAAATATGAATTGACTATACATTATTGCATATTTTCTAATTACTAATTTACTGTTAATTCCTAATTATATTTTCTAATTACTAATTTATTACTAATTAGATTTACATCTGAGATGTCACCTGAGGCTGAATGCTTCTTGGAGATTTTGGTAAACTTGGTTTGAAATGGGCTTCCCTGGTGGCTCAGCTGGTAAAGAATCTGCCTGCAATACAGGCGTAAAATACTGATTTCAAGGCTTATGAGAATCCAGAGCAACACGACCTTGAATACTGGGCTTGAATTCTCAATTATCTATAAATAATTGGGAATTTATTTTTTTCAAGATCCTCTCTGTTTCCACATCTGAGTCTGTGCTGTGTATAATCTTGTGCAGAGAATTGAATCTTGCACAATTTTTTAAGACTTGACTAAACTCAGAGAAAACTATCTTCAGAAATATCTTTTTGGTAACTAAATATGTAACAAGTGAATCTACAACCATATATATCTAAAGTTACAACAATGAACCAGGGGATACAAATTATTGGGTTCATAAGATACATGTGTGAAGTAATGATAAATGTGAAGAGGATTTTAGCATAGCCATGGCATAGAAGAAAGAAGAATTTGGAATCTTGAATCAGTCTTAGCTTGATAGTTTGTATGACAGCGTGTATAACTGGCAATACAGACCCATCCATAGAAATGTAAGGAAATTCAGGAAAAAGCTTTGGGGAAGGGAGTATATCTCAGAGATAATTATATATCAAGGAAGCAGAAAAGGCCTACAGTTAGAAAGTACCTTTATCAATCTGTTCCCTCAAGAAACTTGAGAAAGCAAAAAGGAAATAAAAACGGAACTACCTCAGGTAGGATATAATTCATAACTATATTGTAGGGGATCACACATAATTCAATACATGTTTTAGAATCCATTGGATATTATTTTATGGTATAGAAGATGAGGACCCAAAAAGCAGGTACTTTTTCAAAGATTATATTGGAAGGCAGGAAGGATAGCAACCTCTGAAAATAACCAGAATGAGTCAATTTCAGGATTCTGAGCAAAGGAAGGTTAAAAGTCAGTAAATCAGTGAGGCCATAGTTCACTTTGTATATTTGTCATCATTTCCTTGCTTGTTTTTTAACCGTTTTAATTGATGTTCAGAATTCCTGTTCAAATATTTACTGAAGACACTTGCTTATCCAGTTACATAGGAAATAAGTAGCAGTATAGATGGTTTGAAATCCTAAATGGGAAGAGAGGCTGAGAATTTTCTAATTTTGAGGGTCAACTTCATTCACTGTATATTCAGTTCAGTTCAGTTCAGTCTCTCAGTCATGTCTGACTCTTTGCGACCCCATGAACCACAGCATGCTAGACCTCCCTGTCCATCACCAACTCCTGGAGTCTACCCAAACCCATGTCCATTGAGTCGGTGATGCCATCCAACCATCCACTGTATATTAAAAAAATTAAATACACTGAAGTTAACAAATCTCAAGTGACAATACATTTATACATATATCCTTCAAGCTGAAAAACTTCATATATTGTAGTGCAGATATATTGGAAATAAAAAAATTCTAGCTTTTGCTTCCAATTTGCTTTCATTTTTGAAAGATAAAATTTTCTCTGGAGATTGAATTATATATTAGTAGCTTATGACCTTCAGCTCTTTAAATACATCATTCCATTGTTCTCTACATGCATAAGTTTGGCTAAGAAGTCATTTAATTCTTACTTTAATGAGTAAGGTATCTCTGTTAGAGAGGTACTTTTGAGATTTTGTTTTCAGCAGTTTTTCATGTGCCTAAGTGTGGTTTTCTTTGCATTTATCTGCCTGGATAAATGCATAGGTTGATTATGACTATTATATCTTCAAATAATGCTTCTACCTTGTTCTTTTTCTTCTCTACTTCTGATATTCAAACTATATATACATTAGGTTGTTTTACTGTATTCTATATATCTCTTACACTCAGTTTCATCATTTTCTTTTCTTTTTCTCTTTGATTTTCAGTTTGAGTATTGTCTTGTTGACACTTTCCTGCTGTGTCTTGAGTGCTCTTAAGTTCATCCACTAAATTTTTTTTTTTTTCATCCACTAAATTTTTAACTTCAGATACGGGCCTACCTCAGTGACATTACAGGCTTGGTTCCAGACCACCACAATAAAGTGAGTATCACAATAAAACAAGTGACTCAAATTTTTTAGTTTCCGAGTACGTATAAAAGTATGTTTATACCATACAGTAGTCTGTTAAGTGTGCAACAGCATTATGTCTAAAATTTTGTAGATGCCTTAATTAAAAAATAATGCTATAAAAAAATTGTGCCAGTAGAATTGCACACTACAGGGTTGCCACAAACCTTCCAATTATCTGATTATATAGGTTTCAATGTCCTACTAAAATTATTAATATTAATCCTTTTAACCATGTGTCAATCTTCTGCTATATTTTATTTAGCATATTTATTATAATTCTTTTTTTGTTCTGTCTTCTGATTCCAACATTTAAATTATCTGTAAATCTGTTCCTGTTGACTGTTTTTGGTCTTGATCTTTGTCCTTGTGGTTCTTCACATGTCCTTTTTTTTTTTTTTTTAACTTTATGCCAGACTTTGTATATAACTAATTGTAGAGATTTAAATTTATATTTTTTCTCCTCAGAAAGGGTTTTCCCTTTCTAGATCCAACCAGAAGTGAGATTTTTAGCTTTAATTAAACTCTATCTACCTCTGGTTTCAAATATCTCAAGGGAGAAACCTTCCCAACTTTTGACTGAAAGCTTAGCAAGGCTCCATATCATTTTCCCATCTCTAAAGACTGAGTCAGTGTGCTCTCTGGCAGTTTTGAGCTGTGTTCTCCAACCTTCTGGTCCATGATCTGGCAAATATTTTAAATTCCTTGAGGAGAAGACCAGCTTTGTATTGATGAAATCTTCCTTCTTCCTGTACTACTTTGTCTTCCAAATATTTCTGGATAAAGAGGGATTTTAGTGACTTTTAGAAGTGTTCTAGCTTTCTATGCAGATTTGGATTCAGCAAATGAACTCCAGGAGAAAGTGGTCACCATATTTTAGAGACTGAAATTTCTACTTTGTTATAATTGTCCTATAAGATCACCAAAACCTTGTCGGTTTCTCTTCTCCCCTGCCCAGTCATCAGTTCTTACCTCAAATTTGCAAATACCCCTAGCTAAGAAATTGACTAGCAATATTTTTTTTGCTTTGGAAGGGCCTGCTACTCTCTGGTTTAGTTCATTCAGTGTTCTAAAAATGTGTATACATATATAGGTAAAAATTATATATAATAGAAATTACATGAAAAGGTATATAAAATTATATATGTAAGACATATACACAGAATTGATTTTCATTGTTTGAAGTAGTTGTGTTCTATAAAATCACCGCTAATATTGAATTAGCAAATATTGAATTGCTGTCCCTAGGGGAAATAGATGATTTGGTTATTTAATACAATTTGTTGGTTCATTAGCATTGAACTTACGGCCAACTTAAACCTGAATGAGACTTATCTCATACAGGTATTTTCTCCATAATGCACACACAGCCTTTGTGCACTGAGGAACGCTGGATAGCACATCAATACTACACTTGGAGCCCATTTTAAAATAGCAAAATCACCAACAAAACCCACAAAAATACAAAAAATAGACTAGGACGCTAAACGGACTATGAAAAGGATGCTTGTTTATAGTTTGAGCTGAAACAAGAAGCAGAGTGTTGCCTTATTTAACCTCAGGTGGGAACATGCATATTGCATGACTCAAATGTTTTGCCACTGTGTGCATGAGTTTGTCACAAATGACCACAGAAGTACTGTGAGCTTTGATTTTAGCATTAAAAATAAGTTTAGTGGCTAGGAGAAATCTCTAGGAAATTCACAAATAATAAGGAACAACTTATATTTATATAAAAGTAATATATATATTTAATAGATAAGTATAATCTTTAAAATTATACTTATATATAAATGTATATTTTTATATGTTACATATGTTTTAAAATAAATTGCATGTGTGTGTGTATATATATAATTTTTTTCAAATTATCTGCCTTTTTTAGCTGTTACAGTGGGAGGGGTGTTCTGTTGCTTTCTATTCCATCCTACTTAGAAACAAAAGCTCAAAATCCCCGTTTTAACTTTTTTTAAATTTCATAATAGTATTATTTTCTGCTAAAAACATTGGTTGCTAAAGCCCTTCAGAGTTAACTGTGAGATTTAAATTTGGTGACAGCTGGATAAGAGTTTTTGATACCTTGATTTATTTCTTCTGATTATGAACATCACCTCACCTATCCAGTTCCATTCTGGCTCAGTAAAGTTTTGTCTTTTCATTGGTCTGCTTTTAGGAAAGCTGGTGATAACCCTTGGTATATAACTCTTGGATAATATCAGTATGAACCTCTCTGTAATTTGTAAGAACATTCCATGGGGCTGTTGTGGGTTTCTTTAAAACGCTGCTCTCTAAAATAGATTTCAAGTCATTTCAGAATGTGAGCACTCCTCCCGTGTGGGAGCAGAGCAAATATCCTCACATCTGGTTTTCAGAGAAAAGAGCAGAGAACAAGCTCCTGGGCAGATGGGGAACATATAGAAGAAAGAACAATCTGGGAGGATGGAGGAGTATGGAAGGACTTGAGGCAGGCAAGAATCAAGGAGTGGATAAGAGCCTGTTCAAAGCTTTCTTAATTACTCTACATCTCCACTCCTGAGTCAGGAACCCCTGGAGTAGGAATGGAAAGCAACGCATTCCAGTATTCTTGCCTGGAACATTCCATGGACAGAGGAACCTGGTGGGCTCCTGCCAGTGGGGTCGCAAAAAGTTGGACACAACAGAGTGACTGAACATGCACTCTACTCCACCTCCTTCCTACACCGCTGAAGCTGTGTGGATTTTCAGAGATTCATGGAAATGGGAGTGAAGCTTGGAGAAAGCAGAGACTCTATTGTAAGAATTGCCATTAAGTAAATGAGAGAAGTTCTCACTGGGAGAAGGCATAGAAGTAGCCCTTGAAAACAGAGCTGAAAGAGAGTCCCCAGGCAGAGGGGATCCCAGTGAAGAGTCAGTTACAGAGCTACTGCCAGGGATCTTGCAGGCCCAAAGACAAGGAGAGTTTATTTCATCCCTGGTGACATTGTGAGTGGTCTGGGAGAAAGTCCTCTCAGAGTTGGAGGCCTACTAAATTCAATCAACACATAACAGCTAAGTCCTAATGCTTTCTGAGCCAGTTTCCTATTGATAAATCCCCTTTATGCAGTATGCATCTGAAAGTATGAAGAGTTGGAGTGTCCAGTGGGCCCTGTTTTTCCTTTTTTCTCTTCAGGTTTGCTGAGTAGGAACTCATGCAAGTAAAGAGTTAACCATTTTTCCTTCCCTCACTTTATCACTTTATGTAGACAAAGTGACCTATGAATGCTTTGGCCAGGTATCTCTCTTCTACCTTGGAAAAGGCATCTATTGCCCTGCTGGAACTTTTCCCAAATTTCCCTTTCAAGTGTCCTTATAAGGCAGAGCAGACAGGAGAAGAGAATCATTTCAAGATGATGAAATGGCTACGAGCCCACAGCTAGAGGGAAAAAGATTTTCCCTTAATCAGATGAAAAAACAGTAACATTCTATCATAATATATGTAATCTGTTTACAAACACTGTAAATAAATATATATACAGTAAGTCCCCTACATACAAATGAGTTCATTCCGTGAGTGTGTTCGTAAGTCCAACAAAGTTAGCCTAGGTACCCAACCCAACACAACTGACTATATAGTACTGTAATAGTTTATAATACTTTCCACACAAATTATACAGAAAAAATAAAGCATTTTAAATCTTACAGTACAGTCCCTTGAAAAGTACAATAGTACCAATTATATCACTTCTGCTTTTATGCTTGCTTCCAGACATTCTGGCCTTGAAATAAAGAAGTTGCACTACTATAGTCTATATAATACTGTGCAGTAAAATACACAAAAGCACAACCACTTTAGAGGATGCATGCATACTCTGACAGTGTATGCCAGACATGGGAATTAACCTAAATGAATGGACGTGCAAATACACGTTCTCATCTTTGAAAGTTTGCAACTTGAAGGTTCATATGTAAGGGACTTATTGTCTAAATGTATGTGTGTATATGTGCATATTTATATATACATGATTTGCTAAGGGAGTCGCACACAGGGCCTCTTAGATATGCCTCATTCCCTGGAACTTGCAGGCAGACCATCCCATGAGAAGAAAATAAAAGTCTATAGATAGATCCCAAAGGGTGTTGATGTACTTTGAGGGAGTTGGTAGGATGAAGATTCTACAGTTTCACTTAAAAATGTTGCAGGAGTTCTGAAAACACACTGAACCCATCATTTGATATCTCAGGAATTCAGTTCAGTTCAGCTCAGTTCAATCGCTCAGTCCTGTCCAACTCTCTGTGACCCTATGAATTGCAGCATGCCAGGCCTCCCAGTCCATCACCAACTCCTGGAGTTTATTCAAACTCATGTCCATCAAGTCGGCAATGCCATCCAGCCATCTCATCCTCTGTCATCCCCTTCTCCTCCTCACCCCAATCCATCCAAGCATCAGTCTTTTCCAATGAGTCAACTCCCCACATGAGGTGGCCAAAGTATTGGAGTTTCAGCTTCAGCATCAATCCTTCCAATGAACACCCAGGACTGATCTCCTTTACGATGGACTGGTTGGATCTCCTTGCAGTCCAAGGGACTCTCAAGAGTCTTCTCCAACACCACAATTCAAAAGCATCAATTCTTTGGCGCTCAGCTTTCTTCACAGTCCAACTCTCACATCCATACATGACCACTGGAAAAACCATAGCCTTGACTAGACAGACATTTGTTGGCAAAGTAATGTTTCTGCTTTTGAATATGCTATCTAGGTTGGTCATAACTTTTCTTCCAAGGAGTAAGCGTCTTTTAATTTAATCATCATCTGCAGTGATTTTGGAGCCCCCAAAAATAAAGTCTGACACTGTTTCCACTGTTTCCCCATTTCCCACGAAGTGATGGGACCAGATGCCATGATATTAGTTTTCTGAATGTTGAGCTTTAAGCCAACTTTTTCACTCTCCTCTTTCACTTTCATCAAGAAGCTTTTTAGTTCCTCTTTACTTTCTGCCATAAGAGTGGTGTCATCTGCATATCTGATGTTATTGATATTTCTCCCAGCTATGGTTTTAGAAAAGGCAGAGGAACCAGAGATCAAATTGCCAGCATCCACTGGATCATTAAAAAAGCAAGAGAGTTCCAGAAAAACATCTACTTCTGCTTTATTGACTATGCCAAAGCCTATGACTGTGTGGATCACAATAAACTGTGGAAAATTCTGAAAGAGATCGGAATACCAGACCACCTGATCAGGAAGCAACAGTTAGAACTGGACATGGAACAACAGACTGGTTCCAAATAGGAAAAGGAGTACGTCAAGGCTGTATATTGTCACCCTGCTTATTTAACTTCTATGCAGAGTACATCATGAGAAATGCTGGGCTGGAAGAAGCACAAGCTAGAATCAAGATTGCTGGGAGAAATATCAATAACCTCAGATATGTAAAAGCAAAATGGCTGTCTGGGGAGGCCTTACAAATAGCTGTGAAAAGAAGAGAAGCGAAAAGCAAAGGATAAAAGGAAAGATATAAGCATCTGAATGCAGAGTTCCAAAGAATAGCAAGGAGAGATAAGAAAGTCTTCCTTAGCGATCAATGCAAAGAAATAGAGGAAAACAACAGAATGGGAAAGACTAGAGATCTCTTCAAGAAAATTAGAGATACCAAGGGAATATTTCATGCAAAGATGGGCTTCATAAAGGACAGAAATGGTATGGACCTAACAGAAGCAGAAGATATTAAGAAGAGGTGGCAAGAATACACAGAACTGTACAAAAAAGATCTTCGTGACCAAGATAATCACGATGGTGTGATCACTCACCTAGAGCCAGACATCCTGGAGTGTGAAGTCAAGTGGGCCTTAGAAAGCATCACTACAAACAGAGCTAGTGGAGGTGATGAAATTCCAGTTTAGCTATTTCAAATCCTGAAAGATGATGCTGTGAAAGTGCTGTACTCAATATGTCAGCAAATTTGAAAAACTCAGCAGTGGCCACAGGACTGTAAAAGGCCAGTTTTCATTCCAATCCCAAAGAAAGGCAATGCCAAAGAATGCTCAAACTACCACACAATTGCACTCATCTCACATGCTAGTAATGCCCAAAATTCTTAGGAATTAGGAATCAAAAAGTATGCATTATGCCAGAAGAAATAAATATAAATGTCCACACAAAACTTGTATGTGAATATTCATAGCAACATTACTCAAAATAGCCAAAGAGTGAAAGTAACCTAATGCCCATCAGCTGATGAATGGATAAACAAATGTGATATATCCATATAATGGAGTATTGTTGTTGTTGTTTTGTTGCTCAGTCCTGTCTGACTCTGTGACAGCATGGACTGCAGCCTGCCAGGCTCCTCTATCCATGGGATTTCCCAAGCAAGAATACTGGATTGGGTTGCCATTTCCTTTTCCAAGGGATCTTCCTGACCCAGGGATCAACTTCAGGTCTCCTGCATTGGCAGATGGGTTTTTTGTTTTTGTTTTTTACCACTGAGCCATAAAAAGAAATAGACTGGGAAGCCCCATTCATCCAGAAAAAGGAATGGGCTGGTGATTCATGCTGTACAACAAATGTGATATATCCATATAATGGAGTATTGTTGTTGTTTTGATGCTTAGTCATGTCTGACTCTTTGTGACAGCATGGACTGCAGCCCGCCAGGCTCCTCTATCCATGGGATTTCCCGAGCAAGAATACTGGATTGGGTTGCCATTTCCTTTTCCAAGGGATCTTCCTGACCCAGGGATCAACTTCAGGTCTCCTGCATTGGCAGGTGGGTTTTTTGTTTTTGTTTTTTACCACTGAGCCATAAAAAGAAATAGACTGGGAAGCCCCAGTCATCCATAAAAAGGAATGGGCTGGTGATTCATGCTGTACAGCATGGATGAACTTTGAAAATGTTATGCTAAGTGAAATAAGCTAGCCACAAAAGGCCATCTAGTGTATTATTCCATTTAAATGAAATATCCAGAATAGACATACCTACAGGTTCAGAAAATAGGTTAGTAGTTGCCAGGAGCTAGGGTAGGATAGGGGAAGACTGCTAATGAGGACAAGGCTTCTTTTGGGGATGATGAAAATGTTTCAAAACCAAATGAGGTAATGGTTGTACAACTCTGTGAATATACTAAAAGCCATTGCATTGTATAATTTTACTTGGTAAATTCTATAGTATATGCAAGAAAAGCTATAGCAAAAAACAAACAAAGGAAATATCCCACATGCCCAAGAAAGAATGATGGCAAATCATGGAATCTGGGACTCCTGAATTTAGGAAAGACCCTAGAGGTCATCTGCTTTGACTTACCACACATCCGAATGCTGCTAAAGAAAATCACAGGCTTGAATGAACTGATGCTGTAAGTTTCATCCTTATTTGGGGCCCTTAATTTGACTATCATTATTTTACCTTTCTTCCACATTACCACAATTATTCTAACCCTTTGTGACAGTCTCCCTAAAATACTCACACAGCCTTCATCCCCCCACTCGGAGCCATTCATCTCTTATATCACAGAAGGACATGTCACTGGGCATTTTTATCTTACTGACCACTGCTTACTCACTCCATATGCCTGTGCCTTTCCTCTTATCTCTGAGAGAACCCCTTCTGTTCAAGATCAAAGGCCATTCTCTTTCTTGGCCTCCCACCTCCTCCTGGTCTCCTGTCACTTCCCATCTCCTTACTTCCCCCACAACCTCATGCCCTAGACATTTAAACCATTTGGTTCCCCGATAAGCTGTGGGTTCCTCCCCCATGCACTTTGCATAAACAACCACCTCCTCTTTACCCCGAATGTCCTCCTTATGGACCATCGCTTATTGAACAGCATGATCCACAAAAACAAAACAAAACAGACCAAAACTCCCGCTTACCCTCAGATATGCTCAAGCATCATTTTCTTCATAAAATCTCTGGTTCCTTTTTTAGGGCTTCTCTGGTGGCTCAGACAGTAAAAAATCTGACTGTAATGTGGGAGATCCAGGTTCGATCCCTGGATTGGGGAAGATCCCCTGGAGACGGAAATGTCAACCCACTTCAGTATTTTTGCCTGGAGAATTCCATGGACAGAGGAGACTGGCAGTCTATAGTCCCTGGGGCCTCAAAGAACTGGACACGACTGAGCAACTAACACTAACAACTAACCACCTCTACCATTGGATCGATTTTTCTCTTTTAAAGCTTGGCACACGTTCCTTTGATTGCATGTTATTATACTACATTGGAGCTTCCCTCATAGTTCAGTAGGTAAAGAATCTGCCTGCAACGTGGGAGACCTGGGTTCGATTCCTGGGCTGGGAAGATCTCCTGGAGAAGGAAATGGCAAGCCACTCCAATATTCTTGCCTGGAAAATCCCATGGACAGAGGAGCCTGGCGGGCTACAGTCCATGGGGTCCCAAGAGTTGGACACAACTTAGCAACTAAACCACCACCGCCATACCATACCACATTATCACTATTGGTTTGTTTACTTGGTGGACTCTTTAAACTGTGAGCTTTTTGGAGGAGGAAGCTTTTTCCCTTCTCTCTATGTCTCTCAGCATCTACAGGACGTTTGCACAAAAGATGTTTGATGAAACAGTCAAGGAAATTTTTATTACATAACCCTAATTGATGGATATTTAGTCCTAATCTGAAAGTTTTCTGTTATGGGGCCCTCATTCCTTTGTGAGACAGCCCCTTCATGCTTGGAACATTGCCATAATTAGGAAGGTTTTCCTTATAGTGAGCCCAAATATTCTTCTTTTTAATGTTTTCTCATTAATTCTGGCTCTTCCTTGTAGAGCATAGATCAAGCTGTTACTCTTCAATATGATAGGTCTATTAAACATTGCCAATCACTTTCAAATACACTTCTCTGGGCACACACAGGGTAAAGGCATTTTGTCTTCTTCAGGCTAAATATCCTCACTTTCTTAAGGGATTCTTCAATTAATTTCCCACACATCTCCTATGGTCCTGCTTTACTTGAGCCGGATGCTTTCTAGTAGGTCAATTTCCTGATTGAAATACCTCTCAGAACTCCTTCTGGTCCCTGGAAGTGATCTGAAGAGAGGGAAGAGAGCAGGACTAGATATTCACTCAGTCAGGGCTTTGTTCCTGTCCATGCAGATGAACCCTGTCACATCCTTGCAGTGAAATAAAACTTTCAGGCTTTTGCAGATGACCTGTGGCATGATCCATCTCCCCATCCAATGCCACCTGGAGTGTTTATATGGTCAAGTGAGAAAAGTGAAGATATAATTAGAACTCTGGATTCCTGAGTTAGAGCGTGTGTGCTGTGCTCAGTCATGTCTGACTCTTTGTGACCCAATGGACTGTAGCTCGACAGGCTTCTCTGTCCATGGGATTCTCCAGGCAAGAATACTGGAGTAGATTGCCATGCCCTCCTCCAGGGGATCTTCTGGACCCAGGAAGATCTCTCCTGTATTGCCACGCAGGTTCTTTACCGCCAGCACCACCTAGGAAGCCCCTCCTGAGTTCAGTTCAGTTGCTCAGTCATGTCCGACTTTGTGACCCCATGGACTGCAGCATGTCAGGCCTCCCTGTCCATAACCAACTCCCGCAATTTACCCAAACTCATGTCCATTGAGTTGGAGATGCCATCCAACCATCTCATCCTCTGTCATCCCCATCTCCTCCTGCCCTCAATCTTTCACAGCATCAGGGTATTTTGAAATGAGTCAGCCCTTCGCATCAGGTGACCAAAGTATTGGAGCTTCAGCTTCAGTATCAGTCCTTCCAATGAACACTCAGGATTGATCTCTTTTAGGATGGACTGGTTGGATCTCCTTGCTGTCCAAGGGCCTCTCAAGAGTCTTCTCCAACACCACAATTCAAAAGCATCAATTTTTCGGCATTTAGCTTTCTTTATAGTCCAGCTCTCACATCCATACATGACTACTGGAAAAACCATAGCCTTGACTAGACAGATTTTTGTTGGCAAAGTAATGTCTCTGCTTTTTAATATGCTGTCTAGGTTGGTCATAACTTTCCTTCCAAGGAGTAAGCATCTTTTAATTTCATGGCTGCAGTCACCATCTGCAGTGATTTTGGAGCCCCCCAAAATAAAGTCTGACACTGTTTCCACTATTTCCCCATCTATTTGCCGTGAAGTGATGGGACTGGATGCCATGATCTTAATTTTCTGAATGTTGAGTTTTAAGCCAACTTTTTCACTCTCCTCCTTCACTTTCATCAAGAGGCTCTTTAGTTTTTCTTCACTTTCTGCCATAAAGGTCGTGTCATCTGCATATCTGAGGTTACTGATATTTCTCCCAACAATCTTGATTCCAGCTTGTGCTTCTTCCAACCCAGCATTTTTCATGATGTACTCTGCATATAACTTAAATAAGCAGGGTGACAATACACAGCCTCGACGTACTCCTTTTCCTATTTGGAACCAGTCTGTTGTTCCATGTCCAGTTCTAACTGTGGCTTCCTGACCTGCATATAGGTTTCTCAAGAGGCAGGTCAGGTGGTCTGGTATTCCCATCTCTTTCAGAATTTTCCACAGTTGATTGTGATCCACACAGTCAAAGGCTCTGGCATAGTCAATAAAGCAGAAATAGACATTTTTCTGGAACTCTCTTGCTTTTTTGACGACCCAGCAGATGTTGGATCTCTGGTTCCTCTGCCTTTTCTAAAACCATTTTGAATATCTGGAAGTTCACAGTTCATGTATTGCTGAAGCCTGGCTTGGAGAATTTTGAGCATTACTTTACTAGTGTGTGAGATGAGTACAATTGTGCAGTAGTTTGAGCATTCTTTGGCATTGCCTTTCTTTGGGATTGGAATGAAAACTGACCTTTTCCAGTCCAATGGCCACTGCTGAGTTTTCCAAATTTGCTGGCATATTAAGTGTAGCACTTTCACAGCATCATCTTTTAGGAGTTGAAATAACTGAACTGGAATTCAATCACCTCCACTAGCTTTGTTTGTAGTGATGCTTCCTAAGGCACACTTGACTTCACATTCCAGGATATCTGGCTCTAGGTAAGTGATCACACCATCGTGATTATCTGGGTCGTGAAGTACAGTTCTTCTGTGTGTTCTTGCCACCTCTTCTTAATATCTTCTGCTTCTGTTAGGTCCATACCATTTCTGTCCTTTATTGAGCCCACCTCCTGAGTTAGAGGTTGTTAAAAAACAAAACAAAACAAAAAACAGTTCCTGGGAAAATACAGGTATGGAGAAGTTTGCTGATGTTTTTGAAACCACTTTATCCCTTCTATAAAGTGTCATTCTTCAGTGCATTTTTCTGTGAGTGGGGATGATTCCTGAGTGACTCCCACTGTATTCCTGCTCCTGGGACAGTGCCCAGCATATAATGGGCACTTGGTAAATGAGAAATAGATTTAAGGGCCTAGATCTGATAGATAGAGTGCCTGATGAACTATGGAATGAGGTTTGTGACATTGTACAGGAGACAGGGATCAAGACCATTCCCATAGAAAAGAAATGCAAAAAAGCAAAATGGCTGTCTGGGGAGGACTTACAAAGAGCTGTGAAAAGAAGAGAAGTGAAAAGCAAAGGAGAAAAGGAAAGATATAAACATCTGAATGCAGAGTTCCAAAGAATAGCAAGAAAAGATAAAAAAGCCTTCTTCAGCGATCAATGCAAAGAAATAGAGGAAAACAACAGAATGGGAAAGACTAGGGATCTCTTCAAGAAAACCAGAGATACCAAAGGAACATTTCATGCAAAGATGAGCTCGATAAAGGACAGAAATGGTATGGACCTAACAGAAGCAGAAGATATTAAGAAGAGGTGGCAAGAATACACAGAAGAACTGTACAAAAAAGATCTTCATGACCAAGATAATCACGATGGTGTGATCACTCACCTAGAGCCAGACATCCTGGAATGTGAAGTCAAGTGGGCCTTAGAAAGCATCACTGAGAACAAAGCTAGTGGAGGTGATGGAATTCCAGTTGAGCTATTCCAAATCCTGAAAGATGATGCCGTGAAAGTGCTACACTCAATATGCCAGCAAATTTGGAAACCTCAGCAGTGGCCACAGGACTGGAAAAGGTCAGTTTTCATTCTAATCCCAAAGAAAGGCAATGCCAAAGAATGCTCAAACTACCGCACAATTGCACTCATCTCACACGCTAGGAAAGTAATGCTCAAAATTCTCCAAGCCAGGCTTCAGCAATATGTGAACCGTGAACTTCCTGATGTTCAAGCTGGTTTTAGAAAAGGCAGAGGAACCAGAGATCAAATTGCCAACATCTACTGTATCATGCAAAAAGCAAGAGAGTTCCAGAAAAACGTCTATTTCTGCTTTATTGACTATGCCAAAGCCTTTGACTGTGTGGATCACAATCAACTATGGAAAATTCTGAAAGAGATGGGAATACCAGACCACCTGGTCTGCCTCTTGAGAAATTTGTATGCAGGTCAGGAAGCCACAGTTAGAACTGGACATGGAACAACAGACTGGTTCCAAATAGGAAAAGGAGTTTGTCAAGGCTGTATATTGTCACCTTGTTTATTTAACTTATATGCAGAATACATCATGAGAAACGCTGGACTGGAAGAAACACAAGCTGGAATCAAGATTGTTGGGAGAAATATCAGTAACCTCAGATATGCAGATGATACCACCCTTATGGCAGAAAGTGAGGAGGAACTCAAAAGCCTCTTGATGAAAGTGAAAGTGGAGAGTGAAAAAGTTGGCTTAAAGCTCAACATTCAGAAAACGAAGATCATGGCATCTGGTCCCACCACTTCATGGGAAATAGACGGGAAATCAGTGGAAGCAGTGTCAGACTTTATTTTTCTGGGCTCGAAAATCACTACAGATGGTGACTGCAGCCATGAAATTAAAAGACACTTACTCCTTGGAAGGAAAGTTATGACCAACCTAGATAGCATATTCAAAAGCAGAGACATTACTTTGTCAACAAAGGTCCGTCTAGTCAAGGCTATGGTTTTTCCTGTGGTCATGTACGGATGTGAGAGTTGGACTGTAAAGAAAGCTGAGCGCCAAAGAATTGATGCTTTTGAAGTGTGGTGTTGGAGAAGACTCTTGAGAGTCCCTTGGACTGCAAGGAGATCCAACCAGTCCATTCTGAAGGAGATCAGCCCTGGGATTTGGATTTCTTTGGAAGGAATGATGCTAAAGCTGAAACTCCAGTACTTTGGCCCCCTGATGC
This sequence comes from Bos indicus x Bos taurus, assembly GCF_003369695.1. Taxonomy (NCBI): domain Eukaryota; kingdom Metazoa; phylum Chordata; class Mammalia; order Artiodactyla; family Bovidae; genus Bos; species Bos indicus x Bos taurus. The sequence goes on along the minus strand of NC_040085.1, from coordinate 60,119,884 downwards.
GAAGAGTTGACTCATTGGAAAAGGCTCTAATGCTGGGAGGGATTGGGGGCAGGAGGAGAAGGGGACGACAGAGGATGAGATGGCTGGATGGCATCATTGACTCGATGGACGTGAGTCTCAGTGAACTCTGGGAGTTGGTGATGGACAGGGAGGCCTGGCATGCTGCAATTCATGGGGTCGCAAAGAGTCGGACACGACTGAGCGACTGATCTGATCTGATCTGGTAAGTATTTGTGTGTGAGTGGATGAAATCATGGACTGTTTCATGTATAGATCACAGGAATACTGTAGCCTGGCAATGTATTACTCACAGTAGGGAAAAAGAGAATCCATTTATAAGATGTGGCGTGCTAGGTGTGTGTGAATTCTAAAGCAGAGGTGTTTGGCTACAGCAATGACTTTCTTTTCCTTTTTGAAATATGTATAATATCATATATGAAACGAGTCGCCAGTCCAGGTTCGATGCATGATACTGGATGCTTGGGGCTGGTGCACTGGGACGATCCAGAGGGATGGTATGGGGAGGGAGGAGGGAGGAGGTTTCAGGATGGGGAACACATGTATACCTGTGGCAGATTCATTTTGATATATGGCAAAACCAATACAATATTGTAAAGTTAAGTAAAATAAAATTAAAAAAAATAAAATAAAAAATTGAAGTGTAGTTGATTTACACAGCTTTCCTGGTGGCTCATTTTACAGTGTTCTGTTAGTTTCTGGTATATAGCAAAGTGATTGAGTTATATATATATAAACATATTCTTTTCCTTTATGGTTTATTATAGGGTATTGAATATAGTTCCTTGTGCTATACAGTAGGATCTTACTGTTTATTGTATATATTGTAAATAGTGCTGTTATGAACATTGGAGAACATATATTTTTTTGAACTATAGTCTTCTTTGGATATACACCCACGAATGGGATTGCTGGATCATATGGCAACTCTATTTTTAGTTTGTTAAGGAACCTTCATACTGTTCTCCATAGTGGCTGCACCAATTTACATTCTCACCAATAATGTAGGAGGGTTCCCTTTTCTCGACACCCTCTCCAGCAGTTGTTATTTGTAGACTCTTTAATGATGGCCATTCTTACTGATGAGATGATACCTCATTGTAGTTTTGAGTTGTATTTCTCAAATAATTAGTGATGTTGAGTATCTTCTCATGGCCATCTTTGGAAAAATGACTATTTAGGTCTTTTGCCCATATTTTGATTGTTTGTTTTTTGGTTATTAAGTTGTATGAGCTGTTTGTATATTTTGGAAACTAATCCCTTGTCAGTTGTATTGTTTACCAATATTTTCTGCTAATCTGTAGGTTATCTTTTCATTTTTTGTGGTTTCCTTTGCCATGCAAAAACTTACAAGTTTGATTGAGTCCCATTTGTTTATTTTTGCTTTATTTCTATTTCATTGAGAGACAGATCTAAGAAAACATTGGTACAATTTATGTCAGAGAATGTTCTGCCTATGTTCTGTTCTAGGAGTTTTATGGTGTCCTGTCTTATATTTAAGGGTTTAAGCCATTTTGAGTTTATTTTTGTATATGGAATGGAGGTGTGTTCTAACGTCATTGATTTACATATGGCTGTCCAGTTTTCCCAACATCCCTTGCTGAAGAGATTGTCTTTTCTCCATGTGTATTATTGCCTCCTTTGTCAAAGGTTTATTGACTGTAGGTGTGTGGTTTATTTCTACGTTCTTTATTCTGCTCCACTGATCCGTATGTCTGATTTTTTTTTTTCCTCACCAGTACCACACTGTTTTGATTACTGTAGCTTTGTAGTATTGTCTGGGAGGGTTATGCCTCCAGCTTTGTTCTTTATCTTCAGGATTGCTTTGGCAATTCTGGGTCTTTTCAGCTCCATATGAATTTTAGAATTCTTAGTTCTATTTCTGTGAAAAAATGTCATGGGTAATTTGATAGGGATTGATGGAGGAGCCTTGTGGGCTGCCGTCTATGGGGTCACACAGAGTCGGTCACGACTGAAGCGACTTAGCACATTAAATCTATAGATTTCTTTGGGAAGTATGGCCACTTTAAAAATATTAATTCTTATAGTCCAAGATATCTTTCCCTTTCTTTGAATCATCTTGAATTTCTTTTTATCAATGTTTTATAGTTCTCAGCATATAAGTCTTTTACCTCCAGGTTTATTCATAAATGTTTTAATTTTTTGGATGTGATTTTAAAAGGGATGGTCTTTTAACTTTCTCTTTCTGATATATCATTGTTAGTGTAAAGAAATGCAACCAGTTTCTATATGTTATTCTCATATCCTACAGCAATGATTTTCATATGATGCACTGAGGATAGATTCTCAGGAACTGGGGAAGGTTGAGTGAGCTGGGTCTCAGGCTCTTACCCCACAATGGACCAAAAACAGCTCTACTTTTTTTGTTTTGTATACTGAGCTTTAGCACAAGTTTTCTTTTGAATCCATGGCTCTTTGGTTAACAAATCAGGTTACCAAGTTTTGATGTTGAATCAAGAAGAGATGAATATTTATCTTAAAATTACTGTGAAAAAAAAAATTACTGTGAAAAATCACAGTGCCCATCCCTGCCTCAGCTGACCATCTGGTATCTGGCTGCTGCCTGTACACTTCTAAGCTAAGGAGTTCAGTGTTTTACTGGACTGTCTGCTATCCTAGTCCTTTAGTGGAGGGAACCACAACTGGGACAAAAGGTAGAGCATTTTATCTACTGGAGATAAAGTATAAAGCTTCAGATAAAGCTCTTCACTCCTGCTCCCATGCAGATTTTCTCAGACTCGTCCCCAACCTTACTCTGCTTTGCCTGCTTTACTGGCTTCCTTGTTTTTATCTTTGTCCTTCTCAAACTCATTTCCTCACTTACCTGCATCAAGAATGTGAAATCACTTTAAGATGCTGTAATGACTGCAAACCCATCACCTTAACCAGGTGAAAAATATGGGGGAAAATAAAGTAGGAGAACATATTGACACAAGAATGCTTCTGCGAGACTTTGCAGATAAAGTGAATGAAGGAAAAGCACCCATCTCCTTCCTCCCCAGCATGAAAAGAAGACACAGGTGCAGCTCTTGAGAGCTGAGCTGAAAGAGCATCTGTTATATAAATGCCGTCTTACTCCATAACTATCAGAGACTGTTTCTTTTTAACATGAAGACAGAGAAGACAGAGAATGAGAGGGGCCAGGCTCTTCTGGTATCTCAGTGGATAGATTAGCCTGAAATCCAGTGCCTCTGTAAGGAAGAGAGAGAGAGAGGAAAAAAAAAAGGCATCTTCTACAGGTACCGGAATCCCTTTATTTAAGGAAAGTCTTAAATTCCTGACTTTCAGACCTCCCCAAAGGAACACAAGCTTGAAAGAAGACATTTTTAAAGCTACAAATTCATGGTTTGAGTTTTTCCCCACAGCAGCAAGTCTGACAGACAATGTTTTGCTCCAAGTCAAAGCTACATCTACTCAAATGAAATTGTACTTGAGCCCATCTCAGGCCCAAATGACCCAAACCTACAAAACATGAGCTTCAAATGGCACCAGAGTAAATACTGAATGTTTTCATAGTCTGTGTCCAAAAGAAACATTTGAAAAATCCCAGAGGTTTTAGTTTCCTGAAGTAAAGAAAAATCATATTTCCATCTGTCATTGGAAAGTATCACACAAAATCCCACGTTTTTATCTTCCCAAATATTTTTACAATTACTGAATACTTAAAGGACTATTTTCGTTTGTTTTCATGTTGGTGAGCTGTTCACACAGAAAGCAATTACGTCAGGAGTCCTAAGGTATTAACAGATCATATAGAGCTGCAGCAGAGGCTTCCTTACTTTAATCTCCTGGTTTTGGGTGAAGTAAGAGTCTGATATAATTGCTCATGTGGTCAGTAAATGTGCCAAAGCCCAATCTTTTGTCTTCACTATTGAGAATGTTTTATAAACACATGGTGATCAGCATATGCTGACTTTCAGAAATATTAACTGCAAAATTGGCAGCAAGCTCCAGCATTTGAAAAAATCCATATGTTCATTAAATTGTTTTATTTGTGTGTATGTCTGTATTTGAAAACAATTTCTGTATCTTTTCTTCTCAAGATGTTTGGGCTCCTTTAGAATTTTAATTGAGAGAAAGTAAACCAACTGCTGAAATTCATGATCATAAGTTATGATTTTAAAACATTTCCTGAGGTTTGCAAGAGTGATAATCATTGAAATTTAAAACTTTTTCATAGATCAGCTTTGCCCAATTTGTAAAACACACAAACACTGTAATTGAGCACTGTCTTTTAATGACTAGAATGGTACATACATTTTAGTAAATATAACCCAGACAGTCTTTCAGGATTTGGCACTATGAAGTCAAAGAACTGGTAAAGACCTGGAGAGACTACCTAGACCCAGTGTTTGCCTTCAGATCCCTTAGGACCACCCTCAGAGAAGTAAAAATAGAACTATTCTATTGATAAAGCTCTCCACTGGAGAAACTCCTCCTTGACAACAATTTGTTTTACATTTAGTAACCCTTATTGCCAGAGGTTGCTAGCTAGCTAAGTAGGCTAGGGAGATAGGGAAGTAGGTAGGTATTGATAGGGAGATAGATAGGGAGGAAAGTAGGAGATTGAGAGAGAGGGTTTTTTTTTTTTCTTCCAGATTTCTTCCTACTGATTAGCTAATTTCAAAAAGCCTTTTAGAGTGTGGTGCTGCCCCTTCTATTTTATGGATGAAGACGCTGAGACACGAGAGTTAAGTGGCTGCTGCAAGCCTCATTAGAGACATGAGTCACAGCTGGGAGTGAGAACAGAGCCACAGCCTTCATTCCTGAGCTGTTTCCTCAGCTCTCCATTTTTTTTTTTTTTTAAATACATCAAAAAACAAAAGCAACCACATTTGAGTGACCAAACAATGGTAATCAGACTGTGCACGAGCCAATGGCTACTGCAGGAAGGCTTCAGCCACCTCCAGAGCAATGTCTGTCTGTGCTTCTGCAGATACAAAACTTTCATTCTGCTCATGTCTTCATTTCACCAAAGGAAAGATAAAGGGCAGTTATTGAGAAAAATGATACAATTTGCATTGCTTTAACTCCAAATATGAACAAGTGAAAATTCAGCTACTTCCCCAAAGCAGATTATTTGTTGATTTGCAACAAGCAGTATACTTGAAGCTGGCTGGCTCTATTACTATTGTTCCATTGATTCCATTGGACAGCTTTAATTAATACCAGAAACAGCACAGGAAACATCCTTTAATTATTCCTCTTAGGTTTAGAGAAAATGTAGCTTACTAAAAACAAAGTAAACTGCAAGCCTTTGAACTGGAGCGTTATCTTTGTCCTTTGGCTTGCTAGGGTTCTGTGTTATCAGACATGATAATTTGTTTTCAATGATACCCTTGATGAAATTAATTGAGTTTTAGACTAGCATGCATTTCCTCTTGCTGATACTTTCACTCTTGGCAAGGTCTTATCTGGGCAGTTAGTCCTGTTCTCATCTAGTTCTGACTGCTGAGATTCAATAGCTCAGGATTGTTGTTGTTTTAAACAAAGATATTTACTTTTCTTCTTAATGTAATATTCAGTTCACTTCCCCTTTTTATCTTCCCATAACGCACAGACCCACTCCCTTATTTTGATGGAGATGACAGTTTTGGACTTCGATGCTGTTTCCAGGCCTTTCCAAATATATCATCATCAGAAGTGGGAAAGCCATTTCAGACACTCCTATCTGTACCTTTGACTTGAATTCAACTGATATCTAACTTCTAGGTCCTAAACATTCCTCTTTCTTTCCAACTGTGTTCATCTTTTTTCAATACCAAAATCATATATGCTCATTGGAAAGGAACTTAAAAATGAAAATAAGATCTTCCCCATCTGCACCCTGATATCACCCAGTTTCAGAACATGCTGTACATCAAATATCTCTTGTGAAATTTTTTGCACATATAAGCATCTATGCTGATTCACTTGAGTCATGTCCAACTCTTTGCAACCCTATGGATGGTAGCCCACCAGGCTTCTCTGTCCATGAGATTCTCCAGACAAGAATACTGGCCTGGGTTGCCATGCCCTCCTCCAGGGGATCTTCCTGACTGAGGGATCAAACCCAGATCTCTTACATCTCCTGCGTTGGCAGGTGGGTTCTTTACCACTAGCGCCACCTAGGAAGCCCACCTATAAACACATTGCCATATATAAAAAAGAAAGACGATAGATTTTGTCTATCATCATACTTTAATTCACTGTATTTATTGTTCTGCAGTTTGCTTTCTCATATGTTAAGTTGTCTTGGACATCTTCCTAAATGTGTGTTTTATTTAATTATTGCTTTATTGATAGAGATTAAGTCCTTCCCAGTATTTTTGCTGTCATAAAACAATATGAGTATATTTGGAGTGATGAGTAGCATATTTTTCTGAGAATATTTCAAAATAGTATGTTTATTGAATAATTCATTTTTTTCCATGATTTGAAAGGGAATGTCTACCATTTAATAGATGATACGTATATTTCTCCAAAAAAACAACTGGTTGAACTATCAACTGTTGTTTACTGTTAAAGTACAGCTTATACATGAACTACTGTAATTAATATAATAACTTTTGTGGGAATCTGTTATTTTTACTGTCCAGCACCTTGGAACAATATTTTGACTGTTTGCTATTTCCCACATTCTGAGCCCTGCATGCCTAAGGTAGAACTCCTGTATTTCCTGGACTCCTTTTCAGATGGAGAGCAGACATGGAACCTAGATTTAATCAATTAAAAGCAACACAAGAGTTGCAGTAGAAGGGAGGAGCATGAGGCAGAAGCCCCATGACCAGAAGTTTGGACACCAAGCAGATTTGTTGCCAGAAGTTCCTGGAATTTTCCTAGGGGACTGTGATGAGCCATAGGCAGCAGCAACAATCTTGACTGTGTCATCAGCCCCAAATATTGTGTCTGAAGAAACTGATTTGCTTAAAAGCCTGTAACAAACTCTTCTCGGGTAGTTACTTTGCAAAGGGAGACAGGCCAGTTTCCCCATGGCTCACTCCTACCTCACTGCTGTCACCTACATCTAGAGTCAGATATTCAACAAACCCAGGAGAAGACAGCTTATATACCAAAATATTGGGTTGGCTAAAAAATTCATTCAGGTTTTTTCATTATGGAATAAACAAACTTTTTGGCCAACCCAATAGCAAGTGTTCTTTTAAATGAGTCTTGCCTTGTTGATCCATAGAACATGGCTCCTCTCAATCTGGAGCTTCAGCTTGAAACTCTTCCAGAGTTTTTCGCCATGCTTAGAATAAAGACTCAAAGCCTTGGCAGCTCTATGAATTCTTGTGTAGTTCAACCTCTGCCTGTCTCTGCAGTCTCAATTTGCACCACTCTTATCACTGGTCTCTCAGCTCTAGTTATACTGTCGTTTACACATGCCATTTCCCCCAACCTGCAGCGCCCCTCCACCCCAAGCCCCTCATATCACCTGGTAAATTTCACTCTTATTTCAAATATCAGCAGAATTCTTCCATGTTACTTGCTCCCCCTCCCCAAATCTAGGTCAGGTTTCTGGGTGATAGGTGATTGAACCCAAAGCCCTGCCTTCATGGCATTTGTTTCTGTATGCAATTAGACTCCGGCTTTTTGGGGTGGTTATTTGACCAATGTTTCCCATAAGAGATTTTAACTTCTACTAGAGAGCAGAAGCCATGTTTGTTGTTGCTCATCACCATATCTTCATCATTTGGCATGTTGCCTAGGTACATAGGAGATACTCAATAAATGTTGATTAATTGAATGAATAAAGGAACAAATCTCTGCTTATTCTTGAGGATGAGAATAGTGACTACTTCATAGGCACTTGGCAAGGTCTGAGGGTATTGACAGCATACTGAAAATTGGGCAAAGGAAGAGGAACCTGTGAAGACCATAGTGTCATCAGAGGAAGAACAAGAGAAAGAAGAAAAGAATTGATGCAAGCATTGGAAGAGAAAGTGTCAGGAAGTATATTGTAGGCAAAAGTGTAAAAAAAATGTGAGTAGCCAAGGGAGGTTACTTACCCACTCCAGTGTTCTTGCCTGGAGAATCCCAGGGATGGGGAAGCCTGGTGGGCTGCCGTCTATGAGGTCGCACAGAGTTGGACACGACTGAAGCAACTTAGCAGCAGCAGCAAGGGGTTACTTGGAAAGGGATCAATGGATTTATAAGGGAGGTGCAGAAAGAAGATGTATGCTTGCATAGAAATCTATAGCTTTGATGTTAGAATCTCTATGCAGAATATTTACTTAGATTTGAACAAAAATAAAAAGTCACCCAAATGATATTATTGTGACAGTACACAAAACTACCCAAACAGATGGACAGAATTGAATATGTTTTTACACTAACCTCAAAACTGTTACAGAGTTAGAATAAAGCAGAGATGAGGGTTCCAGTGGGCCAGACATCTGCTCACCATCCTATTTATCTACAGGTATAGCAAATACATTCTTGATCCATCTTGTAAGCAATTTTATTTTTAGAATTTAAAGTATAGAATGAATGGAATTAGCATGAAATTTCAGATTATGTCAGAGTTTTTCACTATGAAATTATAGGTGGATCCAATGTGCTTGCCTGGAAAATTCCAGGGACAGAGGAGCTTTGACAGGCTGCAGTCCATGGGGCCACAAAGAGTCAGTCACAACTGAGCATATACACACGCTAATTTGAATGGGAAGAGTAAAGTAATGATTATGATTCTGTTGCCTAATCTAAAAAGAACAAGTAGTAATAATATTTTAAATGGCTTATGCATTATAATAGAAGTCATGTAACTATCTTACTTTACCCCCACCATAATTCCATGAGATAGAAATTAGCTTTCCTATTTCAAAGGTAAGGAAATTTCAAATCAGGGAGATGAAGTAAGTAGCCACTGATCACAAAGCTTGTTAGAGGAGGGTTTCTGAGAAACAGCAGATCAAAGAGTACATGTGAGAATAGCCTAGACCAGTAAGAGATGTGTACTCAAGGTCACAGTGAATACAATTAATAATTTTACTAATAATACTCAAATAAGAATGAATTCTCATTTCACAGCTTCATCAAGGACATTGTTTCCTAATAAATTATAGAATCCATAATAATTATTCAACACTGAAAATTTCAGCATCATTTGTGACCATTGCCAATCATATATATATCTTCAACATGTTGACGCCAACATTGATCAAATATGAACAAAACCACAAGTTTAATCCTGTCAGTAGTAGATTCACCCATTTTTAAAGCAAAGTATAACTCTGCAGACAATGGATTAACCTAGTCTTCATGTTTGCAACTAAATCTTTAATCTCACATGCTGTTGTCCTGTTGGAAAATAGCAGTATTTCCTCTCACTAACTTTTTGTGCACCAGGTAGCCAGCAAGGTGAACTCTACAAGATTTGCTAGTTTCTCAGCTTTTGTGTGCTCTCCTTTGGCCAATGCAACATGGTACCTTAGCCTTTATAATGTCTCAGTGATTTTTTCATTCCTATTTGGAAAAGCTGTAACAGTTATGTATTTATTTTTTGGCTTTTAATGAGGTTATCATGTCTATTTTTGAACTATCAAATCTCCCTTGCCCAATTTTTGAACTTAAAATGATGCTGTAACTTAACTGGCAGCATAATACAATCTCAAAAGTGTTCTGTTGCATGACACAAATTATTAATGTCTATGAAGACGGCTTTCATCATATTTTATTTATTATTTACAATTGCATTCAAAGATTCCTCCCATCTATGAGTCAAGAGAACTTTATGATATGTCAGTTTCATCTTTTTCAATATCTTGTGAATAGATGGTACAACCGTCTATTTTGTATTTATATTATATAAATATATTTTATATGAAAATATAAAATTTTATTTTACTAAATATATATTTATCAAATGATATCTTTTAATTTAAAAATACTATGAAATTGTAAAATGACATTTATAAGATACCTAAATTCAAAAAAGCTTTACAATCAATTCAGAAGTATTATTACCAAGATAACAAAATTTACTTATTCTTGATATATTTCTACATATGAGGAATACTTGAGGATTTCAAAACAGTCATCTCTTGGATGATAAAGTGAAGTCACTCAGTCGTGTCCGACTCTTTGCGACCCCATGGACTGTAGCCTACCATGCTCCTCTGTCCATGGGATTTTCCAGGCAAGAGTACTGGAGTGGGTTGCCATTTCCTTTTCCAGAGGATCTTCCCAACCCAGGGATCGAACCTGGGTCTCCTGCATTGTAGACAGATGCTTTACCATCTGAGCCAGGGGTAACAAAGTTTATAGCAAGTAAGATCAAAGCATCATAAGAACACAGTAGAAATAAGGAGGAAAAACTGAGTTGTAAGCTCTGAAAATATACTTATTTATACTTTGAAGTAATTAATTTAGAAACCTCTGGAAGACACAAGAATATAAAAGCATACATTCCATTGCTGTCAGAGTGATCACATCATCAAACCATGTAGCCTCTGATAAGGACCTGGGTTCAATCCCCAGTCAGGGAACTAAGATCCCACAAGCCACTTGGTGTGGCAAAGAGAAAGAAGGAAAAGAAACATACCTGGGATTTGATGACTACCTAGCCTCACACTGGTGGCTCAGACGGTAAAAATCCGCCTATAGTGTGTGAGACCTAGGTTTGATCCCTGGGTTGGGAAGATTCCCTGGAGAAGGGAATGGCTACCCATTCCAGTATTCTGGCCTGGAGAATTCTATGGACAAAGGAGCCTGGCAGGCTATGGTCCATGGAGTCGCAAAGAGTCAGACATGACTGAGCGACTTTCACTCACTTTATCCTCACACTATCTCTACTGAATGCTCATTCTGAATAATATTGCCATTTTTGTCTGGTTTGAAAATCAGTCTCAATTCTTAGTGATAACTTTATCTCTGTTTCAATATTTTTAGATTGTGATTTCATGTGACCCAGGTCGACACAGACTAATGCTTAAAAAAACTATTACATTTTTAACTTTCTCAAAGTCCCATGTAAGCCATAGTCACTATCAAAAACTTCAAAAAATAGTGATGAAAATCTAAACACTACATAGCAAATATTGACCTTGGATAAAATAAGCATGCTGGATTTTCCCCATTGAGCATATTGGGCATTATTCAAGGTACACATCCATTCCAAAGTGTACTAGATAAAAATAAATCTGCTTCCCAAATAGGAACATGGACACAACTTTTACCCTCAGTTGCAGAGTGGTTGTTTTCAAAAATTAAATATTCAAAGTTTGTTTGCAAGTTCTTGTTCTTATAGGCTAACTTGCAAATCTTCAAGATTGCATTTAGCTGAAAAACTGCAAGTGTCGATGACTCATTCTCAATGTAAATAGTTTTCACAGCTATAATTTTACACAAAAGTTTGAGTGGTGAACATTTACCTCTTTCGTTACAACTGTGCCTTCATTTAAATTTAATTTTCAAGAAAGCTAACAAGCTGATATGCTGCGTCCAACAACAATAAAAAGTCCTTGAACAGAATTTATTTCAAGATAGTTTTATATTCTTTTTCACTTAGATTATGTAAGCAATTAATGTGGCATTTCTGTTTAATCAAATATATATAATTGTAGAAGTACCACTTATTTTATCTGCTATATTGATTGTATAATTTAAAAATATCTAGCAACAATTTCTTTCTGAGTATTTGTGCCAGAACCTTTTGAACACCAACAATGACATTTTCATTAGAAAGTAATAGAGTCTGAAAAATAAATACTGTCATAGAGCCTGGTGGTGTTCTAGAGAACAAAGGGTAGAGTAGGTATTTTTTGGTGACACCATAATGAATTCAGCCTTAACGTACTGCTATGGAAGTATCTCTGAAACATGCAGGAGTAAAGTTCTAATAAGTCATAAAAAAATGAGATCCGGTGCTCAGAAACAAGTCTGAACTGGATATCTTTATTTGGTATCTTTAGACTGGGGATAATTACTATGTACAGCCTGTTCTCATCTACACCACCACCACCCACAGCTCTTGACCCTGTTGATGATACTCTGAAGGAAGATATATCCTAGAGTGGCCAATTTATGATCATATCTATTATCTAATTTTCATAGCCTAGTTCAAAAGAACCATTTTTATCAAATTCTCTCTATGGAATTTGAATTTGATAATAAGAAATCCAAACTATGTTTGCCCATTGGAAGAGAAAGTTCAAATGGAGATGTCATGAGATAAGAATTTACAGCACCATGGATGGTAAGCCAAAGCAATGTGGGAGCCAAAGTTACAGGGAGAAGAAGCTGATTAAGTAGAGAAAACCATTGGATGGCAAGACAGAAACGGGTAAATTTGACTAAGCTGTGTCAACAGAGGATTAATGTGAAATAATGAACTCAACAACATAGTTTCTATGAACATGGCTCTGGAATCATAGTCTAATCTCAGTGACTATTTGCCCAACTCTCTAATGGCTCATGCTTTAGATGTTAGACTTTCATAAAGTGCATCTTTCTAATCATTTCAGAGTAATTTTTTACAGTAAACCCTTCTTACTCCAATAAATATGAGGGGGTCTCTGTTAATAGCAACCAAATGTACTTGACTGAAAAAAGATCATTAAAAAAAAAAAAAGATCAGTATTTGGAATTTAAGAAAGCTAGATATAATAGTCATTTCCTACTTTTTTACTTGTGAGTTTCAGCAAATGTGTAATCTCTTTTAGCACCAACTCTAAAGTCATGTTAACTTGAGAATTATTGATATAATATATGTAAGGCACTCATCATAGTAACTGACACAAGCTAGACCCTAAATGGATGTTAGCTTCTTCCTTCCTGTCTTCTCTAAGTGAGAAGAGAAAAAGGTAAGGACAAGTTCCATATCAGATGTTATCAAGAAAGTGAAAATTAAAACAACGATAAGATGCCATGATGCAATGCACCTTATAGAATGGTCAATATCTATAACAGTAACAACATCAAATGTTGACTAGAATGTGAAGCAACAGGAACTTTCATTGCTAAGGGAAATGCAAAATAGTTCAGACACTTTAGAAGACAACTTGAGTTTCTTACAAAACTAAGCATTTTATTTTGTGCTCCTTGGTATTTACCCAAAAGAGGTGAAAATTTATGTCCACACAGAAACCTGCACACCGATGTTTATAGCAGCTTTATTCATATTTGCCAAAACTTGGAAAAAATGAAGATGCCCTTTAGTAAGTAAATGGACAGATAAATTGTGGTACATCCAGATAATGAAGTATTATTCCGTGCTAAAAAGAAATGAGCTATCAAGCCATGAACAGAAGGGAGTATATGAGAAATCTCTGTACCTTCCCCTCAATTTTGCTATAAATCTAAAAGGTCTCTGAAGAAAGTCTTTTTTTAAGTTAAGCATAAAACTCTAAAGATTGTGTTTATTTTTGTGTATGGTGTTAGAAAGTGGTCTAGTTTCATTCTTTTACAAGTGGTTGACCAGTTTTCCCAGCACCACTTGTTAAAGAGGTTGTCTTTAATCCATTGTATATTCTTGCCTCCTTTGTCAAAGATAAGGTGTCCATATGTGCGTGGATTTATCTCTGGGCTTTCTATTTTGTTCCATTGATCTATATTTCTGTCTTTGTGCCAGTACCATACTGTCTTGATGACTGTGGCTTTGTAGTAGAGCCTGAGTCAGGCAGGTTGATTCCTCCAGTTCCATTCTTCTTTCGCAAGATATCTTTGGCTATTCGAGGTTTTTTGTATTTCCATACAAATTGTGAAATTATTTGTTCTAGCTCTGTGAAGAATACTGTTGGTAGTTTGATAGGGATTGCATTGAATCTATAAATTGCTTTGGGTAGTATACTCATTTTCACTATATTGAATAAACTCAAAATGGATTAAAGATCTAAACATAAGACCAGAAACTATAAAACTCCTAGAGGAGAACATAGGCAAAACACTCTCCGACATACATCACAGCAGGATCCTCTATGACCCACCTCCCAGAATATTGGAAATAAAAGCAAAAATAAACAAATGGGACCTAATTAACCTTAAAAGCTTCTGCACAACAAAGGAAACTATTAGCAAGGTGAAAAGGCAGCCTTCAGAATGGGAGAAAATAATAGCAAATGAAGCAACTGACAAACAACTAATCTCAAAAATATACAAGCAACTCCTACAGCTCAACTCCAGAAAAATAAATGACCCAATCAAAAAATGGGCCAAAGAACTAAATAGACATTTCTCCAAAGAAGACATACAGATGGCTAACAAACACATGAAAAGATGCTCAACATCACTCATTATCAGAGAAATGCAAATCAAAACCACTATGAGGTACCATTTCACGCCAGTCAGAATGGCTGCGATCCATAAGTCTACAAGCAATAAATGCTGGAGAGGGTGTGGAGAGAAGGGAACTCTCTTGCACTGTTGGTGGGAATGCAAACTAGTACAGCCACTATGGAGAACAGTGTGGAGATTCCTTAAAAAACTGGAAATAGAACTGCCTTATGATCCAGCAATCCCACTGCTGGGCATACACACTGAGGAAACCAGAAGGGAAAGAGACACGTGTACCTCAATGTTCATCGCAGCACTGTTTATAATAGCCAGGACATGGAAGCAACCTAGATGCCCATCAGCAGATGAATGGATAAGAAAGCTGTGGTACGTATACACAATGGAGTATTACTCAGCCATTAAAAAGAATACATTTGAATCAGTTCTAATGAGATGGATGAAACTGGAACCTATTATACAGAGTGAAGTAAGCCAGAAAGAAAAACACCAATACAATATACTAATGCATATATATGGAATTTAGAAAGATGGAAACAATAACCCTGTGTACGAGACAGCAAAAGAGACACCGATGTATAGATCAGTCTTATGGACTCTGTGGGAGAGGGAGAGGGTGGGGAGATTTGGGAAAATAGCATTGAAACATGTATAATATCATGTTTGAAACGAGTCGCCAGTCCAGGTTCGATGCACGGTACTGGATGCTTGGGGCTGGTGCACTGGGACGACCCAGAGGGAGGGGAGGGGAGGGAGGAGGGGGGAGGGTTCAGGATGGGGAACGCGGGTATACCTGTGGCGGATTCATTTCGATATTTGGCAGAACTAATACAATTATGTAAAGTTTAAAAAAAAAAATTAAAAAAAAAAACCTCTAAAGATTGTATCTCTAACATCCTATATTTTAACTTTAAGTGTTTCTATAATAATGTCAGGCTCCTGTGTCCATTGGGGGTTTCTCCCGGCAAGAATACTGGAGTGGCTTGTCATGCCCTCCTCCAGGGAATCTTCCTGACCCAGAGTTTGAACCCCTTCTCTTATGTCTTCTGCCTTGACAGGCAGGTGTTTTACCACTAGCCCACCTGGGAAGCCCCCCCCCAAAACTCCATTGGCTATGATTTACTCATTCAAATACTCTTAGTATAGTCAACAAATACTCTTGAACACTTACTACATACAAGGCACTTTGAGAATCATGAATGAAAAAGACATAGTGGTTGCCTTGTAAGGCAAAAGTGTGTGTGCTCAGTCACTCAGTCATGTGCAACTCTTTGGGACCCCATGCACAGTAGCCCTCCAGGCTCCTCCATCCATAGACTTTTCCAGACAAGAATACTGGAGCAGGTTGCCATTTCCACTTCCAGGGGATCTTCCTGACCCAAGGATCAAACCCACGTCTCTTAACACCTCCTGCAATGGCAGGTAGATTCTTTACCACTAGTGCCACCTTGGGAAGACATAGTCATTTCCTTTGAGGAATTTTACCATCTAATAGGGTGGATATAGGGTAAAAAGTGATGGATGTCTATGAGAAATAGGCAAGGCACTATGGAAATGAAGAGAATGAGTTTATTTTCAAATGGTAGGACAAGAGAGGTCTTCACAGATTAGCAATCATTTGACTTTAGCATTGAGGGATTGCTAGGATTTGGAACTATTGTCAGGGAAGGGTGAGAAACAATTAAGATGAAGAAAATGTGTGAAGAAATCCTTGGAGACTGAGATGCCTAAGGCACTTACTTGGATGACCAGTAAACTATTGGCTAGGACTTCAAATGTGTAAGAGTTCTGGCTCACTGTTGTTCTGGCATGAGAACAACAAAAGGGAGAATTTTCCATGATACATTCTTGTAAGTAGTTCTTTGTGTTTTTTAGGGGGGAGGGTATTTTATTTTATTTTATTTCAAAATTAGGAGCCAGCCATGAGTTTTACATATTTCCCACAGGATGACAAGTAAACGGTGTTCGTCAGTGGTGGGCATGAGTATGTATGTGTTCTTTTTCTAGACTAACTATAAAATTAGGCATCAAATCATTAGATTGATGAATGCCCACTTGTAGCCATACAAACGTAAACAGATTCAATTACTTGCCTCTGCCCACTTGTCACTACTTCAGGTCATAACACAGTTTATATGCTGACCATGTGAAGGCCTCCTATAAAGCCAAACAAGCGGGGGGGAGGAGCTAAGATGGCGGAGGAGTAGGACAGGGAGAACACTTTCTCCCCCACAAATTCATCAAAAGAACATTTAAATGCCGAGTAAATTCCACAAAACAACTTCTAAATGCCGGCAGAGGACATCAGGCACCCAGAAAAGCAACCCAAGTCTTCAAAAGGAGGTAGGAAAAAATATAGAAGACAAAAAAAGAGACAAAAGAAGGAGGGACAGAGTTCCGTCCCGGGAAGGGAGTCTTAAAAAGAGAGAAGTTTCCAAACACCAGGAAACCTTCTCACTGCCGAATCTGTGCCGAGCCTTGGAAGCACAGAGGGCAACATAACAGGGAGGAAAAATAAATAAACATTTAAAACCCACAGATTGCGAGCCCTATGGTAACTCCCCCAGCGGAGAAGCAGCGCAGACACCTGCACACGCCACTAGCAAGCAGGGGCTGGGCAGGGAGGTGCGGCGCAGGCTGCATCGCATAGAGTAAGGAACTGGCCTGAATACCCTGAGCGCTGTCTGAGCAAAATAATTTGGGCTAGCAAACCAGACTGTGGGATATCTACCACGTGAAAAGCCAGCCCTAACCTAAGACACCGCCAGGCCCGCGCACGGAACAAAGGACTGAACAGAGATAGCCGGCTGCAGACCATCCCCCTCTGGTGACAGGCAGCTAGAGCCGGAAGGGGGCAATCACAGCCCCAGAGAGACATTATCTATAAAACTGTAAGCAGGCTCCTTTGCTAACTAAAACTTCTTGGGGGTCTGGACGGTCAACATTTGCCTGAGAAGGTGCACTGGTTGTACACCTAGATAACCGAGCGGCAGGGAGGGGATAAGTCGCAGCAATCGTGCTCGCCAAACACCTCATCACCTGAGTTGCTCGGACCTGGGAAGGGCACAAAACGCAGGCCCAATTGAGTCTGCGCCTCTGAGGACTACCTGAGTGCCAGAACCTGAGCGGCTTGGACCTGGGAGGTGCAGGCAGCCCAGGGCCGGCCACGGATGGTTCTCAGCGGAGCAACCTAGAGCCTGAGCAGTGTGGTCAGGGAGGCTACACGCGCCATGAGCGGGGGAGCGCCATGAGTGGAGGGGGGGGGGCAGACCCAGTGTGGCTGAGGCACTGCGAGCACACGCCAGTGTTATTTGTTTGCAGCATCCCTCCCTCCCTCCCCACAGTGCGACTGAACAAGTGAGCCTAAAAAAAAAAAAAAAGTGTCCTCCACCATCCCCTTTGTGTCAGGGCAGAAACCAGACACTGACGAGACCAGCAAACAGAAGAAGCTATAACAGAGGGAACTGCCTTGGAAGCTACAGGCAATAGATTAAAACCCTGTGGTTAGTACCAACTACATAGGAAGGGGCCTATAGATCTTGAGAAATATAAGTCGGACCAAGGAACTAGCCAAAAATGAACTGAACCCACAATACTCACAACAAAACCGGAGAAAGTCCTAGATATATTTTTACTATTTTTACGATCATTTTTTCTTTCTTTTTTTTTTTAATTAAAAAAAAATTTATGTCCTCTATTATTCCTTTAATTTTCACTTTTATAACCTATTACTTTGCAAAAAAAAAAAAGAGACCCTTTTTTTAACGCAAACTTCATATATACATTTTTTTAATAATTTTTTGACCTTGTTTTTTTTTTTTTTCTTCTTTTCTTTAACATTGTATTTTTGAAATTCCAAACTCTACCCTAGATTTTTAATTTTAGCTTTTTGGTATTTGTTATCAATTTTGTACCTATAGTTTTTTAAAATAATTTCTGTGACTTTTTTTTCCCCCTCTGTTTCTTTCTCTTCTTCTTTTATATAACATTGTATATCTGAAATTCCAAACTCTACCCTAGATTTTTAATTTATGCTTTTTGGTATTTGTTATCAATTTTGTAACTGTATTTTCTTTATAATTTTTGTGACTTTGTTTTTTTTTTTTTTTTTCTCTCTTTCTTTTTCTTCTTCTTTTTTTTTTAACATTGTATTTTTGAAATTCCAAACTCTACTCTGGATTTTTAACTTTTGCTTTTTGGTATTAGTTATCAATTTTGTACCTATATTTTCTTCATAATTTTTGCGACCTTGTTTGTTTTTGTTTGTTCGTTTTTTCTCTCTTTCTTTTGATTTTTCTTTTCTTTAACATCGTATTTTTGAAATTCCAAACTCTACTCTAGATTTTTAATTTTTGCTGTTATGTATCTGTTACCAATTCTGTACCTTTAAGAACCCAATCTTCAGTACCCATTTTTCAGTAGGGAGCGAGATTACTGGCTTGACTGCTCTCTCTCCCTTTGGACTCTCCTTTTTCTACACCAGGTCGCCTGTGTCTCCTCCCTAACCCCTCTCTACTCTACCAAACTCTGAATTTCTGTGTGTTCCAGACGGTGGAGAACACTTAGGGAACTGATTACTGGCTGGATCTGTCTCCCTCCTTTTCATTCCCCCCTTTTATCCTCCTGGCCATCTCTGTCTTCTTCCTCCTTCTTCTCTTCTCTGTATAACTCTGTGAACATCTCTGAGCGGTCCAGTTGTGGACTGCACATCAGGAAGTGATTACTGGCTAGCCCACTCTCTCCTCTATTGATTCCATCTCATCTCATTCAGGTCACTTCTAACTCCCTCCTCCCTCTTCTCTTCTCCATGTAACACTGTGAACCTCTCTAGGTGACCCTCACAGTAGAGAAACTTTTCATCTTTAACATAGATGTTTTGTCAATGGTGCTGTATAGAAGGAGAAGTTTTGAAACTACTGTAAAAACAAGACCGATAACTGGAAGCAGGAGGCTTAAGTCCAAACCCTGACTCCAGGGAACTCCTGACTCCAAGGAACATTAATTGACAGGAGCCCATCAAACGCCTCCATACCTATACTGAAACCAAGCACCACACAAGGGCCAACAAGTTCCAGGGCAAGACATACCAAGCAAATTCTCCAGCAACAAAGGAACACAGCCCTGAGCTCCAAGATACAGGCTGCCCAAAGTCACCCCAAAACCATAGACATCTCATAACTCATTACTGGACACTTCATTGCACTCCAGAGAGAAGAAATACAGCTCCACCCACCAGAACACCGACACAAGCTTCCCTAACCAGGAAACCTTGACAAACCACCTGTACAAACCCACACACAGCGAGGAAACGCCACAATAAAGAGAACTCCACAAACTGCCAGAATACAGAAAGGACACCCCAAACTCAGCAATTTAAACAAGATGAAGAGACAGAGGAATACCCAGCAGATAAAGGAACAGGATAAATGCCCACCAAACCAAACAAAAGAGGAAGAGATAGGGAATCTACCTGATAAAGAATTCCAAATAATGATAGTGAAATTGATCCAAAATCTTGAAATCAAAATGGAATCACAGATAAATAGCCTGGAGACAAGGATTGAGAAGATGCAAGAATGGTTTAACAAGGACCTAGAAGAAATAAAAAAGAGTCAATATATAATGAATAATGCAATAAATGAAATTAAAAACACTCTGGAGGCAACAAATAGTAGAATAACAGAGGCAGAAGATAGGATTAGTGAATTAGAAGATAGAATGGTAGAAATAAATGAATCAGAGAGGATAAAAGAAAAACGAATTAAAAGAAATGAGGAAATCTCAGAGACCTCCAGGACAATATTAAACGCTACAACATTCGAATCATAGGGGTCCCAGAAGAAGAAGACAAAAAGAAAGACCATGAGAAAATACTTGAGGAGATAATAGTTGAAAACTTCCCTAAAATGGGGAAGGAAATAATCACTCAAGTCCAATAAACCCAGAGAGTCCCAAACAGGATAAACCCAAGGCAAAACACCCCAAGACACATATTAATCAAATTAACAAAGATCAAACACAAAGAACAAATATTAAAAGCAGCAAGGGAAAAACAACAAATAACACACAAGGGAATTCCCATAAGGATAACAGCTGATCTTTCAATAGAAACTCTTCAAGCCAGGAGGGAATGGCAAGACATACTTAAAATGATGAAAGAAAATAACCTACAGCCCAGATTATTGTACCCAGCAAGGATCTCATTCAAATATGAAGGAGAAATCAAAAGCTTTTCAGACGAGCAAAAGCTGAGAGAATTCTGCACCACCAAACCAGCTCTCCAACAAATACTAAAGGATATTCTCTAGACAGGAAACACAAAAATGGTGTATAAATTCGAACCCAAACAATAAAGTAAATGGCAACGGGATCATACTTATCAGTAATTACCTTAAATGTAAATGGGTTGAATGCCCCAACCGAAAGACAAAGACTGGCTGAATGGATACAAAAACAAGACCCCTACATATGTTGTCTACAAGAGACCCACCTCAAAACAGGGGACACATACAGACTGAAAGTGAAGGGCTGGAAAAAGATTTTCCATGCAAATAGGGACCAAAAGAAAGCAGAAGTAGCAATACTCATATCAGATAAAATAGACTTTAAAACAAAGGCTGTGAAAAGAGACAAAGATGATCACTACATAATGATCAAAAGATCAATCCAAGAAGAAGATATAACAATTATAAATATATATGCACCCAACACAGGAGCACCACAATATGTAAGACAAATGCTAACAAGTATGAAAGGAGAAATTAACAATAACACAGTAATAGTGGGAGACTTTAATACCCCACTCACACCTATAGATAGATCAACTAAACAGAAAATTAACAAGGAAACACAAACTAAACGATACAATAGACCAGTTAGACCTAATTGATATCTATAGGACATTTCATCCCAAAACAATGAATTTCACCTTTTTCTCAAGCGCACATGGAACCTTCTCCAGGATAGATCACATCCTAGGCCATAAATCTAGCCTTGGTAAATTCAAAAAAAAAAATAGAAATCATCCCAAGCACCTTTTCTGACTACAATGCAGTAAGATTAGATCCCAATTACAGGAGAAAAACTATTAAAAATTCCAACATATGGAGGCTGAACAACACGCTGCTGAATAACCAACAAATCACAGGTGAAATCAAAAAAGAAATCAAAATTTGCATAGAAACAAGTGAAAATGAAAACACAACAACCCAAAACCTGTGGGACACTGTAAAAGCAGTCCTAAGGGGAAGGTTCATAGCAATACAAGCATACCTCAAGAAACAAGAAAAACGTCAAATAAATAACCTAACTCTACACCTAAAGCAACTAGAAAAGGAAGAAATGAAGAACCCCAGGGTTAGTAGAAGGAAAGAAATCTTAACAATTAGGGCAGAAATAAATGCAAAAGAAACAAAAGAGACCATAGCAAAAATCAACAAAGCCAAAAGCTGGTTCTTTGAAAGGATAAATACAATTGACAAACCATTAGCCAGACTCATCAAGAAACAAAGGGAGAAAAATCAAATCAATAAAATTAGAAATGAAAATGGAGAGATCACAACAGACAACACAGAAATACAAAGGATCATAAGAGACTACTATCAACAATTATATGCCAATAAAATGGACAACGTGGAAGAAATGGACAAATTCTTAGAAAAGTACAACTTTCCAAAACTGGACCAGGAAGAAATAGAAAATCTTAACAGACCCATCACAAGCACGGAAATTGAAACTGTAATCAAAAATCTTCCAGCAAACAAAAGCCCAGGTCCAGACGGCTTCACAGCTGAATTCTACCAAAAATTTAGAGAAGAGCTAACACCTATCCTGCTCAAACTCTTCCAGAAAATTGCAGAGGAAGGTAAACTTCCAAACTCATTCTATGAGGCCACCATCACCTTAATACCAAAGCCTGACAAGGATCCTACAAAAAAAGAAAACTACAGGCCAATATCACTGATGAACATACATGCAAAAATCCTTAACAAAATTCTAGCAATCAGAATCCAACAACACATTAAAAAGATCATACACCATGACCAAGTGGGCTTTATCCCAGGGATGCAAGGATTCTTCAATATCTGCAAATCAATCAATGTGATACACCACATTAACAAATTGAAAAATAAAACCCATATGATTATCTCAATAGATGCAGAGAAAGCCTTTGACAAAATTCAACATCCATTTATGATAAAAACCCTCCAGAAAGCAGGAATAGAAGGAACATACCTCAACATAATAAAAGCTATATATGACAAACCCACAGCAAACATTATCCTCAATGGTGAAAAATTGAAAGCATTTCCTCTAAAGTCAGGAACAAGACAAGGGTGCCCACTTTCTCCATTACTATTCAACATAGTTTTGGAAGTTTTGGCCACAGCAATCAGAGCAGAAAAAGAAATAAAAGGAATCCAAATTGGAAAAGAAGAAGTAAAACTCTCACTATTTGCAGATGACATGATTCTCTACATAGAAAACCCTAAAGATCCACCAGAAAATTACTAGAACTAATCAATGATTATAGTAAAGTTGCAGGATGTAAAATCAACACACAGAAATCCCTTGCATTCCTATACACTAATGATGAGAAAACATAAAGAGAAATTAAGGAAACAATTCCATTCACCATTGCAATGGAAAGAATAAAATACTTAGGAATATATCTACCTAAAGAAACTAAAGACCTATATATAGAAAACTATAAAACACTGGTGAAAGAAATCAAAGAGGACACTAATAGATGGAGAAATATACAATGTTCATGGATTGGAAGAATCAATATAGTGAAAATGAGTATACTACCCAAAGCAATTTATAGATTCAATGCAATCCCTATCAAGCTACCAACAGTATTCTTCACAGAGCTAGAACAAATAATTTCACAATTTGTATGGAAATACAAAAAACCTCGAATAGCCAAAGGTATCTTGCGAAAGAAGAATGGAACTGGAGGAATCAACCTACCTGACTTCAGGCTCTACTACAAAGCCACAGTCATCAAGACAGTATGGTACTGGCAACAAAGACAGAAATATAGATCAATGGAACAAAATAGAAAGCCCAGAGATAAATCCACACACATATGGACACCTTATCTTTGACAAAGGAGGCAAGAATATACAATGGATTAAAGACAATCTCTTTAACAAGTGGTGCTGGGAAAACTGGTCAACCACTTGTAAAAGAATGAAACTAGAACACTTTCTAACACCATACACAAAAATAAACTCAAAATGGATTAAAGATCTAAACATAAGACCAGAAACTATAAAACTCCTAGAGGAGAACATAGGCAAAACACTCTCCGACATACATCACAGCAGGATCCTCTATGACCCACCTCCCAGAATATTGGAAATAAAAGCAAAAATAAACAAATGGGACTTAATTAACCTTAAAAGCTTCTGCACAACAAAGGAAACTATTAGCAAGGTGAAAAGGCAGCCTTCAGAATGGGAGAAAATAATAGCAAATGAAGCAACTGACAAACAACTAATCTCAAAAATACACAAGCAACTCCTACAGCTCAACTCCAGAAAAATAAATGACCCAATCAAAAAATGGGCCAAAGAACTAAATAGACATTTCTCCAAAGAAGACATACAGATGGCTAACAAACACATGAAAAGATGCTCAACATCACTCATTATCAGAGAAATGCAAATCAAAACCACTGTGAGGTACCAGTTCACTCCAGTCAGAATGGCTGCGATCCAGAAGTCTACAAGCAATAAATGCTGGAGAGGGTGTGGAGAAAAGGGAACCTTCTTACACTGCTGGTGGGAATGCAAACTAGTACAGCCACTATGGAGATCAGTGTGGAGATTCCTTAAAAAACTGGAAATAAAACTACATTATGATCCAGCAATCCCACTGCTGGGCATACACACTGAGGAAACCAGAAGGGAAAGAGACACGTGTACCCCAATGTTCATCGCAGCACTGTTTATAATAGCCAGGACATGGAAGCAACCTAGATGCCCATCAGCAGATGAATGGATAAGAAAGCTGTGGTACATATACACAATGGAGTATTACTCAGCCATTAAAGGAATACATTTGAATCAGTTCTAATGAGGTGGATGAAACTGGAGCCTATTATATAGAGTGAAGTAAGCCAGAAAGAAAAACACCAATACAGTATACTAACTCATATATATGGAATTTAGAAAGATGGTAACAATAACCCTGTGTACGAGACAGCAAAAGAGACACTGATGTATAGAACAGTCTTATGGACTCTGTGGGAGAGGGAGAGGGTGGGAAGATTTGGGAGAATGGCACTGAAGCATGTATGATATCATGTATGAAACGAGTTGCCAGTCCAGGTTCAATGCACGATGCTGGATGCTTGGGGCTGGTGCACTGGGATGACCCAGAGGGATGGTATGGGGAGGGAGGAGGGAGGAGGGTTCAGGATGGGGAACACATGTATACCTGTGGCAGATTCATTTCGATATTTGGCAAAACTAACACAATATTGTAAAGTTTAAAAATAAAATTTAAAAAATAAATAAATAAAAATAAAGCCAAACAAGCAGTCAAAGAACTTATTGCCAATGACCACTAGCTATCTTCTACTGTAAATTTTATTGCTTGTCCTCTGAGCAAATGCATTATTTAGGAGTAATAACTAATTTACACTGAAAGTTCTTTTTTTAATATACTCACCTGTACTCTGCTAAGTAATGCAGAAATTGAGCAAATTTCCTTCAGATTTAGGAGTTAAGAAATAGAAAATAAATATCTGTATCAAGTTACTGAAAAGTTGTAAAATTGATCTATTATCAAGAAGTAACATGTGGATAATTTTTACTAATGAAGTTTCCCTATGGAAGGGATAGCCCAAAGGTGTTATGTGGCAGTCAAGTTTTACTCCTGATTTGTTATTACTGTTAGTCACCAGAGCATATTTTCTGGTGAGAGATAATGATGGTGGTGATGATGATGGGGATAAACAAACTTCAAAACACAGACTTGACTATACCTCAAAACTGAGTAGAGCTCTCCAGTCTCCCAATTTATCCCTCCCCTGCCTCTGTCCCCTGGTAACCATGCATTTGTTTTACATTTGTGAATCTATTTCTGTTTCGTAAATAAGTTCATTTGTGCCACTGTTTCTTAGATTTCACATATAATTGATATCATATAATATTTGTCTTTATCTGACTTACTTCACTTAGCATGACAGTCTCTAGATCCTTCCATATTGGCTGCAAATGGCATTATTTTATTCATTTTTTATGACTGAGTAATATTACATACACACACTAATATATAAAATAAATAACAAATAAGAACCTACTGTATAGCACAGGGAACTCTACTCAATATTCTGTAATGACATATAAATGATGTATTTATATGTATAAGTGATTCACTTTGTTGTATAGCAGAAACAAAAGCAACATTGTAAATCAACTATTGTTATTTGGTTGCTAAGTCGTGTCTGACTCTCTTACCACCCCACAGACTGTTGCCCATCCACTAGGCTTCTCTGTCCATGGGATTTCCCAGGCAAGCATACTGGAATGGGTTGCCATTTCCTTCTCCAGGGGATCTTCCCAACCCAGGAATTGAACCCTGCATTGGCAGGCAGATTCTTAGCCACCGTTCCACCAGGGAAGTCCCGTTTTTTTACCCTTTCAGTGATGTACCCTTTTGGTGTACAGAAATTTTTTCATTTTGATGTAGTCAAATTTATTAATTTTTACCTTTATGGTTAATGTTTTTAACATCTTATTTAAGGAATCCTTTCCCTGCTCTAAAATAATGAAAAAAAATTAAAAAAAATAATGAAGATATTCTCTTATACTATAGTATATTATAATAGCTTTCCAGTTTTGACTTTCTTTGTCTTATCCTATGGAAGTTCATTTTTTTCTGTGTATTTTATGTCTTATTTTAGCTTTATACTATCAACATTCAGCTGCCTTAGATCATTTATTGATGTCTTTCTATATCAAACAATGTTACTATTTCTTCAAATCACTTTGTATTGATTAAAAACATTTTTTTTGGACAGGTATGCTTTTACTTCCAGAAGGTAATTCTGCAGCTCTTTTATAAAGAACTATCCTTGGATTAATGGAGATCATACATTTGGAAAGCCTTAGAAATACCTAGGATTTACAAGGCCCCAAGGTGGCTCTTGGGCTTCCCTAGTGGCTCAGACAGTAAAGAATCTACCTGCAATGCAGGAGACCCAAGTTTGATACCAGGGTTAGGAAGATCCCCTGGAGCGGGAAATGGCAACCAACTCCAGTATTCTTGCCTGGGAAATCCCACGGACAGAGGAGCCTGGCAGGCTGGGCTACAGTCTTTGGGGTTACAAAGAGTCAGACATAACTGATCGACTAACACACATACACACAGGTGGCTCTTGACCTGTGACTGAGGATGTCCAAGTATATAAGCCCAGCTCCTTGCCTTTTGGGAAACAATGCTGAGCCCTAACTTACCCTCCAGCGTTCCCCTTTGGCATCATGCACATTCTTTTTTCATACAAATCCTTGTCTCAGTATCTGCTTCCAGGAAACTTGACCCAAGACATCATCATTTTTTCAGTGATTTGCCAAGACACTCATGTCTGATATCAAGTGCCTACACATGCATTTGTCTATTTGGAGGTTCTTCACTTTGCATTCATATGTCAATTTATATATACCTGGGACAAAAATTTCACTGTGTTAATTATATTTGTGAGAATGCTTAATCTCTGTTAGAACACATCTTCACATTTTTTCTTTTATTATTTTTGTTTCTTTTATTGTTTTTGTTATTCTTAGTTTATATGAATCATCTTAAAAATTAAAAAATCATCTTTAAAGTTGAAATCATCTTACAAGCTTAAGAAAACTATCATTTTCATTTTTCTTTCTAAATAAATTTGAAGGAAATTGACATCTATATAATATTGAGTTCTAATTCATAAACATGGCGTATCTATTTGTTTAAGTCTACTTTCATGACTTTCAAAATAAAGTTTTGTAACTATCTCCATGGATGTCTTAATACTTTTGTTGGTATTCATTCATAGCTCCTGAATATTTTTGATGTTATTGCAAAAGTATTTTTGTTTCATTCATTGTTTCTTGCTTATATATATGAATAAATTGGGTTTTTATTAATTCCAAATATGTGTTTACAGATTTGGGTGGGATTTTCTCTTTACACAGTTATATCATTTTATAATTTTACTTTTCAGTCAAACTGGTCCCATGAGGCTATCAAAACTGTCCACAGTTTTTTATCAGTCCACAGTTTTTTTCTTTAAAGTAACAAATTCTCCACTGGCTGAATCAGCTTTGAATACTGGGTCAATCTCTCTGGGTTCTCATTTTCTGCAGGTTTTGCCTTTATAATTCATTATTTTCTTTGTAGCTCCTTGATTTTTAAAAAACTTAAAAATACGTATTCTATCTAACTTTTGAAGTTCTCAACAGCAGAGTTGAATTAAATGACCTAGCAGAATTTAACTTTCATTTTCAAAGACTTAAATTTCACAAATGCAACCAACTGTCTGGCAAAGACAGAACTGTATATTGCAGAGTTGTTAACAACTGTCTCAATAGTGAGAATGGTTCTCAGAGGGTAAGCAGTGGGGATGAGGGAATCTGGTCCAGACATACTGTGAAGCTTGAGCTAATAGGTTTTGCTGATGGTTGGAATAGAAACCATGTGATAGATAGAAAAGTCAAAGAGGATTACTAGATTTGTGACCTGAGCAAGTGGAAATGTAGAGATGCCATTAATCGAGATGGGGAAAACTGAGAGAGGAGATTTTAGGGAGGACATCAAGAATTTGGCCTTGGATAGGTTAAGTGTAGAATGCCTACTAGACATCTAAGAAGAGATGCTGAGTAGACATTTGGCTCTCTGAGTCTGGAGCACAGGGGAGAGTTTGAGATGAGAAGTATAAATTTGGGAGTTGTGAACTTATGGATGTTATTCAATTCTGTGAGACCAGATGTGACTACCTAGGCAGAGAAGGAGTACTAGGACTGAGACTTGGATCACTTGAGCAATTTTAATTCAGGGGAGGAGGCTATTTATACAAGACGAGATCTCTCATAGGAAGGGCCAATGAGGGGACTGAGGCTTAGTAGTCAAAGTTAAAAAGTCAACCACATAATCCTCAAAGAAATAGCCAGGCAGAAGACTAACAAAAAATAGATTTGGTGAGGAGATCGGCCTATGAAACTTTGTTATCCCAACATGAAACAACGAAGTCCAAGAGGTAGTGAGGCCTGGAGTAAATATTTCATGATTTGCCTTCAGTGTATTTTTACAGTTAAGTTGAGTAACCAGAAAAACAATGTATTCTAGTTGATGCTCTTTCTGGTCCTTTGCTTTCCTTTTATTTACTATGAAGATTTAGTCTTTACTCATGAAGATGGAGCTAGATTAGAATGAGTTTCTGACACATTTACTGAGGTCGTGAGGTTTATATCATGCTGGGTCTGGAATGTGGATGGACCAGGGAGATTGCCACTGTGTTCTTTTCTTGAGGTGATCTAACAGGATCAGAATTGACAGAAGTATCGCCTGTTGAGCCATCAGTTCTTGATTTTTCAACTACTTTTGGAAGACTTGACAGAGCACAATGTAAAGGATTTAGGGATTTTTATCATGATCTGAAGTAGAAGGATTTGGTAATTTCCCCATATCCCTTTTTAATCAACATTATCCCTTAATCCACAAAAAGTAACTTGTGTTGAGCTAGGGTTGTATCATTTAAATTTTTTAAAAGAGTAAAGTAACTAAGATAGGAAGTAGGAAAAATTTTAAGCTTCTGGGCAACACTGTGAACCAATATCGGTATTTTCCTTCCTTTAATAAAATTCCTCTAGTTACATACTTCAGGGATGTAGGGTGGGGTAGGCCCAGAGGAATTTCACAGTAATAAACTTTCTTTTTTGGAGGATCTTCTCCATCCCTGCTTACGCACTGCAGTAATCCACTGTGGTTGGTATAGAGAAAAACACCGGAGGCAGCATGTTCAGACAAAGAAAGACCAAGGGAAACTGCCACTTCACTTTCACTTAGCGACGGAATCTGTCAGGAAATTTTAGGAGCTGGATGAATGCTAAAAAGGAGGGATGGTGGTAAACTGGAGTAGGGGTGGTGAGAGCCCTTGGTGGAGTGAGGTATGAGTGAAGGCTACAAGACATGGGGGACAATAGGTCGAAGGAAACAGAAGAAAAGGTTGCTCTGCAAGTTGAAGCTGGCTCGGAGGACCAACAGCACTTTTAAAAAATATGCAGGTTGATGATTAACACTCACCACATTTGACTAAAATTTTTACAGAGCTGTCCAAATGTTTCAACACCTGCTTCACATGAGGCAAAATCCTCTTGTAAACAACAGTGAGTCATTACCCAGGGCTTGTAAGAAAGGTGCTCTTGGGTATATGCACATTTTCTCCAGGTTCCCTTTGATGGACGGTGACTGAAAATATAGCATAACCTTTTTTGCCCTAGAAATGTCTGCTGAAAAAGGGAAAATTCTTGGGGAAAGAAAAAAACAGGACACGTATTATATACCTTAGCACATAAATAAATCCATCCCTTATGTATTTATGTAGGTGGAAAACATGATAATTACATTTCCAAATGGTTTTTGAAATCCCTGCAAATGTATACTTAAAAAGTCATAGCAATGAACGGAGACTGGATGGCTCATTAGTCATGAGATAAAGAGGCATTCCCTTTGGATTGCCTGTTCCAAGAAGGATGAGGCCAGAAGCAATTTGATTACACAGCAAAAAGGCATCCTTTGTGAATAGGCAAGCTGACAAAACCCACATTGCAACTTTTAGGATCATTATTCATTTATTCCTTTTTTCAATCGGTATTCATTCAATGTCTATTATATGACAGGTATGTT
Source organism: Bos indicus x Bos taurus (assembly GCF_003369695.1). Taxonomy (NCBI): domain Eukaryota; kingdom Metazoa; phylum Chordata; class Mammalia; order Artiodactyla; family Bovidae; genus Bos; species Bos indicus x Bos taurus. Next base: position 60,089,737 of record NC_040085.1, on the reverse strand, counting down.
TCTATGATAAGAGCTAGACATGCTAAGACGAGTAAAACATCATTTTGTCCAAAGAGCCCATCATATAGGAGAAGAAAGACAGGTGAACCTAAATAATCACATAATGTCATAAAGGCTATAGTGGAGAATTTATAGATAGCTATGGAAATATAGAGGAGAGGGAATTTAAACTGAGATAATAATAATGCTTTATATTTGAATAGCTCTAAATGACTTGGTGAAAACCCCCAGCTTGGTTGGAAGCATGCTTGAAGGCCTCTTTCATCAAAATGAGGCTGATTCATGTTGATGTAGGCAAAAACCATCACAATATTGTAAAGTAATTATCCTCCAATTAAAATAAATAAATAAAAGCCTTAACAGAGCTGAAAAGCAGTTACATTAAAAAAAAAGTATTCCAAAGAATATTTACTAGGTTTAAAAATAGTGACACTGTTGTATTAAGGAGTTGTTTTGCAATCTTTATGAATTTTAATAATTTTATCCATTTTCATGGCTTCTTACCATACTTTAAATTTCTTGTTTATTTTAGCCAAGTCCTATAAAATGTAAGCTTCATGAGGACAGGCACTACATCTTTTTGTTCATTTTATCTTTAATACTTGTTGCAATATCTACAAAGGAGGCTTTCAATATATATTAGTGAGGAAATGAATGAATTATTTCAGTATGAACAATTTATAAATTTTAAAACCTGGGACTACCTTCCTGTGTAGTGGGAGGAGTTCATGTCCTTCAGCACAGGTGTCCTTGGCATACTTCCATCTGAGACACTTGTGATGAGGCACTTTCGGGATCTTTATAGGATACCACAGAGATGCTAAGCCCCCAAACAACCCATTTTCAGAACATTAAAAAATCTTATTTTTCCATTCTTCCCATGAATATGACATGACCCTGCACTATATTGCTTTTTCAAGAGATCTCTGAAAGGGTATGTTTATGGTGACGTCAGTTGTCTCCCGGGAAGAGAACTGGGTGTTTGGAGGACAACAGTTTGAATCTGTACCATGTAATTCTATCCTGCTAAAAAGTAATGAATTTTTAAAAACATGCTTATGTAAGCACCGTGAACTTTAGCTAAGTTCGCCTTGTCTTTTAGGAAATTCCGTCAAATACCCTCTCTGTGCATTCAATATTAAATTTTACTGAGATCATTTTAAACAAATGTATCTTTCTTAAACAGTACTCTTAAAAAAAATAATACAATCCTCATTACCCTCATTCTAGAAGTGCTGAAGGGATGTGAACATAATATGATTCCTTCCTTTGTGAGTGATGATAATTTGAGGGAAAGATTAACCTTGTATTTGTCATGTTTAGTACATAAATAACATCTTTACCAATCTATGACCAATGCAGTATAATCATTAATCATAACTCATGCAAATAACCTAATGTGGTCATTGAAAGGGTTGAATCATAAAAGTGCATCTTCCATTGGAATAATAAAAATGGTAGGATAATTTGTCCATCTGATTTATTTTTCAATCAATTCTCTAGTTCCTTAGAACAAAGTGATGAGCCTGCCAAAGATCATGGTTGCAAATATTACTCATCATTTCTTTGATTGTGCACCATAGCTCAGATAAGCAAAATCTACGTGGAATGGAGGCATTTTAAAGGCTATAAAAGCTTTTAAAAGTCATTTCTCTCTTTTAACAGTGATTTTTTTCCTTCCTAAAAATATTTTCAGTTTAGTTCAGTCACTCAGTCGTGTCCGACTCTTTGCAACCCCATGAATCGCAGCACGCCAGGCCTCCCTGTCCATCACCAACTCCTGGAGTTCACTCAGACTCATGTCGATCGAGTCAGTGATGCCATCTAGCCATCTCATCCTCTGTCGTTCCCTTCTCCTGCCCCCAATCCCTCCCAGCATCAGAGTCTTTTCCAATGAGTCAACTCTTCACATGAGGTGGCCAAAGTACTGGAGCTTCAGCTTGGGCACCATTCCTTCCAAAGAAATCCCAGGGCTGATCTCCTTCAGAATGGACTGGTTGGATCTCCTTGCAGTCCAAGGGACTCTCAAGAGTCTTCTCCAACACCACACTTCAAAAGCATCAATTCTTTGGCGCTCAGCTTTCTTTACAGTCCAACTCTCACATCCGTACATGACCACAGGAAAAACCATAGCCTTGACTAGACGGACCTTTGTTGGTAAAGTAATGTCTCTGCTTTTGAATATGCTGTCTAGGTTGGTCATAACTTTCCTTCCAAGGAGTAAGCGTCTTTTAATTTCATGGCTGCGGTCACCATCTGCAGTGATTTTGGAGCCCCCTAAAATAAAGTCTGACACTGTTTCCATTGCTTCCCCATCTATTTCCCATGAAGTGATGGGACCAGATGCCATGATCTTAGTTTTCTGAATGTTGAACTTTAAGCCAACTTTTTCACTCTCCACTTTCACTTTCATCAAGAGGCTCTTAGTTCCTCTTCACTTTCTGCCATAAGGGTGGTGTCACATACATATCTGAGGTTAATCTGAGGTTATTGATATTTCTCCCGGCAATCTTGATTCCAGCTTGAGCTTCTTCCAGCCCAGTGTTTCTCATAATGTACTCTGCATATAAGTTAAATAAGCAGGGTGACAATATACAGCCTTGATGTACTCCTTTTCCTATTTGGAACCAGTCTGTTGTTCCATGTCCAGTTCTAACTGTTGCTTCCTGACCTGCATATAGGTTTCTCAAGAATTTTAGGGTCCAGCTAATGAAGTAAGTGGATCGTTAAGTGACTTATTGCTACCTTATTAGGTGACTTATTAAGTGACTTGTTGCAACCTTAAATTTTAAAATATCCAGTTCATTAAGAAATGATATCTCATTCCAACTCATTAAGATATTTTCCTCATGACTATGTGCTCTTTGCTATTTCATTGGCTTTTCCCCTTGTGATTCACATAGACAATGACTTTGATGGTAGTGATGTGCCACCTTCTTAGCCAAATTTTGCTCTCAATGCATGATGCCCTTTTTTGGTTTGAAAGTGAATAACATTCAGACATAGTTCCCTATTGATAGAGGAAGCCTTAGCTACAGAAGAATTGCTGTGTCCAATTACTGACTCAAAGAAAAATAGAGAGCAAATGAAGTTACCTTAAAATGTGAGTCAAACAAAGAATAATAAACAGTGCCATTATCCTCCTTTTAAAGAAATACACAAATGTGTTCAATATGCCTCTATTAGCACAGTATAGTCTCAGGTTTCAAATATACTTTCTAGTTTTACAGGGCAAATGCCAAGCTCTCAATGAATATATCCCTAAGAATCATATTTTTGTGTGTTTTTACTCCAATGTGTCCTCAGAAAACATCACAGATTTCAAACCCCACTAATCCCATGGAAAATTGCTCAGGGCAAAACCATTACTGAAGCTCTCAAGGAGGCAAAGCTCGATAGCTCTATGCCAAAGCCCCCTCCTCTGTGTTTATCTTAGGGAAGCAGCTGTCTCAACAGGCACGCCATTCGGCACATGGGAAGGAAGCAGCAATCATAGTTCTAATATTCCCAAACTACTGCTGGGAAATTTATAGACACACTCATATATATGATGCCATACATTGATTTTTTAACATGCAACTTAGATCCAAGCAGCCGAGTACTTGTAATTGTATGTATTAGTAATGCCAGTTTACAAGGATGGTTTACTGTCCATATACTAATATGTAGCATTGGGAGTGGGAGAGTTGAGTTTGGAGAACTGGAAAAATAAGTAAGCCTGGAGTGACTGCAGTATGAGAGAGTCAGGAGCATAAGATAGACCTTGGAAATCCTGTTAAGAATTTCGAACTTTATCTAAGGGCAATGGAGAGCCTAAGTAACAGATTGGGTTTTAGAATTTCCCAGAATTCAGTGAAGAGAGTAGATTAGAGTTACTTGATAACACTTGGAACCATTGAATTAATTTGGTTAGTGTTGGTCAAGTCCTCAGCCCTCACTGCCTGTTAAGCTTGCATTCTACTTAAGCTGATCGTATATCAGTTGAGTGAAAAATAAGATTTTATTCTCAGCATCTCTTCCACATCACGGCATCTACAAATGCTGACAGTAGACAACAGTCTGTTAATACTTTCATTTAATGTATTATTTTTTTTAGTTTATAAACCATATGATAAACTGTGCTGCAAACTGAATACAGAAAGGCTCAGTTAAAAAGAGTTTCCTGATTTAAAGGGAAAAGTTCCATTTGAGCTGGATTTAAATCCCAAGAGGCAAGAGTTCTATAGAATGCAATTTGTTGTAGCATATTTCACAAAGAGTCTTTAATATAACTTATTGACATCATACATTTTATGTGGCCTTTAATGTAGCAATTCTCTACTATAAAAATTGACTTAATAAGTTCAGAATAGTTTGAAATCATTCATTCAGCTCAGAGTAGAGCTGGGCTTTCTTGTTGAATAAACCAACATCTAAGAAGAAAGAAAGCCAAAATTCTAGCCATATAGCACATGAAATTTAAAATATATCATAGAGCTTAATTTCTATTTATTAAAATTCTTTCCATCTTCATTTTTGCTTATTTAATTTTTCAGCTTTATTGAGGTATAACTGACATACAAAGCTATAATATTCTAAAGTGTACCACTTGGTGGTTTGCTATACATATACATTGTAAAAGAATTCCCACTATTTACTTGCCATATCCATCATCTCACATATTTACCTTTTTTTCTCCTTTGATGAGAACACTTAATTTCTACTCTCTTAGCAAACTCAATTTTACAATACAATGTTATCAACTATAGTCACTGTTATACATTAGATTCTCAGACCTTATTCATCTTATAACTGAAATTTTATACCCTTTAATCATCTCCCCATTTTCCTCACCTCTCAGACCTTGTCAACAACAATTCTATTCTGTTTCTGTGAGTTTGACTTTTTCTCTTTTTTTAGGTTCCACATATAAATAACAGCAAACAGTATTTGTCTTTCTCTAGCTTATTTCACTAGCAAAATTCCCTCCAGTTTCATCCATGCTGTCACAGATGCGAGAATTTCCTCCCATTCCATAGGTTGCATTTTTCACGACTGAATAATATTACGGTGTGTGTGTGTGTGTGAGAGGGGGCATTTTCCTTATCCATCTCTCTGCCAATGGCCAAGGTTTATATAACTTGACTACTGTGAATAGTAATGCAAATATGGGAGTATAGATACTGCCTTGAGAGAGTGATTTCATTACCTTTTGATATATATTCAGAAGTGGAACTGCTAGATCATATGGTAGCTCTTTTTAAATTTCTTGAGGAATCTCTATACTATTTCCATAGTGGCTGTACTAGTTTGCATTCCCACCAACAGCATTCCCTTTTCTTCACTTCCTCACCAGCATCTATTATTTCTTATCTTTTTGATAATAGACATCCTAGCTGTATATGGTGATATCTCATTGTGATTTTGATTTTATTTTCCTGATGATTAGTAATGTTGAACACTTTTTTGTGTATCGATTGGCCATTTGTATGTTTCCTTAGAAAAATGTCACTCAGAGCTTTGCCCATTTTTAAATTGGGTTATTTGATATTTTGATTTTCAGTTACATGGGTTTCTTGTATATGTTGGATATTAACCACCTGTAGAATATGTATTTTGAAAATACTTCCTCCCGTTTCATAGATTGCCTTTTCATTTTGTTGATAAGTTTCCTTTGCTGTGTAAAAGCTTTTAATTTGCTGCTTCTGCTGCTAAGTCACATCAGTTGTGTCTGACTCTGTGCAACCCCATAGACAGCAGCCTAGCAGGCTCCTGTCCCTGGGATTCTCCAGGCAAGAACACTGGAGTGGGTTGCCCTTTCCTTCTCCAATGCATGAAAGTGAAAAGTGAAAGTGAAGTCACTCAGTCGTGTCTGACTCTTAGCGACCCCATGGACCCCAGAGGACCAGGCTCCTCCACCCATGGGATTTTCCAGGCAAGAGTACTGGAGTGGGTTGCCAGTGCCTTCTCCATTTAATTTGCTATATAGTCCCATTTGTTTATTTTTGCTTTTGATGTCAAATAAAAATAAATAATTATCAAGACCAATTTGAAGGAGCTTACACCCTGTTTTCTTCTGAGTTTTACAGTTTCTAGTCTGACATTCAAGTCTTTAATCCATTTTGAGTTGATATTTGTGTACAGTGTAAGATAGGGGTCTAGTTTTACTCTTTCACATATGACTTCCCTGGTAGCTCAGCTGGTGAAGAATCCACCTGCAATGCTAGAGACTCTGGTTGATTCCTGGGTCAAAAAGTTCCCCTGGAAAAGGGATAGGCTACCTTCTGCAGTATTCTTGGGCTTCCTTTGTGGCTCAGCTGGTAAAGAATCCGCCTGCAATGCGGGAGGCCCGGGTTCAATCCCTGGATTGGGCATGGCAACCCACTCCAGTATTCTTGCCTAGAGAATCACCATAGACAGAGGAGCTTGGCAGGCTATAGTCCATGGGATCTCAAAGACTAGGATATGACTGAGCAACTAAGCACAAGCACACATGCAGCTTTTCCAGTACCAGTTATTGAAAATATCATCTTTCCATTGTACATTCTTGGCTCCTTTATGAAAAGTCAATTAACCATATATGCATGGATTTTTTCCTAGGATTTCTATTCTCTGCCATCAACCTTTGTATCTGTTTCCGTACCAATACCCTACTGCTTTGATTACTATGGCCTTGAAATATAGTTTGAAATCAGAAACTGTGATATCCCCAGTTTCTTAAGATTGCTTTTGCTATTTGTGGGTCCTTTGTGATTCCATATAAATTTTATGATTGTCTTTTCTATTTCTGTGAAAAATGCCATTGAAATTTTGATAGGGATTGCATTGAATTTTAGATCACCTTGGATGTGTACATTTAAAAATGTTAATGTATCCACAAACATGAAATATACCACATGGTTCTGCATGCTTTATTTTCTTGTTTGAATTATAAACACATCATTCTGTATCTCTGTATGGTTGGTACAGACAGGACTTCATATTCTCTTTCTCACAAAAATCTCCCATATTTTGCAATTTACAACTGACTGTTTTCAATGTAAAGAATTAGAATCAATAATATAATCAAACATAAATTTCTATGTCAGTTGGGAAGATTTCTCCAGACTAATGTTCTTTAAATTAAGGTATAACCTATATACAGTTAAAACTCACCCTTTCTAATGTGAGTATCACAATGAAGATATTGAAAAATCACATCTCCTCCACAAATCCTTCACATACTCCTCCACATGTACTATTTAGTTAGATGCCCATCTGCCCATTCTCACCTATTTTTGAACCATATAGCTTTGAATACCATGCAAATAAAATTATAGACTATATAGCCTTTGAATCTGACTTCACTCACTTGCCTGCCAGGCTCTTCTGTCCATGGAATTCTCCAGGCCAGAATACTGGAGTGGGTTAGCCATTCCCTTCTCCAGGGGATCTTCCCAATCTAGGGATCAAACTCAGGTCTCCTGCATTGCAGGCGGATTCTTTACCAGCTGAGATACCAGGGAATCCCACACTCACTTTGCCCAATGCATTTGAGATTCATCAGTGTTCTGCATGTATGAGTAGCTCATTCATTTTTGTTATTGAGTAGTTATCCATTGTACATATGTACCACAGCTATTTATCCATTACTCTGGTGAAGGATGTTTGTGTTGTTTACAATTTTGGATGAGTATGAGTAAAGAGGCTACAAACATTTGTGTGGATGTAGGTTTTTATTTCACTTGAGTAAATATTTAGGAATGAAATTGCTGGATTATATTGTAAGTACACATTTAATATTTAACCATCAAATTGTTTTGCAACATTGCTATATCTTTTTGCATTCTCTCCAGCAATGTATAAACCTTCCAGTTGCTCCATATCTATACCAATCCTTGGTATTGTCAGGGATTTTTATTTTAACTATTTTCATGGGAATGTAGTGATATCTCATGTAGTTTTAATTTTAATTTCACTAGTGATTAATGGGGCTTCCCAGGTGGCGCTAATGGTAAAGAACCTGTCTGCCAATGCAGGAGATGGGAGAGAACCCAGGTCCAGTCCCTGGGTTGGGAAGGTCCCCTGCAGAAGGAAATGGCAACCCACTCCAGTATTCTTGCCTGGAGAATCTCATGGACAAAGGAGCCTGGACGGCTGAATCGATTGAGCATGCCTGCAAGTGATTCATGATGATCATCTTTTCATGCTCTTGACTATCACTCCTATACCTTTGGTGATGTGTCAGTACAAGTCTTTTGCCCATTTTTTTCATTGATCTGTTTGGCTGCCTGAGCTCTGAGAGTTATTTATATATTCTGGATACTAGTACTTTATCAGTTGTATGTTTTGAAAATATTTTATGTTATTTTGTGACTTGACTTTTCATTCTCTTGATAGCATTTTATAAAGAGCAGAAGTTTATAAATTTGGTAAAGTCTAATTTATCAAACTTTTTCTTTTAGTGATTATGTTTCTGGTATCATCTCTAAAAAATCTTTGAAAAATGAAAGGGCACAAAATTTCTCACCAGTATCTTCTTACAAAAGATTTAAAGTTTTAAATTTTACATTGGACCTATAAATCATTGACAGATAATTGTCTAAGGCAGGGTTGACATTCAAGATGTGGATTACAGTGAATGGGTTGAGGTTTATATATATATATATATTTTTTTTTTAGTGCATGAAGGTCCAAATATTACAGTGTCATTTGTTGAAAAGACTATCCACTCTCCATTTAATTAACCCCATACTTCAAAACTTTTAAAGCAATATAATTAAAAATAGCACCAAAACCATAGAATATTTAGGTATGAACCTACAAAATTTGCAAGATCTGTATGCTAAGGACAAAACACTGATGAAAGAAACCAAAGAAGATTTAAATGAAAGGAGAGATAAACATTATTCTTGGATTGAAATATTGAATATTGTTAAGATTTCAGTCCTTTCCAACTACTCTATAGATTCACTACAATCCCAATCAAAATCTCAATAGAATTTTTTTTTCTAATTTTATTTTATTTATAAACTTTACATAATTGTATTATTGATTTTAAAATTTATATGAAAATCCCAAGGATCTAGAGTAGTCAAAACAATATGGAAAAACAACAAAGTTGGATGGCTCATGCTACCTGTTTTTAAGGCTTACTAAAAATTTTATTAAGCATTGTTATTGTTCAGTCACCCAGTCATGTCTGACTCTTTGTGACCCCATGGACTGCAGTATGCCAGGCCTCCCTGTCCCTCACCATCTCCCAAAGTTTGCCCAAGTTCATGTCATTGCTTCAGTGATGCCATCCAGCCATCTCATCCTCTGACACCTTCTTCTTTTTCTGCCCTCAATCTTTCACAGCATCAGGGACTTTTTTCCCAGTGAGTCAGCTGTGCACATCAGATGACCAAAATACTGGAGTTTAAGCTTCAGCATCAGTCCCTTTAATGAGTATCTCTTAGAGTTGACTGGTTTGATCTCCTTGCTGTCCCAGGGACTCTCAGGAGTCTTCTCCATCACCACAGTTTGAAGCCATCAATTCTTTGGCACTCTGTCTTCTTTATGTATTAAGCATAACAGTATGATATTGGCAAATGGATATACACAGAGATCAATGAATATATAGAGTATAGAAATAAATTCATAGGGATGATGAATTGAGTTTTGACAAAGATGCAAGGGAAATTAGATGAATAATGATAATTTTCAGCTAGTGGTGCTAAAACAGCTTAATATCTATATTTTAAAACAACAGTAATAACAAAAGTAAAACCATGGGGCCATGGTGGTTAAAAGATTTACAGTTAACCCCAAAGGACAAGATTCACTTCTTTTCTCTGTAGATTTCCAATCCTCTGATATTCAAGTCACCTTTTATTAGCCCCTCAATATGACTCAATAAGACAGAAGATTTTCTTAGGAGAATTCAGGCTTCTAGAGTTTTTCTTTTTTCTATGTTTATAGAACAAGTACTTTGTATGTCTTTTGGCATTTGGGAATTTTCTCTTCATTTCCTTATTTTTTTCTTTGGGAGTATTAATGTGTCTCTAATTGACATCTAAGAGCTCTTTATATGTGTAGGATATTATACTTGTTTGACACAGCATTCAAATATTTTTTCCAAGTTTCTCATTTGCTGTTTATTTTGGTTCACACACTTTTTGAAATACAATAGTTTGATATCTTTTTTTTTTTGCAGGCAAAGATATAAATATTTTTCTTTTTGCCTAATTTCTTATTCGACATTCTCCTGAAGAGCTTCAGGATGTCCATGAATCTTTCAGAAATGTATCTTAAATTAGATGTACATATAAGAGTATAAAATATACATATAAAGTAGGTTCAATTTCCCTTTTATGAATTCTTATATACTTTGGTGTGTAGTTTTCTTTTCCAGTATAGTATAAGTTGGGTAGTAAGAGAATCCTTCTCTACGTAAACATTTCCAAGCTGTTTTAAAGAGCACTGGCAATTACAAAGAAGTTACAAATTTGAATTGCAGAATTATAGTGCAAGCAACTAATTAATAAAAAAGATTTAGAAGATATGATTTGCTTATCTATCTCTGACTCTCTTGTCTAAGTATTTCAAAGCATTTAACTGGCACCATAATAGTTTACTATTGTCTCAGCAAATGGTATTTTTAAAGTGTTCCTGTGATTTGGAGGCTTACATGGATAATCGCACCTGAAATGATAATCATCTCAATCTGCACATAGGCACATAAAATAAGGTGGACATTTCTGAGTCCACTTTTAAAAGGGAAATGAATACCAAGCTGCTAAAATTCAGTTTCTATGATGAATTTGTTCCATAATTACTATTTTTTAAAAAGTCCAATTCCATGATAACTCCCCTAGAACTGGTTGATGAGTAGAAAAGAAATGGGGGAATTGCTACTGTTGAAAAAGAAAAGAAGATTTACAAATGGTGACACATTACACAGATGGGTAATTTGCATATTGAGTCATCTAAGCTTAAGTTGGCTTGGACATTCTACAGAAATTTTTTAGAAATCCAATGTTTCAGTTACTGGAAACAACCCAACAATCTAATTCTAACAGTGTAATGTTTCATTGCTGAATAAGTCAATGCACAACATAGAATTAAGAGGTTCATTAATTATATGGTCATAAATTTCAGAGTGAAAAAGGCAAATTGGGTATTTTGGAGTAATTAATGGCTTTGGAGGATGAACAGCCAATTAAGGTGATTAACCAAATGAAAAGCTCACCTAGGCTCCTTGACAAAAAAATCACAGAGCCTGTGAAAAGGATGGAACTTGTGTTTGTCACTTCTAATCTGTACTTTTGACTTAAAAAAGTCTTTAAAAGCCAAAGAGAAATAATTACAATGCTTAATTTATATCAGCACACATGAGGAAAACACTTGATATTCGTCAGGAACAGCTCTGAGTGGGACTTGTTTTGAGAAATCTTTCTACTCTGCATTCAATATGTCCTCACATCCTGACCAGATAATACAACTGTAAATACACACAGAGAAGGAAGGGCCAGAGGGGAAATTCTTTTCTAATTAAAGAGAATGATTCTTTAAGTTTACTGATGATGGATAATTTTTCAGTAGCCGAAGATGTCGAGCTCTGAAGCAATACATACATTTAACTGAATTTAAGTAAGTGTAGTGTCACTAACTTTGGCATTTAATTGATTCTGTAGCAATTTATATTAAAGCTTATTTCTTAAAACAAGGACAATGCTTGATGAAGTCAGCAACTGGATAATAACTCCATCAGTCAGTTCAGTCGATCAGTCGTGTCCGACTCTTTGCGACCCCATGAATCGCAGCACGCCAGGCCTCCCTGTCCATCACCAACTCCCGGAGTTCACTCAAATTCACGTCCAACGAGTCAGTGATGCCAGCCAGCCATCTCATCCTCTGTCGTCCCCTTCTCCTCCTGCCCCCAATCCCTCCCAGCATCACAGTCTTTTCCAATGAGTCAACTCTTCGCATGAGGGGGCCAAAGTACTGGAGTTTCAGCTTTAGCATCATTCCTTCCAAAGAACACCCAGGACTGATCTCCTTTAGAATGGACTGGTTGGATCTTCTTGCAGTCCAAGGGACTCTCAAGAGTCTTCTCCAACACCACAGTTCAAAAGCATCATTCTTTGGTGCTCAGCTTTCTTCACAGTGCAACTCTTATATCCATACATGACCACTGGAAAAACCATAGCCTTGACTAGACAGACCTTTGTTGGCAAAGTAATGTTTCTGCTTTTGAATATGCTATCTAGGTTGGTCATAACTTTCCTTCCAAGGAGTAGGTGTCTTTTAATTTCATGGCTGCAGTCACCATCTGCAGTGATTTTGGAGCCCAGAAGTAGATGGGGAAAGAGTGGAAACAGTGTAGTCTGACACTGTTTCCACTCTTTCCCCATCTACTTCCCATGAAGTGATGGGACCAGATGCCATGATCTTAGTTTTCTGAATGTTGAGCTTTAAGCCAACTTTTTCACTCTCCACTTTCACTTTCATCAAGAGGCTCTTAGTTCCTCTTCACTTTCTGCCATAAGGGTGGTGTCATCTGCATATCTGAGGTTATTGATATTTCTCCTGGCAATCTTGATTCCAGCTTGTGCTGGAATTCCAGCTTCTGTTAGGTCCACACCATTTCTGTCCTTTATAGAGCCCATCTTTGCATGAAATGTTACCTTGATATCTCTAATTTTCTTTCTTTTTTTTTTTTTTAGTAGTGTGGGTCATTTATTTATTTTTATTTAATTTATGTTTTATATAAATTTTTTAAATTTTAATTGGAGGTTAATTACTTTACAATATTGTATTGGTGTTGCCATATATCAACATGAATCCACCACAGGTATACACGTGTTCCCCATCCTGAACTCCCCTCCCACGTCCCTCCCCATACCATCCCTCTGGGTCATCCCAGTGCACCAGCCCCAAGCATCCTGTATCATGCATCAAACCTGGACTGACAATTTGTTTCATATGTGATATTATACATGTTTCAATGCCATTCTCCCAAATCATCCCACCCTCTCCCTCTCCCACAGAGTCTAAAAGACTGTTCTGTACATCTGTGACTCTTTTGCTGTCTCGCATAAAGGGTTATCATTACCATCTTTCTAAATTCCATATATATGCATTAGTATACTGTATTGGCATTTTTCTTTCTGGCTTATTTCACTCTGTATAATAGGCTCCAGTTTCATCCACCTCATTAGAACTGATTCAAATGTATTCTTTTTAATGGCTGAGTAATACTACATTGTGTTTATGTACCACAGCTTTCTTATCCATTCGTCTGCTGATGGACATCTAGGTTGCTTCCATGTCCTGGCTATTATAAACCATGCTGCAATGAACATTGGGGTACACGTGTCTCTTTCAATTCTGGTTTCCTCGGTGTGTATGCCCAGTAGAGGGATTGCTGGGTCATAAGGCAGTTCTATTTCCAGTTTTTTAAGGAATCTCCACACTGTTCTCCATAGTGGCTGTACTAGTTTGCATTCCCACCAACAGTGTAAGAGGGTTCTTGAAGTGATCTCTAGTCTTTCCCATCCTGTTGTTTTCCTCTATTTCTTTGCATTGATCCCTGAGGAAGGCTTTCTTATCTCTTCTTGCTATTCTTTGGAACTCTGCATTCAGATGCTTATATCTTTCCTTTTCTCCTTTGCTTTTCGCTTCTCTTCTTTTCACAGCTATTTGTAAGGCCTCCCCAGACAGCCATTTTGTTTTTTTGCATTTCTTTTTCATGGGGATGGTCTTGATCCCTGTCTCCATAGTTTATCAGGCACTCTATCTATCTATCAGATCTAGGCCCTTAAATCTATTTCTCACTTCCACTGTATAAACATAAGGGATTTGATTTAGGTCATACCTGAATGGTCTAGTGTTTTTCCCCACTTTCTTCAATTTAAGTTTGAATTTGGCAATAAGGAGTTCATGATCTGAGCCACAGTCAGCTCCCGGTCTTGTTTTTGCTGACTGTATAGAGCTTCTCCATCTTTGGCTGTGAAGGATATAATTAATCTGATTTCAGTGTTGACCATCTGGTGACGTCCATGTGTAGAGTCTTCTCTTGTGTCGTTGGAAAATGGTGTTTGCTATGACCAGTGCGTTCTCTTGGCAAAACTCTCTTAGCCTTTGCCCTGCTTCATTCCATACTCCAAGGCCAAATTTGCCTGTTACTCCAGGTGTTTCTTGACTTCCTACTTTTGCATTCCAGTCCCCTATAATGAAAAGGACATCTTTTTTGGGTGTTGGTTCTAAAAGGTCTTGTAGGTCTTCATAGAACTGTTCAACTTCAGCTTCTTCAGCGTTACTTGTTGGGGCATAGACTTGGATTAGTGTGATATTGAATGGTTTGCCTTGGAAATGAACAGAGATCATTCTGTTGTTTTTGAGATTGCATCCAAGTACTGCATTTCAGACTCTTTTGTTAACCATGATGGCTACTCCATTTCTTCTAAGGGATTCCTGCCCGCAATAGTAGATATAATGGTCATCTCAGTTAAATTCACCCATTCCAGTCCATTTTAGTTCACTGATTCCTAGAATGTCAACGTTCACTCTGCCATCTCCTGTTTGACCACTTCCAATTTCCCTTGATTCATGGACCTAACATTCCAGGTTCCTATGCAATATTGCTCTTTACAGCGTCAGACCTTGCTTCTATCACCAGTCACATCCACAACTGGGTATTGTTTTTGCTTTGGCTCCATCCCTTCATTCTTTCTGGAGTTATTTCTCCACTGATCTCCAGTAGCATATTGGGCACCTATTGACTTGGGGACTTCCTCTGTAGCCAGCTAAATAAATTTTAGCAGAAATGATTCTTAAATTATGAGACCGTCAACAAATAAGAAATTATTTCCAGTTTCAGATCACAGGAAAAACATGTGTCAAGACATGAGTGATACAAGAGCAAGTTAACAAGTGTTTGTGTGCTATTTTAATGGGAAATATGATGAAGGGTGAATGCTAAGAAAATAGTTTCAGTACAGACAGACTCAATAACCAAATCAGTTTCTGCCTAATCTGGGAAAGCATTCATAATGCATATATCTGCACGATAAAGCACCAGCCACTTCCTATCCCACAAGCAGCAGGACTTCATTTAAACAAATGCTTTATTTTTTCAAAGGACTGTTGTTAAGGTCAAAATCAATTACCTCAAGTTAAAACTCTGGTTTCCAAGAAGGTTACATAATCGTAATGCCTCTGCCTTTCCAGAGGCGACTGGACCCAAGGTCCCAGCCACTTGGCATTGAAATGAAGGGCCCCAGGGTGACTCTCTGCACATGCAGGTGTGCTCCAGTGCACAGGGCCCTGTCTCTGGAATCCAGCTCAGTATGTGAACAAAGAGAAAAACTAACTTGCCCTTTGTCCTCATGAGAGGAAACCTTGTGTCAAAAAACATCAGCCATATTTCCAAGCTGAAACTGCCTAAACCTAAAGCTTTAATTGTCAGGGGCTGTCCTACATTCTAGAATGTCCTAAGCTCTGGAGTCTCACTGCCACTGGAGATTCACAGCGATGTGGAGAAACCATTCATGTATAAGAGGCCTGTCCTAAAGGACATGTCACCAAAAATATTAGAAAATTGTATCACCTATAACACAGTCCGTATGCCTGTGTCCCCCAAGGATTATATCAGAGAAATGTTCCGTTGAACCTCAGACCCTGGAAAAACAATGCAGTGATTTATCCTGACCAGAGATATTTCCATGTTCTCATAGAAAATTTGAATTAGATGACCATCGTGGGCAGTTAAAGACATTCAGAGTAAAAAGATATTTATTCTGAATACAACATTACAGATATAAATGTGTATTTTATGTTTTATTAGCCATCTTTTCGGATAAAGGACAGAAATTGTATGGATGTAACAGAAGCAGAAGATATTAAGAAGAGGTGGCAAGAATAAACAGAAGAACTGTACAAAAAAGATCTTCACGACCCAGATAATCACGATGGTGTGATCCCTCATCTAGAGCCAAACATCCTGGAATGTGAAGTCAAGTGGGCCTTAGAAAGCATCACTGAGAACAAAGATAGTGGAAGTGATGGAATTCCAGTTGAGCTATTTCAAATCCTGAAGGATGATGCTGTGAAAGTGCTACACTCAATATGCCAGAAAATTTGGAAAACTCAGCAGTGGTCACAGGACTGGAAAAGGTCCGTTTTCATTCCAATCCCAAAGAAAGGCAATGCCAAAGAATGCTCAAACTACCGCACAATTGCACTCATCTCACACCCTAGTAAAGCAATGCTCAAAATTCTCCAAGCCAGGCTTCAGCAATACGTGAACCGTGAACTTCCAGATGCTCAAGCTGGTTTTAGAAAAGGCAGAGGAACCAGAGATCAAATGGCCAACATCCGCTGGATCATGGAAAAAGCAAGAGAGTTCCAGAAAAACATCTATTTCTGCTTTATTGACTATGCCAAAGCCTTTGACTGTGTGGATCACAATCAACTGTGGAAAATTCTGAAAGAGATGGGAATACCAGACCACCTGACCTGCCTCTAGAGAAACCTATATGCAGGTCAGGAAGCAACAGTTAGAAGTGGACATGGAACAAGAGACTGGTTCCAAATAGGAAAAGGAGTTCGTCAAGGCTGTGTATTGTCACCCTGCTTATTTAACTTATATGCAGAGTAGATCATTAGAAACGCTGGGCTGGAAGAAACTCAAGCTGGAATCAAGATTGCCGGGAGAAATATCAATAACCTCAAATACGCAAATGACACCACCCTTATGACAGAAAGTGAAGAGGAACTAAAAAGCCTCTTGATGAAAGTGAAAGAGGAGAGTGAAAAATTTGGGTTAAAGCTCAACATTCAGAAAACAAAGATCATGGCATCCGGTCCCATCACTTCATGGGAAATAGATGGGGAAACAGTGGAAACAGTGTCAGACTTTATTTTTGGGGGCTCCAAAATCACTGCAGATGGTGACTGCAGCCATGAAATTAAAAAATGCTTACCTCTTAGAAGGAAAGTTATGACCAACCTAGATAGCATATTCAAAAGCAGAGACATTACTTTGCCAACAAAGGTCCATCTAATCAAGGCTATGGTTTTTCCACTGGTCATGTATGGATATAAGAGTTGGACTGCAAAGAAAGCTGATGCGATGCTTTTGAACTGTAGTATTGGAGAAGACTCTTGAGAGTCCCTTGGACTGCAAGGAGATCCAACCAGTCCATTCTAAAGGAGATCAGTCCTGGGTATTCATTGGAAGGACTGATGCGGAAGCTGAAACTCCAATACTTTGGCCACCTCATGCGAAGAGTTGACTCATTGGAAAAGACTGTGATGCTGGGAGGGATTGGGGGTAGGAGGAGAAGGGGATGACAGAGGATGAGATGGCTGGATGGCATCACCGACTCGATGGACGTGAGTTTGAGTGAACTCTGGGAGTTGGTGATGGACAGGGAGGCCTGGCGTGCTGCAGTTCATGGGGTTGCAAAGAGTCGGACACGCCTGAGCAACTGAACTGAACTGGATATGAGGGCAACAATATTTGGACTAAGCTACAGGTTGGGAGTGAGGTATGGATATTTAATGTAGAATCAAAACATTTTAGAGCTGGGAGAAACCATAGGAACCCTCTGGATCAGTCATTTCCAAACCTCCAGGTGTGTAAGAATCATTAAGGGAACTGGGTGACAATGTAGACTCCCAGGTCTTAGCCCAAAGATGCCAGTTCTAGGAATCTGCTTTGATTCTAAAGTAGAATAACGCTTAAAACACTACTTAATCCAACTACTGTGGTGCACAGTAGAGGAAGTTGGGAACCAGGCAAAGTAAATGCCATGCTCAGGGACACACGGGAGAGTATTATCAGACATAAATCCATCAGCTGGGCAGAGCACTTGAAGGCCATCTAACATCCTAAGGTGGTAGGAAAACTGCCATTTACCACCGTCCCTGGCTGAATAGCCTGCTTGATACCAAAATGGTAATTGCTTTTGCTAGGAACAAAACACATTAGTTTCTGCCCTTAGTTATGAGGAAAACACAAATGAGCAGAATTTGAATGCCCTTTCTGTCACAGGAATCCACTTATAATTACACAGCATTCACAGGGAATCAGGAAGGCTGGATTCTAGTCCCCCCTTTGCCGTAAGATTATCTTAGGCAAGTCATCCTCTCACTTTTACTTCACGTGTTGGTGATGATGAAGCCAGGCTAAGAGACCTAATATCTCTTCCAGACCTGAAATTATGAGTTTTACCACAGGCAGAAATATCCAGCTTCTCCCTTCCATTTTAGTCACTTAATTGTTGTATGAATGATAGTAATTACGTTTACTAGTAGTTCATGGTGAGTACTAAGTACCAGACAGTGTTCTAAGCATGTTATGTAATTTTTTTGCACTTAATTCTCACAATAACTCACTGTTACTTTATCCATTTTTTTCAAATGTGGAAACTGAGGCAAAAGAGGTTGATTAACTTTCCTAAGATTACATAATTAGTGTGTTGCACAGCTGAGAAGAAATCAGATGATGGGGGAAATAAGAAAAGCAAGATTTTATGAAGATATAATACATTTAAATATTAGTGTTTTGTCAGCATTTTTCTTTGCCCTTTGCCTTTCCCCCACTAGAACCTCTGGCCTCTTCTGAAGTAAGAACTCCGATATCCAGTGCTGATTAACAAAGGCTCAAGTTGGAAAGATACTGCTCTTTTCTTTAATTCTTTTGTTGTTGTTCAGTCACTAAGTTGTGTTCGACTCTCTGCGACCCCATGGACTGCAGCATTCCAGGCTCCCCTGTCCTCCACTATCTCCTGGAATTTGCTCAAATTTATGTCCATTGAGTCGGTGATGCTAAGATAAATTGATTCATTATTACTTAATTACTTCAAAACAATAATAATAAACACTGCTACCATTGTATATATCCATGGAATCAATACAGATATTGATGATGTAACACAAAAATTCAAAGCTCTATAGAAGTCTTTTACATCCTTTTAAAATTCCCCTTTCTAGTTTAGGATAATGAGCTAGACTTTTAAATCCAAGACAAAATTATGTGAGCATTATACTTTATATTAAGCCAATTAAACTTAACAAATAGAGTTACTGTCTAGCAATATGAAGAGGATCAACAGCCTGAAACTACCTATTTAGGATTATATGATATCTGACTACACTTTTTAAAGAATTTCCTAAAATTTAACTCTAACAACTCTTAAGAAACTACACTAATATCCTCCAGCTAAGGTTCAAATACTTGTCTTCTAGAAGCTGACTAGAGATGCATTGTATCCTGTAGCTAACCCCTTTGGTGAAGAAATATCTTCTTGTCTACATTGTTTTCTTCTGATTGTCTATGAAAATCTGTGCTTGTCACTAATAAAGCACAATTTCAAAGCACTCAAAACCATCTTTTAGGGAAAAAATGGATATATGCAAATTCTTGCAAAAATTCCAGACTGTACCATAAAAAGGAACAAGTCGCCAAAATGAATTCTTTGCATTTGTGCAGTATCTTACACAGAGTAAGCATGGTCTATTTTTCTTTATCTTTCATTGTAAGAGTTTATATTAAAGAGGATTTTACTTCAGCCTAAATAAGTTGGATGAGAACAAAGGACTTTCTTCTTTAAGACTACCTCACATTTGTTTAGTATTTGACACATCCTTCCAAATGCACTATATCATTTGGTTTTGCAACAAACCTTATTAGAAGTCAGCCAAATCTACAGAAAAAAGAAACAAGCTGAGAGAGGTTTTACAGTTGGTAAGCTCACCTAGCTAGGAAGTAGCAAAGTTAGACTTCAACTCAGGTTTCTAATTCCACATCCTGTGCCTTTCACTTTCCTTCCAGGCCATACGGAAGCCTGTCTCTCACACCACATCTTTCAGGGTAGTTTGTCAACTGGGTTTATGTTACAATAAAATATAACTTTCCTGCATGATTCCTTGATCTTGAACTGTTGTAGCTGATCAAGGCCTATTTGTTGCCAGAGCATAAATGGAGGAAAATAATATACTTTGATCTCTTTACACATAATCTATTTTCAAGCTTCAGTTCCTGTAGTATATACTTGCTAAATATCATTGAATATTAAAGTGGCAGAAAAATATTTTACCCCATTTATTTTCTTCCTCAGCTAGAATGGCCAAGAAGAAGCAAATAAATTACAGTTGAATTTATAGTAAGAAATGTTATCGCCAGGAAATTGTCAGATGTGATGTTATCATTTTTGTAATTACAAAAGAAATATCCATTCCACTGGAAGTTACCACAGTATGGGAGTAATTGCTATGCTATTACAGAATAGTTGCGTGATATGGTTATTCTTTTCAAACAAACTATAAATTAAGTACTAAACATAATATAATTTATAATGAAAAACTTAACATGGCTTAAAGTAGCTACCAAATTTGAGTGGCGCTCTGTGGTTATTGCAAAGTAATTACATAATTATTTAAGCCTCACAAACTTAGAAATTACAAAGTACTTATGAAATGCATTACCACGAGAAGTTAAATGGAACCTAAAATAGTTACTAGCCTAATTTGGGTAATGTTTTCTGTGTGCTAAATGGCAATTCCATTATCTTTTTTTGTGATAGCATCTAATGTGTTTTAACAAATGCTTCTCATTTGTCTTTATTCATAGAATCCTAGATTCTCCATGTTGGAAGAAAATATCTAAACCAAGTTTTCTACCCTATAAGCCTCTTCTACAACATTCAAGACAACTTATTACTGGCCTTCTTGAGTCAAGGCAGCCCAAAGCTCCATAAATTAAAAAATAAAGTCAGTGAATTCGTTAGGAGTCTTTGGTGGCATATGACAGGTGACCAACTCACACTAGTTTAAGGGAAAGAAGATATTTACAAGTTCAGATACTTGAAAAGCCCAAGGTTACTGGCGTTGAGCCTGTGAGATCTAGGTGTCACACAATGTTCTAAGTATTTTATTCTTTTAGATATCTGCTTGAGAGTCTCTGTTGGCTCTGTTCTCAGATAGGCTCTCCCTCTGTAAGATGTCTGTCAGAAGATTCATGTACCACCTACTGACTCAGACATTCTAGTAGAGAATTTCTGTTTCCCAGTAGTTCCAGAAAAGACCTGGAATATTCTGACTGGGATGTTCTGCATCATATGCCTTTTTCCAAATCAATCACTGCATATTGTTCATGGGTCACATGAGCATCCATCTCTAGAACCAGGAGGGTAGGGTCTTTCCCAAAAGAATACTGTGATCCTGTTAATGAAAGAAGAAAGAATGAACACTGAGTGGAGAAACACAACAGATGTCCATGACAGGCGAGATTTATTACTCTTCCTCTAATAGAGATATTTCTCTTCTTCCTCTTTTATAGTGGGGGGACCTCTGGGAGTTGAGTTCTGGTGAAAATAAAATGGTTCCGGTCAACAAATTGGTCCAAGCTGGAAGCTGACATCTGTACTGTTGGCATTTATCATGAGCACACCAGAAGGGTAATTACAAGTTTACAGAAGCACTCCTTTCTTCATCCAAAAATGCAGTTACTCTGGACACAATGTTCTTTAGCCTCAATCCACAGAGCATTGATTCACTAGGACCAATCTTTCAAAAGTACTTAAAATTTTCTTTTGTCTTCTTTTTATCTTTTTTTTTTTAACATCTACTTCTGCTTTATTGATTGTGCCAAAGCCTTTGACTGTGTGGATCACAACAAAATGTGGAAAAATCTTTTTTTTTCTTTCTTTTTTTTTTTTTTTTACTTTGCAATATTGTATTGGTTTTGCCATACATTGACATTCTTTTCAAATAGTAGTTGTGTATGACTCAGGATCTCTGCAGACACCATTCATCGTCCACAGAACACTCTGATGAACCATAAAGCTCTACTATACATGCTGATTATCTTAGAATCATGGTGTAGAGGGAAAGAGCATCTTATGCTCATCAGGATGAAGGTGTAAATTGTGCAGTGCTAGAGAAGCTTGCCACTCTCGTTCTCAGGTGTAGCAGGCAACTGTTATTCCTTCTGGCTGCCAAGCATCTAAACCCAATGGGCAATTATCTATCTTATGGGTTTTGATGGGAGGCACAGATACCTGTCACTACTGAAACAGAAAATGCCACCAACTCACTTTCCCAATCCCCCTTGCAGCTAGTATGTGGGCATGTGACCTAGGCTCCCTAAGTAGCACTAGAGATAAAAAACCTGCCTGCCAATGCAGGAGATGTAAGAGATGCAGGTTCAATCTCTGGGTTGGGAAGATCCCTTGGAGGAGGGCGTGGCAACCCACTCCAATATTCTTGCCTGAAGAATCCCGTGGACAGAGGAGCCTGGAGGGCTATAGTTCATAGCGTCACAAAGAGCCAGACACAGCTGAAGTGACTGAGCACACATGCAAGACCTAGGCCTTAGCAATCAAATGCATCTTCTTTGGTCTTTGACTAGGGGACCAAAGATGCAAGTAATAAAGCTTTGAGACAAAGTTCCTCTGGCAACAGAGGCCGCTGCTAGGAGATCAAGTTCTCGGAGCAACAGAGCAGCAGGTCTAGCAGCTGTGTTCAGTGTCTGAGGTCATTTGTGTCCACAGCTTAAGTGGCTGTTTAGGGCTCAGTAATAGCAGTTCCAGGGCCATCCTCCCTGGACTCATTTCGCAGTGCAACTTTGGTATTATTTTTTACTGCAGTGCATCTGAACTTGTATTTTCAGCACCCCCAGAGTTTCTAAGAGCTTCTTATCATCTTTTTTTTCCCCTAAAGTAACCCTGAATCAGTATCTGTTGCTTGCATCCAAAAATCAAGGTTGATATAAAAGTTCTCATCTTATGTAGTTTAGAAAGATTTTCCAGCATGGTGGTTAAGGGGATAGGCTGCAAACTTGTCTTTCACATAATAACTCTTTGTTCTTTGTGTGGTGGCATGGTTTCTGAGTTATAAGAAACATTTACTCTCATAGAGGGATGAAATAGGGAATTCATATTTAAAAACTAAAACTCTGTCATGAAGAACATTTGAGCATTTAAGCATTTTATAACTTTCTAATCTATTTAAGCAAGTTTATCAACAATAGTGGCCTTAATAAAGGGTTGGGGATAACAGCTTGGTGAAGTGACATATTAGATGGTCTAAGGTATCTCCCTGTTTGGGGCAGGGGGTGCCCTCCCGTGGCTTAGCTTACAATTTTGATCACTGTAAAATGTAGAAACATTTGTTGATGATTCCCATCGTTTATACTTTAGTGGGACTAATGGGTCTGATCAGACATTGGTGTAAAGGTGTGGAACAGAAGGGAAAGGCATATGAATCTGAGGAGGGAATGGGGGTCTCACAGCTGAATTAGAAGGAGCACAGTATACATAGGTGCCTGAGCCACCCTAGATAAGCAGAGTCAATTTTCTGTCATACCTTTGATCTCTAAAATTGGTGATTGACTACTATCTTGCTATGGAATTTCACTGAGAAACCAAAAATGTATGTGCTTATTTACCTATCAGACTATAATTAAGGCAGAAAATGCCCCCCCAACTCTTGCAGGCATACAGCCCCAATACTCACAAAATTGTACAAGAAATTGGAGATGACAGCCATGGTAGAAGAATTGAGAAAGAAGAGGGAGGAAAAAAGCCCATGTTACTAAGTTAATAACCAGAAGAACATCTAAATAGGGGCCATTCCCTTACAATACCACATACTATTTCTTAAACAGAGTTATTCTGTGGTTTGTAATCAAGTGTCTGAATTCTGAATTTATAGGCCCCAGGATGGTAAATGTGGTTATATGGTATTTAGCAATTTTGTGTGGTGCTGCGCTAAATATGGAAAAGTCAGAAAAGTATTTCAGTGCTTTTCCTTTGAGTCTACTCTGAAAGCTGGGTTGAGTAAAAAAAAAAAAAAAAAAAAAAAAAACCCACCAGCCTGGTAAAGGGCAATCAAGTTTATCTGCTTTGGAAACTTTACTTTCATTTCAGGATATCTCTTTAGAATATGTCTAAATTAACTTGTTCCTTTTTAGCTCATGAAATTGTAATCATTTCTCAAAATCTTGAAATACCTAATAAATGGAGAATTTCTGCTCAATATACCAAAATGATGTCCTGATAGTTACAATCTGATCAAGGGTTATAGATGAAGTCTCCTCATCATCCCTGGAGGTTTTAAGCACAGGATAAAGGCTCATTAGCTAGGGTGTTGGATTCTAAAAGCATTTCCCAAAGTGTTTGGGGGCAAGGACACACTGAAAATGACTTCCCATCTGGCTGTCTGGGGTTCAAAGGTTTGCTTTGCAACTCACTGATACGGAATTTGAAAAAAATTCAGTGACCTGTAATAGCCCATGTAAACTTCTAAGGACTTTCAAGGATGGGATTACAGATTTGATATAAAATTAAAATGTTCTATATCAAATCCCACTCTTTCAGGATCTGTGGCAGTTTAGAAATACCCAAACCAATACAATTATGTAAAGTTTAAAAATAAAATAAAATTAAAAAAAAATAAAGTATCTTTAAACTCACTTAAAAAAAAATCAGGCAAAGCATTCAATGCATTTCCTCCAGAACCACGTTTCATTTTTGTTCCCAAATCATATTCATGTACCTCAGTTTTTCACCATTTTCACCATACTTGGTCCAAAAGTCTTTTGGCTATTTTTTAAACTCAAATTCATCCTGAAAGTAAAAAGATTCATTACTTTGAGTGTATTAAATTAGTATGACTTAGATTTTAAAAGCATTTCCAAATAAATGTTTTGAGTGAACATAGCAGAATAAGAACATGAGCTTTATGCTCAAAACGAATTTTGACCAACCACTGGCTCTGCCACCAGCTGACCAAGCTGTTGCCCTCTGGGTACAATTACTCTGTTTTCTCCTTTATACAATTAAGATAACGATGCTTACCTCCTATGAATGCTATACGATTAGAGGTTGTAAAGCTTTCATAGCAGAGTCCAGCACGTGGTAGGCATTCAATAAATTATAACAAAACAAAAATGGCAATATGATTTTCCTAAATGTGCACTTACCTAAGGTAACCACTTGGAGAAAAAAAATAGTTGTTTACATATATATAAATTGTGGTGTTTTAAAGAATAAGTCTTAAGTCATTGTGATTAAATTGATTGTGAACTGTTGAGACCCTCTTAAATGGATATTTCCTAAGAAAGCCCTCCATTTCTAGTTCATGTATTCATCGACTGATTCAACAACACCCTTAAACACACTCATCACAGCAGTTTATTTGAAATGTCTGCAAGGTAGTTAATTTCAGAAGATTGTTGCCACATTAGCCTACTCATTTCTCTCCCAACTAGAGCTCCTGAGAACAACTGAAATGCTAGTCAGGTATTCACACCATAGAGAGCTACAACCCACCACGACATAAAACAGTTAAAGCTGTGCTTGTCATATGATGATGGCAACTACGTTTTCCCTTCCTCCAATGTTCCTGGCCTTGACCTAGGTCATCACTAGTCCTAGAGATGGCAGGCATGTTGGAAGTTCTTCCACTGGAGGTTCTTAGCTTCTGTGCCTGCTCTCTCCCTTATGTCCTTGGTTCCAGAGGACATGGAAGAACTTCAGCCTGCCCTCAGCCCTGCACCTGTCCATCTTTCCTGGATTACAGACAAAGCCCACTCATTCTTGGGGGAGGTATCTTTCTTCACCATCCTCATGGTGATGAGGTCTACATCCTTAGCTGTAGACAGTCAGTCCTTGTCGCCCATGTGTTCAGTCCTCTTGGCCTCTGCCCATCACCCCTCTCCACGGCACTTATCAAAGTCATGCTACCCATTGGTTGAATATCTGCCATTTTTCATGACATAACTTCCTAAGCATTGTGACTGAAGTATGTACAGAAATTTTGGAAAGCAAAAAAGAAGAGAAAATAATGTTTGACCTAGGGAGACCTGGGCAGATTCTACAGAGAAACTAGGACTAGAAGATGAATAAGAACATAACAAAGGAAGGAAAAAATGAAATTTTGGCAGAATAAATAAAGAAATGTCAAAAGCATGAAAATCCATAGAGTATGAAAGGAATGGTCACTATGAGCAATGCGTTGAATATGTTGTTGTTCTTCAGTTGCTAAGTCATGTCCAACTCTTTGCCTCGTGTTGAATGTGTGATGAAGAATAACTGGAGATGAGACTGGGAAAGGAAGTTGGAGTCAAACCATAAGGAGCTAAATGGGCCAATCTCAGGAGTTCATGTTTACACTGCAGTCAATAGGAAATCATCAAAAAATGATTTGAAACAAGACAGAGCTGCAATGTGAAGATGAATGTGCTTGCACCGGGGCAAATTAAAAAGGCAAGTCTAGAGATAGGCAAATTAGTCAAGAGTTGAGAAATTCAAGCTAGCAAGAATGAGAGCTTCAAATATGGATGGCAAGGGAAAAAGAGGAAGGGATTGAACCAAGAGACACGTCAAAGGAGAAAATTACAGGGTGGAATGACTAATTGAAACTATGAAAACAGATGGAAGAAGTCAAAGATGATTCTGAGAGGACGTTTTAAATTCCTGCATTTTCTCTATAGATAGATAGGTCTACATCTTATATCACATAAATAGATATAGGTATGGTATAGATAGATATGGGGTTCCCTGGTGGCTCAGATGGCAAAGAGTCCACCTGCAATGCAGGAGACCTGGGTTTAATATAGCTAGACATAGGTATCTTCACTTCACCTTACCCTTTGTTTAATCTAAACACCTGCATATAATATGCCACCATGATGATGAAGCACTCAGTATTTGCATAATAGGTTAGAAGAGCTTCAAGGAGCTCATTATTTTCTCAGAAGAGTTGGGCATCTGGAATAAGTTACAGGGAGGTTGTGGAATTTTCTTCCCTGGAGGTCTTTTGCAACAAGCTGGATACCCATCTGTCTGTGAAGGCTTAGGTGTGGTCCTCTCTGAAGCCTGGGAGAAGGCTGCCTGGAGTTCTTGTGATCTTTTCCAGGCCTACAATTCTATGCTTCTACATCATTTTATGGCTTAACCCCAAGGTATATTATTCATTTGATTAAGTAAATAATAAGGCAAAACTTGAAATTTTTATGGACACTGTCACAGAATGTATTCTGGAAATCCTGAAAGTTAACCAGCAAGTCCTCTGAATAAATTGTGAATAATTTTATAGGTCAGGATTCCCAGTGTGTTCGGTGGAAATAGTACTGTAGTATTCTTGCTCCAAAATATAAGAAAGAACAAAACTTCAGTGTAAATTAGTACATAAAAGCCCTAATATTTCCTATAGGATAAAAGCTTTTAAAATATTCACTTAGAACTTCTCAAATCTTACAGGAGAAAGAGACATATGTATTTGTCACTATATATATATGACTATCAATATCTCTTTCTCTCTCTCTACCTAGTAATCATCTATCTACTTTTAAATTTCCTAAGAAAATAGGGTCTCTTAAAACATACTTTCTTAAATATTATTCTGACTTACTTTTCATATCATAAGAAAATCTGGGTTGAGTGTATCACCAATAACATCTAAACTTGTCCAAGGATCTTTGGTTAATCCGATAATTGAGTTATTTTTAAATTACAGTTTGCTTCCTTATAAAATGGAGATAATAACACCTGATTCATAGGTTGTTATGAGAATTAAGTGAAAATATGTAATGCACCTGGCATAGAGACTGTAATTTGTAAGTGCTCCATAAACGTTAGCTTCCTACCCTTTGCTTCTCCATTAAGTTTTGGTACCTAATATATCTTACAAATAAATAGTTTAGGTGTAGAAATGCTTAGGCAATTAAAACCACTGGGTTCTGCTAAGCAATGAATAGCTCATCCTGTGTTAAATTAAAATGCAGAAGCTCAAGTGATTTTCCCTCAATAATCCAAGCTATCCTGTAATGTATGTGCATATGCATAAGGGCCACTCAGAAAAATAAGAATATTTTTAATAAGTGGTATGATCTTGGGTAGTTTGTTTCATTTTAAAAAGAGAATTAATGGACTATTTTTAGGGTAATTTAGGTTCATAGGGAAACTGAGAAGAAAGTACAGAATTCCCACATACCCGCTTCCCCATAGGCATATAGCTTCCCCTACCAACAATATCTTACACAGTGTGCTACGTTTGAATGAATGAACACATCATTATCAACCAAAGTCCCTACTTTGTGTCATACAGAATAGTTTTGCTGCCTTAAAAGTCCCCTGTGCTCTACTTATTTATTCTTGCCTTCTCCCAAGACCATGGCAACAATTGATCTTCCTACAAAATATGGTATGTAACCCTTTCAGATTGCCTTGTTTTGCTTACTAACATCCTAAACCCTCTTTAAAGGCCTTCCATTTCAAGTCAATTCCACCTACAATAATCTCCTTCTTCATTAACAAAAAGTCAGCTGATTAGGGACTTTATTTATATTTGCCTTTAAATTATTTTTTAAAACTGTCTTATTAGAGTATCTTTTAAATGTAAAAAAAATTAATAAATTGAAAATTGACCAACAGAAGAAACAAACCAAAGAAGAACGATGATTATCATGAGTTAGGAACTCTGAACTGGAGTGATACAGCCATACTTGTTTCCTGTTTCCCCAAACTGTTGAGTTCCACCTCCTAGCAGACAATTTCAAGTTGCCCAATCCTGTTCTCTCCTTGGCTTCTGTCCCTGGGCCTCTGTCTTTCTCTTTCTCCTTTTTTTTCTGGAAAAAAAGGAGTTCACACACTTTTTTTTTTCAGGGTTCTTTGAGGTTCTAAGGACAGAACAGGCTGCAATCAATGAATGCAGAAAACCCAAGGGAAAACAGTTGTTGATCAGTCACAAAGTCATGTCCAACTCTTTGCAACCCCATGAACTGCAGCATGCCAGGCTTCCCTGTCCTTCAGCATCTCCCTGAGTTTGCTCAGACTTATGTCCATTGAGTCAGTGATACCATCCAGCCATCTCATCTTCTATCTCCCCCTTTTCCTCTTGCTCTCAATCTTTCCCAGCACAAGAGTCTTTTCTAATGACTGACTTCCAATATGAAGTCAGTTCTTCACATCAGGTGGCCAAAGTATTGGAGCTTCAGCATCAGTCCTTCCAATGAATATTCCGGGTTGATCTATAGGATTGACTGGTTTGATCTCCTTGCTGTCTGAGGGATTCTCAAGAGTCTTCTCCTGCACCACAGTTTGAAAGCAATAATTCTTTGGCATTCAGCCTTCTTTATTGTCCAACTCCCACATCTGTACATAACTACTGGAAAAACTATAGCTTTGACTATATGGACCTTTGTTGGCAAAGTGATGTCTCTGCTTTGTAATAAGCTATCTGGGTTGTCATAGACTTTCTTACAAGGAGCAAACGTCTTTTAATCTCATGACTGCAGTCACCACCCACAGTGATTTTGGAACCCATAAAATGAAATCTGTTATTGTTCTCACTTTTTCCCCACCTATTTTCCCCATCTATGAAGTTATGGGACTGGAAATCATAATCTTCATTTCTAGAATGTTGAGTTTTAAGTCAGCTTTTTCACTCTCCACTTTTACCTTCATCAAGAGGCTCTTTGGTTTCTCTTCACTTTCTGCCATTTAAGTGGCGTCATCTGCCTATCTGTTGTGGTTGATATTTCTCCCAGCAATCTTGATTCCAGCTTGTGAGTCATTCAGCCTGGCATTTCACATGATATATTCTGCATAACAGTTAAATAAGCAGGGTGAAAATATACAACCTTGATGTACTCCTTTCCCAATTTTAAACCAGTCCATTTTTCCATGTCAAGTTCTCACTGTTGCTAATTGTCCTGAATACAGGTTTCTCAGTAGTCAGGTAAGGTGTTCTGGTATTCCCATCTCTTTAAGAATTTTCCACAGTTTGTTGTGATCCACACAGTCAAAGGCTTTAGTGTAGTTAATGAAGCAGAAGTAGATGTTTGTTTGTTTGTTTGTTTGTTTGTTTTAATTCTCTTGCTTTTTCTATGATCCAGCGAATGTTGGCAATTTGATCTTTGGCTCCTCTGACTTTTCTGAATCCAGCTTGTATATCTGGAATTTCTTAGTTTACATACTGCTGAAGCCTAGCTTGAAGGATTTTGAGCATCATTTTGCTAGCATGTGAAATGAGTGCAATTGTATAGTAATTTGGACAGAGGAGCCTGGTGGGCTGTGGTCCATGGAGTTGCTAATAAGTCAGACATGACTTAGTGACTAAACAAAAATTGAAGCTGAGAGAGGTTAAATGACTTTCCTAATGGCTATCCTGGTGGCTTAGATAGTAAAAACTCTGTTCCTATGCAGGAGACCCAGAGTTTGATCTCTGGGTCAGGAAGATCCCCTGGAGAAGGAAATGGCAACCCACTCAAGACTTCCCTGGTAGCTCAGACAGTAAAACGTCGTCTACAATGTGAGAGACCTGGGTTCAATCCCTGGGTTGGGAAGATTCCCTGGAAAAGGAAATGGCAACCCACTCCAGTACTCTTGCCTGGAAAATCCCATGGACGGAGGAGCTTGGTGCAGGCTACTATCCATGGGGTCGCAAAGAGTCGGGCACCACTGAGTGACTTCACTTTCACTTTCCAGTATTCTTGCTTGGAGAATTCCATGGACAGTGGAACCTGGCAGGCTACAGTCCATGGGATTGCGAAGACTCCAACACAATTGAGAAACTAACACTTTCACCCATTTTTGTGGCAGACAGGTAGGAATTAGCAGAATCAGGATTCAAGTTCAGGGTGGCCTGTTTCCAAATCCTTTATGCTTAACACTCGTTTATGCTCAGAATGGTAACCCAAGTGCCATAGATCAGTGACTCCCAAATGTTAAAGTGAAAATGTTAGTCGCGCAGTCATGTCCAACTCTTGTGACCTGCATGGACTATAGCCTGCCAGGCTCCTCTGTCCATGGGATTTCCCAGGCAAGAATACTGGAGTGGGTAGCCATTCCCTTCTCCAAGGTATCTTCCTGACCTATGGATTGAATCCAGGTCTTCTGCATTGCAGGCAGATTCTTTACCATCTGAGCCACCAGGGAAGCCCCTCTCCAATGTTAATCCTGCTCTTTATGATGAATTTTATGATGGTATGATCCATGCACATAGCACCTTGTTGGGCACTCATATCCCAGATCCCAGGTGTAAGAGTTACTCAGGCAGAAGCTAGCTTCTGCCCCCTCCCTGAAGCACTCCCTGGCTGCATTCCTGGTCTACACCCCTGTCATAGGATTTTCAGATCCACAGGGAAAAGACTTGTGGGCCCATAGTTCTACTTCTTAGAACAGAACCTGACTATTTTAAATTGTACAGAATTGCACTGAGTTAGCATCCAGTTTTTATGTGTAATTTGACTTTTGATAAAAACAAAAAGGAGCTAGAACAAGATTGTAATAAAACTTGAAATGCTATACCAAGATAGACATCAAGCTCTAGATCAAGGCATACTGACAAATAGAGCAAAGAAAATTCTGCTATACAAATGTCACATAAAATCCTAGGCTATAATTTTCTGAATTTGAATTTTTAAATGTGGGCCTTTGAAAAAAATCAACCCTCTCAAAGGATAATATACATATACTAAAATTCACCAGTTTTAACTTCTTTCAGAATTTTGGTAAATGTAAAGCAGTCATGCAACCACTACTGCAATCATAATGTAGATTATTTTCATCACACTAAAAGTTCCCCCTACTTTTGCCCCTTTGCTTCTCAATGTCTACAAAAAATTTTGCTTGGATTTTTGTTTGGAAATTCATTCACTCTACAGAAAATTTGAGGAACAATTCACATCTTCATGGCACATTGTTTGCCAGTCTGTCTCTCCATTTATTCTTCTCCTTTCATTTTTTACAGTAATGCTTCATAATTTTCAATATATGTGTTTTAATATCATTTTTTATTACATTTATTCTCATCTTCTGTTTTTCATGCTATTGTAAATGGTATTGCTTTTTAAATTTCAAGATCAAATGTTATGCAAATTGTTAGCATGTATTATACAATTGATTTTTGTATATTGACCTTTTATTCTTTAATCTTGCCAAATTCATTTACATGTTCTAGTAATTTTTTTGAAGACATCTTGGGATTTTGTATATGGAAATTCACTGTCATATACGAATCAAGAAAGTTTTGCTTATTCTTTTCCATCTGTCTACCTTTCATTGGTCAAGATGTATTATCCTTTTTAAATGTTTCTGGATTCATAGTATTAAAGATTTGTTAAAGATTTTTGCATCTATGTTCCCAAAGGATAAAGATCTATAATTTTCTTTTCTAACGTTTTTCTGTTGTTGTGGAAACAGGTTAATGATAGCCTCCTAAAATGAGTTAGGAAACTTTCCCTGTTGTTTGCTGGAAGAGTTTCTGTAAGATTGTCATTATTTCTTCCTTAAATGCCTGGCACAGAGTATCAGTGAAGTTACTTGGACCTAGGGATTTTCTTTGAGGGGGGGGACAAGTACTTTAACTCTGATTTCAATTTTTTTTAATTAAATTTATTTATTTTAATTGGAGGCTAATTACTTTACAATATTGTATTGGTTTTGCCATACATCAACATGAATCTGCCACGGATGTACACGTGTTCCCAATCCTGAACCCCCTGCCCACCTCCCTCCCCAAACCATCCCTCTGGGTCATCCCAGTGCACCAGCCCCAAGCTTCCTGTATCCTGCATAGAACCTGGACTGGCGATTCATTTCTTATATGATATTATACATGTTTCAATGCCATTCTCCCAAATCATCCCCCCTGCCTCCCTCTCCCACAGAGTCCAAAAGACTGTTCTATACATCTGTGTCTCTTTTGCTGTCCTCATACAGGGTTATCATTACCTGATTTCAATTTTTATTTTTTTATTTTTTTTTGTTTAAATTTAAGTTCTTTATTACTTCTTTAATTTTCATTTTTATAATCAACTATTACCTTGCAAAAAAAGACCCTATTTTTATTTTATTTTTTTTTTTAATTTTATTTTATTTTTAAACTTTACAATATTGTATTAGTTTTGCCAAATATCGAAATGAATCCGCCACAGGTATACCTGATTTCAATTTTTAAAAATAGATGAAAGACTTTAGCTTTTCTATTCTACTTTGAATAAGCTTTGACACTTTGTATCTTTCAAAAAATGTCAGCCATTGCATCAAATAGATGAATTTGTTGACATATAATTTTCATAATATTGCCTTATATTTCTAACACCTGTAGGCTCTGTAATTATAGTCCCCTTTTTATTTCTGATATTGATAATTTTCATCTCCTTTTTTTCCCTAATCATCCTGTTCAAAGATTTTAACCAATATTATGGATTTTCTCAAATAACTAGCATTTGGGTTTATGGATTTTTCTCTACAGCTTTGGGAGTGTCTTTCTTTTTGCTTCATTGTTTTTGTAGTTACTTTATTTTTACTTCCTTCTGTTTAAGTTAATTGCTGGTGCTCTTCTTTTTCTAATTTCTTCAAGTAGAAGTTTTGATCATTAATTTTTATAACTTTTTCTCTGTTATAATACAGTCATTTAATGCTATACATTTTGCTTTGAGTATGCTCTTTTATATCAGCCTAACAATTTGACTGTGTGGATCACAACAAACTGTGG
Source organism: Bos indicus x Bos taurus (assembly GCF_003369695.1). Lineage (NCBI taxonomy): Eukaryota > Metazoa > Chordata > Mammalia > Artiodactyla > Bovidae > Bos > Bos indicus x Bos taurus. The sequence continues at coordinate 60,056,281 of NC_040085.1, read as the reverse complement.
AAAATTCTGAAAGAGATGGAAATACCAGACCACCTGACCTGCCTCTTGAGAAACCTATGTGCAGGTCAGGAAGCAACAGTTAGAACTGGACATGGAACAAGAGACTGGTTCCAAATAGGAAAAGGAGTACGTCAAGGCTGTATATTGTCACCCTGCTTATTTAACTTCTATGCAGAGTACAGCATGAGAAACGCTGGACTGGAAGAAACACAAGCTGGAATCAAGATTGCCGGGAGAAATATCAATAACCTCAGATATGCAGATGACACCACCCTTATGGCAGAAAGTGAAGAAGAACTAAAAAGCCTCTTGATGAAAGTTAAAGAGGAGAGTGAAAAGGTTGGCTTAAAGCTCAACATTCAGAAAACGAAGATCATGACATCTGGTCCATCACTTCATGGGAAATAGATGGGGAAACGGGAAATAGATGGGGAAACAGTGGAAACAGTGTCAGACTTTATTTTTGGGGGGGCTCCAAAATCACTGCAGATGGTGACTGCAGCCATGAAATTAAAAGACGCTTACTCCTTGGAAGAAAAGTTATGACCAACCTAGATAGCATATTCAAAAGCAGAGACATTACTTTGTCAACAAAGGTTCGTCTAGTCAAGGCTATGGTTTTTCCAGTAGTCATGTATGGATGTAAGAGTTGGACTGTGAAGGCTGAGCGCCGAAGAATTGATGCTTTTGAACTGTAGTGTTGGAGAAGACTCTTGAGAGTCCCTTGGACTGCAAGGAGATCCAACCAGTCCATTCTGAAGGAGATCAGTCCTGGGTGTTCTTTGGAAGGAATGATGCTAAAGCTGAAACTCCAGTACTTTGGCCACCTCATGCAAAGAGTTGACTCACTGGAAAAGACTGTGATGCTGGGAGGGATTGGGGGCAGGAGGAAAAGGGGACGACAGATGAGATTGCTGGATGGCATCACTGACTCGATGGACGTGAGTTTGAGTGAACTCCAGGAGTTGGTGATGGACAGGGAGGCCTGCTGCTGCTGCTGCTGCTGCTGCTGCTAAGTCACTTCAGTTGTGTCCAACTCTGTGCGACCCCATAGACGGCAGCCCACCAGGCTCCCCCGTCCCTGGGATTCTCCAGGCAAGAACACTGAAGTGGGTTGCCATTTCCTTCTCCAATGCATGAAAGTGAAAAGTGAAAGTGAAGTCACTCAGTCGTGTTCTACTCTTAGCGACCTCATGGACTGCAGCCTACCAGGCTCCTTTGTCCATGGATTTTCCAGGCAAGAGTACTGGCGTGCTGCAATTCATGGGGTCACAAAGAGTCAGACACGACTGAGCAACTGAACTGAACTGAACAATTTGATATGTTGTGTATTCTTTTTTATTCATATCAAATTATTTCCTAATTTCCCTTGTGATGACCTCCATGAGCCATGAGTTAAGATACGTGCCATTTAATTTATAACTATGGATTTTCCAGAAATATTTTTAAATTGGTTTCTAGTTTGATGTAGCTGTCATCAGGGAAAATACTCTGCAAATTAAATCATTTAAAAATTTCATGGCTCAGAATTTTGTCTGTGAATGTTTCATGTACACTTGATGAGATTATACTATGCTTTTGGGAGGAGTGCTGTATAAACAAAAATTAGATTAAATTGATATCTTGGGCAGTTGGGGCTGTTATAACTAAATTACCATTGACTGGATGACTTAAGCAATAAACATTTATTTCTTACAGTTCTGGAGGTTGGAGAGTCCAGCATCAAGGTTGACAGCCAATCTAGTGTCTGGAGAGAACTTTCTTCCTGGTTTACAGATGGTTGGCCACCTTCTTGCTATCATCACATGACGGAGAGATGGGAATGAGAGGAAGCTTCTTCATCCTTGGTAATACTTCTTCATCCTTGGTAATATTTTTTGTTTTGAAATTTGCTTTGTCTGCTATTAATATAGTCATCCTAGCTTCCTTTCAGTTTTATGTTACATATTTTGGCGACTTTTCACTTTGAAACTATGGTATTCTTATAGAGATCATATTTGCTTATGCCTGCAATCTGACACTCTCTACCTTTTAATTAGAATGTTTAGAAAAATTTAAATTTAATGTAATTATAAACAAGATTGTGTTCAATTCTATTATCTTGCTATAGGTTTCTCATTTATTTTATCTAGTATTTCTCTTTTTTGAACACTTTTCCTCCATTAACTGAGTACTTATTATAAAATCATTTTGTCTCCACTATTGGTTTGTTAACTATACATTTTGCTTTGATTTACTATTAATTATTATCATCATCATTATTACTGTTGGTTTCTCAAGACCAGGGATTGCACATTTTTTTCTGTAAAGCATCAGATATTAAATATTTTAAATTTCTCTTGCAATTACTCAACTTTGCCCCTGTAGTTGAAAAGTATACCTGGGTATCATGTAAAGGAATGGTTATGGCTGTATTCCAATAAAACTTTAATTACAAAAATACAAAAACAGGTGGCAGATCAAATGGCATTTGACCCACAGGCTGTCAGTTTGTCAACCTTTGTAAGTTTCCCATTATTCATCTTTAACTTAAAACAGCCTAAGTTCAAATAATATTATACTACTTTACAGTGTAACAACTTTACAAAATTATAGTTACAGTTTGTATCTCCCAAACATCATATTATTCTTCTCATATATTTTAAAATTAGTGTTACACTCCTCAAGATATACTATTATTATTTTGCTTCAAACTTTATCTTTCAAAGAGATTAAAAAATGAGGTGAAGTAACTTTTAAAAATTTATTGACATATTTCCACTTCTTGCCTTCTCTATTGTATCATCCAAATTCAAATTTCCATTTGGTATTGTCTTATTGTTACTTCTACTTGTAGAATTTCTTTTAACATTTCTTAAAGTGCAGGTCTGCAAATGATTAATTTCACTTTTGTTAGGTTGAAAAAGTATTTCTCCTAGAGTTTTGAAAGACTCTTGTTGGGTATAGAAGTCTTGGTAGACAATTTGTTTTTCAGTGCTTTAGAGATATTGTTTCATGTGTCTTTGAGCCTTCATTGTTTATAATGAGAAGTCTGTTAACATGCTTTTTCCCCCATTGGCATTACACATATATCTTTTTTCCTCTGGGTACTTTTATGGGGTTTTATTTATGATTTTTTTAGAAATTTGAGTACAATGTATCTTTTTGTGACTTTCTTTATATATTTCTGCTTGAGGTTCACCGAGATGCCTGTATGTGGGTTTAAAGTTTTTAATCAAATTTTCCAATGGCCATTATTTCGTCAGATTTTTTTCCATCCCCTATTCTCTCATTTTATTTTCCTTCTAGAAGCCCAGTTACATATGATATACCATTTTATATTGCACTGTATATGGAACAGGACATTGATTTTTCTCTCTTCATTTTGAATAATTTCTATTCCTTTGTCTTCAGGTTCACTCATCTTTCTTTGGTGTGTATTGTGATAGTAATCCCACTGAGTATATTTTCTTCATTGTGGATAATGTAAATTATCTCCTTTAGAAGCTGCAAATATATATTTTAAAATTATTCTTTATATCTCTCCTTACCATTATTTGTTTTCCTTTATACCCTTGAAATGTTTATAAAATTTTTATATCTGGTTTATGGTCTTTCTTTAATAATTCCATAGTCTCTATTATTTGGGAGTTTGTTTACACTGACTGACTTTGCTTCTGGTTATGAATCATATTTCCCTTTTTCTTTCCATGCCTTTGATTGGATGCTGAGCGTTCTGAATTTTATGTTGAGTGCTGAATTTTATTTTTCTTTAAAGAGTATTGGATTTGTTCTGATGCACAGTTAAGTTACTCACGAGTGAGTTCAGTCCCGTTAAGGCTTGCTTTCATGCTTTTCTATGACAAGTCTATATTAGCCTTCATTCTAGAAACAAATTTGCCTGCAACAATGCATGACACTTATGACAACATGCCCACATTTTTTAGGAGGTCCCTCCACTCTAGCCGGTAGAATCACACACTATATTCAGCCCTTGATGAGCTCTAAGAACTGTTGGCCTATTGCTTGATACTGATTCCCAAGCCTGAGGTAGCTTCACCTATAAATGTGGAGGTAAGTACTCAGCCAGATAGACTCAACAGAACTACTGTGCAACTCCCCTCAATTTGATGACATTCCTATACTCTGTCAGTTTATTCTACCTGCTCATAAGCCTGGGAACTGCCCCAAGAAATGAGCAAAGTTATCATATAACTTACCTCTTTTATTCCTCTTCCCTTAGGAACCATCATCCTGTGCCATGTGCCATCCAGTGTCTGAAATCTATTATGTCATGTACCATGTCTGGTTTCTAATTATTTACACTGTGAGGGCAATTCCTATGGCAGTTACTCTTGTAAGGGGGAAAAAAAAAAAAAAAACTGATGTCCTAGATTGTTTTTGTTATTTTTGCATGACAGTTTTTTTAATTATAGATCAGTGTAGTGTTTTCAACTATCCTAGATTCTCATATTGTGTTCTTCCTCTTTTCATTATTTAAAAAAAAATTATCTTTTATGAAACAACTTTGACAGTTTTGTACAGATGCTTTTTAGTTCCTTTACATGGTAAAATTTTTAAAACTATAAATGTTATATCAACCCTTCAATATTTTACTGATTTATTTTGCTGGGCCATGAAATTGAAAAATGTCTTGCTTCACTATCTTACATCAGATTTACACCTGTACTGGGACTGATAAAAGGAATTAAACAAAGGACTGTGGTGATAACTACATATTTGGTCAGATGGGCATTACAGGGTCTTAGTTCTACCACTCTAGCAATATAAAAGTGACATTAGAGTAGATACTATAACCAGACCTCTGCCAACAAATGATGTTATTATAGACAGGCTGTTTGTGTCAGTTCAGATTCTCCAGGAAGTAGACACCAAGACAGAGCTAAGAGTGCAAGAGACTGGGGTAGGTGGAGCAGTAAAATCATGAATTATAAGGGGATTGACAGCAAGATTAAGTGAGGAGAGCCTTCAGATTATTCTGACCCCTATGAGAAGATGGAGAGGGAAGGAGTATGGTGTACAAAGAGAACTCAGTTTGTGCTGGAGCTCAGACAGTTTCAGTGGGGAGCTCCAGTGCCAAGACTGCTCAGAGAATTCTGCATTGTGCAGAAATGACCAGGTCCTATTACTTCTCCGGTACTCTGTTATTGACCAGGGTTTCCCAAGAGGAGGTGGCCTCAGCTCAAATGCTGCACGAATGTTGAAGGTGCTGCTTCTGGTTGTAGTCACCTAACTGCACTCACAGATTTGTCCTTGGTGGTGGTGGTTGGTGGTTTAGTCACTAAGTCATGTCCGACTCTTGCGACCCCTTGGACTGTAGCCTGCCAGGTTCCTCTGTCCATGGGATTCTCTAGGCAAGAATACTGGAGTGGGTTGCCATTTCCTTCTTCAGGGGACCTTCCCAACCCAGGAATTGAACCCGGATCTCCTACGTTGCAGGCAGTTTCTTTACCAACTGAGCTACAAAGGATTTGTCCTTAAAAGATTAAAGCAGAGTTTCTCCATGACTGTCACCGCTCTATTCTAATGCACTAAGACTGCAAGCGTGGTGGTCCTGAGAAGGAGCTGGCCCAGATCAAAGAAATGCATCTGTCTTAGTCTGTTTGGGCTACTATAATAAAATACCACAGACTGAGCAATTTATAAACAGCAGAAATTTATTACTCAGAGTTCTGGAGGCTGGAAAGCTAAGATCAAGGTGCCAGCATGGTTGAGTGGGGACCTTATCCTGAGTCTCATACTTCTTGTGGTATTCTCATACTTCATGTGGTATTCTCACATGGCAGAGGGACAATAAAGCTCTGTAGGATTTCTTTTGCTGCTGCTGCTGCTAAGTCTCTTCAGTCGTGTCCGACTCTGTGAGACTCCATAGACCAGGCTCCCCCGTCCCTGGGATTCTCCAGGCAAGAACACTGGAATGGGTTGCCATTTCCTTCTCCAATGCATGAAAGTGAAAAGTGAAAGTGAAGTCACTCAGTCGTGTCCGACTCCTAGCAACCCCATGGACTGCAGCCCACCAGGCTCCCCTGTCCCTGGGATTTTCCAGGCAAGAGTACTGGAGTGGGGTGCCACTTTTATCAAGACACTAATCCCATTCATGAGAGCTCTACCCTCATGACCTAATGACCTCCTAAAGGCCTCACCTCCTAGTGTCATCATCACTAGGAATTAGGATTTCAACATTTTGCGGGGACACAGAAGATTAATGATGTCATCCTCCCGTCAGCATATATCCCAGTCTTCTAGAATAAGCATAGGTCTGGCAATGGAACAATAATTGCCGCTTCTGTTTCCCCAGGTGATGTCTTGAATTTGAGTTCATCTTATACCATTAGGTCCCAATTTCTTTACCTTTAAAATGGAAATTACAATAATATACCCTCCTAGGCCACACATAAATTCAAATAGCATACTGGGGGAAAAGGTAGCATGGGGAAAGAATAGGAAGATATAATCATCTTTTTAAAGCTAAGATATTTTATAGAAAATCTATGTCTTTATCAGTTAGCAACATCTCCCATTCTCCACAACATTCCAACTTTTAAATGGATATTGAGATTTGGGGTTTTTTTCCCAAAGTAAAAAACATACAGAACTGCCTCTCTTTAAGTTATTGGAAACATCCATGAAGAGTCTCTTGCTTTCTTAAAAAATTTATTTGGAAGTACAAGTTAATTCTTACATTAAGTTATGATAGCCACTTGGGCTCTGGTGGTTCAGATGGTAAAGAATCTACCTGCAATGCAGGAGACCCAGGTTCATTCCCTGGGTCGGGAAAATCCCCTGGAGAAGCAAATAGCAACCTACTCCAGTATTCTTGCCTGGAAAATCCCATGGACAGAGGAGACTGGTGGGCTGCTTGGGTTGCCTGTAGCCACACTATTGCAGCATCACTGAACTTCCTACTTATTATTTGTCCTCAATTTTAAAATTGTATTATAAATCACTAGTTTCTTTAGCATTTAAAGTTTGCTTCTGTTCAAGTAAATAATAGCTTGATTATTTTTGTTGAAAGGTCATGATTTCCCTGTTTGTTCAGATCCAGTGTTCTATATTTAAGTTATAGCATACTTAACTAGTTCTGTAGGAGGGGGAAGAACAAAATACACTGAAATGCTGATTCCCCAAAAATCACAACTCTGACTAAATCTATAATCAATCCAACTTATGATCTTATTTAAAATGAGAGTGAAGTTATTGAGAAAGCAAAAATAGAAACTGCATGCCACTGCCATCGAAAGTGGTTTGAACCGGTTGCTGACTGACTTGGACTAAAATTCAGCTTCAACCTAAAATCCAATCAAAACCATTTTAGATTCCTCTACAGTGGTTTTAGGACTGCCTCCACAATTCCCTGACTTACAATCTTCTATTCTTACTAGGATTTGTGGTTTAAGAGAATGGTTAAAATGTCATGATGTGTCAGAAGAAATGACTAAAACAATGAAAACACATCTAGGAAAGGGAGTGCATCAAGAGACACAAATGCAAAGACAAACATTTCCAGGGACATGGTTTAGTTCTCTTTGCTGATCTGTGGGGGCAGAACCACTAGGAAGGTGGATGCTCAGATTCTACCTGCTTTCATTGCATCATTGCCTGCTCTTCCTTATCCAAAGCCTTCTATTTCTCAAAGAAATAAACTGAGGATAAGGCTGGGAAGGTGATTGCTCCTTGATATGCTGTGTCCCTGGGAATATTGTCCCTGGGAATACAGGCAAAGAGCGTTTCATTTTGTGGCAGTCAGAAGCAATAGAAAGCTGGCAAAGGCTCCAGTGTGTATCTAACATTGTTTAAGAACTGGGGCAATTTAAAGAAGGCTTAGCCTTTGCCCTCAAATAGCTTATCTTCCAACAAGAAGATAAGAAAAACCCATTTGAAACAAGAGTGAACAAAATAAAGTTACACATAATTTACTGCTGAATCACTGCTCCATTAATCACATTTCATTTCATTTAATTCTCACATCTTCCCTTACTTAAATACTTCTCTAGGGTTTGAAATTCTCTTCATTCCTGTTATTGATAAAGTGGTTGCTACTTGAAGAGAGAGGTCCATGTCCCTTACTTGCTTTTACCTTTATTTAGTGGACTATGTATAGATATAAAGTAGTTAAGACTAATAAAAGAAAGAGGTTATTAGAGATGAGATAGTAAAAAAAAAAATCCACTTAAAGTCATGATCTTAGAACTCTAGGATTTAGCACATAGCAGGCCCTCAATATACATGCTGTGAATGAATGAGTAGTCTGAAGAGATAAATAAAATATTCCAGGAGAAGAAAACATTGCAGACACGAGAATGACATATTCATGGAAGTGAGAGAGATTAGCCAAACTAGAGCTGAAGTTAGGTAGCATGAAATGACAGGAAGCGAGGATCACCAGGATACACAAATTATTGGCCTTTTCTGGAAAAAGTTAGGTTTGATGTCCTAGAAAATGGGAAGTCTTTGAAGGTCTGGGACCAATGAGCTGTAGAACAAGAGTATCTGAGGAAGATGAATAGCCTTGGCGTGTAGGCTGGGTTAGGAATAAGAGAGGCCTTGCCTAGTCCAGCTCTGAGCCCATGCCAGCTGTCCAGGTGTGAAGTGATGGCTGGGGGCGGGGGAGGTGATGGAAGGAAGGGGTATGGATAAGAAGCATTTCAAAGGAAGACTCAGCAGGATTTAATAAACACTTTTCAGAAGATCAAAATCACTGTGCTTACTGAATCTACAGCAGAAGAGATAAGAACAGACTACAGACTAACACTGTAGAAGGAGCAAAAGATAGAAAGGCTAAGAAATAGAAACCAGGCCTGGGAGTCACAAACCCATGACCTTGCCCAATGTACTTGATAATTCATTCCTTAAAATCAGGAGGCAGTCTCACCGTTATCGATACTTGCTAGCCTCTTGCATGCAGCCTTAAGGTTTAAGATGCAAAGAGAAAAGATAGCCCAGTCCTAGTCATCAGCAGCCTTCCTGGAATTTTCTAGAACTGTCACTTCATGAGGTAGGATTCTTCTGACCTTGCCAAACTCTTCCTACCTGGTTATGTCTCCTCTGAGGCTAAGAACACCCTAAGGCAAGTACCCAGGAATGTCTTCACTTGCTGGAAAATTTTGCTCCATGAACATTATTAGCAGGTGACAACAGATATTGGTTTCTTATTTCAGCATTTAAATAGTCAATATGGTGCATAGAAAGAGTTAACTCACCCAGTTGTAGAAATACACCCCAGCTCACATACAAAAGAAAGTCCAATAGGTTTAAACAGAAAGTGGAACCACAAAAGCATCATTCACTATGCATTCTCTTTACATTTTTCTCTATTGTGAGAATTTCTCTTAGGTGAGGATGTTTCGTTTGCTGTGGATTCTGCCATCTGAGGGTCTCATTAATGCTCCCAGTATCCGTGTATCTATTCAAGAGGAAAGAAGGACTTCCAAGTGGGGATAAATTGTGGTATAGCCATGATGTAGAGTGGAAATGATGTAGTAGAACAATGTGCGTGATAAAACAACCATTGCAAAAAAAAAAAAAAAGGATAATTATGTGATATGATAGAGGTGTCAGCTAATGCTACAGTGGTAATTATATATTTTGACACACATAAATGTATCAAACCATCCCATACATTGTACATCTTAAATATATACAATGCTATAGCTCAACCATATCTTAATAAATTTTAAAAATATATAAAAACTTTGTCCACATACATAAAACTCAAAAATAAAATAGGCAATTTGTAAAAGAATATATATATATGTTATATATTTAACATATATTGGGATTTTATTTAGTCTAAAATGTGGAAGGAGCCCTATGTTTAGTTCAGGGACACACTAAGGCTTCCGTGGTGGCTCAGGGAATCTACCCGCAATGCAGGAGATGCAGGTTCAATCTGAGTGTCAGGAAGACCCCTGAAGAAGGAAATGGCAACTCATTCCAATATTCTTGCCTGGGAAATCCTGTGGATAGAGGAGGCTGGAAGGCTACAGTCCATGGGGTGGCAAAAGGGTCAGACATGACTTAGTGACTAAACAAGAGCAGCAGCAGCAGTATGAGAAAATCTAAACACTTGCACCTGGCAAGGAGAGGAAGGATGAGGCATAAGGAAAATATTGAATATAATGGGATATACAGAGGGGCTTCAACCATGTTTGTAATGAGTCATCTCTTTAGCTGGATGGTGTGTATACGTGTGTTCATGACATAATTCCTTACACCTTTCTATAGCTATGAAGTATTTAACATTTCCTTTAAATCTTCAGCTCTTTCCTGGGAGGAAAGGTGGAAATTCACACTTCACAACAGAAGTAGACTCACTTTCCTCCTGTCCTTAGTGTAGAGGAGCCCCATTTCCAGGTAGGGAGACAAAAATAGAAGAGAGGGGACTCCTGCACAAAGGATTCAGTTGTTAAAGGAACAAATAACCCTTCATCCAACCTTCACTAGTGAGCTTTAAAAAATCTGTATATTTTTATTTTTGCTGCACAGAAATTCCCTTCCAAGAGGAGAGGAGCATGATGTTTTGGCATTACTCAGCAGGGAAAAGGGCTTTCTCCTGCTACAATGTTTAAGAAGGCCAGTAGGTGCGAGTCACCCGAAATACTTCCTGAATGCCTGTGCCTTGCTGGCTCACAGAAAGGGGATTAGTAAAGCACCATTAACCCCACAATGAAAACACATCAGTTTAGGGTTTTCTTTCATCCTAAACCCAGTTTATAAACATAGCCTTATCACAAGGAGAATGTTTATCTTCATGTGTTATAAGTAGATTTCCAAAAAGCAACAGTAGCTAATGAAATTAAATATGATGTTGGAAAATCTATTTTCTCCCTCCAGCAAAAATGACACAGAAGACAGTTAAGCCAGAATGTGGTTTAGTTTAAGCATCCTCTACTCTGATTAATTTAGGAATTTTATTAATAAGTTTAAGAAAGCCAGAGATTTGAACCTAAGCATTTCCTAGTTTCCCAGTTACTTACACCAAATTTCTAAAACAAGTCACGAGAGAGAGCTTTTTGTAGCTTTTCAGGGCTGAGAGTTAAGACATGTTCTAGTAATTTATGATCATTTATCTGAGAAATAGTTGATGACAAAGGAAACTTAATTACAGCTTTCCTTTCCTCCTCCTTCCAACCACCCAAGAGATCCTTGAGCTTCCCTGTTTGTTTTTATTTATATGTACTTTCAGAGGCTAATTTGACTGAAGACCTTAACTAACCTTGACTTTTCTAAAAGCTTCCCTGAAGGGTTAATAGTATGTTTCTACCCCTATCATCATTTTTCACTTGAGGATCACATTTGTTATGCACAATTACTAATGAAATGATGAAACAAATGGAGAAACAGAGCAGGCTGTCACTCCCAAAGGACCAATGTGCAAATTTAAATGTGTCTCAGCTCTCCAACATTGAAGCATATAAATCTGTACAGCATGTTCCATATAAAATTTCTGACAATGCAAGTGTCACAGCTAACAAGTCTTGAAAGCAAAATGTAATTTACCACCTATTCTTTTCCCTGGTGTGCGGATACTGGGTGTGGGGAGCAAATCAATAGTGGAACTCAGTATGTAGTACTTTCTGAACCAAAACGTGGAGTTCATGGCACTGCAGAATTGATGCAATCATAAGAAACAAGACTGTTCAAGTTAGGAGAGAGTGAGTGAGTGAGTGAAGCAGCTTAGGTCATGTCTGACTCTGCGACCCGGTGGACCATAGCCTGCCAGGATCCCCTGTCCTGGGATTCTCCAGGCAAGAATACTGGAGTGGGTTGCCATGCCCTCCTCCAGGGGATCTTACTGACGCAGAGATCTTTTACACCTGACCACATCTTTTACATCTCCTGCACTGACAGGTGGGTTCTTTACCATGAGCGCCACCAGGGAAGCCCAATTCAATTTACAGCTTTTCTGGAATGTTGGGGATACGTGGTTGCCATATACATATATGGATAGCTGAGGGTAGAAGTGGGGAGATGCAATGGACACATTAGGACTCATATGTGGAGAAATAACTTTCATTTTCCATGACTGAAAACTTTTTCATCTCTTTCTAGGACAGTTTATCCTATTCCATTCAGGTGTATGTAGTTTGAGCTAATGATTTGCAGCCAAATCTGAGTATTGTTATCTTAGTCACTAACTAATTGCCACATTTGGTTAATAGATCAATTACCCCAGGCCTCTACCCTTTCCTTTTCTTCTTTCTCCTTGTATGTAATCTGGTTTTCTGGCTGAGTTTTTCATTGTGCCAGCACTGATGAGGAATGTCTAGGCCTGAGTGGTGCCTACTGTGGGCTTCTCATCTCATCTGGTGTCCAAGCATCAGCTTCTCTCCTCACCATGCCCGCTGTGGTGTGGCTTCTACCAGGCCTTCAGAGTGTCCAGCTGAAACTCATAAACTTCTCTGCTGCCTCTGGCCTGTGAGAGTGCTCCTATCAGAGCCCAGACCCTTTCTAATCCATTGGTTTGCTTGTCCTTCTACATTCCTGTCTTCCTTCTGGGCCTGAGAATTCTCGGTCAATTTCTCTGTGCCACTATTTAGTGTGTGAGGCTCTGGGAGGCGACCCAGGCCTCCCTCCAGGGCATCTCCCTGAGTCCTTTCCATCTTACTCTTCCAATCCCGTGGATTAGATTTCTCTGACTGATTTGTGGGATTACAAGGAAAACTTGGTGTGTGTCCTATTTTCATGTTGTTTCCAAAGCTGTCTGGGAATTATCTTTCTGCCCCTAATCTAGGGTGTTGATCTATGAAAGGATGGAGAAAATTAGGCAATAGATTAAGGATAATAGTTGACTTTCGAGAAAGATTATCCAGAATAGAGGATAAGCAAGATGGTTTTATTCATTCATTTATTTATCCATTCATTTATAGATATTGACTATGCCAAATACTATGCTGATTATGTAAATATAAGCAAGACATGGTTCATGATTTTAAGGAATTCCTAGTCTAGTAGAGAGGAAGTAGCGTATTAGTAAGTATTTTGAGGGCATACTAGAGACATGCAAAATGTAAATAGATATCTGTACAGAATGGCAGGATTGCACGGAGATTCAGAAAATTTCTTTAGAAAAGCTGATGCTTCCATTAAGACTTGGAGGGTGATTAGGCTATCATCAACAGCAGAACAGAGCCTATTTTTTCTGGCAATAGGAACAATGGAAGGAAAAAGATGGGGGCATGAAACAGCATTCAGTTCAGTTCAATTGCTCAGTTGTGTCCAACTCTTTGAGACCCCATGGACTGCAGTGCACCAGGCTTCTCTGTCCATCACGAACTCTTGGAGTTTACTCAAACTCATGTCCATTGAGTCGGTGATGCCATCCAACCATCTCATTCTCTGTTATCCCCTTCTCCTCCTGCCTTCAATCATTCGCAGCATCAGGGTCTTTTCAAATGAGTCAATTCTTCGCATCAGGTGGCCAAAGTATTGGAGTTTCACCTTCAGCATCAGTCCTTCCAATGAATATTTAGGATTGATTTCCTTTAGGATGGACTGGTTGGATCTCCTTGCTGTCCAAGGGACTCTCAAGAGTCTTCTCCAACACCACAGTTCGAAAGCATCAATGCTTCAGTGCTCAGCTTTCTTTATAGTCCAACTCTCACATCCATACATGACTACTGGAAAAATCAAAGCTTTGACTAGACGGACATTTGTTTGGAAAGTCTCTGTCTTTTAATATGCTGTCTAGGTTGGTCCTTGCTTCCAAAAAGCAATCATCTTTTAATTTCATGGCTTCAGTCACCATCTGCAGTGATTTTGGAATCCAAAAAAAAAAAGTCTGTCACTCTTTCCATTGTTTCCCTATCTATTTGCCATGAAGTGATGGGACGAGATGCCATGATCTTAGTTTACTGAATGTTGAGTTTTAAGCCAATTTTTTCCCTCTACTCTTTCACTTGCATCAAGTGGCTCTTTAGTTCTTCTTCACTTTCTGTCATAAGTGTGGTGGAAACAGCATTAGAGAGCTACAAATACATTATGATTTAGTATAGTTGGAACAAGGAAGGTGAGGTGGAGAGGTAGAGGAACAAGGAAGAGGTAAGAAGATGGTCAGGAGACAGATCATCAAATCAAGAACTGGAAAATGATTCTTTGATTAAAAGAGAGGTATGACCATATACCCTGTAGAAAGACCATTCTTGCTATAGGGTAGGGGGTAGACGTAAGTAGGTCAACTTTGGAGGTAGGAAGGCTAGACAGGAAATTATGAAAATGTGAATTAAGAGAGCAATCGTGAAATAAAAGGGAAAGAATAGTAGTGAGAAATAGTTTGTATATTTGAGAAGACTTGATTACTTACTGGTGTTGGTGAGGAAAGTCTGATGGGCGCATAATGGTTTAATTTGCTGAGATCAAGGGTATAATACAGTGAATACCTTTTATCAGGTAGGTTATTTAGTTCACTTTTGAACATACGAAGTTTAGGAAGTTTTTGAGATATCCAGATGGAACTGTTTAATGGGTAATTGAACAAGTCAGGAACTAAGCATTAAGGTCTGGGCTAATTATGTAGATTTGGAAGCTATAAGCATACAGCTTGTATTAATGCCTGTGTCTGTCTCTGCATGCTTGAATGTGATCTTATTTTGCACCAGCAATTTTGTTGGGCATAAGATTCTAAATGGAAATTATTTTCTTGTATGGGTTTGAAGTATTGACTCACATTCTAGTATCCAAGATTGTTGATGAGGCATCCAATTCCCAGTTTAGTCTTATTTCCTCACAGATTGAAACTTGGTAACACTAGCATTTTGGAGGTTTAGAAGAAAACATGGAATCTTATGAGACAGTCTGAGGAAAAAAAGTCAAAGGATTAAGAAAGTGTTAAGTATCTGAAGGGAAAGGTTGAGAGTTTTCCAAGAAGGAAAATGATCAACAATATCAAGTTCCAGAAAGATCAAGTTAAATAAGCCAAGAATGGGCCAGCTAGATTTGGCAATTTGTAGGGCAAAGATACGGAGAAGGCAATGGCACCCCACTCCAGTACTCTTGCCTGGAAAATCCCATGGACGGAGGAGCCTGGTAGGCTGCAGTCCATGGGGTTGCTAAGAGTTGGACAGGACTGAGCGACTTCCCTTTCACTTTTCACTTTCATGCATTGTAGAAGGAAATGGCAACCCACTCCAGTGTTCTTGCCTGGAGAATCCCAGGGACGGGGTAGCCTGGTGGGCTGCCATCTATGGGGTCGCACAGAGTCGGACACGACTGAAGCGACTTAGCAGCAGCAGCAGCAGCAGCATGAGGGCAAAGATAACTTTTACTAGAATGTTCCAGTGGAGTATTGGGTTAGGAACTGAATGAGGGACTCCCAATTCAAAATGGCAGACTGAGGACACAGCCTACCTCCCTTGTCAATCTACTGAGATGACTGGAAGAACTACAAGAGGCTAACTCCCTCACAGTACTGGAAATAGGGAGAAGTCATCAATGTACCAAAAATTTTGAGAAATTTTTGGAAAACAAAATAAACCAGGTTTTTACTTTGTGACTAATCACAAAGTAAAGTCTGAAGACTTAGGGAGGGAACTCACTGCAGACTATGGCCTATTTACTCACCCTCTTTTAAATATGTCCTCTGAGAGGGCTTAGGAGATAATTATTTCACCAAGACATTGAGAAATATATTGGTAGAGAAAGTGCCAGCATCTATGAAAAGTGTCACTGTGGAGTACAGGCTGAAAAGGCTGGTGGGAGATAATACAATAAAATGTGTTCCTGGTTTCTGTAGGTGTCGAGAACTATGCACGGTCTGAGATTTTATCCTGACATACAAGTTAGCTTGCTAGCATTTCATGAACGATGGCAGAAGACATGAAACTTCTGAATTAAAGACAAGGGACTACTTAAATTCACAGTACATCAAGCAGCATGAGTAAATTTGCAGCAGGTCACCCTGCCTTCAGTTTCCTCAGAGGTCATGCAGCTGGACCCAGATGGATACATGCGCGTGAAGTGGGTTGCATTGTAAGAGAGAAATGCTGAGGTGAGAACACCCAAATCTTTAATAATGAACTGTAAGCATATCTGCCTTTTGATTGGGGGGCACTATCTCTAGTTTCCAAGGCTGTTTGGTACACAAGCAGATTAGACAATATGGAGCAAAGGCAGACAGTGCCTTGCTCACAAGATATGCAATAATACAAGTTACCTATGAAGTATTATCACCTAATGCTTTCCACCTGCAGTTTCTACACTGTCTTAGCTTCTGGTAAATTTTCCCATGAATGTGCCACTCTATTTGGCCACTCTGATGAATCCGAATGACAGAGACTGAGACCGAATCCATTCACTTTACCTCACAGTGTACTTCATTTGAGGCTTCCAAGTAGCAGGATGAGGCCAACCAACCCACAGTATTGACCTCAACCTTGCTCTCCAGGATTCCAGACCCAACCTTCTGAACAAATTCCAGCAACCATCAGGGTCACCTTAGAAAGCCAAGTGGCTCTCTCCTTATGTCTCTCTCTTGACTGTTGTGCTAGGTTTGCAGAACTGATCCAGGCACAGCAGGATGAATTAGAAGTTGTACAGAATTTGCCTTGATGGCCCACAGACAGAAAATCTCGGGCAATTCTGTCATCTGAAACAACCGTGACTAGGGAGTTGGGGCTGCCCTGAATGCCTTTCATGGCCAATTGTGTCATTGGTCATTTCAGCTAAAGCTAGGAAGACATTTTGTATCACCTTTTCTAATTGGATGACTCCTTTCATGGGGATACCTGTCCACAAGGTGTGATAAATCACTTATCTCTCTGGGAAACTCCACTTGATGAACAAGGGTAACCTCATCTTACAGAGGATTTTACACTTACCAAGAGTCTATATGATGATATTTCCTTAAATGCTTGAAGGCCTCTCAAAATACCTCTAAGACAGATGCAAGTCATTTTTCTTTGGAGAAGGAGGCAAAGCAATGCCTGGTGCTTCCAGAAAGAAAGCTTTGTGTCCATTGTGGGGTCCCTTGCAAATAGGGACTGATATAAACTGACTTCCTGTGTGATGAGGTGAATCTGACAGAATCACCCATCCCTCCCCTATACCCGGCTGAGCTGAAGGTGTTTCTTTCTCAGGGGCTATGATTGTTACTCTCCTATTGTTGCCACAAAATTGTGTCGCTTTTCAGTAGCTATGATTACAACTTTTTTCCAGATGTTACCTACTAGCATCCAGACACTCCAATTAGAAGGATCAGATATAAGAATATTTTTATTAAACTTAAAGACCCCTACATAGACTGCTTTAGGTCGGATTCAGATATAAATCATTTTTGTTAAACTTATAGACCCTTACATAGACCGCCCTAGGTGTATTCAGCAACTGTGTTCTCAACCACGCAGTCATTATATTAGACCAAGTTAGTCCAGTAACGGAGAAGGCAATGGCACCCCACTCCAGTACTCTTGCCTGGAAAATCCCATGGACGGAGGAGCCTCGTAGGCTGTAGTCCGTGGGGTCGCTAAGAGTCGGACACAACTGAGTGACTTCACTTTCACTTTTCACTTTTATACACTGGAGAAGGAAATGGCAACCCACTCCAGTGTTCTTGCCTGGAGAATCCCAGGGATGGGGGAGCCTGGTGGGCTGCCATCTACGGGGTCGCACAGAGTCAGACATGACTGAAGTGACTTAGCAGCAGCAGCAGCAGTCCAGTAAGGGAATTCAGGTGGCTTTGTTGTTGTTCAATCACTCAGTCATGATCAACTCTTTGCGACCCCATGGACTGCAGCTCACCAGGCCTCCCCATCCTTTGCCATCTCCCGGAGTTTGCTCTAACCCATGTCCATTGAGATGATGATGCCATCCAACCATCTCATCCTCTGTCACCCCCTTCTCCTTCTGCCCTCAATCTTTGCCAGCATCAGGGTCTTTTCCAGTGAGTCAGCTCTTCGCATCAGGTGGCCAAAGTATTGGGGCTTCAGCATCAGTCTTTTTAATAAATATTAGGGTTGATTTCCTTTAGAATTGGCTGACTTGTTCTCCTTGCAGTCCAAAGGACTCTCAAGAGTCTTC
Organism: Bos indicus x Bos taurus; assembly: GCF_003369695.1. Classification (NCBI taxonomy): domain Eukaryota; kingdom Metazoa; phylum Chordata; class Mammalia; order Artiodactyla; family Bovidae; genus Bos; species Bos indicus x Bos taurus. The sequence goes on along the minus strand of NC_040085.1, from coordinate 60,038,269 downwards.
TCCAGCATCACAGTTCGAAAGCATCAACTGCTTCAGCATTCAGCCTTCTTTATGGTCCAGCTCTCACATCCATACATGACTAATGGAAAAGCCATAGCTTTGATTATGTGGACCTTTCTCAGCAAAGTAATGTCTCTGCTTTTTATTAATAATATGCTGTCTAGGTTTATCAAAGCTTTCCTTCCAAGGATCAAGTGTCTTATTTTCATGGCTCCAGTCACCATCCATAGTGATTTTGGAGCCCAAGAAAATAAAATCTGTCACTGTTTCCACTTTTTCCCCTTCTATTTGTCATGAAGTGATGGGACTGGATGCCATGATCTTAGTTTTTTGAATGTTGAGTTTTAAATCATTTTTTTCACTCTCCTTTTTCACCCTCATCAAGAAACTTTTAAGTTCCTCTTCACTTTCTGCCATTAGAGTGGTATCATCTGCTTATCTCATGTCGTTGATATTTTTCCTGGCAATCTTGAGTCCAACTTGTGATTCATCCAGCCCTGTATTTCACATAATGTACTCTCATATAAGTTAAATAAGCAGGGTTACAATACATAGCCTTGACATACATAGCCTAACTTTGGGCTCTGGAGCCTAGCCACAATGGCAGTCATTAGAAGGAATTTATTAGGAGATTAATACAAGAAAGCTGAGGGAGATTTTTAGATGGATCTTTTAGAATGATCCCAGAGTCTGTGAATATGTGTGCTCTATATGAATAATCAGTAAAAGTTACCATTGTAAAAGAAACTTTAATAACCAGTTGGGCAGAGTGATCTACCCAGTAGATTTATTTTAGCCCTTTTATCAGTTCCCCTAATATTCACTCAACAGGATCATATATAAAATGCCCATGGTGATGAGAATGCAAACAATGCTTAAATTCAACAGTCCAGACTTCTAGCCATGGGTAACTGCACTCTTGCTGAATGCCTAACTTACTAGAAACAGCAAAAATCAATCCTGATGTTTCTACAGAATTCAATAATCTGGGATGGTCTAAATATCTACTCAAAGACATTAATTACACCAAATCTTTTCCATTTGAGGAAATACAAATCTATCCTCACTGGAGTAGTCACTGAACCTTTATTAGCTTTTTCTGGTCCCCTCTGGAGAGGCCCACCATTCCAAGATTCACTGAATGCTCCTTCCTCAGTCACTTTAACCTGTGCAACACTGCTTCTGACCAAGAAATACATTTTACAGTGACCATTTTAAAGCAGTGTGTCTTAAAAGTAGCATTCCTGACATTTTGGACAAGATAATTCTATGTTGCAGAAGACTGTCCTGTGCATAGAAGAATGATCAGTATCATCTCTGTCCACTATTCACTAGAGGCCAGTCAATAATATTTCCCTACTCCACAAGTCATGACAATAAAAAAAGTCTCCAGACATTACAAAATGTTCCCTATAGGGTAAATCACCCTACTTGATAACGAATGATTTAAAATAATGTTCTATAAACCTCATATAAAGAAGAGTTGACTTTACAGAACAGTTGGATGATCTACTTTAGAGTTGGTAACAACATCAACTGGAATACAATATACAACCTTATGGGCTGGAGTGGTAGTTTTGGGGATGTGGTTCATTCATTCTCTGATTATATAGCCAATAAAAGTGATGATTCTCCTATAGCCAGAATACCTTAGTCTGGGAACTACAGTATGAAAGATGGGTATTATCTCTCATTATTATGTGTAATAATTCATTTACAAAGTTTTGCTCTACCATCTCCAAAACAATGGACTCTACTCTGTTAGTGATTTTGGCACCAAAGGAAGGAATTATTCAACATGGACACAAAACAATTGTTTCATTGGATTAGAAACCAAGATCACCACTTGGTTATATGCTTTTTTTTTTTTAAGGGAAAAACATTCTAAAGAAATGGTAGATCTTGAGACTTAACTGAGGTAATAGAGCCTGACTAGAGAGGGTTGTTTCCATGTAACAGTGGCAAGGGACTGTAGAAGGAAACCATCTAGATTTTCTGTTAAGTATTGTCATGCCCAGGAAAGTTAATGAGAGAATTCCATATCTATTTATGGAGCGTTGGAGAAGGAAATGGCAACCCACTCCAGTGTTCTTGCCTAGAGAATCTCAGGGACAGGAGAGCCTGGTGGGCTACTGTCTATGGGGTCACACAGAGTCGGACACGACTGAAGTGACTTAGCAGCAGCATCCTATAGATGAATCCCCCCCCCCCAACTGACCATTAGAAAAGCTTGAGCATGTTTTAAAGTGGTTTTAAGGCATCAGAAAATAAAGTCTATCACTGTTTCCATTGTTTCTCCATCTATTTGCCATGAAATGATGGCACTGGATGCCATGATCTTAGTTTCTTGAAAGTTGATTTTTAAGCCAGCTTTTTCACTCTCCTCTTAAACTTTCATCAAGAGGCTCTTTAGTTCCTCTTCACTTTCTGCCATAAGAGTGCTGTCTCTGCATATGTAAAGTAATTGATATTTCTCCCATTAATCTTAATTCTAGCTTGTGCTTCATCCTGCCTGGCATTTTGCATCATGTACTGTGCATATAAGTTAAATAAGCAGGGTGACAATATACAGCCTTGATGTACTTCTTTTCCTATTTGGAACTAGTCCATTGTTCCATGTCCAGTTCTAACTGTTGCTTCTTGACCTGCATACAGATTTCTCAGGAGGCAAGTCAGGTGGTCTGGTATTCCCACGTCTTTCAGAATTTTCCAGTTTGTTGTGATTCACACAGTCAAAGACTTTGGCATAGTCAATAAAGCAGAAGTAGCTGTTTTTCTGGAACTCTCTTGCTTTTTTATGATCCAATGGATGTAGGCAATTTAATCTCTGGTTCCTCTGCCTTTTCTAAATCCACCTTGAACATCTGGAAGTTCTCAGTTCACGTACTGTTGGAGCCTTGCTTGGAGAATTTTGGTCATTACTTTGCTAGCATGTGAGATGAGTGCAATTGTGTGGTAGATTGAACACTCTTTTGCATTGCCCTTCGTTGGGACTGGAATGAAAACTGACCTTTTCCAGTCCTGTGGACACTGCTGAGTTTTCCAGATTTGCTGGCATATTGAGTGCAGCACTTCAACAGCATCATCTTTTAGGATTTGAAATAGCTCAACTGGAATTCCATCACCTCCACTAGCTTTGTTTGTAGTTATGTTTCCTAAGACCCACTTGAATTTGCCTTCCAGAATGTCTGGCTCTAGATGAGTGATCACACCACTGTGGTTATCTGTGATCACACCATCGTGGTTATCTGGGTCATTAAGATTTTTTTTTTCATTTAAATTTATTTATTTTAATTGGAGGCTAATTACTTTACAATATTGTATTGGTATTAAGATTTTTTTTTGTATAGTTCTGTGTATTTTTGCCACCTCTTCTTAATATCTTCTGCTTCTCTTAGATCCATACCGTTCTGTCCTTTATTGTGCCCATCTTGGCATGAAATGTCCCCTTGGTATCTCTAATTTTATTGAAGAGATCTCTAGTCTTTCCCATTCTATTACTTTCCTCTATTTCTTTGCATTGATTGCTGAGGAAGACTTTCTTATCTCTCCTTGCTCTTCTTTGGAATTCTGCATTCAGATGGGTATATCTTTCCTTTTCTCCTTTGCCTTTCAGTTCTCTTTTTTTTCTCAGCTATTTGTAAAGCCTTCTCAGACAACCCTTTTGCCTTTTTGCATTTCTTTTTCTTGGTGATGGTTTTAATCACTGCCTCCTGTACAATGTCATGAACTTCTGTCCATAGCTCTTCAGGCTCTCTATCAGATCCAATCCCTTGAATCTATTTGTCACTTCTACTGTATAATTGTTAGGGATTTGATTTAGGTTATACCTGAATGATCTAGTGGTTTTCCCTACTTTCTTCAATTTAAGTCTGAATTTGGCAATAAGTTCATGATGTGAGCTACAGTCAGCTCCTGGTCTTGTTTTTGCTGACTGTGTAGAGCTTCTCCATTTTTGGCCTCAAAGAATATAACTAATCAGATTTTGGTATTGAACTGACCATCTGCTGATGTCCATGTGTAGAGTCATCTCTTATACTGTTGGAAGAGGGTGTTTTCTATGACCAGTGCATTCTCTTGGCAAAACTCTGTTAGCTTTTGCCCTGCTTCATTTTGTATTCCAAGGCCAAACATGCCTGTTACTTCAGGTATCTCTTGACTTCCTACTTCTGCATTCCATTCCCCTATGCTGAAAAGGACGTGTGTGTGTGTGTGTGTGTGTGTGTGTGTGTGTGTGTGTGTGTGTTAGTTCTAAAAGGTCTTGTAGGTCATCACAGAACCATTCAACTTCAGCTTCTTTGGCATTACTGGTCGGGGGATAGACTTGGATTACTGTGATATTGAATGGTTTGCCTTGAAAATGAACAGAGATCATTCTGTCGTTTTTGAGATTGTACCCAAGTACCGCATTTTGGACCTTTTTGTTGACTATGAGGATTACTCCATTTCTTCTAAGGGATTCTTGCCCATCGTACTAGATATAATGGCCATCTGAGTTAAATTTGCCCATTCTGGTCCATTTTAGTTCACTGATTCCTAAAATGTTGATGTTCACTCTTATCATCTCCCGTTTGACCACTTCCAATTTACCTTGATTCATGGACCTAATATTCCCGGTTCTCATGCTGTATGGTTCTTTACAGCATCGGACTTGCTTTCCATCACCAGTCACATCCACAACTGGGTGTTGTTTCTGCTTTCACTTCATCTCTTCATTCTTTTTGGAATTATTTCTCCATTCTTCTCCAGTACCATATTGGGCATCTGCCAACCTGGGCAGTTTATCTTTCAGTGTCATATCTTTTTGCCTTTTCATACTATTCATGGGGTTCTCAAGACAAGAACAATGAAGTGGTGTCAGGGGATGTTCAACTTTAAGGGATCCAATATGTTATTTTCTTATTTTGTGTGCCGTTTCTCAAGGACTCTCTATTCCTTATCAGTTCCTGGAAAACAGGAGCGAGCAGAGCTGCATGCAGTTCTTAGGACTGAGATCATGAGAAGGGGCACCTGCTTGGATTCCTTGCAGTGACTCCCTTCAGCGACCTTTTACTTAAAGGTAATCTATTCAGTTATACCCTTCTTACTCAGGATATGGAATGCTTTCTGGCCCTTTGAAGATTGTTATTTGCTTGGCTTTGTTTTTACTCAAATTTTTTACTGTCTAAAGCTGCTTTGTATGAAGATATATAAACATGCATTTCTGCAAATAAAGCACCTTTGTTTCACTTGAGACTTGGGTCCCCTGCATCCTTCTTCTCATCAACGCCAGTCCCTAGGTCCCAGTCTACAAAGCTGTGACAAAGTGGTTTGCCATTCCCTTCTCCAGTGGACCACATATTGTCAGAACTTTCCACCATGACCTGTCCATCTTGGGTGGCCCTTCATGGCATGGCTCATAGTTTCATTGAGTTAGACAAGGCTATGATACATGTTATCAGTTTGGCTAGTTTTCTGTGATTGTGGTTTTCATTCTGTCCTCTGGTAGATAAGAATAAGAGGCCTATGGAGGCTTTCTGATGGGAGAGACTGACTGTGGGGGAATCTGGGTCTTGTTCTGATGGAAGGGGCCATGCTCAGATGGTGACTGCATCCATGAAATTAAAAGATGTTTGCTCTTTGGAAGAAAAGCTATGACAAACCTAGACAGCATATTTAAAAGCAGGGACATTACTTTGCTGACAAAGGTCTGACTAGTCAAAACTACGGTTTTTCCAGTAGTCTTGTATGGATTTGAGAGTTGGACCATAAAGAAAGCTGAGTGTCGAAGAATTGATACTTTTGAACTGTGGTGTTAGAGAAGACTCTTGAGAGTCCCTTGGACTGCAAGGAGATCAAACCAGTCAATCCTAAAGGAAATCATTCCTGAATATTCACTGGAAGGACTGATGCTGAAACTGAAGTTCCAATACTTTGGCTACATGATGCAAATAACTGGCTAAGTGGAAAAGACCCTGATACTTGCCCTCAAAGATTAAGGGCAAGAGGAGAAGAGGGTGACAGAGGATGAGATGGTTGGATGGCATCACTGACTCAATGAACATGAGTTAGAGCAAACTCAGGGAGATAATGAAGGACAGGAAAGCCTGGCACTCTGCAGTCCATGGGGTTGCAAAGAGTCAGACATGACTGAGAGACTGAACAAGAAGGCATCAGAGAGCCATCAAAACAGCTGAGATGTGGGGGAAGGAAAATGCATTGAGGTGAGTCAAGACATTCTGTGCTCTTTTTCTTTTGGTGCGTTTGCTGAAGTATGAGCAATGGGCTGGTGAGATTGAGAAATTGAATGAAAAGTAGCTGTGAAAAGTCAGAGAACTAGGTAGAACTTTAGTTGTCACACCAGGATGGGAAGTCACATATTGGAGATCAAGACTACTATAACAGCCAGATTTTGAGGTTCAAAATCTTAAAGGAAAGGAAAATACATTAAAATGAGCCAGGCAGTCTACTACTTTTTCCCTAGAGCACAAGCGTAGAGATGGAGATTACAGGCAGTAAATGGAGGCTAAGAGGCTGAGATATTAATCAGAACTATCAATAGTTTCACAGAACTGAGGAGATTGAAATTGGAGTTCAGGTTCTAACAGGTAGAGCTCTCTGATAAATACCAACAGCTTTGGGATCTCCCAAAAAAACTATACCCTGGAAATAAGGAAATACTAGAAATAAATCAAAGCTTACAATGACTGAAGCCTAACCTTGAAGAATAGTCCCTGATTAGATTAAGTGATTTGATCCTATTGTAATTACCTGCCAAAAAGCTAAAGAAAACTCTCTTTAAAGAATGATAGCATCATGTAAATCTTCTATAATATATTTTATACAATATTCAACATTCAATAAAAATTATCAAGGAATGGAATCAAGAAGGAAAGAAAATAGAAATAGATGCACAGAGATCCAGGTATTAAATTTGGGAGATATAGACATTAAAACCGTGATTAATATATTCTATAAGATTAAAGGCAAAATACAAAGTTTTACCAGAAAACTATCTATTTAAGAAGAATCAAATGAAATTAACAGATATACAAGTGAAATTAAGAATACAGGAGATAGGTATAAAAGCAGTTTAAATACAGGAAAAGGAAAAGCAATTATTTGGTGGATAAGTCAGTAGAATTATCCTTATTGAAACAGAGCAGAAGAAGGAATGGGAAAAATGGGATAGAGTTAATGATCTAACACTTGCACAAATGGAGTTATGGGAGAAGAGAGCAAATGTAGCAGAAGAAATATTAGACAGAGGGAGGGAGTTGCCTAAAATGGATAAAAGCTATAGATTCTAGAATGCTTCAAAATTCAAGTGAATAATTAAAAAGACCCAGGTAAAATTGCTTTGAAAAAGAAACCAGCAAAAAAAAAAAAAAAAAGAAAGAAAGAAACCAGCAAAACTCAAATGCAAGAAAATCTTCAAAGCAATCAAAGGTGGGGACAAGGCCAAAGTACTTTGAAAGAACCAAAAGTAACAAAAAGAGTAGAAAATGGAAGACCAAAGAATGATATCTTTTTTTTTTTTAATTTTCATGTTTAATTTTTTGGCCATACTGCACGGCACGTGGGATCGTAGTTTCCTGACCAGGGATTGAACCTGCACCCCCTGCATTGGCAGCATGGAGTCTTAACCACTAAACCCTCAGCGAAGTTCAGAATGACATCTTTTAAGTGTTGAAATAATAACCACCATTCAGAAATCTTACACATAATGAAAATGTCCCTCAAAGTTGAAACTGAATGACCCAAAGACCTTAAAAGACACCCGACCAAAGGAGAAATATAGATGGCAAATAAACATGTGAAAAGATGTTCCACATTATCTGTCATTGGGTAAATGCAAATTAAAATAACAAAGAGATACTGCTATATACCTATTAGAAGAGCCAAAATCGAGGACATTGACAACACCAAATGCTGACAGGGTTGTGGAGTGACAGTAACTCTCATTCATTGCTGAAGGAAATGTAAAATGGTACAGCCATTTTGGAAGATAGTTTAGCAGTTTCTTATAAAACCAAGCATAGTCTTACTGTACAATCCAGCAATCATGCTCCTTTGTATTTGCCCAAAAAAGTAGAGAACTTAAGTACGTACATACAAACACTGCACACTGTTGCATACAGAAACTTTATTCATAATTGCCAAAGCTTGGAAGCAACCATCATGACTTTTACTGGGTGAATGGATGAATAAGTTGTGGTGCATTCACACATGCATTATTTAGAAATAAAAAGAAATGAGATACCAAACTATGGAAAGATATGGAGGAAATTTAAATGCATATTACTAAGTGAAAGAAGCCAATCTGAAAAGACTACACAGGGTGTAATCCAACTATTTGACATTCTATAAAAGGCGAATTTATGGAAAATTTTTAATTGAAAGATCATGGTTGCCAGAGACTGGAGGGAGGGGAAAAGAAAGAACAAGCATAACACAGAGGATTTTTAGGGCAGTGAAAATACCCTGCATGATACCATAGGATGGATGCGTGTCATTATACATTGTCATACCTATAGAATGTACATCAAGGGTGACTCAAAATGTAAACTGTGGACTTTGTGCGATTCTGCTGTGTCAATGTAGGTTTATCAATTGTGATAAATATACCTCTCTGGTGGAAAATGTTGATAATGGGGGAGGCTATGCATGTATAGGGGCAGTTGTATTTGGGAAATCACTGTACCCTTCCCTCAATTATGCTGAGAACCTGGATTGGATCAGATCAGATCAGATCAGTCGCTCAGTTGTGTCCGACTCTTTGTGACCCCATGAATCGCAGCATGCCAGGCCTCCCTGTCCATCACCAACTCCTGGAGTTCACTCAGACTCACGTCCATCGAGTCGGTGATGCCATCCAGCCATCTCATCCTCTGTCGTCCCCTTCTCCTCTTGCCCCCAATCCCTCCCAGCATCAGAGTCTTTTCCAATGAGTCAACTCGTCGCATGAGGTGGCCAAAGTACTGGAGTTTCAGCTTTAGCATCATTCCTTCCAAAGAAATCCCAGGGCTGATCTCCTTCAGAATGGACTGGTTGGATCTCCTTGCAGTCCAAGGGACTCTCAAGAGTCTTCTCCAACACCACACTTCAAAAGCATCAATTCTTCAGCGCTCAGCCTTCTTCACAGTCCAACTCTCACATCCATACATGACCACAGGAAAAACCATAGCCTTGACTAGACAGACCTTTGTTGGCAAAGTAATGTCTCTGCTTTTGAATATGCTATCTAGGTTGGTCATAACTTTTCTTCCAAGGAGTAAGCGTCTTTTAATTTCATGGCTGCAGTTACCATCTGCAGCGATTTTGGAGCCCAGAAAAATAAAGTCTGACACTGTTTCCACTGTTTCCCCATCTATTTCCCATGAAGTGATGGGACCGGATGCCATGATCTTTGTTTTCTGAATGTTGAGCTTTAAGCCAACTTTTTCACTCTCCACTTTCACTTTCATCAAGAGGCTTTTGAGTTCCTCTTCACTTTCTGCCATAAGGGTAGTGTCATCTGCATATCTGAGGTTATTGAGATTTCTCCCGGCAATCTTGATTCCAGCTTGAGTTTCTTCCAGCCCAGCGTTTCTCATGACGTACTCTGCATAGAAGTTAAATAAACAGGGTGACAATATACAGCCTTGACGTACTCCTTTTCCTATTTGGAACCAGTCTGTTGTTCCATGTCCAGTTCTAACTGTTGCTTCCTGACCTGCATATAGGTTTCTCAAGAGGCAGATCAGGTGGTCTGGTATTCCCATCTGTTTCAGAATTTTCCACAGTTGATTGTGATCCACACAGTCAAAGGCTTTGGCATAGTCAATAAAGCAGAAATAGATGTTTTTCTGGAACTCTCTTGCTTTTTCCATGATCCATTGGATGTTGGCCATTTGATCTCTGGTTCCTCTGCCTTTTCTAAAACCAGCTTGAACATCAGGAAGATCATGGTTCACATATTGCTGAAGCCTGGCTTGGAGAATTTTGAGCATTACTTTACTAGCGTGTGAGATGAGTGCCATTGTGCAGTAGTTTGAGCATTCTTTGGCATTGCCTTTCTTTGGGATTGGAATGAAAACGGACCTTTTCCAGTCCTGTGGCCACTGCTGAGTTTTCCAAATTTGCTGGCATATTGAGTGCAGCACTTTCACTGCATCATCTTTCAGGATTTGGAATAGCTCAACTGGAATTCCATCACCTCCACTAGCTTTGTTCGTAGTGATGCTTTCTAAGGCCCACTTGACTTCACATTCCAGGATGTCTGGCTCTAGGTCAGTGATCACACCATCGTGATTATCTGGGTCGTGAAGATCTTTTTTGTACAGTTCTTCTGTGTATTCTTGCCATCTCTTCTTAATATCTTCTGCTTCTGTTATCTTAAAAATAAAATTAATTAATTAATTGAAATGAAATTTGTTAAAAATTTGAAGGTGAAAATTAAGGCAATTCCAGAACACAAAAGCTGTGAAAATTCATCACCAGCAGACTTGCAGTCAAAAATATAATACAATGAATTTTTAAGCAAAAAAAAATATAATATCAGAAAAAATCATGGAAATATAGGAAAAAAACAAAGGTCAAAGAATGGAGAATTATGTTGTCGTATCTAATTGAATATTGATTCTTTCAAACCATAAACAACAAACTAATAGAAGGGGAAATAAATCAGTAAAGGATGCTTCATTAATAAAAAAAAAAATGCAAGAAGGCAGAAAAGAAGATTATAGGATAGAACAAATAGAAAACAAATAGTAAAATGATAGTCATAAATCCAAATATGTGAGTAATTGTATTAAAATATTTCAATTAAAATATCAAGATATTTTTTAAAAAACTGAATTAAAACCAACCACAAAAGCCAAGTACATGCTACTTAAAAAAGACAGTATCTTAAATATAAGGAAAAATAAACACTGAAAGTGAAAGAATGAGAAAATATAGATGCAATGTTAATATTAACCAAAAAAAGCTGCTGTTGCTATAATAGTTACAAAGTACAATTGGCCAAGAAATATGACTAAAGATAAAAGAGACTAATAGGGAAAACTTAATGGTAGAAAAGGATCAATCCATAAGGAAGTCACAATTCTAAATTTGTTTGTACCTAAGAGCATATCTTCAAATTATATAAAGCAAAATTTCATAAGATAAAGAAGAGAACTAGACATATCCAGAATCAACCTCACTCAGTACTGAAAGAATAGAGAGAAAAATATAGTGAATATGTGGAAGGTCTGAAAAAATGTGACCCAGTTGATATATATTGAACACTATATCCAACAGATGCAGAATACAAATTCTTTTCAAAAGCACACAGAAGATTTCCTAAAATTGGCCGTTCTGAACCATGAAACAAGTTATAATGTATTTCAAAAGATGGAAATCAACAGAATATATTCTCTGGCCATACTGGAATTAAGTTAGAAATCAGTAACCTCTGAATAACTAGAAATACTTAAATGTTTGGAAATTAAGCACTATACTTACAAATAATCTGTGGATGAAAGAATTCTTGGGGTTGCCAAGAGTTGGACACGACTGAGCAACTGAACTGAACTGAAGTGAAAGAATTCTTAGCGGAAAATATTTCAGACTAAATGATAATGAAAATTATATCATAACAGCTAAATGCAATTTGTGACTCTCACATCAGCTTATCTTCTAGATCCTACAACATTAAAAAGATACAACAATGTTCATTTTCTGAAAAAGCACACAATTTCCAAGGAACACAGTTACCAAAATAAACTCAAGAAAAATTTTTTAAAATCTGAAATGACTCTATATGTACTCAATAAACTGAATCTGTAATATAACTTTCCAGAAAGAAAACTCCAGGCCCAGATGTCATCCCTAGTGAATTCTAATAACATTTAGGGAAGAAATAGCATCAGTTTCCAAAGATTAGAAAACTTAATGGAAGATTACAGTAACTCTAAATAAGCAAAACCACCAAGGTCTCAGAATTTTCAGGTATGAAGGTATGAAAAAAACTCCTTTAAGAAAAAAACTGCCTGAAAGCAAAGAGAACACAAAATAGAAAATCATAAATACTAACTATACTTTTAACCAACTTCAGATATGTGGACCTGTATTTTTTCCATATATATAATTTCTATTTTAAAAATAATTTTTCTTTTCCTCTTTCCCCCCCTTTTAGTTTATTTAGAGTTTATTGGTGGTAGTTAACCTGGTAATTTACAGATTATGGGACATACAGGCAAGATCATAATAGAACAGAAGGAAGGACAGGATCTAGGAATTTTAGCCTTGTTGCTGAATAAAGGAGCTGAAGAGCCATGGTGAAGGATAGGCGGGTAGCAAGTGGACACTAGCCCCAGCACTGGCTTTCTTACTGTCAGGCTTAGATTTTTCCAGTCTTGTGAAGAACCTACAGGGCTTATAAATTAACCTCTCCCAAGGACTCCTGGGGCATCTGGAGGCTTGGAAGTCCAACAGGGTGACCTATACTAACATGATCATCATGAGTGTAATGAAGTGCTTTTTAAAAATAAGAGTTGCAGGTGGTATATGTAGTTGTGAAAGAATGAAGCACAGAGAGAGTTCCCTGAGGCCACTGAGGATCACACCCAGAGACAACATATCTGAGTAATTCCTTCTAAGCAAAGCATAGCTCAGTGCTATTGCTGGATCTAGGCCTATTAAATATGTTGGGGTTTGATAGTGATCAAGATTACACAGCAACAGATAGCTGAATGAACAAAGGATTAACATCATACTCTAAGTATGAGCCCAAGAATGTGTTTGAAAACAGCTGCTATGAGAAGTACTGGAACAGAGTCATGATAACAGACCAGCATGATCTGGCCCCCAGGACAGAGAGTCGGCCATTTGATGGACTTAATAAGTGTTATGTTTTCTGATACCACTGCTACAACAAGCTCAAATCCCCCAAGAACAGACAGAGAAGCTAAAGAATGAGGTTCTAGTCGAGCCCTCATTAAATCAAACATGAAGTCCAAGCCCAGGAAAAACAGGCCAAGTGTCGACTCAGAGACATGGGTGGTTCCCTCATGCTGCTTAGCGTTGTTCCATTATTTTTTGGCTCAGTTTTAAAAGTAGTACTCTGGTCACCTGTCATAAGCAGGAGATTTTTATCTTAACAAAAGATGATTTTCATGAACTTGGAAAATTCCCATCTTGTGACAAAATATTATGAAATAACAAGAGTTAGCACATTTTCTTTCTTACTAGGAAGCTAAAGGACTTTGATGTACATCTTTTTTCATCTTGAAACAATCCTTTGGAACTATGGGAAAGACAGGATTGAATATATTTTGCATATGGAATATCCAAAGTTAGCACAAAAAGTTAGTGTCAACAACGAAGGAAACTATACGCAAGGTGAAAATAGCCTTCAGAATGGGAGAAAATAATAGCAAATGAAGCAACTGACAAAGGATTAATCTCAAAAATATACAAGCAACTCCTGCAGCTCAATTCCAGAAAAATAAATAACCCAATCAAAAAATGGGCCAAAGAACTAAACAGACATTTCTCCAAAGAAGACATACAGATGGCTAACAAACACATGAAAAGGTGCTCAACATCACTCATTATCAGAGAAATGCAAATCAAAACCATAATGAGGTATCATCTCACGCTGGTTAGAATGGCTGCGATCCAAAAGTCTACAAACAATAAATGCTGGAAAGGGTGTGGAGAAAAGGGAACCCTCTTACACTGTTGGTGGGAGTGCAAACTAGTACAGCCACTATGGAGAACAGTGTGGAGATTCCTTAAAAAACTGGAAATATGACTGCCATATGACCCAGCAATCCCACTGCTGGGCATATACACTGAGGAAACCAGAATTGAAAGAGAGACGTGTACTCCAATGTTCATCGCAGCACTGTTTATAATAGCCAGGACATGGAAGCAACCTAGATGTCCATTGGCAGATGAATGGATAAGAAAGCTGTGGTCCATATACACAATGGAGTATTACTCAGCCATTAAAAAGAATACATTTGAATCAGTTCTAATGAGATGGATGAAACTGGAGCCTATTATATGGAGAGAAGTAAGTCAGAATGAAAAACACCAATACAGTATACTAATGCATATATATGGAATTTAGAAAGATGGGAACGATGACCCTATATGCAGGACAGCAAAAGAGACACAAATCTAAAGAACAGTCTGTTGGACTCTGTGGGAGAGGGCGAGGGTGGGATGATTTGAGAGAATAGCACTGAAACATGTATATTATCATATGTGAAACAGATCGCCAGTCTAGGTTCGATGCATGAGACAGAGTGCTCAGGGCTGGTGCACTGGGATGACCCTGAGGGATGGAATGGGGAGGGAAGAGGGAGGGGGGTTCAGGATGGGGAACACATATACACCCATGGCTGACTCATGTCAATGTATGACAAAACCCACTACAATATTGTAAAATAATTAGCCTCCAAGTAAAATAAATAAATTTTTTTTTAAAGTGTCAAAAGTGGTCAAGAAGAGAATGCAGGGACTTCCCTAGTTATCCAGGGGTTAAGACTCCGTGCTTCCAGTGCAGGGGACTCAGGTCTGATCCTTAGTTGTGGAACTAAAATCCCACACACTTTGCAGTGCAGCCAAAAACATAAGTAAATAAGATAAAATAAGTAAGAGAACGTAGTGTTTCTAGCTCCCAGCCCAATGGTCTTTCTCAGTCTCAGCTCTTCTTCAGTGACTTTCTGGACCCAGTTCTGTCCATAGGAAACTCACTTCATAATACAGACTTCTATTCCATCAACAAAGACCTGTTGACACTGCTATGTGCAATTTACTATCTAGGTGTCAGGAGGGTACAGTGGATGTTGTGCTCGATAGGCAACATCCATCCCATCCCTCTGCTCATGGGTGGTATGCAAAGAGTTTGTGGAATTTCCCATAGCTTCAAGGGTAGATCTGACTGGTCTGAAGAGTTATCCTATCCCTCATGACAGTGACTGGTTTAGGAATGGGCATGTGACCAAAGAGAGATTTTCTGGAGGCTTCTGAGGAAGTGCTTTCTCACTCTTAAGAGAGAGCAACAGGAAAGCAGACACTCCCCTGCTGATTGCTACTGGCAGTCATCCCACAGCCCCAGGAGGAACTGCCTTAGGATTAAACTGACGCTGCGGACAGCAGTGTGGAAGATGAAAAGACACTAAGTCCTTGATGACATCATTGAACTTCTGGATCTACTAAAGCTGAAGCCCACCCCTACTTCTGATTTTCCTCACATATGTGAGCTAAAGAGTAATCTTATAATAAGCTAGTTTCAGTTGGCTTTCCTATCGTTCCTAGCTGAAAACATCCTAATGCAAAAGGACTCAGAGAGAACTAAGGTTTCATGCAGAAGGAACCTACTTCTCCTTTCCAGAGCCTCCTTTCCAGTCTTCATTCCACCCAGTTAGGACCTGCTGTTCACGACCCCAACAGGCAGGGTGTGGACTCTTCATTGCCAACCCCGTGCTCTCCTCAGTAGCCTTCTCTTTGCACCATCCAACAGTCATGGTTCAAGCCATTAAATATCCAAGTTTATGAAGAGATTCATGTCCATTTATACAATCCCTGGTAGTTTAGCTGTAAAGAATCCACCTGCCAATTCAGGAGACACAGCATATCCCCTGGAGAAGGGAATGGCAACTCACTCCAGTATTCCTGCTTGGGAAATCCCATGGACAGAGGAACATAGTGGGCTACAGTCCCTGGGGTCACAAAAGAGTTGGACATGGCTTAGCAACTAAACAACAACAACCCATCAAATGGTATTTCCTACTAGCTTCTCTGTAGTAGCTGCCTTGCACTCAGATTGTTGCTATTCAGTCGCTCAGTCATATATGACTCTGCGATCCTGTGGACTGTAGCACACCAGGCTTCACTGTCCTTCACCATCTCTCGGAGCTTGATCAGACTCATGTGTATCCAACTACCTCATCCTCTGTTATCCCCTTCTCCTCTTGCCTTCAATCTTTCCCAACATCAGGGTCTTTTCTAATGAGTCAGCTCTTCACCTCAGGTGGCCAAAGTATTGGAGCATCAACTTCAGCATCAGTCCTTCCAATGAATATTCAGAATTGATTTCCTTTAGGACTTATTGTTTTGATCTTCTTGCAGTCCAAGGGACTCTCAAGAGTCTTCTCCAACACCACAGTTCAAAAGCATCAGTTTTTCAGCGCTCAGCTTTCTTTATAGTCCAGCTCTCACATCCATTAGAGAAGGAAATGGCACTTCACTCCAATACTCTTGCCTGGAGAATCCCATGAACAGAGGAGCCTGGCGGGCTGTAGTCCATGGGGTTGCAAGAGTCGGACATGACTTAGCTACTAAACTATTATCACCACCTCACATCCATACATGACTGCTGGAAAAACCATAACTTTGACTATACGGAGCTTTGTTGGCAAAGTAATGCCACTGAACTCAGGTTAAGCACAATAATGAGAGGTTGGCCCAGGCACTTCCAGGTCAGGGTTATGTTGGGGGTAGGACACCTGTTAAAAGCTTTTTAAATTTCAGCCCTGGCTATACCGCTCTTGCTGCACATCAAACCTTCCTCCAGGTATTGTGTCTTTAATGGGGAGACGGAGGAAGGCACTGTCTTCCCTGTGCTCACTCTCCAATCCTGCACAGTGATTTCCCATCCCCAGAGCACACACACCTCCTCCCTAAGATGCCCTGTGTCCGGGTATGCCTGATCTGATGGCTTCCCAAGACTGATCCAAAAGAGACAGCTGGTGTCCAGAGCTGAGCTCCCAAAGGGAGACTCCTTACCCTACACCAAGGGATCCAGTGTGACTGAAACCATGTGTGAGTACTGGGGTGAGTGTTAGACTGAGTCCCACAAAGCGGAGGGTCTGGACCTGCGAGTCAGCAGAAGGACAGAGGAGAGCAGACTTTGGGGATTTCAAGAAGCCCATCCTGAACTGGCTCTGGTGGGGGTAGGGCGTGGAACCCTGGGTGGATTTCTTACAGGGGTGAGGAGCAACAATTTTGAAGTCGAATTGACCGAATTCTCTTGTCACCTCCCGAAGTTTCTAGCTTTGCTGCTTTTGACAAAATCCTTGACTTCTCTAGGCTTTCTGTAGAATGAAGTCGATGACTGCTGCCTCTTGGGTTGTTTTGAAGATGACAATGACAAAACACCTACACAGCTTCTCTTAAGACTCCTTTGTGAGTCCTTGCCCTCTCGTCTTTGGCATGAAATCTGAAAGCACCTAGGCGAGTGCTTGCCCAGGGAGAAAGCGAGGCTTGGGGTTAGGATCCTATTTGATTTGAGGGCATGTGCCCAAGGGGAAAAAAAAAAAACAGTTGAGGAACCTAACAATTAGATTTAAGACCAGTTCTTCAAACTGGGTAAAAGAACAACCCATTCATCCTGTCTGCTGGCAGCCTCTTTCTCTGTAATTGACAGCGTGGAAGGAAATAACCTCTAAGGTCCCATCTGGATCTCAGGTCTTTAGGAGGAAAAACTGAGAACTCCGGGCATGGCTGGCAAGGATCACGGGTGGATGTGATTTCATCCATACTCAGCTCCTCTGTTGGCCCCTTTGAGTACTTCCTGCAGGTTCTGGGTCCTTGGCCACTGGCCACACAATGTCCTGCACCCTCTGCCATGCTCCTATTTTATTCTCCTTCAAGAAGGCACATGGCAGTGTCTTGACCACCCCTCTTAAATTAACCAAATATCGTGTTTGATCATAATTTTTTAAAGGCTAAATGTTTACTTAATTGTTTCTTCTCTTTCATGCTATTCATTCTAAATTAGGGATCTCTTCTTGTTTTAGGACTTTTTATCTTGGGATTCTATGTCAGAATTTAAATAATCTCGTAACAGCCCTCCCTACTCTCTCCCTGTAACCTTCTTCCAATGTCTGACCTTCACTATCTTCATGGAAAAGCCCCTTCTGTGTTCATCTAATACAAGTACCTTTCATAATTTCAGCTTGAGAAATTCCAATAGCTTTTTAATAACCCTGTCATGGTCTCTACACTCTTTCACTTCAAGAAGATATTTTTCTCACTGGTCACCCAGGTTGAGGTCCTTTTTTTTTTTTTTTTTGTCTTTCTCTTCCTCATAGACTCCAAAACAGGGCTCTCTCCAACAGAGCTGCATACTTGGAAGTTGAGAGAGAATGTGGAACTCAGGCCATGTGTGCTGAGAAATCCCAGGTGATGTGTGCTGAAAATGCAGATTTCTGACCTCAGGCATAGTGCCAAAAAGAAGTTTTAATGTCCAAGTGTTTTATGCTTCAAAGATAGGCCCTTGTGGTTGTTGGTTTAAACCTGCATTCTACACAGGAAGCAATCTGATATCCCACTGACTGGAATCCATAAGGTAATTCAAAATTGCTTAGATTGAGGCCAACAACTTTGCAGAAGATTTGATACTCTCCAGAGATTATTGCTCCAAATAGGTGAGTAACGTAACAAGTTGCTCCACCAGTCATGCATTTTAGTGTATTTCACACATCACAGGCCAAATTTAAGAATTAGGATAAACAAAGATTTTAAGTATTAGGATAACAAGGAATTAAGTATTAGGATTAGTTTTATACTTTGTATTTTCCGGCATTCCATAGCTTTAAAAAATTTCCAAACCCTCAATTCAAAAAGTTGAACACAGCCCTCGTATCATTTGTTAACTGCAAAGCAAATACATTTCTCCAGCAGAAGGGGTACTCTCCTGTCCTGGTCAAATAATGGTATAAGAGTAGGAGATGTTTCAGTTCCACATGGTAAGAAAGTTGTCCTACCCAATTAAAATACCCTTCTCCAATATCCTATAATTAAGTAAATATTCATTGAAAACCCTATGTCCCAAGCACCAAAGACAATACCAAGATGAATAGAAGAATATTTTCTTCTCTCTGGGCTTACAGTTTAAAGGCACATAAATGGGAAAGTAGCTACATAAAAAAATAGATAACATAGAGTGAAAAGTCATCAAGGAGGAAATGAATGACCCCAGGAGAATCTGGCAAAGCCTTACAGAAGTGGAGTCTGAGCTGAGCCCTAACTGACGGAGAGTGCTCCCATCATGAGAGGTGATGGGAGAGTGTTTCGTCTGAAGAGCACCCCTGAGCCCTGGTTAAGGGAGAAGGGGAATGTGGACACAGGTGAGAGGCAGACGTGGTCTGCACAGCGTATGGAGAACACAGTGCTAGTGGAGATGCAGAGGCCAGGTGGGAGGACTGCGAATGCCTGTCTGAGAAAGGGGCGGTGTTTTCTGTTCTAGTTGATATCCCTGGTGTTGCTCAAGGGAATCATTCACCAACATTGTATAAATAACCCCAGAAAAATGCTAGTTCACACTGCCCCTGAGAGAGGCAACTCCATGGAAAATCAATACCTACTGCAAATCAGCATCTGCAATTCAGAAAACTTGCCTTTAAAGATTCAGTCTGGGCTGAACCTGGAAACCATTCTTTGTTTTCTTTGTCCGTGGCTGATTTTGTTAGCTTTGCCTCATCCAAGCAGGAGACATGCGGGCTGGCTCAGCTGCAGGTTCCAGCTGCTCTGAAGGTTAATGGACTGTACCATTGAGATGCCCTCCTGAGTGCCTCCAGGGGAATCCTGTGTAGTCCACATAACTCTCCATTTTAAGTCATATCCTCCTGAACACGTAGTTCACATTTTTATGTGGTGCAGGAAGACTCAGACAACACACACTTAATTTCATTTATCTAGGTGAATAAAAACTATCAGCGAGATTGGTGGCACACTTTAAAAGTCACCTTCTACTGGCAGCAGGGTTTGTGGATAACAGACTGGGTAGGCCTGTTAGGAGGATTTTACAATGCTTCAGGCAAGAGGTAACAAGACCTGAATTAAAGTAGTGAGACTTAAAAGAAGGGGCAGAATGGGAGGCGTTTTGGAGATGGGATCAAAAGGGTTTGGCAACTGATTGAAGGTGCAGCAGGGAAATGTTCAAGTGGCTTCCAAAGGCATGAGGCTGAGTTAATAGGAGGATGATAATACCATTACACCAGGAAGGGAAACCCAGGAAGAGCAGTAATTCTGGCACTAAGGGGGTAACTTATTTAGTAAATAACAAGAATATGCTTGACTTCTATTCACTAACTTGGGCTTCCCTGGTGGCTCAGTCAGTAAAGAATTTAGATAGCCAATGAGAATTTGCTTTATAGCTAAGGGAACTCAAACTGGGGCTCTGTAACAACCTAGAGGAGTGGAATGGGGGGGAAGTGGGAGGGAGGTTCTAGAGGGAGGGGGCATATGTATACCTATGACTGATTCATGTTGATATTTGGTAGAAGCCAACACAGTTGTGTAAAACAATTACCTTCAATTTTAAAAAAATCAACAATGTGCCTGCAATGCAGGAGATGTGGGTTTGATCTCTTAGTTGGAAAGATCCCCTGGAGAAGGAAATGGCAACACACTCCAGTATTCTTGTTTGGAAAATCCCACAGACAGAGGAACCTTGCAGACTACAGTCCATGGCGTTGCAAAGAGTTGGATACAACTTGATGACTAAACAAGCACCACCAGTATAACTATATCATTTTATCATCCAAACTGGGACACCATCGAGAAGAAAAGGGGATGCGTTCATATTTATTCCAGGACAGCAGGTCTAAACCCAGATTATCCCTAATACATCCAGGTATGTTGATTCCCTGCTGGTAATGCCTTTCAGTGTTTGCTCAATTAATAAATTGGTGTTAATAAAGCTGGTTCACAGTTCGTTGAACTTAGGATCTCAAGAATTAGAAGGTACCATAGAAATCATATATAAAGTTGCCTCCTGGCACTCCAAGAAAATCCTGTATATTCCATTCCCCAAGACCAGCCTCTATTGGAACAGTTCCCACAGACAGGGACTCGCTATGACATTATGAAGTGCATTCTATTTTTGGACAGTGCTAAGTGTTCTTCCTTATACTTAGCTAAGAGTAGCTTTCCTATAAACTCCACACAGTTGACCTTTAAATAACATGGAGTTTATGGGTGCTGACCCTCTGTACAGTTGAAAATTCACATAAAATTTTTGACTCCCCCAAAACTTAACTACTAACAGCCAACTGTTGACCAGGAGTCTTGCAATACCATAAAGAGTTGACTAATACATATTTTGTATGTTATATGTATCATATTCTTACAATAAAATAAGCTAGAGAAAAGAAAATATTTTTAAGAAAAATCACAAGGAGGAGAAAATACATTTACTGTGTGTGTATATATATATATATATTTCTTGGGAAAAAATCAGTGTATAACTAGACCCATGCAATTCAAACCTGTGTTGTTTAAGGATCAACTGTAATTCTAATAATAATGACATCAGGATAGCCAACATTTACTGAGTACCTACAAAGGGCTTGGTTTTACATGTATTATTTCTGAAGGTCTCCAACAACCCTTCTTACATTGAAGAATCCCAATTTTTCAGATGAGGCAGCAGACGCTGAGAGGGAATGTTACCTGCCAAAGATGCACAGTAACACATAACAGCAAACAAGTATGACCAAGCCTATGGCCAAGGGAAGAGGAGTATACTTTGCCTACCATGAGACCATGGCAGGAAGGTGGATATATAACACAGCTGCAAGAGAGTGAAGATTTATGACCAAGTTATAACTCAATATACCGCAATGATAGAGTCAAGGCCAATGAAATTCAATTCCTGGACTTTTATCTGAGCTCTCCAAGAAGTAAACCCTATTTCCCATGGTACTGTGGTGAAATAAGCCTATGGAGTGGAACCACCACTCAGAGCAAGAATGAAGCTACCCCAGAGAAAGGAGAGCATATAAGTGAAACCTAGTAATTGAAATTGAGCCCTAAATCAAGCTGCACCTGAAGTCAGAGCCAAGTATTGAATATTTTTAAACTGTATTAGCCAATATAGTTCCATTTTGCTTCAGCCAGTTGAGTTGGGCTTTCTATCACTTGCAAACAAAGAAGTTCTAACAGCTGCAGTGAATGAATGAAATTACCTTCACAACTGAGTGACAGCACATGATTGTTAAGCCTGTGACTACCCTGGCCAGAGTTTTTATAGCTCAGCCTTCTAGCCCATGCATCACTGTTGGAATCCCTCCTAGGTGGCGTGATGGCACACAAGGCATGAACTGGAAGGCCATGGTTGTATCTCAAAATCTTTTGAAACCCTTTCTGATCATGTATAGTCTAGACTGACTGACTTTTCTTTTTGATTTATTTTTTATTGAAGGATAATTGCTTTACAGAACTTTGTTGTTTTCTGTCAAACCTCAACGTGAATCAACCATAGGTATACATATATCCTCTCCCTTTTGAACCTCCCTCCCATCTCCCTCCCCATCCCACCCCTCTAGGTTGATACAGAGCCCCTGTTTGAGTTTTCTGAGCCATACAGCAAATTTCTGTTGGCTATCTGTTCTACACATGGTAATGTAAGTTTCCATGTTACTCTTTCCATACATCTCACCCTCTCCCCATGTCCATAAGTCTGTTCTCTACATCTGTTTCTCCATTGCTGCCCTGTAAATAAGTTCTTTAGTACCATTCTTCTAGATTCCATATATATGTGTTAGAATATGATATTTATCTTTCTCTTTCTGACTCACTTCACTCTGTATAATAGGTTCTGTGTTCATCCACCTCATCAGAACTGACTCAAACGCATTCCTTTTTATGGATGAGTAATATTCCATTGTGTATAGGTACCACACCTTCTTTATCCATTCATCTGTTGATGGATATCTAGGTTGCTTCCATGTTCTAGCTATCATAAATAGTTCTGCAATGAACAATGGGATATATGTGTAATTTTAAATTTTGGTTTCCTCAGGGAATATGCCTAGGAGTGGGATTGCTGAGTCATATGGTGGTTTTAATCCTAGTTTTTTAAGGAATCTCCATACCATCTTCCATAGTGACTGTATCAATTTACATTCCTACCAACAGTGCAAGAGCATTCTCTTTTCTCCACACCCTCTGCAGCATTTATTGTTTGTAGACATTTTGATGATGGCCATTCTGACCAGTGTGAGATGATACCTCATTGTGGGTTTGATTTGCATTTCTCTAATAATGAGCGATTTTGAGCACCTTTTCATGTGTTTGTTAGCCATCTGTATGTCTTCTTTGGAGAAATGTCTGTTTACGTCTTTTTCTGACTTTTTGATTGGATGGTTTGTTTTTCTGGCATTGAGTTGTATGAGTCATTTGTATATTTTGGAAGTTAATCCTTTGTCAGTTGTTTCATTTGCTATTATTTTCTCCCATTCTGAGGGTTGTCTTTTCACCTTGCTTATAGCTTTTTTTGCTATGCAAAAGCTTTTAAGTTTAATCAGGTCCCACTGGTTTACTTTTGTTTTAATTTCCATTACTCTAGGAGGTGGGTCATAGAGGATCTTGCTTTGATTTATGTCATCGAGTGTTCTGCCTGTTTTCCTCTAAGGGTTTATAGTTTCTGGTCTTACATTTAGGCCTTTAATCCATTTTGAGTTTATCTTTGTGTATGGTGTTAGAAAGTGTTCTAATTTCATTCTTTTACAGGTAGCTGTCCCATTTTCCCAGCACCATTTATTGAAGAGGCTGTCTTTGCCCCATTGTACATTCTTGCCTCCTTTGTCAGAAATAAGGTACCCATAGGTGCATGGGTTTATTTCTGGGCTTTCTTTCTTGTTTCATTGGTCTATATTTATGTTTTTGTGCCAGTACCATATTGCTTTGATGACTGTAACTTTGTAGTATAATCTGAAGTCAGGAAGGTTGATTCCTCCAGCTGCATTCTTCTTTCTCAAGACTGCTTTGGCTATTTGGGGTCTTTTGTGTTTCCATATTAATTATGAAATTTTTTGTTCTAGTTCTGTGAAAAATGCCATTGGTAATGTGATAGGGATCACGTTGAATCTGTAGATTGAGTTTGGTAATGATTTCTGTGTATTGATTTTGTGATTTCTGTGTATTGATTTTGTATCCTGCAACTTTGCTAAATTCACTGATTAGCTCTAGTAATTTTCTGATACTATTTTTAGGGTTCTCTATATATAGTATCCATACCATTTCTGTCCTTTATCCAACCCATCTTTGCATGAAATGTTCCTTTGGTATCTCTGATTTTCTTGAAGAGATCCCTAGCCTTTCCCATTCTATTGTTTTCCTCTATTTCTTTGCATTGATCGCTGAAGAAGCCTTTCTTATCTCTTCTTGCTATTCTTTGGAACTCTGCAGAAATGGTATGGACCTAACAGAAGCAGAAGATATTAAGAAGAGATGGCAAGAACACACAGAAGAACTGTACAAAAAAGATCTTCACGACCCAGATAATCACGATGGTGTGATCACTGACCTAGAGCCAGACATCCTGGAATGTGAAGTCAAGTGGGCCTTAGAAAGCATCACTATGAACAAAGCTAGTGGAGGTGATGGAATTCCAGTTGAGCTATTCCAAATCCTGAAAGATGATGCTGTGAAAGTGCTGCACTCAATATGCCAGCAAATTTGGAAAACTCAGCAGTGGCCACAGGACTGGAAAAGGTCCATTTTCATTCCAATCCCAAAGAAAGGCAATGTCAAAGAATGCTCAAACTACTGCACAATTGCACTCATCTCACACGCTAGTAAAGTAATGCTCAAAATTCTCCAAGCCAGGCTTCAGCAATATGCGAACCGTGAACTTCCTGATGTTCAAGCTGGTTTTAGAAAAGGCAGAGGAACCAGAGATCAAATGGCCAACATCCAATGGATCATGGAAAAGCAAGAGAGTTCCAGAAAAACATCTATTTCTGCTTTATTGACTATGCCAAAGCCTTTGACTGTGTGGATCACAATCAACTGTGGAAAATTCTGAAAGAGATGGGAATACCAGACCACCTGATCTGTCTCTTGAGAAATTTGTATGCAGGTCAGGAAGCAACAGTTAGAACTGGACATGGAACAACAGACTGGTTCCAAATAGGAAAAGGAGTTCGTCAAGGCTGTATATTGTCACCCTGTTTATTTAACTTCTATGCAGAGTACAGCATGAGAAACGCTGGACTGGAAGAAACACAAGCTGGAATCAAGACTGCCGGGAGAAATATCAATAACCTCAGATATGCAGATGACACCACCCTTATGGCAGAAAGTGAAGAGGAACTCAAAAGCCTCTTGATGAAAGTGAAAGTGGAGAGTGAAAAAGTTGGCTTAAAGCTCAACATTCAGAAAATGAAGATCATGGCATCCAGTCCCATCACTTCATGGGAAATAGATGGAAACAGTGGAATAGGGGAAACAGTGGAAACAGTGTCAGACTTAATTTTTCTGGGCTCCAAAATCACTGCAGATGGTGACTGCAGCCATGAAATTAAAAAACGCTTACTCCTTGGAAGGAAAGTTATGACCAACCTAGATAGCATATTCAAAAGCAGAGACATTACTTTGCCAACAAAGGTTCGTCTAGTCAAGGCTATGGTTTTTCCTGTGGTCATGTATGGATGTGAGAGTTGGACTGTGAAGAAGGCTGAGCGCTGAAGAATTGATGCTTTTGAAGTGTGGTGTTGGAGAAGACTCTTGAGAGTCCCTTGGACTGCAAGGAGATCCCACCAGTCCATTCTGAAGGAGATCAGCCCTGGGATTTCTTTGGAAGGAATGATGCTAAAGCTGAAACTCCAGTACTTTGGCCACCTCATGCGAAGAGTTGACTCATCAGAGTCACTGGAAAAGACTCTGATGCTGGGAGGGATTGGGGGCAAGAGGAGAAGGGGATGACAGAGGATGAGATGGCTGGATGGCATCACTGACTCGATGGATGTGAGTCTGGGTGAACTCTGGGAGTTGGTGATGGACAGGGAGGCCTGGCGTGCTGCGATTCATGGGGTCCAAAGAGTCAGACACAACTGAGTGACTGATCTGATCTGATGTATAGTATCAAGTCCTCTGCAAACAGTGAGAGCTTTAATTCTCCTTTTTGATCTGGATTCCTTTTATTTATTTTTCTTCTCTGATTGCTGTAACTAGGACTTCCAAAACTATGTTGAATAATAGTGGCAAAAGTGAACACCCTTGTCTTGTTCCTAATCTTAAGGGGATTGCTTTCAGTTTCTCACCATTGAGAATAATGTTTGCTGTATGCTTATCATATATGGCCTTTACTATTTTGAGGTAGGTTCCTTCTATGCCCACTTTTGAAGGGTTTTAATCATAAATGGGTGCTGGATTTTGACAAAGGCTTTTTCTGCATCTATTGAAATGATCATATGATTTTTGTCTTTCAATTTGTTAATATGGTATATCACATTGATTGATTTGTGTATATTGAAGAATGCTTGCATTCCTGGAATAAACCCAACTTGATTATGGTGCACGAGTTTTTTGATGTGTTGCTGAATTCTATTTGCTGAATTTTGTTGATTTTTGCATCTATTTTCATCAGTGATATCAGCTTGTAGTTTTCTTTTTTTGTGTTGTTTTTGTCTGGTTTTGGTATCAGGGTGATGGTGGCCTCATAGAGTGGGTTTGGAAGTGTTTCTTTCTCTGCAGTTTTTTGAAAAGAGTTTTAGAAGGATAGGCATTAGCTCTTCTCTACATGTTTGGTAGAATTCTCCTGTGAAGTCATCTGGTCCTGCACTTCTGTTTTTTGGGAGATTTTTGATCACAGCTTCAGTTTCAGTGCTTGTAATTGGGTTGTTCATAATTTCTATTTCTTCCTGGTTCAGTCTTGGAAGATTGAACTTTTCTAAGAATCTGTCCATTTCTTCCAGGTTATCCATTTTATTGCCATATAGTTGTTCATAATAGTTTCTTATAATCCTTTGTATTTCTACATTGTCTATTGTAACCTCTCCTTTTTCATTTCTAAATTTGTTGATTTGATTTTTCTCTTTTTTTCTTGATGAGTCTGGCTAAAGGTTTGTCAATTTTGTTTATCATCTCAAAGAACAAGCTTTTAGTTTTAGTAATCTCTACTGTTGTTTCTTTCATTTCTTTTTATTTCTACTTGGATCTTTATGATTTCTTTCCTACTAATTTTGGACTTTTTTTGTTGTTATTCTTTTTCCAGTTGTTTTAGGTGTAAAGTTAGGTTGTCTGGTCGATGTTTTTCTTGTTTTTTGAGGTAGGATTGTATTGCTATAAACTTTCCTCTTAGAACTGCTTTTGCTGCATCCCATAGGTTTTGAGTTGTCATGTTTTCATTGTCATTTTGTTTCTAGAAATTTTTTTATTTCCCTTTTGATTTCTTCAGTAACCTGTTGGCTATTTAGAAACCTGTTGTTTAATCTCCATGTGTTTGTGCTTCTTAATTTTTTTCTTGTAATTGATATCTAGTCTCATAGCATTGTGGTCGGAGAAGATCCTTGATATGATTTCACCTTTCTTAAATTTACTGAAGTTTGATTTGTGACCCAAGATGTGGTCTATCCTGGAGAATGTTCCATGTGCACTTGAGAAGAAGGTGTATTCTTCTGTATTTGGATGGAATGTCCTGAAGATATCAATGAAATCCATCTCATCTAATGTATCATTTAAGACTTGTGTTTCCTTATTAATTTTCTGTTTTGATGATCTGTCCATTGGTGTGCATGGGGTGTTAAAGTTTCCTACTATTATTGTATTACTGTCAATTTCTCCTTTTATGTCTGTTAGTGTTTGTCTTATGTATTGAGGTGCTCCTATGTTGGGTGCATAGATATTTACAATTGCTATGCCTTCCTCTTGGATTGATCCTTTGATCATTATGTAGTGTGCTTCCTTATCTCTTGTAATATTCTTTATTTTAAGGTCTATTTTGTCTGATATGAGGATTGTTACTCCAGCTTTCTTTTGCTTCCCATTTGCATGGAATATATTTTTCCATCCTCTGACTTTCAGTCTATATGTGTCTTTAGGTCTGAAGTGGGTTTCCTGTAGACAATATATATATGGGTCTTATTTTTGTATCCATTCAGCCAGTCTGTATCTTTTGGTTAGAGCATTTAATCCATTTACATTTAAAGTAATTATTGATATATATGTTCCTATTGCCATTTTCTTAACTGTGTGGGGTTGATTTTGTAGATCTTTTTTCTTCTCTTATATTTCTTGACTATATAAGTCCCTTTAACATTTTTTGTAAAGCTGGTTTGGTGGTACTGAATTCTCTTAACTTTTGCTTATCTGAAAAGCTTTTTATTTCTCCATCAATTTTGAATGAGATCCTTGCTGGGTACAGTAATCTTGGTTGTAGATTTTTTTCCCTTTCAATACTTTAAATATATCCTGCCATTCCTTTCTGGCCTGCAGAGTTTCTGCTGAAAGATTAACTGTTAAGTGTACGGGGTTTCCCTTGTATGTTACTTGTTGCTTCTCCCTTGCTGCTTTTATTATTTTTTCTTTGTGTTTAGTCTTTTTTAGTTTGATTAGTATGTGTCTTGGCATGTTTCTTCTTGGGTTTATTCTGTATGGGACTCTTCTTGGACTTGATTGACTATTTCCTTTTCCATGTTGGAGAAATTTTCAACTATAATCTCTTCAAAAATTTTCTCATATCCTTTCTTTTTCTCTTTTTTCTTCTGGGACCCCTATAATTCGAATGTTGTTGCATTTGATATTGTCCCAGAGGTCTCGGAGACTATCCTTAGTTCACTTCATTCTTTTTACTTTTCTGCTCTTCAGAAGTTATTTCCACCATTTTATCTTCCAGCTCACTGATTTGTTCTTCTGCTTCAGATATTCTGCTATTGATTCCTTTAGACTATTTTTAATTTCAGTAATTGTATTGTTTGTCTCTGTATGTTTATTCTTAATTCTTCTAGGTCTTTGTTAATTGATTCTTGCATTTTCTCCATTTCATTTTCAAGGTTTTGATCATCTTTACTATCATTATTCTGAATTCTTTTTCAGGTAGTTTGCCTATTTCCTCTTCATTTATTTTGACTTCTGTGTTTCTAGTTTATTCCTTCATTTGTCAAACATTTCTCTGCCTTTTCATCATTTTTTTAAGGTTATTGTGTTTGAGGTTTCCTTTCCCCAGGCTTCAAGGAAAGTTGAATTCTTTCCTTGAAGAAGGTTGAATTCTTTCTTTCTTTGGTTTCTGCCCTCCTAAGGTTGGTCCAGTGGTTTGTGTAAGCTTCCCATAGGGTGAGATTTGCACTTACTTTTTGTTTGCTTGTTTGTTTTCCCTCTGATGAGCAAGGCTGAGTGAGGTGGCAATCCTGTCTGCTGATGATTGGGTCTGTATTTTTGTTTTGTTTGTTGTTTAGATGAGGCGTCCTACACAGGGTGCTACTGGTGGTTGGGTGATGCGGGTCTTGTATTCAAGTGGTTTCCTTTGTGTGTTCTCACTATTTGATACTCTCTAGGGTTAGTTCTCTGGTAGTCTGGGTCTT
Organism: Bos indicus x Bos taurus; assembly: GCF_003369695.1. Lineage (NCBI taxonomy): Eukaryota > Metazoa > Chordata > Mammalia > Artiodactyla > Bovidae > Bos > Bos indicus x Bos taurus. Next base: position 60,009,002 of record NC_040085.1, on the reverse strand, counting down.
GGAGTCAGTTCTCCCACTCCAAAGGCTGAGGACTTGAGTGACTGTGTTAGAGCAGCCATCACAGGTCACGTCCAAGGAGAACTTGTACTTCGGCATGATGAGAGGTGGCAGCTGCAGCAGTGACTATGCCTCCACTGGTTCTCTAGACTGACTTTTAATAGTATTTTACCCCCATTAGAAAACCTTTTTCACCTTGAAAGTGAAAGTGTTAGTCTCTTAGTAGTGTGTGACTCTTTGGGATCCTATGGACTGTAGTACGCCAGGCTCCTCTGTCCATGGAGTGCTCCAGGCAAGAATACTGGCGTGGGTAGCCAGTCCTTTCTCCAGAGGATCTTCCTGACTCAGGGATCAAACCCAGGTCTCCTGCATTGCAGGCAGATTCTTTACTGTCTGAGCCACCAGGGAAGCCCATTTTCACCTTACTTCAGTGCAAATATTTCTCCATGTGAAAATTTGGGGGAAACGCAAGTAAGTTTAGAAGTCCACTTCAAGAGAAAACACAGAAAGTATTTTCATGCAAAAAAAAAAAAAAAAGACAGAAGAAATGTTTTGTAATGACCTTGTTTCCCTGGCCTGTGGAATTGAGTTTTTTGCTGTATCAAATGGTTGGGTAGAAGGTATGCTTAACTTCAGAAGCTCATAGCTTGGTCCAGGAGCATCACATTATAGTCTCACTGAGTTTCAATTTCCCCATCTGTTATACAGAGGATGGTTTCTGTTTCATGTGATTTACAAAGTTGTTGTAGTATTGAGAAATTAATAAAAGTGGGATATTTTAAATTATTTTCCTTATAATATAACCATTTCTTAAATATAACAAAATTTAGAGAAAAATTACTCAGTTTGAGATAATAGAATGGAGTTTATTATGCTTTATGCCATATGGCTAGATGATTTCCAGTTTCACAACCTCAACAATGAAAGAAAAGGAGGCCATACCTTCTAGTGTTTTCTTAGGATCAAGAAAGCCTTTCACAGAAGTTCCCAATCAAGCCTCCATTTCATTGGCCACAGGTGACTTCCATGTCCAGTTCTTAAACCAAACACTTACAAGAGGAATGGAACAGTGAAGACTGCTTAGAGCAGCCTCACTTTCACCCAGTGGCATGTGCATGAGAGGGCATGCCTGAACAAGACCAGGGTTTATCACACAAAGAGGGGAACAGCACTGGTGCGGTGGGAAGCCATTCATTTCCGGTGCCGTATTTACCAAACTCTTGTAAATTGTCCCTTTACAGTGTCTGACCTCTCATGACTTTCTAACCTCTGGAGCCAGGTCTTGCTGTGTATCTTCAGCACCCAGTACAATTCTGAGACCCAGTGGGAACTACATAAGCATTTATTGGATTTAATTATTGAATTTGAAATCCATTCACCTCTAAGACTCTAGGAACATGATTCAGTAGGAAGCTGACAATAGTTTCTGCACTTTTCTTGGTGCCGGGCAGAGACCTAGCATGGAGGAAGAAACCCGCCATGGTATTTATAAAACTCCTGTGGGGCTTCTGTGATTCTTTGATTTTTAGAATGATTTCATTTCCCTTCCCCCTTTACATTATTATCTAAAGCCTTTAGAACTAATTAGAAGTGGGAGGATCAAAGATGATATATTTTAAATTTGCTTCCCGCTTCACCCACTTAAAGTAAAGAATCCTGCATAGCCCATTAAGCTGGAGGTACTTGCTGACAGGAAGGAAACCATCTGGTGAACAACTTCTGTTAATTATGTTGGAACATACTAACGAGAATAAAGAACAGCCCTTAATGACCTTCCCCTTGGTGGCAGAATCCACTGCAGAGTAGACAGTCATGGCTCAGAGCCAAAAGTTAATGGTTAGTATTGGCACCAAACACTCAGGCTCACTAGTACTTAATAATCTCCCCTCAGTGGAGAAAGTATTTCAGGCATTCACAGCATAAATCCTCCTAGCACCTGCATGTAACTGAGCTCCAAATAGTCATTTAGGGCATTATTTGGAATCCCTTAGTAAATGTGAATCTGGGCGTTACCTTCCCTGTATCTTTCTTTGCATTTGGACATATTGAATCAGGCCAGACAAAGATTTGCATTTTGTTTCAACCAATAACAAGATTTAAATATTACTTGGCAAAGTGCTGATGCAATTATTCCATATCCCAGAGGGATAAAGAGACACAAAAATAATTATCCTCATTATGACCTGGATGAGTTAATCATTTATAATGATATTCTTTCTAATTCCACTTTACCCTTGGAAATCTAAGCAAGCCTGTGCCATCCATACAGAAAGGCAGTGAAAGCTTTGGCATTTGTATCATGAATTAGCTGCAAGGGCCAAAATATCTGTATTTTTTTTATTTCATTCATTGCTTTGCTACTCAGTTTGAGAAAGCTTTTTTAAGCACCTATATAGTGTGGTAAGATAAAGTAAAACTTAAAAGAAAGCTATTTAAAATGATAAGAGTTAATACTGAAATTTTAAAGAAAATTTTAAAAGAAAACAGGAGTAGGAAAATAAATTCAAACCAGGAGTGAAGGTAGTGTACAAACATATCTGACGTGAAATCCTATACATCGAGAGTGGGTCATAAATGTGACCCTAAGCTTCCTAGTATCCAAATAGAAGAAGCAAAAAAATGCTCTGGTGGGCACCTGAGGGTTGGGGGGTGCCCAGGAAAAAGTTTTGATAACATCTCAGGCATAGGAGCTTCCTAGTATTAAAAGTACTTGAAGCTGACTGTATCATCTAGTACATTCACAATATGTATACATTAAAAAAAGAAGCAAACCCTGAAATCGCTGCTTCAAATCAGGTGGGAGATGTTATTTAGATAGAAATCTTAAAGAAAAGTTCTGTAACTAGGAACTGTCAACATTTAGCTCCTAAATTATAACAAATCTGTAAGGAATATGGATCTGTAATATATTAAAGTTTAATAACCCTAGATATTAGCCAAGAAACTGCTCTCTATATAATTTCTTGATGTATATTTAAGGCTTTTCATATGTACATCAAGAATATAATTTTTATAAAGGCAGGTATGTCCAAGAGTTTGCACAGAAGTAACAAAATAAAAGTTGTTTGTGCCTAAATCATCCCATCTGTGCCTCTTGGACAGTATTCAATACTCTTCACAACCACATGCATCAAGCAATTGGCTAAATATCCTTGTAGACAGGATGTCTCCTATTTGCATTTGAAGTACTCTTCTGTTTAAAATATAAATGCAATTAATTTGCATTATTTATTTAATCTGTCTTTGCATACTAATATCACAAAAACTGATACTAAATGTCAGGTCATTATCAGCATACCTCACAATATCTTCATCTTCAGTAAATTTATAATTAAAAACAACAAAAAAACTACTCTTAACTGTCTTGGAAGCTTTACTGCTTGCCCACCTCCTACTATGGGCTGTGCCGCCCACCACTATCTTTGAAGTTGGCTCATCTGGTAACAGACTAACTCCAAGCTGCAGTGCACACCTACCATTTAAAAACTTAGATGTTGTCCATGTGACAGATTTAATCAGTCCCTTGGTCTCTCAGACATGCAGCTGTTGGTGAATTCTTTTTTGCTAGTGTAATATTGTAAGTGCCTTAAGTTAGAATTAAAGCTGCCATTAAATTTTCATCTTGTTCTTCAAGAAGGCTGTTTTCTGGAAGTAGCATGTGTATACATTTTTAAGTGGCAGTGCCAAAGAGATGCTTTATACTATATCAAATCTTTCGTGTTCAGAAAGAATGGCCCAGTTTAAGAGAAAAGTCAGTAAATAATCTAAGTTGTTGGATCTGGGCAAAAGCAGGTTGCCTAGAATTACTGGTAAAAATAAAAATATGACCCTCTTTGGCAGTTTTATGCTACAGATGCTGCATTTAAGATGACAGCATTGAAATCCAGAAAAACACGTGGGATTTATGGAAAGTCTCTTCGTGGCCAGATTGCCTGGCCCCTACAATGCAAAATGTCACTTCTGAAACACATCATTTACCAGTCCTTCAGCAAAACAAACAACCTTTAAAAAGTCCCCCATGGAACCAACGAGGTAAATAGTAATAGAGTTGGAATGTCATCATGATCAAGAGAGAATGGAGCTTCAGATATTGCCAACTTTTTGTGGAGAAGTCAAAAAAGCAAAGGAAACTAAAATTGAATATTGAACAGAAAAAGCCTTTGAAATAACCAAATGAATTTTTGACAACTACTAAGTTCGTGTCCTGGGGTATGCCCGGGACACGTATGCCCAGTATGGTCAGGGAGACAGAAGGTACCAGTGAATACTTATCCAGTTGAGAAGGAAAATGAGGACTCCAGGGATTGGGAAATTTATCTAAAGATTATGTCTTGCTGTAATTGTTTCCTATGAATTCTATAGAAAATTCTATAGATATGAATTCTATATCTGGGCCTATAACAGGAGCCACCTATATATTTCCACTGCCATGTTGGCCAGGTAAAAAAATATGTCAAATGTTTAATCTTATTCTAATGAAAGCTAGAGTACAGAAAAAGATATATTAAGCTTCTATTATTCTATAGGAAGGAGTTCTAATCATCTGATGTTTTGGCTTGTGATCTGATATTCAGAATAATTGAGTGTTAGGGTCAGACAGTCTTGGGATATTCCAGGCTTTAGCACTACTTAGCTATGCTATCTTGACTGAGCAAGTTTTATAATCTACTGAAGCTTCAGACTTCCCATCTGTCAAATGGGATAGAATCTTCTTCACAGTGTTGACCGAATAATGTGAATTATGTTGGGCTTTTATCAGTGTGTGTCATATACTAACTGCTTAATAAAGTGTAGCTGGTATTATTAGAGAAAACAAACTAGAACTCTACATCCTAATAAGTGGTATGAAATTATTCTCATCTAAAGCCCCAAGTACTGAGTAAGGTGCATCCTACAAGAAGAAGAACAGTGAAAGTGTTAGTTGCTCAGTCGTGTCTGACTCTTTTTGACCCCACAGACTGTAACTCACCAGGCTCCTCTGTCCATGGAACTCTCCAGGCAAGAATACTGGAGTGGGTAGCCATTCCCTTCTCCAGAGGATCTTCACAAACCAGGGATCAAACCTAGGTCTCCCCACTGCAGGCAGATTCTTTACCATCTGAGCCACCGTGGACAAGACAAAAATCTGAATAGTGGACAGATTTAGAAGATAAAGAGTATTCCAAATAACAACAAACTTCATGCCTTCTTTGAAGACTGTGATACAGCTACAAATTGGTTAAGCAACAAAACACTACAGTCCTCCAAGTTTATCCATGTTGCTACAAATGCCAAAGTTTCATTTTTTGTTATGGCTACATAGTATTCCATTATGTATAAATACCACATCTTTATCCATTCATATGTTGATGTAAATAATGCTGCAATGAACACTGGGGTGTACATGTCTTTTTTAATTAGTGGGGTTTATTTTGGGGATTATATACCCAGGTAGGTGTTCGTGGGGTTCTCAAGGCAAGAATGCTGAAGTGGCTTGCCATTCCGTTCTCCAGGGGACCACGTTTTGTCAGAACTCCCACCATGACCCGTCCATTTTGGCTGGCCCCACACGGCATGGCTCATGATCACCTGGGAAAAGGCAAAAAGATAGGAAGGACACTGAAAGATGAACTCCCCAGGTTTGTAGGTGCCCAATATGCTACTGGGTAAGAGTGGAGAAATAAATGCAGAAAGAATGAAGAGATGGAACCAAAGCGAAAACAACGTCTGGTTGTGGATGTGACTGGTAATGGAAGTAAAGTCGATTGCTGGAAAGAACCATATTGCATAGGAACCTGGAATATCAGGTCCATGAATCAGGAATTAGAAGTAGTCAAACAGGAGAAGAAACTCCAATACTTTGAGCTGAAGCTGAAACTCCAAATCTTTGGCCACCTGATGCAAAGAACTGACTCATTGGAAAAAACCCTGATGCTGGGAAAGAGTGAAGGCAGGAGGAGAAGGGGATGATAGAGGATAAGGTGGTTGGATGGCATCACCAACTCAATGGACGTGAGTTTGGGCAAGCTCTGGGGGTTGGTGATGGACAGGAAAGACTCTCATGCTGTAGCCCATGGGGTCACAAAGAGTCAGACATGACTGAGCGACTGACCTGACTGACTGAAACAGGAGATGGCAACAGTGAGCATCGACATTTTAGGAATCAGTGAACTAAAATGGACCAGAATGGATGAATTTAATTCAGATGACCATTATATCTACTACTGTGGGCAAGAATCTCTTAGAAGAAATGGAGTAGCCCTCATAGTCAACAAAAGAATCCAAAATGCACTACTTGGGTACAGTCTCAAAAATGACAGAATGATCTCTATTCTTTTACAAGGCAAACCACTCAATATCACAGTAATCCCAGATTATGCCCCAAACACTAATGCCAAAGAAGCTGGAATTGAATTGTTCTAAGAAGACCTACATGGAGAAGGCAATGGCACCCCACTCCAGTACTCTTGCCTGGAAAATGCATGGACAGAGGAGCCTGGTAGGCTGCAGTCCATGGGGTCGCTAAGAGTTGGGAACGACTGAGCGACTTCACTTTCACTTTTCACTTTCATGCACTGGAGAAGGAAATGGCACCCCACTCCAGTGTTCTTGCCTGGAGAATCCCAGGGACGGGGAAGCCTGGTGGGCTGCCGTCTCTGGGGTCACACAGAGTTGGACACGACTGAAGTGACTTAGCAGCAAGCAGACCTACAAGACCTTCTAGATATAACACCAAAATGTACTTTTCATCATAGGGGACTAGGAAGCAAGGGTAGGAAGTCAAGAAGTACCTGGAGTAACAGACAAGTTTTGCCTTGGAATATAATGAAGGAGGGCAAAGGCTAACAGAGTTTTGCCAAGATAACGCACTGGTCAAAGCAAACACCCTCTTCCAACAACACAAGAGAAGATTCTATACATGGACATCACCAGATGGTCAATACCAAAATCAGATTGATTATATTCTTTGCAGCCAAAGATGGAGAAGTTCTACATAATCAGCAAAAACAAGGCCAGGAGCTGACTGTGGCTCAGATCATGAACTCCTTAATGCCAAATTCAAACTTAAATTGAAGAAAGTAGGGAAAAACACTAGACCATTCAGGTAGGACTTAAATCAAATCCCTTACAATTATACAGTGGAAGTGAAAAATAGATTCAAGGGACTAGATCTGATAGACAGAGAGCCTGAAGAACTATGGATGGAGGTTCATAACATTGCACAAGAGGTGGTGATCAAAACCATCCCCAAGAAGAAGAAATGAAAAAAGGCAAAATGGTTATCTGAGGATGCCTTACAAATAGCTGAGAAAACAAGAGAAGTGAAAGGCAAAGGAGAAAAGGAAAGATATACCCATCTGAATGCAGAGCTCCAAAGAAGAGCAAGGAAACATAAGAAAGCCTTCCTCAGTGATCAATGCAAAGAAATAGAGGAAAACAACAGAATGGGAAAGACTAGAGCCCTCTTCAGGAAAATCAGAGATACCAAGGAAACATTTCAAGTAAAGATGGGCACAATAAAGGACAAAAACAGTATGGACCTAAGAGAAGCAGAAGATATTAAGAAAAGGTGGCAAGAATACACAGAAGAACTATACAAAAAAAAGATCTTCTTGACCCAGATAACCACGATAGTGTGATCACTCACCTAGAGTCAGACATCCTGGAATGTGAAGTCAAGTGGGCCTTAGGAAGCATCACTACAAACAAAGCTAGTGGAGGTGATGGAATTCCAGGTGAATTATTTCAAGTCATAAAAGATAATGCTGTGAAAGTGCTGCACTCAATATGCCAGCAAATTTGGAAAACTCAGCAGTGGCCACACGACTGGAAAAGGTCAGTTTTCATTCCAATCCCACCGAAGGGCAATGGCAAAAAATGTTCAGACTATCACACAATTGCACTCATCTCACACACTAGCAAAGTAATGCTCAAAATTCTCCAAGTTAGGCTTCAACAGTATGTGAACTGAAAACTTCCAGATGTTTGAGGTGGATTTAGAAAAGGCAGAGGAACCAGAGATCAATTTGTCAACATCCATTGGATCATAGAAAAAGCAAGAGAATTCCAGAAGAATATCTACTTGTGTTTCATTGACTATGCCAAAGCCTTTGACTGTGTGTATCACAACAAACTGGAAAATTCTTCAAGAGATGGGAATACCAGACCACCTTACCTGCCTCCTGAGAAACCTGTATGCAGGTTAAGAAGTAACAGAACTAGACATGGAACAATGGACTGGTTCCAAATTGGGAAAGGAGTATGTCAAAGCTGTATATTGTCACCCTGCTTATTTAATTATATGCAAAATGCCAGGCTGGATGAAGCACAAGCTGGAAGCAAGATTTCAGGGAGAAATATCAGTAACCTCAGATGTGCAGATGACACCACCTTAATGGCAGAAAGTGAAGATGAACTGAAGAGCCTCTTGATGAAAGTGAAAGAGGAGAGTGAAAAAGCTGGCTTAAAACTCAACATTCAGAAAACTAAGATCATGGCATCTGGTCCCATCACTTCATGGCAAATAGATGGGGAAACAATGGAAACACTGAGAGACTTTATTTTCTTGGGCTTGAAAATCACTGCAAATGGTGACTGCAGCCATGAAATTAAAAGACGTTTGCTCCTTGGAAGAAAAGCTATGACAAACCTAGAGAGTATATTAAAAATCAGAAACATTACTTTACCGACTAAGGTCCGTCTATTCAAAGCTATGGTTTTTCCAGTAGTCATATATGGATGTAAGAGTTGGACCATGAAGAAAGCTGGCTGCCTAAGAATTGATGCTTTTGAACTGTAATGTTGGATAAGACTTTTGAATCCCTTGGACTGCAAGGAGATCAAACCAGTCAATCCTAAAGGAAAATATGTCCTGAACACTCATTGGAAGAACTGATGCTGAAGCTAAGCTCCAATATTTTGGCCACCTGATGTGAAGAACTGACTCATTGGGAAATACCCTGATGCTGGGAAAGACTGAAGGCAGGATGAGAAGGGGATTACAGAGGATGAGATGGTTGGATGGTCTATCACCAGCTTGATGGGCATGAGTTTGAGCAAGCTCCGGGAGTTGGTGATGGACAGTGAAGCCTGGGGTGCTGCAGTCCATGGGATCACAAAAAGTCAGACATGTCTAAGCAACTAAACTGAACTGAACTGAATGTTAGTTCTATTTTTAGTTTTTTGAGAGTATAATCTTTAGGAATTGTAATTCACTCTTTGTATACCTATAATATGTAATGTTGTACATCAACTATATTTCAATAAACATAAATAAATAGTCCTTAAAAAAAATACACCCACTGCAGTCATGAGGTTCTATTAACCAAAGAAGAAACAAATTCACACATGGTAAATATTAAACTCTCCATTTTTGAAAAATGTATTGTCATTTTTTTTTAATTTAGAAAATCTCTAGGTTCTTGGATAAGTGAGAGTGAAAATCATTGATTCAATTTTGTAGAATCATTTTGCAGATGAGTAAAGGCCTTTATCTTAGTTTAGCAATTAACATGTTTATATCAGAGGGTGGAAATTTGACTTCCATGTCTGCTAACTCACCTTGTTACAGACAAATTGCTTAATCCTCTTATTAATCATCCTCCTCATCCATAAAATAGCACAATAATATTTACCTACCTCATAGGGTGTTATGAGTCTTTATTAATTAATGTTTGGAAGATTATGATCCTTAAATGAAAGGAGCTGTCAAGTATAGTTATCATCTATTTTTGCATGATATGTTTGGAATAAGACTTTTAAGATGCTATTCCTGTGACAAAGGCCAATAAAGATATGCATTTGATTACTGACAAATACTCTATAAAGTGATTCCCTTTGGAAATGCTATGAGGGGTTTTATCAGATTCTAATTTTAGAATGTTTTCTTTTTAAAGAAAAGTTTCCTTTCCTCCTCCAACTGCAAGATTTAGCCAGTGATGAAAGAAGAGAATTAAAATTTCCCTCCATCATCAGAGCATTCTACATTCAGTCTTCACCTCAATCATAAACGCTCCTGAGATAGTCAGAGTTCATTCTTTTCAAGGTCAGGTTAGGGGAAGGATCTTCAAAAATAAGAAATTAGGGACATCAGTAAGCCATTTGTCTGTGTTCACTTCTTTATTTTTTCATCTTTGATTTATTTCCTCCTTTTGTACATTTTTTGTTAATACATCAACAATTCTTTTTTCCTCTTCAGGGAAGATATCTCAAACCTTACCACTGAATGTGGAATTTTAGTACCCAGAGACACACTGACTAGAAAATACGCCATTACAGTGATTCCTTTTCCCTTTCCTCTATTTTTTTTAATGGTGAGGACAGTTTTGAAAGACTATTGCAGGGCTGGATAATGCTTAGACTCTTGAAGGAAGCAGAGAGGAGACCAAAACTCTTCCACAAAGTTATCCACCCTACAAATTTACTTGCCAAAACACACATCTCATCTCATGCCTGTTCTGCTCAAAACCACCCTCTTGGAGATAAAGATCATGATTTAGGAGGTCTTTATAAATAAGCACCAATCTCCATCACAGTCTGTTGTCTGCCTTCCTCACCCCAAACCCTCAGCCTAAAATGCTTTTTTTCAACCTCAGACTAATCCTTCAAGACTCAGCTCAAAAGTTCTCTCTCCCACCATCCCAGAAAGTTAATTATAGCATCTTCTGTATTCTCAATAGTATTCAAAAACACTTGTGCATTAGCCATTGTTGGAATCATATACATATATATATACACATAACATATATATAATATATAAACATGTATAAAAATGATATACAATGCATTTATTTAAATGACATATTATTTGTATTTAAATTGTTTAAATTTTATTACATTTTTATTGTAGATTTATTTTTAAAATTTACGTATTTATCTGATTTATATTATGTCCACATATAGTTATTGTGTCAGTACTTTAATTAATCAGATATATTAAATATTATTGTGGCCCTAGTGGTTAACAACCCACCTGCCAATGCAAGAGACATAAAAGATCCAGGTTCAATCCCTGGATCAGGGAGATCCCCTGGAGAAGGGCATGGAAACCCACTCCAGTATTCTTGCCATGAGAATCCCATGAATAGAGGAACTGGTGGGCTCCAGTCCATAGGGTTGCAAAGAATCGGACACAACTGAAGAGACTTAACATGCATGTATGTATGGTCATATAAGTATGCATTTATTTATAATGTATATATTTTATTTATCAGATCAGTCACTCAGTCGTGTCCGACTCTTTGCGACCCCATGAATCACAGCACGCCAGGCCTCCCTGTCCATCACCAACTCCCGGAGTTCACACAAACTCACGTCCATCGAGTCAGTGAGCCATCTCATCCTCTGTCGTTCCCTTCTCTTGCCCCCAATCCCTCCCAGCATCAGGGTCTTTTCCAGTGAGTCAACTCTTCGCATGACGTGGCCAAAGTACTGGAGTTTCAGCTTTAGCATCATTCCTTCCAAAGAAATCCCAGGGCTGATCTCCTTCAGAATGGACTGGTGGGATCTCCTTGCAGTCCAGGGGACTCTCAAGAGTCTTCTCCAACACCACAATTCAAAAGCATCAATTCTTCAGCGCTCAGCCTTCTTCACAGTCCAACTCTCACATCCATACATGACCACTGGAAAAACCATAGCCTTGACTAGACGAACCTTTGTTGACAAAGTAATGTCTCTGCTTTTGAATATGTTATCTAGGTTGGTCATAACTTTCCTTCCAAGGAGTAAGCGTCTTTTAATTTCATGGCTGCAGTCACCATCTGCAGTGATTTTGGAGCCCAGAAAAATAAAGTCTGACACTGTTTCCACTGTTTCCCCATCTATTTCCCATGAAGTGGTGGGATGGGATGCCATGATCTTGGTTTTCTGAATGTTGAGCTTTAAGCCAACTTTTTCACTCTCCACTTTCACTTTCATCAAGAGGCTTTTGAGTTCCTCTTCACTTTCTGCCATAAGGGTGGTGTCATCTGCATATCTGAGGTTATTGAGATTTCTCCCGGCAATCTTGATTCCAGCTTGTGTTTCTTCCAGTCCAGCATTTCTCATGATGTACTCTGCATAGAAGTTAAATAAACAGGGTGACAATATACAGCCTTGACGTACTCCTTTTCCTATTTGGAACCAGTCTGTTGTTCCATGTCCAGTTCTAACTGTTGCTTCCTGACCTGCATACAAATTTCTCAAGAGGCAGATCAGGTGGTCTGGTATTCCCATCTCTTTCAGAATTTTCCACAATTTATTGTGATCCACACAGTCAAAGGCTTTGGCATAGTCAATAAAGCAGAAATAGATGTTTTTCTGGAACTCTCTTACTTTTTCCATGATCCAGCGGATGTTGGCCATTTGATCTCTGGTTCCTCTTCCTTTTCTAAAACCAGCTTGAACATCAGGAAGTTCACGGTTCACATATTGCTGAACTCATTACTATTTAATTAGCATTTATTTATTATTTATATTTAGAGTGTATTCAATTAAATATTAAATTTGAAATAAATATAATTAAGAACCCATCTGTACCAGGCTTGTGTGAATTCCTTTAGGATAAGAATGCAGAATGAAATTCAAACTCAATTCACCACTATGATCATATCTACTTTTTATTGATCTTGGTGGTCTCTCATGTTTTTACTTTTACCAAAAAGAAAGAAAATACTAGAATGAAAATCTTTGGTAATGCATATTTGTGGGTGTGTTGAGTGACATTTCTTTGCAGTCCCTTATTGACTGGAACAAAGGATGTGAGCATCTTTAGGATCCTCGTTACACACTGTTACATACTGCTGATTTTTCATCCTAGTTCCAAAATTCTAGCGTTCTTAGAGAATCTTACATTCTCAAGTGGTGGTTGCAGCAAAGACTAGAAGCAGCCTGCTACTGGTGCCACCACAGTCCTTGAAAATGGAAAGATAGACATTTCCACATTCTTTTCTTTCATGGATGATTATAACAAAATGGAAACCTTGTGTTAGCAATTGGCTTAGAGCATCCAATGGATGAATATCATGTTACACAAATGACCAGAGACCTGTTGGATAAACAAGATAAACTCAGAATTGCATTCTTTCCCAGAATCTAAGAGTAGCACTTTAGAGCAGGGATTCACAATTCTGTTTCTAGGCTATTTTTAAAATATCAAAGAGAAGGACCAGATGTCACAATGAATTAATATCCTAGACTTCCAAATCTGGAGACATAGGTTCAAATTCTCCCTGGTTGAAAGTAAATATGAGCATTCTGTCTTCTTGGAGATCCCTTGTGGATATTTCATTCACCGCAAATTTGACAGTTTGACAGGATGATCCCAGCATCTTCTTTTTCATCATGACCTGAGGGCTGAAAGCTCAGATGAGGTGAGGCAGGTGCCATATATAACTGAGCCGAAGTAAGAAGCAGCCTGGTCTCCCACTCCCCTCACCACACATTCCTCTTGGGACTCCTATCTACTTTTCAACATTTCCCCTTCAAGAGCACCGACTTACACAGCTGTTGCTTAAGAGAGGCAGGAAATAAAGAAGGAGGAGCTCTGGCTCGTCGACTGACTTAGTGATGGAGAAGTCGAGAGCCATCAAAGTGCAGCTGTGAAATCCATCAGCTCAGCCAGGGTAGTGACGCAATCCATCCAAGTGGATCTCATAGAGGTGTTCCCCAAGCAAGGGTCCCTCAGTGACACACACCTCTATTCTCTACTGGAGTCAGTTTCTGAGACCTCATCACAGAGGTTCTGCAATAACATTAGCATCCTTATCCCCAACCTCCATCTCTTTTAGGATGTCTTCCTGATACATCAGGGTCGCATATCCCTTTTTGTGCTCTCATCATATTCTTCTCTCAGTATGACTCACACTGGTAATTGCCTTCACTTGTCTGTTTCCCCCACTGGATTCCATGGGAACAGAGAATGCAGCTACCCAATTCACTGGTATATCCCCTATTGCATAGCAGAAAACATGTCCATCTCTAGATTCATCCTCTGACTTTGTCTTTTTAAGCATTTTAGTAAGATCTTCTGGATCACTCTGGAAACCATCGGAGACATCTTTGTAAAAGGAAGAGTGGTGTGGAAGAGGCTCTCCTGATGGGTCCTGAGAGGAGGGAGTTGTCTCAGCTCCCTGCCAGCGGGGCATCTCAGCTCAAGGGAACTAGATTTGCACCAGAAACTCCATGCAGGTCCTTGCGTGAGACATGTGACTGGTGTGATGATCAAAAGTAAGAAGCGATCTTTCTTAAAGAGACACAGGAATGGAAGGAAGCAAGTGGAGCATCCTTTACTCAAGGAATGTCAGCCTGAAACCTAGAAAAACAGCAATCAGGGAAAACTGGACTGAGGAATTTTTAATCAAAAAAACGAACTACATGTACAACCTTACCTTAAAGCTGCTTTTCTTTCTAGAGGTGCCTTAAGTTGAGTCTTCAACTTAAACTATTTAAACAAACATTTAACAAGGCAGAAGGAGCTTATTCTTTTGTGTGACTCCCTCCAAACAATTTTCCCATGGGATCCAAGTGAAGAAAGGCTGGCTGTTCCTAGACTTTCTATTGTAAATAGCTGGGCTGTGCACTTATCTCTGACATAGATGCCCTGCCTTTGAGTTCAGCTATATCAAACCGTGAGCATATGTTTAAAAAAAAAAAAATGTCCTTTTAAGGCATACCAAAGACTGTTGAAGTATTTCTTTTTCCCTGTAGAAACCTAGGAATGAATTCCTCACCACTGAAGAAAAGTCCAGAAGAGAAAAGGGCCAGGTAGAGAAGGAACCCAGAGGGCTGGTCAAGGCAGATCTGGAAAGACCAGCCCCCAGACTCTAACTTGCAGTCCTGGGAAATCTCAGGGAACCTGTCTCTTTCTCTTTCATTTTTTCTGAAAAATATTACACTGAGCTTCTCTTCTGTGCTTCACTGCACCCCGGTGTTTGGGATCGTTGCATCCCACCTGTCTTAGACTTGGGTGCTAAAACCTCCCAGAGTGGGGCTTTTTAAGAAAGTAGGTTTAAAACTATCAGCAAGTGAAGAGAGAAAGCCAAATTGCTCTCGTGCTTGAGCCCATGGGCCAATTTGTTTGTAATTGGATTGGTATGCAGGAAAGATAGAGCTGTCTGGGGGAAATGCTCCATGACCCCTCTTTTCAGGGGACGTTCCTTCTGACGCTGCTCCTAGCCCAGCGCCAGCCCCCATGGGGGAAAGGCAGAGAGACCTCAAGCCCGGAGGAAAGGGGCCAATCCTGTGTGCTCGCAAGACAGAAGGGCAACAGAGAATGCCTCCAAATAAACCCAGAAGTCAGAGCACATATTGTAAGGGCTGTGTCCAAAGTCAAAGACTGCGGGCCAAGGAGGCAGCTTGGATGAGGGGAGGGGAGGAGAGGGGCCTCCAACATGAGGCTAACAGCCTCCCCAGACCAGGAACCTAAGGAAGTCTTTAAGAAAATGAAATTGCTGCCACTTCTGTTTCCCCCTCAGTTGAGCCCAGAGGGTCCAACTGTTAGGCAATCATAGAAATGCCATCCCAAGGCCAGCTGCAGCTTCAGAGGCTGAAAAATCTTGGCTTGGGAAGACACAGATCTGGGTTCTAATCTGGGTTTTGCTATTTCCTTTTTATGAGACTTTAGGCAAGATATTTAACCCAACTGAACCTCAGTTTTCAGATCTGTAAAGTGAAACCAATAATTCCTACCAGAAGGTTGACTTAAAGGGTTTAAAATCTTGGAAAGTCATATTGGGTACCATTCATTACCACTTAGCACTGTCGCACTCCCTGCCTGTAGGTTCCTGTTTATGGTCAGGTGCTAGAGGCCTGGGAACTACGTATCCCAGACTTCCTCTCTGCCAAGCTTTTGGATATGACATGTTTAACAGTAACATTCATTTGTGAATATATTTGTGAGGTTGGAGAGAGCAAGGGCCCCTCCTCCTCTGTCAGTAACGGTGGGGGACACTGAATGTGGTCATCAGCAGGTGGGCCCAGTGGGGCAGCTGGCTGGTCTCTTTCACAGCCAGGCCTCAGCTTCAGGGCTGTGGGTAACATAATTTCCTGCAGCTTCCTGATCTCAGACAGCAGCCTGTGGGGGTTCAAACCTGAAAGTTGGGAGTAGCCCACCTTGCTTTCTTAACTCCAGGTTTTTCCACAATCTGGCAAGCACCGCATTTGTTTTCTATTGCAGTGTAGCAAGTGACAGCAAATTTAGCAGCCTGATGATTAACACTGGTGCTGCTCAGATGCTCATTCATGTCTGACTCTTTGCAACCCCATGGACTATAGTTTGCCAGGCTTCTCTACCCATGGGATTTCCAGGCAAGAATATTGGAATGAGTTGCCATATCCTTCTCCAGGGTGTTCCTGACCCAGGCATCAAACCCATGTCTTCTGCATTGATTGGCAGGCGGATTCTTTACCACTGTGCCACCTGGGAAGCCCTTAGTAGCCCCATTTATTAGTAACCTCATTTATTACCTCTACCAGCTCTGTAGGTCAGAAGTTAAAGCTCAGTGGGCTTCTGTGCTCAGGGTCTCACAAGGCTGAAACCAAGGTTTCAGTTAGGTCGGGATCTTACCTGGAGGCTCTGGAAAGATTCTACCCCCAAGCTCATTCAGGTAATTGGCAGAATTCATCTCTTTATGGTTTGGGGATTGAGGTCCCCAGTTCCTTGATAGCTGTCAGCTAGAGGCCTCTTCAGCTCCTAAAAGCCACCCACATTCTTCCCCACCTGGCTTCCTCCACCTTCAAACTAGCTATGGCACATGAAGTCTTTCTTACACTGCAGGAACAGCAGGACCCCTCAGGTCGAATGCCCTCACATTTCTGACTCTCTCTTCTGCTCTCAGCTGAGAACATGCCCTGGTTTTAAGGGCTCTTGTGACTAGATCAGGCCACCCAGGTAATCTCTTTCTTAAGATAAACTATGCCATGTAACGTAATATAATCACAGGGATGATATATGAGCACATTCAGAGCTTCTGGGATTAGTAGGCGAACTTCTTTGGGAGACCATTTTAGAAATTCTGCCTGCTATAGCACCTAATTCCCTCTATTAAATCATGTTCTGCTTGAAAACCTAGAGGGGTTTCTGTTTTCCTACACTGAACCGTAAGTGACCTAAGATCACTCTCTGCAAACAAACTCTGAAACAGAGAAAACAACCCTTCAGATTATGATGATCTTACCCTTAGAGCATTCTGGACCCTCACCCAACAAATGTCAGTTCAGCAGTTATTTAGCAACTGTTATGTACCAGTTTGTGCCATTTTTCAGAGAATCCCAAGAGAATAAGAAACCTTATGAACGTGGTCTATTGGGTAATCCTCTACAGGAAGAAAGGGTTTCAAGATACTGTCAGAGATCTTAAGAGATGTTAGGTTCAAAAGCATCACTCATATACTCAAGAAATATTGATTGAGCTGACATCTACTCAGGGTCAGGCGTTGCCTTAAGTACAAGTGATTCAAAGACCAATGAGGCCAATTACTGGCCTAAAACATCTTAAAGCTAATAGAGGAGCCAGATATGCCATTGTCATAAAAGGTTGTAATAATATAACTTTTTTTTTCTTTTTTACAAGTTACCCTACACTATGTTACTTTGCATACATTATCTTATTCAAACTTCACCTTAAGCCCATGAGTTAGATACAATTATTTTCTAAATTTTACAGAGGAGGAAACTGAGACTGAAAATAGTTGTCACTTCTCTAGGAAAAGATATATCTTGGTTTGCAAACACATAGGCTCAATTTGAATACCGGAGAAGGCAATGGCACTCCACTCCAGTACTCTTGCCTGGAAAATCCCATGGATGGAGGAGCCTGGCAGGCTGCAGTCCATGGGGTCACTAGGAGTCGGACACGACTGAGTGACTTCACTTTATTTTTTCACTTTCATGCATTGGAGAAGGAAATGGCAACCCACTCCAGTGTTCTTGCCTGGAGAATCCCAGGGACGGGGGAGCCTGGTGGGCTGCCGTCTATGGGGTTGCACAGAGTCAGACACGACTGAAGTGACTTAGCAGCAGTAGCAGTAGTGGATAATATCGAATGTCTAACAGTTTCACTTCCCACAGCCAGAACTACTCTCTATCTTGAAGAACTAGCCTTTGAGTCTCCTTGGCACACATAAATGGAGAGACCAAAGTGCTTGGGAGTGCACTGCCCCTGGGTGGTCCTTAACCAATAACTGATGGATGTGAGAGTCTGAAAACTCTGGTTTCATTGCCTTCGTTCAGGACAACTCCAAGGCTTGATTTATAGAGTTAATAAGTTTGCCTGCATAATCGGGAAAAAACCACCCTCTGTGTAATTTTGTGATTGCATACTCACTTGGTTTCCTCCCCTTCCTGCCCTCTGCCTCTCACCCACTACTTTCCTAGCTTCCCTTGGGAATTTCCTTACAAATATTTGTTCACAGATCTGAGAATCTGCCCTAAGACACCTCTGCTCTGATATATATGCTATACTGCTGTGGGAACCCAGAAAAGAGAGTGATATTAACTCAGTCTGGGGAAGTCGGCAAAGACTTGACAAAGAAAGTCATATTTTCTCCTGGAAGATAAGCAGAGGTCTGTCAAGGAGGATGAGTTGGAAGAAGAGCTTTCTAGGCAGCATGCGTGCTAAGTTGCTTCAGTCATGTCTGACTCTTTGTGACCCTATGACTGTAGCCCACCAGGATCCTCTGTCCATGGGATTCTCCAGGCAAGAATACTGGAGTGGGTTGCCATGCCCTCCTCCAGGGGATCTTCCCAACCCAGAGATTGAACCCGCATCTCCTGTGTCTCCTACATTGGCAGGCAGAGGGACACACAAAACCAGAAACACAGGGAAATGAATGCAAGTCAAAGAATGGATTAAAAACTTGTATATGCTGAGGCAGAAAATAGATGAAATTGAGGGCCCGCCAGAGATTAGAACTCTTGCATCAGGAGAAGCACCAAAGAATATTAAGGAATGATAGACCATGATCAGATGTGTGTTTTCATGTAACAAATATTGAGTGTTTATAATGAAGGTAGGAAGCCAACCCAGGTACTAGGGATATCAAAGTCAAGACCAATCCAGATTATAACCTTCACTGAGTTACCAAATAATTCTTTTGGTTCAATACAGTAATTGCTTCTTAAATGAACAATGCAAAGAACCAGAGGATAACAAGAAAAAGGGAAATACTAGAGATTTTCTTTTTAAGGTTTTCTCTTCAAGAAAATTGGAGTATCAAGGAAAGATTTCATGCAAGGACAGGCACAATAAAGAACAGAAATGGTAAGGACCTAACAGAAGCAGAAGAGATTAAGAAAACGTGGCAAGAATATACAGAAGAACTATACAAAAAAAGGTCTTAATTATCAGGATAACCATGATCATGTGATCACTCACCTAGAGCTACACATCCTGGAATGTGACATCAAGTGGGCCTTAGGAACCATCACTATGAACAAAGCTAGTGGAGGTGATGGAATTCCAGCTGAGCTATTTCAAATCCTAAAAGATGATGCTGTTGAAGTGCTGTACTCAATATGCCAGCAAATTTGGAAAGCTCAGCAGTGGCCACAGGACCAGAAAAGATCAATTTTCATTCCAATCCAAAAGAATGGCAGTGCCAAAGAATGTTAAAACTACCAGACAATTGTATTCATTTCACTTGCTAGTGAGGTTATGCTCAAAATCCTTCAAGCTAGATTTCAGCAGTACATGAACCGAAAACTTCTAGATGTACAAGCTGGTTTTTACAAAAGGCAGAGGAACCAGAGTCTTCTCCAGGGGATCTTCCTGGCCGAGGGATCAAACCTGGGTCTCCTGCCTTGAAGGAAGATTCTTTACCATTTGAACCACCTGGGAAGCCCTAAGGCTTTGACTGTGTGGACCACTGCAAACTGTGGAATAGTCTTAAAGAGATGGGATTACCAGAGCCTTACCATGCCCTAAGAAACCTGTATGCGGGTCAAGATTGGAAAAGGAGTAAGACAAGGATGTATATTACCACCCTGCTTATTTAACTTATATGCAGAGTGTATGCAAAATGCTGGGCTGGATGACTCACAAGCTGGAATCAAGATTGCCAGGAGAAATATCAATAACATCAGATATGTGGATGATACCACTCTAATGGCAGAAAGTAAAGAGGATCTAAACAGCCTCTTGAGCTCCCAAATCACTGCAGACAATGACTTGAGCCATGAAATTAAAAGGCACTTGCTCCTTGGAAGGAAAGCTATGGCAAACCTAGACAGCTTATTAAAAAGCAAAGACATCACTTTGCGGACAAAGTTCCTAATAGTTAAAGCTATGGTTTTTCCAGCAGTCATGTACGGATGTGAGAGTTGGGCCCTAAAGAAGGCTGAGCACCAGAGAATTGGTGCTTTTGAACTGTGGTGCTGGGGAAGATTTTGACTCCCTTGGACTGCAAGGAGATCAAACCAGTCAATTCTAAAGGAAGTCAACCCTGAATATTCATTGGAAGGACTGATACTGAAGCTGAAACTCCAATATTTTGGCCATCTGATATGAAGAGCTGACTCATTGGGAAAGACCCAAATGCTGGGAAAGATTGAAGGCAAAAGGAGAAGGGGGTGCCAGAGGATGAGATGGTTGGATAGCATCACCGACTCACTGAAGACATGAGTTTGAACAAACTCCGAAATATAGTGAAGAACAGGAAAACCGGGAGTGCTACAGTCCATGGGGTCTCCAAGAGTCAGACATAATTTAGCAACTGAACAACAGCAGTAACCACTAAATGCATGTGTCTGTTTATACTTAAGAATGCTGTTTAGGTCCCCAGTCATATTAGCCACCTTTCAAGTACTCAGCAGCCACATGTAGCTGGTGGCTAGCTCGCTGGACAGCACAGGTATAGAACACTTGCATCATTGCAGGAAGGTCTATTGGATGGTGCTAGTCTAATCACACACGAGGATAGCTATAAGTTTTCCATCTAATTGTTAGTTTGTATGTGGCTATCTCCTGTGTAGTCTTTTTTAAAAGGCGCTTCCTGTGCCTTTCTTTTTTGCACAGGGGAATCTGAGGATTCTTTTGATTACACAACCACCTGCACTGGGCAATCAAATAGTAGTGGTGATTGTCAAAAGGCCAGGATTGCAGACATCCCTTTGAAAATGCACGTGGTCCTTTTATGTATTGGATGAGGGAGATATGCTCACACCTGCCTAGAGAGCCCAAGAAGTGGGATCTTCCTGCCTCAATCTGTTTACCTTGTTCTTTCTGAATGTTTATAGCTGAAAGCACATCCTCTAAAAACAAAATAGTATTCATGAAAGAGACACAAATTGAATTCCTCACCTGGAGTTCTATCATTTCCCCAAAAATGAAAGTAAAAGAGCCACTAGCAATAGTCTTCTCTGAAATCTGTTACTGTAATTAAAGCTGTTTTTTTTTTAATTTACATGATAAGCTAATAGGAACTGAAATTTGCTTTGAAGAGTCATTACTCTTTACTTCTTAATCTTCCATTTTCTTACAAAAACTAGTGAACAAGAAAGTTTTTACTAATATATTAGAATAAACCTGTCATAAACATAAATTATGTAAACAAATATTTTAATCAAAGTGTCACTACAGGGAAATTTAAAGGTAACAATTCTGAAGTATGCAGTACAAAACTTAATGACTATGGCATTCAAAAACTCGGTTCAAAAAAAGAAACTCAATTCACTCTAAAGAGTCAATTTACTACTCAATTGAGAAAAGGTTATATCTTTCCCTGTTTGTGGTACCACACAGCTTTCAGGCTCCAAACTAACACTGTTGACCTTCCACTCATATTTTGATTGGGTTGTACTCCTAATTTTTAAATAAAATGTTAAAAATAATACTAAAATAAATAAAAACATTGCTGACCTTATGAAAGCCCCCTCTTTATTATAATAATCAATAGGTCCAGGTTCGATGCACGATACTGGATGCTTGGGGCTGGTGCACTGGGATGACCCAGAGAGATGGTATGGGGAGGAAGGAGGGAGGAGGGTTCAGGATGGGGAACACATGTATACCTGTGGCATATTCATTTTGATATATGGCAAAACCAATACACTATTGTAAAGTTAAATAAAATAAAATTAAAAAAATAATCAATAGAAGTTAGTTATACATGAGAGGAGAGAAAATGCTGTATTTTAAAATAATAAAGTATCAACTTTTCTTGATTATGATGCCTGCTGAGAATCTTAACTTGGCTTTGTCGGACTTTTGCTAGTCCTAATTTATAATCAGCTGGTGACCACTAGCAG
This sequence comes from Bos indicus x Bos taurus, assembly GCF_003369695.1. Classification (NCBI taxonomy): domain Eukaryota; kingdom Metazoa; phylum Chordata; class Mammalia; order Artiodactyla; family Bovidae; genus Bos; species Bos indicus x Bos taurus. The sequence continues at coordinate 59,986,805 of NC_040085.1, read as the reverse complement.
ACGGGTTCCTAAAGGCCCAGAGCAGCTGCAGGAACCAGAGACTAAGTAGCCAAGATTGTATTATCAGCAGGGTTGCTTTTTATAGATAGTTGGCTTGGCTTTGTTTGGGTTTTTTGTTTTTATTTTTGGGTAGCCCTTGGTTAATTCCGTTGGCCTGTCACCTGCAGGCAAAAGGGAACAAGATCATCCCTCTCTCCCCTTTGTCTAATTCCACCAGCCTAGGAGGGCGATAATGACCAAACTCTTGAATTTTCCCGTTGACTATAGAGAGGTGCATTGTATTCACAGTATATTCTTGCGGCCCTGCCACCAGATGAAAGGAAGAGCATGAAAGCACCAGCAGATCCGGGGCCCTGCCTTTCCAGCTTTAACATGCCAACAAATGTGGACGGGGCGCTCGGCTGACGGAGGCATCTGTTGTTCCTGTGCACCGGCTTCAGCTGGGAGCGGCTGAGAACAACAGGTGGCCTTGCTAATGGAACAGATTCACTCATTGTTTGTGTGTTTAATGAATCATTGAGTTACTGATCAGCAGTGGGCAATGGAAGCTGTTCAAACAGAAAGGCAGCCCAGCCATGAGGTGGAGCCGCCACCATGCTCCTTTGAAGCACTGCTGGCCCCAGGGGAATGCGGGAGGCTCGGGGGTTACTCCCTACAGTTCCCAGAGAAACTGGTAGCCAGAGGAGGGTGTTGTTTCTAATTGGGTGATGAAAGTCAGCAAGGGGAAAGAGACCAAAGGACCAAACGTAGAAGGGGAGGAAAGGAAAACATCTGAAATCAAAGGTTGAAGTAAAACCAAGAGACAGGTGTTTGCGGTGAACCGTGCAATAACCCTCATCTTGCCCCAGGTCCACAGGAAGCAGCCAAGTGGAGAAAGTCCCAGAGAAGTGAGAAAAAGCCAGGCTCAGGATGTACTCAGAGAAGGCAATGGCAACCCACTCCAGTACTCTTGCCTGGAAAATCCCATGGATGGAGGAGCCTGGTAGGCTGCAGTCCATGGGGTCGCGAAGAGTCGGACATGACTGAAGCGACTTAGCCGCAGCAGCAGGATGTGCTGATTTTCGTTACAAAGGGTTCATGGTACAGTGAGGTCGCTCTGTCATATCAGGAGGCAAGCTGCTGCTGTTGCTGCTAAGTCGCTTCAGTCGTGTCCGACTCTGTGCGACCCCATAGACGGCAGCCCACCAGGCCCTGCCATCCCTGGGATTCCCCAGGCAAGAACACTAGAGTGGGTTGCCATTTCCTCCTCCAGTGCATGAAAGTGAAAAGTGAAAGTGAAGTCACTCAGTCGTGTCCGACTCTTAGCGACCCCATGGACTGCAGCCTACCAGGCTCCTCTGTCCATGGGATTTTCCAGGCAAGAGTACTGGAGTGGGGTGCCATTGCCTTCTCCGTCAGGAGGCAAGACTGACCCTTATTTGTAGGATTCCTACATGTTGCATTGGGCTTTTCCTGTGAGTAGAATTTGACTGGATTCTACACCAGAATTGTATTTAATGGGCTGTGCTTTCCTTTCTTTCCCCACAAATAGGACTTGGTATTTGTCACCATTAAACATCTGAATTTTAAGCAGATCTGTGGACTGGTGGCTCATCTCCATCAGCTCAACTTTATCAGCTATCTCATTCCCAGGAGCTTTTCTTTTGCCTTCACAATGAAGTTCCATGAGTTTTCCCAATTCAAACTTGGACTTCAACATTTTTACTTTTCTAATCAATCCATCATAGAGAAATATTTCTAGATTGGCCATCCTTTTCTATGCCTCTCCCAATGCTCTCTGGAATCAATTTATGAACCCCTTCTTTCAAGTCATTCATCTATACCTCTTGTGTCATGATTTTCCACCATCCTTTTCTGGGTCTGGCAAACTTGTAGGTAGGTGCTAAGAGTTCTTTCAGATCTGATTGCTGTTTTTCCTTTTTTTTTTTTTTTTTACCAAAAACAACAGTACTTCTAATATTGAACATGAGTGTGCGCTTACTTGTCCGACTCTTTGAGACCTCATGAGTAGCCTGCCAGGGTCCTCTGTCCATGAGATTTCCTAGGCAAGAATACTGGAGTGGGTTGCCATTTCCTTCACCAGAGGATCTTCCTGACCCAGGGATCGAACCTGCATCTCTTCTGTCTCTAGCATTGGCAGATGGGTTCTTTACTAGTGTCACCTGGAAAGCCCCGATATTGAACACAGGTAATGCTGAAACGTCACATAATGATTAGTCAAATTCATTTCACCTGCCTTCACTAATCAACGTTATTTTAAGACAAATGTCCTCCAAGTAGCACATAGCCTAAACGATGTTTGAGGGAGTTGTTTTCCAGGAACTTGGTATCTCACCTGTGATTAGTGGAAACTGAGTTGGTTAAGACTGGATAGGACCATTGACATTCCAACCGGGCATCTGCAGGTGTTCACCTGGTGATCTTTAGATGTCAGAGGACTGAAAAGTCCATAACCCACATCATGCTAAGCACCTCCATGTTTGAATGTACAGAGGCCTGTAGTTAGTTACATCTGTGCAGAACCATGATTTGTGTACTTTTCCCAATCATGTTCCCCCATATCCCCATGCTTCCCACATGCCCCATGCCTCAGACCACCTTGCTTCCCTATTTGTTATACCATAAATAACCCCAGACTCTTGACTTCAGAAGGCAGAATTGAGTTTTGTTTCTTCTCTTTTGGTCTGCCTTGTCAATAAGCCCTCTCTTTGCTGCAGGGCTTGGTGTCTCAGCATTTTGGCCCCTGATGGTCAGGCAAAACAAACTTCGTTTGGTTACAAAGCTTTTTTACCAATTTTCCTTAGAAAATGGATCAAGAAATTTCTTCTTGGCTCTCCTTTTGCCACTTTTGTGGACTGTGGGTTTTTTTCTTCCTAAGGTAGGGGACCTATAAGAGAGATGGCAGAGTGTGGTTTGGTGAGGAGAGCCCTGTGGTTTGGATTAAGAAATGTGTTTTAACTCTGCCACTATCTCTAAAGCACCATTGGTTATATAGTCTCTATGGTAGAGACTGACAGGCTATTCACCAAATCAGTATCGTTTCTTCATGGATAACAGCCAAACCTAGTTCCCAGCCTTCCTTACAGTCAGGTGAGTCCTTCTGACAAGTTCCAACCAATAGAATGTGGACCAAGTTCAAGCAATTGGCAATCAGGCCTGGGTCATAATCCTTCTTGATGACCCTCTGTCTTCTCTTTTCCCTCACCTTCAGCTAGGTGATATGTAGGGTTGGCATTGAAGATCACAGATCTCTTGAAGATCCTCTCAGCATTCAGGATGGCCAAGCAGGGTAGCTGGAATGCCAAGCTTGGCACCTCAGGTATAAGCAATCCCCTCCATTTAGCTAGGTTCACTGTGCAAACACTAACTCTTACCTGTACCTAGAAACCCCCAAAGTAAGGACACATTCCAATGGACTATGTGGTTCCTTCCGACACTGTTATTTTGAATCTGAAGTTATTCCTTTGTTTACGCTTTCATCCCTAGACAAAGACAGGGAGGACACTCTTCTGTCCATTCAAGATCTCCTAGGGGAAGGAGGAGACTCTTCTACATTCTCCTGCAAGGATAGAGAAAAGGGGGTAGACTATAGAAGAGAGAGAAAACAAAACATCTGTCAGAGCCTACCAGTTAGTTCATGGAAAGGAAGCAGAACGAGTAGTAGCATAAAATCTGGGAGACTCCAGGCCAGAGACTGAGGATGTCATTTGCTGTTGCACCTGGCTGTTGGCAGATCTTGGGGTTATAAACCCTGAATCAATGGAGGCTAAAGCAGTGACAACAAGCTTCTACTCCACGATCACATCTCTTACTGTGGGTCTGTGCTTAAATCATTCCAGCCTCAAATCCTTTTAGAACTGAAGATCTCAGCTGGTCCCAAGTGAATCTCCATTTGTGTTCCCTCTTCAGTAAAGTCTTCTTCTCGACACAGAGGAGGATGTGAAAGCCACGGCTCCTGAAGGCACTGTCCCTGCTATTTGAAAGACCAAGACATATATACACACGTATGTCCTGTGTGTGGATAACTTACAACAAAGTATTCTGATCCTGAATGTATGTACAGTAGAATGTTAACTCCTTCTAGGCATAGAAGTAGCACCATATGTCCCTGTAGTAGGAATGTGTCCCAATCCTAGAATGATGGGGTTGTATTTGGTATGTGACTCTAAAGTCAAACTTACTATTGAAATGTATAACTGATCTACAAAGATATTTATAAGCCTCCCTCCCCTCTATTTTAATAAAGTGAATGAAGGATAATTCCAGACATTTTATGTTTTTTAAAAAAAATCTTTGAAACATTTATATAGTGTTTCTTATGTAACAAGCATTATGCAACAAACATTGCTCTACATCTTTTTACAGATAATAATTTAATTCCCTGTGAGCAGGATACAACTATCACTCCCTTTTATACATAAGAAAATGAGGAACAGAGATTAGATTATTTACCCAAATTCACACAGCCAGTTAGAGCTGGAATTCTGATCCTTCTAGTCTAGACCCACAGTCTATATCTTTAGTAACTATGCCATACTGCCCAGTTGTTTTAAAAAAACAATTGATAAACCCTCATTCATGTTTGCATTATACCCCTACATATCACCTTGACCTCCCCCATATCATCAGGTCATATCCAAGCCTACCAAATCTGATCCTGGCTATGAAAATCTTTCATGGTGAGCATGGCAGCTAAACATAGGCTCTTGGTGAAAAAAAATCATTTTTTCCTTGTAAAATTTCATTCTTCTATGAGAACAAAACTATTCAAACTATCCTTCTCTATGGAAAATAGAAATCTACTCTGTAATATTGACTTTGCCTCTGTGATTTTCTCATTGTCGTAGAATATGAGTCAAGAAGACAGCACAACTGTGGCATATTTTAAAGATGAGGAGTTTAAATGTTCGACAGTTTTCAGGAGTCACACCTTTTTAGCATTCAGGAAGAGTTTAATGATAAGTAACAAAGACTGTGAGTTGAAGATCTTATTTCCAGTTGTAGCATAACTAAGGTTGGGTGGTGGAGATGGGGTGACACAATCTCACTTTTCTGGGCTCTGTTTCCTTAGTTTTGAAGTGAGAAGGGCAAACTAGTTGAATGCCAGGGTCTAATCCAATTCTAGGACCATTCTGGAGTCACTCTCCTCCTGGCCCACAAGATCCCTCCTGATCTGGCCCCTGACAACCTTTCCAATCTCATCATGTATCCCAACCTCACTCAGCTCTAGCCAAGTGGATCTCTCTCCTGTTTGTTCCAAAACATTCAGCTCCTTCCCAGCTTATAGCCTTTCCACCAGCAGTTCCCTCTGCTGGGAAGCCCTTTCCCTGCATCACTATCTGATAGGCTCTTTTTTGTCACTCAGGTCACTGATTAACTTCTTCAGTGAGTCTGTTCCCAACATCTCAAGCTAATTAATTCCTTTACCCCAGTACTAGCTCTCCATCAATCAGTCTGACTTTCTATCACCTATCACCTTCTGATATTTTATTTATCTGCTTATTTGCTCATAGTCTGCATCCTCTTACTAGGTATAAAATTCCATGAAAGTAGGAAACTGACTTATTGTCTTATCTCTAGTGCCTGTGTAAGAGTATATAGCTGCCACTGAGCTCAGCAAATCTAGGATTGATGATAGAAGCAAAAGCAGTACCTAAAATCTAGAGGCCAAAGGATTCCTTTCTGAGACTTACATGGTGGAGCAAAAGAGCTCACTTAGTGCTACATTTCCCCCTTTTTACTCAATTTAGTTTCAGAGTACACATCAGGGTGACTGTGCACAGACCCACATCACAGGAAGTAGGTTTGTACACCCTTTCTCTCCCGCTGACCTACCTCTTAGTGACAAATCCTGAATCTTCAGCAACATCTTTATGTATATTGCCTGCCTAACAAGCAGAAAATAGCATATCCACCTAGGAGGCCAGCATCTTGCTGCTGTGGGCAGCTGTGTAACTCCGGTTCTGCACATTCTGGGCTTCAGGATCTGAATGAGTGAGGTTGAAATCTAGCAGTCAGAGGACCTAGAGAGTCTGCATGTGGAACTTCACGTGGTATTCTTCGATGACCAGGAACGTTTCAGGGATCTTGCTACATCAATCAGCTGAACATTAATGGAAGCTAGTTCAGTGCCAGCTGCCATGCTGATGCAGGGGTGTTTTTTCTCTCCTAATGGAAAAACAAAGTACCAACAAGACCACGGTAATCATCTGTCTCAGGTCTCTGACCAGACAGAGAAAACCTCTGGGGCTTAAGGACGCTTTGTGGATTTTTCTGGGAAGGACAGATACAGAAGCTGCTCCTCCCAGCTCAAAAGGGAAAAGTAATGCTTGACTCACAGCTGCAGGCAGGGCCTCCACTCAAGTTAATCACCTGGGATTACAACAGATTGAAGAGGAATAATTGGTGAAGTCACAGGGCAATGTCAGAGTGTCCGCATCTGGATTTCAGATGTGGAGACTCCCCACTCCCACCCCATGTCAGGAATCATCACAACACCTCCATGACCTAGGGATAGAGATCTCATTATTGTTTTTAATAGGTAATTGACTTTTCTTTCTCCCCTCCAACCAGATCTATCAAGAGTCAATTTCACACTCTCTCAGATTCCTCCACTCACCCCTCAGAACCTCCTACATCAGATACCACATATAATGACAACTCAGAACTGGTGATCTTTGGTCCTATCACAAAAAGATTAGAGAGTCAGACATTTCAGCACTTCCTTGCCCCAGTATTTGGTCCAAAAGGTCTTCCTTAAACATTACTAACATATCTCTTGCTGCAATTTCTGTTTTATGATCTACTGTGGAGAAGTAAAATGAGTACCCATATTATTTATGATACTTGAAAACCATGAAATCCACCCTTAGCTTTCTCTGTCTCCACTAAATTTCATCTCACATTTTGATACCAAAAACATACTAGACATAATCAGATGATTTTAATATCTATTAACTTTCAGGTATGGATCAGTATGCTACATATCATTAGAGTAAAAAAGTTACCTTATTTGCTTTATCTCCTAATATAATATCACTCAATTAAAACAAAGTATATTTATCATTGTAAAAGTAAAATAGCTTACCAATATTCAAGATTATCATAGCTGGTAATTTGTATAAAAATTAATAACCTTCTAATAGGTAACTATGACAGAGTTTGACAGCTAACACAAATATTAAGAGAAAGTGAATTTCCTAGATAACTTAGGAAGAATGTTATTTTTCAAATGCACACAGGTTTATAGAAACTTAGTAATACCAGACAGAATAATAGTGATTAGGTTTATTGTAATTCTAATCACTGCAGATGGTGATTGCAGCCATGAAATTAAAAGACGCTTACTCCTTGGAAGGAAAGTTATGACCAACCTAGACAGCATATTCAAAAGCAGAGACATTACTTTGCCAACAAAGGTCTGTCTAGTCGAGGCTATAGTTTTTCCAGTGGCCATGTATGGACGTGAGAGTTGGACTGTGAAGAACGCTGAGCACCCAAGAAGTGATGCTTTTGAACTGTGGTGTTGGAGAAGACTCTTGAGAGTCCCTTGGACTACAAGGAGATCTAATCAGTCCATCCTAAAGGAGATCAGTCCTGGGTGTTCATTGGAAGGACTGATGCTGAAGCTGAAACTCCAATACTTTGGCCACCTGATGCGAAGAGTTAACTCATTGGAAAAGACCCTGATGCTGGGAGGGATTGGGGACAGAAGAAGAAGGGGACAACAGAGGATGAGATAGCTGGATGACATCACCGACTCGATGGACATGAGTTTGGGTAAACTCTGGGAGTTGGTGATGGACAGGAAGCCCTGGCATGCTGTGATTCATGGGGTCGCAAAGAGTCGGACACGGCTGAGCAACTGAACTGAACTGAACTGAACCTTTATATAATTGGTTACTACATACTGAAAATACTTCTCCTTAAATTATATTCTGCTCATCACAAAAAGTTACTGATGTTTTTAAGTATGCTTCTTTTGTATCTCATATAGCAAATATTTAGATGAGCAGAAACTACCAGAAGTTCTTTATTTAAGGTTGGTAGCATTTAGTATTAATGATACATTGAACTAGGTTTCTGCTTTACTTGGTTTCTGAAGGATTTCTAAATCTCAAAAAATGATCATCACAGTAAATCTTATTGAATAAATACTTACAGCACATGACAAGGTCATGTACTTCAGGAAAGTTAAGAAGAATACATTTCTCTAGAAAAATAAGAAGGCATAAGGAAGGAAACATGGAGGGTGATACCTGGAGATGTTAGGGAGGTTAAAAAAAAAGTTTTTTCCATATGAGAAACCCATGTAATAACAAGAATGTACTAGAGAAGGCAAAATGAGAATGTATAAAAGGTAGAGCATATAACTCATAAAAGAGAATTTAGAGGAGGATAAAGGGTGATGAGATGGACAACACTAGCAGAGCAATTGTGAAGTAGAAAAAAGTGAATATGAGGGGCCTCAGGTCAGATGTTCTTGATTTTCCCGGTAAGTAGATAGATGGGCTTCTTTGATGGCTCAGATGATGAAGAATCCACCTGCAATGCAGGAGACGCAGGTTTGATCTCTGGGTTGGGAAGATCCCTGGAGAAGGGAATGGCTACCCGCTCCAGTATTCTTGCCCAGAGAATTCCATGGTCAGAGGAGCCTGATGGGCTACCATCCATGGGGTTGCAAAGAGTCAGATATGACTAAGTGACTAACACTTTTAACCACTTCAACAAAAGTATAGAAATCTCTTTGGAGACTTCAGGAAAATGGAAAAATTTAGAACTGCTGCTATGGGGAATATGATGTGGCAATAATTAGACATAAATAAAAGGATATCCAATTAAGCCTAGATACCCAACAGAAATGCAATAGCAGTGATTTGTGGTGAATCCAAGCACAACTTCCAGTAATGATCCACCTTCTGAAATGGTTAAAGATAAGGCATATGAAGATCACAGGCTTGGAAGAGTCGAGTCTGTAGAGGAGAGAGTTTCACATGGAAGGATCTGCCCTGTCAACCCAGGCTGGGAATGAGGAAGTAAAGACAGAGGTGGAGAACAGGTGCAGACTGAGGTGCAGAGAGTAGTTAGGATTAGGAGGATCAGAGTTTGACACAGATGAGTTCAAATCCAGCCTGAGTCACTCAGTTGTGTGGTCGTGGGCATGTTTTTCAATGTTATCTAAGTTTCATTTTCTTCAGATATAAAATGATCATACTTCAAAGGGTAATTCTGAGGACGAAACAACACAATTCCAACACATATTTTTGCTGTTCTGGGCTCACAATACCCATTCAAAAAATTTTTGTTATGCACATGACATAGGCAGTATGATTAACTGTATTATAATCTGTTGATTTTCTTTTGAGATTCTTTTCTACCTAGGTATTCACAATATAGCCGCAATTTGATAATTCTCTTACTACCTCTCTGCTCTCTTGTTTCTTGAATTAATGTAGTCCATATTACATTTCTGAGAACTTTTGTATATATGTGTCTTTTTTTTTCTCAGACAAAAATTTGTGAGACAGGTACAGCAAATTCTGTTAGATCCTTTGGGTAGGAAATGATGTATCCTGATTAAGCAAATCTTCTGCTTTATGCCATACACAGATGCTCATTTCTCAAATAATTAACATAGAACACATTTACTAAAACTGTGCTACCTGTAATGAAAATGCTCTTTAGTGATTCAAAAAGTCAACTTAGGATTTTTACCAGCTTCACATCTCTGTATCATCAGTAACAGAACTTATTTCCATCTTTCCTAGAGGTGCAGAATGCACTCCTTGTTACAGAGAGCATCTGACCTCTATGAAAATAAATATGTACAATATACATTTACATGTACATTATGTTCAAAAAGGCCAAGTCTCTAGAACCCCAAAATTAAAATAGGGAGATCAACTATACACATATTCAGGGCCAATATTGGAGATTAAGGGGACAGAGTCATCAGTAATTTTTGGAGATCAGCGTCAAGCTTCTAGATTGTTCCACCAGATCAGAGAAGTGTAAGTTCAACTAGACATGGAGAAAACAAAGGATGATCTAGAAATTAAGTATATCTATTATATTCATTGAGACATCAGAGTTTAGCTTTTAGAACTAGAGGCTATTTTAGATAAACTTTGTTTTTAAAGAAATCCTCATTAAGGACCTCTAAACACAGGAACAAATTCTGTCCTTGGATTCTTAAGCAAAACTGGGTCTGAAATCAATATAGGCACTGTTAGAAAGGATTTAAGGATTGAATCAGAGAATAGGATTTGGCTCCTAGGACACAAACCATGCTACTAATCCCGGAGAAAGGATTTGCCTGTTTAAAGGATTATGAATTTTTGAAAAGCATATTCTGTTGATAATACTTTTCATTTCCTGCAAATCAAATTACTGAGGGATATTTTCATTGTGAATAGAATTGGACAATGTTTTCATTGTTGTTGTTTGACTTTCCTTTGTATGAAAGGACACCAAATTTCAATGTACTCAGATGTGAAGTTTCATGGCCCCGGTGGCACACATCTGAAGATTCAAGCAAATAAATTAGAAATAATGCCTACTAGCAAACCAAAAGGCAATGATACCTAAAAGAAAGTCTCCTTGCTTGTGATACTGGCATTTATGAAAGTTTGGGCAGCTTTACATGACAATGGCAGCACAGAGAGTTCTGGACAATGAAGGGTGAGTCCAGCACACTTACTTGGTGGGCTTGGTCACATGCTGGCTACTGCCCACTCTGGACTCATTTCAGTTTACTGAAACAAATGGCTGTAAATTATGTTGAAAGATACTGTTTTAGTAATAGGAAAATTCATTGGTTCTTGAACTTCCTTAATGGAATGAGCCTTCCAGAGGCTATTAGTCAGGCTCAGAAGAAAAAGAAAGAGAGAGAAAGTAAGCAAGAGAAACATTTGAGGTCATATAACACTTTGGTCTCTAATATTCTCAAGGCCTCCCTCTGTGAACAGACCTCACTTTGAAGTTATCACCAGCCACAAGCCTAGAAATCTGCTCATTGAGGACCATGTCTAATGCTTTATTCTAAAAGGCACCTGGAAGGTTTTCTCCAGAGTTAGCAGTCATCATCAGCATCAGTATCATATTTTACTTACACCAGCCCCACAAAATGGCAATAAAAGTTGGACCCTGTGGACTTTTTGTTGATCTAAATTTTCTGCTGTTGCTCAGACAATGGGCCAACCATTTCTGAGAAAAGAGAAGCAAGGTGGGGGTGGGGAAGGAGACTGCCAGAAGTCACAGCATAATGCTATTAGTCTGAACTCTCCCATGACGGGACCCTCACTGGGAAAGACAATTATACGGGAAGGGATGATAACCTCATGGGGCAATAACCTTCTGAGAGATCTTGTTCCACTATGTACCGGTTACTAATTTGATTACCGTTCAGAGAAGTAGCCAAACTTCAGGGGCCCTCGCAGAACCCACTCAACCCTTTCAAGATTTGCCCATCTCTAATGAGCTGGGTCTTTTCAGCAATCATCTAACCACATGATTTCCTTAATTTTCAGCCGGTTGCTTAATGACAAAGATAAATGTGGCTTTTCCCAGCTGCTTCTAAAATAAGTTCAAGACTGAATTAATATGAATGGTAATACTTTTTATTTGTATAAATGGCAGGGGAAAGAAACCACAAGTGTGGAGTTTGCCAACACCTGCTAAAATGTACCCTATGTTTCCCACACTTGGGACCCAAAAATCGCAAAGACAGCATAATCAACTTCTTAGAACCCTAAACTCCTAAGATGGTGAAACTCTATCAAAATCATTCCATTTCAACAAGAGCTAGAAAATGCCCAAATTCCAAAAATAGACTTAGTAATAAAAGAGATCTTTGGAGGGATTCTTGAATCCCATCACTTGTTCAATGAAATATGACAACTATGTTATTTCTAAAAACAAGGGTTGAAATGTGTTGAAATATCTCCAATCTATCAATTTATGTTCTCTTCAAGCTCTCATTTGTATTAGGAATATAATGGGTGATGGGAGAGCCTGGGAGTCTGAGAGCAGCAAAGATTTAATGACTGCAGAGGAAAAATATCCTACTTGAAATTGCACAGAAAAGTGGGAGCCTCCTACTGAGTGAGAATCTTGACCTAACTGGAAAAAAAGTTCCCTACTTGTTAAATTATTAATAACATGTAACATTAACTCTTATTTGGAACACATTTGTAATTAATAGATGCCCTCCAATTAAATGACACGTGTTGGACTCTATACAGTAAAAATTAAAAACAAACACACAAAAGGCTTGTTTTGTCACAGGACACCATAGTCTAATGGGGGGAAATAGCTTCCACAGACCAAAGAATGCACAAGTTCTTGAAGATGAAAACACACAAATGAGAGACAAAGTTCCTGAAAGCTAAGTGAAAATTGATAAGAATGAGTGAGATCAGTCGTGGATATTTTTCCAGGGAAACTTGAATTTTTAGGCAGATTTGAGAGGATAACACAGCTGGATGGATAGAAGAGAGGATATTCTGTGGAAATAAAAGAAGTTAAGACATTAAAGCACGATCCATTTTATCTTTGTTTTATTCCCTCAACCTGAACTGTAGCTGAATCCCCTCCTCCAGGCAAGTAGAGGAAGAGTATGTATTGCTTCTAGGTTCTGCAAAGTATTTTTCTGTTGCTGACAACCAAACCAAATCAGATCAAACAGTTCAAACTCAATTCACTCTATTATAAGAAGATGGACATGGGTTTGCAGGGGTTGGGGGTAATCTTCCCAGGTGATAAAGAACCTGCCTGTCGGTACCTGAGACATCAGAGATGTGGGTTCAAACCCTGGGTCAGGAAGATCCCCTGGAGGAGGGCATGGCAATCCACTCCAGTATTCTTGCCTGGAGAATCCCATGGACAGAGAAGCCTGGTGGGCTACGGTCCATGGGGTCACAAAGAGTTGGACATGACTGATGACTAACACTTTTACTTTCACTTTGGGGGAGAAGGTTATCATTTGCTTTCTTAATGTCTTATCTTTCTCTGAACTCCATCAAGTGTCTTTACTGCACATTATGATGATTCTTTTCAATACAAATTTTAATGCATCACAGTACCCCACAAGGCAAAACATCTTCAGGTTGCTAATCCACTTTCAAGACAAATCCTTTTGGATTTGTTCTTAACCAGTTGCTTTAAATTCTCTTACTCTCCTCTCATCTGTCATATGCAAATTCAGATTAAAATGCAGTCATTTAAATCCATAAATGCCAAAGAGTTAATTTGGCATTCCTGTTATTTTTGTCTAGAACTAGAGACTAAACATGAGCACAATGTATCCTCACTTTCCACACTCAAGCCCTCACCTAAGTCTTTCACATTCATTAATTTATTTAATCCTTATACCAACATGAAACAGTGTTTACAAATTCCCAATACATATTAAACTTCATGTGTTCATTCGCTCAATTGTGTCTGACTCTTTGAGTCCCCCCATAAACTAGAACCCAACAGTCTCCTCTGTCCATGGGATTTCCCAAGCAAGAATACTGGAGTGGGTTGCCCTTTCCTACTCCAGAGGATCTTCCAGATCCAGGATCAAACCCACATCTCTTATATCTCCTGCATTGGCAGGCAGGTTATTTACCAACTGAGCCACCTGAGTTTCTATACCAATTATGGTTGCCTTGGACGCAATGATCTTATAAGTAGTAACGTTAGCTCAAAGAATTGTGGACTTCAGGAAATATGGTTCCTTTAGACTTAAGAAATACAAGCCATCCAGTACTGCCTCAATACCCTATAATCTTAAATTTGAGTAAGGAAAAAAATTCATACTGCTCTCAGAAGCACATATATATTAAGCTTTAGGAAACAAGAAATCAGAATTCCCCAGAGTCCTTGTGAATTCCTGAAATCATAACTTATTCTTTATTTTAGTAGTATTTACCAAGGAAAAATATTTTAGTAGTAGTTTTTCTTTTGTTTTGTTTTCAGTATTTAATAGTACATATTTACAAAGAGCTATATGCTCTACTGACACTCAGAAACTGCAAAGTGTACCAGAAAAAAATTGTTGGATAATGCTAGGAAAACCTAAAATTTGGGTGTCCTGGCAAGATTGACTGGAGAAGGCAATGGCACCCCACTCCAGTACTCTTGCCTAGAAAATCCCATGGACGGAGAAGCCTGGAAGGCTACAGTCCATGGGGTCGCTGAGGGTCAGACACGACTGAGCTACTTAGCTTTCACTTTTCACTTTCATGCATTGCAGAAGGAAATGGCAACCCACTCCAGTGTTCTTGCCTGGAGAATCCCAGGGATGGCGGAGCCTGGTGGGCTGCCGTCTCTGGGGTTGCACAGAGTCGGACACAACTGAAGTGACTTAGCAGCAGCAGCAGCAAGATTGACATCACTACACAGACTCATGTCAAAATTGCTATTTTAAGGACTTATTTTTCTTCCAAATGTGTTTTTTCCTAACATACAACTCACAGGATTCATATAACATGTACTTTGCATACAGACTTGTTGATATTTATTGTATTCACAATGGCTCACCATGAGTCACAATAAGCTCTTGTAATATGGCTCACTGGATTTCTATTGGTGTATAACAAATTACCACAAACATAACAGCTTTAAGTAGTTCACATGTATCATCTCATTCCTCTTTAGGTCAGGTCCCTGGGTCAAAAACTCTCAGCTAAAGCTTCCGTTCTCTTGGAGAGAGTGGGTGGGCAGGGCTGGTTCAACATCCTCTCCAAGCTCACTGATTGCTGGAGAAATTCATTTCCTTCTGGTTTTAGGACTGAAGTCCCCATTTTTCTGCTAGTGATTGGTTGGGAATTCCCTCAGGGCTTCCCTGGTAGCTCAGATGGTAAAGAATCTGCCTGCAATGCAGGAGACACTGGTTCCATCCCTGGGTTGGGAAGATCCCCTGGAGAAGGAAATGGCAACCCACTCCAATATTCTTGCCTGAAAAATCCCATGGAGATTTTTCATGGAGAGGAGCCTGATGGGCTACAGTCCGTGGGGTCTCAAAGAGTGGGACAAGACTGAACAGCACTTTCACTTTCAGGTCTTATAGGCAGTTCTTTGCCTCATGGCCCCCACAGGCAGTTCACAACCTGAATGTTTTTCTTTCCTGCAGGCCACCTGCAGTGTGTCTCTCTGCCTGTCTCTTCTGTGACTGGTGGAGAAAAGACTCTGCTTTTGAAGCACTCATGTGATTAGGTGAGGCCCACTTGGATAATCTATCTTTAAATTAAGTCATTTGAGGCCTTAATTGCATCTCCCAAATTCCTTCACAGCAGCACCTAGATTAGTGTTTGATTGACTAACTGCGGAAAAGTATGTGTATACCAGAGACCTCCTTTGAGGGGTCCCGTTAGTTGCCTACCATATATGACAATAGCCACAAGCTATATGTGCTGGCCACCTATGTAATTAAATGTTCTAGGAGGCACATTAAAAATGAAGAAGGAACCAGGCAAAATTAATTTAAGTAATAATTGTAATAATTTAATACTTTTATTTAACCCAATATATTCAATATATTTTCGTTTCAATATGCAATCAGTGTGAGAAATATCAATGAGATATTTCACCTTCACTTTGCCATATTTAGTCTTTGAAATCTGTATTTTACAGTTGAATTGAGATGTAATAGCCTCAATTCATAGTAGCCTCATTTCAAGTTCTCCATAGCCGTACTTGGGCTTCTCTGAGGGCTCAGCAGGTAAAGAATCCACCTGCAATGCAGAAAACACAGGCTAGATCCCTGGTTCAGGAAGATCCCCTGGAGGAAGAAATGGCAACCTACTCCAGTATTCTTGTCTGGAGAATTCCATGGACAGAGAAGCCTGGTGGGCTATAGTCCATGGGGTCGCAGAGAGTCAGACACAGCTGAGCAACTGAACACACAATACACACATAGCTATATATGCTGTACTGGACTGAGCAAGCTTAGATTGTGGCTGCTTTCCTCTGACATGGTCCTGGTCCTGATCTGGAAATGTCTACCTTAACTTCAATCTGAGTGTCAGCTCTTCCTGCTCTCACTTTAATGTGACATCAGGGACTAACTTAAAGCTTACAGTATTTCTCTGTTGTTTGTTTAAGCTTTCATTCTTGCCGAACTATAACAGTTTGTCCTGTTTTCCTGATTCCTCAATTGATTTTTCACAATACAAGATTCAGGAAAGCATACGTTTCCTGAGAAATTCTGGGAAGGAATTCCCACATGGAAATGCTATGAGATGTATACTACAGAAAGTAAAGGCTCAAAGAAGGAAAGTTATTGCTTGAAATCATACAATTGGTGCAGATGTTTGCTCATCTTCTTGTACTACAAAATATTGCTAATTCTTATATAATCAGAAGGATAAGACATCCTTCCTCTTTACTCCTCATTCTCATTCTTCTGGGTGTTAATTCTCATTTAAGACCTTAATCAGAAGGTTTTTAAAAATTTGAACATGCAGGCCTGGATGAGGCAGGAAAGAGTGAGATAAAGATGAGTGAAATGCTATGAGAGCAGAGCAAAGAACTGTGGGGGCAGAGAACATGTCTGATACCCCCAGGACCACTTCCCTCAAAGAAGAGTTGATTTGATCATATTTGGGCTGGTGAGTCCTATTTACTAGAGACCAGAGTTCATGTTCTCACTCATTCAGTCCTTGCAATGGGAAGAAAAGCTTAGCTGATTTTCACACTTCAACTACATATTTTCACACTTCAGCTAAATCCTTGAATGTGTAAAGGAATAGTCAGGGCTAAATTTGGAGTTGAGGGCTGAAGATTGTATTACTGCTACTGCTAAGTCACTTCAGTCGTGTCCGACTCTGTGCGACCCCATAGATGGCAGCCCACCAGACTCCGCCATCCCTGGGATTCTCCAGGCAAGAACACTGTAGTGGGTTGCCATTTCCTTCTCTAATGCATGAAAATGGAAAGTGAAAGTAAAGTCGCTCAGTCGTGTCTGACTCCTAGCGACCCCATGGACTGCAGCCTACCAGGCTCCTCCGTCCATGGGATTTGCCAGGCAAGAGTACTAGAGTGGGGTGCCATTGCCTTCTCCCGAAGATTGTATTAGGTTAGCCAAAAAGTTCATTGGGTTAGCCAAAAAGTTCATTTGGGTTTTTCCCAATGAATGAAATTTTGGCCAAACCAATAGAGCTAACTTCTTGGCAAACCCAGTAGAAGAACATAAAGGTAAATCCATACATTTAATATTCAGTTGGGTTTTCAACAAAGGTGCCAAGACAATTCAATGGGGAAAGGATCATTTTTTTCAACAAATAGTACTGGGACAACTGAATATTTTCATGCAAGGGAGTAAAGGTAAACCCCTACTTCACACTATATACAAAAGTTAACTCAAAATAAAGACTTAATAAAAGAGCTAAACTATAAAATACTTTGAAGAAAACATAGATGTAAATCTTTGTAAACTTGGAACAGGCAATAGTTTCTTAGATATGACACCAAAAGCAGAGCAACCAAATTGAAAATAGATAAACTTGGCTTCAACATTAAAAACTTGGGGGTTTCAAAGGACGCTATCTAAAAGGTGAAACGACAACCCATAAAATAGAAAAATAATGTTTGCAAATCATATTTCTGATAAGGGCCTAACATTCAGAATATATAAGAACATTTTAAAATGAAAATTGAAAATTTTTAAAAGACAAATAACTCAGTTTTTAAAGTGGACAAAATATTTGAATAAACATTTTTTTCAAAGAAGATATACAGATACCAATAAGCACAAGAAAAGATATTCTATATCATTAGCCACTAGGGAAATGGAAATCAAAAACACAGTGAGATATTACTGCACATAAACTAGGATGTGTATAACATTAAAAATATCCATTTAGCCACTGGTGAACGAACAAACAAAGGAGATATAGCTGCACAGTGACATTTTATCTAATCCCAAAAAGGAAAGAAGTACAGATATGTACTGTAACATGGATGACCCTGAAAAACTTATGCTAAGTGAACGAAGGCAGACCCAATGATTCCGGAAATGTCCAGAATAGATAACCCATAAATACAGAAGGTAGATTCATATTTTCCAGGGGCTGGGGTGTTAGAGGAATGAGAATTGCTAATGGATATGGAGTTTCCTTTTGAGGTTATTAACATATTCTGTAATTAGGTATTGGTAATTGTTGTACATGCATGCCTGCTAAGTCACTTCAATCATGTCCAACTTTTTGCGACCCTAAGGACTGTGGCCCACCACACTCCTCTGTCCATGTGGATTCTCCAGGCAAGAATACTGGAGTGGGTTGCCATGCCTCCTCCAGGGGATCTTCCCAACCCAGGGTTTGAACCCAGGTCTCTGTCTCTTGTGTCTCCTGCATTGGCAGGCAGGTTCTTTACCACTAGCACCACCTGGGAAGCCCCAATTGTTGTACAACTTTATGAATATATTAAAAAAAAAAGGTACTTCTCTTATGGCACAGTGGATAAGAATCCACCTGCCAATGCAGGGGACATTGGTTTGATCCTTGGTTTGGGGGGATGCCACATGCTGTGGAGCAATTAAGCCCATGCACCACAACTGCTGAAGCCCTCGTGCCCTAGAGCCCATGCTCCACAACAGAAGAAGCCACTGCAGTGAGCAGCCCTGCACCACAGTGAAGAGTAGCCCCTACTTGCCACAACTAGAGAAAGCCCATGCACAGCAGTGAAGACCCAGCACAGCACAAAAATAAATAAGTGATAATTTTTAAAATTAAATTTTTCACTTTAAAATGGTGAATTTTATGGTATGTGAATTGTATCTCACTTAAAAATTAATAGAGAACATAGAAGAACTTGGCTTTTGTTCCAAGAGGAAGGAGATAGAAAAGAAAGTAGGAGCGAAAAGAGAAAGAAAGAGCTCTTGGGGTAACATGGCTGGAGACTGAGCCTTACTTGTTGAAAGGGACAAGTATAATTTGAAGATTAAGGATGTCCAATATTCAGTGTTAAGATGTTGCAATATTCAGTCCTTACCATTTTATCAAAACCTCAGTGATGTCTGATAAATACATAGAGACTTCATATAAATTGTTTTCTGATTTGTTCGTTTGGGTCTTCCTCTGTGTGTAAGAGGTAGAAGTAAGTAAAAGCTCAGAGTTCCAAGTGTAAGCAAATACACAATGTACAGGAATATAATGTGATGGATGATGTGACCATCTACAAACAGAACTAACATGGGAACTGGGGGCCAGAGGTGGGCATGGGAATATAAGCACTTGGAAATTTGCAGAAAGCATAGAAAAAGTGCTTTACTCCCCACAAACATGGAATGGAGTTTCTCTGTAATATCTCAGTCTTAGGGGTAAGAATAATTCCAGAGAACATGTAATCAGTAAAATTTAGTCTAAGAAAAATTAGTGTTGCTCCTTTCATAGGGGATTTAGAACAGGCCTGCCCTCAGGAGGACTGTGTGTATCTTAGATCTCTAGGATCAGTTTCCCTGTTTCTATAAAGTGAGAGGGCTGATGTAGGTTCTTTTCCATCCCCAAATTCTTAAACCCTGGAAAATTTTTAAAAATGCAGCTGAGGTACTCAGTCCCAAAGTTTCTGGGTTAAAAGTTTTTTCACTGACAATTTACCCTCAAATCAATAACATTTCAAATCAGTCACTTAGGAAAGTCATAAGGATGCCAACAAGTACTTGCTAACAGATATAAAGCAAAGTTCTTTTTCAATTGGGCATGTAAGGCAGGAGAGGACATCCTCTGGACCTATACTTCTTAAAATCAGTTCTTAAAAACTCATGATCCATGTCAATGTCTTTAGCAACAGTTTTAAATTTACGGTCATCTAATTTACATAATGGAATGGGTAACTGCTTAATAGAGGTTTTTTTTTTTTCTTTAAGAACTTTTTTCTATCTGAAGAATAATATCCCATCAACAGCCTTTTTCCTATAACTAAATATATGAGCCAAATCCCAAAGAAATCAATATAAAGTCTTTATTCCTGTTCCTCTATACCTAAAAACTGTCTAGAATGCATACAGCAGTCAAGAACAGGCTCACAGGAAAGAAAGGTCTTCTTCCATCTAGAATATAAACTGCGAGGGCAGGGGCTATGTCTTGTTCATCATTACATCCCCAACACCGGGAATAATGCTTGACATAAATCAATTGTTTACTAAGTGTTTATTATATAAACAAATGGTTAAAATATCAACTCGACCACAATGACTTAATTCACTGAACCTCCACTTCTTCAACCGCAGAATGGAGATAATCGCACTTCTGTCATAGAACTGTCTACTGTGTAGTATATGCAGTGAGCTTGTCACAGAACTAACTCAATCCATGGTGTCTCTTGTTGCTATTTTTATAGCAACCTGTCTTTGAAACATTTCCTGATACACGTTAAAAGAGAGCCTTTTAAAAGTCACGCAAGTCTGACTAGCAGGGCAGTCTAAGGATAAAGTAATTTCAGTTCAAATCAGAGGACAACATAAACAACAGAGAGAATAATTTTCAGGGGAGAATCACTGTTTGCCCATCAGAGATCTAAGGCAACTCTGATCTCTCATAGGCCCCCACAAAAACTTCAGGAGGAAAAAGAGTTACTGTCATTTTTTTTCAACTCTTGCTACTGTCACAGCCCTTAAACCATCTACCAGACTATTCCCAGCTTTACAACTTTAGAGACTTTGATGAAAATCGGGAGTATTGATGGGAAATCTATGAATGGAGTAATCCCACTGCTCTAATTCATACCACAGAATGTCTGATTGTTCAGTTTTGCAAATTAGCGAGTGAAAGAACCAATTTAAAGGAATAAAGGACAATGCCACATAAAACATACTCCTCTTGTTTATCTTGACAAGACATGGTTCCATTTTAATGATTTATGCTAATGTTTTATTGTTCAGTGGTTATGCCCTGAAGTGCATTTTATAAGACTAATGAAGTCTTAGTAATCCCAGACGTCTTCTCCAGTATTCTCTTATTATGTCTTTGCTGAGAACTCATGTAGGGGAGACCACCAACCATCATTTAAGTAAGGAAGTTTGTGAATTAATGAAATGAAAATCAGTCAAGTTGTACAGTAGTGAGGGGTCCAGAGCCAGCTCCAGTGGGATTCTATGTTTTCACACACAGAGAAAAAATGGTCTATTGGTCTTCATTACAATGAGAGATGAGCAAACTCTGCTGTATTTAGGGTTCATCAAACATCAAACCAATTTTTTTCAAATGTTTTGGGTTTGCCAAAATCCAAAACACGTTTTGCCCTCAGCATTTTTCCCTTCATTTTCAAACCCCTGTGTATTTTAAGGGAAATTTAATCCGTATGTTTCTGACTCATTTACACTTAACACGTGAACATGTTGTTTCATAAGACTTATTTGAAGTCTATGAAGCCTTGTAAGTCTTCTAAAGTCCTTTTTTGGTAGTGACAGGAAGCTGAGTGTTGCAAAGACATGAAAACTTGAATTCCCAAAAGTAGAATAGGATTGAAACTCAAAATTTGTTAAGACAAAATGTTAGATTGAGTTATACTTGGTAAAACCCATCTTCTCTCCCATAATTACCATCCTCTATTCTGGTGCATGGCTTTTAACAATGAAATTCCTGAGGTCACAAAACAGTCATTATTGACATTACTGTGATATACACCATCAGCTGGATTTTCATACAAGAGAAAGGAGCAGTGGTCATTTACTACCTGTGGCCAGTGGAGTATAGTTTAAATTCTATACTTTCTTGTGTCTAGTCACAACCTTCCATGGAAGAAGCCATTGTCTCCTGGCTGTTAAAGCTAAAATTCCCTCTGCAGTCCTCATCCTTCTCTCTTCAACCACCTCCTCTAGCCTCACAAAAGGCTGGGTAGTGTGTGGGGAAGCCCATGTGCATTGGCATTCTACCAGTGCTACCACTTCTTGGAAGGCATATGGGATGGTAGAGGAGGGCTATCTGAACAAAAGTCTCTCTTACCCTAGAGGTTCAGAGAATGAAACCCAAGGCAGTAATCAGTGCATCAAACTTTAATATAGATATTGTGGGGGTACCTGGGGGAGAGGAGAGGGAATGGTGAGGTTCCAGTTCCTTCCCTATTCTTATGTCCAGCCCTCTCACATATCCTTTATCTCTAAATAGCTATTTCTACTGCAGTGGGACCCCAGAGGGATCTGGAAGGTTGGTATAGATGGTGGGCTCAGAGCCATCTCCAGATTCTTCCTGGAACAGATACAAACCATGGACCTCCTGATGTTTCTAGAGGCCAGAAATGATTTGGAGCAATCAGTGGTAAAGCACAAGGATTTAGAGTTTGTCAAGTCTAAACCTATATCATGCCTCTGTCACTTCATCATTGCTTGATGCTTGAGATGTTAACTACATCTCTGAGCTCTGTTTTCTCACTAAAGGTGGAGATTTAAAAATACACTTAACACAAAGTGATCACACAAATTAAATTAAACCGAACATGGTAAGTGCTTAGTGAGCACATTTTTAAAATACAATGAATGGTAGTGGCATTCATTGCTGCTACTGTTACTATTGTTTTTGTTTTTAGACCAACTCCTAGATGATTTCTTCTATCTGGAGTCCTTCTCCCCACTATTTACAGTCTCTTTCCCTGTTCAAATATTTGTAAAGGATTGAATATCCAAGAGTGGTATGATGTTCTATTCATTTTTGTCACTGTTGTATGTCCTCAGGTTGTCAGGTTAGGATAGGGTACCTCCTTCCTGTCTCCCACAGGATTTATCCTGAGCATAGACATTAGGACAATTTTTAACTAACCTTTAAGCAGTGGCCTTCAGTACCACTTCAGCTCTTCTTAGGTACAACAGATTGCATTCAAGTACGTCTGCCTTTCTTTTGAGATGGTCTTCCACTTTTCTCCGTTTCAACAGATTTCTCCTCTGTTTTCATTCCTCTACAAGCAGCCACATTTATTAATGGCCTTCCTTCTGCCTTCATGTCCTTAAATAACATTTCCTTCCATCATGTATGAGTGCTTTCTCACTTCTCAACTCCTTCAACAATATCCTCTGTTTAACTCAAACCTTGTTCTCAAAATCAACCCCTCAATCCTTTTCCAGAGATTAGTAAATGACTCTACCACTTTCCCAGATACTCAAACCAAAATTCTGGCATCACTTTGATTCCTCCCTTTCCATATTTTCCTGCATGTAGTCACTCCATTGATTCCACCTTGGCAGCAAATGTACTTATCTGTCCTTCTTACTCCATGTTCACCACTAACACTCCAGTCCAGTACAGTCCAGTTCAGTTCAGTCGCTCAGTCACATCTGACTCTTTGCAACCCCATGAACTGGAGCACGCCAGGCCTCCCTGTCCATCACCAACTCCCGGAGTTCACCCAAACTCATGTCCATCGAGTCAGTGATGCCATCCAACCATCTCATCCTCTATCGTCCCCTTCTCCGCCTGCCCTCAATCTCTCCAAGCATCAGGGTCTTTTCCAATGAGTCAGCTCTTTGCATCAGGTGGACAAAGTACTGGAGTTTCAGCTTCAACATCAGTCCTTTCAATGAACACCCAGGACTGATCTCCTTTAGGATGGACTGGTTGGATCTCCTTGCAGTCCAAGGGACTCTCAAGAGTCTTCTACAACACCACAGTTCAAAAGCATCAATTCTTCAGTGTTCAGCTTTCTTTATAGTCCAACTCTCACATCTATACATTACCATTGGAAAAACCATAGCCTTGACTAGATGGACCTTTGTTGGCAAAGTAATGTCTCTGCTTTTGAATATGCTGTCTAGGTTGGTCATAACTTTCCTTCCAAGGAGTATGTGTCTTTTAATTTCATGGCTGCAGTCACCATTTGCAGTGATTTTGGAGCCCAGAAAAATTAAGTCAGCCACTGTTTCCACTGTTTCCCCATCTATTTGCCATGAAGTGATGGGACCGGATGCCATGATCTTGGTTTTCTGAAAGTTGAGCTTTAAGCCAACTTTTTCACTCTCCTCTTTCACTTTCATCAAGAGGCTCTTTAGTTCTTCTTCACTTTCTGCCATAAGGGTGGTGTCATCTACATATCTGAGGTTATTGATATTTCTCCCAGCAATCTTGATTCCAGCTTGTGCTTCCTCCAGCTGAGGAGGATCACTGTGTGATCCACACAGTCAAAGGCTTTGGCATAGTCAATAAAGCAGACTCCAGGATAATCCACTATTACCTGATGCCTACAGAACTGTAACAATTCAAACTGCTGATCTTGTTTCCATTCTTCCTCTCCTACAATCCATTCTCCACAAGGTAGACCCATCTTTTAAATATGAACTTCTGTTCACATCATTCTTTTGCTTGAAGCCTATCATAGCCTTCCCATATTTTTAGATCCTACAAGGCCCACATTTTCTAACATCTTCTTTAGCTCTCCCTCTAGCTCACCATGCACCCCATATATGCTAACCTTTCAATTTTCCAAAAGTGTTGCTCTCCTTTCCACATGGGGGTTTTCCCTCTGTGGTAACAGGCCTCTCCCATTTCTCCCTCAGTCAGGTCAATTCCTATTCTTTCTTCCTGTAAAACTGATATATCACTTCTTCTAAAAAGTCTTTTCTAACCTTCACACTTTCTCACAGCATCCAGACTTTTTTTGAGACTTATCACAAGTATCACTGGATAGTTTAGGGGGTGACTTCGGTTTACTAGGTCCTAATGGTGTTATCTGGGTCGTGAAGATCTTTTTTGTACAGTTCTTCTGTGTATTCTTGCCACCTCTTCTTAATATCTTCTGCTTCTGTTAGGTCCATACCATTTCTGTCCTTTATCGAGCCCATCTTTGCATGAAATGTTCCCTTGGTATCTCTAATTTTCTTGAAGAGATCTCTAGTCTTTCCCATTCTGTTGTTTTCCTCTATTTCTTTGCATTGATCGCTGAGGAAGGCTTTCTTATCTCTTCTTGCTATTCTTTGGAATTCTGCATTCAGATGCTTATATCTTTCCTTTTCTCCTTTGCTTTTCACTTCTCTTCTTTTCACAGCTATTTGTAAGGCCTCCCCAGACAGCCATTTTGCTTTTTTGCATTTCTTTTCCATGGGGATGGTCTTGATCCCTGTCTCCTGTACAATGTCACAGAACTCATTCCATAGTTAATCAGGCACTCTATCTATCAGATCTAGGCCCTTAAATCTATTTCTCACTTCCACTGTATAATCATAAGGGATTTGATTTAGGTCATACCTGAATGGTCTAGTGGTTTTCCCTACTTTCTTCAATTTCAGTCTGAATTTGGCAATAAGGAGTTCATGATCTGAGCCACAGTCAGCCTCTGGTCTTGTTTTTGTTGACTGTATAGAGCTTCTCCCTCTTTGACTGCAAAGAATATAATCAATCTGATTTCGGTGTTGACCATCTGGTGATGTCCATGTGTAGAGTCTTCTCTTGTGTTGTTGGAAGAGGGTGTTTGCTATGACCAGTGCAAACCAGTGCTATGACCAGATAATCATGAAGGTGTGATCACTCATCTAGAGCCAGACATCCTGGAATGTGAAGTCAAGTGGGCCTTAGAAAACATCACTATGAACAAAGCTAGTGGAGGTGATGGAATTCCAGTTGAGCTATTTCAAATCCTGAAAGATGATGCTGTGAAAGTGCTACACTCAATATGCCAGCAAATTTGGAAAACTCAGCAGTGGCCACAGGACTGGAAAAGGTCAGTTTTCATTCCAATCCCAAAGAAAGGCAATGCCAAAGAATGCTCAAACTACCACACAATTGCACTCATCTCACATGCTAGTAAAGTAATGCTCAAAATTCTCCAAGCCAGGCTTTAGCAATACATGAACCATGAACTTGCTGATGTTCAAGCTGGTTTTAGAAAAGGCAGAGGAACCAGAGATCAAATTGCCAACATCCACTGGATCATGGAAAAAGCAAGAGAGTTCCAGTAAAACATCTATTTCTGCTTTATTGACTATGCCAAAGCCT
This sequence comes from Bos indicus x Bos taurus, assembly GCF_003369695.1. Lineage (NCBI taxonomy): Eukaryota > Metazoa > Chordata > Mammalia > Artiodactyla > Bovidae > Bos > Bos indicus x Bos taurus. The sequence continues at coordinate 59,960,904 of NC_040085.1, read as the reverse complement.
TTGACTGTGTGGATCATAATAAACTGTGGAAACTTCTGAAAGAGATTGGAATACCAGACCACCTGGCCTGCCTCTTGAGAAACCTGTATGCAGGTCAGGAAGCAACAGTTAGAACTGGACATGGAACAACAGACTGGTTCCAAATAGGAAAAGGAGTATGTCAAGGCTGTATATTATCACCCTGCTTATTTAACTTATATGCAGAGTACATCATGAGAAACGCTGGACTGGAAGAAACACAAGCTGGAATCAAGATTGCCAGGAGAAATCTCAATAACCTCAGATATGCAGATGACACCACCTTTTTGGCAGAAAGTGAAGAGGAACTAAAAAGCCTCTTGATGAAGGTGAAAGTGGAGAGTGGAAAAGTTGGCTTAAAGCTCAACATTCAGAAAATGAAGATCATGGCATCCGGTCCCATCACTTCATGGGAAATAGATGGGGAAGCAGTGGAAACAGTGTCAGACTTTATTTTGGGGGGCTCAAAATCACTACAAATGGTGAGTGCAGCCACGAAATTAAAAGATGCTTACTCCTTGGAAGGAAAGTTATGACCAACCTAGATAGCATATTCAAAAGCAGAGACATTACTTTGCCAACAAAGGTCTGTCTAGTCAAGGCTATGGTTTTTCCTGTGGTCATGTATGGATGTGAGAGTTGGACTGTGAAGCAGGCTGAGGGCCGAAGAATTGATGCTTTTGAAGTGTGGTGTTGGAGAAGACTCTTGAGAGTCCCTTGGACTGCAAGGAGATCCAACCAGTCCATTCTGAAGGAGATCAGTCCTGGGATTTCTTTGGAGGGAATGATGCTGAAGCTGAAACTCCAGTACTTTGGCCACCTCATGCGAAGAGTTGACTCATTTGAAAAGACCCTGATGCTGGGAGGGATTGGGGGCAGGAGGAGAAGGGGACGACAGAGAATGAGATGGCTGGATGTCATCAGCGACTTGATGGACATGAGTTTGGGTAAACTCTGGGAGTTGGTGATGGACAACGAGGCCTGGCGTGCTGTGATTCATGGGGTCTCAAAGAGTTGGACACGACTGAGCAACTGAACTGAACTGAATGGTGTTATAAGCCTAAACTCCAGGAGGAACTATGTCTCCTGTTCACTTCTGAATCCCCATGGATGGCGGGAACACCTTAACTTGGTTTATTGTTAAGAAATATGTCTTGAGTGAATTAACCCCACCTAATTTTGTTCTCTCTTCCCCTACACATCCCTTCCCATGTGAGCTTCAGTTTGCACCACTGAAAAAATTTGTACTAGTCTAAAAGTCCTTTTAGTGGCTGTAGTCAAGGTACTTGATCTGCTTTAGGATTAGATTGTAAGCTCTATTGTGGGAAAATGCCACGTTATCTATTTCTTCTGTTTTTACCATATATTTATTACTCCCAATACTATGACATCATATTTACTAGTGTTTACTGGCTGACTGGTAATTCATACTCTTTCTGGATAACTATTTAATTCTCCGCAAGATTCATCCTTTCTACAATATGATAGTTATTGATATAACTGTGGTTGTATATAGTTGATAAATCTTCTACATATATATAGTTATAAATGGATGTGTATATATAGATAGATTCTTCTACTGAGTGGCAATATGAAATCAATGTTTTTAAACTTCAATGACTATTTTAAATGTTTAATAAATTATTAGCTTAATATTTAGTAACTTCATACCTTTGATGCATCATATTAATAGAGAAAGCAAGGAAATTCCAGAAAAAAAATCTACTTCTGTTTCATTGACTATGCTAAAGACTTTGATTGTATAGATCACAACAAACTCTGGAATATTCTTAAAGAGATGGAAATACCATACCCTTACCTGTCTCCTCAGAAACCTGTATGGGGGTCAAGAAGCAACAGTTAGAACTGGACATTGAAAAACTGGTTCAAATTTGGGAAAGGAGTATGACAAGGCTGTATACTGTCACCTTGCTTATTTAACTTCTATGCAGACTACATTATGTTAAATGCTGGGCTGGATGAAGCACAAGCTGGAGTCAAGATTTCCGGGAGAAATATCAACCTCAGGTGTGCAGATGATACCACTTTAATGGCAGAAAGTGAAGAGGAACTAAACAGCCTCTTGATGAAGGTGAAAGAGAAGAGTGAAAAAGCTGGCTTACAACTCAACATTCAAAAAATGAAGATCATGGCCTCCACTTCAGGGCAAATAGAAGGAGTTAAAGTGGAAGCAGTGACAGATTTTCTTTTCTTGGGCTCCCAGACCACTGTAACGGTGACTTCAGCCATGAAATTAAAAGACACTTGCTCCTTGGAAGGAAAGCTATGACAAACCTAGACAGAGTATTAAAAAGCAGAGGCATCACTGCTGACAAAGGTCCAAAAGTCAGAGCTACAGTAATCATGTACAGATGTGAAAGTTGGACCATAGAGAAGGCTGAGTGCTGAAGAGTTGATGCTTTCGAATTGCAGTGCTGGAGAAGACTCTTGAAAGCCCATTGGACTGCAAGATCTAGCCAGTTGATCCTAAAGGAAAACAATTCTGAATATTAATTGAAAAGACTGCTACTGAAGCTGAAGTTTCAATACTTTGGCCACTTCATACAAAGAGTGGACTCATTGGGAAAGACCCTGATGCTGGCAAAGATTGAAGGCAAAAGGAGAAGGGGGCAGCAGATGATGAGATGGTTAGATACCACCACTGACTCAATGGACATGAATTTCAGCAAACTCCAGGAGATAGTGAAGGACAGGGAAGCCTGGCATGCCGAAGCACACAGGGTCACAAAGAGTCAGACACAACTTAGGGACTGAAAAATCACAACAAAAATTAATTCTAAGGCATGACCCAATTACATGAGAAAAAAAATATAGCTCTAGGATACAAGAACATTTAAAATATAGTCTTTAAATTCATTAACTGGTTGGATGAGGGCCACCCACATTAGGGAGGGCAATCTGCTTTACACAGTCTCATGTTACTCTCATCCAGAATGTTAATCTCACCTCACAGACACACCCAGAATAATGTTTGACCAAATATCTAGGCACCTTATGGCCCTGTCACATTGACACAAAAAATTAGCCATCACACCTTGGTTTCCCTAAATCCTTCTGGTTTTGTCTTTAAGATTTTTTTAAAAATTAAAAGATTTAAAGTCTTCCCTCAAATTTTAGATTAAATTAAATCCCCTTCGTCTTCATTCCTATAGCCTTCTTCTGTCCTTTCTTATTTATGACACTTATCATTCTTATAGTTAATCACATATTTAATATCAGTAATTCTCCTAGTCTATAGCTCTATGGCCACAGAGGCTGTTTTTCCCACTTCATTTCTACTACTGTCCTAGGTACCAGCACAGTGCCTAACCCAGAGGAGGCACTTAATAAACGTTTGTTGAAATTAATTGATTACATTCTAGTTCCTTGGCTTTATGACCTTTAAACAATCGTTTTCCAGGTCTGTACCATATCCCAAGTATAAATGATGACAGTCTTCTTCCCATCTGCTTTCGACTGAACAAGAGCACCATGACTAAAATTTTTCTCCAGATTTGGGTTTAGCTAAAATCCGCGTTAAGTCAAATAACCGAAATGCTGGATCTGTTGCTCATTCTTCCAGCGCACTACAGTGGTTTCAGCAGCATAAACTCCAGCCTGTCATTGTCCATCCACATAACCCTCAGAGAGGAAATCCCTAAGGTGATCATGGCTACAATGATTTGCCAGTTCAGCTTTGCATCCCTTGATAAACTTTATTATCAAATATAATAGGAAAAAAAAAGGAAATCCTGAGGCAATTCTTAGATAAAACAACTTGGGGCTTCTCCCTTCTAAAAAATAAAATTGTAATAATATGTGTTCCATGTTAAATTGGAAATATTATGAAATTTCTCTATAGTCTAACTATATTTAAACCATAGCTACTCTTTCATTTTTATTAAGAGATGAAAACTTAGCAATTCCCTAATTTACATTAATTTAAAAAAATGTATTTGGTTGCATCAAGCCTTCGTTGTGGTGCAGGGCTTACTTGTCCCAAGGCTTGTAGAATCTTAGTTTTCTGACTAGGCATCAAACCCACGTACACTGGACCACCAGGGAAGTCCCATACATTAATTTTTAAAAAGAAAAACCATGACAGCAATTACCCTAACCTTTAAAGTATCACACATGTAAATATAGTTATTTACTATTTTCCCCTCTTTCAGCACTATAGTAGAGAAGGAATGAAGTAGAGAGTCAGCCTAAGACTCAAAAGACCTACTTTTGATTCTTGACTCAATCTCTTTCTAGCCATGTAACTTTTGTTGTTTTGTTTAGTTGATAAGTTGTGTCTAACTCTTGTGCAGCCCCATGGACCAGGCTCCTCTGTTCATGGAATTTCCCAAACAAGAATACTGGAGTGAGTTGCCATTTCCTTCTCCAGGGCTCCTGCCACATCTCCTGCATTGTAGGCGGGTTCTTTACCACTGAGACACCACCATGTAACTTTAGCTATCAACTTATCAACCTGTAAAAATGAAGCTGATTAATGTCTTTCCTACCTATCCCCCCAAAAGTTGTATAAATTAAATGAGAAATCATATGTAAACATAACTTTCTAATTATTAAGGATTACACATGTGAAGCCAATATTGATGCTATGTTAAACAAGTATATTTGATTTTAAAAATTTTTCTCAAAATGAATTTTTCCATTAAGGTTTGACTAATACTTTTAAACTTTTGCTCCAGTTTTCATACTTAACTTTTTTACAGCAACTTCTTTTCCTAACTCCATTAGGTTATCTTGTACTTAATGCTAATGCTGCTGCTGCTGCTTCTGCTGCTGCTGCTAAGTCACTTCAGTCGTGTCCAACTCTGTGTGACCCCATAGACGGCAGCCCACCAGGCTCCACCGTCCCTGGGATTCTCCAGGCAACAACACTGGAATGGGTTGCCATTTCCTTCTCCACTGCATGAAAGTGAAAAGTGAAAGTGAAGTCGCTCAGTTATGTCCGACTCTGTGCGACCCCATGGACTGCAGCCTATTAGGCTTCTCCGTCCATGGGATTTTCCAGGCAAGAGTACTGGAATGGGTTGCCATTGCCTTATCCATGTACTTAATGGGTAATGAACAAATAGTTTGTTGAATGGACAAATGATTACTTCATCTTTTCAGGGAGGTAGTTGTTTTATAAAGCAAAACCTTTAGTTAGCTTCTTAGTCAATGCATATATAGGCAACTACAATTTTCAGGAAGAGCTTTAACCTCAGGGAATTCAATGAATTTTATATAAGTTAAAGATGCTCCACTATAAAGCACCAGGCAAGATGCTAAATAAAAAGCAATGTTGGCACCATGTTTAAACTTCTCATTGAGGCTTCCATCATAGAAAAAGATGGTTTGTTTCCACCAGGGCATCAGAGACAGCAGCATGCTCTCATCATCTGGGTATAATAAATGAAGAATTTGAGTCATAAAAATTTTTGCCCAATTTAAGATGCACAGTATTGCTTTTCTCAAACTAACTGCCCCTGGTGGTTCCAGTTAACACTTCCATTCAAAATTAAAACAAAACAAAACAAAAACCTTAAAAGCCTTTTGAGCTGACATTTAAAATAATTTGGGGAACAATGCTAAGATTTAATCTCTTTTACATCAAACCTACTGTGAGATATGATTGTGTAGGCTTCCCCCAATTCTCTGCCACTTATGGCAGACCTGCTGAAAAGCAACATAGAGGGTAGAAATCAGTCTTCCCAGGAAACAAATGATGAGACCATGTGCATTTTAGATTTCTTTGCAGAGCAGGTTTAATCAACAGCAACAAGAGCAAATCCCATAGGATTGGATTCTGTCTGGCCATAGGCAAACTGAGTCAAAAACAAAATAAAAAATCTTAACTGCTTTTTCAAAATTTGAATCTTTGTCGAGCAACATCCTATAATTTTTTTACTAGCTTATGGGAAAATATACTCTAACCTGGCTACTGGATATACAACAGGCTCAACAAGAAACTGTTGTGAACCAAGAGTAGAAACTTTGGAATTGGCAAAAATGTATTTTCAAAAAATTGACCATGAATTGCCTTTAATCAATACAGATTCTTTTGAAGTAGGAGAAAGAACAGGAGAAAAGAGATCATAATGATGAAGCATCTCTTCCACCTCTCTTTAGTAAAAATTTAGTTTCTTACAGAGTTCTGAAGACAAAATTTCAGACTTTCTAAATTGAAAAACAAAGGAAGAAATTACAAGTGCAAAAATTTTAAGCTGACTTTATAAGAATGGAAAACTCATGTGCATCCAAGCCAAATAAGAATCATGTGGCATAAATAAGACCAAGAGTTACTATCACTACGACGTAAAAAGCTCATTCAAGTAGATATAAACAATAAGCACACACCCCCAAAACTGAACAATGGGTACGCACTATCTCAAATGGAGAAATTGGAGAAAAGAAATATATGAAAAAAGCTCAACCTCACTAGTAAGTAAATAATTATAAATTAAAGGAAAATGCTATGCTTCATCTATTAAACAAAGGTTAAAAATGATAATACTAATTTTAGTGAGTATAAGCTGAAATGTATAAAACTCTTACATGTTGCTAGCAAGAGTATAATTTAGTTTGTTTTCTGAAACCACTTTAACCATAAACATTGAGTTTTAAAAACACCCTTATTCTTTAATCCAATACATTCATTTATAGGGTTCATTATTCTGAGAAAACAATAAAGAATCTCACAAAGACCTATGTGGAAAAATCTTCATTATCACTTTTATATAATAGAGGAAAATTGTAAATAATCAGTTACATCAATAAATGACCAAGGCATTTCATATGATGGAATGTGATGTCAACATAAAAAGCAACATTTTTAAAGAATAACTAATGGCAATGGAAAATGCTATCATTTGAAATTAAGTGAAAAAGTAGAACACAAAACTATATATACCATCGCCATATTTTGGGTAAAATATAGGCATAGGATAAAAAAGACAAGAAATATAGGAATATGTCAACAAGGGATAAAGAAAACTATATTTTCTTCCTTGTACTTGTATATTTTCTAAATGTTTTATAATAACCATATTGCATGAGTGCTAAGCGCTTCAGCCGTGTCCAACTCTGTATGACACTGAGGACTGTAGCCCACCAGGCTCCTCTGTCCATGGGATTCTCCAGGCAAGAACTCTGGAGTGGGTTGCCATGCCCTCCTCCAGGGGATCTTCCTGTCCCAGGGATCAAACCCACATCTCATAGGTCTACCTGCGTTGGCAGGTGGGTTCTTTACCACTAGCGCCACCTGGGAAGCCCCAATAAACATATTAGCTTATAATTTGTAAAAGTTCTAATTACGGAGTAAAAGGTCCACTACTGATGCATTCTTGTCAGGTCAGTGGTTTATCAACTTGGCTTCAGAAGGGAGTACAAAAACAATAATATTTCTAACTTGTTTTGCACTTCAAAACTCAAAATCAATCTCATCCATTAAGCTTCCATGGAAATACCCATAAACATTCTAACTCAAAGAAATCTCTCCCTTCAAAAATTCACACTTTGTTTACATGCATCTTTTTATTTAAGAGCTAACAATTATTGACCTACTATCCTAAGAGCATTCGGTTCAGTTCAGTTTAGTCGCTCAGTTGTGTCCGACTCTGCTTCCCCATGAACTGCACGCCAGGCCTCCCTGTCCATCACCAACTCCCAGAGTCTACCCAAACTCATGTCTCTTGAGTTGGTGATGCCATCCAAACATCTCATCCTCTGTCATCCCCTTCTCATCCTGCTCTCAATCTTTCCTAGTGTCAGGGTCTTTTCAAATGAGTCAGCTCAGCGCATTAGATATGTTAATTGACCATCATGCGTGCTGCATGCTGTCACTTCAGTGGTATCTGACTCTTTGCGACCCTATGGACTATAGCCTGCCAGGCTCCTCTGATCATGGAATTCTCCAGGCAAGAATACTGGAATGGGTTGTCATGCCCTCCTTCAGGGAATCTTCCTAACCCAGGGATCAAACGTGTGCCTTACTTCCGCATTGATGGGTAGGTTCTTTACCACTAATGCCACCTGAGAAGCCCAACTGACCATCATTATTCCATTTTATAGATGGGAAAATGGGGCATGGAGAGGTAAATGACTTGCCTAGAATCATACAACTAGTAAGTGGTAGATGAAGATTGAAATCAGGCAGTGTGACTCCTCCACCACATCTACGCACAGCGTTTTAGCATATTCTGTCTGCTGCATCACCATTTTATGTGTGTTTAGCCTCCCCAGTGAGAGTGTAGATCCTTTAGGGGCAAGCATAGCACATTGAACTTCTTCAGCCTGTCCTCAACAAGGCCCAGGATGGTGCCAGGGACTAAGGATACTGATCATAAATATGGATTTAATTGTATTAAAAAGAAAACAAACAAGTCAATGTGTTTACTTCACGAAGAGTGCTTTTGAAATTAATATTAATTTTCAAGACTTGTTTTCAAGACAGATATCTCTAAAAAGCAAACAATAACTGATCTAAATATGGTCTGGCCTTAATTTTCCTCATCTAGCAACAGAAAGACCAAATTTTAAAACATTAGTTTTAACTAAAAGAAATTAAGATGTTGTTATGAACTGCCTTTAATATAAACCCACTCATTATCTGTGGAATTCTTTAGGACAAATACAATTCAAAGATGGGACATAAAGAAGGGTGGAATGGGGATTTCCCTGGTGATCCAGTGGCTAAGACTCCAAGCTCCCAATGCAGGGGCCCAGGTTCAATCCCTAGTTCTTAGGTAACTAGATCCTAGAGTCCAGCTAAAGATTCCACTTGCCATAATGAACATTGAAGATTCAGGGTGCTGCAATTAAGAGATCCCATGCTGCAACCAAGACCCTGTGCAGTCAGATAAATTAAAAAATAGAAAAAAAATTTAAAAGAAGGATGCAATGAAAGATCCTCCTTTTTCATTCTTGTCAAATAGGCAAGTGGTTTATAAACTTGGCTTCTAGAAGGTGTTGGTAAGTGCAAAACACAATTACTGTGTTTCCTGCTGCCTCAGCCAGCTTGGTGGTGAAACATGTTTAGTAGTACATAACATGATGCCAGTTTTGGGGGGCAGAGATAAGAAAAAAATGCTATGGCTTATCCAAGTGAAATTACTGGAGAATTCTGGGTTGGATTACCTAAATTGGATTTTGGCTAAATGATTAAAGTGAAGTCTCTAAATGGGTAGAAAAGGCTGCTGGACCTTTAATGACCAGGGAAGATTAATATGACTCCATGTTGTAACTCAGTTGAAAGCCAGCCCTTTCCACAGTGGCCCCTGACACCAAAGCTGGCACAAGCTGGTTCAGAAGAAAGAGTGCCAGCATGTTGAATTACCAAATCATTTCCTAGAGCAGATTTTTCTTGGATACCTCCCATGCAGTTTCATCAAGGCATGGATCCTATTTCATTTATGAGCTCATAGCCCTAAGTGATGTCTATATGAATACTCAGAGAAAGGATTAAAGGAAGAGTCAAGAATATTTTTAATATCAAGGTGCTAAAGGCAAAAAAAAAATACTAGGCTTCTAGGGCTTGAGTGCTGAAATTGACACCAGCATGAACCTCATATATTGCTCTAGCCATGTTTGCCATTTCCAGTGACTGCCACCATGCTTCTTACATCCCATATCCCTTTCTTATTTTAGAAAGCTGTTTAAAGCTGCTTGCTAATGGAAACTCTGGCAGCATCTTCAATGAGACAACTATTGTAAGTTTATATCGACAGGATCCTATCTGTTCTTCTCGTTCCCAAGTATGTAAATAACACTGTGCCCAGTACTTGGTAGGTACACCATGTATGCTGTTAAACTCTTGGTTCTTTTTATTGCACTGTGGCCTAGTGTAAGAATCTCCTCTCCCCTTAAAACTTCCCCGAGCTCATTCCGCATTCTCATTCAGTCCTTCCTTCCTATCATTACTCTAATATCTTCTACACAAGATGATTCCCCTATTGAAGGAAATTTTGGTGGAGGATCTTCTGCTTCAGTTTGAGCAGCCAAAACTCCAACTCTAACACCTATCTGCAGGAAGAATCTTAAGGTTGTCCAATGGTTCGCCTCTTCCTATTATCCACCTCCTTATAGCCACATCTCTCAAAATCCTCTGCACATGGTTCTCCTTCATTTCTCAGATTGCAGTTTTTCTTCAAGTGCCTGTATCTGTAGGGAACAGAGAACAATGTCCTTAGTGCCACAGTGCATCCCCATCACATTTTAATTGTCTTCAAGCATTTAGAGAGAAGAATCTGCACTTGGAATTGTGAAACCTAGTTTCTAGTATTGAATGATGGAAACCACTTACCTTTTTGCTCATTTCCAAACAGGTAATAAAGATCCTATTGCCAAACATCTCTTGGGAGCAAGGACTAGAATCTTTATTATATTTGAAAATGCACAAAATCTATGAAATTATGCAAATAAAATATAAATACAGGCAAATTAAAACAATTTCAAAAATGTTAGTTAACTCAGAGTAAAGAGTCACTCGTATGGTCGGCCAAAATTTACCTGCAAATAGCCAAATAAGTCATATTGAAATTAAAAGAGCTTTTACTCTTCAAAACACTTAAGAGTATTGCCCTAAAAAGGTAAACACTATAATAGGTCTTTGAAGTAGGAACTGGTTCTGCTGCCTTTCTCCCTCATTCCAGCCCCTTCAAAGTCATCAAAGCAATGTTCTTAAAAGTGTGAATGTCTTACAAGTAGCTTCTAATTGATTTTCCCTTCACTCTGTTCCTCACTGATCAGAGGTAATCTGACTTTTACATCCCTAATTATGCCTTTTTCAAAGAATATTAAGGCTAATATTGGTTTTAAATGGTCCTAAATGCATCTCTGCTTTTAACCTGGGCTGCTCTGGCCATCATGCATCCTGATATTAGAGCAATCCTAAAGACAATATGTCCCAAGCCCCCAAACAGTAGGGTTTGTTTCAGGGTTACTTCTCTTTCTTTTTTCTCAAACAACTGTTGGATGTTCCCTACTTGATGATTTTCTTAGACCCCACTCCCAAAAGAAGATCAAAGTGTTCAAAGGATCACCCTTGTCTGAGTGATTTTCAGATTTAATGCATATTTTAAAAAAGTGAAAAGCTCAAACCTTTGGGGGATATTTTTCAAAACTAAGATCCCTAGGCCCCATATCTCAGATACTTTAATCTAGTTGGGTAAGGCTAGGGATGTGCATTTTAAATGAGTAAGCTAACTGGTTCACAGATGTTGGTAATCTTTTTTGGAGAAACACTGTACTGCACAATAATATCTATCCCAGGCCCAACTGATCTTCCTGAATTAGTTCCCATACTAACTCCCAACTTCCATTCTTACTGTGTACACCTCATATGCATGTGGGTGCACACACACACACACACTCACACACACACACTCACATTGGGCCACAGAGGATAATGCATAGTCCAGCTTGTATGTTCTTCCCCTGTTCTCTCAGCCTTGACTGTCCTCCTTTCCCTTTGCCAGATGAAATCTGTATGTTTTCAAGGCCTTGCCCAGACACAAGTCGTAAAGCCTGCTCTGATATCCTAGTTAGGATTCTTTCCTTGAAATTTCTGCAGAACCAATTTATATGTCATCTGATCCTTACTGAAATATTGTTCACATTACATTGATTTTTTAGCCTATCAGTGTTCATTACTAAACTGTGAAATACTTGGAGCCAAGTATCATACCTCTTTATCTTTTTAGTCCTATCAGAGGGCTGTTAATTTAATAATTGCTGAATAAATGTTTGTAAAATTAAACTTAGTTTAATTATGTCTATTAGATGTATTTAAAGTTAATTAAGCACTTCTCCCATCTTCTCTTGCAATATTGAGATCATCTCTGTGTACATGTAATAATACACAGCCCAGCGAGGCAAAATTATACATTACTATGTCTGTATTTGAAAGGGCTGCCTATCTTCTTTTTGCAACTGTGGGCTCCAGAATTTCACCCATAATAGACAGGCTGTAACTACAAGTATCTAAATACAAATAAAGAAATACTTAGGATTGTTTTTTAATGCAGAACTTAAAAAGAGGCCAAATATTTACCGGGAAATTAAATAATCCAATAATAAGAAGTTTCTGCAATCAAAGGAAACTGTTAGCAAGGTGAAAAGACAGCCTTCAGAATGGGAGAAAATAATAGCAAATGAAGCAACTGACAAACAACTAATCTCAAAAATCTACAAGCAGCTCCTACAGCTCAACTCCAGAAAAATAAATGACCCAATCAAAAAATGGGCCAAAGAACTAAATAGACATTTCTCCAAAGAAGACATACAGATGGCTAACAAACACATGAAAAGATGCTCAACATCACTCATTATCAGAGAAATGCAAATCAAAACCACTATGAGGTACCATTTCACACCAGTCAGAATGGCTGCGATCCAAAAGTCTACAAATAATAAATGCTGGAGAGGGTGTGGAGAAAAGGGAACCCTCTTACACTGTTGGTGGGAATGCAAACTAGTACAGCCACTATGGAGAACAGCGTGGAGATTCCTTAAAAAACTGGAAATAGAACTGCCTTATGATCCAGCAATCCCACTGCTGGGCATACACACTGAGGAAACCAGAAGGGAAAGAGACACGTGTACCCCAGTGTTCATCGCAGCACTGTTTATAATAGCCAGGACATGGAAGCAACCTAGATGCCCATCAGCAGATGAATGGATAAGAAAGCTGTGGTACATATACACAATGGAGTATTACTCAGCCATTAAAAAGAATACATTTGAATCAGTTCTAATGAGGTGGATGAAACTGGAGCCTATTATACAGAGTGAAGTAACCCAGAAGGAAAAACACCAATACAGTATACTAATGCATATATATGGAATTTAGAAAGATGGTAACAGTAACCCTGTGTATGAGACAGCAAAAGAGACACTGATGTATAGAACAGTCTTATGGACTCTGTGGGAGAGGGAGAGGGTGGGAAGATTTGGGAGAATGGCATTGAAACATGTAAAATATCATGTATGAAATGAGATGCCAGTCCAGGTTCGATGCTTGATACTGGATGCTTGGGGCTGGTGCGCTGGGACGACCCAGAGGGATGGTGTGGGGAGGGAGGAGGGAGGAGGGTTCAGGATGGGGAGCACGTGTATACCTGTGGCGGATTCATTTTGATATTTGGCAAAACTAATACAATTATGTAAAGTTTAAAAATAAAAAGAATTAAAAAAAATATTATATATAATAAATTTTGTTTTTAAAAACAAACAAAAAAGAAAACCTTTTATACTCATCAAATTAGCAGAATATTAAAAGGATTGATAATATCATATATTATTAAGGAGATGGGTGAACTGAGCACCCTCGTCTATGGTGGATATGTAGATTAGCACAACAGTTCTGGAGAACAAACTGATAGCTTCTATTAAGATATAAGGTCTCACTGAGCCAGTATTTCTTCTGTTTTGTAATCTTCCCTAGAGACATCCACACAGGAATACACAGAAGAATGCACACCAATATTCACTGTAGCTTTGACTGTAATAGCTATAGATCTACTTCTTAGGGGATATGTAAATAAATGTTGGTATGGTCACACTATAGGATATTATGCAGCAGTTAATTATAAAAGATATAGACATGTACTGACACAGAAAGATCTTTACGATACATTATTGAGTTCAAAGTGAAAGTTGTAGCACCTATATTGTAGGATATAAGTTGATACTAAAAATTTAACAAAGTAGTACCTATACTGAACTGCAGTTCAGATGTAAACCTATGCATTAAAAGGTGTGGAAGACCATTACACAAACTGATGACATGAGTTACCCCTCCTAAGGAGATGAATGAAATTAGCTCAGTGGATTTAGGGGGAAGGAAGACAGTGGACTTTTCCTTTATTTGTATTGTCTGAGTATATGTTAAGTGAACTTGTATTCATATGTGAATACCATTATGGAAATGTTTTACCTAAAGGACTTTGGCTGTAAAATGATAAATACATTCTATGACATACTTGGTATAGTAGAGAACAGTATTATGGTTATCTTACTATACAGATACCATGTAATTAGCTTAAAACTGCAGTTTCCAAAGGATGTGCACATTCTAATGCTAATTGCCAATTTACTTTAACAAAAGCTTGACACAGACACTTAAGTAGCCTGTTGAAAGCGGAGATCTCTGTTTGGTCTGGTTACACTCACTTTCTTCCTGTTTCCATGGGTCCTCCTCTCCATGCCCTCCCGCCTGCATGCTTATACTCACCCTGTGTTATCATTTTCCTATCCCAGGACTGATGACAAATCACAGAAGTCCTTACTCTCTACAGCTCTGTATGTATTAGTTAGAGTTCTCCAGAGAAACAAACTAAGGGCCTAGATATAGATATATAAAAAGAGATTTATTATGAGGAATTGGCTCACTTTGTTATGAATGTTGAGAAGCCCCATGACCTGTTGTCTGCAAGTTGGAGGTTCAGGAAGGCTGGGAGTATAGATTAAGTCCAAACCCAAAGACCTGGGAACCAGAGGAACCAATAATGAACGTCCCAGTCTGAATTTGAAGGCCCAGGAACCAGGAGCACCAATGTCTGTGGGCAGGAGAAGACAGATGTCCCAGCTCGAGTGCAGAGAAAATTCTCTTATCCTATACCACTTGCTCCTTGGAAGAAAAGCTATCACCAACCTAGACAGCATGTAAAAAAGCAGAGACAGTACTTTGCCAACAAGGTTCATCCAATCAAAGGTATGGTTTTTCCAGTAGTCATGTATGGATGTGAGAGTTGGACTCCAAAGAAAGCTGAGTGCCAAAGAATTAATGCTTTTGAACTATGGTGTTGGAGAAGACTCCTGAGAGTTCCTTGGGCTGCAAGGAAATCAAACCAGTCAATCCTAAAGGAAATCAGTTGTGAATATTCATTGGAAGGACTGATGCTGAAGTTCAAGCTCCAATACTTTGGCCACCTGATGTGAAGAACTGACTCATTGGGAAGACCCTGATGCTGGGAAAGATTGAAGTCAGGAGGAAAAGGGGATGATAGAAGATGAGGTGGTTGGAAGGCATCACCGACTTGATGGACATGAGTTTGAGCAAGCTCCAGCAGTTGGTGATGGACAGGGAAGCGTGCTGCAGTCCATGGGGTCACAAAGAGTTGGGCACGACTGA
Organism: Bos indicus x Bos taurus; assembly: GCF_003369695.1. Lineage (NCBI taxonomy): Eukaryota > Metazoa > Chordata > Mammalia > Artiodactyla > Bovidae > Bos > Bos indicus x Bos taurus. Next base: position 59,945,762 of record NC_040085.1, on the reverse strand, counting down.
GTGACTGAACTGAACTGAACTGATACCCTTTAGTTCCATTCAGGTCCTCGGTGGATTAGATGATGGCCACCAGCACTGGTGAGGGCACTGTTCTTTACCTAGTCTGCAGATGCAAATGTGAATCTCAACCAGAAACACCCTCACATTTCTCACATGGAGAAGTAATGCTTTCCCAGCTATGTGCAAACCCTAGTCGATGCCCCAGTCAAACTAAGGCATAAGATTCACCACACAACCCTGCCTAGCCGATGGCTTTGCATACTAGCCAAAAATGGATGCACAACCTTGCAACTTGCTCTCTTGCTAACACAAACTGAAAGTGCTGCTCCTGAAGCTGTGTTCTCTGCACCCCAGAAGGGGGAGTATTTTAAATGTCCTATTCCTGGGCAAGTCACTGTGACTGTGGGTTCAAGCTAAAATGAATTTTCCTCCCCCTTTCCTCCTACCTGTAGAAAGAAACTTGGAGTTGAGATATTCCCTATTTTTCATGAGGCCCAAACTTACTTACACAATCTAGGGAAGCCCTCTTTGGAAAAGCAAATAAAAAATTACAAGTAAAAATTGCTAGGGTCCCTCTCAGTTTCTTATATTTATATGTACATGTAAGGTCCTAAATCTTAAGCTTCATTATCTTCTTTATAAGAACCCTCTGCTCAGCATGTCATATCAGTAAATGTGCACCTGAAGTGGTTTCATCATCTCATCACCACGATCAGGTAAGTTATGTAACACTCCGGGTCATTTAGTAAACATTACCTACATCTACATCAGCCAGTGGGGCCTCCCTGGTGGCTCAGATGGTAAAGAATCTGCCTGCAATGCAGGAGACCTGGGTTCAGTCCCTAGGTTGGGAAGATCCCCTGGAGAAGGAAATGGCAGCCCACTCCAGTATTCTTGCCTGGAGAATCCCAGGAACAGAGGAGTCTGGCAGGCTATAGTTGATGGGGTCGTAGAGAGTCAGACAACACTGAGCAACTAAGCACACACACACATGCACACCTACATCTGAGAACTGATGCTTTTGAATTGTGGTGCTAGAGAAGATGCTTGAGAGTACCTTGGATACTTGCAAGGAGATCAAACCAGTCAATCCTAAAGGAAATCAAACCTGAATATTCATTGAAAGGACTGACACTGAAGCTAAAGCTTTAATACTTTGGTCACCTGATGTGAAGAGCCAACTCACTGGAAAAGACCCTGATGCTGGGAAAGATTGAGGGCAGGAGGAGGAGGGGACAACAGAGGATGAGATAGTTGGATGGCATCATTGACTCAATGAACTTGAGTTTGAGCAAACTTGAGGAGATAGTGAAGGACAGGGAAGCCTGGCTTGCTGCAGTCCATGGGGTTGCAAAGAGTCATACACAGCTGAGTGACTGAACAACAACAAGCTACCTCTGATGACGGTGGTAAGAATGATATAAATCAGAGTATATGAACATACATTTAGCTCTAACATAAAAATGTACACCCTGTTTTAGCTATCCTATAAGTCATGGATAAAATATACTCAAAGAAAATAAAAGTAGAAAAAAAAAACTCAGTGCCATTCAAGGACCCACAGATTTTATGTATATAGGTAGTTATAATTTTCTGAAAAACTGTTTTACTATTTTTAAGAGTTTGTTAATACAAACTTTATACATGTTTTGGTTGACAAGTTTTATAGTTGGCAGGTTACCTGTAGGAAATGGAAATTGTTTCTCCTGCACTAATAGTGTGATTAATGCAGCATTTCTAGTGTCCCTACCTTCAGTGACCATACACTGATGCTCCCTGAAAAATTCATGGACAAACGAAATAATACTTTGAATTGGGTGTAAGGAAAGCTGCTTGTATTCCAGGGTATTGTCATCTTGGAACAATGTGGATCTTGAGCCAGCCATAAGTTTATCATAAAATTATGGAGGGTGGAGTGAAGGGGAACTCACTGCTTTCAGTTCAGTTCAGTTCAGTTGCTCGGTCGTGTCCAACACTTTGCAAACCCATGGACTTCAGCACGCCAGGCCTCCCTGTCCATCACCAGCTCCTGGAGCTTACTCAAACTCATGTCCATTGAGTCGGTGATGCCATCCAACCATCTCATCCTCTGTCACCCCATTTTCCTCCCGCCTTCAATCTTTCCCAGCATCAGGGTCTTTTCAAACAAGTAAGTTCTTCGTATCAGGTGGCCAAAGTATTGGAATTTCAGCTTTAGCATCAGTCCTTCCAATGAATATTCAGGACTGATCTCCTTTAGGATGGACTGGTTGGATCTCCTTGCAGTCCAAGGGATTCTCAAAAGTCTTCTCCAACACCACAGTCAAAAGAATCAATTCTTCGGTGCTCAGCTTTCTTTATAGTCCAACTCTCACATCCATACATGACCACTGGAAAATCCAAAGCTTTGGCTAGACAGACCTTTGTTGGCACCACTTACTAAAGACCAGTGAAAGAAACAGTGAGAGGTTGAGAATTATTTAGTAGCAGACCTTCTTTTTAATACTAAATGGGGAAATTTAAGCAAATTTTAAAGTCTGTCTTTACACATTGTGGTAAAGTAAAAATTTTTAAGTAACAATGATCATGTTTTTTTTAATCATGTCAGCCAAAGATACACTTCCCAGCATCTTCCCTCTGCATTTGCCACATAATTTTTCTAACCTGAACTCTAGCAATCCTAATCACCATCATCATCATCATCATTATCACAACAGCTACAATTTATAGGTGCACCCACTCTGGGGCTTCCCAGGTGGCACTACTGGTAAAGAACCTGCCTACCAATGCAGGAACTGAGAGGCAGGTTCCATCCCTGAGTTGGGAAGATGCTCTGGAGGAGGGCACAGAAACCCACTCCAGTATTCCTGCCTGGAGAATGCTATGGACAGAGGAGCCCGGAAGATCCGTAGGGTCAGAAAGAGTCAGACACAACTGAAGCAACTCTTCATTCACATATGCACCCACTCTGGTCACTGTACTGACTACATATATAAGTGCAATTCTTGCTATGAAATAGATTAAATTCTGCAAAGTTACATCTTCCTAAAAGACCATCTTAATATCTAGGCTCAGATTGAATCTTTACTCTTCCTACTTCCCTGGTATATCACTTAGGACTTTGGGAGCCTTCCATTTACAAGTGCCAGAAAACCTTAAAATAGGATTAAAAAAGAAAAAACCCATATAACTAGAAATCCAGGTATGGCTACCTTCAGCAGAAACTTGATCTGGCAGCTCAATCCATGTAACATGAAATTTGTTTTTCTCTATCCCCAATCCTGCTTTCCTCAATGTTAGCAGCTCTAGAAGGTCCAGGTTCTTCCTTTGAGACTAAAAAAAAAAAAAGCTGCTTAGTTCCAGGCCTCCCATTCTCACCACAGCCCATTGAATGGCAAGGTCCTCAGGAGCCCTTGGATTCAATTCAGTCTTTTTGGTCCACCTTGTCATGTGTCCACTCATATGCCATCACCGTCACAGAAGAGCAGGTGAGCTAAGGTGACTGGCTTAAGGGAACGGTTCACCATTTGAGCTCCACGTAAGATGACATGATGCGTGCCTCATGGATGAGACTGAAGCAGGAGTAACTTCACTAAAAGGAAAATCTTGGTGCTGTTGTCAGGAAGAGGGAAGAGTAGAGGCTGGGTAAGAGGAAGTATCAACACCAAAAATATATCTACTACACTTGCTAAGTATTATTCCCATACAGGTAAGAGAATCTAAACTCTGACATAGCAATCTGCTCGTGTGCATTCAGCTAAAGATAGTAAATAAAACACTTGATCCCTTATTCTGTTTCCACTCCCTGAATAAAGGGGGGAAAAATGAATCCTAATCTGTAATTCAGAAAATCTTACTACAAAATATCATATTTAATTGCTATGTATATAGATTTTCTTCTCTATAGGAGACCTATTGTAACTTGATAACCAGAATCCAAAGTCTTTCAAAAAAGCAAAGACTGAATCTATGTGAGAGGAAAATGGGCACCAAGATGATCCAAACAGTAGAGCTCTAATGTACTTTCCCTTCTTTACAGAGATTTCCATGTCAGTCAGACCATTTGTACCCATGCCTGGAGAATCCCAGGGACGGGAGGAGCCTGGTGGGCTGCCGTCTATGGGGTCGCACAGAGTCGGACACGACTGAAGTGACTTAGCAGCAGCAGCAGTACCTTCATACTATGCATTTAAAAATGTTTTATATAAATGCTTTTCATCCTTTTATCAAGACTTTGTTGAATTGCCAAAAATATAACTATATTTGAAGTTCTTCAAATATGAATAACTGAAATGTGTTAATTCTTAACACATTTGAGTTCAAGATTGTTACATTTGTTGACAATAATGTACCCCAAATATGAGACTAAAATATGGAATACTGCACCATGTGTATTGAACCAGGTATGGGTCTGAATTTTTACCACACTTAACAACAACATGTTTAAACTTGAAGAAAAAACAAAAGAGTTAGAGGAATTTTCTCTTTCATGTGTTAACAGAAGATTTATTTGGAATATTATTAGTGATGGTGGTTGGTTTACCATAAAAGTGCTATTTAACTTGGTTTTAAATGGAGTGGTGAGAAACACACTGGACTGCTGTGAAAGAAATTTGAGTTCTAGTCTAAACTCTGTCACTAACCAGCTGTGTGACCTTGGACAAGTCACCACATTGCTGGGTTTCACTTTCCTTATTTGCACAATGTACAGGTTGGCAGGGATTATCTTTATGAGTTCCCAAGCCCGAACTTATTAGAATTTTGTGAAATAAGCATCCTAAGTAGAGGGGGCTCAATTTACCTAAATATCTAAAATGGAACACTGCCATCCATTCCCCGCCTCGGAAATTGATATCAGATGATGGAGATAGAAAGTTTGTAGGACAATTCTGGGTTTTACAAACAAATTTCCATGTACCTCTTTAATTTGCGATTACCTTAAGTAAGCAATTCCCTTTACACTTTTATTCAAAAATAACAAGCTGTGTTTGAAATGCCGGTATACACCATTTATTACGCTCTCCAACCCAAACATGAAAACATTTGTACTTATGTTATGACTTCACCTGGTGGCTTTCATTTTCCCCAACATAAAGACAGGGTGAAGCAAAGTAATAGAAAAATAGAAAACATCTTTGTCGGAAAATGAGATTGCAGCTGTGTAACTGGAGCACACAACCATAAATCAGAATGTCAAATCCAAAACACATGACTTTTTGCAAGTTCTCCATGTGCGCTCTAATGTGATTACAGCCTGGTTGCTATTATGATTTAAAACAAAGTCTTTCATGCTAGAAACAAAATGCGGAATGTGAGCCGCCTGGGGGAGAGAGCTGCAAGCTAGCTAGCGACATACCCCTTGCTGTCAGAGAGGTGGGCTACAGCATTTCCAGCACTGGTTTGTCAGGTGTGAGAGAACCAGAGGATACAAGAGGAACCTTGGCAGAGGTCTTAACATGAGGGACAAATTAGCCAGCAGTGTTCAGCTCAGCTTGACAATCTGAAATTAGCTTCTTTCTCCCCCCTCCCCATCTTTTTTTTTCTAAGCAGAATCTTGAAGCCAAATACAAAGATTACAGAAGTCATTCTTTCCTGCCTATCACATAAACAAATGGCCCAGCTGTTATTGCTAAGATTCCAGTTTTAAACTTGGACTTTCTTGTATAAACTTCAATGTAATGGTATTTAAAGTGTCATAGGCAATAAGCATCTAATCCTGCTCAATAAATTGTAGGCTCATTGCATGAACTCCTAGAGCTGTTAAAGACAGCTGTGCTTTTTTTGTAATTTAAGTCATTTCCAAATTGGGCAGCTCTCCAGGTGTATTTTCAGACAAACAATGTGTGCTAGAAAAAGTGATGTTCTGAGTCTTTCGGCAATGGAATAAACACAAAGGAGTAAAAGTGGAGATAGAAGACAGTGCAAACATCATCCCTAATCACCCCAGGAAGGTAGGCATCAAGGTCAGGGTGCTAGGGAGCTGTTCTTGTGTCCTTGGACTATTCAAATATGAGCCAGGACCTTTCCCTCCAAGGACCTTTTGCAAGCCCAATTACTTTGGTAACTGGTTGCTGAGCCAATGCCATTGATGGGTACCAGGATGGAAGACAACAATTTAGTATTTCTCAAAATAGAACCATCAACTCCCAGAGCAAAGCCACAACTCTGAAGTAGAAAAAGCTCCTCCCACAGCTGATATTTAAAGTGTCAGGAGAAAATGGTTTCCACCCTCTGATGTCATTGCCACAATCTTCCTGAGACCATAGAATAAGACGGAATTGCAAGAGGTCATTTCAACCTGTGTACTGTCTCTAAGAGGACCCACAACAAGAGCATTTAAAGATTAATTGGTTATTATTTTATATCCAAAAAATTATTAAGCATTAAATGAATCATTTTCTAGTTATAAGAGCTCTGGTGGGTAGAACAGGGAGGGTGCTTATCTACATCCACCCCAAGCTGAACTTTCTACGATCTGCTGATGTACCTGAGTAGGAAGAAGCCCACATTCTTCCGTACCAGGGTTAGATGCTGATGTGTGTTCTCCAGGGATACCACTGCCAAGGTCTGCCTTTTGGACCTGATTCCAGAGGATTGCTGTTGCTGTTGTAGTTGCTTCACTTTGCTGGTTGTTTCATCATCAGCGTTTGGTTTGCACCTACAAGATCTTCTTGCCCACCTTTGTTCTGTCCTGTGCATTATCTTTTGAGCTAGACACATCTGATGTCTACCTCCCTCTCAACAGTGCAGAGAAAAGCACAGGCAAAACATAAATCACAGACCTGGAGCCCACAGTGGAGTTCCCCTGAGTCCCTCTGTGGTGGGTTGAACTTCATCATAGACAAACTAGGCCTGAAATGAATCAACACCTCTTTCAGTTGCTGGAACATAACCCAAGCTCACAGGTGGAGGCAATTTCAAGCAATGACTCAGGATTGCTTTTGGCCTAGGTGGACAGCTGGGCAGCTACACCTAGTCCCAAAACTCTTAGAAATGACCTTCTGAATATCTGCCCCCACACAACCCCCAAAATGACAGTTCTACATGCAAAGTAGAAAATTCCTACTGAGAAACTTTTAAGCTAAGGCTTAATAATTAGCACTTCCCTTCATCTCGGACTACTGGTGATACTCCCACTGTCCCTCTTTGAGAATGTTCAGACCTGTCACCTCCAAGGAAAGCTTCACCTCAGGCAAAAGCAATGGTCCACTTGTTTCCGGCTCCATAGAGTGAAACCCCTCAGGCTTTGTTCAGTTTTGAGGGGAAACTCAACAGCTCTGAACAGATTAAAGACCTAACCAAAAAAATGTCCAGAAACAACTAATCTCTCAGTGTCACTTCAAACAAGTATAACATACCAGACACATGGTATTTATCAAACAATTTAGTCTCTCAGCTAGCCAACCTATTGGGTCCTATTTCTCTCATTTAAAAAGTCTCTAAAAGCCTACAGCAGTCTTGTCAAAACTACAAGTGATGGTATTCAGAATTTTATTCTCATGGCAATTTACCCAATACTACAGGTAGCATTTTTCAATGTGTGCATGACTAAACCACTCTTTAATTTTCACAAAAATATCTTGAAAGGAAGAACATGCCCCATAGAATGGAATGGTGGGTAGGTTTTTTTTTTTTTTAAGCTAAAAGCTGAAGAATGAAATTATTGAAACCATCTTCTGTTCCTACTTTAATTTTCACCAGCTTTTTGCTAGTTTACTTTAACAAGTAATGTTTGATTGAATTCAGGCCTGCTTTTGTTTACAAAATGAACCAGAGCCAGCAAGTCATGGCCTGGCTAATTTGCACATCCAGTGCCTTGGTCTCCTCCCCTTTAAACAGAAATCTGGAGTTTGTGATTTATTGTTGATTTGGTTAGTTCAAATGATTTTGATGGTTAAAATCTACTTTCCACCCCATCCTTGAGATTTTCACCAAAAGTACCCCATCTATGTCCACTGTACAAGGCAGAAATGATCCCCCTGCCCCAAATAAATGCAAAGTACATCTCTTTAACTCCCAAGATTTCAGATGCCAACAAAAGAAACTGAGAATGAGAATCCACAGATGGAAGAAGGGAAAAGCAGTGTCCATACTGCATTTGCTTTAGAAACTAAACTGACCCTTTGTGAAGAATTATGTTCTGAGGGCAAAGTAAAGTGATCATTGTTGCTGACAGCTCTCTTGGAATCTTTATGCACCTCTTTGTTTGCCAGTCAGGTAAACCAGTGCTTCTCAAATGCAGCAGAGCATCAGAATGACCTTGGAAGGCCTATTTCTGAATCTCTCCTTCTGGAAATTCTGATTTAAATTCTGATCTGTATGTTCACAGAGTACTCCCAAATGGTTCTGGATATCTACCAAGCTCTGAAACATGGGTCTAGTCTTTATGCATGTTTAATGTCAACCCAGCCAGCCAGTCTCATTTCTTCCTCTGGTTGACTTCTCTACTGAGAATCTGAAGGTTTCTTCTTCAAGGTTGTGGAAATGGAGTGGTGCTCCTTATATAGTAAAATGAGAGTAAATATATAGAGGGGGTAATCCATCCCACACTACTGTTGGGGTTGCTCCTCAAGATCACGACAGAAAGCTGGAAATCACGTAGCTGTCACATGCCCACAGTCTGTCCTTAGTGTTCCGTCTCCATTCAATCTTCCAGTCTCCTAATAGTGAGGCGAGACATTCCCAGTCTTCCCCACCTCCATGTAATCGGCTACCTTTTTTGTGATCTATCCCCCTTTTCTTTTGGGTTGACTATTTAAATGGAAACTCATTTGAAATAAAAAGGGAATTTACCCAAGACTATGGGTATTGAGGGAATGACTGTTAGCTCTGAAAGGAAAAGAACCATACCAACTCACTTATCCCTGTATCTCCAAATCAGAGCCTAGTGTACTCCACATGGCAGATGTTCAGTCAATATCTATTGAATAGAAACAAATGGATGGCCAAAGTTCAATGTGCTCTTAGAGATGACTTTAATAACCTATGACTTGTTAGAATGCACTTTAACCATATGGAGGGCCCCCCTGGTGGCTCAGAAGGTAAAGCATCTGCCTGCAATGTGGGAGACCTGGGTTCAATCCCTGGGTTGGGAAGATCCTCTGGAGAAGGAAAAGGCAACCCACTTCAGTATTCTGGCCTGGAAAACCTCATGGACAGAGAAGCCTGGTAGGCTACACTCCATGGGTTCTCAAAGAGTTGGACACGACTGAACAACTTCACTTTCACTTTCTTTTAACCATATGGAATCATAAAATTTTAGGGCTAGAAGGGCTAATGAGGTCATGAAAGTTATGGTCTTTCCAAGATCATCAGCACTTGAATGGCAAATCTCAGACTAGTAAAAAATCCAATGTTTATTATTATTTTTATGGTTTTGTTCTATTTTGTTAGTACTTATCTCTAAAACAATTACTAATGCTTCCTTTGATAGGATAGGAGGAGACAGATAAGGAAAAGATACCTAAAAAAAATACCTAGACGTGTCTCTGACATGTGGCAAACACTAAATTTAAGCTTTCGTTATTTTATTATATTATAAAACATTCCCTTTCCAAGTCATATGCCTGATTTCTAAATCATCCATAATCTGACCCAATTTTGTCAGTGCAACTGGACTTCCCATTGTTCACCTTGCAATGCAATTCTGACACTAACTATCCCAGGTTAGGTCAAATTTCACTGTCAAGAGCACAGTCCTCCACAGGACTCCTCTCACTTCAGACTCCAGCCACAAGCTCTGAAGTTCTCAGGCCACTTGCATTTCTGACCAACTGACTACAAATTCAGGGGTTTTCACTATAACCTCAGGTTTAAGAATTTAAGAAGGACCCATAGAACTCACAAAAGAACTGTATTTATGGTTGTGGTTATATGAACAAGATATAAATCAGGATCAGGCAAATGATGAGAGATATAGAGCCAGATCTGGGTGGGTCCCGAAGCAAAGTTTCCATTCCCCTCAGGACCCATCACCCTCCCAGCATACCAGTATGTATCACTCACCTGAGTCGCAGATGTCCATAGTTTTTACTGGGGTCTCATTGCATAGGCACAATTGATTGAATCATTGATTGAAGTTTCATTCACAAGATTGAACTGAATCTCCAGCATCCTTCCCTTCCTTGCAGATCATGTTGATATCACCTGAGTCAAGCCCTAATGCTCTAATTACATGGTTGGTTCTTCCAGAGTAGATAGCCCCATCCTGAGTTCCCTCATGAGCATAAACTCAGTCATACTTCTGGGTTCTACTAGGAGTAGCAAATACACTAATTACTCAGGAAATCTCAAGAATTTGGAGTTTACCTCCTAGAGAGCAAAGTGTAGCCAAATTCTTTATTATACAATGGGCCTCTACTCCAATATGACTGGTCTTCTTGATATGCTCAGTCATCAGTTCTAGGTCAGCTTCTTGTATTGTACACATTGCAGCACTTCTTTTTGGTTATATCCATTATATTTGTAATTACTTGTTCTTTGTCTTCATCATTAGACTGTAAGATCTGTAAGAGCAAGGATCACGTCTGTCGTATTCAGTACATTTGGACTTAGACTGGTCCAATAACACAGTTAATATAATTAAATACTTTTGATGAGTGAATTCCATCTCCATGACTTTATTCACAGGTATGGAAAGGAAATTTGCAAACTTAAAGCTAGCACCAGGGCCACAGTAGCTGCAATAGAAGCAGGTATGAATAAACAATAGAATAGCCAAGAGAATCTCCAAGTGACTGAAAAAAACACAAAGTCTATTTGAAACATACTTTACCTCAAATCCTGTTGTGGTTACAAGAGAAACCTGAGGAAATGTGATGTGAGACAAAAGGCACACCCAAAAAAGAAAATTTCTATATTTTTCACCCTGAAGGTGCTAATGATGGTTGCAGGGAAGAAGAGATGTTGATTTTCTTCTTCATTCAACTTCTAATTGAATTTTATTCACCCTTAGCAAAAAATCAAGGTCTACAGAGCAAGACCATATCAGATCTTCTGTGCTTCCAATCCTTCAACGGCTTCCCACTGCAATTAGAATAAAATCAAACTCACAACAGTGTCTTTCAGATCCTACACAATCTTGTTCTACTTTTTCTTCCTACCTTTCCTCCTTCCTCCCTCTTGAAACTTCTTTCCTCATCATCTGCCACAATGACTTTCTTTTAATTTCCTCTTATTTCAGCTTTTTCAGAGCCTTTGCATATGCTATGGAATAGTCACTGTGCCCCTCCTTACTCCATTCCCACACAGAATGAATCATGTCTCTCTGCATCCACACCCCTTTACAATGAGACTTTGCTGCTCCTCCCATCAAGTAATTTTCCCTCCTCTTAATCTGGACTAGACTTCTGAGGAATAGAATGCAATAGAAGTAACATTCTGAAACTTCTGAAACCAGGTCTTAAATGTCCTTGTATCTTCCACTTTTGTTCCCATAACCCAACTGCTAAGTAAAAGTGTTCAACCATACTGCTGAAGAGAGAGCGCACATGTAGATATAGAGGCCTAAAAAGATGCCACATGAAGAAGAACCAAGGTACTTTAGCTGATAGTCAGCATCAAGACCCAGATACATAAATGAGGCCACCTGTGTTTTCCAATTCCACCTGAGTTGGCACAATATGGAGCAGAAGAGCCATCCTGGCTGGACCCTGCCAAATTCCTGACTCACAAAATTTTAAACAATGCAATGGTTATGGCCATTTTAAGTTTATTTTTAAATTTAAAATATAGCAGTTTTAGTTTACAGTTCCATGGGTTTCAACATATGCAAAGATTTTTGAAGCCACCAACACAAATGAATTCAGAAAAGTCTAACATTCAAAAACATTTTCTTGTACTACTCCTCAGCAGTCTTAACTCCATTCCCATCAAGTACTAGAAATTACTGTTCTCTAAAACTATAGTTTTGCTTTTGTCGGGGTCATATAAATGGAATCATACAGTATTCAACATTCTGAGGCTGATTTCTTTCAAGTACCATGAAACATTAGAGAATCATTCATGTTGTACGCACTAACAGTTTGTTGCTTTTTGTTGCTGAGTAGTATTCTACTGTATGGATTTACTATCCATTGAAGTATTTTGTGAATATTTCCAGCTTCTGGTTATTTTTAACAATGCTATTTTAAGCATATTTGTGGAGGCTTCTGGTTGAAAATAACTTTTTATTTCTTTGGCTAAATAAAGTATGATTCTGTATCATGTGCTACGTGTATGTTTAACTTGTAAGGAACTACCAGAGTGGCTCTACCACATTGCATTCCCACCAGCAGTGCATGAGAATTCTTACTGTAGCATTTGCTACATCCTTGTCAGCATTTGCTATTTTCAGGATTTTTATTTTAGCTATTCTAATAGGCATATAATAGTAACTCATTGTGGTTTTAGTTTGCAATTCTCTTCCCTGGTGGCTCAGCAGTACAGAACCAGCCTGCCAAAGCAGGAGACACAGGTTTGATCCCTGGGTCAGGAGGATTCCTGGAGAAGGAAAGGGCAACCCACTCCTGTGTTCTTGCTTGGGAAATCCCATGGACAGAGGAGTCTGGCAGCCTATAGTTGATGGGGTCACAAAGAGTAGGCATGACTGAGCGACTAAACAACAAAAATGACTATTAATGTTGTATATCTTTTCATGTACTTATATTTGCCCCCTGCATATTCTTTTTGGCAAAATGTTAGCTCAAATCATTTGCCTATGTTTTATTGAGTTCTTTGTTTTCTTATTGTTAAGTTTTATAAGTTCTTTATATTTTTTTGGATACAAAGCCTTTGCCAAATATGTGATTTGTAAACATTTTCTCCCAATCTGCTACTTTTAATTTTCTTATCGACATCCTTTGAAGAACAAAATTTTAAATTTTGGTGAAGTAAAATTTACTTTTTTTGTTTTTAGATTGTTCTTTTGGTTTAGTATCTAAGAATTCTTTGCCTTGCTCAAGGTCAATGAGATTTTTCTCCTATAATTTTTTCAAAGAGGTTTAGAGTTCTACATTGTACATTTAGATCTTTTTTGTATAAGATGTGAGGTATGGATTGAGGTCCTAAATATATTTTATTTGATTTATACCTAAATGTTTCAATCTTTTAAGTTATTGTGTTACTTTTTTAAAGGCTTTCTGTTTCCAACTGTTCTATATTGAAATATAGAAAGGCAATTGATTTTTGGATATTGACCATCCAAAAACTGACCTTGCTACTCACTTATTCGTTCTAGGAGCTTTTTTGTATATTCCTTAGGATTTTCTTGGACTTCCCTGGTGGCTCAGATGGTAAAGCGTTTGTCTATAATGCGGGAGACCCAGGTTTGATCCCTGGGTCAGGAAGATCCCCTAGAGAAGGAAATGGCAATCCCCTCCAGTACTATTGCCTGGAAAATTCCATGGACAGAGGAGCCTGGTAGGCTACAGTCCATGGGGTCGCAAAGAGTTGGACACGACTGAGCGACTTCACTTAGCCTCACTTAACTTAGGATTTTCTATGTACAATAAAGCCATCCATGAATTTGCATAGTTTTCTTCTTCCTTTCTTATCTAAATACCTTTTATATATTTTTCTTGCCTTATTGTATTTGCTGAAAGTTCTAATATGACATTGAACAGGAGTGGTGACAGTATTCATCTTGCCTAATTCATGCTCTTAGGGAGAAAGCCTTCACTCTCCTCACACTAAGTATTGTATTAGTATAGGGCTTTGTTTATGCCCTTCTAATCTGGCTTGCTGAGACTTTTAAATTATGAATGGTTGCTGAGTTTTGTCCAATGCTTTTTCTTCATCTACTTAAAAAAACTATGTTTTCTCTTGTTTTCCTATTAATCTACTGAAAGTCACTCAGTCGTGTCCAACTCTTTGCGACCCCATATTGTCACTATATATAGTCCATGGAATTCTCCAGGCCCGAATACTGGTGTGGGTAGCCTTTCCCTTCTCCAGGGGATCTTCCCAACCCAGGGATCAAACCCAGGTTTCCCGAACTACAGGCAAATTCTTTACCAGCTGAGCCATAAGAGAAACCCAATTAGTTAAACTAAGCTAAGCCGATTAGTGAGTTACACTAATTTATTTTTTAATACTTCTGGGATAAACCCCTTTTTGCAATGGTACATAACTAAGTCTTCTTTAAAATTGCTGGACTCAATTTGCTAATATTTTGTTGAGAACTTTTGTATCTTCATTCATAAAAGATATTGGTCTTTTGTTTTCTTGTACTAATTTTGTCAAGATTTGATATCAAGGTAGCATTGGCTTCATAAACTGAGTTGAGAAGTAGCCCCTCCTGTTCTGTTTTCTTGAAGCTATTTTTACCTCTGGCTACAATTCAACCTGCATATATATATATACATATATATATATATATATGTATATATATATATGGAAAAGCAAAAATAAAAAATGGGAAAGTCACTGCTGGGTTGTTTCTTGAGTCCTGCTTGCTTCTATACATCTTTCAGAGTCTCCTGATAATTATTTTACATATTTTATCCATGATTTAAAAAAACCTTTATTGGAGGACAGTTGATTTACAATGTGGTGTTAGTTTTAGGTGTACAGCAAAGTGAATCTATTATACGTATACACATATCCAATCTATTTTGATTCTTTTTCCATGTAGGCCATTACAGAATATTTAGTAAAGTTCCCTGTGCTATATGATAGGTCCTTATTAATTACATATTTTATATATAGTAGTGTGTATTGTACAATATAGAGGTACCATAACAGGGATCTAGTTACTGTTTTAAGCCACTAAATTTTGGAGTTGTCTGTTATGCAGCAATAGATAACAAATAACAATTCTCATTCTTCACTGTCTTGATCCTATTCGTCCTTCAGGTCCCAGCTTAAATGTTAGTTCCTCAGAGAAACTTTCTCTAATGGTTGAATCTGAACTGCTGCTGCTGCTGCTGCTAGGTCGCTTCTGTTATGTCCGACTCTGTGCGACCCCATAGACAGCAGCCCACCAGACTCTCCCATCCCTGGGATTCTCCAGGCAAGAACACTGGAGTGGGTTGCCAATTCCTTCTCCAAGGCGTGAAAATGAAGTCATTCAGTCGTGTCCGACTCTTAGCGACCCCACGGACTGCAGCCTACCAGGCTCCTCCATCCATGGGATTTTCCAGGCAAGAGTACTGGAGTGGGGTGCTATTGCCTTCTCCATGAATCTGAACTAGATCTTACCAATTAATCTTATTATCCCATTTGTTTTCCTTCATAAGATTTTGTCAATATATAATTATTTTATTTGTTCATGTCCTTGCATTATCAGCCAGTGTAAAGTGGGTATTTAGCATGATGCTTGGCACTTAGTATGCACTCCATAAACATTGCTGAATGAATTGAGGAATTAATTTTCTTAAAAACAATGAGTAAATGAATGTACAAAACTACAGCTTATAATTCTGGAGAAGTATCTTCACATGCAAAAGGCAAAATAGATATTGTTAAGCAGTTCAAAAGCTAATAAAATTCCTCTCGTTAAAAATTAAGCTTCCTTTTCTTTCTGTTTGATCGGTGGTAGAGGTAAACACTAAACAGTGGCTAGCCTTCATCTTCTATTTAGTATATATACACATACACACATATGTGCACATATATACTTATACATTTATAACATGTTTGTAGTTGTAATATATTATACATGATATATATATATGAAATATATAGATAGATACTTATCATCCTGCTTTTCTTGCCTTCCAGATGTTTTTCCACTTTTTTATAAACTCCTTGGATTCTTTTATTTTCTTATATTCATGAGACTTTAACTTCTTTGCTTAAAGAATTGAGCCCCATTGTTCCTTCCTTACCTTTATGCTTGACCCTAGTTATCCTAGAACAATCTTGTACCTTCTACATCCCATTGCTTCTGGGAATCTTTACGGTCCCTCTCTCAAACCTCATCACTCCATCTTGTGCACAGCTCTCTGATGTGACCCATTGCTTTAAATCTGGTTTTTGTTTTTTCATCCATTACCCTTGGACCAGATGTTTTGGAACTTCTTATACTTCCTGGGCTCACCCCAGCCCTTACCTCAACTTTGATTCTAATTCCCCTTTAATTAGAGCCCTCAAAGTGCAGAGAAACCACACCCACTCCAATACCAGTCCCTGCTAGTAGAGTTTCAACCTGGGCACAGTCTCTGCTTGCCTGGGAAGGAAGATTTGCCACCTAGTTTGTTACAAACATAATATGAGAGGAAATAGCAAGGACTCACTATGGAATAATTCACATGGTCTTGCTGACTTTATTGACTGTATTACAGTTTAATCCACTGTGAAAAAAGGTCTTTGATTTTAATCACTGCTGCTGCTGCTGCTGCTAAGTCGCTTCAGTCGTGTCCGACTCTGTGCGACCCCAGAGACGGCAGCCCACCAGGTTCCCCCATCCCTGGGATTCTCCAGGCAAGAACACTGGAGTGGATTGCCATTTTAATCACTATTGGAACTAAATTTTTCTGCCTTTCTAAAAGATGACATGAGCTATCATTTAACTTTTTTCTTGATACCATTTTTTTTCTAGGTTATTTAGGTTTGCTTTTATTGAATTATTTAAAATTAATTATCTAGTTAACTACTAGAGAGTTAGAACCCCAGAGCTTAGGAAATTGAGAAAGCCTATTTCTCTCCTGAAATACCCCAAATTGCTATAGATTTTCTGTAGGTTGTTTAATGGTGGTGGTGGCATATTTGTTTTTGTTCTTTTCCTACTCCTTGTAGTTTTGCTGTTTTGCAGAAAAGGAAATTCATTTCCTGTTAAAATGTCCTTATTAATTAATTTTCTCTTAAAGTATCTAAAAATTGCTTTCAATTTGCTATAAACATTAGAAGGGAAAAAACCTGTTATGCACTTTAATTACCAACTTTTATTCTTTCTTTTGACTTTTAATGCTTATCTATGGCTTGAAATAGTACTTACCTTGAGAGCTTTGTGAATATCAAATGTATAAAAAATATATGGGACAGTACCTACGCCTAGTAAATCCTCAGAAAACATTAGCTATTGTGGTCTTTGCTTTTCTGCTTCATCCTAGAGACAGTCCATCTCTGCATTTTCAGCTCCTATGTGACAGCTTCTCCTGGATATTCTACTTATACCTCACATTACAGACTTGAATTTATCATCTTCCTTCAACCCCACCCAAATCTGTTCCTCCTCCTGTGTTCCTTAATTCTGTCAGTAGTACCATTTTGCTATCACAGGCTTATATTTTTCAAGACACTTTTAAATTTTCTCTCAACCAAAACAATTCCTTTCTATTCTATTTCGTAATATTTCTTAAGACTTTACTTTCCTCTCTATACCCTAGCTCATCTGTGCTAATGCCATAGTCTCTGGACTAAAATTCCCTTTATTTCTAGCTTCTGAAATATTTTCTACTTCTTTAGATTATTTCCCCTAAAGAACATGCCTGATAATGTCTCTCTCCCACTCAGTAACAATTATACTGAATTAAGGGATTCCCAGGTGGCACAGTGGTAAAGAATCTGCCTGCCAAGGCAGGAGATGCCAAAGACATGGGTTTGATTCCTGGGTCGGGAAGATCCCCTGCAGGAGGAAACGGCACCTCACTCCAGTATTTTTGCTTGAAAAATTCCATGGACAGAGGAGCCTGGTGGGCTATATAGTCTATGAGATCTTAAGCAGTTGGACACGACTGAGCAACTTAACACACACACACTTTACAGGCCCAATCAACCACTTCAGTCTGCCTCAGCAGCCCCTTCAGGCTTTGTACCCTCCAGACAAGTTATTTAACGTCCGCTAAAAGAAAACATGGTCATATTCTAATTAAAAAGACTTTTTCTCTATTTAAATCCATGAGATGCAACAAGTGGGCTTTGATCACCTCTGTCTGGGCTTCTAATAAGTCTCTTTCCTTGGCTTTTAACAGATTCTTGGCTTTATTCTGGATTGATGAGATTGTCAAATAGCTGAGTTCCCTGTAAGTGAAGTTTCTTGCCATTAAAAAAAAACATACAGTACACAACCACATGTTCACACCACAAACACATACATACATATATGCTAAGGAATACCTTGGAATTTCAACAGTATTAATTCTTTGCCTCAAATGCAGTAGACACCAAAGAAATACTTTCCCATTTCCCTTTACATTAGACATATTTGCAACTTGAGAACAAGAGCCAGTGTTGGTTTTCAGACAGAATCCATTTAATTAATCATGCTATTTGAACAGCTGGGGAGGCCATATATTTATATAAGAGCTTAACATTCTTTCAAAAATTGTCAAGTATGAATCAAAATAATATTATTTCACTTTTTAATGATATACTATTTGTCTTTAGATTTTATTCACACCTAATTTTATAAATCAATATTTCCAGTCTTTGAGATACATTATTACCTATCTTTAAATACTTCTAAAATGCTGTCTTATGTAGTTTGGTAAAATAGAGCTAAAGTTCTGTTTGCTACAGGGACTCATTTGGAAAGTGAGACATTTTCTAATTTTCGTTACAAAATTTGACAAGCAATGGACAAAGTAGAGAAGAAATATCTTGATAAAATTATATTCCTCTTGATAATCACCAGGAAAAAGATGAAATTTTCTTATTAAAAAGGATAAATTTTGTCTTATTCAATGCAGCAGCATAAACTGTACACAGAAAACTGTACTTTAACTCTCCCAAGCACACAGTTTTAAAGAAAAATATTAAAACATGTAAAATAAAAGCAAAAATAAGTGGGAAAACTTTATAAACATAATTTTAATTCTGGATTCTAGCTTCTATTCCTAAAATGAAGGCAAATTTGAAAGATAAACTTTGATTCTGCCAGAGATCATGAGGTAGGAAACTCCAGTGCTGTCGTTTAGTCTCTCAGTCGTGTCCGACTCTTTGTGACCCCATGAACTGCAGCACCCCAGGCTTCACTGTCCACCACCAACTCCTGGAGCTTACTCAAACTCATGTCCATCGAGTTGGTGATGCCATCCAACCATCTCATCCTCTGTCTTCCCCTTCTCCTCCCACTTCCAATCTCTCCCAGCATTAGGGTCTTTTCCAAAGAGTCAGTTCTTTGCATCAGGTGGCCAAAGTATTGGAGCTTCAGCTTCAGCATCAGTCCTTCCAATGGATATTCAGGACTGATTTTCTTTAGGATTGACTGGTTGCATCTCGTTGCAGTCCAAGGGACTCTCAAGAGTCTTTTCCAATACCACAGTTCAAAAGCATCAATTCTTTGGCACTCAGCTTTCTTTATAGTTCAACTCTCACATCCATACACGACTCCTGGAAAAACCATAGCTTGGACTAGATGGACCTTTGTTGGAAAAGTAATATCTATGTTTTTTAATATGCTATCTAGATTGGTCATAACTTTTCTTCCAAGGAGCAGGTGTCTTAATTTCATGGCTGCAGTTACCAACTGCAGTGATTTTGGAGCCCCCAAAAATAAAGTCTGTCACTGTTTCCATTGTTTCCCCATCTACTTGCCATGAAGTGATGGGACCAGATGCCATGATCTTAGTTTTCTGAATGTTGAGCTTTAAGCCAATTTTTTCACTCTCCTCTTTCACTTTCATCAAGAGGCTCTTTAGTTCCTCTTCGCTTTCTGACATAAGAGTGGTGTCATCTGCATATCTGAGGTTATTGATATTTCTTCCAGCAATCTTGATTCCAGTTTGTGCTTCATCCAGCCCAGAATTTCACATGATATACTCTGCATATAAGTTAAATAAGCAGGGTGACAATATACAGCCTTGACATACTCCTTTTCCTATTTGGAACCAGTCTGTTGTTCCATGTCCAGTTCTAACTGTTGCTTCTTGACCTGAATACAGATTTTTCAGGAGGTAGGTCAGGTTGTCTGGTATTCCCGGAAGAATATTCCCAGAAAATCTCTTGAAGAATTTTCCACAGTTTGTTGTGATACACACAGTCAAAGTCTTTGGCATAGTCAATGAAACACAAGTAGATGTTTCTCTGGAACTCTTTTGCTTTTTCTGTGTTCCACCAGATGTTGGCAATTTGATCTCTGGTTCCTCTGCCTTTTCTAAATCCAGCTTGAACATCTAAAAGTTCATGGTTCACATACTGTTAAAGCCTGGCTTGGAGAATTTTGAGCATTACCTTGCTAGCATGTGAGATGAGTGCAATTGTGCAGTAGTTTGAACATTCTTGGCATTGCCTTTCTTTGGGACTGGAATGAAACAGACCTTTTCCAGTCCTGTGGCCACTATTGTGTTTTCCAAATTTGCTGACATATTGAGTGCAACACTTTCACAGCATCATCTTTCAGGATTTGAAATAACTCAACTGCAATTCCATTACCTCCACTAGCTTTGTAGTTATGCTTCCTAAGGCCCACTTGACTTCAGACCCTAGGATGTCTGGCTGTAGGTGAGTAATCACACCATCATGGTTCTCTGGGTCATGAAGATCTTTTATACATAGTTCTTCTGTGTATTCTTGCCACCTCTTCTTAATATCTTCTGCTTCTGTTTGGTCCGTACAATTTCTGTCCTTTATTGTGCACATCTTTGCATGAAATGTTCCCTTGGTATCTCTAATTTTCTTGAAGAGATCTCTAGTCTTTCCCGTTCTATTGTTGTCCTCTATTTCTTTGGACTGATCACTGAGGAAGGCTTTCTTATCTCTCCTTGATATTCTTTGGAACTCTGCATTCAAATGGGTATGTCTTTCCTTTTATTCTTTGCCTTTCACTTCTCTTCTTTTCTCAGCTATTTGTAAGGCCTCCTCCTTTGCCGTTTTGCATTTCTTTTTCTTGGGGATAGTCTTGATCACCACCTCCTGTACAATGTCATGAAATTCCATACATAGTTCTTCAGACAGTCTATCAGATCTAATCCTTTGAATCTATTAGTCACTCCCACTGTATAATTGTAAGAGATTTTATTTAGGTCATACCTCAATGGTCTAGTGGTTTTCCCTACTTTCTTCAATTTAAGTCTGAATTTGGCAATAAGGAGTTCATGATCTGAGCCATAGTCAGCTCCCGGTCTTGTTGTTGCTGACTGTATAGAGTTTCTCCATCTTTGGCTGCAAAGAATATAATCAATCTGATTTTGGTATTGACCATTTGGTGATGTCCATGTGTAGAGTCTTCTCTTGTGTTGTTGGAAGAGGGCATTTGTTTGCTATGACCAGTGAGTGGGTAATGGTTTAAATGCAAGTCACTTATCAACACCTCAACTTTAGGCCCAGCCAGTGTGGTTGAACACCATAAAAGGGCAGAGGTTCCGTGAGGCTACATTTAGGGATAAAGAGAAGGCTAGGCAATTCAGACATGGCATGGTCAATTTTAAATTTTTGTCTGTAGTTCTTTCTTTGCAGAACAAATTTATTATGGTTAGCACTTTGCAGGGCTAATGGCATGTGACTTTGATAATTATGTTAGGATTTCAGTGGAGGTAGAGAATATACTCTTTCCTATGAGAATAAGGCAAGAAGATGTCCACTGCAGACTGGTGCTCAGAAAAAGCCAAGACTTTTTATGCCCTAACTCAGCCTTGAGATTCCAGTGAGGCAATAACTAACCTATACATACCCACATACCTCTCAGACTGTCTGTCTTTTTGTTCTGTCTCTGCTTTTTTTTTCCACTTGTTTGATTAAAGGCATTTCTTGTCAACGCTATGGTTTTTCCAGTAGTCATGTATGGATGTGAGAATGGGACCATAAAGAAGGCTGAATGCTGAAGAATAGATGCTTTCAAACTGTGGCACTGGAGAATACTATTGAGAGTCCCTTGAACTGCAAGGAGAAAATCAACCCTGAATATTTATTGGGAGGACTGATGCTGAAGCTCCAATACTTTGGCCACCTGATGCAAAGAGCCAATTCACTGGAAAAGACCCTGATGCAGGGTAAGATTGAAGGCAGGAGGAGAAGGGGATTACAGAGGATGAGACGATTGGATGTTATCAACGACTCATTGGACATGAGTTTGAGCAAACTTCAAGAGATGGTAAAGGACACTGAAGCCTGGGGTGCTGCAGTCCATGGCGCTACAAAGAGTTAGACGATTTAGTGACTGAACAACAACTCTGTATAGGAAGAAGAGGGGTGTGTGTTACTGGGTTCTCTGTTCTACAACCCTTAGGGGTGGTTCTGGCCCCTACCACTGTCTGAGACTGAACTGAGCACTAGACAAGAGAAACTTACCTCAGAAGACTGAGAGCCAGTGTCCACTCTCTGAATTTTAATAATACAAAAGAGGAAATGCAGATATGCCCAAAAGTATGAGATTCAGAATAAAATATTGACCTCCTACATGAACTCATCAGGTGCAGGTCAAGAGAACCTTAATGTTATTCATTCATTCATTCTACAGATATTAATTGAATACTAATTATCAGGCAAGTTCCTAAGCATTAGAGAAATTAAAGTCAGCCAGACTCAACCCCATCTCTGCTCTCATGAAGCTCTCAAAATAGTGGTAAAGAGAGACAATCACATAAGACGTGATATAAAACTGATGCTGTGATGTGAAGAACATGGTAATATGAGAACTTATTACAACTGCATATGGCACAGTCAGGAAGGGAAGTTTTTCATGAGAAAGACAGAGACTGAGCAGGACAGGAGTAAGCCATGTGACCATGAGGCAATAGTTTTCCATGCTGGATGAAGGAACATGTTGAGAGGCACTGAGAAAAGGTCAGTGTGCCAGGAATAGAGAAAGCATGGGGATGTGATGGAAATTGAAATATGATGAGGAGAGAGGTTCAGACTCCACATAATTTGTAGGCTTGCTGATGAGTTTCATTTTGAGTAGAAAGGAAGGGTAGCATGTACTTTGAGCTAATTACGCAGAAGCATCATGTCCAATCCAGACACAGGCAAGACAAACCTGCAAGGTCTAGAGTCCCATCTAGTTGAGTATAGTAAAGGCACACCCCCCTCCCAGGGTACATTAATTGCTGGGGACAGCAATATTAAGTGATGGCTTCTTGAATAGAAGCCAAACCACTACTTGGTTAAAACAGGGAAGTTTTGACTAGCTCCACTAATAAATAATGAACCCAATATCCTTTGCCTGGCCTTCACTCTTTCACATAAATTCAATATGTTAATGCATCTGTAACAAATTAAGTGTCTCTTAAAAGTCTCTTAAAGTCTCCAAATCTTTTAAAATTTAGAGTGCCTATGGAAAACAAATAAGCAAAATCCTTGACCTTTTTGCTATTCATAAGATCAATGGAATACTCCAAGAACTCAGAAACCTTTCTATTCCCAGAATTTTTAAAGGAATTTGTTTTTATAAACCCAAAGCAAAATTGGAAATTTCTTTCAAAAAACTAACTTGCTTGGTTGCTTTTGATAACGAAGTCAGGAAAATACTAATAATATATGCCAGTCTCAATGCAGAATAACCTAATCTCCAAAATTCACACTGGTATTTGACATACCCTAGACAATCCTTGGAATCTAAGAGTAGCAATTTAAGTTGTTTTTTCTTACATAATGGGAAAGGAGGAAATGACTACTTCCCATTAGTCAGTGTCACATGTCCCTCCTGTGTTCTGCTGAGCATTTTCTATAATAACCCATTAAGCTGATCTGTAACCACCAATAAAATACCTGAGACCATGCATGAAATCCAACCAGGACCTTGAAGCAGAGAGATAACAAGAAGATAGTCTTTTGTAAGCATGTTTTACGTAACAAATTTTATTTTATTTTATTTTGAAAAAAAAAATGAAGACTGGGAAAGGAAATGCTATTAAAGAACAACCATAAGGAGTCAGCAATTTCTGAGTTTTTCAATTAAGTTGCCCATTTTAAGGCTATTACACTGCTCCCTGAATCAAAAGGATTAACAATTTCCCTCTTAGCAATTAGAAAGGTAGAATTTTACCATGGAAGCACATGGGGGAAGACTGTACAAGAAGTTAGAATTAACTAAATCTCCACTGAGGACCACCCAAGAGGAGCTAAATGAGGGGTTACTTTCAAGTGGGGCTGGGATCAAAGATTGAGGGAGATTAGAACCAATAGGAGGTTAAAGGAAAACATCTGGTCCTTCACCGTAATCACCAATAGAGAGGTGGATCTTCCTTGGGGGAGGAGCG
The DNA here is from genome assembly GCF_003369695.1 of Bos indicus x Bos taurus. Lineage (NCBI taxonomy): Eukaryota > Metazoa > Chordata > Mammalia > Artiodactyla > Bovidae > Bos > Bos indicus x Bos taurus. The sequence continues at coordinate 59,921,727 of NC_040085.1, read as the reverse complement.
GCCCATCTGACCACCGACCCTACAACATGCCATAGAATGCTTGCTCCACAGGGGAGACTGCCTCTGTCATTCTGCAGGAAATGCACTCAAAGCTTCAGAAAAATTAATGTGAGTCCTTCTTCATGAGGCAGAATGCAAATGTACCATTCAGCACTGGGGTTTGAAAGACATTTTTTTGACCCCTGTTGGGGCAATTTAGCCATGTTGCAGATTGAGAATAACCCCCTCCACAGACTTCCTCTCATGAAACCCATCACTGTGAATCATGCAGGTGGACACTGACTTTTGGTGGAGCAGCTTTGAGAGAGGCCATCAGAAAAGGAGGTGATGCATGATTTTAATTAGCCTGCAAGCTTATAAATACCCATGTCTGTTTAGTCAAGAGATGTTAAAGTCCTGGGGAGAAAATGGAAATATTCAGAAGAAATAAGGGAGAGGGGAAGTTCCTATATTTTCCTAATAAAGAAGTCTTTGATGAAAAGAGCACTTTATTTTAGAATGTTCCTGCTTTTTGCAGAGGAGCTTACTTTTACATGGTTTCTATACAAAATGTAATTCTACCTTATTTCTTATTCTTCAGAAGGTCCTGTACAATTAATCACCCAAAGGAATGGCAAAACAGCTCTCAAAATGGCATCTTGAAATGTGCCAATTTTATCTGTTATCTCTGCATATCACATTTCCTTAAAAGAATTCCAAAGAAAAAAATTTTAAAGGATCAGAGTAAACGTGTTTGCCTGACTCCTCTATCTAACAGGAAGGCGGCTGGGACGAGACCCTGTGTGTACTTGGCCAAGGGGTCATGGAGGGCAGTGGGCTGTTTCCTCAGGCTACCAGTGAAGAGAAGGCACAAACTTTCTGGGCACCACCTCTCCACATGACATTCTCATCAGTGATAAGCTTGTGAGAAGGAGAATCATGGACCACCAGGGCTGGGACACAGAGCTGAGATGAAACCATTTCACTTTTCCAGTGAGCAAACCAAAGTTCAGAAGTGTCACATAAGGGGCAAAATCAGAGCCGTTTCCTGCTGGTTTTCATCTTCAGCCCTGATTGCAGCTCAGAACTTGCTTGCATTTCTCCCAGGTCTCATTGTCCGTGTATCAGGTGTCACTCATCCTCATTGGTGGTCTCCAATTCTCTTCCGCTCAATGTCAGACAGGTGGAAGGTGTGGCAATGAGAACCAGATAACTTCTGCCCCAGAGTTAATGATGATGGCAGAGAAAGAGAAAACTTTGAGCCAGAGGGCACTTGAGTCTAGCTTTCCCCTTCATTTATAAGTGGGTTTCCCTGCTGACCTAGTGTTTCCCCCTGTCACTTTTCTCATTCTCTTCTTTGGACCTCTGGTGGACAATATTGAGAATTATCGTATTCCTATAGCTCAGATGGTAAAGAATCTGACTTCCCTGTAGCTCAGATGGTAAAGAAACTGCCTGCAATGCTGGAGACCCAGGTTCGACCCCTGGGTTGGGAAGATCCCCTGGAAGAAGGCATGGCAACCCACTCCAGTATTCTTGCCTGGAGAATCCCATGGACAGAGGAGCCTGATGGGCTACAGTTCATGGGGTTGCAAAGAGCTGGACACGGCTGAGCGACTAATACTACTACCATACTATACTAGTACTGTGGCTCACTATCAGCATCTGGACATGCCAACTCTCTCTTTTTCTCTTTTTTAAAAAATTTGATTATTTTCCCCCTTCACACTTCATCCCCACTCTCATGGTTCTCCCTTCCATAGGCAATCCTTCTAATGGATTTACCACGTGTCCTTGGATATCCATGTGTCCTTGAAGAATTTAGCATTGCTTCTGCGGTACCTGTTTTTAATTTACGTAGTATTGCACTGCTGCTGCTGCTGCTGCTGCTAAGTCACTTCAGTCGTGTCCGACTCTGTGTGACCCCATAGATGTCAGCCCACAAGGCTCCCCTGACCCTGGGATTCTCCAGGCAAGAACACTGGAGTGGGTTGCCATTCCCTTCTCCAATGCAGGAAAGTGAGAAGTGAGAGTGAAGTCACTCAGTCGTGTCCGACTCTTAGCAACCCCATGGACTGCAGCCCACCAGGCTCCTCCGTCCATGGGATTTTCCAGGCAAGAGTACTGGAGTGGGTTGCCATTGCCTTCTCCAAGTATTGCACTAAGTTCTCCTTTTTTTCCCTTCACTTTATGCTTCCTTATTAAGATCTATCAATACTTCTGGATACAAATCTAGTTTATTACTTCAAACTGCTACGTATTATGTGGGATGTATCATAACATTTTACTTATCCATTATTTCCAGTGATGGACATCTAGGTTGCTACCAGTCCTGTTTACCATAAGTAATGTTGCATTGAACATTCTCAGATGTATCTTTCTTAGACAATGGGAGAATTTCTCTTGGGGAATATATCTGCATTAGACAACTGAGCCATGGGGAAGAGGTGTACTTATTTTCACCACTTATTCACACATTGCTTGCCCTCCCGAATATCTGTACTGGCCCGTATGCCCATCTGCAATGCAGGAGAATTTTCACATGCTCATTGGCGCTTGGTTTTATAGGATTTTTTAGTTGTTGTCAATCAGAGTTCCCTCCTTATTAATAGCAGGACTTTTGACCTGGTAACTTAGAGCATTATTTTTGTGTTATATTTTTCCATTTCATGAAATTATAGTTGATCAAATGGAGGAAAATCTCTTATGCAGTTTGAGTTGGTTTTGAATGTTTTTGTGTTCAATGTCCTGCTTAGTGGAGAGTGATACATATGGCATAGCCAGATGACCATTTTCAAAGCAGCAGGAAATAAACCACCTGTAACCATCAAAACCCCTCCATGACCATAGGTGTCTATGAGAATTCAGAAATTACCTCAGAATTAAGTGTGATCTATAGATCATTATTATGAATACTATTTCTTGTATTTACCCTAAAGAATCTGCCTACAATGCAGGAGACCCGGGTTCAGTTCCTAGGTCAGGAAGACCCCCCCGAGAAGGAAATGGCAACCCACTCCAGTATTCTTGCTTGGAGAATCCCATGGACAGAGGAACCCCGTAGGCTACAATCCATGGGGTCACAGAGTCCAACACAACTTAGCAACTAAACCACCATCATAGATCTTTATCATGAAAACTATTTCTTGTATTTACTCTATGGATGTATCAGTTAGTAAAAAACTTTGTTTTATAGTGAACACCAATTTCAGATAATGTAGAAGACATACTAATAATTTCCATGTTCATTTATCCCACCCCTACTCCTGTACATATATGCTTTTCCTTGAAACTACTCTGGACCATGACTTCTGAGGAAGGATTGGTCCTAGGTCCATGATCTAGGGCCCCCTGGCCACAGTTTATAGGAAAAGGAAAATTCATTAATCTAACATTGAACTCATAGATCAATTTGGAGGAACCAATAAGAGTCCTACAACTTTGAACTAGCTGAGATATGAAATCACTTAAACACAGTGAGTGCCAGAGGCAGTCATCTGCATTAGTGGGGCTCATGTCAGGAGAAAGCAGAAACTAAGAAGCTGCAGAGGATCCTGTTCTGCAAAGAGGGAGGGAGAATACAACCACCCATCCAGCAGCTCTGATTGTATGAACCAGCCAAGCCGAAACCTTATGGCCTAAACCCTTCACCTGACCCCACTCCCACTGTACAGGAAATAAAGAAAAAAAAAAAAAAGATTAGACATTCTACCTCAAGGACAAACCCCATCAACCCCAAATAAGAAGACATACTTTCAGGCCTCTGTTTTCTCCAGTTCTCCAGAGCACCTTTCAACCAAGCACCATGAACCATTTTTAAGGGAAAATAGAACATCCAAGCCTCCACTTCTTTTACGTTAGAAATAAGTTTTGATAATTACTCTCAAGGAGGTAGGTAGGGAATGGAGGCACAGAGGGAACTATGGAATTTACTAGGGAGTCAAGTTCAGGACCCAAAATGTCAACTAGAATGGGGATGACTAATATCTTGAAGCTACTGGAATGACGAAGCCTGAAAAGTCTAAACATAATGTAACTCAGATACTTAATAATATTTTTAAACAACCACAGACCATTCTTGTTTAGGTACATTGAAGACACTCAATATGGTTTTTGAACAGAATCAAACTGACATGGTGGAAGTCATCAAGCTGGCCAAAGGATATGGGAGGCAAAAGAGAGCTCTGTGGTTGCCGGAAATCACTTTCTCAGCAGCCAGTGGACAAGTTCTGGGACCTTGTTAAAACTACTTTCGCCTTAGAGAAAACTACCACTGTGGCAATGTTCTGGGAAGTGAACCAGCAACGCTCCATGTACCATTGAGAATTAGATGCTGCCAAACCATTGGCTCTGTAACTTAATAAGCGAAGTAGAGAAGACACCCATGTTTTCCCTTATCCCTAAACTCCTTTTCAGGTAACAAAGTATAGTAGTTAGTGCAATGGGCTATAAACTGAACCATTTGTGTTCAATCCTGGTTCCATCTTCCTAGCTACATGATTTTGAGCAAGTAACTTAACCTCTCTATATGTCAACTGATTCATGTATGAAAAAGAGATAACAGTAGTGCTTCTCTCAGAGAGCTGTAGAAGGGAGATAAATGCTCAATAAGTGTCACCTATTATTATAATTGGGGCTTCCCCAGTGGCTCAGCTGGTAAAGAATCGACTTGCAATGCCAGAGATGAGAGTTCTATCCTTGGGTTGGGAAGATCCCCTGGAGATGGAAATGGCAACCCACTCCAGTATTCTTGCCTGGGAAATCCCATGGACAGAGGAACCTGGTGGGCTGTATAGTCCATGAGGTTACAAAAGAGTTGGACATGACTTAATGACTAAACAACAACATTATTATAATTATTATTTTGGTAACAGCACCATGACTTTTCTTCAGGGAACCACCATCTCCCCCATTCTTAGTGCATATGACCAAGGTAGACCTGACCCCCTTTCCTTAGCTCCTCAGATATTGCCTAAGTAGACTCTGTGAAATTCAAGATCAGGAGTTTTGATTTGAACAATTGGGAAAGGCATTTTTATTTTCACTGGAATTTCCTAAGCTAATAACTACAAGCCCAGAGCCATCAGGAATCACCAAATTGAGGGATCCTGCCTGATGATAAAGCCAAATGCAGAGAAAAGTCAGAGTTGAAAAGGACAAGAGACCAAATCTTTATGACATTATTCAAGTCCCTGGGTCCAAGTGTTCCTAAAACTCGCTCCTGATATCCTTCAAATTTCCAGTTATGTGAACCAATAAATTCCCTTCTTTGCTGAAATAATGTAAATTGGGAATCTGGTATTTATAATTGAAGGAGTCCTAAGAAATATAGTAAATTATAGCCAAAAAATACCTTAGACTTAAGTAATTCACTTCTTGATTAATTCACTCAAAAATTATACTGAGAACCTGCTCTGTGCGAGATACTATCCTGGATATTATGATACAGTATTGAGGAAAATAATATCATTCAAGTTGGGAGAAACAGTCAATAAATTAATTGATTGAACTACTGTAACTTTTGGAAGTCAAATGTTGTCAAATATTGGCATTTTCAAATGATTCAGCCTAATATCTAAAGGTCATAGTATCAGATCAGATCAGATCAGTCGCTCAGTCGTGTCCGACTCTTCGAGACCCCATGAATCACAGCACGCCAGGCCTCCCTGTCCATCACCAACTCCCGGAGTTCACCCAGACTCACGTCCATCGAGTCAGTGATGCCATCCAGCCATCTCATCCTCTGTCGAACCCTTCTCCTCCTGCCCCCAATCCCTCCCAGCATTTAAAGAGATGATATGCTTTAAAGATGAAACCACATTTCTGGCTTCTAGATCTTCATCCCTCCTTCCTATCATTTCTTCTATCACAAATTAACTGAGTAATATCACAAATTTTGTGCCAGACAAACAGATGCAATCTCAGTCATAGTAGAAATCAGTCTCCTGTCCCTCAGGTCCCTCACAACAATCAAATCACATTGCTTACCAATGCTGAGGCCATACTTCCCTGCACTGTTTGTCAGTAACCGCCTGGCCCACTGCTTGCTTCTTCTAACCTGTTTACCTACTTGGTCCCAACATGGCACTTTTACGATTGCTATCACTTGGTGCTTTGCCTGCTCTCTGCATCTCTACCTGCTCCCAAGCTGAATCCTCCATGCCTGTTCAGTTGCTTATTCCTTGCCTTCCTGACTTAGGACAACGGACCAGCCCTCACCATTTGCAGTTCAGGGAAGATTACATCTTGCCTGGCTGGTGGGAGTTCAACAGGGCTAGATCTGATGGAAGGACCATTGATATTAGAAGTGACAGTAAAATCAGAGGGGCAAACATGGAATGGAACTGGAAAGCAAGGTGGGTGGCCTCAGAAAGTGTGCTTTGAGACAGAAATAGACACACAAAAGTTATTAGGACGTGCTTACGAGGGCAACACCTGAAGAAGAGAAGGGGCTAGAAGGAAAGAGAGTGGCATTGGGTAGAAGCTGAGCTGCAAAGCAGTCCTCATGGAGGACTTAGAAACCAGCAGGGAGTTCTGAAGATAGGGTAACCCTTAAGACATGTTCTGAATTGGACTGAAAGAGTAAGACCTTTCTAATAATATCAGAGCACGGTACCCAGGACACCTGCTTCACCCCTTTGCTAACGTGTTGTCAGCAATATCCATACAGTTTAACATTTGTTTTATCATCTTAATTTTAATTGCAGCCTTTTCCCACTTATTGTCAAACCCTTTTGACCCCCACTAAGTGCTGTCCTTAAAAGTCAATGAAATGCTTATTGAAAGCATGGATAAACAAATGAATAGTCAGTGATTAAAGGGAATGAAACAAGACTATAATTTATATTCTCTACAGGACTGTTTATGTTTTAAGAAGGAATCTGATCCTCTCATTGCCCATATTTCAGATAATTTCACATTTTAATCTCTCAATAAATGTTGGTTAAGCAATTTATACTAAATAATGTAGGGATACAAACACAAATGAGAAATGACCTTTAGCATCAAGAAACTTGCCTGCCAGTTGTAAGCTGCATGATTCTGATGTGAATCAGGATGTGTTACTACCAGTGGAATCACCCAAGGTGTCCCAAGAGTTGGGAAGCTTGAGCTTCCATTGGGTCAGGGATGGAGTAGAAGGCTTTCTCTGGGCTCTGAAGGATGAATTGAGTTTGGATCAAGTTAGTGAGATGTTCAGGGCTAGGCGAATATCATGGACAGAGGAATAGAAAGTCATGTGAGTTAGATGGATGATGAAGTGAATTTGTAGACTGGCAAGAGACAACACCAGGATATTATTGGTCTGTAGTGAGCTTCTGGAAATGTCTGAGTGAGTCTTAGCTACCTAGACAGCTAAGTATTAAGAGGCACACTAGTATTCTTTACTGTAATTCTTAATTTTATTTTCTCCAGAATTAGGACTATTGTAGGCCAATAATTCATTTTTAGGGCTGCTTGTTTTTTGTTTGGCTCTTTCATTTTCAAAAGAGAGGGGATTATTCATAAGCACATGTGGAAATCATCTCTGGAACGGTATTGGTTTATAAGACAAAGGTGATTCTGAAATGTCCTAAATCCACCAAAAAGCTTAAATATGACCTACACATTTCTGAGAGGTTCTTATTTTTTCTTTCCTTTTGGTGTTGGGAGGGGAGGGATCATGGTCTGAAAATCCATCTGAGAAAGAGAAAACTTTCAGTAAAGTTGGTCAGGCAGCTCATGACTAACTTTCAACTATTCTCCAATGATGCCAAACCCACTGACAGTGTAAGAAGTGATGAAATAAAAGCAAAATAGAAATGTGTTTAACTTCTAAGGCTGATAAGTACTAGGTGAACCTTGTAGTACTTCTGTAAGTTAAGTCTCTCTTGCAATGATTGAAAATGAAAATGGATTTAATTTTAAGCTGTGATGGGAAAAACTGAGATTTGGGAATAACACTTTGGAAAATAAGAATAAACGATATATTTACTAACATATTTTCATTACTATCAGTTTTATCCTTCAAAAGGAAACCAGCCATGGCTGAACCTCATCTCCAAGAGTCAGAAAATTCTAGTTTATTTTTATCATAAGCTTAGTTTTCAGTTGGATCCATGTCTAGGTTACCTGCCAGCATTTCTCTGATTGTCTTGTGGTTCCTGCTGAGCAGGAGGGTGGACCTTTTGAGTTCAAGCAGGATAGCCCCAAGTTCCTTTTGAAGAAATCCATGATTAATGTGTTCTCACATCTTCCTCAGCAGGTTACAGGTTGGAAAGGTCTTTCCAGAGGCTTTCTGAAAAGGAAAAAAAAAAAAAAAAAATCACAGGGCTGGGCAGATTCATGAATGTCTTCTAGCTCCAGGAAAGCCATCCAGACTGGAAGTTTGCCAAAGGGCATACTTTGGCTTCCTGCCAGTATTTTGTAGTAGGGAAACATTATGTGGAGGGACTTCCTTTGCTCTAGTGAAAGCTTACTAAAGGTCAGAAAATTATCCATTTTACCCACACACAGCGTCTGACGTTCACAGATTTATTGTGGCTTAGGAATTCATGACATATCCTTAGAGTTTACCCTGGATGACAAAGAAAGTAGAAATATGTTAATGAAATCATGGCACATAAACATTAGTCTTTTCTGCACGTTTTTTTCACAGTGTTCCCCTCCCCCAAATGTATAAGTAATGATTTGATTTGCTTCATTCTATAATTCTTTAAATAACTTCTAAAAATATTTTCCCAACAGAAACATAATATCAAAAAAGTAGCATAATATCATCTACTACATAATAACTACACCAATGGGCCAAAACATAAATATAACACTTTCTTTTTAATTTTTTAATTGGATCATCATATTCATAGTTTCATTTTTAAGCTACACTTTTTAAACCAACATTTGATGTAAAGAAAGGGAAATAGTCCTATGCCAAATTGGTTACTCCAATCACTTTATTCTCCATTCCATTTGCTTTTTTTATATGAAATACTGAAATTAAAGAAATTTAATGTCTTGTTGCTGTTCTTTATGAAATAAATAGAAAAATAATGCACACAAAGTGCTAAACTTTAACAAAGCAATGTGTAGAGTTTTATTCCTTTCACAATTAAAATTACCTCAACTCTCTTTCAATAAGAGGCCTGAGACCACCAACCTAGAAGCAATTTCTAGTTTTTAATAGCTCCCATTAATATCTATGAAAACACAGTAAATGCATAATTTTCACATCAGGATATGGAACCACAAGAAGTGAATTATTTATATGGACTACATAAAACTAATCTAGCGATAGCCATGCTTGTCAAATAAAAGTAGCCTTTATAATTTTCAATCATTCAACAAAAATACAGTGAAGTCTTACCAAATGGTTTGTATAGAGGGATATGAGATATATATAACATGCAACTCCTATCTTAGTGAAGGTAGACGCCAGTTGAAAAACCACACACGTATGTGAGCACACATGCTCACACACACACAAAATATCCAGTTATGTCTGATTATAGACTGTTGGAAATAATAGTGATCACCATTTCCTCTGAGCCCCAGTCTAAGGAGTTGTCATGGAAATAGTGGGCAATTTTCCAAAGGGTAAACCCATGGCCAAGGATTCCATTCTTCACAGATGTATACAACTAATTGAAAAGAAAATCCTGTTGATACTCTGTTACCCTGGATAAATATTTTTATACCTTAACATCCTTCTTTCTTGTTTCTCTTCTCCTCACCCCACACCCATCAGCTGCTTGTGCTTATAGCGCCTGTTGCTATGATTCCTACACATTCTGCCAGAAAGCCTAAGCAAGTGTCTTAATCTCTGAGCACCAGAGAAAATGATGTTACGTTAATAACATAGTCTTATGTGCAAATAAAATGGCCTTCTCAGAGTTGGGAAAGGGGCATATATGTAAACACATGGATTTTCTAAAGAACTTTTACTTAGTGTTATAAACCATCCTTTGTACCATTTTGCATGGAACAAAACCAGCTTACTTCAGAATATTTTATCTTTGTGAATAGATAATTAAGGTCACTAGAAACAAAGTATTCATACTCTGTAGTTAAGTTTTCTCAATATTTCTGAATCTGCACATTTAATCTATTTCTTTTTTAACTTTATTACTCTAATAATTCATTAGAACCAGCACTAGAATGTATTATATAATTAGGAATCTTATAGATACATAGTGTTAGTCACTCAGTCATGTCCAACTCTTTGAGATCCCATGGATTGTAGCCCACCAGGTTCCTCTTGGTTCCTGGAATTCTCCAGGCAAGACTACTGGAGTGGATTGTCATGCCCTCCTCCAGGGGATCTTTCTGACCCAGGAATCAAACCAGGGTCTCCTGCATTGCAGGCAGATTCTTTACCATCTGAGACACTAGGGAAGCCCTATAAATACATAAGGATGAGGGAATGAAAACCAGGTAGAAACTGCAGGAGGTTCATAATAAAGTGGAATTGTTTTTGTTTTCAACCCTCCTGGGCTGTAGTAAGGAGAAGGCAATGGCACCCCACTCCAGTACTCTTGCCTGGAAAATCCCATGGACGGAGGAGCCTGGTGGGCTGCAGTCCATGGGGTCGCTAGGAGTCGGACACGACTGAGCGACTTCACTTTCACTTTTCACTTTTCACTTTATGCATTGGAGAAGGAAATGGCAACCCACTCCAGTGTTCTTGCCTGGAGAATCCCAGGGACGGGGGAGCCTGGTGGGCTGCCGTCTCTGGGGTTGCACAGAGTTGGGCAGCAGCAGCAGGGTTGTAGTACCTTCAACAATGAGACACAACAGCTTCATCATGAGATGATGGTCCATGATCTGAAATGGGTTGTACAGAGAAGATGCCAGAGGCACAGGACCAGAGGAGCTATCCAGAATGTAGCAAGATTTCTATTTTCCCTCAAAAGCCTTTTCTGCTTTGTTTCATTTAGAACTTGACTAAATTAGAATGTTTCACACTTGTGTTAAGCCTTATTTGGAGAAGTCAAGCCATGTATCTTTGCTTAAAAAAACTGCCTTCTCTGTGCACCAGCAACATGGATGTTATTTTCACATATCAAACCAAAATGGAGATCAATTTACAGCCTGTTATTCAAATTAGGCCAGCTGTGAATTCCTCTCTGTGCTAGGAGGTTTTATGGCCATCCATTCTTAAAGGTGACACTGGTTTCAAAAAATACGTATTAATTTTACCAATTGAAAATTTATTTATTCCTCTGGGTCGACCCAGAGGGATGGTATGGGGAGGGAGGAGGGAGGAGGGTTCAGGATGGGGAACACATGTATACCTGTGGCAGATTCATTTTTATATATGGCAAAACCAATACAATATTGTAAAGTTAAATAAAATAAAATTAAAAAAAAAGAAAATTTATTTATTAAGAAATTTCAAATATTCAGGAAGATACATGGCTTGAATAGGATAGCTTTGCTGAAAATGAGCAAGCCAGATTTGGGAGAGAGAGAAGAACCAACTTTTCAGACCAAAGTTCCCCTTCAACTAATGAAACAGCAGAATTTATTTTACCACTGAGGTTAGTGAAGCCAAAATCTTGTTATGGAACACGAATCTAAGACCTACCAAAGAGCTCAAAGACTCCGCACATTTCTGAGATTAAGCAAAAGTGTCCATGGGTCAAAAAGAAGTATGTCCATGAGGCATAAAGCTAAGGCCTGAGAAAGTAGGAGAAGAAGAATCCGCTTCTCAACTTTGCTCAACTTTATGGCTGTTTTGTCCAGGGAAGTTACCTTCAGTGACTCAGCCTCATCAAATCTGGGTCTGTAGGAGATGGGAAAATGGTACAAAGACCTCTGAGCTCCTAAAGGAAAAGTCTATGTAAACACAGGTATTTTTAATTAATTTTTTATTCCTCTAGGAAGCTGCTTTTACATTTCTCTTTTTCTTCTCTTATTATTCCCCGCCATTAGTCATTCTTTTCTATGGTCAATTGGGTTACCACCCAAACCCACAGTGACACCTGCTGGTCAATCAGGAATGGCGGGACTGAGTCCCTGCAAAGGCCTTGGCTGGCCTGTGTTGAGCAAGTGAGTCCACTGAAACAACCATTAAATACTATAAAATATTTTAGAAACTTAGAAGAAAACTAAGTGAGCCTTTCCCTTAAAAGGTCATCTTGGGAGAGGTCAACTTTGCAGGGAAATCTCTCTGAACCAGTACAAATGTAAACTTTAATTACTTATGTGTTTTGACCTCATAAAAATGAGACAAAAATACATCCGGTGCTACAAACCAATTATTAAGTTTTAAGAAAATTGTTATGCTAATTATTCATGGAAAGTCACTTTTTACATTGGTTTTTATCAGCTACATATAGTCCAAAAGATTTTATGTAGCATCAACTACATGAAGCCCCAGAAGAAATACACACAGTTTCCTTTAAAAATATTGATTAGATCTCCAGCACAGTGGGTTAAAATTTTAGGTTTAAGACATTCTTTCTCATCATTTCCCCCAAATTTTCAGTTCTTGTTTCTTTACTGAAGAATATTCATTTTTTGTTAATCCTGGGTATTTATACATTGGTTATTTTGGCTGGGTACATTTTTGAGGATGTTTGCTTTGTTTTAAGCAAATCCGTTTCTGATTTGAAAGTACAAATTCTAGTAAAAACAGAGACAACAGGAATATTTTTTAACATTTGTACATTTTCTTAAAATATTTACACTTTTCATTTGAAAGTTAAATCCTAGGAAAAATTGCCCATACACATGTTCATATTTGAACCAGGAGGTTGTCCCTGAGGATTTGTAGCAGCAAATGTGTATCGGACAAAAATGTTGGCCTTCTTCATCCTTACTCTGTGTTCTAAAAGCCAAAACTTCAGTTTAGCATGACCTTAGAAGAATAGTGATACTTTTAGCATTTCCTGGTATTTGGTGGAAGGAATGTTTTTATTTGACTGCGGATGTCACTTGGTTTACAGGAAAGATTTGGTAACGTGTTCATGCCAGTACTGCACTTACCCCAAATTTCTTGCTATGTAGGAAGAACACATGTCAAAGCTCACTGTTTGTTAAATGGAAAAGATTCAGTACACCAGAAGCTTCTATTATAAACATTGTGACTTCGTGCAATTTACAAAATGTTCTATCTCCATTAAACAATAAACCCTTGACCCCAGAGCTCAGTTTCGGGATTCTGCGATTTGAGAAGGTAGACATAATGGATGGCAATAATAAATGAAAAGTTCAAGAGGTTAAGAAAAACTGTTTAATTATTTCTCTTGAGCGTGGGCTGCAGAAGCCTCGCATGTCTGCCTTCATTGCTGTGGAAACGCTGCATGGAAGGGGTCCATCCGTGCAGCCCAGGCGGGGCATGAAAGCAGGTTGCTGGCCCTCAGCTCTGTTTATGAACAAATGGTCCCTAGATACCCTTCCATCACTGAATCTTGCAGTTCCTGCCAGGGGAGATCCAGTGCCAGTCCCAGGGCTCAGCATCTGTTTTCCAAAGAGCTTGGATTTGTTAGCATGAGAAATGCATTGCTCATAGTTGGTTCCCAGCTGTGGCACTAGTGAGTGTAGCCTTTTTGCCTTATTAATTTGTAAAAAACCATGTTCTGTCTTCTCTTGGAGGCTTGCTTATATAACTAGTTCCGGGCACAGGCTGCTGTGTTCTCAATCCCATACCCATTAAGCTGCCTTGTTAGCTAAGGAGTTCCTTCTTAAAAGATTCTTCATTTGAACTTCGAGAGATAGAGTGGGGGAATGTCCAACACGAGGGCAAGACCTGGCCGTTCCCAGGGTACCATGTCTTCTAATTCAGATCTCCCAGAAAGAGGCCACGTCTACAGACTGGGGCCTTGGTTGAAGAAACAGTCTGGGGAAAACCCTCAAAGGAGCTCAGAGGAAAAGCCCTCCCAGAAGGGCAAGATTGACGTAGATCTAACGGGAACTTCTAGTAGAGTCGGTAGCCTGCTCAGAGGAGTAGCCAGTAAAGAATAAAAAGGAGGTCTAGACAGGATTTTAAGGAGAGTGGATAGACATTCTTATTACTGGATGAACTTGAATTCTTTAGCATTTCTCTCCCTCAACCCAAACCCAAAACTTTTATAATAAATTGCTGTCTGTCTGATTCCACCTGCTGCTGCTGCTGCTAAGTCGCTTCAGTTGTATCCGACTCTGTGCGACCCCATAGACAGCAGCCCATCAGGCTTCCCTGTCCCTGGGATTCTCCAGGCAAGAACACTGGAGTGGGTTGCCATTTCCTGATTCCACCTAGACATGCACAAATTGGATCAGAGCAGTGGTCTGGATGAACTTTGGTTTCTGAACTCTAGAAGAGAAGTACTGTGAAGGCTGAACATGGGGGGCTTCCATGGTAGCTCAGCTGGTATAGAATCTGCCTGCAATGCAGGAGACCCTGGTTCAATTCCTGGGTTGGAAAAATCCCCTGGAGAAGGAAATGGCAATGCACTCCGGTATTCTCACCTGGAAAATCCCATGGACAGAGGAGCCTGGTGGGCTGCAGTCAATGGGGTCACAAGGAGTCAGACATGACTGAGTGACTAAGCACAAACATGGGAAAGCAAAGTGACCGACTTTGCTATAATTTAGACTCTGAGCATTTTTTCATTATAATATGAAAAAAAATTGAAATAAAAACTTCAATAAATGAAATATCGCATCCTATGTATCCAGTGTCTTAGCGTGAAAGACTATGCTATCAGCATGTCCCAGAAAAGTATGGAAATGGACTTTTTTCCAGTGTGTAGACTACCTGAGAAGGAGGCATACAGAGGTATGGGTAAGAACAAGAGTTAGAAAGTTCTGGATCCCCTATCAGAGTGATCTTAAGGAGGGTACTGAACTTCACAAAACCCATCGTCTAGTCTATAATCAGGGATAATAGTTCTGACCTCAGATTGTTGTAAGGATTAAATGACAGAATGCACCTGAGAAGAGACTCAACATAGGGTCTGGTATTACTCAACCATTGATGGAAATAACAATGATAATGAAGCCATTAACTATGAATATAAAGTCCTTGAATTTAAATCCAGTCTTGACAACAATTTTCCATGTGAATACAAATTTCTTCCCTTTCCTTTGGCTTAGGATCTACCCTTAGATATCACCGGGATGAATAAGAGAGTCCATAGAATGTTTCTTATTTTCAAACTGCATAAGATTAAAATGAAATAATCATTTTTAAAGAAAAAGACTATGTCCTCTTACTAAGTGTCTACTCCAATCTTGTTCTGCACTATATAGATAACTTCCTGACAAGAGGGCGATTACAAACCCATGGCCTCAGCACTAGCTCAGACAGATGGGACAACAGCAGATGGCTGAAGACAGTGGCTACAGACCAACTGAAGAGAGAGTCGAGCTAAACTAAAAGGCAGGAGTAGGCTTAAGCAAAATTTCTCAACCACCATGCCCACCCACACTGCATACGGGGTTGCCTCAAGCGGATGAGCGATATTCGATGCATGAGACAGGGTGCTCAGGGCTGGTGCACTGGGATGACCCAGAGGGATGGAATGGGGAGGGAGGTGGAAGGGGGTTCAGGATGGGGAACACATGTAAACCCATGGCTGATTCATATCAATGTATGGCAAAAACCACTACAATATCGTAAAGTAATTAGCCTCCAACTAAAATAATTTTTTTTAATTTAAAAAAATAAATAATAAAAAATGAAAAAAAAAAGATTAACTGAACCCCTGCCCAAGCCCCCCATCCCTGCACCAACCCCTCAAAGTGGGAGCTGTTTGTTTGTCTGGAAGCCATACACATGGTTGATGTGAATCACAGAGTGAAGAAGATGGGGAAGCCCTGGGTTCAAGGAAAGGTTGGAATGAGGATGAGGTAAGTGAGGCACAAAATGTAAGAGGGAGACAAAAAACTCAGTCATCAAGGTAGATAATATTTCAACGCAATGTTTTAAAAATAAAAATAAATGAATTAAATGCCATGATGGACTAAATAGAATTTTAAATAAAGATAGGATTGGGAGGTTCAGAGCACCAGGCCTGGGTAGGGCCAGAACTAACCTGGACCTGTGGTTGTACCAGAGAGATCTCATACTGACAGAGCCAAAGGAGTGCCTGGAGGCCGCAGAGGAAAAGCCCAGAAATGTCCAAGGCCTGTTTTGAAGGCCTTGACCCCCAAAAGCCTTGTCCCCATCATTGCTTTGTTCTAGATGCATGTAGAGCTCCACAGACTGGCAGGGAGATAATTTGAGAAGTAATCTCTGGCCTGCCCTGGGTTCAGGGTTCACTCAAAGCTGGCAAAACTTTACTTTCGAGTTCAAAGGAAAAAACTGCTTATCGAAGAACTCAAGAGATTTCTTGAACCCAGACCTAGTATTTACCTTGCAATGTTTTGATGAATGAAGGTTAAATGGTTCCAAAGTACACAGATTAAATTTCCCTAGAATATACACAGTTTTGGAAAATGAAAGGGAAACGGTGCTTTGAGCAAAATACATTTTGGGCTCTGCTGTACCCCAAATATTTTTTAAAAAATACCATAGAGCTTGCCAAACCCGAAGCGCTTCTGGGCTCACACAGCCTCAGCTCTTACTTGAAAGTACCTTTCCATCATGGTTTTCCCCAGGCAACTCTACTCCCCACAGGAAGTCTTACTCTTCTGTAAATAAAAGCATCTCCAAATGATATAAACCTGACATCCACAGCAGAAGGCAAGAATAAAAAAGGCAAATACAGTTCTTCCTGGTCTTGTCATGAATGCAGATTGTTTAGTCACTCTGTCATGTCAGACACTTTTGCGATGACAAGAACTGTAACCTGCCAGGCTCCTCTGTCCATGGGATTTTCCAGGCCATGGAGTGGGCTGCCATTTCCTTCTCCAGGGGATCTTGCCCATCCAGGGACCTAACCCATGTCTCCAGGGACTCCTGCTTTGGCAGGTGGATTCTTTACCACCACCACCTGGGAAGCCAGGGTCATCATGTGATTAGGCAAGGGGATGCCAGGCTCTGACCTTGGAGGACAGGCTCTAAGGAAGTAAACAGGACCGGGTCTGGTGAGGCTGTTACCTTCTATCACTAGGCTTTGAGAAAAGCACAACGTGGTCTCCAGAGTCCTGGAGTGTTTCCTGAAACCTAACGACACAGATGACCCACGAGCGCGGGTGTATTCAAACTTAGAAGCACAAAGTGCTGGTCAAGAAGGGGTATGATCCGTCCAATAGGATGCTGCATTGTGGCTGGGGGGGACCCGAACAAAGGAACCACATTACAGCGAAAGCAAAAAGGTCCTATGCGGCGGGGGGGGGGGGATCAGTCTCATTCTCCTGGAGCAGGATTAGACATGGGTATCAAGCAGTTTCGTTTCTGAATCAGAGTGCGCCAGGCAGTGGGGTGCTCGGGTCGACCCCGCAGGGCAGCTGGGTGAGCAGGGCGGACCGGAGGAGTTTCTGTCCCTGCATTTGTTTTGCTCGCTCTGGCGTGAGAAGCCAGGCGCATTTCTTTAGCCTTGGAAGCCACGAAGGAGACCTGTTCGTTGGGGTTTGTGAATCAACCAAGAGGAATGGCGTTTAATATTTAAATATGTCTCATGTAGCCATTAAAAATCTTTTATGAGTGTTAAGCCATTATTAGAGCAAGATGGGCCCCAGGTCACGGACCCTCTCATGGCATTCCCACTGGACTGATGAGACAGATAAAGCCTCTGCTCAGGACAGTGGCTGCCTCCAGCCCTGAATTCAGTGTGCCTGCTGTAATTTAGAATTATAAAGGAAAAAAAGAAAACCATTAGAAGTATTCTACCCCAGGAAAATTTCCCTTTTAATTGAACAAAAACACAGTTCCTAACTCAGTGTAAGGCTGGGGTGTGCGTGTTGTGAGGGGGCGGATTGTGGGTGTGTGTATGTAGTTGGAGGGGCTGGGTAGGGAATACAAACCAACAATGACCAAGTACATAGATATTAAAAATACACATGAACACCTGTTATTCTGGACCACATGAATTATGTCCATAGAAGTTTTTCACCTTCTTATGTTTACAGATGACATTAGCTTCCACCCCAACCTAAGCTACTCACTCCTTCCATGTTAACTGAAGATGACAGAAGGAAAGAACAATGTCCGCACAAGCATGAAAAGCTAATAAAAGAAGATAAACACACTGCATAAGAGAAATACGTGAGTGAGCATGGATGCTGTAAATTTTATATAGCAACTTGTTCAGGAAGACCTACCTTACTCGTGAGTGATATCCTACACTTGCCAAGATTAAAGCTTTAGTGTATGCCTGTGCCAAACCATATTCTACAGAGATAGGCAACCACACAAATGAAGGGTTAGGTAGTTATTCATGCAAATGCTCAAAAATATACTTCTTCCACTTAACCCCACAGAGGATTGAGTTCTATTTTCAACTGCCTTCAGAACATGGTGTTCCTCACTCAGATAATCTGCTGGTAGGTATCACACCATGAGGATGAAACACAAGTGTCTTATGGTCTCCAGATCATGTATTCAGCAAAATATTTCATCATATATGGCAGAAACCAGTGCAATATTGTAAAGCAAATACCTTGCAATAAATTTTTTTTAAGTTTAAATTGAAAAAAAAAAAACACATCATAGCCTATTTTTGTGTCATATATAACAACTTGCTAGTCCCATAAAGCACTCGCTAAAATGAAACGACAAAGAACTACTTAATACAGATCCCCAAGTTCTGATATTGATGGTATCTGATTTTCTCTAATGAGCATGGACAAAGGAGAAGACCGTTTCCAGTGGTTTTCCAGCTACAGTCTAATGTTAAGGCATTTAGAAGAAGATTTTGCAGATGGCAAGTGGTAGCAGGAGGGCAATGATTACATTGGATATTTTTAACTGACTTGTTACTACAATGCTATTAATTAGAATGCTGTAATATTCAACAAACATTCATCACACTTCACTGATGTTTGGCCATAAGGGGCAAAAGTGCCTCTTTCCAAAGTAAAAAGCATGGATGAAATTGGAAGCTTTAGAAAGGGGTCAGGAACTGCAGTGGTTGTTGCTCTGTGTCTGTCCATGAGCTTGCGTGTGAGTCTGCCTTTTTCCCCTTCCTCGCAAGAACTTCACAGATGCCCATTCACACCTTATTGGTGCATCCCTGCTTTGTTCTCCCCATTTATTCTCTTGATCTTCATCCTCAAGTTTTCAACCTGTAATTCCCGCCATGATTCCAAGTCTACCCTGGGGCTTCTAAGCTAACCTCATCAGGCACTCTGTATTTCCTTAATTCTAACTTCCAGCAAGATAGCAGAGGAAGGATGGCTCCTCTTATCCATCCAGACACCCCTGCTGGAGATAAGCAACAAGACTATGGACAGGCCATCCTTGGATCCAACGTACCCCATCAGTCCAACCTGGTCTTGTCAGACAATGGAGTCACTGATTCATCAGGGCAGTGGCTGTGAAAGGACCTGTTCAAGCACAGCTCATAACATCGAGGGCATGAAACTCACAACACTCCACCAGGAAGCTGCTTTTGGTGGGGAGGATACTTAAGAGCAGATGTAGGTCGGGTGATAGCAGCTGTATTCCCCACTAATGGAGAACTCTGTTTTCACTTCAATCTGGAAACAATTCAAAGGTATAAGTCTTCTCCATTGTATTTTTGGTCAAAAGAAAATTACTCGGATAATAAGAGTGCACAGAAAAAAAAAAAAAACCAGCAGTGCCTGCTAATGAGTAATTTAGAAGTAAGCATTTTTCACACTAAAATGAGTGGGGCAAGGTATCTCTGGAACAAAATAGGTTAAAGCTAAACAACAATAGGGGCTTCACAGGTGGCTTGGTGGGTAAAGAAACTGCCTGCAATGCAGGAGATGCTAGAGATATGAGTTCTATTCCTAGGTTGGGAAGATCCCCTGGAGGAGGGCATGGCAACCCACTCCAGTATTCTTGTCTGGAGAATTCCATAGACAGAGGAGCCTGGTGGGCTACAGTCCATAGGTCGCAAAGAGTAGGGCACGACTGAAGTGACTGAGCACAGCACAACAAACAACAACAAAAACAAAATTGTGTGTCAAATAAACCTGGAGAAAAAGTTGTTGGGGCCCTGACACAGAAATAACCATACAGAAGAGTAAGGGTGACCCTCAGAAGAGAAACAGCAGCCACTGTAAGACCCAAGAGAAGCAGCATGTGTCAGGGAGATAGATACTGCTGCTATTAGTATGTCATTATCTTTGGTATCTGTATTAACGCCTTTCATTAGCTATCCTTGGTCTGGGTTTTAACAATCCTTAGTGAGAAGGGACTTAGAAAAGAAGAGCCAAGCCCTGTGGTGCTCTTATTGATTATTTGTTACCCAAAACTATGCTTACATTGTTGTTGTTCAGTCGCTCAGTTGTGTATGACTCTTTGCATCCCAGAAAGCCAGGCTTCCCTGTCCTTCACAATCTCCTGGAGTTTGTTCAAACATTGAGCTGGTGATGCTGTCTAACCATCTCATCCTTTGTCGCCTCCTTCTCCTTTTGCCTTCAACCTCTCCTAGCATTAGGGTCTTTTTCAATGAGTCAGCTCTTCACATCAGGTGGCCAAAGTATTGGAACTTCAGCATCAGTCCTTCCAATGAATATTCAGGGTTGATTTCCTTTAGGATTGACTGGTTGGATCTCCTTGCAGTCCAAAGGACTCTCAAGAGTCTTCTCCAACACCACAGTTCAAAAGCGTCAAGTCTTCAGCACTCAGTTTTCTTTATGATCCAACTCTCATATCCATCCATATATGACTATTGGAAAAGCCATAACTTTGACCTTTGTCAACAAAGTGATGTCTTTGCTTTTTAATATGCTGTCCAGGTTTTTTAATGCTTACATTAATTGATTCCTAATAAATGATATGTGATTTTCAATCCATGGTAGAATTTAAAGTATGCAATCTCCAAAAACACACATACACACCCACAATCCCTCTTGTTCATTTAATCTTGAAATAGACACTTCCATTGCTGCCTATGCCAGGAGCTTTCAAGAAATAGGAAAACTGTACAGCAAGACTGTCTGGAGTTCTTTCAAAATGTTGTTTTTAAGCAACTGCCTAGACCCTTATTATCTTCTCAGCCATCTCTACAACTGTTTCAAGGAAAGAAACAAAAATGACCAGCAATCTTCTAGTTTACATCTCTATTCTCAATCTACCATGGAAGGAGAAGGAAGTGGTTACCCAGATTTAAATTCTAACAGAATGCATTTCAACCCATTGCTCTTTTTTTTTTATGACTTAGAGATTGTGTTCAGGATAAGACTAATTCAGGAATACTCAAAATCTTGGTTCTGGCACTGAAGCCTAAGCTCTCCAAGCGTAGTGAGAGAGTATGCCTGTGTTGTTTCCTTGGTGCCTAGTACAGTGTTTGGCCCATAACTCAATTGTTAAAAGTATTTGTTGAAAGATTCAATTGATTGATAGGAGGCAGGAATGGAGGAAAGGACAAACGAGGTAAGGGGCACTAAATAACATTTTTGCAGGATTTTCTCCCATCTTGTTAGCTATTGTTACACCAGCAGAATCCAAATTTGGATACTTTAGTAAATACAGCTGTTAGATCGTGCTGAATGATAGACAGAGACCTTCTAAATTACTTAAATCTGAAAGAGCAAGTCACAAAAACAACAGTCTTCCTTGTCCTCAACTAAGTCAGTGAGTAGTTATGGGGCTCCAGAGTCATCGTCAAACACATGCAATTATTTTTTAGTTCAAGTTTTGGCAATTACTTAGCTAATTCTCAAATGTGACCTGATACAGCATCAGAGATTTTAGAAATGAGTGATGATGATGTTAATTATGATGGATGACCCTGGCCATATTCTGATTACTATTTGTAGTTCCACCATTTGAGTTGCAATTCACTGCCTATTAGCTCATATCAATGTCTGGTTATAAAAGTGTTCATAACATTTACAATGAGAGGCCTTGGTGATTACAGTCATATAAATGTGTGAATAATTGAGAGGTTATGCTGCCGTACACGCCTCATCAAGCTTCCTTTTCAAGTCTCAAGAACATATTTAAAGCTCAACATTAGACCTCAATTATGCTTGAATTACCAGCAAGGAAAAAAAAAAAGAGAGAGCTACACTAACAAAGCTGTCAAAAACACCCTCTGCTTTAAATTTACTTGGACAACTGGACAATGGAAATAGTTCACTCATTTAAGGGTTGACTTCATCTAGTTAAGATTTCACTGCATTTAAAAGAAGAAGGAAAAAAACAGCCTTCAAATTTATTGAGTTTCTTTCTTGGTCCTTAAGAAGATAGATGGAAAATCAATCTTGATAAAAGGATCATAAAGTTGACTGGATTGCCAAATTTACATTGCAGATTCAGTACAATTGATATAAAGAGAAGTGAAATGTTTATGTACGTATGTATATGATCCTACAAGATCGTATTACAATGGTCTCAATAAATTACAAAGGACCCAGCAATAAAATAATTTGGTGCAGTGCATACCACCTAAGATTACAATTAAGTACCTATCAAATTTGCTTTGACTCCACAAGACAAAGTCCTGCAGTCTGAAACTGAAACTAACCAACACATGTGGAAGAGTTCTTTCCTTTTCTACTAATAAAGATACATTTCATACCTGTGCTATTTTAAAAGATACAAGTTTCATGGATAACTCCAAATTGTTCTAATGTGAAAGTATGAAGAAAAAATATATGGTAAAATTTAAAAAATAATAACCACCAAAATTCAAAGACTTCACTAAAATTCGAATCCATATTTATTTTTACTATAATATATTTTGCAATCTGTACAATAGACCAAGTGGATATTACTATATTCTTGGATTATGCATATCATGCTAGGTTTTAAATTTTAAACTGTCTACAGATATACTTGATGAATTCCTTACCCTGAATCCCTTATGTAAAATCCCTTATTTATGTAAAATAATGCTTACCACTCAAAATAGAATAGATTTCTATTGCTTTGGAATCACCCTATTGGTTGACTACCATTTTAAAACATTGCTTGAATTGCTTGAAGTTCTTCTCAGCATCTTACCTTAGATAAAGTAGCATAAAACAAGGAGCCTTAAAGACCAGCTCATCCTATTCTCTCATTATAAAGAAAAGGAAACAAAGGTTCAGAGAGTTCTGTGACTTGGCCAAGGCCACAGTACAACAGCACAGTGGCAAAGCTTGAATTTCCATCCAGTTCAGTGGCTCTTACTCTGCTTTTCTTTCCCTGTGCCATCCTCCACCGACACCAGATGCTGCACAGAAACCGCCACCATTTCCCTCTCCCCTGCCAACCCGACCAAGAAAATTAAGTAATTCAATTTAGAAAGTGTTCACCATGCACCTACATGCATATTACTCTAGAAGGCAAGGTAGGCAAGTATAAGGATGACTACAGCTAGATTCCAGCCCTGGAAGGAAGATATTTTGCCAGATGACCATTAGCTATGGTCAGGACTAACCAAAGACCTGCTGTGGAAATAGCCAGCACTGGGACTCATTCCAGGTTAAAAGGGCTTGGGTTGCTTTGAGAAGTAAGTGGCATTTGAGGATGGATGAGGAAGATTTTGGCAGGTGGCTTGTTATTCACTCTGAAGAAGTAGTTCTGCCAAACCAGTTCAGTTTTAACCACTAAAAAAATACAACCTAAAAATATAGTAGACCATACGTGGTTCATGAATGGTGGGTCAGAATGTTACTACAGACAGAGCAGATAAGCCTTCAGACTGCTAAATGTCTTATCCATAGCTTTAGCCAAGTTATCCATGAAAATGAATCTGCCCCCAACACAACGCTTTACTTTCTAGTAGGATATGAAGGGAAAATATTATTTTCTTAGCTTTATGGATTAAAAAATGATGCTCAGAAAGATTGAAGACTTGTCCCCAGATACATGGCTGACAAGTGACAGAACTGAGGCTAAAACCCATTTCTTCCCACTCTCTGCATTTTCCATCCCACCATGTTGTCTTTATAAGTTTATTGCTTTTAAATCCATTTTATGAGCATTGAATAAGATGGGAGTTGGATACATATAAGGGTACAAGCTTTCAGAATAAAACCAATGTTGATAAATCTCATGTTGTTGTTACACACTGTGGACTCACTCACAGCCCCCATTGAAACCATGAGCAGCAACTTTGTGTTATCGGGCAGTATCCTCCAGATACGGTTGGTCAGGCATTGCATAGACATTCGCCTCCTTTCCTAAGAAAACTAGAAACACCTGGATCATGTTAGGTCACTTCTGGGTTTCTACAGCTGGATTTTATGCTTCTCCCCTCTTAAGGAGTTGACAATCTACAAAAATCTTGATATTCAGCCAAGAAAGCAAGAGCTTTTTATTTCGAACATGGACATTTCTATATGTTCTGGCGAAGGAGTGGCGTGGGGAGAGTGAGTTGGAAATTATTCCTTATGGTGTATAAATAAAAGTGTGTGCAGTAAGAAAGATGGGTCACGACCTCCTAGTACAGATATATTAAGCAAGAAAAACCACCGCATTTTCCTCCTAAACAATCCTCTTCAGCATGACAAGTGGCGGCATGACTCAATAGCTCAGTCGGAAGAGCCCAGTGGAGAGTAACTTCAGGCCGCCTGTATTTCGAGGACCATCTGCTGTGTGGGTCCACACAGCTGGGCCTCCACTCCGTCCTTCTCCACCCTCTCTCAAAGAGACACTTGAAAATCTCCTTGATCCAAGCAAAGGGCA
The DNA here is from genome assembly GCF_003369695.1 of Bos indicus x Bos taurus. Taxonomy (NCBI): domain Eukaryota; kingdom Metazoa; phylum Chordata; class Mammalia; order Artiodactyla; family Bovidae; genus Bos; species Bos indicus x Bos taurus. The sequence goes on along the minus strand of NC_040085.1, from coordinate 59,897,096 downwards.
GGGGGCCAGGGGTGGGGCAGTTCTGCTTACTCTGTAGCACACTATTCCTCTGGTTGAAAGTTTCTGATGTAAAATTAGTCATCAATTTAGCTATTTTTTTCCATGAGTCTAAACTTTGGCTTTTTGAATGTAATGTGTAGATGTAAAATATCCAAACCATGGGAGGAGCTACAGTTTCCACCACATGAACTTTGAGGCCAGCCAAGTTTGGAGTAAATTTGACATTAACCAAACATGGCTTCCTTACCCAAGCTGCAAGCTGAAAAGTCCCCATACCGAAAGCGAGAAGAGGAGGTTCTCTGTCCAAGGGAACATGAAATACTCTAAGACAGCACAAAACAAAGGCTTGCTGGCTTTCCGCCTCTGGCAAGAGCGGGCCAATGTGTACACATCAGAGGGGTGCTAAAGGCAGTTTTGCATTTACCAGCTATGAGAGATGTATTGTTGGCCAAAAAGTTCATTCAGGTTTTTCTGTAACATATTATGGAAAAATCCAAACAAACTTTTTGACCAATCCAATATACCATGTGGGAGGGGGAAAACCAAGGCAAGAGGGTAAATTCCACCTGCTGCTATATAATTTCCTTGACCAAACTGGAATTATTTACATATATATTTATTTTCCATTAATGTATAGCTCAATGCTTGTGTGCAGCTGGAGATCTGAGAGGAGGTATGTCTTTTATTAAAAGATCCCTTCTAGATAGCAGTCCTGGTCATACATTAGATCTACCCTGGTTAGGTATATATGGGTGTGTGTGAGCTCACTGTCATGTCCAACTCTTTGCAACTCCACAGACTGTAGCCCACTAAGCTCCTCTGTCCATGGGTTTCTCCAGGCAAAAATACTGGAGTGGGTTTCCATTTCCTCCACCAGGGTATCTTCCCATCCCAAAGATTGAACCTGCATTTCCTGCATTGTAGGCAGACTGTTTACCACTGAGCCATCTGGGAAGACCATCCCAATTAGGTACTATACTTTAATCCATGTCACCAGTCTCCCATACTGATGTCTGTCCAGCCAATGGCCATTAAAGTTAGGTTATCATGCTCTGGCTTCATTCTTAACAATTATCCAAAACTTTCTTGTATTGCTCCAGATCTTGCCTCATTCTGGTTCTACTCAGCTCCTAACTCTTGGCTTTGTCTCTCATCTGCCAACCTGAAGGCAGTCCCTTGTCTTTAATGGCAGCACTGGCCTGTGCTCATGTTAAATTCCCTAAGGACAGAGAACCAGAATCATCCATTGACTTGTCCTCTCTTGGAAACCCAGATGGCTATTTCCTCATACCTTGATCCAGTGCTTGTTCCTGGGACCCAATCCACATCCCTGACTTGTTGAGCCCTGTTCTGTGCAGTTGAGGGGTAGAGGTACGTATCACCCCTTTCTCTATTGTTGGGCAGCTTGTCACCTTATTAAGGAGTCACACCATGGGATTAAACAGAAAGAAAAACCTCCTTAGATATCAGGGTCAGGAAATAAGGTGACATCAATGAATATTAAATCAAAATAAGAAAAACAGTAACAGTAAAGAGTATTCCTACCTCCTCAGTGTCAACAGCCAAAAGTTGTGATACATTTGCTCCTATGAAAAACTCCGCTGCCATTCATAAGAGACACTTCCTCTTAAGAGACAAAACTGGCAATATCAATGCTCACAGTATTTCAGAAAGACTGTCCAAATGCAGTCATTGTCAGATCATTGTTAAACAAAAAAGCAAAAAAGCATTTAGTCAGTTCAGTTCAGTTCAATCGCTCAGTCGTGTCCTACTCTTTGCAACCCCATGAATCGCAGCATGCCAGGCCTCCATGTCCACCACCAACTCCTGGTGTTCACTCAAACTCACGTCCATCAAGTTGGTGATGCCATCCAGCCATCTCATTCTCTGTCGTCCCCTTTTCCTCCTGCCCCAATCCCTCCCAGCATCAGAGTCTTTTCCAATGAGTCAACTCTTTGCACGAGGTGGCCAAAGTACTGGAGTTTCAGCTTTAGCATCATTCCTTCCAAAGAACACCCAGGGCTGCTCTCCTTTAGAATGGACTGGTTGGATCTCCTTGCAGTCCAAGGGACTCTCAAGAGTCTTCTCCAACACCACAGTTCAAAAGCATCAATTCTTCAGTGCTCAGCTTTCTTCACAGTCCAACTCTCACATCCATACATGACCACAGGAAAAACCATAGCCTTGACTAGATGGACTTTTGTTGGCAAACTAATGTCTCTGCTTTTGAATATGCTATCTAGGTTGGTCATAACTTTCCTTCCAAGGAGTAAGCGTCTTTTAATTTCATGGCTGCAGAGAATCTAAATAGCATGCTCATCTATTTTTCTTTGAAAGTAAGGAATACGCAAGAGTCATTCCCATTCAGTTAAGAGGATGGTTGCTAGGATCCTTGAAAACCATCAGTGAAGCAATTTAGAAAGCCTGGCAAAAGACGAAATCCCAAGGGTAAGAGACCCCAAGCACTCAAACTTAGAGCTGAGTGAGGCTTGTGGTTGGAGAGAGAGGATGTTGTGGAGAGAAGAGGAAACGATAGCTACTACTCATTACCTGTAGAGAAACCAAGGTGTAGAAAGGCTAGGTAAGGTGCCAGATGCAAATGATGCTACTTCCTGCCCTAGATTCATTCAGAAATAATTCATTTGCCAAAGTTATGCCAGGTCCTTGCTCAAAATCTGTCAACTTCTGCCTTTAGCAGAAGTTAACATTAACCTGTAATTCATAGGGTCCTGAGATATGAAAGCAAGCTATAGGGACACAAACAAACAAACAAAAAAATCGGATGGAACCAGCTGGGATCAAGATGGTGGTGAATCTGACTTGCAACAGACCCTGAATCTCACAATAACACTGAGTTTACCACATCAGCATATTAAATGACACACTACAGGCAGCCATGACCAGACATTAAGGACCGAAGAAGCATTAAAGGAGGTGACACCCCACCCCATCACAAAAGCACTGCCCCTTCCCCAATAGACTAATGCATACACATCCTTATCACTAGCCTCATTCCTCCTCCCTTGGCTTCACTCATTAATATCAAATCCCTCTTGCCATGCTGGGAGAAGTTGATCTGTGAATTGAGTTCCTATTTCTCCATTCTTTCTCCTTTGCACTGCAATCTCAGTGCAAGCTTAATTCAGATTTTGTTACTGGCTGCTCCAACCCAAATGGAAATAGAAGCTTTCCCTGCTGAGGCAACAAGCAAGGTCCATACAACCTAATTCAGTAACAGTTTCCTTTTGCTCATGACCGACAGGAAGCTTGCCCAGGACCCAGTATTGCCTGGTAGGTTACAAGGAGAGTTCTGGATCTTTGTATGTGGAAGGTTCATCTGTCTTCATGGTGTCAGTCTGTATGCCAGGCCAGCTGGGCATGCTGTAGCAGCTGTTCCTGGAAACCGATGTCATTATGGACATCCCTCCTCCTTCCACCTCCCACCAGAGCTTTCTGCCACTTGCAGAAGGCTTTGTTTTCATCTCTGTGGTATGAGGTGTCACTAGGGCCTCCTGGTGTTCATACACGTGGCCAGTGGGCCTGGTCCTACAGGATGTGGAAAGGCAGTGGCTCTCATGGGTCCAGCCTTCCACAGTGGCTCTGGGAGGACCAGCTGGTACAACCAAGAAGTGCAGAGGAATGTGGGCAAACTCTGACCTACGGGAGATGGGAGCTGATGGGTGACTCCTTCTCTCCCCCTTCCCACAGATAAACTGTTCTCAGACAGTTCTGATCATTTATATGGCACCCTGAAGATGTCCTAAAAGATGGGACGATCAACCCAAATAGTTACAAAGCTTTGGCCAGCTTGGACTATATCCCTTCATATTTGCTCTTCCTCCTATGCTGCGTCTTTTTCTTTCACTATTATTTCTCTAGCATGGCATTTCCCTCTAGAGTTTTGCCTCAAGCTCTGTTTTCCAGGCTAACAGTAGGCTAAAATAAGTGACGGCCCTGCCACCATACGACCTGCAAGTGACAGAGTAGAGATGGAAACCCAAGCTAACCTCAGAGGCGATACACAGATGAGCAAAGATGCCAGGTGGCCACACAGACGCAGCAAAAGTCAGCTGTAATGAAAGCACAATGATAGGCCTGACTGAATTACTAAAAACAAGAGTAGAGCAAAGTAATGTTGGCTATCTGCAGAAGACTGTTAAAGCTACCAGGTCTTCTCATCTTTCCATCACTTACAATGATGGGTGGCCTGGATTTATCCTAGTAGAAGAAATTGTCTACGAAGATAACAGACGTTTGCTTCTATGTGTAATTTTCACTCTGTTTTACATTCCTTCTAGAGTACTAGCTTGAAAATTGGGACAGAACATTCCCTCACAAGTGACTCTGTTTGCATTCACTCTTTGATTTTAAGATAAAGACTTCAGTTTAAGAATCTTGACCGCAAACACCAGTGACCAGAACTCTTGCAACTTTTATAACACTATTATCCTCTCACCCTATACAGATTCTTCAAGAACTCGTAAGTTAAAAAGCTTCTACATGAGAAATAACAATAGAATGCTCTCCTGGAAATGTCCACCATCTTTAGCAAAGAAATGTCATTTGTAAGCTGCATCTATCTTTGATTTCTCATACTGGCTTTGGGAGCTCTAGGGTCTGACACTGCACACTGACATTCCAGTAATGAAGAAAAGATCTCCAACATACACTTGCCAGCTCTACCTCACAGATGGAGATCTAATTTTCTCCAGTTGTGGAAGATGGGCCACACATTACCAAATAAATCTGCCCTGGCTTCTCTTCTAGCAAAATGTTCATCTTCTCCCTGGAGAACTATTAAACAGATGATACAACAATTTCCTTGGACTCTACCAATCCTCTTAGCTCATGTCCTCGAATTCTCACTCCAGTCTCTACAGCAGGTCTGGGTTCAGGCACATCACTACTGTCTCATTTATCTTCTTGCATATACCCCTCCCCAATTTTCTTCATTCCATCGAGGACAACTTATTAGCAAAGATCACATTAAAACACTATGACCATCAAAAAAAATCAAGAATCTTTAAATTCTCCCTTTGGGAATCCTTAACCACAAATGTCTAGAATCAATGATAACTCCTTATATTAAAATCTTTCTTTTCCTGCAAATGTGCACAAATGAATAACCTTGAAAGGTAAAAAAAAAAAAAAAATTGAACTGGTTTCTTTTGTGATTTCCATCTTAGTGAAGTCTGGATTCCACACCAACTGACCACTGGACCTTCAAGGAAGTACCAGGAGAGCTGGAGTCTATTAGGAAAACTAGTTCAAAGAGGCCCTCAGAGGTATAACTCCAGTCAATTTCAGAGCTTCTATCCACCATTATTATTGTTGTAAAATTTTATTGGTTTAAATAGAGATTAAGGGCAGCTTTGGATGGGAAAAGAAATCACTTGTCCAAGTCCTAGAGGCCAGCCAAGAGGTGTGTATGGAAGTAGGAAATGTTGTCCAATTCTGTGCTTTGACTAAGAAGCTGGCAGTGAGCATTTCAATGACTGAAATGTGTCTGAGGGCATCATGTCCCTTTTAGGCTTGTGAAGCCACGTTCTGTCTCCCTGCCCATATGCCAACAGCACCAGGGTCCCCAAGTCATTATCTTCATAAAATCAGTTACCCCACAATGGGTCAGTATTGTGCACTGAAGAACTCTATTTTCTCATGAAATAATTACTGCCACTAATACAGTCCAATTGATTTTAGTTTTCAAACAGGAACTTAAGTCTACAGAAATAGATGTTAAGAAACATACTCATTTGGAACAGGGGAAAAAAAATAAACATTTCTTGGCCTGCTACTTTTAAATTTTTTAAAGTATTTTTTGTTTGTTTGTTGATTTTTACTCCAACTTCAGCGGTTTCTTGGAATCCATTCAAGCCATTTCAACACCGCCAGGTAATTCACACACCATCCCAAGTGTACAAACCAAAGCAATTTCAGAGAAATCCAAGGGGCAGAGATTATCCATTTGATCACTTTTCTGTTTGAAGTAGAGTCACCACTTTGTTCCTATGATGAATCCAGCTTTTGTACTGTTGTTACTGAAGTTGGGAAGGGACCAGGAAGGAAAGAACTGGGGCCTTTGAAGCAATATTAAGTGTAGGGAAAATAATCTATATTTGTTGCAGTGTTGGACTGAAGATGTTGAGGAACCATACAATCAAGAAGTAAGGGCTACCTTTTCTTCTAGAATGAATGCTCTCCTACTGAGGATCCACAGAGCAAGAGTGACACCTGCAAAGCCTTTCTGTCTCCATGTTAGCATAAAGGGAGAAGTCTGGTGGTCTCTCATTATTCCTTTCCTTAAGTCTATAATTAGGGAACTTTCACAACATTCAGTCTTTCAATGATTTTTCAGAGCCCTGATTTCTTTCCCATGCTTGGTGGTTTTATATTATGCTCCACAAATGGGTGGCAGAATTTAATAGGAATGTTGGCAAAGAAGAATGCATTCAGGGGAAAGGAGAAGGAAGCAGGCATTTTCTGAAAAATGTTACAACAGTGAAGTGTCACGTAAGGAATCGCTGAGGTTATAGAAGAAATTTTGCCAAGAGCAGCCTCCATGGGATAATTCTTCTGTGTGGAAGAGGAAAAGACTTATCTTGTAAAACCCCTCAGGCCAGAACTAGGATTAAGATTTAGCATAATAGGAAGGTTTTACTTTATTTTACAGGGAAAAAAAAAAACAGAGTTGTCTAACCTTTGAACACGCTACATAAATAAGGAGTGAGGTTTTCAACACTGGAGCTATTTTAATAGAAGTTAGATGACTGCTTGTCAGAGATGTTGCTAAGGGAATGTCTCCTTGGAATAATGTTTGAACAATATTTCCAACTAAAATATTCCCTAAGTACCAATCAGCACTGGTAATTATGATTAAAGTTTTTCAAAATAAAAAAGCTGGAGCCAAATCAACGAATTTACACAACACGACTTTTAAAGTAAATTATTAATCTACTTATCCACTCATCAAATAATTCTCTGAGCCCCTAGAATATGTTTGTATCATTTTAGACACCGCATATAGTGACGGAAAAGTGGATAAGGGCACTGCCTTCATGGCATGAATCCCTGTGGTGGTACCACACAATATACACTTTTATAAGTAGTACATCTGGTGATTTTAGGCAGCACCAAATTCCTTAAAGAATATGGAAATAAAGTAAGAGGACAGAGGGGGTAGTCAGGGGGGTACTTTAGCCAGGGTGAGTAGGAAGGTCTTCCCTTGGAAAATGTCATTTGAGCTGAAGACATTTGAATGAACAGAAAAAAACTAGCCTTGCTGAAGCCTGGGGAAGAGAGTGAAAGGGCTCCTGAGGCAAAAGGGATCTGTATCCAGGTATAGAATAAACACCAGGTATCCTTAGGAGGACAGGTTAGAGAGAGAGGCAGGTCACAGGGCTGTGTAGACAGTGGTAAGGCATTTGGATTCTACTCCTATTTCAGTGGAAGCAAAAAGAAAGTGATAAAGCAGGGGGTGGGGTGACATGGTTTGGTTCAGTTTTCTAAATTGGTCTGGCTACTGTGTAGAAAATGGCTGTCAGGAGCCAAGGGGGAAAGCAGGTGCTTTCGTCAGGAATCGATCACAGCGGTCTAGGCGAGCACTAATGAGGGCTCAGCTGCTGCTGCTAAGTCCCTTCAGTCGTGTCTGACTCTGTGCGACCCCATAGACGGCAGCCCACCAGGCTCCCCCGTCCCTGGGATTCTCCAGGCAAGAACACTGGAGTAGGTTGCCATTTCCTTCTCCAATGCATGAAAGTGAAAAGTGAAAGTGAAGTCACTCAGTCATGCCAGACTCTTAGTGACCCCATGGTCACTTAGTGACCCCTGCAGCCTACCAGGCTCCTCTGTCCATGGGATTTTCCAGGCAAGAGTACTGGAGTGGGGTGCCATTGCCTTCTCCAGGAGGGCTTAGGCAATGGCACAATTCAAGTAGCCTGTTGACTCTTCTTTAGACATTGAGGCAGACCACCAGTCTGAATGTTGTTCAAAATAGAAATGACTTCACATCATGTATGTGTGTGTGTGTTTATAAATATATATGATATATAGGCTTCCCAGATGGCACTAGCGGTAAAGAACCCACCCACCAATGCAGGAGACATAAGAGGCAGGGGGTTCAATCCCTGGGTTGGGAAGATCCTCTGGAGGAGGGCACGGCAACCCTCTCTAGCATTCTTGCCTGGAGAATCCCTTAGACAGAGGAGCCTGGCAGGCTACAGTCCATGGGATCACAAAAGAGTTGGATACAACTGAAGCGACTTAGCACTCACTTAACACTTGAGGAGTGTATGCTTAGTATTTTTAGACCAGAAGTTGAATAGAAAGCAATCTTTGATACTCAAGGATGGATCCAATTGATGGAAAATTTAATAAAAGACAGAAAAATGTCTAAGCTTTCATTTTATTTGCCTCAGAAAACACTCTTCCAGTTTCCAAGGAAAGTCGAAAACTCTTCGTGTCTAGTTACATGATTAGGTCTAACTGATAAAGAAATTGGTGTTGATGACCGCTGCAGGGAGGGACTTTCCTCTCCAACTATAAGAAGACAACGTGGGAACAATACACCCTAAATCAGGCCACATTCTCAGGGCCCTCTCCAGAGTCACACAGAACCAGTAACATAAGCAACAAGTTCCTCCAGTTTGCTGAACGGAGGAGAGGAATAAAAAGCTAACTTGCAAGCATTCATTCTCTTTGTTTGGTATTTTACTTTGAGGGAAATATGTGGTTGTTTGGAAACTGCAGGTGATATGATGCCTTCAAGCCAAGATTAAAACATTGGTTTTCCGTGCAGATGGGTAAGCCATTAATCACTTGGCTGTAGGTGGAAAGTCTTTGCTTAAGTCATCAATGATCCCAAGTGTAAACCTACCTGTGTTAAGCAGGGAAATTCTGTTTCTCTACTGTGATTTGATATTGAGAAACAACTTGAGCAGATAAGCTTTGTAACAGCACTAGAAAACCCCGTTATTTCTAACCAATGAGAACCCCTGGACTTAATAGCTGCATTCAGGCTCATGGGTAGTGTGTGCAATGACCAAGGAAATGTGGACAGGGACCAGGATGACTCACAATGCAGAGCAATAACTCAGAGCAGTCGAAACCAACAGTAGGGAAGGGGGTGGGAGAGGGAACCAATGAGAAAAGAGACTAGCCAGCCCCCACAGTTTAAAGTTATTCCTTTTACTATGTTGTTCATTTCATTGCAACATGACAGCAAACTCAGGAAAGCAGTTTTTCCTAAAGGCTCTGCGTGAACACAGAGGGGGCCTGAGGCTTGCATCTTGAAAATTCCTTCCCTCTCATTCCATTGTTAAAACTTTAAGGAAATTTTTTATCATTTAACATCTACGGAGAGGTTTCAGCTTGGAAGCTGTTCAAAATCCTCCTCCCTTCCTTTTCTTTCCTCCATGTGGCCTGACCTACTCTTTCTTATTAACCTTTATCACGTTTATTCAAAAACAGTCAGGAGTTCCAGTCAGTAATATGGATGGCAGTGTGGCCATTTGAGAAGGAAGCTCCTGCACGTGGAGGTATTAACCCCTTTCATGGCTAACTGGCTAACTCCTACGTGATTACAATGTAGTGTTTGGGAAAGAGATCTGTCACAGGAGTAAACATCTGTGTGTATATACACATGCTGATGTGTACACATGCGTAGACACATCGAACACACGTGTGTTCTAAAACAGTTGGATGAAATAGCCACTCAGCCCACGGCTATCATCACAAGAGAGAAATAAATTTCTGCCTGCCTGCGAAGTCACTTCCGTCATGTCCAACTCTTTGTTATCCCATAGACTGTAGCTTGCCAGGCTTTTCTGTCTTTGGGATTCTCCAGGGATGAATATTGGAGTGGGTTGCCATGCCCTCCTCCACGGGATCCTCCCAATCCAGGGATTAAACCGTGTCTATTATGTCTCCTGCATTGGCAGGTGGGTTCTTTACCACTAGCACCACTTGGGAAGCCCCAAGAGGGAAATATTCATCTGCAAAGATTTCTCAGAACTTCCCTGGTGGTCCAGGGGCTGACTCCACACTCCCAATGTAGAGGGCCCAGGGTTCAATCCCTGATCACAAACTAGATCCCACATGCTGAACTAAAAAATCTGGTGTGTTGCAGCTAAGACCCAGTGGAGCCATATAAATAAATAAAAATAAATAAATATTTAAAAAAATATTTCTCTGTATTCAATTCAGTTAAATACCACTTTACTATACAGCATAGAGAACTATATGCAAAATCTTGTAATAACCTAAAATGGAAAGGAATCTGAAAAAATACATACGTGCATATATTTTTCAGATTCTTATGTATCCTTTATTCAGTCAATGTTTTTTAAGTGCTTACTGTGCATTAAGCACAGTTAACATACCAGGTGCTGCTGCTGCTGCTGCTAAGTCGCTTCAGTCATGTCTGACTCTGTGCAACCTAGAGACCATCATAAGCAAGACAAAATCTCTGGTTACATATAGCTGACATTCTAGTGGGCACTATGTGTGGTCATGTGTGCCAAGAATCATTTCAAAGACATTTCAGATAAGATTCAGTTTTAAAGAAGACTATAACAACAGAGTTTTCTCTGTCTAAGTGTTTCCAGTGTTAAAGAACCTGCCTGCCAATGCAGGAGCCATAATAGATGCAGGTTCAATCCCTAGATCAGGAAGATCCCCTGGAGGAGGGCATGGCAACCCACTCCAGTATTCTTGCCTGGAGAATCACATGGACAGAGGAACATGGCGGTCTACAGTCCATGGGGTTGCAAAGAGTTAGACATGACTGAAGCAACTTAGCATGCCCATAACAATAGTTTTGTCTGTCTACAGGCAAGAGATTAATGGCTTGATGTCCTTTTGAGCTTGATCTTGATTTCACCATGTAAATATAGTACTTCTGTTTTATAAGCTGCCAGAAGACTTTCTATTATTGATTTTCCTCATAGTGGTCTGTTTCCTTTTCAAGGTGCCTGCTCAGAAGGAAAGAGCACTGTTAAGCTCCCTCGCCCTAGACAGTAACGCTTTTGGCCGTGAAAGACAAGAGAATGCAAACAGTATGAGTGAGCCATGAAAAAATTCATCAGCACATGTCTTAGTCATTCCAGGTTCTGCTATAAAAGAACACCACAGACCCAGTGACTTATAAACAGCATAAACTTTATTTCTCACTGTTCTGAAAGCTGGGCAAGTCTGACATCAACATGCCAGTGGATTCTGTATCTGGTGAGACCAACTTTCTGATTTAAAGATAGCTGTCTTCTCACTGTGTCCTCACATGGCAGAAGGGACAAGGGAGCTTTCTAGGGTCTCTTTTATAAGGGCACTAACTGCATTCATGAGGGATCCACCCTCATGATCTAATCACCTCCCAAAGGCCCCAACTTTTCATACCATCACATTGAGGGTTAAGATCTCAAAATATGAATTTTGAGGGGACGGAAAAAATGAGTCTGTAAAAGCAGATTATTTTCAAACACAGATGGAAGATAATGCCAAATCAAGCTCTATTATAACTTGACTTTCTCTGACAAATCTCAGTTCAAACTACAGACAGAGAAGACTGACTCAGGCAACAAGATCTAATACCAAGTGTATGCCCATTGGTTTGAAAAGTCACGATACTGAAAATCAGAATAAGTTTCAGTTTGGTTCAATTTGGTTCAGTTCAGTCGCTCAGTCGTGTCTGACTCTTTGTGACCCCATGAATCGCAGCATGCCAGGCCTCCCTGTCCATCACCAACTCCCAGAGTTCACTCAGACTCACGTCCACTGACTGAGTCACTCAGACTCAGTCAGTGGTGCCATCCAGCCATCTCATCCTCTGTCATCCCCTTCTCCTCCTGCCTCCAATCCCTCCCAGCATCAGAGTCTTTTCCAGTGAGTCAACTCTTTGCATGAGGTGGCCAAAGTACTGGAGTTTCAGCTTTAGCATCATTCCTTCCAAAGAAATCCCAGGGCTGATCTCCTTTAGAATGGACTGGTTGGATCTCCTTGCAGTCCAAGGGACTCTCGAGTCTTCTCTAACACCACGGTTCAAAAGCATCAATTCTTCGGCGCTCAGCCTTCTTCACAGTCCAACTCTCACATCCATACATGACCACAGGAAAAGCCATAGCCTTGATTAGACCAACCTTTGTTGGCAAAGTAATGTCTCTGCTTTTCAATATGCTATCTAGGTTGGTTATAACTTTCCTTCCAAGGAGTAAGCGTCTTTTAATTTCATGGCTGCAGTCACCATCTGCAGTGATTTTGGAGCCCAGAAAAATAAAGTCTGACACTGTTTCCACTGTTTCCCCATCTATTTCCCATGAAATGATGGGACCAGATGCCATGATCTTCATTTTCTGAATGTTGAGCTTTAAGCCAACTTTTTCACTCTCCACTTTCACTTTCATCAAGAGGCTTTTGAGTTCCTCTTCACTTTCTGCCATAAGGGTGGTGGTCATCTGCATATCTGAGGTTATTGATATTTCTCCCGGCAATCTTGATTCCAGCTTGTGCTTCTTCCAGTCCAACGTTTCTCATGATGTACTCTGCATAGAAGTTAAATAAACAGGGTGACAATATACAGCCTTGACGAACTCCTTTTCCTATTTGGAACCAGTCTGTTGTTCCATGTCCAGTTCTAACTGTTGCTTCCTGACCTGCATACAAATTTCTCAAGAAGCAGATCAGGTGGTCTGGTATTCCCATCTCTTTCAGAATTTTCCACAGTTGATTGTGATCCACACAGTCAAAGGCTTTGGCATAGTCAATAAAGCAGAAATAGATGTTTTTCTGGAACTCTCTTGCTTTTTCCATGATCCAGTGGATGTTGGCAATTTGATCTCTGGTTCCTCTGCCTTTTCTAAAACCAGCTTGAACATCAGGAAGTTCACGGTTCACATATTGCTGAAGCCTGGCTTGGAGAATTTTGAGCATTACTTTACTAGCGTGTGAGATGAGTGCAATTGTGTGGTAGTTTGAGCATTCTTTGGTATTGCCTTTTTTGGGATTGGAATGAAAACTGACCTTTTCCAGTCCTGTGGCCACTGCTGAGTTTTCCAAATTTGCTGGCATAGTGAGTGCAGCACTTTCACAGCATCATCTTTCAGGATTTGGAATAGCTCAACTGGAATTCCATCACCTCCACTAGTTTTGTTCGTAGTGATGCTTTCTAAGGATAAGTTTAGGACCCAACTCCCAGGGCTAATGGCTTTGAATCTGCTAAAAACAAAATTTAGTTGAGTAAATATATGAAGATCAAATTGGGTTTATTCAATGATTCATGAATCAGGCAGCATCCCAGCTACTAAATAGAAGCATACTCAGAAAGGGTGTACAAAATGAAAGGTTTTTATAGGCAGGAGGGTGTGGCAAGGAAGCTATTAGCAATAGAAAAGAAAAGATTGTTCCGGGCCAGGTCATATTCTTTTGGGCATAAGGGTGAAGGTCTATCATACAGACCAACTCTTCTTTCTTTCGGGTGGGGAATGGAAAGGGCCCGTGAGACATATTACCTCATTGGTGCTGACCTGAAAATTCCAGACTGGCCAATCACATTCCTGGGGAAGGTTGAAACTTTAAATTAGGTCAGGTGTTCTATGGAGATTTGATATCATGGGTTATCGCGCAAGTGACACCAGTTTGAGCCAATGGTTTTTCTCTTTAACATCCCTAATCCTGTCCAGTTTGTGGGAAAGCCATCACACCTCACAAGATCTCAGCTTCATCATCTGTGAAATTGTGAAATGGGATCAGCAATCCTACTCATAGATAAGAATCAAATAAAATAGCATAATAGAATATAGAGCCTAAGCAATGGTCTTGATGCTGGAACATGGTAAGGATGACCTGCAGAGGACCATATCAGTGGGGTTCAATCACGGAAACAGAATCAGTAGAGATTCGTTCCAGAGAATTGACCTTGTGCAATTGTGGGGACCTAGATAAACAGTCCCTATGAGGCTGTTGTCTCTACCTATGGTGCTGGAGCGAGACATACACAGGGCGAAAGAGAGAATGGCTGTAAAGGATACCAAGGGGAGGCTGGAAGCCATAAGCACTAGCTGAAACCCCTCAAGGGTAGATAAAATCTGTGTCTGACCTTGGTGACGAACAGAGCTAGACCCTTCATCACAGAGCTAAACACACATACCTGGCCCAGAAGACAGAGAAACTGAAGCAGGGTCCAAGGGAAGGAGAGCATTGCAAACTAGCTGCTATTCCACACCCATCATAAAGTGACTCAGCAGATGAGCAATAATACCTGCAAGCTACAGGATGGCTGATGCTTCTCTTTAGTCTTCCAAATCTCCCAAGAATTTTCCTTCGGTTCCTTTGTCACCAGAAACATACAAGAAAATGAATTCTGGTGATGTGGTTCAGCCTAGCCAAGTTGACACACTACAAAACCATCACAAATCTCTCAGTTACTGTCAAGGAGCAAGAAATTTCCCTCTACCCTCTACTTTCTTCTAGCTGGTCTATTTAAATTGACAGGAGACAGACAGATCAATAGGTGAAATCAAACAAAAGTTTAATAACATGTATACATGGGAGAGACTCAGGAGAACTGAATAACTCATCAAACTAGCCAAAACCCTCACCTTACATGCTATCTTCAGCTAAAGACAAATGAGGATGAGGGCAGGGGGGTTGGGGCTTCCAAGGGAAGGAAGGCAATTCACATGAAGACAGAAAAGCACATGCTTGGTAAACAAATGTCTGCTATGCTTTGTTCCCTAAGAGACAACAGGATGCAGAATGGACTCTGATCTCTAGGACGTGCCTAAAGGTTCCCCTATCAGGCTTAGCTCAGATTCTGTACAGGTATCTCTGATGAGAACTCTATTGCAAAATAGACCTTCTATCTCAATTATTTAGCTGAGAGGGGAGGTCCAAGTTTCTTTCTGAATCTTTTGGACTTGCTGTTTTCAGCTTGAAATAATCCACATGGCAAAGAGATATTTTGGGGTGGCAAACTTTGCTTCTTTCTGTTACAGTTGAGAAATTGACATAGTAATTTTCACATTGTTATCCAGATCCATGTCACCAGGTTCTAAAGCTCCAGTATTGCAGTAGTAAAGAGTAAAAACTCTAAAGTCTTCCTGACATAAGTTCAAATCCAAGATTTACAATTTTCTTATTTAGGGACATAGAGCAGGCAAATTATTGAACTCGTGCCTCAGTTTCCACATCTGTAAAACTGGGATTATAATACCTGCCTCATCAGTCACATCAAAGATTAAGGGAGATAACACAAATAAAAATTCTAGAATAGTGTCTGTTGTGTTGTCAGTGTGCAGAAAGTAATAAGTTATTATTCTAATGGCCACTCCACCATCAGCTTAAGAGCTAAGTACATTAGAATCAAATGTCTGAAGAGATTTCCAGAGATCTCTTTCCACTGCTCAGCCACGGTGTGCGCTGAGGAGGAGTGCAAAAGAAGTATTCAAAGGACATTCTTGAGGCAAATAAGAATGGAAACAATTTATACATTGAATCACAGAGGCTGACTATTTTCATATTTTCCCAGCTGCCAGAGACATTTGCTGAAAGAACAAAAGTATTTTTGATATGTTATGCTTCCAAGTCAACTTGCATAGTAGGTTTCTCAGAAAAAGTATTTAATAGGCTAACCAAGTTATGTTGGGCAATATATGTCAAGAAATCTAGTTACGAGTGTCAACTCACACTCTGGGGACAGACTGCCTGGGTTCAATCCTGGCTCCATCATTTATTATGCTTAAGCAAGTTTTGTAAACTCTGTCTCCTGGTCCACATCTGTAAAATGGGAATGACACTAGCATCCATGTTGTAAGTCCCTGTGAGAATTAATGAGCTAAAATGCTAGAACAGTGAGCATAGTAATCATTGGGTTAAGTTCTTGCTATCATCACCAGTGTGGTCATCATCATTGTCATGACCCACAGATCTCTCATCTCCTTTCAGCTAAGAATTAGAACCTGTAAACTCAGGTCTGTGCGTGTAAGTCAATTCAGTTATGTCCAACTTTGAGACCCTTTGAAACGCAGCCTGCCAGGCTCTTCTGTCCACAGGATTCTCCAGACAAGAGTACTGGAGTGGCTTGCCATACCCTTCTCCAGGGGATCTTCCCAACCCAGGGATTGAACTCACGTCTCTTACATCTCCTGCATTGGCGGGCAGGGTTTTTTTTGTTTGTTTTTACCACAAAATTCAGATCTATCCACCCTCAACAGGAAGCATGAAAGCAAGCAAAGAAAACTTGACCTCCACCTGAGGACACAGCATTCAACCTCTCTAATACCTGTATTTCTACATACTATAACCTACCTGCTCATTTTACCTTGGCAGAATTTGACTCCTCACCTGCCCAGACTTAGGCCAAGTCTCTATCTTTTGCTGTGTTTCAAGACCCTCTTCTTGGCCAGCTGCAGCTAGCTCCCACTCACACTCGAGTAATGTTTTGTTGTTTCATTCAATAACTTATGTCTTACTCTTTGCAACCCCATAGACTGTACCCTGCCAGGCTCCTCTGTCCATGGGATTTCCCAGGCAAGAATACTGGAGTGAATCACCTTTTCCTTCTCCGGGGGATCTTCCCAACCCAGGGATAGATTCCATGTTTCCTGCATTGTCAGTTGGATTCTTTACCACTGTGCCACCTGGGAAGCCCTCCAGAGTAACAGTCCATGACAAAGGACTTCTGTGACACTTTTGTGCCTAAAGGGAATTGGTGTCATCATTTTCCATTACTGATGTTCACAATTCAAAATAACAACTTGTTATTATTATATTTTACAACCTCACTGTCCTAAAGAGAAGGTACTGTTTTAAGCCCTTTGCTCACCCACTGCAAAGCATCAGATGGTTGCAAACTGAGCCCTGCTGCTCTATAAAAAAAACCATAGCTTTTCCCAAATGTTTGCTTTTCCACACTTGCACCTGCACTCCACCATAATAATAAAAACTAAAGAAGGTTAAATAGAGTTGTGTCTAATTCAGAACACAAATGCTTAAGGAAAGATTTCTGTTTTTAGAAGAGATTCCTATAAACGATTTAGCAAATTTGAGCATATAACCTGTCCAATGTGCTAGCACACTTTGCTCCAAGCAGCCAATTTTGCAGGCAAAGCTGTGGTTTTCTTGTTCCTTCTGTGAGTGTGGCTGCCATTTCCTCACGGCCCAGCCCGCAGTGATGCACAAACCAGGGATGTATTTCTCATTTATGCATAAAAGTGGTTTCCTTAAATTACGAGCCCCAAAGTTCCAAGACACTCACAGCCTGGGTGGCCACACAGGTATAAGTGCATAAAAGTCTGTTCTTAGTGTGGCTCACGGACTGAATGTATTCACTTCAAACAGCTCGTCTCTCTGGAACACGCCACACAGCACTCCATCGGGGAGAGGCATATTTGTGGTCATAATGTACTACAGCAATGGCACAAGGAGACACACACCCAGAGGAGTTAGAAAACAGACAAGCAAAACAAATCCAGCTTTTTATAGGCTAGGATCCCTCCCCTCCCCTCCCCTCCCCCACCACCCTGCTTTGAAACATCTTCGCTCCTTGGAATTAAACAGAAATGCCAAAAGGGAGGTTAAGTCCATGAACCCAACCAGAAGCCCAACAGTAGCAGACATTAGAATCTACTCTTCCAAAAAGAATAAAAAAATAAATATACAGAGATTTGAGGGGAAAGGGCCTCTTAACTTTTGGATAATTGTACAAAATAAAGACTCCTCTGGCTCCCGTGGGTGGTGCCAGGTTGCTGGGGAGGTGTATGTGCAGCAGAATCTGGGCCTAAGGAGAGCAAGTCAGCACACCCCACAGCAGGCCCCAGGCTCCTCGCTCCCCAGAGACTGAGGACCCTGCCACCAGACGAGTTATCTCTGCTGTACTGGGGGAGAGGATGGGGACAGAGAAGAATTTGTCCACCTGGAATTTATGCAAGTTCTTTGTATTCAGCAGATTCATTTTCCCTTCTAAGCAGGTCCTAGAGTCCCAGAAACTTGTTCTTCTAAAAGCCAAGAAAAGTTTTTTAAAGGTTATAGCTGTTTGCCTGGAAAATTTAACTCAAATTGAAAATCCCAGTTTCCTATAGGCAGTATGTGCTATACTCCTTTTTCCTCCTATGCACCTAGGAATAGAATTATTATTGATTATAAAGTACATATTTGCCTATTAAAATAAAATTGCCAAGCTGAGCAATGCCATGATAAGTCATTATGAATGTATGAATTTGATTCTGTCTGGTTATATGTGCACTTGGACTAAAATTGTCTACAGATGTATTTTTGACTAAAAAATAGATACACCCATAAAGAGTTGCCAGGAAATCTTTGAAAATAGAAATGTATCTTTTGAGTGCTGGGGAGCTCATTATTTCCAAGAGCTCTGAGATGAATGATTTAGTACAGAAACAATGTGTATTTATAGAGGGCTTAATGGGTGAAGGATGTGGAAGAAATATAAGACACGACCTTTGCCCTCCATCAGATTCCAATTCAGGGAAGTGAATCAAGAATTTAATTTTTTATTTATTGGATTTTCTTAAAACAAGGCCACCTGTATAATATATAGCATCAAGAAGTCCCAATCTCACTGTGTGCCCAGGGAAGCAGACTGTAATGAGACCATGTGGTCAGATGATGCCCCTCCCTCAGAGCTGGGACAGGTCTGAACTTTAGATACTTTGGTTCATCCAACTTGCAAAGGGGATTTGATGAGCAACTTCTGGGGCTTTCCAGGTGGCTCAGTGGTAAAGAATCTGCCTGCCAAGCAGGAGACACAGGTTTGATCCCTGGGTTGGGAAGATCCCCTGGAGAAGGAAATGGCAACCCACTCCAGTACTCTTGCCTGGGAAATCCCATGGACAGAGGAACCTGAGGGGGTGCAGTCCATGGGGTCACAAAGGGGTCAGACATGACTTAGCGACTAAATAGCAACAGCAGCAGAGCAACCTCTAAGGAAAGTTAAGTAGTGACTCTTCCTCCTCTTTCTAGTATCTTCCCATGCCACAACTGTAGTTTGCCCCTTCATCATATTTACACAAGCATGTGGACACATATACACCTACAGTTTCCAAGGTCTTGGGCTGCACTTCTCAGTTGTCTTAGCCCTTCTCCCAGAGGCCTCACTGGAATGGGTTCAGCATCACCAGCTCCTAGTCCAGGTCCTCACTGAATTTGTCCCTCCTCCTTCCCTCTCCCAAGCAGAGAAGAACCAGAGGCGAGGTGGGAGTTTTCTCTGAGTCCCTCCAATCACACAGTTGGTGTAAGAAGCCCTAGTCCATCTGCATCTAGGTCCTACCCTATCTTGAACAAAATGAGAACACATTCGTCTCCACTTAAATGCAGAGATTCTTCACTCTGTTGGTTCGGGTATAGATGAGAACATGCTCAGACAACTGAGAAGGCCCTGGGGGTTGCCCAGACCAGGTTTAAATGGCAAAGGACTGTTGATGGTTTAAGTAACAGCAGTAAGTGAATCGGGAAGAATGCTGCACCCTCAGGACCCAGAGCAAGTTAGAGCCCATGGGTCCAACCCTTTACAGAAGGTGAAGTGTTGCTAATTCAACACGTCTAGCTCTTGACCCTGCAGGCTTGGCTACGTCCTCCTCTACACACCTCTCCTCTTCACTTTTGTGACCATGCCCTCCTGGTTTTAATCACTTTCTCCACTAGGAAGAATAATAGCAGCAGCAGCAACAACTGTTTTCATAAGTTATAATGATAACCTATTTATCGAGTGCTTCCTCTGTCTCAGACCTAATGCTCAGTATATTTTGAAGCACTATCTCAAACATTAAGCCCTAACCTCTGTCTTCATTCTCCCTCCTCTTTCTCTCCTATAGACTTAAAAACTACCTGTTAGCTAATCATTCCTGAATTGCTATCTCCAGCCCAGAATTCTTTTTTGTACTCCAGACCCACAATCTAACTGCCAAGCGGACAACTCTTCTTAACTATTTCTTGGGCATCTCAAAGTGAGCTGCTCGAATCTTTCTTCAAAGAGCAGCCACTTCTCCAATGTTCCCTGGTACACTAAATGGCACCATGAAGACAAAAATATAGGGGTCATTCTGACACTTCCCTTCCCAGCCTGTCCTCCACCAACCTGTCATGACCATCTCCACAATGTACATTGAACCTGCCTCTCTCTTCCTTCCACAGCCACCTCCCTTCTGTGAACCAACGTCATCACCTTGGAGCCAGGCTTCCTGCTTTCATTCTTGGCTAATGCCAACCTCTTCCCTACAAAGCAGTCAGAATAATCTTTCCAAAGTAATGCACTTTTCAAAATAAGATGGTCTCTTACCTATACAAAACTTTTCCTGTGGCTTCACAGGGCCCTTAGAAGAGAATAGAATCTTCATGCAGCCTCTGGCCATCTCTGCAGCCTCACCTCTCACCACCTCCCTCTCCTTCCCTCTGCTTCAGCCACAACTCTTTCTCCTAAACACACCAATACCATCTCACTTCAGGATTCTCCCACAAGGTTGCTCTCTCTGCTGTCTTGATGTCAGCCTCCCTTCCTAAACTCTATCATTTTTTTTTTTCAACAAAAAGAACAAGTGAAAATGTAGCAAGACAAAATTGGGAAAAGGAGAACAGGGAAAGGGGAAGATTATGTGATTTAAATTCCTCAGCTTTCATAAAAGGCAGATACCACTTAGAATTTATAAAACATGAAATAGAGGAACAAGACTTCAGAACATAAATGACAAATAGGTCACCCCTTGGAATGGGATAGATGTCAGGAATGGGACAGACTTTACCTTTCACTTTATATACTTAAATACTTATGAATTTTTATTAACAAGTGCATGCATAATGTTAATAATAAATACAATGAGATGAGAGGAAAATAGTAATGCTAATTTAAAAATTCCTATCTCGTTCTAATCCAGGACCTTGTGTGCATGCTGAGACCACTTCCCCAGCTGCCATATTTGTCAGAGGCCAGAGGCAAAACTCCTCTTTCCAGGGCCAGCTCCTCTGCAATTGCCTTGGTGTGATAGGGCTAAAATCCACAACACCTGCCCATATAACTGATCCTGGGTTGTAGGCCTCTCTGGCATATTTTTGAATGTGCCATATTTTTTAATATGAATATTTTGACTCACCCTTTGTGAGAAGAAGGACCCCAAAGAGCTAGCATGATGCCTGGAATATGGTATTCAGTACATATTTGCTGAATGCTGTTGTTATTTAGGGCTTCCCTGGTAGCTCAGCTGGTAAAGAATCCGCCTGCAATGCAGGAGACCTGGGTTCGATCCCTGGGTTGGTTGGGAAGATCCCCTGAAGAAGGGATAGTCCAGTAGTTTGGCCTGGAGAATTCCATAGACTGTATAGTCCGTGGTGTCACAAAGTTGCTAAGTTGTGTCTGACTCTTTGGGACCCCAAGGACTGTAGCCCTCCAGGCTCTATAACCATAGGATTTCCCAAGCAAGAATACCGGAGTGAGTTGCCATTTCCTTCTCCAGGGGATGTTCCCAATCCAAGGATCCAACCCAAGTCTCTGGTGTCTCCTGCCTTGGAAGGCAGATTCTTTACCACTGCGCCACCTGGGAAACCCAAGTCTGAGTGCCTATGGTAGGCATTTCTGATATCAGTTGGTGTGCATATGTGCGTGCTCAGTCATGATAGCCCCAGACCCCACAGGTGAAGGACTCAGTTCACTGAAGACAGTGAAGACCACCCCCCTTCAGATGCCAGTTGCCAGTCCAGGTTGTCACCTGTGCTTCTGGCATTCAGCTAGAGGTTGTAACTTCTAATGACCCCTTCCTTGGTTTTGATTAATTGGCTAGAGTGGCTCACAGAACTCAGAGAAGTGTTTTACTTCCTAGATTACTCATTTATTATAGCTCAAGGATAACCAGATGGAAGAGAGACATAGAGCTCCCAGAGACCCTCTTGGTGTGCTGTTCTCCCTAAATCTCCACATGTTCACTAACCTGTGAGCTCTCAAATCATGTCTTTTAGGGATTTTATGGAGGCTTCATTACATAGTTATGATTGATTAAATTATTGGCCACTGGTGAGTGTATCAACCTCCAGTCCCTCTCCCCTCCCCAGAAGTCAGGGGATGGGGCTAAATGTTCCAACCCTCTGAGCACATGGTTGGATCCCTTGAGAACTAGTTCTTATCCTTAAGTTACCTAAGTGCTTTGCAAAAGTCCCCTCATTAGTACAACAGAAGACACCTTTATGGCAGTCATCCTGTAGGAAATTCGAAAGGTTTTAGGAGCTCCTTTCCAGGCATGGGACAAAGACCTATATGTATTTCTTATTTTAAATCCCAATATCACAATAGTTCAGCTTGCAGTGTGGCAGCTGCCTTCCCTAACAGCACAGAAATAAAAGAGAGGGAAATGGAAGCTGGTCTTTTGGAAACCTAATCTCAAAAGGTCAGTTTTCATTCCAATCCCAAAGAAAGACAATGCCAAAGAATGCTCAAACTACCACACAATTGCACTCATCTCACACGCTAGTAAAGTAATGCTCAAAATTCTCCAAGCCAGGCTTCAGCAATATGTGAACCATGAACTTCCTGATGTTCAAGCTGGTTTTAGAAAAGACAGAGGAACCAGAGATCAAATTCCCAACATCCACTGGATCATGGAAAAAGCAAGAGAGTTCCAGAAAAACATCTATTTCTGCTTTATTGACTATACCAAAGCCTTTGACTGTGTGGATCACAATAAACTATGGAAAATTCTGAAAGAGATGGGAATACCAGACCACCTGATCTGCTTCTTGAGAAATTTGTATGCAGGTCAGGAAGCAACAGTTAGAACTGGACATGGAACAACAGACTGGTTCCAAATAGGAAAAGGAGTATGTCAAGGCTGTATATTGTCACCCTGTTTATTTAACTTCTATGCAGAGTACGTCATGAGAAACGCTGGACTGGAAGGAACACAAGCTGGAATCAAGATTGCCGGGAGAAATATCAATAACCTCAGATATGCAGATGACCACCACCCTTATGGCAGAAAGTGAAGAGGAACTCAAAAGCCTCTTGATGAAAGTGAAAGTGGAGAGTGAAAAAGTTGGCTTAAAGCTCAACATTCAGAAAACGAAGATCATGGCATCCAGTCCCACCACTTCATGGGAAATAGATGGGGAAACAGTGGAAACAGTGTCAGACTTTATTTTTTAGGGCTCCAAAATCACTGCAGATGGTGACTGCAGCCATGAAATTAAAAGACGCTTACTCCTTGGAAGGAAAGTTATAACCAACCTAGATAGCATATTTGAAAGCAGAGATATTACTTTGCCAACAAAGGTTTGTCTAGTCAAGGCTATGGTTTTTCCTGTGGTCATGTATGGATGTGAGAGTTGGACTGTGAAGAAGGCTGAGCGCCGAAGAATTGATGCTTTTGAACTGTGGTGTTGGAGAAGACTCTTGAGAGTCCCTTGGACTGCAAGGAGATCCAACCAGTCCATTCTAAAGGAGATCAGCCCTGGGTGTTCTTTGGAAGGAATGATGCTAAAGCTGACACTCCAGTACTTTGACCACCTCATGCGAAGAGTTGATTCATTGGAAAAGACTATGATGCTGGGAGGGATTGGGGGCAGAAGGAGAAAGGGACGACAGAGGATGAGATGGCTGGATGGCATCACGACTCGATGGACATGAGTCTGGGTGAACACCAGGAGTTGGTGATGGATAGGGAGGCCTGGCGTGCTGCGATTCATGGGGTCGCAAAGAGTCAGACATGACTGAGCGACTGAACTGAACTGAACTGAACTGAATCTCAAAAATGTCATCCAATTACTTTTGCCATATCCATTTCCAGTAGTCATGTATGGATGTGTGAGTTGGACCATTAAGAAGGCTTAACACCGAAGAATTGATGCTTTTGAACTGTGGTGCTGGAGAAGACTCTTGAGAGCCCCTGTGCTGCAAGGAGATCTACCCAGTCAATCCTAAAAGAAAGCAACCCTGAATATTCATTGGAAGGACTGATGCTGAAGCTGAAGCTCCAACACTTTGGCCACTTGATATGAAGAGCTGACTCATTAGAAAAGACCCTGATTCTGGGAAAGATTGAAAGCAGGAGAAGGGGATGACAGAGGATGAGATGGTTGGATAGCATCACTGACTCAGTGGACATGAGTTTGAGCAAGCTCCGGGAGATAGTGAAGGATAGGGACGTCTGGAGTGGTTCAGTCCATGGGGTCGCAAAAAGTCAAACATGACTTAGTGACTGAAAAACAACAATTTATTAGAAGCAAGTCACTAGATTCAACCCACACTCAAAGAAAGTGAAAGTGAAGTTGCTCAGTCGTGTTCGACTCTTTATGACCCAATGGACTGTAGCCTACCACGATCCTCCATCCATGGGATTTTCCAGGCAAGAGTACTGGAGTGGGTTGCCATTTCCTTCTCCAGAGGATCTTCGCAACCCAGGGGTCACACCTGGGTCTCCCACATTGTAGGCAGACGCTTTACCATCTGAGCCACCAGGCAAGTGATTACACACACTCACAGGGAAGGGATGAAACCTGGCCATGACTACCAGGAGGCAGGGGACATTGAGGGCCATCTCAGAAGCTGCCTACCAGAGTGGGCAGGCGGGCACTCCATATTTATGTATATAAGTTTGCCTCCTTATTGTTAAAGCTATATAGTATTCCAAAGTAGAAATGTAGGAATTAGATACTTGAACGATTCCCTATTATTATTAATTTCCCACTAATTTTGCAGCAATCCTTCTTGAACACATACATTTTCACATTTATCCAATGATTTCCTCAGGAATTATTTCTAGAAGTGATATTGCTGGGGCAAAGGATCTGCACAATTTAATTATTCATGTATATTACTCAATTGCCTTCCACAAATGTTGTACCAATTTACGTCTCATTGATTTCTGGCCAATAGTTTACATATTAAACATTGAAATGTTTTAATATTACTTTTATACTCCATAAGAAATATAGGGATGGTGCCACCTTCTCATGGTTTCTTACCCATGTTCCTTTGATAACTAACTCCTCCATTCAGGTATTTGAGGATGTGAAGATGCCATCTCTATAATTGCATACTTCACTTAATTCCTCCCCTTCGCATAGTTTTTCTTCTTCAGAGAGATGCTGGAAGTATTAGATAGGATAGGCTACGTTATGCTGCAGTAGCAGAAATTTCAGTGGCTTACACATGAACATTTATTTCTTGCTCACATAAAGTCGGTTTAGATTTTGAAGACTCTCCATAACAGCTTTGCTCCCTATGGGGGTTTAGAGCTACCAGCTTCTATCAGATGGTTCCACCAGATAAATACGTAGTATCCTTGGTTGAAGTAGGGGAAAAGAGAGGGCTGAAGAGGTCAAGTAAGAGCTTTTAACCACCTCAGCCAGGAGCTGACTTGTGTCATTTCACTCAAAGAAAGAGTCATGCAGCCCCACCCAAGGATTTTGGTGAACATTCAATTATTAATCACATTTTTAACATTATTAAATATTGAGTAAAACCAATAAACCTTTATTATTAATAAGCTGTCATAGTTGATACGAATAAACATATGCTGGCAAATATATGTATTGATAAATAATTTATTTCATATCTGTTAAAATATATCTCCATCACAAAACACCACAGGTAAGTACAATTTTACGCATAACAGAGGCCTCTCTCCATGGGCCCAGATATTGTCAGCAAATCAGCCAACTTGCCCTGACTTTGATCTTCTCAGGAAAGTCATATAAAAATAGAAAAGTAAAATCGTGAGTCTGTAACCTTGCACTGCTTCATGCAGACAGACCCGTGCCACTTCACTCCACATGTTGAAATGGCTGTTGCCAGATGATGTATTTTTGAAGTGGACACAACTTGGCAGTGGACTTTTCCACCTCTCCTGTTTCTAATCATCTGTTGCCTGGGCATGTCAGGGTCAGGCTTAAAGACTTGCTAGAACTGGAGTCAAGATTTACGAGAACGAGATGTAACCAGGCCTCTCCCAGAGGTTTGGGAAGAACAGCTGGAGTCTGGCCCTTAGCATCATGACAAGGACTATTAAAAACTAAAGCAGTTTTTTTTTTTTTTTCCTTTTTTAAAGATGAGTATAGAAAGGCAAAAAGTAACTCCAAAGAAATATCAAAGGCATCCTCAGAAGGGGCACCTTTAAAGCAAAAGATTATAACAGCTCTGGCTCACTACCTCACTCACATTTCAAACTCTTTGTAAATAAAAGGCAAAAATTATTAGGTTTGAGTGGTGGATTTTCCCCCTTGACCCATTCCTGAATGGAGTTGAATCATTCCCACTCACAGCAGTGAGGGGCTGTTTTGTTCTCCAGGCCCCACCCGGTGCTGAGGTAATGGGCCCGGCTGTGTTTTTCTGATGAGTGTGCTAGGGAGGGTCCTCTCCGGGAGGAGGCAAGCTGCTGCCCCAGGCTTCCAGGGTGGATGGCAGGCGGCAGGGAGGCAGAGGAGTGGAAGGACTGACGGCCCAGGCTGAGCACCACGAAGTTCACCTCATCCATCCTCCTCTCATCCCACCGCTCCCCCCAGCCCCCTGCCCCCAACATCCACTCCAAGACCATCCTTCCTGAGGGCTCACCACTCAGCCCAGAGAGTTCTAGTTTCTGGAAACTGGTTCCTGTGGTCACACCTCCCTTGTGTGTCTGAGGCCCCCCCACCCAACTTCACCTGCTAAGGACGAGGAAGCCTGAACAGATAACCCAGCACATGCTTCTGACCTTCCAAGGAGCAGCCCTGTCCTCTTCTCCCTGGGACCCTTTTTGTTTCTTGAGTATTTTTATTTACCTGTTTGATTTAATGTTGTTTGTATGTGTGAACATGTCAGAAGACCAGGAAGAGAGAGAGTTTTCAATAAAATGAAAGTATTCCGTTTACTCAATCCCTTAAGTAAAGTAATGCTTAAAATTCTCCAAGCCAGGCTTCAGCAATACGTGAACCATGAACTACCAGATGTTCAAGCTGGTTTTAAAAAAGGCATAGGAACCAGAAATCAAATTGCCAACATCTGCTGGATCATCGAAAAAGCAAGAG
The DNA here is from genome assembly GCF_003369695.1 of Bos indicus x Bos taurus. Lineage (NCBI taxonomy): Eukaryota > Metazoa > Chordata > Mammalia > Artiodactyla > Bovidae > Bos > Bos indicus x Bos taurus. The sequence goes on along the minus strand of NC_040085.1, from coordinate 59,870,111 downwards.
AATTTCAGAAAAACATTTATTTCTGCTTTATTGACTATGCCAAAGCCTTTGACTGTGTAGATCACAATAAACTGTGGAAAATTCTGAAAGAGATAGGAATACCAGACCACCTGACCTGCCTCCTGAGAAACCTGTATGCAGGTCAGGAAGCAACACTTAGAACTGGACATGGAACAGACTCGTTCCAAATAGGAAAAGGAGTACGTCAAGGCTGTATATTGTCACCCTGCTTATTTAACTTCTGTGCAGAGTATATCATGAGAAACACTGGGCTGGAGGAAGCACAAGCTGGAATCAAGATTGCTGGGAGAAATATCAATAACCTCAGATATGAAGATGACCACCACCCTTATGGCAGAAAGTGAAGAACTAAAGAGCCTCTTGATGAAAGTGAAAGAGGAGAGTGAAAAAGTTGGCTTAAAGCTCAACATTCAGAAAACTAAGATCATGGCATCTGGTCCCGTCACTTCATGGCAACTAGATGGGGAAACAGTGGAAACAGTGTCAGACTCTATTTTTCTGGGCTCCAAAATCACTGCAGATGGTGACTGCAGCCATGAAATTAAAAGACGCTTACTCCTTGGAAGGAAAGTTATGACCAACCTAGACAGCATATTGAAAAGCAGAGACATTACTTTGCCAACAAAGGTTCGTCTAATCAAGGCTATGGTTTTTCCTGTGGTCATGTATGGATGTGAGAGTTGGACTGTGAAGAAAGCTGAGCGCCGAAGAATTGATGGTTTTGAACTGTGGTGTTGGAGAAGACTCTTGAGAGTCCCTTGGACTGCAAGGAGCAGCATAGATTCCTTGAATTTAAAGAAAATTGTTAAGTAAACCTACATTGCTGCAAACTATTTATTTAAATTTAAATTCAAATATATCCTGATCTATTCAAAGGCTTTGACTTGCTCTCTATTTGGTAATTGATATTTTGGTACATATTCCCCTTGAAAAATGGAGAAAAAGATGGGAGTGGGGTAGCATCTTCTTTCTTTAAAGGAGGTTAGAGGCTTCATGTATTGTGCAAAACAAACAAAAAAGCCATTTTCTGGTTCTTTCTCATCATGACTGAAGAAAACGTCAGCTAAGTATCAAGAAGTCTGTGCAAACTATTTAAATTACTTTAAAAAACACAATTCATCTAAAACCATCTTTTGAAGTGGTGAGAATTTGGTCATGAAAATTTTTAATTTGGTAATAAATAATAGCTTCACAAAATGCACCCTGAAAAATCTTCTAATATTTTGGTTGAAAACATTTAACCTCCCTAGCCTCCAAAATAAAAATGTTCCTTATTGCTAAACAAGGGGAAAAATCAACTTATTTGAATGTATTATCCTGAGATTTTAAAAAGTATAAAAATGGAGCGCTAGTGGTAAAGAACCCACCTGCCAATGCAGGAGATGTAAGATATGTGGGTCCAACCCCTTGGTCAGGAAGATCCCCTGAAGAAGGGCATTGCAACCCACTCCAGTATTCTTGCTTGGAGAATTCTATGGACAGAGAAGCCTGGTGGGCTACATACAGTCCATAGGGTCTCACAGAGTCAGACATGACTGAAGCGACTTAGCACTCACGTAAAAATGGATTCTATTCTTTATAAAGAATAGAATCATTCTATTCTATAATAATCATTCTATTCTATAATAATCAATAGAACTATTGAGACTAGAATCAAAATGAAATTGATAAAATAAGCTAAAATAAGATTTTATTTACCTAAAATAGCTCCATTATTGTATACCACACACATTATAACATCATTTTTAAAAGAACCTCCAAGAAGTATTAAGAGATTGCATAATTTTAAAAGGGAAAATTAGTCAGAAAAGATTGAAAAACTTGCTACAGGCAATGAGGGGTTTTATGCAAAGAATGAAGGATGGATTAAAGAGGAAGAATATTGAGACAAAGAGAACAATTAGAGGGTGGTTAGTAGAATCCATGAAGGAGGGTGAAAACCTGAATTTAGAAGTTGTAATAGGGTTCACTGGAGAGGAGAGACGAAGAACAATTTTAGGAGACAAAATTTGCAGGATACATGATGGAGTGATGTGCTAGAGAGAAAAGTCATAGATGGTTCCCAGTTACTATGTGGCAAGTAGGTAATAAGTGCTGGGGGTAGGAATCCTCAGGAGAGAAGATAATGACCTCAGTTTTAGCCAGTCAAGGAAGCCAGATTATTTTTTTCTTCCTGCTGCTGCCGCTGCTGCTGTTAAGTCGCTTCAGTCGTGTCCGACTCTGTGCAACCCCAGAGACGGCAGCCCACCAGGCTCCCATGTCCCTGGGATTCTCCAGGCAAGAACAGTGGAGTAGGTTGCCATTGCCTTCTCCAATGCATGAAAGTGAAAAGTGAAAGTGAAGTCGCTCAGTCGTGTCTGACTCTTAGCGACCCCATGGACTGCAGCCTACCAGGCTCCTCTGTCCATGGGATTCTCCAGGCAAGAGTACTGGAGTGGAGTTGAATACATATCTCTTTTTCTTCCCTCTTTTTCCTTTTCTTCTACTCCACTTAGCCCCTTTTCCTTTATTCTGATAATAATGACTTTAAAAACCTCAGAATATATCTTGAGAGGCTCTGGATTGAGGATAGTGTGGGTTTTATGTCCAACTCTTTGCAACCCCGTGAATTGTAGCCCACCAGACTCCTCTGTCCATGGAATTCTCCAGCCGAGAATACTGGAGTGGGTTACCATTCCCTTCTCTAGGGGAATCTTCCTGATCCAGAGATTAAACCCAGGTTTCCTGCATTGCAGGCAGATTTTTTATCATCTGAGCCACCAGAGAGATAAGGCATATTTTACAAAGCAAATGGCTATTCTCAACCTGTAAGCTCAGCCGCCTTAGCTGTAATTGATAGACTCAAGCTCTGATATGTTTAAATGTCTAACACATCAGACTAGGAGCCACTTGACAGAACTTTTGGTTGGGTTTGTCTTAGTGCCCATCATAAGGAAGGGCCTCAATGTATTATTGTAAAGGGAAGAAAGGTGAGAAGAATAGGAAGAAATGGTGGAAAGAATGGAAATAAAAGGGAAGGAAGAAAGAAAACAGAAAATGGAATGAGAGGAAGATAAAGCTATTTTGACATGCCAAAATACCCAGTTAATTCAAAGGATATTTCCAGGAAAAATTCTCATTAATCTGAATGAGGTTCATGTGCCTGAATCTTTTCTATGTCGGTGATGTATAAAGTTAAGGATTTATGATCTGCCAAGAGTACAATTCAGCAAGAAAGGAAGATTTGAACCAATATAAATTGAATAACATAAAAAATAATTTCCTATTAACAAAAAAGAAGTAAAAGAATATATGCTAAATAAGCAATACATGGGTATTAGATTAGATGCTAGGAAAAATGCCCTGATGGTGGAGGTACTAATATTCTCGAAAACATCACTAAGGGAGGATATTTCAAATCTCTGTTGAGATTTTATAGGAAAGCCAAAAGGAAAAAGAAAACCTACAATATGACATGTACAGATAAGTAACTCCGAAGGTGATTTGAAGGCAGATCTCCCCTCATGTTTCATTTTCCAGGCACTTTTCTTTCTTTGATGATCTTTTTTTCATGTGGGTCAATGATTAAAATTTTGAGTTGTGATTATGATTATTCATTTATCTTTTCAAACAAAATTTTAACTTGAAAACCTTTTTGTCTCATTCACTGAATGGCCTCATTTTTGAAATCTCATACCCAGTGAAGGTTTAAATCATGATACTCCACATTCAATAACTATAGACAAGTTTAAAAGAACATGGTCTTCAGAATAAAAACCCAGACACCATTAGCAAGTCACAACACAAACACTCCTGTCGCTATTTTAGTGTTTTCTCTGTGTCTACATCTCTTGCCACATCTAGGGAGATGAACCAAATGACGTGGTCCGGCTACAGGGGTTAAGAGCCGCAAATGCTTAATAAAAATGTTACTCTAAGAGGACCAAAAAGAAGGATTAAAGGACAAGCTAAGCAGGACTCCCTTACACCAGGGACTCATAAGATCTTTTATGGTTAAGATTTTTCAGTGCCTTCAGGTCAGCATCTGACCTTGCCTCAGGCAAAACACTTTTCTGGTCCAATTCTCTTGCCTGGTTTTGGAGAGCACTGAACAATCCGATGTACAGAAACCCCAAATGCAAGTCCCAGCGTCCCAATTTTTAATTTTAAAGGACACCAAATTGCCATAAAGCCCTCAAGAAGCATAATTTCTAAGCAAGCCGCTCTTCGTGGAGGAAGAACACTCTCAATACACCCTGTTGAAACCATTATTTGCAGCAAATCCCAGATTTTTTTTTTTTTGCCGGGTTATTATGAAGGTTTTGCCCATTCACATGTGAACTGTAAACAGACTGACAGATGGAATCCTTTTGTATAAACAATTTCAGATACACTACTCCTCCATGGCTGTGTCAGTTGTTTACAGTATCAAAAAGCCGCAGATATGCCTAAAAGTAAGGAAAGTCCGTATTTCTGCCAAACATTTGCACAACATCCATCCAGAGTTTGTACCCGGGTGCTCAGAGTGTTGCTGATGAAACCCAGTTTCTCAAGTGTATTTACGACCACTATGTCAACCAGACTCCCCAAGAACCTTCTTGGAGCACCTCCTTCCAGAGCAGCATTAAGTCTCTGTGAGGAGGCCACAGAGATGGCAACACCCATCTAAAAGCAAGCTGGGAAAGACAGGGCTTTAGAGAAATACAACAACGGACAAACAGGAAAGCTCACCTCCTCTCTTCACAGTTTCTCCTCCCAGGCTTAGTACACTTTCTCCAAGGTGAAGGGTTCATTTCTCTTTTTTCCTGTCACCCAAATTCAACAGTCTTTGGGAACTCCTCTTGCAAACAGTCCACATCTAGTGTTAAGGAACCTGCCTGCCAGTGCAGGAGACATAAGAGACAGGGATTCGATCCCTGCCAGGAAGATTCCCTGGAGGAGGGCACAACAACTCACTTCAGTAGTCTTGCCTGAAGAATACCCCATGGACAGAGGAACCTGGAAGGCTACAGTCAGTAGGGTTGCAAAGAGTCAGACACGACTGAAGCAACTTAGCGTGCACACACATACACACTCATTTTAGATTTCTCTCCCTCACCCCCGTCAGCCATTTAGGCACCTTACTTCTTAATTCCCCTAGGGGAAATTTCTACTAAGGGGATCCTCTTCCCTGGCTCTTTAAGCTAGTTGGAATCTCCTTTTCATTTTTGTATGTTCCCTTCTACCCCAAAGTTCAGCTTTTCTGTGAAAATGTTCGGCTTCAAAAACAGTGTTTTTGAAACATGTTCTCCAAATTGGTAGAACTGAGACAACCTTATCTTGATCCATCCACCTTAACCCTAAAAGTTGTTTGAGATATAATTCACAAGGAATAAAATTCATTCCTTTAAAGTGTACAGTTCAGTGGTTTATAGTACAGTTTACAGTCACAGAGTTGTACAACCATCAATACCATCTGTTTTAGAACATTTTCATTGTCTGCAAATGAGACCTTGTATTCATTTAGAGTCAATCCCCATCCCCCACCTCACCCCACCCCAACTACCCCAGCCCTAGGCAACCACCAATCTGCTTCCTTTCTCTATCAGTTTCCTTATCCTGGACATTCATAGGAGTAGAATTATACAATATGTGGTCTCTTGTGATTCACTTCATTCATCTAACATAATGTTTTCAAGGTTCATACATGTTATAGCATATGTCAGATTTCTCTTTCTTTTTGTTGTTAAATAACATTCTATTATATGAACATGTTCCCAGGTGACACAATGGTGACAGAACCCGCCTGCCAATGCAGGAGACACGAGAGACACTTGGTCGGGAAGATCCCCTGAAGTAGGAAATGGCAACCCACTCCAGTATTCTTGCCTGGAGAATCCCATGGACAGAGGAGCCTGGTGGGCTACAGTCCATGGAGTCACAAAGAGTCGGACATACTGAGCACACATCATTTTATTTTATCCATTCATAACTTGATGGGCATGTGGATAGTTTCTACTGTTGATTATCATGAGTAATACTACTATGAACATTTGTATACAAAATTTTATGTGGATATATGTTTTGCTTTCTCTTGGGTGTTTAGGTAGGAGTTCAATTGCGGGGGAATATAGTAACTCTACAATTAATCTTTTGAGGAACTGCCAAACTGTTTTCCAAAGTGGCTACAACATTTCATATCCCCACTATCAGTATATGAGTGTTCCAACTTCTCAACATCCTTGTCAGGACTTACTATTATATGTGTTTTTATTATGGCCATCTACTGAGTATGCAATAGCATCTCATAGTTTGGTTTTGCATTTCCATTATGGCTAAAGATTTTTAGTATCCTTTAATGTGTTCAGTTCCCATTTGAGTATCGTTTTTGGAGAAATATCTTTCAAAGCTTTTGCTCATTTTTAAATTGTTGTCTTTTTATTACTAAATTGTAAGAGCTTTTCATATATTCTGGATACAAGTCCCTGATCAGACATATGACGTACAAATATTATCCATGTTGTCTTTTTACTCTGTTGATGCTATCACTTGCAGAATGAAAATTTTTAAGTCCAAGTTATCTATTTTTTTTTCCTTTGTTACTTGTACTTCAGTGTCAGATTTGCCCAGACCAAAGTTTTAAATATTTGCTGCTGTGTTTTCATGAATGCTTTTATAAGTTTGGCTCTTACATTTAGGTCTGTATCCATTTTGAGTTAACTTGGGGGTTAGTATAAGGAAGGAGGTCTTCCCCAATGGCTGAACAGTAAAGAATCTGCCTGCAATGCAGAGATGCAAAAGACTCTGGTTTGATCCTTGGAAGATCTCCTGCAGGAGGAAATGGCAACCCACTCCAGTATCTTTGCCTGAAAAACTCCACGGACAGAGGAGCCAGGCAGGCTCGGATCCAAAAGGGCACAAAGAGTCGGACACGACTAAGTGACTGAGCACACATAAGGAAGGAAATCTGCGCTCGCTCTTTTGCCTGTGGATTTCCAGTTGCCCCAGAACGAGAGACTATCTTTCTTCCATTGAATAGTTTTGGCATCCTTGTCAAAATTCATAAGCCTAAGAGTTTTAAGATCTGGATTCTCAGCTCTATTTAATTGATTGATATGTCTGTCTTACGTGAGTACTATATCGCCTTGATTTCTGTAGCTTTGCAGTAAGTAAATCACTATGTATGGGTCCTCCAACTTTGTTTTCTGGATCCCTTGCATTCCCATATGAATTTTAGGATCACCTTGTTAATTTCTACAAAAAAGCTACTGGAATTTTGATAAGGACTAAATTGGTCTATACATCAATTTGAAGATGTTAATAATATTAAATCTTCCAACCCATGAATATAGAATGCCTTTCCATTTATTTAGTTATTTGATTTCTTTCAACAACACTTTGTATTTATTAGAATGCAAAATTTGGACTTCTGCTAAACCTCTACTGAAGTATTTTATTATTTTTGATGCTATTATAAATGGAATTTTCCCTAATATTATTTTAATAATGTTCATTGCCTTATATTGAAATTCTATTTATATTTGAATAGTAATCTTGAATCTTGCAACTTTGTCAAACTTATTCATTTGTTTTATCTGGGGTTAGGGGTTTTGTTTGGTTTTGTATTTTTGTGGTATAATTAACATACTACATCATATTAGTTTCTTATTTCCTTCTTTTTGATTCCTTCAGCTCAGTCACTCAGTCATGTCTGACTCTGCAACCCCATGGACTGCAGCACACCAGGCTTGATTCCTTAAGATTTTCTATATACAAGATCATGTCATCTGCTAGATTTACTTCTTCCTTTCCAATTCAGATGCATTTCATTTCTTTCCTTTTTAAATGGACCTTGCTAGATTCTCCAGTACAATTGTCAATAGAAATGACAAGAAGGGAGTCTTTCACTGTTAAGAATTACATTAACTGTAGGCTTTTTGTAGATGATCTTTATCAAGTTAAGGAAGTTCCTTTCTATTCCTAGTTTGCTATGTGTTTTTAATCATGAAAGGACATGTGATTTTGTCAAATGCTTTTTCTGCATCCATTAATATAATAATGTGAATTTTTTTCCCCCTTTATTCTATCAATAAATTACATTGATTGATTTTTTAGAGGTTATACCAGCCTTGCATTTCTGGGATAAATCCCACTTGGTCATGGTATATAATGCTATTACAAAAACATTTTGAAATATTTTCTTTTTAAGTTAAAAAATGGAAGAGATATTGAATTTGCCAATCCTAGAATTCACTATTTATACGTAATGCCAACCGGAGGAATGACCTTCTTAATGTGACCTGAGCTCTCAGGATTACACTCAGGAAACCAAGCAGTTTCATAGCAACAGATAAATAATTTCCACAGATCCCTTATACCTGATTCATTGGGAAACTCTAAGAGTGGTGACTAAATATTAATTGAATATTGGTCTAAATTTAAGCTTTAAAAATATACAAATGATGCATTATAAATAAAAATAATTAAGATGGGAGAGTGATGGGTGGGGAGAAAGAATCACCAAACAATCTGAAAATATACCCAGACAGGGACTTTCTTGGTGGTCCAGTAGCTAAGACTCCATGCTCCCAAAGCAGGAGATCAGAGTTTGATTCCTAGTCAGGGAACTAGATCTCAGATACTGCAACTAAGACTGGTGCAGTCAAATAAAATAAATAAATATTTTTTAAATATCCAGAGAATAAAGCTAATTTAAAAAAAACAACAATAAAACTGCAGCTTCCAAGTAACTTTCAGACCACTGGACTTAAAATTATTTCTATCACAAATTAATGTGAAAAAATAAATAAAAGTAGAACAGATGGAAACTGATACTCAAAGAAGTTAGATAAATCTACCAAAGTCAGATCAGCTGACTCCCAGTCCACTTTCCCTTATATGGGGGTCACGTCTCCTTAACAATGATGTTCAAATGTGTCTGACCAGCACTTTAAAGTTTTCAAATGCTTCATCCAATGGCCTATTTACAGCGTCACCTGCCTCAGATATTTGTTAAGGAAAGACCCTGAGTGAGCACTTGCCTCTTCAGTGATGACAATGGCAGAAATCAAATTTACTAAGAGTTTTGTTCTATATTTTACGTATAAGTCGGGGTAACAAAATTTAATTTAAAATATGTGATTCACTGGCCTAAAATGTAAGCAAATAAAGAAGGATGACCTATTAAACAATGATCTGCATATATCTGAATTGCATGTGGGTAGAACTATAATGTTGGAGAAGGCGATGGCATCCCACTCCAGTACTCTTGCCTGGAAAATCCCATGGATGGAGGAGCCTGGTAGGCTGCAGTTCATGGGGTCGTGAAGAGTCAAACACGACTGAGTGACTTCACTTTCACTTTTCACTTTCATGCATTGGAGAAGGAAATGGCAACTCACTCCAGTGTTCTTGCCTGGAGAATCCCAGGGATGGGGGAGCCTGGTGGGCTGCCGTCTATGGGGTCGCACAGAGTCAGACATGACTGAAACGACTTAGCATCAGCAGCAGCAGCAGCAGAACTATAAAGTAGGAAAGTGAAAGAGGAGAGAGAAAAAAGTTGGCTTAAATCTCAACATTCAGAAAACTAAGATCCTGGCATCTGGTCCCATCACTTCATGGCAAATAGATGGGGAAACAGTGGAAACAGTGTCAGACTTTATTTTTGGGGCTCCAAAATCACTGCAGGTGGTGATTGCAGCCATGAAATTAAAAGACACTTACTCCTTGGAAGGAAAGTTATGACTAACCTAGATAGCATATTCAAAAGCAGAGACATTACTTTGCCAACAAAGGTCCATCTAGTCAAGGCTATAGTTTTTCCAGTGGTCATGTATGGATGTGAGAGTTGGACTGTGAAGAAAGCTGAGCGCTGAAGAATTGATGCTTTTGAACTGTGGTGTTGGGAAAGATCCTTGAGAGTCCCTTGGACAGCAGGAGATCCAACCAGTCCATCCTAAAGGAGATTGGTCCTGGGTGTTCATTGGAAGGATTAATGCTGAAGCTGAAACTCCAATACTTTGTCCACCTGATGAGAAGAGCTGACTGATTTGAAAAGACCCTGATGCTGGGAGGGACTGGGGGCAGGAGAAGGGGACGACAGAGGATGAGATGGCTGGATGGCATCACCAACTCGATGGACATGAGTTTGGGTACACTCTGGGAGTTGGTGATGGACAGGGAGGCCTGGCGTGCTGCGATTCATGGGGTTGCAAAGAGTCGGACATGACTGAGCAACTGAACTGAACTGAGAACTATAAAGTGAATAAAAGTCAGTGCTTTTAATCTACTGTTTCAAATAACATGAATGTACCCACAGATTTGTTTTGAACTAAAATACAGGAAGAAAATTTACTCATTCACATTAGTGCTTAGGACAAAACACATTTTTTGGCATCTTGAAAATAGGTTTGGATAAACTAATTCAGTGGAGAATCAAATTCATCCATAGTTACCCAAAAGTAAAATTCAAGTAGGCCCCTGCAATTGATAGCCTAGTAAAGTGGAGATTCTTCTGGGCTCATCCCTTAGCAAGGATTGTAGATGTTATCCTACAAGGATACTGTATAAGATGGGAATGGGGTCTCTTTCATAGCAGTACAGTGTAGAGAAAATGTTGTGAAGCTGAGAAACAGTTATCTCCAGACCCTTCGGAAAAAGACTATGAATGAATAGATGGATGAAAACAGAAATGGGCTTCTAATCAAAAGACCATTGGAAATTTGGCTCCACTGGGTGTCTTGAGGCAGGCAAATTAGCTGCTAGTCTTTCATTTCTTACCTAACAAATGGAAATAACTGTATCTGTCTTTCCTGAACACACTCTTCAAAGGTTGCTGTGAATTTGAAATAAGATAGTGTTTTTAAAGTAATTTCATAACTGTTAGATATCAAATACATCTGAAGCAGTATTGTTATTAGCTGAAACACTGGTAATTTCAAGACTATCGCGGGAAGCTGGAGGGGAAAAATTGAGTTTGGAGGAGTTGCGAGGGAGGTGAGAGATCTGCAATAAAATGGGTTCTTGTTGAAGAAAAAGCCAAAGCCTTCCAAACATAAAGACTCACAGATATTGAGGTGTCCATGTTAAATAAGCATCCTCCTGTTCAATGTCCACTTTGAATGTTGCAAAGGACTCGTGATACTGCAAACCACTCCAAAATGCATTCACAGCCACTTAGACAAAATTGTGGCACCTCCAGCCACTGTCTCCTCTTATTTTCCTCTGATTTTAGTATGTTGAGGCTTTAATAAAAAAAAAAAAAACCCTGTGAAATATTTTGAAAGCAAGTTTAAAACCTAACATGTGAAGGGGGTGGAAAACACAGAGACCATAGGAGCCACAGAACTGCAAAAAAAAACAAGTGAAATATCAGTTCAGGAAAAGTGTTTGCCGTGTGCACACTTGTGTAATGGGAAGGAAGGAGATTTGCATGTATGGATGGAGAGAGAGGTTCAAGGGGGAGTTGGGAAACAGTTCTTAATAAAATAGATAAGCTAAAAATTCCCCTCGCTTTGAATCAAGTAAACGTCCTTTGAAAAAGCAGGACCCAGGTTCAGGAGAAGGACAGAGACACAGAACTGTTTTGATTAATAGTATTAATCAGCTAGTATGATAGCATTAATGAAGCCAAATTTATTAAGTCTTTCTAGGATAAAAGCCTGGCCCCACTTTTTGCTACACAGACTCTTCTATTTATAATATAAATTTCAGGGTGCCTCTTTGGGGTCACTAGGAACCCCCCAGCACTTTAAATTATTTCTGTTCCAAAGCATTGGTTTGAAAGAATATTGCTTGTCATAATTTGAGTCCTACAACACCATCTGAATTATTAGGTTAATAAATGTGTGATGCAGAGGTCAGCAAAGCAGTAAGATTTAATGTCCTTTGCCTAAGCTACACAGATGTTGATGGACCTTGTGAGGTCACCTCATTTATTCTGTAAGTTTCATTGGCATTGCTATGACAAAGTACAGAAAGAATATTTGTATTTCAGTATAAAGCAATGACCAGGCAACTATTTTCAAATCTTACAGGTCTTTTCCTTCCTGATTTCTAAGCTCTCTTAATGATGGTTATTAATTATATAGCATATACCATATATAGCATCTTAGCATAATGCACTTAAAAACCATACCACTTGCATTCTAACATACAAGAATATATATTACAAAAAACCCCCAATGAAGTGGATAAATGCCTCATAAAAATCAGAGGGAGAAACAAAAGTAATACCGCCTTCCTCCAAAAAGTTCGTGTGATCAAGAATCTAAAAGTGAGATTCACCTTAGGGAAATGAGAGCTGAACTACTTCTAAGATGGAAGTTCTTAGGATTATTATAGACTTAGAGCTCTGCTGTCCACAGTGGCAGCCAGCAGTCATATCCAAACACTTTAAATGTGGCTACTGCAACTGAGGAACTGAACTTCAACTTCATTTCATTTTAACTAGTTACAATTTAAATTGAAAAGCTAATAATTCAGTTCTTGGAGAACTTTCAAGTATATTCAAAACAACTTGCTATGTAAATCCACTTCTTCAATAGTCAATTTTATGAAATCTAAATATAGACCAAATGCTATACTGCTAATGAATATATAGTACTATATGTGCTATAAGGGAAAAACACATACAAAATTTCCAGGATTTAGTAGAAAAATGAATTTAAATATCCTATTAATAATTTATAATATTGATTACATATGGAAATAATTAGTTACATTAAGTTAAATACTATTAAAATTAATTTCACATGTCTTTTTACTTTTCTTAACGTGACTACTAAAAAATCTAAAATTACGTGTCCATTTTTTTAAATTACTATCTGTTTCTATAGGACAGTGCTGATTTAGAGAGTAGTATACTTCCAGGCACAGATGAAAGATTATAAATAATTAAATAAGATTCTTCTCTATAAAGGCAATCTCATAGCAAAAGTAAACTCTTAGAGCACTTTTTGAAGATGCAGGCAAAATTAGTCCATATTAAGAAAGAGAGGTAATACTGGCTTCCTTACACAGTCCAGGGTGAAACCACACTCAGGAGGGTCCATTCAAGCTTTGAGGACCTCACAGGGAGAAAGATGAACAGTGTGTAGAGTTCGGAGCAAGTCAAAAAGAATTACTGGATGGCCAAAAGGGTAGACTTACTAGGAGGGAAGATAAAAGAATGAAATCCAAGGAGGGACTAAGATGGTATAGTCATCTGCAAAGGACAGAGGTGAATTAGCTGGCATGACAAAAGAGATTGTAACTAGAAGTAATGTGATAAAGGTAAAGAAAGGAAAATGCAGACCTGAGAAATTTCAAGTAGAGGAAGAACTAGAAAGGGCTCAAGGGGTGAGGAGGCTGACCCTGGCTTGACAAAGAATGGAGGACTTGACCTAGAGGTCTTTCCAGCTTTGGTTTCTAAACTCCTTTCTGGGCTTGTTAATTTGCTGATGGGAAGTGGGGAGCATGGCACGCAAAGGAAGGTTTGGGGAACAAATCTGATGCTGATTTCAATCTACAGCAGGACTGAAATGGCAATTGTCTCCCTTCCCCTCTGGCTTCCTGAAGCATCATTTTGGTGACCTCTATAGTGTCCATTTGATACCCATTTGTGTCTGCACAAAAACTCCACCACAAAGAGTGTGTCACTGGGCAAATCTGCCTCAGACATGGTACACCTGTTTGTTACTGGAAGTGCCTCTCCCACCACATTTTCTTTGTGAAACAGAAGTAGAAAGAACTGAGCCCAGGCCTAAAAATTGAAAACAGATTGACATTAACACACATGCGCGGAACCTGTTTTCTTCTCAGCAGCCTTCCCCAGGCGGTGCAGACTCCTCCCACTTTCTGAGATGGGAGACATTAACTGCAAAAGAAGATAGATCACCAACTTAAAAACACTATAAAACTATAAATAGTTGTCATCAATCTGCAAACATCACCCTGGCAACCTTTTTATAACACCACTTACATTCCAATAGAAGACTTGAGAAACCAATGTTTCTAAAATCAGTGGAAAGGAAATGATTATTTCACATCTATTAATTCAAGTTCACGGTGTTAGAAAGGAACTTTCGTTATCATCAAGGGTGCATGTAGGGTGGGAGGGAGCATCACATTCCTTTCTCCTCACTTCATATAAAATCAAGACTAGAAAGTAAAGATCCTCCAAACTCTTCCACACAATCTCTAGCAGTTGCCCCTTGTTCTACTAATTTCTTAAATATGAAGTGTGGATATGCTAGTTAGCACAGATGTGGGAAATTTCTGACAGTACTCTGATTAAGAGCATGGATTCTAGAATCAGAATGCCAGGGTTCAGAAACTGCCTCTCCCTCTTAAGAGATGTGTGACTTTGGGCCACTTTCCTCTGTGGGCCTGTTTCCTCATCACTAAACTGCATATTGTATCTCTCTCAAAGGGTTACTTATAGAAGTGCCTGAGCTGAAACACATGCAATCTTTAGCATAATACCCGGCACACAGTGCATACTGTGTGAGTTATTCTTGGTTGTTATTGTGTCTGTTGCTGTTCTCATTATTATTATTAATACCACCGTTACTATTGATATAGCACCAGATAGCTATTGGAGAAATGTAGCAGATAAAACAGCGGAAAACAGAAATTTGAAGAAATTCAGTTCTCCATGTGAGAGCAGCAGGTTGCCCTCCCTGCCAAACACATGCTGAAGAATAGACTCGACTCTTTATTCAGCAAAATGACTCTTGAACCTTGAGATCAAATGGCTTGGATGAGTATATCTGAAATAGCCATTGCATAACTCCGTTAAGGCTAAACTGGGATAAATTATTAGCATGGCCCTGAAACTGTGCTTCATTGTGCAATCAAGAAATCCTGTATGGTTTTACTTTTCATATGAAAAAAAAACCCAAAAACTAGAACCAGAAAACATTTGGAATTTTTTTTTTAGTCCATGGCCAGATCTTACAACATCAGTGATTTAAACCAGGCATAGAATATGAAGTCAACTAGGCCTCTAATATTTCTGCATTACTTGGTTACAGTGAACAATGCAGACACAGGCTGTTGTTGAAACTCTGCAGTGTGTGAAGGCTAACAGGCTGTGCTAGACAACTGGAATCTTAACTTTCACAGAGTTACTCTCCTGGTATGCTAGAATAACTTAGTACTACCATGCTTAAGTATTTTGAACCATAAGTAAAAAATTTAAAAATTTAATAAGCTCAGAGACTAAAATTAAAGCCACGTTTACTGCCAAAGAAGTCAACTAACAGGGATGTGAAGCACGGAGAGAGAAATCTATATTCACCCTGGTTTAAATTTCCAAGAAAATGGTAGCATAAGAAAGAATAATGTACGTCACTCCAATATACTGTAAGCTGTGGCCTCCTTTCCAAAATCTACAAGAAAGATACACGGCATTTCAAATGCCCATTATGAACTGATTTCCTAAATGGCTACAGTTCTCCCAGCACTGCTTTTCCTGAAAGACGAAGCTGTTTATTTGCATCTTCTAGACTGTCTTTTGGAAAGAGCCATTAAGCGAAGCAACGTAGCCACAAACAAGTACCTGAAAAGAACGGGGATCAAGGCGATGGTACAAAGCTTTGTCCCAGCAATCTGAATGCAGGTGTGAGAGACACAAACCAGGTGGCTAAAAGGCTTCTTTGTTTGAAGCTGTCAGTAGGAGGACCTGATTAATCTCATGCCCCATCCCTAAACTCCCTTTTAACTATGTCAAGACATCGCCTCACATCAGGAAGTCTACGATGACATGGCTATGTGCTAAGCTCAGTTAATGTGGCCCTAGGTTTAAACACTTCAGGTTGAAAGTGGATAATTGGTGGTAGTGGATTTTAAAAGCTCACACAGGTGCCTTTGAAAAGAGGTCAAAAGTCAAGTGCATCTCTCCTGAGAGTACTGGTGAGCCCTTCCTAAGGAGATCAAAATTCTTTTACACAAACCCCCAGGGTCTTGTAAGAACTGTTATTAATTTAGTTCTGTATGTTCCAAATAATAGAAAAACGATACCACATGTGGATATTACCAGTAACCTGGACATATTTGTTCCAGAGAGGTAGATGTTAGATAGATTTTCACCTGGCACTTCTGGATTGCTAATGAAGTAATCCACTTTCTACCAGGGCAAAACTGGGAGTTCGGGTCAGGGTAATGAACCTTGAAAATGGTGAAAAGCCCAAGGGGAAAAAAAAAAGAGCATAAATATAGGAATGTGTTGTCATATGCTGAATGTGTTCGCAAAACCACAGCTACAGAGTTTTAACTAAATAGCTCAAAAATCAAACATTGCTGAACACATTCTGACTTCAAAAAAAAGTGGGTGATTAAGTTTTTTCTCTTTTATTTAATGTAAGTTAATAAAGTGTCATCATAATTAACATATTCTGTGTGTTTTGAAAAATACCCAAACATTCAACCATTAACTGGTACATTTTAAATACCACTTGGAATGAGTTTTCTAGCTCAATTTGCAGGTCTTCCACTGTCTTATTTTTTCTTCCTTCAACTTCTTAGACATTGTAATTCAATGAGTCTGTTTTTCTGTTATACTTAGGATGTGTTATTTATTAGAATACTGTATTTGAAGAAAACTTGAAAATAAGAACCTATAATTAGGAAATTTGATATTTTCACTTATATACAGTAATAAATATTCAATTTTATAATCTTTTATACATATAAAAAGCCACAATAGTATACCAATATATATTTTTAAAACCTTCTATATCTGTTAAAATGGCTGTTTAGAAAATAACAGTGTTGGTGAGGGGGAGGAGAAATTGGAACGCTGTGCACTGTCGGAATGTAAAAAATAGTGTGGCTGCTATGGATCCACAAAAAATTAAAAAATAGAATTGCTATATGACCCAGTAATTTCACTTCTGGGTATATACCTGAAGGAATTGAAAACAAGCACCTGGGCAGATATTTGTACAGCCATATTCAGAGCAGCATTATTAGAAATAACCAAAAGGTGAAGCCAGCCACACATCCATCAACAGATGAACAGATAAACAAAATGTGGTATATGCATACAATGGAATATTAATCAGCCTTTAAAAAAGGAAGAGACTTCTGACACAGACTACAACATGCATGAACCTTGAAGATATTATGCTAAAGTGAAGCAATCCAGACACAAAATGATAAACGTGGTTTGCGTCCATTAACATGAATTACCCAGTACACTCAGAATCATAAAGACAGGAAGTAGAATGGTGGTTGCCAGGAGCTGGGAGGAGGGGAAATACGGAGCTACTGTTTAATGGGGATAGATGCTTAGTTTGGGAAGATGAAAAAGTTCTAAAGATGGATGGTAGTGGTGGTGGCAGTTGCACAACGAAGTGAATGTACTTAATGCCACTAAAGTGCATTCTAAAAAAATGATTAAAATGGCAAATTTTTATTGTTATGTGTATTTTACCACAATAATTATTTTTAATTAAAAGACCCTTTCTATGTACATTAGTGGTCTAAAGTTGGGGTCTGGATTGGATTGACTTGTTTGATTGATGCACTTAACAAGTCCGCTGCACTGTTAGTAATAAAAAGAAAATGTGTTTCTTTCAAGACCTCAAAGAATCCAACTGGCTTGAGCAAACAGATAAAAACAAGGGTGTAGCTGACATTTTGAAATTGGTACACAAATTCTTGGACCCACTCACTCTATACTTATAATTAGGAAAGAATGTCACTAAAATTTTTAATGAAAATCACAGGTTTGTCATAGTAATTTTGCCACAAAACCATGGTTTCACTCAAGAAATGAGAAAAGAAGAGGAAAAAACTCTTTCCGAAATAACACTTTAATTCAAATTTAATGTTAAGCACACATGTTCGTGGTATGTAGCAAAACAAAGTTAATAGCATAAAAAATAATATGACATTTGATTAACTGGTGTTAAACTGAACGTGTTAATTTCAGAGAAGAAAAACTTGCCAAGGCATGTTAGAAACTGAGCTTCCAATTTGAACTCGAAATACAAAGGAAATGACTCTAAGATCTGAGTAGCTGCTTTCACATTTACACAAGTCCAAGAAATTCCAAGCTCAAATCCCAGGAACATAAGTCTATTTATTCTACTTAAAGTGTTAACAGAGGACAGTTCAATTAGCAGCATGTAACATTTTTTGAGAAGACCTCAGAATCCCTCAACTTGCCAATAATAGTTTAAAGACTCCACAGTGTTTTAAAGTCTGGGAAAGGATTTGGTCTCTACCAAAAAGGAGATTGCCCTTGGAGAGCTTGCTAAAGACTTTGGTTAACCAAGAAGCTATAAACCCCAGTGTTCTCACTATTACTCACATATCTTTCACTGTTGATAGATCACAGTGGTTCACTTGATTGCTTAAAATTAGCAGTATCCTCTGGTAGAACTTCACCAATGAGGAGAAAGTTACAGAACTCAATCCTTTCAATTCTCACTTTTCCAGCAATTTTCATCTACTAGGAAAATAATAATAATAATAACTGTAACAATAGGCACAGTGTAAAACAACAACAACAACAATGATAATAACCAGACCGACTGGATGATTGTGGAGAGATGGGGTAGTAAGGCTTCTCTTTTTTTTCCTCTGTGCGTGGGCTTTTTTTTTTTAGTTTCGGTAAACAGGGGCTACTCTCTAGTTGCGGCATGTGGTCTTCTCATTGTGGTGGCTTCTCTTGTTGCAGAGCATACTAGGGTGCTCAGGCTTCAGTAGCTGCTATATGCAGGCTCAGTTGTTGTACTGCATGGGCTCAGTTGCCCTGTGGCAAGTGGAATCTTCTGGACAAAGGATTGAACCCATGCCTCCTGCCACGGCAAGTAGATTCTTAACCAATGGACCAGTAGGGAAGTCCTGGGTAGCACCATTTGATCTCTGCTGTCTTTTAATTTGCGTCCTGATTTAAAAATTTGGTAAAGGAAGAAAACACACAAATATACATGCCAATAATTTTAGTAGAATTAAAGTTTGGGGAATGCTATTTATTATCTTTATTAAGTATGATTGGTAAGATACTAGAAAATGTCTTTCCTTCGTTTTGACATTGGCTGCATAAAAATCTGCTAGATTATAAATTTCATGAAGTCAGAGACCATGTCTGCCACATCCATGACTAAATTCTCTGTTCCTAGCACAGTGCTGGTCTGTTTTAGGCACTCATTACAAATATGTGTGAAATGAATGAATGCAGAGAAAAATAAAAACAAGTGATGTTACTGACAGACATTGGAAGCAAACAGAACTTAAAGACCTTAAAACAAATTGTGAAATGCTTACTATGTGCCCAACACCATTCTATGTGGCTGACATGGAATAAATGATTTCATCCCCAAACAGTCCTATGAAGTGGTCCCATTATTATCCCTATGTTATAGTTGAGGAAACTGAAGCACAGAAAGACATACAGCTCAACTGGCGGAGTTGAGATGCAGGTAGTCTGGCTTCAGAATCTATACTCCTACCCATTATACGAAAGTCTTAAACTAAGACTGATGATATAAAAAGTAATGGGAACTCTGACCCACTTCTTCCTAAAAGTAGACCTTGAATGTATAACATTTTAAAAGTCCTAAGGTGGCTCATTCCAATCAGAAATGCTTGTTGATAGACATGAAAATGGAATTGCTATGGGAAAAAATATAGCAATGTCTTGGTGTGTCAGCCAAAGGAATGATCTTTTAAAATCACTTTCTCAGAACCACAAAATATAAGAGAAAAATTAAGGGAGCCATCTATTCCTGCTTGTCACCCTTTGCAAGTATTTAGAAGAATTCCTGGCAAGGTGTAAGTGCCACCTAAGTGTTATCGTTACAAAAATCCCTTATTCAACATATGTATCTTGTTCCATTTTCCATACTTCACTTACTGCAGACATTCAAGGGATGACCAAGTGCATTGCAAACAACTGTATTATCAGAAAATGACTTCTTACTGTGAGATAAAATGCAAATTAGTTTTATCCCTGTCCACTTTGACAATTTAGGACAACTTTTGTATAAAACTCTCTTCTGTAGGACAGCAACTCAAGTATTTAAAGGTAGTATCTTGTTCCATTAAGTACCCATCTGACATCCTCAGGTTCATTAACCACTCCATTTTGTGCCATGAATTCAAATTGCCTTCACCAGCTTGAATGGCTTATTCTGGGTACAGTCTAATCAGTCACTATGCCTCCTAAATTATGTCATCAGAATTGAATATAATATTGCAGTTGTTTTCTGACCAAGGCAGCTTTTTAAGGGATTATTAGATCTTATGATCTGGAAACAATTTCTGTTAATGTGGTCTATTATTATGCTTTTTGTATGCTTGCATCATACTATTGGTTCCTAATAAAATGAAGGTCCGCTAAAACCCCTGAACTAGTACCATGCACCTCTTAACTTATGCTTATGAAATTAATACTTTGATGCTATTTGATTTTACTTATATTGAATTAAATTTCATCTGTTTCAGACTAGAATTTTTAGATTATTTTGTATTTTAGTTCTATTGTTAGATGTAGATTTTACAGTAGAGAGAGTAAATTTTAAGCTTTCAGGGCCTTTTGCTTGCATAGATCCCTTCTAAGACACTTAGTGAAGTGACCATGTAGTCAAGGTTTTGGTAGAATCAGTATAAGTAAGACATTTTAATTCTAATAAGTTTTTTTAATTAGGGGATAATCACTTAACAATACTGTGATGGTTGTTTCTTCCATGAGTGAAGTCGCTCAGTCGTGCCTGACTCTTTGTGACCCCATGGACAATAGCCTGCACCAAGCTCCTCCGTCCATGGGATTTTCCAGGCAAGAGTACTGGACTGGGTTGCCATTTCCTTCTCCAGGGAATCTTCCCGACCCAGGGATCAAACTCAGGTCTCCCGCATTGTAGACAGACACTTTACCGTCTGAGCCACCAGAGAAGTCCATACGTCAACAATAAATAGGCCGTAGGTACACAGATGTCCCCTCCCTCTTGAACCCCCCTCCCACTTCCCTCACTGTCTCTCCCCTCTAGGTTGTCACAGAGCACCAGTGTGCCCCACTTCATATAGCAAACTCCTACTATCTGTTTTACATATGGTAATGTGTATGTTTCAATGCTGTCTCTCAAATCATCCCACCCTCTCCTTCCTCCACTGAGTCCAAAATTCTGTCCTTTATGTATGTGTCTCCTTTGCTGCCCTGCATGTAGAATCATCTGTTCTATCCTTCTAGATGCCACATATATGTATTAATATATATTTGTCTTTCTCTTTCTAACTTAACTTCACTCAGTATAATAGGCTCTAGGTTCATCCACTTCATTAAAACTGACTCAACTGTGTTCCTTTTTATAGCCGAGTAATACTCCATTGTGTATATGCACCACAACTTCCTTATACATTCATCTGTTGATGGTCATCTGTTGTTGTTGCTCAGTAGCTCAGTCATATCCGACTCTTTGCAACCCCATGGACTGCAGCACACCAGGCCTCCCTGTCCTCCACCACCTCCCAGAGCCTGCTCAAACTCACGTCGATCAAGTCAGTGATGCCATCCAACCATCTCATCCTCTTTTGTCCCCTTCTCCTCCTGCCTTTAATCTTTCCCAACATCAGAGTCTTTTCTAATGAGTCAGCTCTTCATATCAAGTGGCCAAAGTATTGGAGCTTCAGTTTCAGCATCAGTCCTTCCAATGAATATTCAGGGTTGATTCCTTTAGGATGGACTGGTTTGATCTCCTTGCAGTCCAAGGGACTCGCAAGAGTCTTCTCCAACACCACAGTTCAAAAGCATCAGTTCTTCGGCGCTCAGCCTTCTTTATGGTCCAACTCTCACATCCATACATGACTACTGGAAAAACCATAGTTTTAACTATACAGACCTTGGGCAGCGAAATAAGTCTCTGCTTTTTGATACAGTGTCTAGGTTTATCAAAGCTTTTTTTTTTTTTTTTTTGATGATGGACATTTTGACCAGTGTGAAATGATATCTCATTGTAGTTTTGATTTGAATTTCTCTAATAATGAGCAATGTTGAGCATCTTTTCATAGGTTTATTAGCCATCTGTAGGTCTTCTTTGGAGAAATGTCTGTTTAAGTCTTCTGCACTTTTTTTGATTGGGTTTTTGGTTTCCCTGGTATTGAGCCACATGAGCTGCTTGTATATTTTGGAGATTAGTTCTTTGTCAATTGTTTCATTTGCTATTATTTTCCACCTTTCTAAGGGGGAAACAGTTTTCATCTTGGTCACAGCTTCCTTCATTGTGCAAAACTTTTAAGTTTAATTAAGTCCCATTCATTTATTTTTATTTTTACTTCCATTATTGTAGGAGATGGATCATAGGGGATCTTGCTGTGATTTATGTCAGAGAATGTTCTGCCTATGTTTTCCTCTAAGACTTTTATATTTTCCGGTCTTACATTTAGGTCTGTAATACATTTTGAGTTTATTTTTTGTGTGGTATTAAGAAATGTTCTAATTTCATTATTTTATACTGGCTGACCAGTTTTCCCATCACCACTTGTTGAAGAGACTGTCTTTTCTCCATTGTATATTTCTGCCTCCTTTGTCAAAGATAAGGTGCCCATAGGTACATGGATTTATCTCTGGGCTTTCTATCTTGTTCCATTGGTCTATATTTCTGTCTTTGTGCCAGTGCCATACATAATGACTATAGCTTTGTATTATAGTCTGAAGTCAGGAAGATTGATTCCTCCAGATCCATTTTTCTTTCTCAGGATTGCTTTGGCTATTTAGGGTCTTTGTGTTTCCATACAAATTGTGAAACTATTTGTTCTTGTTCTGTGAAAAATACCATTGATAGTTTAACAGGGATTGCATTAACTCTATAGATTGCTTTGGGTAATATAGTCATTTTCACTATACTGGTTGTTCCAACCCAAGAACATGGTATATTTCTCCATCTGTTTGTGTCATCTTTGATTTCTTTCATCAGTTTTTTGGTCTTCCTGTTCCATCTTCCCCTGTCACATGTGTCTTATGGCACTCAGTAAAGAAAGCATGTGGGAATAGAGGAAAAACAAGACATGAAATCTAGAGAGCCAAAAGTTAATCTGTTGAAAATCCTTCCAACAGGTCGTGTATAAAAGAAAAGTATAGTTTTCGCAAATTTGACAATTCTACAAATTGCAAAGCATTACCAAAATAAATTTCAATTAACCATGCTATAGACAATTATCTTCATGTCCTCTTGCTAGAAAGACATTACAGAGTATTCCCATATGAAAAAACAGTCAAAGAATAAGCAGACCAGAAAATGAAGGAAAATAGGGCATTGTGAAGATGTATGCAAAAGTTACATATAGAATTGTTATATATTTTCCCTTATATTGTAGTGTTTTTAGATTTGTGAGTTGTTATGTTTTTTCTTTTTCTAAATAAATAGATTACAGATTCTAAATCTTGATAAGAACCCCAGATATCAAATCCTGGCAAAGCTCTGTAATGTGTGGTTTGCTAGTAGCTTCAAAAGAATGGAATAATTACTGCAGACCATGCTGCAATAACTTCATTTTTATTTTCCTTAGTAGTGTCAGCTTTGTACATTAGAATAATTATAAAGAGCGTAATGATATATTAGGTGATATTGTATTTGACTGTATCTCCCATAACATACAAGTGATTAAATGATGCTCACAGAGGTATGTGATAAATGTGAGATAGTCTGTGTGAATTTAGGTTGTGTGGGCCTGAAGCTTACACATGTCAGAGAGCAGAGGGAAGGTAGGAGAGATCTCATGAGAAAATGAAATACAAAAAAAAAAAAAAAATACACACACAAAATTGGGTATGAAGATTTATTTAGAATGAAAAAGGAAACCACAAAAAAATTACAAATTTTAAAAAGCTGACATTCCACAAGCCAGGAAAATAACATTACAATTTTATAAATTCACTTCCTTATAGATCTTTCTTTTCTTTTTTCTGCAATTTTATTGCTTTATGTTATTTGTATCTGTATAAAGTCCTTCTCCAATAGTGATTTGATTGATTAATAAATAAGTATATAATAAAGTCTCAGAAAATTGGAAAAATTGGGTTAGACATGTCTAAGGGGAAAATATGAATCACAGAATTCTTAAATTGCATAAATTTCAAATACTCTTTAATATATATTACTGTCAAAAACAGAGCTAAATTATAAATATGTGATTTAAAAGCAAAGTTAAATTTTATAATAGGACTAGTTCATAAAATAATGTAATACAAGTATAAAATGTATTTAACATAAAAAATTAATAATGCAGAAACTGGGTTGGTTCAGCTATTTACTTAGATAAAATTGAGGTTGAAATTAATTTTGAATGCTTTATTAATAAAATATTATTTGTTATGAAATGTTGCTAATATTAAAATGAATTCTGGTATTCAATTAGTAGAAATTTATTGCATATCTGGAGGGATATATCATATTTTCTAGAGGTTATATTCAGAATCTAAAATTTATTTAAGGTGTATTCTCAAGAATATAAAATGTTTTTATAAAAGGATTATAGGATTTAATGGTAAGCCATTTATTAGCATATACTGATTTAACAAAGCTTCATATTGCTGTTGTTCCAACATTTTGCGACCCCATAGACTGCTACATGCCAGGCTCCTTCTTCCTCCATTATCCTCTGCAGTTTGCTCAAATTCATGTCCATTGAGTTGGTGATACTATCTAACCATCTCATCCTCTGCCACCCCCTTTTCCTTTTGCCTTCAATCTTTCCCAGCATCAGGGTCTTTTCTAATGAGTCAGCTCTTCACATCATAAGGCCAAAGTATTGGACCTTCAACTTCAGCAACAGTCCTTCCAATGAATATTCAGGATTGACTTCCATTACGACTGCCTTGTTTGATCATATTGCAGTCCAAGGGACTCTCAAAAGTCTTCTCCAGCACCACAATTCAAAAGAATCAATTCTTCAGCACTGGGCTTTCTTTAGAGTCCAACTCTCACATCCATACATGACTACTGGAAAAACCATAGCTTTGACTATATGGACCTTTGTCAGCAAAATGATGTCTCTGTTTTTTAATATGCTGTCTAGGTATGTCATAATTATCCTTCCAAGAAGCAAGTACCTTTTAATTTCATGGCTGAAGTCACTGTCCATAGTGATTTTTGAGCTCAAGAAAATAAAATCTATCACTGCTTTCAATTTTTCGCCTTCTATTTGCCATTAAGGATTGGGACCAGATGCCATGATCTTAGTTTTTTGAATGTTGAGTTTCAAGTCAGTTTTTTCACCCTCCTCTTTCACGTTCATCAGGAGGCTCTTCAGTTCCTCTTCACTTTGTGCCATTAGAGTGTTATCATTTGCATATATGAAGTTGTTGATATTTCTCCCAGAAATCTTCATTCCAGCTTGTGATTCATCCAACCTGGCATTTCGTATGATGGACTCTGTATAGAAGTTAAATAAGCAGGGTGACAATAGACAGCCTTGTCACACTCTTTTCCCAATATTGAACCAGTTGGTTGTTCCATGTCTGGTTCTAACTGTTGCTTCCAGACTCACATACATGTTTCTCAGGAGACAGGTAAGGTGGTCTGGTAGTCCCATCTCTTTTAGAATTTTCCACAGTTGATTGTGATCCACACAGTCAAAGGCTTTAGCATGGTCAATGAAGCAGAAGTAGATATTTTTCTGGAATTCCCTTGCTTTCTCCATGATCCAACAAATGTTGACAATTTAATCTCTGGTGCCTCTGCCTCTTCAAAACCCAGCTTATACATCTGAAAGTGTTCAATTCACCTACTGCTGAAGCCTACCTAGGAGGATTTTTGAGCACAAATTTGCTAGCATGTGAAATGAGCACAACTGAATGATAGTTTGAACATTCTTTGCCATTACTCTTCCTTGCAATAGGAATGAAAACTGACCTTTTCCAGTCCTGTGGCCACTGCTGATTTCCAAACTTGCTGACCTATTGAGTGCAGCACTTTAACAGCATCATCTTTTAGGATTTGAAATAGCTCAACTGGAATTCCATCACCTCCACTAGCTTTGTTTGTAGTAATGCTTGCAGGCCCACTTGACTTCACACTCCAGGATGTCCGACTTTAGATTAATAACCACACCAGAATGGTTATCTGGGTCATTAAGACATTTTTGGATAGTTCTGTGTATTATTGCCACCTTTTCTTAATCTCTTCTGCTTCTGTTAGATTCTTGCCATTTCTGTCCTATATTGTGCCCATCTCTGCATGAAATGTTCCCTTGATATCTCCAATCTTCTTGAAGAGATCTCTAGTCTTTCCCATTCTACCATTTTCCCCTCTATTTCTTTGCATTGTTTATTGAAAAAGGCCTTCTTATCTCCTTGCTATTCTCTGGAACTCTGCATTCGGTTGGGTGTATCTTTCTTTTTTTCCTTGACTTTTGCTTCTCTTCTCTCCTCAGTTATTTGTAAAGTCTCCTCAGACAACCACCTTACCTTCTTGCATTTCCTTTTCTTTGGGATGGTTTTGGTCACTGCCTCCTGTACAATGTTGCAAGCTTCCATCGATAGTTCTTCAGGCACTCTGTCTACTAGATCTAATCCCTTGAATCTATTTGTCACCTCTACTATATATTCATAGGGGATTTGATTTAAGTTGTACCTGACTGGCCTAGTGGTTTTCCCTGTTTTCTTTAGTTTAAGCCTGAATTTAGCTATGAGGAATTGATTATCTGAGTCACAATCAGCTCCAGGTCTTAGGACCTGCTGATTGTATAAAGCTTTTCCATCTTCAACTACAAAGAATGTAATCAATCTAATTTCAGTATTGACCGTTTGGTTATGTCTGTATGTAAAGTCAACTCTTGTGTTGTTGGAAAAGGGGGTTTGCTATAACCAGTGCACTCTCTTAGCAGAATTCTGATAGCTTTTGCCCTGCTTCATTTTGTATTCCAGTACCAAACTTGTCTTTTATTCCAGGTATTTCTTGACTTCCTACTTTTGCATTCTAATCCCCTATGATGAATAGGACCTATTTTTTTGGTATTAGTTCTAGGTCTTGTAGGTCTTCATAGAACCAGTCAGTTTCACCTGCTTCACCATCAGTGGCTGGGGCATAGGCTTGGATTACTGTAATGTTGAATAGTTTGCCTTGGAAATGAACTGAAATCATTCTGTCATTTTTGAGATTGCACCCAAGTACTGCATTTGGGGCTCTTTTGTTGATAATGAGGGCTACTCCATTTCCTCTAAGGGATTCTTGGCAACAGTAGCAGATAAGATGGTCATCTGAATTAAATTTGGTCATTCCTGTGCATTTTAGTTCACTGATTCCTAAGATGTCGATGTTCAATCTTGTCATCTCCTGCTTGACCAAGTCTAGTTTACCTTGATTAATGGACCTAGCATTCCAGGTTCCTATGCAATATTGTTCTGTACAGCATCAGACTTTACTTTCACCACCAGACACATCTACAACTGAACACCATTTCCACTTTGGCCCAGCCGCTTCTTTCTTTCTAGAGCTATTAGTAATTGCTCTCCACTCTTCCCCAGTAGCATATTGGACACCTTCCAACCCAGGGGGTTCATCTTCCAGTGTCACCTCTTTCTGCCTTTTCATACTGTCTGTGAGGTGCTCCAGGCAATAATACTGGAGTGGGTTGCCGTTTCTTCATCCAGTGAACTACGTTTTGTCAGAACTCTTTACTACGACCCATCTGTCTTAGATGGCCCTGCAAGGCATGGCTCATAGCTTCATTGAATTATGTAAGCCCCTTTGTCACAAGAAGGCTGTGATCCATGTAGGGGATAGCTTCATATAGTAACCGGAAAAAAAAATCATTTTGAAATTAAATTTTTATCCATAACAATAAATATCAATCATGAAAATTAACATCTATTCATAAGCACAGAGTTTCACAGAGTCTTCACTGTAGACAGTGGTAATGAAGAGCTAAAAATTCGCAAGTAAAATCTGTTACCTAAATAGAACTGAAAATATTTGAGAAACTGGCAATTTATAGGAAAATTAAGGTGAATCCTTCTGAAACTTTCCTCTGATTGTGAAATTTATATCTTTATACATTGTATTAAAAGAGATTCATCTCAGAGAAAGGGAACTAAATTTAAATTTCTACGGTATCATCAGGGACTCTTCCTTCTGATATTAATCAAATAGGAGCCAACAGGTCTTGGGACAGCTGGGAAGCCTTGATACAGGTTTCCAGGCTGCTGCAGGGCAGTGAGATGTAGAGTCCCATCTCATTTCATAGAGTCCATCTGCTCACCAGTCTCTTTTTTGATCCAGTTATTTCTGGTGATAATTACACCCTTTTTGTTTCATTTGCTTACATACTAGAACTTTTCATTGTTTTGGTTCAGTGCATTACTCAATAAAATAAAATTTATACAAAGCACCAACTAAACAAGCAGTTCCCAACCCGGCTTGCAGATCCCAAACACCAGGGGAGATTTTTATATAAAACTGATGCCTAGACTCCATCAGCCTCTCTAAGGTGGTTGGGTCCCAGCATCACAAAAAGTTGCCAGGTGATTCGAACATGAATCCAGGATGGGAAGCCAGGAGGTAGAGGCAGGGAAAGCCTGTCCAGATGTTGTAGGAATGGCAGAGCAGCAGAAAAATCATCAGTTCATTTTTTAACACTCTTCAGACTGCAATCGATTTAGAAAGGGTGACCATGAAGGCTTGCCAGTAAATTTCAGTGACTCTAAGAGTCTCAAACTTAAATCTAGAGGGGCTGGATGAAAAGAAAAGCAAGACTAAAACCAATAAGGATTCCCCAAGATGGAGGACAGAAGAAAGTAGACTCAGCTCTTGTTGGTTACTACCACTCGGATGTGAGTAGGTGTTGGTATGTATTTTAATTCTTTGAGAGAAATCAGTAGAAGTGTGCATGTGAGAAAGAAAGTGGAAGGGGGGAGAGAAAGAGAAACTCCTGACTTTTAATGATAGTTCAAAAAAAGTAGGAAAGTTGAAAAAACAAAAAAGCACGCCTGCCAAGTGGACTGGGGCCTTTGCTATGCACAACCCAGGGCCCAGTTTCAAGTGCCAGAGCTATAGGACCAAGGGGTACACCCAGTGGTAACTGCAGAGTCCTGAACTTTCTGCCTGAGTTGTCAGTCCTGTACCAAGGACAAAGAATGAACAAATTTGGCACTGAACATGTGACATGCAACAAAAGTAAACATTTTTCCAAACTGTCATTTATCCCTTAAAAATATTGCCTCATACTACCATTAAAAAAGAAAATGAGTACTTACTTAAAAACCACATTAAAGTCATTTTGAGACATGTGAGATCACGACATTCTGTTCTAAAAATGAACACATCAGTGGAACACACAATACCATGAGGGGTGTCCATGCAGACTTGCTTAAGAATGGGAGTGCTAATATGAAAGGAGCAGATGGTTACTTCTTTCCTGTGACTATTGAAATCAATAGATAAGTATGAAAAGAAGAGTCTCAAAAAAAAAAAAAAAAAAAAAACTTGAGAACTTCCTTGGTGGTCCAGTCATTAAGACTCTGTTCTTCCAACACAGAAAAAGTGGGCTTGATCCTTGGTTGGGGACTAAGATATTGCATACCAAATGGCAAAAAAAAAGAAAAAATTTTAATTGGTAAAATGTAAAAATGGCACCAATAATTCAAAGTAAGACAGCTGTTTTCAGCAATATATGTTTTTAATTTCCCAAGTTTTTTATAATATTATTTATTTGTGTACATACAGATGTAAGAGTTGGACCAGAAAGAAGGCTGAGCACCAAAGAATTGATGCTTTTGAATTGTGGTGCTGGAGAAAACTCTTGAGACTCCTTTAGACAGCAAGGAGATCAGGCCCATCAATCCTAAAGGAAATCAATCCTGAAGGACTGATGCTGAAGCTGAAACTCCAATACTTTGGCCATTTGATGTGAAGAGCTGACTCTTTGGAAGAGACCCTGATGCTAGGAAAGATTAAAGGCAGGAGGAGAATGGGGCAACAGAGGATGGGATGGTTGGATGGCATCACCAACTCAATGGACATGAGTTTGAGCAAACTCCAGGAGATAGGGAAAGATAGAGTAACCTGGCATGCTGCAGTCCATGGAGTCTCAAAGAGTCAGACACAACTTGGCTACTGAACAACAACAACTAAAATAGCATGGACTGGACAATTAGGCCATATCCTCATTTTTATGTTTACTGTGTCACCATATAACAAATTATTTTGCCTCTTTGAATTCAGTTACCAAATGCACCAAAGAAAACAATAATACATAAGATTGCTCAAAAAATAAAACTAGAAAATGCAATTTAAAGTGGCTTGCATATAGTAGATGCTAAATTAACATTTGGCTTATTGTTTTTGACAATAGTAATTATGTCTGCATTGACTATATAATACAGCAACACATTTTATGAGGGATTCTGAGATTACCACTGTTCATTTTTTCATTTCTTTACTATCTTATAAGATGGATTATTTCAGTCATTAATGGTTATTGAGCTCCAATAACATGTTCAGGCCAATGTGTTCAGAATTATAAAGGTCTAAAAAAGAACAGCATAGACTTTTTCATTAAACAATATATATTTTAATCATTTTAATTTATCCAACAAACATTTAATAAACACCTATTATGTACCAAGCACTGTTTTAGACAACAAGGATACATCACTAAATAAGGCAAAAGACAGTTCAGTTTTCACGGAGCTTAAAATATAGTGGAGCTAGTTAAACAATGAACAAATAAGAAAATTAGGTAGTGATAAATGCTATAAAACTACAATGGGTTTATGTACTGAAGAGTAATAGGGTAACTATTGCAGATTAGCTGGTCAGCCAAGAAAGGACTTGTTTTTAAAAGAGGGACTTCTCTGTTGGTCCAATGGGAAGACTCTGTGCTCACAGTACAGGGGTCTCTGGTTCGATTCCTGGTCAGGGAATTAATCCCACATGCCACAACTAAGAGTTCATATACTACAACCAAAGACCTTGTGTGCCCACCTAAGACCTGGCACAGCCAAAAATAAATAAATAAAAATATGATAAATAATATCTTTTAAAAAAAAAGACAAAAGAAAGCTAGTCATACAGAGAGTCTGGGAAGAGTTTGATTCCCCTTACCCCTACTCCAGGAATGTACCTGGTGTGTCTAGAAAGCATTATGAAGGTACATGGGAGCCAGTGGAATGGGCAGAGGGGAGAGTGGTATGAGGTGAAGAAGAGTAAGCAGGTCCATATCATAGAAGGACTCATAGCCAGAGTGAGAATGTGAATTCTATTTTAGCAGAGAAAGTAAACAGCCAATTATAATACTAAGTATTAAATAAGAGTTATAAGGCTCAGACAGTAAAGAATCAGCCTCCCAATGCGGGAGACCTGGGTTCCCTGAGTTGGGATGATCCCCTGGAGAAGGGCATGGCAACCCAGTCCAGTATTCTTGCCTGGAGAATCCCCACGGACAGAGAAGCCTGGCGGGCTACAGTCCATGGGGTTGCAAAGAGTCAGACATGACTGAGCAACTAAGCACATAAAAGCAAAGTGCTGTGAAAACCCAGACAAAGATTGTTAATTCAGCATGCCTAGCAGCAGGTCAGAAGGCTTCTGGAAAAGTAGATTTGTACTGGCCCTTAGAGAATGAGCAGGACTTAAAATGTAAATGGGCAGAGGACTTCTCTGGTGGTCCAGTGGTTAAGATTGCATGCTTCCAATGCAGGGGGCTTACCTTGTGGCTCAGCTGGTAAAGAATTAGCCTGCAATGCAGGAGACCTGGGTTCGATCTCTGGGTTGGGAAGATCCCCTGGAGAAGGGAAAAGCTACCCACTCCAGTATTCTGGCCTGGAGAATTTCATGGACTGTATAATCCATGGGGACACGACTGAGCAACTTTCACTTCAATGCAGGGGTCATGGGTTCAATCCTTGAGGAACTAAGGTCCCACATACCCAGCAGTGTGGCCAATAAATAAATAAATAAACAGGCAGAGAACAATGAAAAGGACATTCCAGGCTTCAGAAACTGTAAAACAAAGAACTCATACATTGGTTGATCTGGGAGGGTTGCTGTGGGAACCTGGACAAACAGAGGTAGATCAAGCCAAAACTGTAGACTCATAGCTGGGGAAGCATTCTAGGTGTGAAAGAGTCTTTAATTCAGACTGAGGAGAGAGGGCCTTGTCCACAGGCAAGAGAAGCCACTTAGAGTGCAGCCTCCTGAAGCAGCGGAAACGTGTCCTTTTATGCTGATTAGCAACAGTAGAGACACTGACACTCTCTGTGGACTGGTTGAACATCACGAATGACTGTATCACCTTATGCTCTATTGGCGTTACCTGGACGTCTCTAGGCCCCATATGCACTTGTGTATTCTACCAATGAGCAGAAGATATCTAAGAAAGCAATCCATGAGGCAAATGAGAATTTCTATGGCACAAACACTTTGGTCCAGCATTTACTCCTTTCCTGATACACAGCCTGTGTGAACACTCAGCCAAGTACACAAGTCCAGAGGTGTCCTGTGAGGAGTTGTGAGACCATCACTCTGAAGTCCTAGGAGCCACCCCCATACACTTGACATCATCCAAAAAAGCAGGAAGTACCTGAGGAATGGGAAACCAAGGTATTGTCTGAAAATCCAGTCTCCAAGGTGGACCATTTAAATCAGTGATTTTCAAACTATAGGTTACAATCCATTCATTGGTCATAATATCAATCCAGTGAGTTGCTCTGACATTTTCTTTTAATTTAAAATGATAGACTAAAATAGAACAGAAAACATCAGAGTGAATTGAACATAGTAAGGTCAAGTGTTCTGATTCATAAATGCATTGTTTCCATCTTTCATAGATACATACACAGACATCTGTGTACTGCATTGGAATGTAAGATGTGTTTCTTGCTGTGGGTCATCATGAAAAATTGAGAAATACTTTAATTTATTTTGGAGGGGATTAATTGATAGAGTTAAACCAGACTCTATTTTTTAATTCACTGATAGCAGATGGGTGCATGTATGTAAAAATATGTCTTCTGTAGGACCATGAAGAGGTCCAACAGTTAATCATGCATATCTCCAGGGAGTATGGAAGATGTTATAAAAGTAGAGAAGTTTGATTTTATATTTTATATATTGTTGTTATTGTTGTTTAGCCACTAAGTTGTGTCCTACTCTTTGTGACCCCAGGGCCTGTAGCCCTCCTCTGTCCATGGGATTCTCCAGGCATTAAAAGTGGAGTGCGTTGCCATTTCCTTCTCCAGGAGATCTTCCCAACTCAGGTATCAAACCAGCATGTCTTACATCGGCAAGCAGGTTCTTTACCACTAGCGCCACCTAGGAAGCCCAGAAAAAGATCAAGTGCTTGCAAACAAGTCAAGCTCTGAGGAATGTACATCAATGGCCAGAGGGCCCTGAACAATTAGGACACTTTGGAGTTAGGAAGAAAGGAGTTACTACCTAGAACTCCAAGATGTTGAGGGTTCCTGTGACCATATGATAGAGGCCAGTGGCCAGGCAGTTCCCTTGGTCCACCACATTCCATCATGCCAGGCTGTGGCATCCTTCTCCACCACAGGGCTCACCTACTATATGGATGAGACACTCATGTTCATGGGCCAGGCCCTGGAAAGTGCTGGGTATTCAGTTTTCCTCTCTGCCTCTCCCTTCTGTATGATATCTGGTTGAACAGTCTCATTTCCAGCTGGCACGTGCTTACAGCAAGGTATGTCTGTATCCTCAATTAGATCTCATCTAAGAAGCGATGTGGATCACACTGGATGGCACATAATTGCTTAGCTTTTGCACTAAACAAACTCTTATGGCTGATGATGCTATATTTTAAATTTCAATACTCAGCAGTGGTGTTGCACATAGCACTTGCTTGATAAACATTAATATATTAATGGATAAACTCATTAGGTAAGGCGGACATAAGACCTTATTCCATAAATGACTGTTGCTGATTACCACAGAACTTTTGAACCATAAAGGAAAAGGCTGATTCTACCATGAAATTCTGCATTTGTAAACATTAATCATTGTTTTTTCTGACTTTCCTTCCTTCCAGTCACTAAGAAAGGTGTAATACTCAGTTTTTATGGCAACTAAAATGCACAAAGTCCCTATGTTCAAAATCAATCATCCCACCATTCAGTCGTGGTGGTTTCACTCTGGTAAGTTCCTCCTAAATCACTCTGATGATGCCTGATTTTTATAAGCTGTGAAATCTATTAATTATCTTTTCTATTGCTCTTTGTGTCTTGTTACAAGTGAGAGAAAGGAGAACTAATCCTTTTACAAGTAAGTAGCAGACATGTAACACACCCA
This sequence comes from Bos indicus x Bos taurus, assembly GCF_003369695.1. Classification (NCBI taxonomy): domain Eukaryota; kingdom Metazoa; phylum Chordata; class Mammalia; order Artiodactyla; family Bovidae; genus Bos; species Bos indicus x Bos taurus. The sequence goes on along the minus strand of NC_040085.1, from coordinate 59,835,906 downwards.
CAACCAAACCTGACTCTTTTTCTCTTCCCACCCACCTTTTCTTCTTTCAGAAGAGTTTAAAACCAAAAATCCAGATTAAAGTCAGACTCTTAATGTTAAATGCATTTTTACAGAGGCAAGTGTCTGTGAAAGAAATTTTATAGGAACAAATGATCAATTGCATTTTTAAGAGCAACTCCTACACACGCTGCTGGGTAACTTGCCAAAGGGCTCATTGTATTTCCCACACTAGTACTAATGGCTAAGGACACTCAGGAAGTGAGCTAAATATTTCAGATGCCTGGGTTTCACAGCTGAGAAGCTTAATTTTTTAAAACTTGAGTGAGATAAAGTAATGGCAGTTTCCAAATAATGACTGTTATTCAGATTCTCTTTCCTGATGTCATGGGACTATGTTTTTAATCCTTCCATGCAAAAGTTAATCATTCATCTAATTAGATAGGAAATAAGTATATTCTAAATGGCTGAGCAACAGATTCATTCTATTAACCTTATTATCAGTGCTGTTTCCATTGTGGGTCAGAATTTACAGTCTTTATAATTTTTAAACTGCAGGCATTGGAGAGGCCTCCTGGAACAACACACCAGCCTTGGTGAAACCAGCCTAGTGTATCCTTTGTGTTTCAGCCAAAGGTAACACATTCTCAGTGATTGACATAAACCTTTTTCAAACCATTCATTTTCCAGATTGACAAGAGGCACTATTAACAATGGCTAATCCAAGGCCAGCTAGCTATAGACACCTCACCTCTTCATTTGTTTAATTTCTCTTAGTAGGAAATAAATAGTGCTATTTACTTTTATATGGGAGATACTTAACCATCCTACTGAAGAAATAAGTTTCTCTCACAAATCAATTTTAAAACTACCTAGTGTATTATCAGCGGAGAAGGCGATGGCACCCCACTCCAGTACTCTTGCCTGGAAAATCCCATGGATGGAGGAGCCTGGTGGGCTGCAGTCCATGGGGTTGCGAAGAGTCGGACACGACTGAAGTGACTTAGCAGCAGCAGCAGTGTATTATCAGTATTGAATGAAATGAGCCTGTTCTCTGGTGTGGTGGACAAAACCTTAGGCAGCACCAATGCTATTCTATTTCTGAAGAATCACAGTAAAGAGGAAAGGAAACCAATGCCAGTGGATAGAAGTGGTGAGTTATAATAGGGTGATAAGTTGTGTCTCAATAAACACCATGTATCTTCTGTTCTTAAGGCAAATGGAGGAACTGTGGAAGGAAACACCTTCCTCTCTGATTTCAGTGAAAGTTAGTGATTCAAAGGAATTAGGCTTTGCTGCCTCCGAGGAGCCTGGTAGGCTCCAGTCCATGGGGTCGCTAGGAGTCGGACATGACTGAGAAACTTCACTTTCACTTTTCACTTTCATGCATTGGAGAGGAAATGGCAACCCACTCCAGTGTTCTTGCCTGGAGAATTCCAGGGACGTGGAAGCCTGGTGGGCTGCTGTCTATGGCGTCGCACAGAGTCGGACAGGACTGAAGCGACTTAGCAGTAGCAGCAGCAACAGGCAAAGACTTAGTTTTCCATTTAGAGTAAACTTGCCACATTTTAATGAAGCATGCAAATCACACCATAGCCCATTGTCAGAGAAAAGGTACTTTGCACACAAAATAAAAAACCAAAAGACAAAAACAGGGATACTGTGTCTGCCTCTGCTGCTGCTGCTGCTGCTAAGTCGCTTCAGCTGTGTCCGACTCTGCAACCCCATAGACGGCAGCCCACCAGGCTCCCCCATCCCTGGGATTCTCCAGGCGAGAACATTGGAGTGGGTTGCCATTTCCTTCTCCAATGCATGAAAGTGAAAAGTGAAAGTGAAGTCTCTCAGTTGTGTCCAACTCTTTTCGACCCCATGGACTGCAGCCTACCAGGCTCCTCCGTCCATGGGATTTTCCAGGCAAGAGTACTGGAGTGGGGTGCCATCGCCCCCAAATACACAAAACTTTGAGCTCTTTCTGGTAAGTTACTGTCTCCCTAACAAAAACAACTTCTAAACCCTACCCCAATGCTTTTGCAATGGATACAATGTAACAATAAAGTGAACAACCTGTTCTTTTTCCTTCTGCCATGTGCCCACAACCTCTAACCTGGATAATTTTGAGAGTTTTATCCCTTAATAGCCTTGTAGCCTTTGAGAAGCCAATCCTTCAAAATTCTAGTCTTCTTTTACAAATAAACTCGTTTTCTTTCCTTCCAACTTTTTGCCCCTGAATCTTCTATTTTCTTATCACACCCCTAAGGCCCAGTAACACATAAAAATAAAATTTTTAAAAGATTTATCAAACAAATATTGCGTCTTTCAGATTCTCTTATGTTCAGGGCAGATAATTTGCTTCAAACTGGTGCAGGCCCAGATGATTCCAAGCAGACAGGACTCACTGGAATGAAAGGGCAAGTGTTACTCAATCAAGAGCACCTCTTCAGGAAAGAACATTCTGAAGAACAGTGTCAAACTGTTTCTGTGCAGGAAGTTGAAGCAAATGAAGAAGAAGATTGACATGGAGGGAATTTTCCTGAGCCTTTATATTTTTACTTACCTTACTAACACACACAAGAAAATCCATCTCTGCAAAGACATAATACAAGCACTTCCAAGAACTAAATCTAAAGAGGCCTCTGTTATACAAGTTAAGCCCAGCATGGAACGTCAAGAATTCACTTTCAAATCCAAAGTAATTGAGAGCAATCAGGACAAAGTATTACTTGACTTAATGAGGTCAGGAGATTAATTTTTCCTCATTTCCAGGATCAGAGATTGCTGAATCAATCCCAACACTAAGAACTTTCAGAGAGTAAGAACTCCTTCCAGGGCCTGAGGGTCAAGATGGCATCCTTCTCCTAAAGCGTGAGGATATACTGTCTGGGAAATAAACACCACGTGGCAGGAGAGTCAGCTGTCCATCAGATGAATTAACAGCAAGAAAATAAATTCAGTGTGTGCTCAATAATGAAGATCAGGTGTTTTCTCTTACTGTATTTTAAAATAAATCTGTTATTAAACCATTTAAAGTTACAACTTGTGTAGAAAAGAATGCAACTATAACATCAGCACGCCCTGTTGGCCGTTCCATTTTTAATCAAAGACCCATAATCATCCCATTTCATCAAAAACAGTTTCCTTTGATTGCTGGAATTTGAATGATAACAGAATTTTAAAAGTAAGTATTTTTAATTTTTAAATTTATTTTTTAATTGGAGGAAAATTGCTTTACAATGTTATGTTGCTTTCTGCTGTACCTTACAGTAAAGAGGGAACATAAAGAAAAGGATTGCTCTTAGAGGCAATAATGGCTAAATATATACCAGTATTATTCATGCACTTCCTCAAATTTTTCTGGTAGTCATTTCCTCCCCTATTTATACCCTATTAATCTCTGTTAAAGAAATTCATGTTTCAATTTAGTCGCTCCTTAACTTTTCCCAACTTCACCTCTCTTCTCATCCGACACATAACTAAGCTAATGAAAAGAAAAATGGGATTTAGCAGATGCGGTTTTTTTTTTTTCATTCACTAAGTTTTACACTATATTTTGTTTGTTGTGTATTTATGTAGATATTATCTTAGAACTCAAGGGTCACAAGAGTGTTTCCATGTTACTACCATATATCTGAGAACAAAATCAACACTCGCTAAAAAATCAAGTTATATTTGTTAGGTTTTACTTTAGGTTTTACTCTGAAAGACCAGAGCTAGATGGTAAGGGGACCATGTAGTGTTTCCATGATCTAATTTTTAGTTCACATTAATATATTCAGCCTGAGACATTGTAATGCATTTTGAAGAGGAACAGATGCAATACAGAAAAATAACAAGGTCTAAGAAATTATAGAGTAAACTCTAAAGAACAAATTAACATAATAGTCATATAATCTAAACAATGATAATGATAGGTTGTACTTTTATTACACTTAATACTTTTCAAAGATCTTTCACCTACATCATCCCTTTAATTGAAAATGATCAGTAATTTTTCTCTCACACTGAGAACAACCTGTAAGAAAACTGTATTCAAGGATGATTCCATGAGATTTCCTAGTAACCTCAACAGGGATAAAAGAAACAACCAGGCTAAACATAATGGAAAACTTCCCAACTGGGAAAGTTGTCTGATGCTCACATAGGTGCCAAAATGTTTGGATTTTGTTTTTGAAAGACTTAAGAATATGCCATGTTCCTAACTTTCTCAGATGGTTTAGGTGCAACAATATGTACAGGAAGAAGAAAGTAGGTTAACTACACTGGCAAAGAGGTAGCTCATTAGTGTTTCACTTACTGATGTATAGTTGCAGCTCCCTCACCACCCTGAAGCCATTAACCTTACTCTGAAGAGAACCACACTGCCCTGAACTAATGGTCCTGTCCAATGGTTGGCATGAGAGTCAGGATCATGCAATATGGTTTTTCCATCACATCACCAGCTTTCTTTGCCCTCAGGGTGATACATTTGTGTACTGTCCTGTTCCCTTACCCTGTTTTTTCCCCTATAATTTCTATTCATCCCAGTTTTATCTTTGGGGGATTTGTAGAACCCTCTAATTCCTCTTGTGCAAAAATAGCTTTTAAACTTTTTAGTTCCCTTTCATTCAAGCTAAACGTTTCCTGGTTGTCCAATAACTTCAGCATCTCAGTTTATAAACTTTTGACATACTTCAGTTCTTTTCCCTCTGACAGTGTGGTGTTCAAAACCAATTACTATGTTCTCTTGAGAGTCCCTTGGACAGCAAAGGAGATCCAACCAGTCCATCCTAAAGTAGATCAGTCCTGGGTGTTCATTGGAAGGACTGATGCTGAAGCTGAAACTCCAATACTTTGGCCACCTGATGCAAAGAACTGACTTATTTGAAAAGACCCTGATGCTGGGAAAGATTGAGGGCAGGAGGAGAGGGGGACAACAGAGGATGAGATGGTTGGATGGCATCACCGACTCAATGGACATGAGTTGAGTTGACTCCGGGAGTTGGTGATGCACAGGGATGCCTGGCATGCTACAGTCCATGGGGTCACAAAGAGTCAGACGCAACTGAGCAATGGAACTGACGTACAGTCTGACCACAGCAAAATGGAATGGTATCGTCATTTCCCCCCCAGACGAGGCACACACATTCACTAGTACAGTCTAAAAAGACATTAAACTTGTGGACAGTGATACCACTTTGCTGACATATCTTGTAAAACTACAATTCCTAATCTTTTAAATTATATAAGCTAAGAATCCAGTGCTATATACTCTTTGAAAGAACCAAGAAATTCACTTCATAAACTCCGATCTTCATTTATCTCCTTGTTTTTATCTAATCCAATCAGCTAGACTTCAACCACCAACATTAAAAATTAGTATCATTAAATATCTTGTTGGCAGTTCATACTTTTTGTATTATTTAATAGTGTTTTTACAACAGTAGTCTTTCTGGTATTTGTTTATGGTAAGGCATAGCTTTTTTAAGAAACATTTTGCCTTAAATAGATTGGGATAAACCTAACCACATCTGAGAGCATCATATATTTAGGAAATATATCCCAACATCCAAACAATAAACCCAAAATGATTTTTGGAAGCATAACCTTATTTGGAACAGATGATTTACTACAGGCTTAAGTTGACTGGAGCATCTTTATTTTCATTAAAATTTGTGTTCTAATTAGATCCCAACATTGTCTCAATCTTAACTCTGTTTTCTTCCCTTCACTCTCCATCCAAAACTGTTTAGTTTTAGTCTTATCCAACATCTGTGTTTATGTAACCATAAACTATTTGTAGATAAGCACAATTTTGCAAATAATGTTTCAGGACCCCTTTCCCAGCTTGGTGACTCGTGAACAGGCTGTAATTCACAAGTTCACCACTGTCTGTAAATTCTCTCTCTTTATATCTCTCATCCATCTACTTCTTTCCTTCCCCACTGCCATTTTCTCTCTCTAGCTGTGAATGCCATCCAAAATATTTTTCTGTGTTTGATCAAGCTGACCCCTTGGTTGTGCCTGTCATCAATTTTTCAGCCATCCCTAACTTCACTGTGACTTTCCCTTTATAACATATTGGCTTAGGCTAATCAACAGAGAATTTCCTGTCCCCTGTTTTTCCTTGTACAAGCTGAAATGTGGTCCTATCCTTGTGTCCTCAGATAAAAAGTTTTTTAAATGACCCTGGCGTCTGCCTCTGTTAAGATTCTGTTTGGTGGGGATATTGTAGAAACCATACTTATTTTTCTCAGCTTATGTTCCTTCCACACTTTGTTTCAGCCAAACTGACCCAAACTCATAACGATTGAGACACTCCAGTATGTAAAAAGATAGAACACCGATACCTGGCTTGACTACGCCCTAAATAAAAGCCTTGAAAATAAGAGCCTGAATGTTAACAATGTGTCTGGCATTCTGTGTGGCCCCACAGGGTACATCTTTGTAGTTCTTAATACCAATCTTGGGCCTATGAATAATGCCTTGACAGCTGGTACATAAGTAGTATTTGTTCACTGAGTTCAAAATTAACTTGAAGTTGGGAAAAAGACAATACTTTCAAATGCATGTTAAGCAGTTTCATTCCTATAGTCCTTGTTAGGTCAATGCCCCTTATACGCAGGAAGTAGCAGAATGGCCATCACCTCTCTTCCCTCAAGATTAAGCAATGATCAAAGCATGGGGGGAGAAAAAATGGGGGAATTGAAACCCTGGGTGATCATTAGTCAAATACATTTCACCTGCCTTTACTAGTCAAGGTCGTTCTAAGACTTGCATATCCTCCAAGCAGCCCGTAGCCTAAACAGTATAAACTTTCCAGGAGTTATTTTCCAGGAACTTAGAGTCAGCTGTGTCTAGTCGGAGCTGAGCTAGTTAAGACTGGATAAGACCACCAACCCTCCAACTGGGTTGCTTCTCATGGGGCATGCACGAGTGTCCTCTCGGTGACCTTTTGACATCAGAGAGCTAAACACTCCACTCTCAGATCATGCTAAGTGCCTCCAAGTTGGCACATGCAGAGGCCTGTAGTTAGTTACACCTGAACAGAACAATGATTACTATTACTGCACTTTGTCCCAATCACCTTTCTCCACTCTCCCCCTGCACCCCATGCCTCAGAATGCCCTGCTGCTTTTGTTTCTTATTTCCCAAACAACCCCCAGCCCTTGGCTTTGGGGAGGCAGGTCAGATTTGTTTTCCAGTCTCCTCGCTTGGCTGCCTTGCGAGTATACCCTCTCTTTGCTGCAAACCTCAGCATCTCAGCATTTGGGTTGCTGCTCATTTATGAGGTAAAAGGAGCCTGGTCCAGTAATATTATATACCAGAAACCATTCTGGAACAAAGACTAAAACCTCTAGCCTCTAAGAGCTTACATTCAATAAACAAATAAGCCAGATACATAGAAAGTCTAATCAGTAGCAGTAAGTGCTACAGAAGAGAGTTAAGACAGAGAAAGGGCTCCAGAAAGACGTGGAGGACAGGGTAGAAGGGGGAGAGGACTTTAGCTGTGAAGAGGGCACTCATAGAAAGCCTGACCGAGGAGGCAGCACTGGAGCAAAGGCCTGGGTGAGGTGAAGAGGTGAGCTAGACCACCAGAAGAAGAGTGTCCCAAAGAGAAGGACAAGCTGAGTGCTTCCACATTGGTGGGCTTGAGGGATGAATGACAAAGAGCCAACAGAGGCTGGAGTGGAATGAGAGAGATCAGAGAGGTGGCGGGGAGCCAACTGCAGAAGGCCTCTTAGGTTGCTGTCCAGTGACGTGGGATGCCACTTGAGAGTTTCCCACAGTCATGTACTAGTCTGACTGCACCTCAGAAGGGCATCTAGGGCTGTCCCCATCCACCCTGCCAGCCCTTGCCTCACACCAGGGCTATATTTCCCTGATGGCACATCTTCTCTCTCTCATTCTTTTCCCTGCCTTAGCTCCTTAGCAGACTCCACCTAAATGATGCCCCATCTCACTCAACTCCACAACTCACTTGTTTGTGTACTTGGCCTGTAAGACTTGAGCATAGGTCTGCCTTACCCAGGACACACTCCCTGATTCCCTCAGCCTGGACTGGCTACACCTTGCTGAGATTCCCTGAGAATCTAGATGGCCCTGCTGGGTGGTGGTACCCTCTTTGAGAATGGTACCCAAGCCTTCCTTGAAACTATGGAGCATGGCAGCTGCCAGCAGAAAGCCCTTAGTAAATGTCTGCTGAATGAAGGGATGAGGAACACTGAAACACGATGAGGCAGATGAGTATGCAGGGAACTCTTTTGTGGGAGACATTCTGAATTATCTAGGATCCCTATATACAGGTTTCTGGCATCCTTTTTGGAGAAGAATGTTTTCACACTTCTTTCAAATTTGATTCTGACTACATTGTTCTGAGCTTTAAATCTAGCATCAAAATTAAAAAAAAAAAAAAGCTATGAAATCTTTCCTCTGGCAAATTTATACTCTTATATTTGTGAGATAAGAGAGATTACCCAAATACAGTCAGTTTCTAAAAATTTTTAAATATTAAATATTTGATACAACCCCAAATGCAACTTACTTATAAATGGAGGCATACTGGCTATTTCAGTGGGAAAAGGTATGGACAATCTATGTTTCAGCCACCTTTTTGAAATCTTCACTCTAAAGTGTGAAGCTAGAAGAGATCACCAAGAACAATTCAGTTTGAATTTTAATATGATCAGTTCCTAAAAAGATTGTCAATGTTCACATTAATATCCTCCACAGACATAATTTGAACATTCTGGGTGAGAAAGAAAGAGGAAGAGAGTGTAGAGAAATAAGAATATTTGATGTGATATAACATGGTCAAAATGTTAGCCTGAAGGGAGGCTACAAAGTCCTTTATCATACTTGAGGGAAAAAAATTCCCCCTCTCCCTCCAGAAGGACGCGGTGTTTAGTGTCAGTTTAGAAAGGCACACTCCCCCTTTCAACATACATCCGAGGCCCCACTCTTGCAAAAAGGTAAGATAATGTGCTCTCGAAGTAAGAAGTCAAGTACCCACTGCCTTTTGAAACTGCCTGACGAGAATTAACGGCCTTTGCCATCCTCTTTTAAACAACTGTGGCCAGGTTTTCTATAAGCACCTCGTTTATCTTGAGACTCTTTCATCTATTATCTGACTGTAAGCGTGTTCATAGTTCATCAGCTGAATTCACTTTGACAGCGAAGTCTTATGACGAGTAGCCAACAGCCTAATGTCAGGTCTGTGAATATCTCTGGAATTAAGGTGATGGGAAAAGGGTAACCTTCTGCTACTCCTAACGGCATTTGCTGAACCACAAAAATAGACCCTTAAATCATCCTCCATTTGCAAAAGCAGGTCCTCTTTGCTAATATTAGAACAGAGTGCAGCTGGCTTCCTGCTTACATCAAACACACCACGTGGGGCCACCTCTGCATTCATCCTCGCATGTGGTTACAGACATGAATCATGACATGGCCAGTTGTGTAGATGAATGTTACCATTCAAACGGTTCTTACTCGGCCTCTAACAAGTCCATTCCTGGGTATTTTTGACGATAATAAGGGAAAAAAATCATCATCCCCTATCTTTACAGTTTAGCCACCTGGGCCCCAGAGGTTTATAATTGTTACTTATTCCTTAAGAACTGGAAATGGGTTTTGTGATGAAAACAAAAATACCTGTACTGCAAACATAAAGCTCTCTTTTTAAACACCCGCAGTTTGGTTTACGATCATCTGAAAGTGCATGATGCTTGAACGAAAGACTTCTGTTTACGATAACTCATAAGAATTATATTTCCAAACAAGTTTAAGGTTGGCTGTACAAGTTTATAAATATTTTGAGTAACTGAAGTAGACTTTTGAGAAACCTTGCCACCACAGAATTCTATGTTTACACTTTCTGTGGATAGAACAGGAGTTTTTGAAATTAGCGTTTTTACTAAATTGCCAGGAAGGTGCCTGTTGTTCTGAATCCATCATTAAACCAACCAGCATAGCCCGTGTATGCCCAGCTCATGAGTAAATCAACTTATTGGAAGGTGTTTAGCTTCACTAATCACCTGATGATTATTCAGAAACATGAAAAACAGAACTTTTCAGTCCCCAAGGTAAAACTATGCTATAAACAATGGCTCTCAATGGCTCAACACTTAGTCAACACTTCTGCTCCAATCCTGAGACTGTGACTTCCATTAAGATGTAAAGAACCAATGTGGACATACTCTAAGTCATCCTAATAAAAGTGGAGGTGGCATTTTACAGATAAGTTTGTTTTGATCCTCAAAGTTTTTTGGACCAACAGGTAGCCAAGTGCCATAGGAGTTGGGATCAACTGAGCATCTCTGTATTACAGCCTCCCCACACTTAATGTGCTTCCATTTGCACCACTTGTCTGTCACTCGAAAAAGAATGTACTCAAATTTCCATGGATAGAAACAACACAGATAAAGGCTACCCTTTGTTTAACTGTCACTCCTTTATTCTTGAGAAATTGTGAGGATTCTGTACAGAAGCACGTGCCTATCTTTTGCATGGGGCAGATGATCCAGCAGAAATAGTTGTTTCTAGATGTCTTTCAGGGTAAAAATTTCTTGAAGTTTTGTTTTCCCCTTAGGAGTTTTTAAGAGTAAAAAGCAAGAATTACTGTAAGTGTATTAACAGAAATGATGCTTCAGATGTACTCTAGAAGAAATAAAATAGCTCCTTGGAATATTGTAATTAGCAAATTGGGGCTTTGGAGGTTGTTATTTTTAGCCTGTGTCTGAAACAAAAAAGGAATCTGCTAGATGCTATAGTATAATTTTAAAATAAGAACCTGCTGCAGCCTTCTATCCACCCACCACCACACACACAAACTTCTACCAACTACCAAAAGACACTAAGCACCACCATGATGGGGTTTACAAGTGCTCAGTCCTCAGCCCTCTGTTCCCACCTCCCTTGCAGGAACTTCCACTAGGAGCACTTTTCTAGTACCGTACCTGAGCCAATTCCAATCTCTAAGTCTTTCCTCCTGAATAATTATGAAAACTCAAACTGACTTACCTTAAAAACAAACTCATTCATGCATTCATCTCTCTTGCCTCCTCTTCACTTCCCCACTCCCTCAAAAATACCCCTGATGTGTTTACCCCATCACCGCCCACTATGGCTTTCCTGACTTGTCAATGGTATGGACAACCTCCCAGTCTCCCAGATGATGGTCCTGAGTTGTATTAGACACCTCCTTCTTCTTCATTCATTCCCTGTACCTAATATTTCACAAGTTCTGTTAACGTTCCATGAAAAATGTCTCTCAGACCCAAGCTTCCTCTTCCTTCCCACCTCCACCGTCCTAGGAGAGCACCCATCATTCCATAGCCATTACAACAATAGCTGCTCCCCCTCATGACAATTTCTTCTGTGTTTCAAACCCTCAGAGGTTGTTGATACCACTGATAAAGTCTGCAAAGACAGGAGGAAGACACATCAAGGGTATTTTTGAAGGAGAGGAAACAAGGCAGATGTATGTATGAATAAGTATGCTTCTAATATGCCACTATGATTTTGGCAATCATTTTTGGCAAGATTTTATACCTACCTGGAGTAATAGGAAACCCCTCATAAATTGGTAATAAAGATTTTTTATTAATTGGTAATAACATGAATATACTTGAGAATTTAAGCTAATGTAAGACAAATTATTATTTTATACTTTTGCCTTTAGCATGGCACATCATTTGCTTTAATAACTATTCAACTGGCTAACCAGTTAGATGTGAATAATTGTTGTTGAGTAGATGCATGGGGAAAAAATAAATCTCAGTTCCTTGGATATGATATGACTTAGTCAGAAAGCCAAGAAAACACACTTTACAGAGGCATTATATCTTTAGCTCCTTTATATCATATTAAAAAAAAACCCAAAACTTATCCACAAACCCTGTAGCTACCATCAAACAAGAGTTAAGAGTCTTTAAACATACTTTGCAGGAAACAGTCACTCCACTTTCATCCCCCCATCTCTTAAGCCAGTGACCTCCCTTGATCTCTGAGATGACAGTGTGCCAAGTTCCATGAAGCCCGGCATTCACAAATGACCCCATTAGATTTCCTAAAGACCTTAATTGCCCAATTCCTTTCACCCAGGTTTCTGAGGTTCAAGGAATGCTATCCTTCAGTTACTCTCTTGCATAGGTTCTACTTATTGTTACCTTAATCCTTTCTGAATCCCTGAGAATGCAAAGAACTGAAGCAGACTTTGATTCTCCTACTGAATTACAAGATACTTTACATACTTCTGTCACAAAGTCATTCTCCTCTGTTTACTATTCAACAATGACATTCACTTTCATGTCTAAACATAGAAGGGAAGCACCAGGGCAATAAATATAATCTTAAAGATTCAAAAGCTGATCCCCTTCAAAGGACCATGTTAAAATACCTAAGAAAATTAATCACTTCCTGTGGTCCTAACCCCACAGCCCTGTCTTATCTGGACAAACACTGCAGGCTGAGGGCCAAGTATCCACTTTGCATCTATTTTGGAAAATATTATCTGAGCTTTCCCTTACAAAGCAAATCAACATATATTGTACATATTGAGTGCTCACTATTTGCACAGCACTGTACCCAAGTGGCTCTATTTGAAAACAGTAGTATAAGCTTGAGCTTTTCTTTCAGAGTTTATGAAGGGAAGTATTATAGTGCATATCAGCTGATTGATTTACTTAAAACCAAAATAAATATATGATGTGGATGGGAGCAACAAAATAAATAAAAACATTTTTGATAAGTTAACCCCCCTAAAAGAAACTCTTCTATATTTAAGTAAATTATTCTAGAATCATAGTACTTTAATTTCCTTGTCCAAAATTGTTAACAGAATTCTACTGAAACTGTTTGACTTATAACAGTTTCTCAATTCCATGAAAGTTTGCTGTACCAAGTAGAACATCTGTGGGTCCTAATGTTGCCTTTATTTCCATGCAATTTGTTTCCAGTGGCAAATAAAAGTGCATGAAGAGCCATGGGGCTATTTTCGACTCCAGCCCGACCAACACTCTCTCCAACACACAGGCAGGCAGGCACACACACACACACACACACACCCCCGCACTCAAAGGATTGAGAGGCTGAAGGTTAAACACTCCTTTGTTACAGGAAAAACAGAATAAATGGAGACGGTTTTACTTACAGGACAGACCCAGAGGAAAATAATCACCCTATAGACACACAGGTTCCAGCACTTCCAAAAGACTATGACATCATTAGACAATAATAAATACGCAGTTAAATACTCAAGTGACCCACAAAATAAATCATACATTTCTTCAGTCAAAACATAGTCTTCAAACTGTATTCTATCACTGGAAGAGAAATTGGACTAAAAAATATCTCCAAAGACCAGCTCTAAAATTCTATGAGTTCACAACATTTGTCCTGGAGGAGAGAGGGATTAAAAATAAAACTGAAAGGGCCTCTGTTGAGGAATAGGATAATTACATTATTTCATGATGAATTTAGCACACCTTAAAATCAACATGATGTATTTTTCTGCATTTATATTTTATTCAGTAAAAATGTCCAAAATCTGTTATAGCAAGCTGATTATTTATCTAGGATTTCTACTGTTGGGAACCCAGTGTCAAGAGGTAACAATAGAAAATGTGGTCCACAGACTAAACTGGGTGATCCAGAAAATAAAGAATTATCTCATCAAGGAAAGAAAATAAAATGAAGTTATTAAGGGAATGAGATTAAGGTGTTGACTCTTCACCCTTCATAGGGGTCCCATCTATAATGTGACCCTGGGCCCAAACCAAGGAAAGCCAGCACACAGCTGAGGATCTGCCAGACTCTGGGAAATGGCTTGTGGATCCCAGAAAGGCACGAGGTGCTGAATTGCAAATCCCCTGAATCAGCAAGTCAGTATCCTTCATGTTTGGCAGAAAGAAACAGAAGAGGTGGGCTCCAGAAAATATGAATAAAAGGAAGAAAACCCCGAATCTGGGAAGCTTGGGGAAGGAAGGGCTGGTCATGTTCATAGTTCAGCTAGCAATGCTTTTATTGATTGTTTTCTACTTTTAAAGCATCTTACTATACTGTTTCCAAGAGTTCTTGCGAAATATGGTTAGTGGAAAATAAGAAAATGGCCCCATTCAGTCTGTAATATTCTCATGTTCATCAGAGGCCAAAGTGAGAGAATATTCATAAAGCATCATTATCTCAATCCCCTCAAATAATACTGTTTTGGTGGGCAAGAGGTTGCCTATAGTTATTCCCTTTTCTTTTATACACTAAACCTTTCCTGCTTCTAGGAAATCCTACTAAACCCTCAATTCTAAGGCTTCCTAAACCACAGAAATTTCTCCCTTGTCTAGTGAGTCCCAGGCTCCATAGTTACAGTTCTCAGTACTCGAAATCTGTATACTTGAATTGCTTGTGCCAGGAGAGTCTGTGAGCCTTACCCACAGTTACAACTATCTAATTTGATTTTCTTCAATCAGTCTGAAAATTTCTTAAGGTCCAAATGGCAGATAAAGTAAAAAAAAAAGGGTGTGCCTTCTTTGATCATTTCAGTTTGTATGAAATCTTAGATATTAAGTTACTTAGAAGATGAAATGAAATGAGGACAAGAATATTATACATTTTTTAAAGCACTATCCTCATAAAAGACAACATATTACCAAAGTTAAGACTGTGTATTCTAGAACTAGCCTGCCTGAGTTCAAGTCCCAGCTCCACCACTTACTACCAGTTTGACCTTGGGTCATGACTCAAAGTCTGTGTCTCGGTTTAAATGAGTTAATCAGTTTAAATAAGCTGACACCTGTAAAAAACAGTGCCTTGCTTATGGGAAATGCTAAATAGATACTCTTAAAGTCAGATGCTAGTTTCCTTTCCAATATAAATTATAAAGTTAATAACTATAATCAAATATACCACATCAGAGCCCCACCTATCACCCCAATGTTCTTCTGGTATTAGAGTAGGGATTCACTAGTCAAATCTAGTCCCTGGCTTGTTTTTTCACACCCCAAAGCTAAAGGTGAATTTTACATTTTTTTATAAACCTCTGTTATCTTTTAATCTTTATTTTTTGTTCATTTTTAAAGGGTTTTATGATGTGGACCATTTTTAAAGTCTTTATTGAATTTGTTATAATATTGCCTATGTCTTATGATTTTGGTTTTTTGGCCCTGAGGCATGTGGGATCTTAGCCCCCTGACCAAGGATTGAACTCATATCTCCTACACTGGAAGTCAAAGTCTTAACCACTGGACTGCCAGAGAAGTCCCAATATTTACTTTTTAAGGTGTTGCTTTAAAAGAGAAGATGAGGAGGAGAAAGAGCAGGAAGAGAATGTGCAACAGAGACCAAACACGTTGTGCAAACCTTCAACCTTTCAAGCTCTGCTAAGGCAGTAGGTAGGAGGGCAAATTTTCTCACCTTTCTCTGTGTTGAACCTCATACTGCTTGAACCAGACAGCCAGAGAGAAAAGGAGAGGGCTCCTCTGACAGCCAACTGAGGAAGTGTCAGAATCAACCTAGCTCATCTCCCCCTCCCACCACACATACCCCCTGTTCAGCACAGACTACGTATTTCTCAGCCTCTGTTCCAAGCTTTGGAAGTCTTCCCTCAAGGACATGAAAACCTCCTTCTTGGTGCTAATGAGCATGGGTCTCGTGATTCCTCACTCTCCATCTAATTTGCCTTACATTTTAGGGTTTTTTCTTAGAAAAAGAATTCCAATTCATTCTTCTCCTGACCCCCATGTCTTTGTATCTTTCCATGTCTCCCCCACTCCCTGGGACCACCAGACTAGCCTTGTTCCTGGGTCCCTGTGTTAGGTGCCCAAGCCCTGATGTTTGCTATAACCAGAACTGGGATTTAGTAGGCTAGGGGCAGGCCCCAGGCATAGTTCTCCTTCTTCAACACCCACTTCTCGACTGGCCTAGTTGAGAAACTGGATTTTGGTCTCATCCTCCTTCTGAATGCCGACCAGTTTCTGCCTGGTATGTTAGACACTCTTCCAAGGTCGGGAGTTCAGTCACAGCTTCCTAATGTGGGCCCTGATGCTCTGCCTGGTAACAGTCAGGTACAGGAGCATGTTATTCCCCTGCAAAACACACACATGCTGATATGGGAGCAGCCTGGTGTGTGCCAGTCACTTGCAAACACAAAGATGTTTGGGTACCTCCAGGCTCCTCCACTGCCACCTGCATGCCCTGCTGCTCTGCAGGTCCAGAGGGAGGCCAGGTGCGAGGTGTGAGTTAGCACACATGTGCAAGTGGGGGTCTGCTGCAGACAAAGAGACAAGGCAATTCCAGCTCTTTCCTGTGAGTTCCATATAAACAGACCAAAGCACAGAAGAAAAGAAAAAAGTGTTGACATATGGGAAAGAAGGGAAGGAGGGACTAAGGGAGGAAGGGAAGGGATTTATTTAGATCCTGACTCTGCCACTACCTTGGACAAGTTACTAAACTCACCTAAGCCTCCATTCATTTAGGGGAAATAGAACAATAATATATACCATAAAGGGTTAGTGCGAGAACCGCATAGATTAGCATATGCTATTCCTCGATTATAAAAACGCTCAGTAAATATTATTAACAGATCCATCTCCCTCCTTGCTTTCCCTATTCTTTCTGAAAGACAACAGATTATTATGACCTTCAAAAGTGGGCAGAGACTTTTCCTTCCATCCACCCTCACCCTACCCTCCTCTCCCAGCCTCTCCATTTTTCTGCCCCTACTAGTCTCATTGTTTCATGTCATTCCTTTGGCCTCTGTGAGGCCAGTCTACATTTTATAACAACTCAAATTCAATTAATGGGATTTTAAAGAGACCTGGAAAAGCACTGCTCTATTAAATTTTACACGCAAAAATTGAAACACAACAAACTTCACGCCTCAGACAAAATTCTATGCTTCTCACATGTGAGGAAGCCATTCATTCTTGATCACAGCCCAGCCCTCCCTCTAAGCATCTGTACTCGGCCTTACCTGACCATTGGGATTCCCTAGGGAACTATGGTCGGCTTCCACCCAAAGCACAGCTATGGGTGATCACGGGGTAAAGACCAAACATGACTGAGCAGCACTCTGACCCAGAGTGTTCTGCTTGAGGGGTTGAGAGAAAGTTGCAATTGCAAGGGTCTCAGCTCTTGCCTGGAAAATCCCAGGAGGAGCCTAGTGGGCTGCAGTCCATGGAGTCGCTAGAGTCAGACACGACTGAGCGACTTCACTTTCACTTTTCATTGTCATGCATTGGAGAAGGAAATGGCAACCCACTCCAGTGTTCTTGCCTGGAGAATCCCAGGGACGGGGGAGCCTGGTGGGCTGCCGTCTATTAGGTCACACAGACTCGGACACGACTGAAGTGACTTAGCAGCAGCAGCAGCCGCCATCCTGAAAGTGAAAGTCATGCAGCCGTGTTCGACTCTTTGAGACCCCATGGACTATATAGTCCATGGAATTCTCCAGGCCAGAATACTGGAGTGGGTAGCCTTTCCCTTCTCCAGGGGATCTTCCCAACCCAGGGATCGAACCCAGTTCTCCTGTATTGCAGACGAATTTTTTACCAACAAACTATCAGGGGAGCCCTCAACCACCCTGCACCACCTTAATTAACACACTGCCTCTGGAGAGCCTGAGGAAACCATGTTATCATCACTCCCTCATTAATGTACATCTTGCCTAAAGGAATTTGCCAAGCTATTAAAGGGAGGTGATTTGAAACACCTTGTCACTATACAATTTCTTTGGGACTACGAATTGAGTGAATCACAGGATGATCTCACTTGGCATTACTAATATAGGTCAAGGTACAAAAATTCGACTCCTCACTGACTTCTGTCATGCAGAAAAGGAAAAATCAATGTTGAAATGCTTTTTTTCTAGCCCATAACCCCATCGCCTTTCCTATAGTTCAATTCACTTTAGCTAGTTTCAGCAGCAACATGGCAGTGAGTGATGTCACTGGACATTTACACATAGAGTATTTCCCAATTGGTTTTATTTTATTTTTTTAATACTCAGATTCCTAGGGTCCTGTTTATCTTGGTAAGCCAGGCTCCTTTGTCCTCTAACTTTCAAGAGCTAGCTTCCAAAAAAAAGAGAGAAAACAACTAAATCTATTTTATCTACATTATGATAATAATCTTTAGAGCATTATAATGAGTGAGGACTTCTCATTTTTTTTTTTCCACTGAGAGTGCTGACTAGCTTCCTTTTAAACCTCCCCCAGATTGATAAATATCATGTCCTTTTTAGGTAGAAAAGGAAAGCGCTGAGAATTCAGTCTCCCTCAAATCGCTCATCTTATACCAATGATTCCCTAGTTCTCTGAAGGGTAAATGACCTTTGCTTCCTTCTGAATGGCGTTTGTAAAATGAGGGAAACATCCATTGCCTAATCGCTCTTTACAGCTTTTTCAGCTTCTATGAGCCTTTTTAATGGGTCTCTATCCATTTCCTCTTTGCCCTTGGCTGTAAGGACACTGTTCTGTAGATTTCTTCCTTCCTCTCTCACTGCTTCTTTCCCGAACCTCCTGCATGTGCCTTTCCCTGCTTTTCCTTCTTCCCCTAAGCAAGGCTCAGGTTGGGGCCATGGGCTTTCTTCCCGCCCAGCACGTTCCTCTTAGAAGTTCCCGGCAGATGGCTTTAATTACCACCTGAACGCAGATGACTCCCAAATCTCCAGCCCCAGCCTTGACCTCTCACCCTTTCTTCAGTGCCATATTTCTTTCTGTCTGCAGAATATCTCTACTTGGGTGTCCCACCACCTCCTAAAACTAAACATGTCAGAAACGGAACTCATTATCTCTCCACGCCCCGCTTGGTTCTCTCCCTGCTTCTCCAGGGCTGTCAATAGCACCCTTCCCTTAGGCTGCAACCCCTGGGGATCCCAGATGGGCACAGGGCAGCCCGTCACCCCCACGCTTCAGATCGCAGCCCCCCACATTCCAGAAGAGCTAAACACTGTGCTCACCAGCTTGGCTCAGACTCTCAGGAAGAGACTTTGAAAGAACATTGTGATCTCAACTGATTTTGCTTCAGTTTTTTTTTTTTTTTTAGTTCTACTTTTGTCTTCACCAAACTGTTGACAAATATTTAAGATTCCCACTGCATTCCATTCCTTAATACATCTTGAAATCCTGGGTCCCTCTGAATTGAGCAGCCTATCATGTACCTCCTTCTAATTCATGACTAAATTATAGAATATATGAGAGTGCATATTTATAAACCTTTTTATTTCCTAATATAATCAATAGCTGTAGTTACCAATTAAATAGTAAATTAATTAGTAATTAGCCTGGGAGATTGATGAAACAGAAGTTTTAAGTGATTGTTTCTATTCTTAATTCCTATTCTCTGCATCAAAAATCCACCACCACCATGTCCTTGGGGCTTGCTTACATGTCATTATCTGTAGCACTCCCAGCTCTCCCCGACATTTAGACAATAATTGTACTGCCATGATAGATGCTGCCTTAGAAGTCACCAGGCATTCTGCTATTTATTCACATGCAGCCACTCTAAAAGTTAGCATATAAACTGGGAAATTGTTTTATAAGGGAAACAATTCAACAATTCCCATATAAATTGTTCTATATGGGAAACAGTTCAACAGAAATTGGCTTAACAAATAAGGAAGACTTATTGCTCATATAACTGCAAACTCCAGTGGTAGTGTGGGCTTCAGGCATGGCTTGATTAGTGCTCTGGATCCATTTCTCTGCAGTTTCCTCATATCTGTCATCTTCCACGTGTTGGATCTAGCGTCAGGTTCATTCCCAGTGATAATAAAAAAAAGAACGTTGTCAGCAATCATTGGGCCTACTTGCCTCCTCATTCACACTCAACAGAGTGGGAATTACCAGAGAATCAATGAACAAACACCACTCTTTCTACTGAGCTTCATATTGAGGCACAAGTTACCCACACTATATCCCTGACACCATCACTGGGAAAAGGAGTGGGAATACAATGCTCGGCTGCTTATAATCAGGGCCCACTCCCAAAGCAGGGAGAGGGAGGGTCAATTTCACTCAAAGCACACTTTACACAAAAGAAGAGAAATGGGATGACTATTGAGGGAGAACTATAATGTCATGGCCTCTATTTTTCACATGAGAAAACTGACTATCACAAAGTCAGGGAGTGAGCAATAAAGTTTAGGTTAAAATTGGGGTCACTCTGGAAGAAACACAAGCTGGAATCAAGATTGCCGGGAGAAATATCAATAACCTCAGATATGCAGATGACACCACCCTTATGGCAGAAAGTGAAGAGGAGCTCAAAAGCCTCTTGATGAAAGTAAAAGTGGAGAGTGAAAAAGTTGGCTTAAAGCTCAACATTCAGAAAACTAAGATCATGGCATCCGGTCCCACCACTTCATGGGAAATAGATGGGGAAACAGTGGAAACAGTGTCAGACTTTATTTTTCTGGGCTCCAAAATCACTACAGATGGTGACTGCAGCCATGAAATTAAAAGACGCTTACTCCGTGGAAGGAAAGTTATGACCAACCTAGATAGCATATTCAAAAGCAGAGACATTACTTTGCCAACAAAGGTTCGTCTAGTCAAGGCTATGGTTTTTCCTGTGGTCATGTATGGATGTGAGAGTTGGACTGTGAAGAAGGCTGAGCGCTGAAGAATTGATGCTTTTGAACTGTGGTGTTGGAGAAGACTCTTGAGAGTCCTTTGGACTGCAAGGAGATCCAACCAGTCCATTCTGAAGGAGATCAACCCTGGGATTTCTTTGGAAGGAATGATGCTAAAGCTGAAACTCCAGTACTTTGGCCACCTCATGCGAAGAGTTGATTCATTGGAAAAGACCCTGATGCTGGGAGGGATTGGGGGCAGGAGGAGAAGGGGACGACAGAGGATGAGATGGCTGGATGGCATCACTGACTCGATGGACGTGAGTCTGAGTGAACTCCGAGAGATGGTGATGGACAGGGAGGCCTGGCATGCTGCGATTCATGGGGTCCCAAAGAGTTGGACATGACTGAGCGACTGATCTGATCTGATCTGATCTGACTTCAGGATTTGTTTTTAACTCCTAGTCAGTAGTTCCTCCCTATAAAGAGCTGTGTTCTTCAAAATAGGGAGGTGAGAATTCAGAAGGTACATCTCTCAATTCTTTGCAGCTGACATGAGAAGGTCATCACTTGCTCCCGCTCATTCATTTTTAACACCTAACTCATTTTTAGCCTCACACTGAGTTTATCTTGTTCTCTTACAAGGACTTATCTTTCAAGGGGAAAATGTATCACTCATATTTCAACCAAAAATTTTATATTTGGAATAATTATGCATATCCACATGAGTGTATGAAGTCCTCAGGACTTGAGCAATAACTGATATGTGTTCCAGGCCACTACACCCTTGACAGGTCATTGGTACATAATGTTAGTGACAATGTCTTTCTCCCATGGCACTAAACAGTATCTGCCTTATATAGGACAGGGCTTCCCTGGTGGCTCAATGTGGGAGACCTGGGTTCGATTCCTGGGTCGGGAAGATCCCCTGGAGAAGGGAACAGCTACCCACTCCAGTATTCTGGTCTGGAGAATTCCATGGACAGAGGAGCCTGGCAGGCTACAGTCCACGGGGTCGCAAAGAGTCAGACACGACTGAAGGACTTTCACTTTCACTTATGTAGGACAATCATTATTGCTCACTGACAAGTTTCTATCAAAGAGCCATTCAGAACATAAAAACTTCATGTGAAGTTTTTTCACTCAAGTGAAAGCAATGCTGAGAGATAGAAAGCTTGCCTTTCATACCTCCCGTCTCCATATACCCTTTTCTCCTTTAAATATTGTTATCCAGTTCCCAAAATGTTGTGAAAGAAAATACTTGGACTTTGGAGAATAGGGGGTGAAAAACTGGCTCTTTCCTTTCCCCCAAGCAAGATATTTAACTTCTAGGAGCCCTGGTTTCCTGTTGGTAAATGGGGCTACTTCATAGAACATATTTTGTATTTTTGACAAATGTTTATAGAGAGAGCATGCCTTTTGCCAGTCACCACCATTCTTAGCACTTTACAAACATTAACTCCTCCTTCCAACACTCTGAGGTAGACAGTATCACTATCTTCGTTTCATGGCTGAGGAAACTGAGGCACAGAGGAATTAAGGAATTATCCAAGGTCACAGAAGTGCTAAATGGTAGAGCCAAGATTCCAACCCAGCCAATACGGCTCCAGAGTCCATGTTCTTAACTCCTCCACTTCGCTGAGTTACTACAAGGGGTGAAGCAGACAGCCTACAGGGAAGCATATTGGTTTATTTCAGACGCCCAGTATGCATTACAGCATCTCCCTTTCTTGTTCTTGAAAGACCTTTCCCAGTTATCAAAACACAAAAGACCAGATTTGTTATTTGATTACAAAAAAAAAAAGAGTTTATGAGTTTACTGGATTTTTAAAAATCTTTTGGCCACACCTTGCAGCCTGTGGGATCTTATGCAGGAATCGAACCCATGTCGTCTGCACTGGACACATGGAGTGTTGACCACTGGACCACCAGGGAGGTTTCTATTAGATTTTTTAAAGCCTTTCTTGCATGTGTGCATGCTAAGTTGCCAGAATGGTGTCCAACTCTTTGCAACCCTATGGACTGTAGCCCACCAGGCTCCTCTGTCCATGGGATTCTCCAGGCAAGAACACTGGAGTGGGTTGCCAGGCTCTCCTCCAGGAGATCTTTCCAACCCAGGGATCAAACCCACATCTCTTATGTCTCCTGCATTGGCAGTTGGGTTCTTTACCACTAACGCCACCTGAGAAGCCCA
Organism: Bos indicus x Bos taurus; assembly: GCF_003369695.1. Classification (NCBI taxonomy): domain Eukaryota; kingdom Metazoa; phylum Chordata; class Mammalia; order Artiodactyla; family Bovidae; genus Bos; species Bos indicus x Bos taurus. The sequence goes on along the minus strand of NC_040085.1, from coordinate 59,813,173 downwards.
AGCCTTTCTTAATTACACACAATTTTATGGGCTATTGAATGACTTTCAAGTGTCAATGAGTAGGTAAAACAGATAATTCAGGTATAATGAAGGCTTCTCACTCCAATAACCCTGGCCTATCACACTATTCCTACCTGTACAGATGCTTCTTAGAGTCACCAATAACTTACTGCATAGCACCTCAGTGTTATAGGCAGAGTGTTCAAGTTCTCTTTCTGGTTTCTTTTTCACCTGGAAGAAAGACATGGTGTGTCATTGCTTTGGCCAATGGCATATGAATGAAGTGACATGTAATTTCTGGGCAGAGCCCTTAAGAGCCAGTGTGATTGGCTATTTACGATAGCCAGGACATGGAATCAACCTAAATGTCCATTAATAGAGGAATGGATAAAGAAGATGTGGTACATATATACAATGGAATATTAGGCTAAGGCTAAGTTGCTTCAGTCGTGTCCGATTCTTTGCGACCCCATAGCCCTCCAGGCTCCTCTGTCCATGGGATTCTCCAGACAAGAATACTGGAGTGTGTTGCCATTTCCTTCTCCAGGGGATCTTCCGGACCCAGGGATCGAACCCAGGTCTCCTGCATTGCAGGCAGATTCTTTACCATCTGAGCCATGGAATATTATTCAGCCATAAAAAAGAGTGAAATAATGCCATTTGCAGCAATGTGGATGGACCTCAAGATTGTTATACTGAGTGAAGTAAATCAGACAAAGACAAATATCATGTGATATCACTCATATGTGGAATTTAAAAAACAAAGAAGGGTACAAATGAACTTTTCTACAAAACAGAAATAGAGATACAGAGGTAGGAAACAAACTTATGGTTACCAGGGGGGAGGCGGGGAGAGGGATAAATTAGGAGATTGGGATTGACATAAACACACTACTATATATGAAATAGATAATTAATAAGGACATGCTATATAGTACAGGGAACTCTACTCATACTCTGCAATGGCCTGTATGGGAAAAGAATCTAAAAAAGAGTGCATATATGTATCGGTATAACTGATTCGCTTTTATGTACACCTGAAATTAACACAACACTGCAAATCAACTATACTCTTAAAAAAATAAGAGAGCCAGTGTGATTGGCTTTTCTCTTCCCTTTTGTCTAGAAATCACGGCTGCCCCTGAGAGTAGGGGCTCTTGTGTCAGCTCTGGTGTCAGCTTGCACATCAGGTGAAGATGACACACAGAAAAGTGCCCAGCCAACCCACAAGGGATACCCGGAGTAAGGGAGAAATAAATCTCCTCAGTGTCGCACCACTGAGATGTCTAGAGGCTGTTTTCTACAGCGACATCACTTACTCTGCCCTAAATGATTCACTAGGGGCCAGAATAAGGGGGCAGCATCCTCCACTCTCTCTCCTAAATCTGTCTTCTGTCTCCCTCAACAAAACAGGTAAGAGACTAAACCAGCTTCCGTTACCTGAGGCCCATTACCCAGAGCTGCTGGATGAAGAATTTCCCTCTGACGAAACCATCCCACTCAAGCCTGTCCCCTTCCCCACCAAGATCCTTCCCCCTCTTTTCCCAAGCAGGACACAGGTTCTCCTCCTGACTTGACCTCCCACTTTCTAAGAGTTCCAGTTTATACAGAGATAAAGCACTCCCCACCCTTTACTGCTCAAAACCTAGAATCAGAAATGCTGGAGACTTCTCTGGTGGCTTGGTGACTAAGACTCTGTGCTCCCAATGCAGTAGGCCCAGGTTCGATCCCTGGACAGGGAACTAGATTCCACGTGTCACAACCAAAGATTCCGCATGCTGCAACTAAAGATCTCACGTGCTACAACTAAGACGTAGCACAGCCAAATAAATAAATTAAATATTTTTTTATAAAAAAAAATGGGATATGTTGGCAGAAAACTACAGTGGCCAACAAAGGGCAGGAAAAAGGCAGGCACCAGGTCAGGGAGGCTGTCCACTGCGGAAGGAAAGGTTCTTTGAGGGAGTTATAGTTTTAATTAGGGAGACTACAGAGTATGGGATATAGAACCATTAGGCAGAAACATGTATCCATCACTCTATGCAAACTGCACACACACTTCTCAACTTTAAGGCCAACACTGTTCACACTCCAGAGGCCATGACAATACCTGGAACATAATTTTTTTTTAAATCAATAAATATTTGCTAAACAGACTTTAATTAATGATACATGGTATCAGTGAAAACTGCTGGCAGATCCAATTCCATAAAGATCTAAGAAAGCAAAAAGAACAACATTGATTTCACTTCCATCCTTATGAATTACTACGTTTTACAAGAGCTTCTTACCACCTGTACTTAATTACCGTAGAGCACAATAATGATCATAAATATTATTAAATGTGTGTCAGATTACCTTTGCTGTGTGTTTTCTTTGATGACAAAGTTCACAGTTTGCTGCTCATGTAAAGTGTTTCTGGGGTCTGTTCATCTGCTTCCATCTTAAAAAATTTTTATGGTAACATTTTTCACTGATGTTCTACTGCATTGATTTACTTAATCAAAGTTGAAGTTTGTTTGCTTCTGTGAGCAATAACAGAATCTCAAATCATCACTAATATCTTCTTCTGGTTACAATATTGGACCTATAGTTCTTAACCTACTGTTGTTTAGTCCCTAAGTCATGTTTCACTCTTTGCAACCCCATGGACTATTGCCCACCAGGCTACATATCCAAGAAATTTTCCAGGCAAGAATACTGGAGTGGGTTGCCATTTCCTTTTCCAGGGCATCTTCCCAACCCAGGAATCAAACCTGTCTCTCCTGCATTTGCAGGTGGATTTTTTTACTACTGAGCCACCAAAGAAGCCCTTTCAGTTCAGTCGCTCAGTCATGTCTGACTCTTTGTAATTCTATGGACTGCAGCACGCCAGGCTTCCCTGTTCATCACCAACTCCTGGAGCCTGCTCAAACACATGTCCATTGAGTCAATGATGCCATCCAACCACATCATCCTCTGTCATCCCCTTCTTCTCCTGCCTTCAATCTTTCCCAGCATCAGGGTCTTTTCCAATGAGTCAGTTCTTTGCATCAGATGGCCAAAGTATTGGAGTTTCAGTTTCAGCATCAGTCCTTCCAATGAATATTCAGGACTGATTTCCTTGAGAATTGGTTTGATATCCTTGCAGTGCAAGGGACACTCAAGAGTCTTCTCCAATACTGCAGTTCAAAAACATCAATTCTTCAGCACTCAGCTTTCTTTATAGTCCAACTCTCACATCCATAAACGACTACTGGAAAAACAATAGCTTTGACTAGACGGACCTTTGTCAGCAAAGTAATGTCTCTGCCTGTTAATATGCTGTCTAGCTTCGTCATAACTTTTCTTCCAAGGAGCAAGCATCTTTTAATTTCATGGCTGCAGTCACCATCTACAGGGATTTTGGAGCCCAAGAAAATAAAGTCTCTCACTGCTTCCATTGTTTTCCCATCTATTTGCCATGAAGTGATGGGACCAGATGCCATGATCTTCGTTTTTTGAATGTTAAGCTTTAAGCCAGCTTTTTCACTCTCCTCTTTCACTTTCATCAAGAGGTTCTTTAGTCCCCCTTCACTTTTTGCCATAAGGGTGGTATCATCTGTGTATCTGAGGTTATTGATATGTCTCCCAATCTTGATTCCAGCTTGTGCTTCATCCAGCCTGGCATTTCATATGATGCACCCTGCATATAAGCTAAATAAGCAGGGTGACAAAGAAGCCCTTTACAGGATATTTAAAAAGCCCTTTACAGGATATCAAAAGAAGCCCTTCACAGGATTTTAAAAAAGAAGCCATCCTTCTTTGTTATGGCACATCCCATGCTGGACTCCTGCTCCTCCATCCTGTCCTACATCCTCAGGGAATTCTGTCACAGTCTCACTCTAGTTCTCTCTTGAATTTCAGCTCCATTTTATCAGATGCCTTTAAAATATCTCCAATTTCATACCCCCATACCTGGACTCATTCCTTTCTCAACTTTCTCAGTTTTCCATGGCGTCACATTCTCGCCACTACCAGGACAGAAGCCTTGTATAGTCTATGCTCTCTGTCCTCACTCCCTCATCAATCCTGTTGCTCCCTTGCCACTTAAAATTTGCCGAATGTACCTCTTCCCCTCTAGTCTCTTTGTCCCCACATAATGCAGGCTAACCGTCCTGAATGATAAAGGAACCCATGAGCCCTCCTATTTATACTCCATCTGGGGAGCGCCTGTGTCAGTCAGGGTCTCGTAAAGAGACAGAAGTAAAATTAAATAAATAAATAACTTGATAGTAAAGAACAGGGCAACAGCTTTATGGTATCACAGAGGTAACAATTATAAGTAGCAGTGACCACTCCTAAGGCTGTGAGAACAAACAGAAGAGGCTGTAATTGTTAAAACTTAGCAAGAGGGTCTGCACAGAGCTGAAGAACTCAGACCTCTGAGGAGGGGTGCTGTTCAGCTGGGGCTGGCATCTCTGAGCTGCAGCAGGGCCCTGTGGGGTTGGGACACCAGATCTCTGATTGGAGGGTGCTCTGTAGCTGCAGCTGGTGTTGCAGGCAGTGGGGTGTGAGAAAGCAGGCTCTGAAAATGTTGGGAAAACTTCTCTATGGATTCAATGGCTGTTTCTGGAACCAACTACTACTACCAGGTTTTGTAAAGAAACAAGGCTGGAGTGATGCTCCCAGGGACACAAAGCAAACAGGAAGCTAAGAGGAAGGAGCAAGTCTCTCATTCTCCTTCAGCACCCGAAAATGGCAGAGCCTCACAGAGGCAGCTGGCAAAACCAAGTCATGCATGGAGTCCCTGTTCTGATATCACTGAAGGGAAATAGAAGGGTAGGCTTGAAGCTGAAAGACAAGAAATGGCACATGATGATGTAACGAATGAAGGTCATTTCATCACGACTCTCATCATCTTAATTTCTTCTGTCTCAGGTCCAAGTGTCAAACCCTAGAACTAACTATATCTTCTGTTCCATCTTCATATTTCCAACCTTATACTCAACAGATATTCTGCTTGGATCAATTTGTCTCTTGACTCGATCTGATCCACCAACCCTAAAGTTATCACCAGTGCCATTTTCAGCTGCTTAAATTGTCTTGCCAACTAGTTTACAGTCAAGTCCCCAGCAGTCAAAACTCTGTAGCCATTTTCACATCCATTCATGAAGTTCAAGCCTGGGCTCACTGGGGGATTTCCTCTGCCACACGAGGGAAATCCATCTCTTCCCTTAGAAAGAAGGTCCTTCAAAGGACGGCTTTCCAGGTGGCATGGTGGTAAAGAATCCGTCTGCCAATGCAGGAGACACAGATTCAATTCCTGGGTCGGGAAGATCCCCTGGAGTTGGAAATGGCAGCCCACTCCAGTATTCTTGCCTGAAAAATTCTGTGGACACAGGAGCCTGGCAGGCTACAGTCCATGGGGCTGCAAAGCACACACTTCCCTTGCCTATAGAGGAAGAGCAGTACACACTGGAGCAAGGTATAGAAACACACTGAATGAGGGATCCATCAATATATAGAAGTGAATACACTCCTACTGAGAGCCCCATGGAAAGATGCCCATCAAGTCAGAAGGGTGGCCCGAGCTTTACTCTATCACACCCATGGATGGATTAGACCAAGAAAACAAACCAGGACTCCAATTTTGCTCAAATTCCAAAAACCCCCCTACTTGAAATTTCCATTTTTACCCCTTACTATCCAGGAAAGTAAGCCCTAAATTTCCTTAAAGGTTAGCGTTCAGACTTCTTCATTTTTACCAAGAAAGCAAGCCTCTTAATTTTTGGTAGTGTAAATAAGGAAGGATTAAAGTGTGGGATTAAATTTGAATAAAATGGTTTAAATGCACACTTGTCCTCACCTAGAGCAAATCCTATACCCAGAGATAGCAACAGTCTCTCCTTAGTCTGGCAACATTTTTTTAAATTGGTAAAACTTTACACTATTTTAAGGAAAAGATAGTGGCATAATAATGTTTGTGTTATGATAGCATTTATATTTACATTGGAGAAGGAAATGGCAATCCACTCCAGTATTCTTGCCTGGGAAATCCCAGGACAGAGAAGCCTGGCAGGCCACAGTCCATGAGGTCATAAAGAGTTGGACACCACTTAGAGACTGAACATGCATGCATATTTACACACACACACACAAAGTAATTCATTTTACAAAGGATCTGGAAGGATATACATCAAACTCTTAAAGGGGTTTTTCTAGGGAGAAGAGTTGGAAGGAAAGATAGTATAGGAGGACTTGCATTTTTCATTCTATATCTTTCTGTACTTGTGCATTTTTTATAATGCCAATGTACATATTTATAATTTTAAAACATTTTAACGACAGACCCCAAGTTACAAGTAATCCAATTGTGGAGGTCAGAATAGACATCGGAAACAGTCTAGTGGAAATACCAGAAACTTGATAAGCTCTTGAAGTATGCTGCATTTAACTGCTTGTTTACAAAAAAAAAAAGAAAAGAAAAATTAAATTCAGTAGATCAGTTTGTACAAGCAGCCAACTGCTCTTTATCTAGTGACATATATCAAAGTGTATTATTACTGAGTAGATTTCAAAGGAGACCTGACATCCCTAAAATGTTATTTTTGAGCTTTTCTGTGGCTAAAAATTGTGGGAGTCTATACAAGGCAATCTGCAGTGTACACTTTGGCACACGGCTGAACATTTGAACAGAGCAAAGATCAATGCGAAGCCCGTTATCCGTGGGTTTGGCAAAGTGTTTAAACCTGTTTGGGTTTAAGTATTCAGAATGATGAAATGTTAGCCCGTCTGAGACTACTTCAGCCTTTTTTCAGGTGCGATCTCGACAGCTGTGTAAAGGATTTATGTAAGTTTGGATGAATTCAAACACAGGTGTAAAAGATAAAAGGCAAGTGGAACAAATGCTCTACCTATGATCATTTTTCCATGTTTGGCTGTCTTATTTGTGCCTGTTGATTCCAGTACCTTTTCATGCAACATCTATCTTATGAGTCATCAGAAAACACCACCTTATTTTAATTTATTGCTAATAAAGAACGAAATTTTGAACAAAATTATGCCCAGTTCTTCTCTCTAAACTCAACTCTCTTATTCCCTTTTGTGTTTGTTCCATCTTTGTTCCACAGCCTTCAAATAGATCACTTTGCCTCCCTCAATCTCTCTGACCTATAGATGGACTTAGCAGATCTTAAAGGGTGTCTCAAAATAATACTGCAAAATATTTCACTTAATCATTGAGCTATGTTATTGAAAGGCTTAATATTTTGTGTCCCCAGTAGAATTTAAGGTCTGGGGAGTAGCACAAAGTCTGAAATTCTTTGTTCCTTGTCATATCAAACTTAGTATTTATTGACTGATGTCAGGTCTGACATAATCCAATACTTAAAATTAGATTTTTAAAATTCTATATTCCATGAAAAAAAAAGAATTGTTTAAAAGAAATTTGTCTCAGTTTTGCAACACCATGATATGCTAAAATGAATTCAGGGGACTTCGCTGGTGGTCCTGCAGTTTGGAATCCACCTTCCAAGTCAGGGGACCTGGGTTGGATCCTTGGTTGGGGGACTAAGACCCCACATGCCACAGGGCAACTTAGCCCACGTGCCGCAACTACTGGGTCCCTGAGCCACCAGTAGAGAGAAGCCCTGAACTACAACCAAGAGCCTGAGCTCTGCATGGAAAGATCCCACATACTGTACGGAAATCCTGCATGCCACGACCAAGACCTGACGCAGCCACATAAATCAATACATTTTTTTTTAATGAATTCAGAATGAGTTGTTCCATTCTTGCCCAGATTTTGTCTAAAATAAGGGGAATCTCCCCCAACACAACCAAGATCTCACCATCGCATTAGAAAAGAGTGGCCCAACAAAGTGATAGCCATGCCTGATAGGGAAACACGACAGAAAGGAGCAGGTCAGAGCTGAAGAAAAACACGGATCGATCCGCTGTTGCTGCCCTGATTTGTTTATAAGCTCATGTGCTAACAACAATTTTAAAGTCTTCTAGAAATTCTTGCAAGTACTCCAGGGTCCTGCATGAAGCAAACAAACACCAGCAAAACAGAGAATAGAAACAGGTTATATATGTACCCATTTTTGGATGCTCAAAGCTTTAGACAGGATGCAGGATCCTGGATTCTGCTTCAATTACTAGCTATGTAATTCCAGAAAAATCTCAACCCCTGCACCTCTTTTTCCTCATGTGAAGTCAGAATAATAAATTCTATCCAATTTACTTCCGAAACAGTTATGAGGCTCAAATGGAAAAAGAAACATAAAACTGTTTTTGCAAAACGTTGAGCACCATAGAAGGTCATACTTTTAGTATCATTTTATTAGTTCATAGACAAAAAATAAAGCATAATTTTATTTGCTCATAAAACTGTATTTAGCATTATTATTGAGGAAAATTCTTAATACGTTAATAATTAAGGAAGTGTTTGGGCTATTACAGCATAAATCATTCTTCTAAATTTATTTACTGCACTTAACAGTCTAATTTTTGTTGTAAGTGGGATTCTTAGCTGCAAAACTTAGACATTTCACGTCTACTCATTTCTGGCAATATGTGAAAGCAGGGAAATTTAAAATGTAATGAAAATGCGAACATTATAGTAGTAATCTTTATTTACTTTTCTAATATTTTGAAAAGTCTACGGCAGATTTTTTTAAAATCCTATTTTCTAAAAGAAAAGCTACACGTACTCATAGTATCTAACTTTTGCACCCTGCTATCTGCCTAGTTATCTCAAAATTTTGAGCTACTGAGGTGCAAGCTTTTCAGATTTGTTGTTATTTTCTTTTATCATCTTTGTGGATTTTCAGCAATTTACAGTTATTGATTCCTGGGTCTATATTATTCCTAAACATAAAACTGAAAATGACCTTACCAAAACCTTCCTTTTAAAACATCCTTATTCCATATTGGAGTGTAGATTAACACACAGTGTTGTGGTAGTTTCACAACTATCACACACATACATGTATCCATTCTCCCCTAAACAACTCTCCCATCGAGGCTGCCACATAACATTGAGCAGAGTTCCATGTCCTTGTTGGTTATCCATTTTAAATATAGCAGTGCCAACACCTTTTTTTTTTTTTTTTAGGGAAGGAAATAAGTTAAAAAAAAAGTGAGGGTATAACTAACTCAACAAAGTACTGAAAAAACCACGATCAACCAGGTCTCCTTACTTGGTCCTTATACTTTCTAGAACACCAACCAGCTATTCTAATTTGATTGTTCCAAACAAAATCCACTTTCCTTTATGTGCAGTAAATGACAGAGACCCAAAATTAGAGAAGATACAATGGGTACCACACTGGAAGGAGATGCTGGGATGCCAAACTGCACCCTATGCCTCTTGAAGTCTCCTTTATTATACCAGTTATTTTCTAACCCCAAGTCTTATACTTTGCTCCCATACGGGCCTGACCAGGTTAAAGCCACCTCCTGGAGAGGGCTGGCTAGCCATCCAAATCACCACCAATGCTCAGTTGCCATCACCTCATCTTCTTTTCCTGTGTTGACAATTGTTTTTCTATATATGCCTGTCTTCCACCAAAATGCAAGCTCCATAGGAGCAGGGTTCCTGTCTATGTTGCTCATCAACCATTTTCCAACACATAAAATACACTTGATAGGGACTTCTCTGGTGGTCCAGTGGCTAAGACTTCACACTCCCAATGCAGGGGGCGGAGTTTCCCTCATGCCACAGCTAAGACTCAGTGCAGCCAAATTAATTAATTAATTAAAATGATTTCTTAAATACACTTGATAAATACTTGTTGAATGAATGAATAAATGAATGACTATGCTTCTTACTTTGTAACTATAACTTGCATTTCTGCCTTATGATTTTAGTTCCAGAAGATTTTCAGCAGCATGAATTCACCTAGAATAAGATTCTTCCTATTTGCTTTCCTATTGCCTGGGTCGGGAATATTAATAAAATATTTCATTTGGCTTTCTTATGTATTTATAAGAGAAAATACACTTCTGCTCATGGGGAAAGAAATATTATCTTTGCCCTCTAATTGGACAAGTGTGCTAATTGAATCAATATTTCCAATTTTAGGAAAACAAAAATTTGTCTAGTACTCAAGGAGAGATTTTTTTTCCCCTTCCTTCCCAGCCTTAATGTATCTAGACCCTCTGTTGTCCTTTGCTCAGAAGTCCTTTCTCAAAATGTTCCTCTTTAAAAGCTTTCAAGGACATACCAGTGCTCTTTAGTGTAAAGGCTATTTTTAAAAGAGTGGGGGGTGGGGAGGAGGGAATTAAAACAAAATGAAAAGATGGAAACTTCTTGCCTGTTTGACTTGTCCACTTGGTGCTGTTTAAACACAATGGCTTTGTCTAACCCACTTATCTCTGGACAGACACTCTAAACGGCCCCCACTCTTCACAAGGAATCAAGGGTTTCCTGCAACAATACCCTCACCTACTTAACCAGCATCTTTGAAAATCTGTACAGAGCAGAGACCACGGAAACAAATCAGCTAAATGTTGCTCATTGAATAAATTAATATATAGTGCTAGGATGCTGATTCCTGACTTTGCCTGATAGTAAAACCTGAGCCAACTAAGGCAAGACAGAGAGTATGAAGTTCCACCCGCACCTTTTCTTTTGAAGCGACCCCAAACCTTCAAGCCTGCATTTCATTTGGGAAAATCTTTTGCTAAAACCGCTTCCCATATGCAACCCATCTGGAGGGCTATAATCTAGTCTTGCCTGCAGCAAACCGACAATAATGATGCTTGCCTTTCATCACAGATCCCCAAGCACTAGACAAACATTAATTAATGCCCCCAACACACCTGTGAGGTAGGAAAGTATTATTATCCCTGGCTCACAGATGAGGAAATCCAGACACCAAGAGGTTAAATGGCTTGCCTGAGGCCACAGAGTGAGCTAAGAACAACGGCAAAACTTTCCACTAACCCTCCTCCCTCCCAACAAAACTTTGAGATCAGCCCCCTCCGCAGAACTATTTCTAGCAGAGGTAGGCTATAGCCAACTGTATTTACCATTTTCACAGTAAGTTTAGACCCCACTCCAGATCATAAATGTATTCTGTGCCCAAGAATCTGAAAATGCCCTTTTTAAAGTATCCTCTAATCATCACATCTGACAGGCAACAACTGACTTGCTGCTTCCAAAGTGCAGATAACATCTACTGAGCGCCTACTGCGTGCCAGGAGGGCTTCCCAGGTGGCTCAGTGGTAGAGAATCTGCCTGCCAATGAAGGAGACACGAATTCAATCCCTTGGTGGAGATGATCCCCTAGAGAAGGGAATGGCACCCCACTCCAGTATTCTTGCCTGGAAAATCTCATGGACAGAGGAGCCTGGCAGGCTACAGTCCATGGGGTCACAAAGAGTCAGACACAACTGAACGAGCACACACAACACAACACAACACAACACGACACATGTGCCAGGCACTGTGATTTCAGTGTTGGCTCCCCCTCCTTTCCAGAGAACTCAAATGTGGCTCCAAGAAAGTAACAATTGCAAGTTTGGGGTCAAGTGGAAATTAGAAACTAAGGTTGACTTCTCTCCCATCGAGAGTTTGGCAAGAGGGATATGAAAATCACCAAAAGCCCCAAAGTGAATGACATGATTATTATACACCGGGACAGCCCTCCTGCAGCCCATCCTGTCTTTTCAATTAGCCTACGAGGATTTCTACCATGTACAATCCTAGTTCTATAAATAACAAAAAATGACTATTTGTCACTAATTACCTTTTTTTCTATGTTCCAGGCTTTATATATCACTTTTAGTTTTTGCCATCACTTTCAAAGAATTTGTTAGTATTCATCTCTCATTTACGAATAAGGAAATAAGGTTCAGCATGTTAGATAACTTACTAGCAAGTACTAGAAGAAGCATTTAAAACCAGGTCTGTATACCTGTGGCGGATTCATTTTGATATTTGGCAAAACTAATACAATTATGTAAAGTTTAAAAATAAAATAAAATTAAAAAAAAAAACAAACCAGGTCTGGCCACCAAGTCCATTCTCTCAACTGTAATGTTTTACTACTTCTTTGCGTGCATGCGTACTAAGTCACTTCAGTAATGTTCAGCTCTTTGTGACTCAGTGGACTGTAGCCCACCAGGCTCCTCTCTCCATGGGATTCTCCAGGCAAGAATACTGGAGTGGGTAGCCATTCCCTCCTTCAGGGGATCTCCTTGACCCAGGGATCAAACCTACCTCTCACATTTCCTATATTAACAGGCGGTTCTTTACCACTAGTGTCACCTGGTAAAGCTCTTACTACTTCTTTACTGAGGATTTATGAGGATTCTCTTCATTGATCATCTCTTCTTTTACTCTTTCTTTATTCACTTACATCTTGTATGAAGGCTTTCGAGCAGCAGCCAAGTATCCACAGTATGAGAATAAACCTAAATGCCAGACTTTCCTGTCAAAAATCTCTGCTTCCCACTGACCCAGAGGTAGATGGCTAACACCACACGTTCAGCTTTCAGACTTTTGCTATCCAAACCCTGGGAAGACTATCTTTTGATTCTGCTATATAAAAGATTCCTGTTTGAAGTAGAGCTTCTTGTTCAAAGAGCACGGAAACCATTTTCATACTCTGGACCTCGGTTTGAGTCCCTGATAGCAACCTTAAGCTTCTGTATAATAACTGGTTCATTTCTCCACCCATTCACGTATCAGTTTAGGCTGCAAGTATCCAATTAATAAACTCAAACTGTCAAACAATAAAAAGAACATATTGGTTAATAAAGGCCTGCAGTAATGTGGGCTTCAGATATGGTATGATCAGGACTCTGCTCTCAGACTTATTCTCCTCTTGTTAGATTGTAGATTCCTCACTCTTCAGATCCTTTCACTCATTCTACATCAGACTGACCTTCAACCTTCTCTGACACTTTATGCTGATTCTTTTCCATAGTTCTCTGAGTCTCAGTTAAGTGTGCTGTCTCAACTGTCTCCCACTTTCCAGGGCCCAGTGTGATAGGAACTCCTCTTTGGGGCAGCTTTTTCTGTCACCCAACCTATGCAGCCAACTTAGCTGGATAAGATTAGATTTTTGTATGTCCTTATTCAATTAAGCTTGATTTTCTTTAATAATCCAGGGAAGAGTGAATTATTGTGTAACAACACATTTGACCTGGTTTTGTCTCCTTCAAAACAGCAAACTCCCCTTTGCCACGTCAGCCTTGACTTTATTCTGTGAAATGATTTTCTAACTGCGCATCCTCCAACATTTTCTACTTCAGTCAAAACTTGATTTGAATTATAACACAACATAGTTCATTTTTTTATATCTTTTGGGGTCTATGGCAGTAAATACATAGGCTTGGAACAAAAATGTGCATAAGTCGGCACTTCAATGCTTTTTAATCAAAAGCATAGTGATATATTTATTTGCTAATTTGAAACAGTACAATAAGGATACCTATGCCATTTATTGAACACTTACTATGTTGCAGGAACCATATTAACCACATTAAATTATATCATCACACTTAAATCACATAACGACCCTATGAAGCAAGAGCTATTATTACCCACATTTTATAGATGAATAAACCAAGAACTTAAGCAATTGTCAAAGATCACACAGCTAGTAAGTGTTGCAGTCAAGATTTGAGCCTAATCTGCATGGCATCAAAACTCTGAAAACACATAACAGAAATTTTCTAGGCAGTGGTACCTTACCAGGAATCACAAAAGTAAGCTTCCCAGAGCTACACAGCCAATCTTGGATTGGATGGGAAAGGATATGCATTAAAAGGAAAAAAAGTCAATGCAGAGCTTCATTTTTTTCACCTTTGGGAAATAATCAGAGCTGCTCAAACACTGCCCTATTACCTGTCAAGTGTTAATTTTTAGAAGCCAAGCAGAGAGTCAGGAAGACCCTTTCACTGAAAAATTCATAAACCAGAAATTCCACTTGCTTAGAAAATTACAGCACCCAGTGTAACACACACACAAGTAATAGATGTGATCTCAGCAAAGATCTTGGGCATTTTTTGAATTCTAGCATTTTTTTGTAAATCTGAAAGCAGCCTTTAAAGGCAGGTTCCTTGATATGCATATAAAAAGCCAAGATACCTGGCCTCTTCTCACCAGCGGTTGCCAATCCCCTGCTTGTAGTGCACAGTTAGAAAAAAAGCAGAGTCCGCCTTGCTAATAACAGCCCCAGCACTGAGGGCTGTCGATAGAACACATGACACTGAAGCCACCAGCAAAGGGTGTTTGTTTTTGCCATTTACAGTTGTACAATCGAATGCAAGGAGGCTAGGAAAGGACTCCAAAATCCACAGCCATGCTCACACTGCGCCACCTGTAGGCAGAACCCGGTAATCTCCGCGAACACCTGAGACACAGAAAAAAGACCTTTTACTCACCAGAAAGGAGGGAATAAGCCTGGACTTGAGTGGGGCCACTGAGACAAGAGCATAAGGTCAAGGGTCACCCTTGTAGCGGGTGGAGGAGGAGCGAGTCTACCGCACACCACCATGGCGTTTGAGCGCTGCTGCCAAAAGAAACATATCTGTATTTCAAACTTCCATTATCTTAAAAGCCTAAAATTCTAGTGTGGTACATATATTTGGGCATATTCTTATTATGGGGGAGGGGTGTTTTAATCCTGCTTCAATTCTCACTCTGAGAAGTAGCTTCAATTAGCTATAACTGGCTTCACCGACCCATTGACCACTTTCAGCATTACGTTTCTTGACTTAAAATGTAACTCAAATAAATAAATAAATAAATAAAATGTAACTCAAATCCAGAAACTGTGTGAATTCATTATTTGAATGTGTCAAACTCTGAGTCAGAGCTGTCCTATTCAACTCAGTAGCCACAAGCCACATGTAGCTACTCAAGTTTAAATTAATTAAAAACAAAATTGAAAATTTAGCTTTTCAGTCACAAAAGCCCAATTTCAAGTGCTCAATAGCCATCTATGACTAGTGGCTTCCGTAGAGATAATCCAGATACAGAATATTCCATCATCACACAAAGTGATGTTGAGCAGTGCTGGTCTCTAGTCTAGATCACCAGGCTAAGAGATTCGCCAGGTAAGAGATTAAGACTGTGTATTACAGATATTAACTGCAAAATATACTTCCTACTTGTCTGAGTTACCTTGAATTCTACTTTCATTGATTCACAATTATCTATGAGCTGGTCCTTTAGTTCAAGTATAACTCTCTACAAGCTGCATGTACCAGAATTAAGTTCAGCTGTGTGTGACAAAAACATAAATTAACAGTAACTTAAACATACAAGGGCTTCCCTGGTGGCTCAGACAGTAAAGAATCCGCCTGCAATGCGGGAGACCTGAATTCGATTGGTTGGGAAGATCCCCTGGAGAATACCCACTCCAGTATTCTAGCCTGGAGAATTCCATGAACAGAGGAGCCTGGTGGGCTACAGTCCATGGGGTTGTAAAGAGTCAGACAGGACTGAGCAACTTTCACTTTCACTTCAGAAAACACATGAAGTTCTCTCACGTCCAAGTCCAGAGACCAGCAGTCCAAAGCTGGTACAGCAATTCAATTAATTCAGTAGGGACCCCTGAATTTCTACTTCACGTTGTTTGTCCCCCACAAGAAATGGACTCAGTGGCCAGGTCTCAGTGGTGTCTAGAGCTTTTTATCTGTCCTCCAGCCAACTCGAAGGAGAAAAGGGAAGGAGATGGATATCATTGAAAAGATATTTCACTAAGTCAAAAACTTGAAAGATATTTCATTAAATCAAAAACATTTTTGCTTGCATCCTATTGTCTAAAATGTAAATACATGATCATGTCTGGCTATGAGTGAAGCTGAGGAATGTGGTCTTTATTTTTGTGGCCATAAAATTAAGGATATTATTACTATGGGATAAAAAGAGAATGACTATTGGAAAGTAACCAGGAACCCTCTGCCATGCTAATAAGTGTTGAAAAATGGTAAAATGGAGACATAAAAGGAGATTCAAGAGAATCAATTTCCCTAAGTGCAAGCAATATTGGTAAAAGTTGGGGGGGAAAGTAAATATTGAATAAATAAAAATCTCTACGTTTATGGTGATTTTCAATGATCTGTATTTTCTTGGTGGCCACCAAGTACTATGATTTAAGGAAGATCTCTCCTCTCCTCAACTCTCTTTCACAGTGCTCAGAATTCTTCATTTAACTTTCTCACATGGCTCAAAATGCCATCAACAACAGACTTGTTACTGTTAACAAGGTCTTTACAAAATTCGAACATTCCTGGGAATGTAGAATATCTACTCATTCTCAATTTATTATGAATTAGTCAAATCCAACTTCTGATTTCCAAATAAAGAGGAATTTTAAATTGAAATTTGGTGGGAAATAAGGAGAACAAGGAAGAAGAAATTTCGCAACTTTTCGGTTGGGAAGACATGAGAAGAAAAGCCTTCTGGGTGTTTTGTAGAGTGCTGGCGAGTAGCTGAGGAGCAGAATTAGATCATTGGAAACCTGGGGGTGGGAGGTGGTCAGGATGAAAGACCTGAGGCAAAAACAGAATGAAGGGCACCAATGTGAAGTGAGAGCTGGGAGGCATCAAAGATGAATTTCATTATCTTAAAATTTTGCCTCAAGTGGAGTATGAATGTTACAATAGTTACATGGCTTCTTAGCAAGATACACAAGGAATGATCTTTTTTCTAAAGGTATATAGGAGGTTAGATGGCAGTGTTCATTTAAGCTTATGTTTTATTTATATTGAACAGAAGGAAAAGAAAGTCTATTATCTATTGTCTGTTTTATCCATTATTAAACACCTCTTTCTTACTGTTTTGGAGTTGTTTTATCTCACTCACTTTTGATTTTAATATAGTTGTCATACTTTTAGAGAGTCTCAGTTCAGTTCAGTTCAGTCACTCAGTTGTGTCTGACTCTTTGCGACCCCATGAATCGCAGCACGCCAGGCCTCTCTGTCCATCACCAACTCCCGGAGTTCACTCAGACTCACGTCCATCGAGTCAGTGATGCCATCCAGCCATCTCATCCTCTGTCATCCCCTTCTCCTCCTGCCCCCAGTCCCTCCCAGCATCAGAGTCTTTTCCAATGAGTCAACTCTTCGTATGAGGTGGCCAAAGCACTGGAGTTTCAGCTTTAGCATCATTCCTTCCAAAGAAACCCAGGGCTGATCTTCAGAATGGACTGGTTGGATCTCCTTGCAGTCCAAGGGACTCTCAAGAGTCTTCTCCAACACCACAGTTCAAAAGCATCAAAAGCAATTAATTACAACAACAATAGCATTTAATAAGAACTTGAAGGAAAGCACTATTCAAAGAACTTAACCTCTATTATCTCATTTAACCTTCACAACATATCTTAGAGATAGATATTAGTATACTCATTTGATAGAGAAGGAAACTTTCAGAGCATCAGAAAAGTTAAGTGACTTACCTGATAGAACATAGCTAGTGGTGGTAGAGTGGGGCTCCAGACCTATAAAGCCAAGGTCCAGATTCTGTGCTCTTAATCCCAGTACTTAAACACTATCTCCCTACTTGGTGTTTGTCAAAAAACATCAATGATTCTCATTTAGATCAAAAGTGACACATAAACAGGCCATATGCTGTACTCCTTCCTCAAAAAGGCATGTAACTGACATGACTTCTGACTGCTTCACATGTTCATTTTGAAGAGGAGCTGCCACTTCCTCCTATAACCATCCTCAGCATCTTTCTCCCCCGACTCCCCTACCTCCCCACCACAACTACCATCAACACCACACCATCTCCTGACAGCAACCTAGGTGTTTTCTGTCAATGGTGTCACCTAGTGGTCATAAAAAGGAACTCGTTTATTTAAGGTCCCTTTTCTGTGCCCTTTTCTATTTTCTTCTTCTAGGATTTTTTGGCAGAACATAATCACCTCTTTTAAGTCATCATTCACAAGCCATCCAATTCTACCTTTAGTAATCTTTTTCATTCCTATACATTCACCCGCTTTAACTTCCTTTCTTCTCTTCCTTTCTATCTCTGAAGGAAAATCTCTCCCCAGCTCATCATCTATTTTACCAGCTGAAAAGTCAGCCTAATCACCAGTGAATAGTGGGCTTTGGAGTGAAACAGAACTGGGCTTGAATTTCAGGTACATCACTTATTAATGCTGAGATCTTGAGCAAATTACATAACCTCTCTATATCTCAGATTTCAAATCTATAAAATGGAGAGGAATTACCTATTTTAAAGAGGTGTTCTAGGAATAAGAGTAATTAAAATAAACTACAGAAAAGCACTAATACCTCTCTGCCCATAGTGGGTATTTAGTGAATATCACTCATTCCCTATGCCATCATCAGTAATGCATAAAATAATCATGCTATTGTATGATTTTTTAAAAAAAGGAAAGTTGTACTATTTGAGCTAAAGAACGAGTGTTTGTAATACCTAAATTCTTCTAGGCGAAATCTCTTCCAAAGCTCTGCACAAACTGTCTTCATAAAAAACTAAGCACTTTTAAAGCTTCTCATCTGGTACTATTCTGACATTTCTTGCAATATTATTAAAATATAATAAGCTCAAATTAAAAATACCACTTTTTTGAGATATAATTGACATGTAACATACCAAAATCCTTTAAATAAGTTTCCATCAAAATTTGCACAAGCCTCCACCTACTTGCTGGTTTTTCTCTTCGTTAGTAATGTATTTCTTCAGTGTGATGGATAAATCAAATATTTGTGGATGGCCTGAGTATGTAACCTTCCTTTACAAACACTATTTCTATTCAAAAATGCATGCTAAATGTTAAAGAACCATAAATCAGAAATTTCTTCAACTTTTGGTTGTAAAATTATGAAAAAGCTTTACAGTAAATGAAAAAAGTTTATTTCATTTTTTGTTCAAATGGAGGCCAGGACTTAGCAGCTCTTCTCACAAAATAGAATGGAATCTGTTCGCTGGTACACTGCAGAAAAATGTTAAAATTCTACCTGCTCTAAGAAGCACTGTCTTTAAGCATAAATTTGTCGTATCAGTCACACATGTGACACCTAAACAGATTTAGCCACAGGAGCCTGTGAACTACCAGTTGGCAATATATGTAAATTACTGGCTTGTATTATTCACCAAAATGTAATGTTGCAAATGAAATTCAATGGAGAAAGAATAAATATTTTCCACTACTGGATTAATTAGACATCTAAATGCAAAAGAATAAAACTTGATCCCATACTTCATGCCAAGCATAAAAATTAATCTAAAATGAACTATGACATAAATGTAAAAATGAGAACTATGATTCTCTGGAAGAAAATATATGAGAAAATCTTGTGACATTGGGTTAGGTAATGATTTCTTAAACATGACATAAAGAGCATTATACACAGGAAAAAAAAGCTGATAAATTGAACTTTTTCAAAATTGAAAACTACTGCTCATCAAAAGAAAATGAAAAAATCATATCATTTAATTGGTACATTTTTAAAAATTTATTTTATTCAAATATAGTTGATTCATGATGTGTCAATTTCTTCTATATAGCAAATTGATTCAGTTACATATATGTGCACACTTTTTGCTTATTCTTTTCCATTATGATTTATCACAGGATATTGAATGTAGTTGGACTTCCCTGGTGGCTGAAGGGTAAAGAACTCACCTGCCAATGCAGGAGACGAGGGTCCGACCCCTGGGTGAGGAAGATCCCCTGGAGAAGGAAATAGCAACCCACTACAGTATTCTTGCTTGGAAAATTCCTTGGAAAGAAAGAACCTGACAGGCTACAGTCTATGGGGTTGCAAAAGAGTTGGGCATGACTTGGCAACTAAAAATTAATGACAAATTGAATATAGTTCCCTGTAGTATAAGGAAGGACCTTGTTAGTTATTCATCCTATATATAAATAGTTTGCATCTGCTAATCGCAGACTCCCAATACTTATTCCCCCAGCACACCCCCAGCAACCACAAGTCTGTCCTCGGTGTCTGTAAGTCTGTTTCTGTTTCATAGATAAATTCATTTTTGTCAAACTTTAGATCCCACATGTAAGTGATGTCATATGGTATCTGTCTTTTTCTTACTGATTCATTCAGTATGATAATCTCTAGGTCCATCCATTTTACTGCAACTATTATTATTTCATTCTTTCTTGTGGCTGAGTAGTATTCCATTGTATATATGTACCACATCTTCTTTATCTACTCATCTTTGATGAACATTTAGGTTTGCCAACAAAGGTCCATATAGTCAAAGCTATGGTTTTTCCAGTAGTCGTGGATAGATGTGAGAGTTGAACCATAAAGAAGGCTGAGCACCAAAGAATTGACGCTTTTGAACTGTGGTGTTGGAGAAGACTCTTGAGAATCCCTTGGACTGCAAGGAGATCAAACCACTCCACCCTAAAGGAAATGAACCCTGAATATTCATTGGAAGGACTGATGCTGAAGCTGAAGCTCTAACACTTTGGCCACCTGATGCGAAAAGCCAACTCATTAGAAAAGACCCTGATGGTGGGAAATATTGAAGACAAGAGGAGAAGGGGATGACAGAGGATGAGATGGCTGGATGGCATCACTGACTTAATGGACATGAGTTTGCGCAAGCTCCGGGAGATGGAGAAGGATAGGGAAGCCTGGCACGCTGCAGTCCATGGGGTTGCAAAGAATGGAACACAACTGAGTGACTGAACAACAACTGGTAAATTGATGACCAAATTGTGTTGCATCCAAAAAATGGAACATCACTCGGCAATAAAAACAACAAATCACTGGTATGCACAGCAACATACATGAGTCCTGAATGCATTGTGCTGAATGAAAGAAGCCAGACTACATATTCCATGACATTCTGCAAAAGGAAAACTGTAGGACAGGAAAAAAGACCAGAGGTTGCCAGGATGAAGGTCAGGAATGACGATGAAAACAGAGCATGGCAGAAGTTTTAGAATTGATAGAAATGCTCCATGTCTTGATTTCTGTGGCTGTTATAGGACTGTATGCTTTTTTCAAAACTCATAGGACTGTGCACTAAAAGAGGTGAATTTTACTGTCTATAAGTTATAACTCAATAAAAAGTGTAATAAAGCAAGAGTGTTCAGTTTCATGTTTCCTTTCAGGAGATCGAGAAAATAAAAATCAAAAACCTCTCTATTTTTCAATTTATATGTACAAAATAATGTGAAGTGTCATCACTATAGGGGCTTCCCCAATGACTCAGTTGTGAAGAATCACCTGCAATGCAGGAGACGCAGGAGACTCAGGTTCAATCCCCGGGTCAGGAAGACCCCCTGGAGGAGGGCATGCCAACCTGCTCCAGTATTCTTGCCTGGAGAAACCCATGGACAGAGGAGCCTGGAGGGCTACAGTCCATGCTGTTGCAAAGAGTCAGACACGACTGAGCACACACACAGCAAGCATGTCATCACAATAGCTATTTTTGGTATGTTATTAAATAAGAAGCAGATCATAAAACAGTGTGGATAATATGCTACAGGTTGTGATGGGGGAAAATGTCCATAAAAAATTATACCAAAAACATCATTATCATTGAGTTATGATTGAGTGGTAAGATTATGTTTACTTTTTTCTTTTTTTCTAATTCCTTTACACACAGATGAAGTAAGAATATAAAGATCAAACAGATATAACTGTCTGGTTGATAGGATTTACATTAACAAATAAAGGAAATTCATTGACTCAGAATATTAAATGTTAGGAAATCTTAAAAAATTCACTCATCAACCACCTATACATTGCTTCATCTATAAACAAACAAACAAACAAAGAACAGTAATAAAGAACAGTAGCCCAGAGAAATTAAGTCCTCTGTCCCAGGTCTCAGACCATGTTAGGACCTCTAGACTGAAGGCCTCCTGGCTCCCACCTAGGGCTGCTAGCACACCAGGGAAGAGGGAACAAGACTCAAAGTAGACTGGAGAACAATTCTAGCCCTAATAGTACTCTCCACTTTTCTATGTGCCAGTTGAAAGACAAGGTTATTTTTATTAATATTGGCTTTAACCGACTTGTGTGTTTTAAACTAGAAAGAGAAAAATCTTGACTTGTCAAAAGTCACGTGGTGTTTCTTTTCTGTGGGGTAGTTTTGGTAGATTATTTTTTATTATCCAGTAGATCACCAGGAGAAGGGAATGGCAACCCACTCCAGTATTCTGGCCTGGAGAATTCCATGGACTGAGGAGCCTGGTGGGCTACCGTCTGTGGCATTACAAAGAGTCGGACACGACTGAGCAACTAACACTGACACTGAAGTACCGTATTTCTTCTGGTGCATTCCAGAAGCACTGGTGAATGATATTGCTCTGCTTGTAGCCACTCTCTAGCAATATTTACAGTTGACAAGTTGGCTCACATAATAAGAGAAATGGGAGTGGGGAAGAAGAGGAATTATACTACTAATCCTAAATGTGTCAAGAATTTTCTGGGATTTATTAAGGTCAAGAGTAGCCTTAAGGATCCATCTAAGATAATTTCAAAGATAAATGGAGCATATGTATCCATGCCTCAGAGATTTTTCTTAAGTTGGATCAGCATAATTTGGTGCTGGTCTGAAAACACTCAACATAATTTTTAATGAAAATAATATTTTGGTGCAGAAATAATATATGCCAAACATTAAAAAAAATGATTCAGAAAGGTATTTAAGAAAGCAGAAAATAAAAATAACTCATAGTCCCATCACACCAAGATAACTAGTTTAATTTTGTTATACTTGCTTCCAGACTTCTTTCTGTTCACAGTAGCATTTTCTCAAATGACAAAATGTTCAGCAATGGAATAGATATCTTGTTGTATATTAAGACGATGGACTACTATACAGGAGTGGAAAATGGAGGAACCACAGCTACTGACACCAACACAGGCGAATCTCAAATCAATGTTGAGCAAAATAAGAAAGTCTCAAAAGAACATATTCAGTATTATTTCGACTTAGCTGAAGCTCATAAATGGCAAGATTGAATAATATATTGGTTAGGGATGTATCCACAGGTGATACAACAGTGAAGAAAAGCAAAGTAGAGGATAGCAGTTACCTTTCAGGGAGAAAGTGGGGCAAGAGACATATAATATGTTTCTTAAGTTATTTAGTAACAGTCTATGTCTTTATCTAGAGGTTGAGTATACTACTATTTGTTTCAAATTGTACCATACACACTTTAAACACTATGTGTATGATATCTGCTGAAATTAAAAATCAAAAGGAAAATATTGTACTGGAAGCTTCATTTGGGGTTTCTTTTTCCTGGAATGTTAGCCAGATGAAATTTTTAACATTTTCAACTTGTATCTCTTGGAAATCAAAACCAAAACAGGCAGGCTCTAAGCCTCACATTTCTGACCAACTAGATGAGTGTTTTTGCAAGTGCTAACTGCTTTGATTATTTAATTGACAGATTTTCTTTATCTGCCATGAGAAACTCATTTATGAGACCAGAAGGCTCAAAGCTATATTTGACTAATAAAGTGCTCTGCCTGTCTTATCTTCTCCTTTCTTCATTTTTCACTACAGTTGCACAACTCCCAGTAGGACAGCTTTCTGCTAGCATCTGTATGCACCAGCATAAATATCTATTGCATTTTAGTGGGAATTAACTTATTTCAGACTGTAAACCAGCTGGGCCAGCTGTGCAAGTCACATATCTATGAGTAGGCTCCTGAGTAATTCCACCAAGAAGAGAGAGAAGAAGGAAGGGAGAGAGAGAGTATTCACACATGATAGACAAAGCGTCGGTAGACAGTACAGAAATAGGAAGATATATACATAAACAAATGGGAGAGAAAGGGAATATTCTAACGGGATTTCTAACGTATGTTCTAAGACTATAACAGACTAACTCAAATCAACGTAATCTTAGTTCCTGGATCCAGGCATACCTGAGGCAGGACTCTATCCAGAACCATTCAGTTACATAATTCAAAAAAGAGCTCCTTATTTTTCTAAGGTATTTAAACTGCGGGATTTTTTTTTAATCCTTACTACAGCACAGTGTCACCAAAGACCACTAGATGCAGTGTGACACAATGGAAGTTTTGTGGACTACAACATATTAGCCTCAGAGGTTCGTGAGAGTCACAGAAACAGCTGCATTTTGTTGCGGATAAAACTGAAACTTCACTGATCTTGGTCCTGAGCAATTGGTGAGAGTGTGCACCAGAAATATATATTCAATGAGGAAAAGATAGCCAGTTTTAAATCACACCTCTCAGACCCTCAATGAGAGACTTCTTTCAATATTTGCACACATAACATCTTCACGGCCAAATCAATAAAATGTGATTTTGATATGGACTTGTGTGGAGACTTTTCTGTTTCTCATGTATCCTTCTTTGAACCAGCCAGTGGCTCCACCCTGGAAATGAGAAACCCAAGTAGAGAATGTAGGTCCTCCTCCTTCCCTCCATGTTTTCTGAAGAGAATGGAAAACAGCTCCACCTAAGGAATGAAAACTTGAAAGACTTTGGAAACAAGAGCTTACTGAGATTGAGGAAGAGACAGGAGGAAGAGGGATCAAGTTTGGCCAAGGCATTCAATTAATGTAATCCAGACAGCGGTCTAAAATCCAGATAAGATTGTCTAGAGACCCCCATTCCATCATTTGTGGAAGGTTCAATGCTGTCCCCTAAACGTCTGTTAGTTCCTGAGTTCCTTACATTCTAATGACACCTGCAGACTTCCTTCTGGTTTTGTATAGTTTTCTCATCTTCCAATTCAGATATGCAGGGAGGTCAGCCACTTTTCATGACTTTCACATAAGAGCAAACAAACACATAAGAGCAACACCTAAGGGCAAAAACAGTCGCAAAAGCCACTGTGAACATGGCAACCTGTAAACACAACACACATAGTTGTTCTTTACAGTCCTTGTGGGACCTCCCTTGTGGCCCGGTGGTAAAGACTCTGCACTTCCAATGCAGGGGGCATGGGTTTGATTCCTGGTCTAGGAACTAAAATCCCACATGCTGTGCAGCACAGCCAAAAAGTGAAAAATAAAGTACACACTCATCTCATCACTTTAAAAAAATAAATACAGCCCTTCCTCACTCCATTGCTGGCTCCCCCATGCCCTCACCCCTCACCCCACCTCCCCACTCAGTTCAGGTACAGAGCCAGCCACCTAGCTCTTCTGTTGCCTTGTCTAACCCACACATCTCAGTTTTACACTCAATGTTTTCCTACACAAAGCAACCAAGAGAAATTTTCAAGTGTTAAGATAATAAACTTTGTCCCCATGATACACAAAGAACCAAAGAGAATGGAGTTATCCCCAATCAATGGCATGTTTGCAGGAGAGGCAGAGGCTCAAAGGATATGCAAGGCCTTCTTCTCCAGGGACTCAAGTCTGTGAGAGTACAACAGGCAAGGGTTCCCTGACAAGAAGGGCTGGAGCTGGGGACATGCTAGACTCTCAGAATACCTAACAGCAGAAAGAGCACTGGCCCCTGCTTAAAGACAAACAGTGATTACCAAGTTTCCAAAACTTGGAGGAATTTTCTCCCTATGCAATCTGCAGTTCCAGGCTTATATTCATTAATACTAGTATTAATTAATAGTATTCATTCATATTAATTTGTATTCATTACATCTTTTCTTAAAGCATCATATGGAGCTGATGGTGGGAAGGAAAGAGAAGACATAAGCTTAAGTTTAGGGCTTCTCAGGTGGCGCTAGTGGTAAAGAACCCACCTGCAATGCAGGAGACATAAGGGATGTGGGTTCAATCCCTGGGTCAGGAAGATCTCCTGGAGGAGGGCATGGCAACCCACTCTAATATTCTTGCCTGGAGAATCCCATGGACAGAGAAGCCTGGTGGGCTACAGTCCCTAGGGTTGTAAAGAGTCAGACACGATTGATGCAACTTAACACACATACAAGCTTAAGTTTACGCTACTCTTACATATATTTTAAAAACACATTATCTCTATTATTTTTAATGGGTCTAATCTTACCTTCCATTTCATGTGCTCAGGGATGGCAAAAGAAAAAGTTTTATATTTGGCAATTAGTGTTTTGCCTGGAGAATCCCAGGGACGGGGGGAGCCTGGTGGGCTGCCGTCTATGGGGTCACACAGAGTCAGACACGACTGAAGCGACTTAGCAGCAGCAGCAGCCTCTTTTGGCCTCATTCAGTCTTTAATGGGTTAAATATTCATTTAATTCTAAGTTCAATGTCTCCAGCAGGGCTGATTATTCCTTCTCAGAATGTCTTCCTTCATCCTCCTCCTTTCAAGGCTGTGTCTCTGCAGAAGTTACATAACTGTGGGGGAAGGAGAGCAGGCTTGGAGGAAGGACCTTGGGGCTGCACGTTCTCTCCATGAAGTGGAATTTTGCACCTGGAGGTGGAGCTGGCCCCACATGGTTCTCTGAACACCAGTCTGGCACCCTTTGCTAACGTCTCTGCTATTTGTGATCTCCTAATCCTCCTCTTCAGAGATGTTTGTATCTCACCAAAGTGGGCATAAAGAAGGCTGAGCATCAAAGAACTGAAGCTTTCTAACTATGGTGCTGGAGAAGATGCAAGGAGATCAAACCAGTCAATCCTGAAGGAAATAAACCCTGAATATTTATTGGAAAGACCGATGCTGAAGCTGAAGCTCCAGTACTTTGGCCAGCTGATGGGAAGAGCTGACTCACTGGAAAAGACCCTGATGCTGGGAAAGATTGAGGGCAGGAGGAGAAGGAGACAACAGAGGATGAGATAGTGGGATGGCATCATCGACTCAATGGACCTGAGTTTGAGCAAGCTCTGGGAGATGATGAAGGACAGGGAAGCCTGGTGTGCTGTAGTCCGTGGGGTCACCAAGAGTCAGACTTAGTGACTGAACAATGATCAACAGCAGCAAAGTGAGAAAGAATATCGAGCTTCCTTTCATGACCTTTCTGACTACAGTGGCTCTGCCAACCTGAGAGTCTCAGCAAGACTGAGAGTCTCAGCAAGACTGTCTTCTCACAGAATTCCAGACAGAAAGGAAGAAACCAGTTCCTTCTGATTCAGTTCAATCCTCAGCCTAGCTGGAGTTTTTCTCTTTTTGCCTCTCCTCCCTTCCCACCCTCTAACTCTGGGCTGAGGCCCAGAGGAGTGAGGTGATGGTTGCAGGACACCTTGGGGTAACTGAAGGTCTGTTCATCCAACATGTCTTTGTTGAAAACCTACCATATGTCAAATACTCTTCTAGGGTCTGTGGTATAGCAGCAAACAAAACAGTGTGAATCTCTGTTCTCTTAGAACTGACATTCTAGTTGTAATGGTGTGAGCGTGCACACACTTACTAGGGGGCATCTGAGGAGTCAGCGGTTCTCTCTACATTATAACTATTCTCTAGAGAATGGCAGGGAAGTCTTCACTTTAATTATGCAATTACCCTGACTAAAATATACCTCTATTACTCTTGGAAACGAACAGTCCGAGGTAAGGAGCAGCAGCTGCACTTTGCTGGAGCAGCCATGAAGAGAGACCCCAAGTCCAAGGTAAGTGAAACCCAATTAAGACGGTAGGCACTGAGAGAGGGGATCAGAGGGCAGACAGACTGAAACTACAATCACAGACAGCTAGCCAAACTGATCACATGGACCACAGCCTTGTCTAACTCAATGAAACTAAGCGATGCTGTATGGGGCCACCCAAGATGGATGGGTCATGGTGGAGAGGTCTGACAGAATGTGGTCCACTGGAGAAGGGAATGGCAAACCACCTCAGTATTCTTGCCTTGAGAACCCCATGAACACTATGAAAAGGTAAAAAGATAAGACACTGAAAGATGAACTCCCCAGGTCAGTAGGTACCCAATATGTTACTGGAGATCAGTGGAGAAATAACTCCAGAAGGATGGAGCCAAAGCAAAATCAACACCCAGTTGATGTGACACCAGTGAATGTAACTGGTGATAGAAGCAAGGTTTGATGCTGTAAAGAGCAATATTGCATAGGAACCAAGAATGATAGATCCATGAATCAAGGCAAATTGGAAGTGATCAAACACGAGATGACAAGAGTGAACATCAACATTCTAGGAATCAGTGAACTAAAATGGACTGGAATGGGTGAATTTAACTCAGATGACCATTATAGCTAACACTGTGACAGAAATCCCTTAGAAGAATGGAGTAGCCATCATAGTCAACAAAAGAGTCCGAAATGCAGTACTTGGATGCAATCTCAAAAACGACAGAATGATCTCTGTTCGTTTCCAAGGCAAACCATTCAATATCACAGTAATCCAAGTCTATGCCCCAACCAGTAACTCTGAAGAAGCTGAAGTTGGACAGTTCTATGAAGACCTATAAGACCTTCTAGAATGAACACCCAAAAAAGATGTCCTTTGCACTATAGGGGACTGGAATGCAAAAGTAGGAAGCCAAGAAACACCTGGAGTAACAGGCAAATTTGGCTTGGAGTACAGAATGAAGCAGGGCAAAGGCTAATAGAGTTTTGCCAAGAGAACGCACTGGTCATAGCAAACACCCTCTTCCAACAGCACAAGAGAAGCCTCTACACATGGACATCACCAGATTGTTGACACCAAAATCAGATTGATTATATTCTTTGCAGCCAAAGATGGAGAAGCTCTATACAGTCAGCAAAAACAAGACCGGGAGCTGACTGTGGCTCAGACCATGAACTCCTTATTGCCAAATTTAGACTTAAATTGAAGAAAGTGGAGAAAACCACTACACCATTCAGGTATGACCTAAATCAAATCCCTTATAACTTTACAGTGGAAATGAGAAATAGATTTCAGGGACTAGATCTGATAGACAAAGTGCCTGATGAACTATGGATGGAGGTTCGTGACATTGTACAGGAGAAAGGGATCAAGACCATCCCCAAGAAAAAGAAATGCAAAAGAGCAAAATGGCTGTCTGAGGAGGCCTTACAAATAGCTGTGAAAAGAAGGGAAGCGAAAAGCAAAGTAGAAAAGGGAAGATATACCCATTTAAATGCAGACTTCAAAAGAATAGCAAGGAGAGATAAGAAAGCCTTCCTAAGCAAACAATGCAAAGAGATAGAGGACAACAATAGAATGGGAAAGACTAGAGATCTCTTCAAGAAAATAAGAGATACCAAGGGAACATTTCATGCAAAGATGGGCTCAATAAAGGACAGAAATGGTAGGTACCTAACAAAAGCAGAAGATATTAAGGAGAGGTGGCAAGAATACACAGAAGAACTGTACAAAAAAGAGCTTCACAACCCAGATAATCACGAAGCTGTGATCACTGACCTAGAGCCAGACATCCTGGAATGTGAAGTCAAGTGGGCCTTAGGAAGCATCATTACGAACAAAGCTAGTGCCGGTGATGGAATTCCAGTTGAGCTATTTCAAATCCTAAAAGACAATGCTGTGAAAGTGCTGCACTCAATATGCCAGCAAATATGGAAAACACAGCAGTGGCCACAGGACCGGAAAAGGTCAGTTTTCATTCCAATCCCAAAGAAAGGCAATGCCAAAGAATGCTCAAACTACCGCACAATTGTACTTGTCTCACACAGTAGTAAAGTAATGCTCAAAATTCTCCAAGCCAGGCTTCAGCAATACATGAACCGTGAACTTCCATATGTTCAAGCTGGTTTCAGAAAAGGCAGAGGAACCAGAGATTAAATTGCCAACATTCACTGGATCATTGAAAAAGCATGAGAGTTCCAGAAAAACATCTATTTCTGCTTTATTGACTATGCCAAAGCCTTTGACTGTGTGGGTCACAATAAACTGTGGAAAATTCTTAAAGAGATGGGAATACCAGACCACCTGACCTGCCTCTTGAGAAATCTGTATGGAGGTCAGGAAGCAACAGTTAGAACTGGACATAGAACAACAGACTGGTTCCAAATAGGAAAAGGAGTACGTCAAAGCTGTATATTGTCACCCTGCTTATTTAATTTACATGCAGAGTACATTATGAGAAACGCTGGGCTGGAAGAAGCACAAGCTGGAGTCAAGATTGCTGGGAGAAATATCAATAACCTCAGATGTGCAGATGACACCACCCTTATAGCAGAAAGTGAAGAAGAATTAAAGAGCCTCTTGATGAAAGTGAAAGAGGAGAGTGAAAAAGTTGGCTTAAAGCTCAACATTCAGAAAACTAAGTTCATGACATTTGGTCCCATCACTTCATGGCAAATAGATGGGGAAACAGTGGAAACAGTGGCTGACTTTATTTTTCTGGGCTCCAAAATCACTGCAGATTGTGACTGCAGCCATGAAATTAAAAGACGCTTACTCCTTGGAAGGGAAGTTATGACCAACCTAGACAGCATATTAAAAAGCAGAGACATTACTTTGTCAAAAAGGCCCATCTAGTCAAAGCTATGGTTTTTCCAGTGGTCATGTATGGATGTGAGAGTCGGACTGTGAAGAAAGCTGAGCACCAAAGAATTGATGCTTTTGAACTGTGGTGTTGGAGAAGACTCTTGAGAGTCCCTTGGACTGCAAGGAGATCCTACCAGCCCATCCTAAAGGAGATCAGTGCTGGATGTTCATTGGAAGGACTGATGTTGAAGCTGAAACTCCAATCGTTTGTCCACCTGATGCAAAGAGCTGACTCATTTGAAAAGACCCTGATGCTGGGAAAGATTGAGGGCAGGAGGAGAAGGGGATGACAGAGGAAGAGATGGTTGAATGGTGTAACCGACTCAATGGACATGTGTTTGGGTGGACTCTGTGAGTTGGTGATGGACAGCCTGGTGTGCTGCAGTTCATGGCGTCGCAAAGAGTCAGACACGACTGAGCGACTGAACTGAACTGAACTGAAGTGTGTGCACACTCACACATGCACATGCGTGTTGGCAGAGGAGTAGTATTGAGGGGCGAGAGTCCAGAGACGAGAGACTTAAGAAAGACTTCCCAGGGACACAGTTTTGTGGAATACGAGCTTACTGTATCCCCCTTTGCCTGCCAAAGCAATAAAGCTTTTCTTTAAAAAAAGAAAACAATTTCCTCTAGAGAAGAAAAGTGATGATGGGGTGGGTCACCGATTTTCCAGCAGATATAGTTAGTACCCATTTCATGGAAAGAAAGGGAAGAGGGAAGAGAAGAATGGCTCTGAAGTGACCAACCCATCTGTTTATAGAAAGGCACAGAAGGAGCACAGCTGGAGGAGACAGTGACAGGAGTCCTCCCACACCAGCTGCAGAGTCACTCAACAGGAGTGGTCTGGACTTGCAGGGCCCAGCATCTTTAAGCAACTCACCCCAGCAAGTGTGCCCTGGAAGAAAAATTCCTCCCAATCCTTATTGAAACCAGTGCCAGGCTGGCCACCAACTGGAGGGCTTGGTCACCAGGATCAAGCGGTGCTAGGCCAACCGAGCAGAGACATGAGTTGTTCCAAAGATTTCATCTCCTAAAAAATCAGTATGGGTACCAGAGTCCAGTATCTTGAAATGCTTAAAAGTCAAAAGGCCTAGGAAATATTTAAGACTAGAAGTGATCTCAGAAACCATTCAGACCAAATGCCTTATTTCAAATACAGTTTTCTGGGAATGCCAAGGAGAAAAGTAGTCTTGGGAAGATTCAAAGAAGAGAAGACATTAGTACTCAGCCTTGAAGGATGACTAGGAGTTTGCCAGAAGAACAAAGAAGACAGAGGCAGGTGAAAATGTTGTCACAATTACAGCGTCAAAATGGTATCTCACTGGTTCTGCCACACCCCAGCCTACCAAACCCAGAGTCCACCAGCCTGTTCTGGAGATGTCTAGGGAAATCTCATGGTATCCCCACTTCAGTCTTTTGGCTCTGCAGTGGCCATCCCTGCTGTGCTACATACACAGGACAACATGCGTGAAAAAGGAAACAATGACCTTTATCAACATTGTCTGGTAACACAAGATTGGTCTTTCAAGATTAAACTCCAAGTGAGCAGTGGGAAGTTCAAATAAAGGAGATATAACCTGGCTTAGAGTTCAGTAAAGAGACCCCGTTCCATGCCCACATATGTTAGCCCACCACAGAGGTCGTGAATACAAGTTTCTTCACTACCTCTTACCTCCTTCCAAGGAGGAGTACCATCAACACAGGTGCAATTTCCCAATGACTAAAGAAGTTTCAAGTTTGAAGGGAAAGCACCAAAAATAAGTAAGTGCATAGACATAGAACTGTAAGTTTTCAGATGTGGATTCTAGTAACAACTCCATCCTAACTAATGGTGTGACTTCAAACAACTCCCACACAGTTCCACTGGTTTGTTGTTGTTTAGTTCCTAAATCTTTGCTCAGCCTGCTTTGTGGTCCACTCTCACATTTGTACATGACTACTGGAAAAATAATCAGAGAAGGCAATGGCACCCCACTCCAGTACTTTTGCCTAGAAAATCCCATAGACGGAGGAGCCTGGTAGGCTGCAGTCCATAGGGTCACTAGAGTTGGACATGACTGAGCGACTTCACTTTCACTTTTCACTTTCATGCATTGGAGAAGGAAATAGCAACCCACTCCAGTGTTCTTGCCTGGAGAATCCCAGGGACGGAGACGCCTGGTGGGCTGCCATCTATGGGGTCACACAGAGTCTGACATGACTGAAGTGACTTAGCAGCAGCAGCAGCACTGGAAAAATCGTAGCTTTGACTATACACACTTTGTTGGCAAAGTGATGTCTCTGTTTTTAAATATACTGTGTAGGTTTGCCAAAGCTTTCCTTCTGAAGAGCAAGTGTGCTTTCATTTCATAGCTGTAGTCACCATCCGCAGTGATTTTGGAGCCCAATAAAATAAAATCTGTCACTGCTTCCACTTTCTCCCCTTCTATTTGCCATGAAGTGATGGGACTGGATGCCATGATATTAGTTTTTTGAATGCTGAGTTTCAGGTCAACTTTTTCACTCTCCTCTTTCATCCTCATTAAGAGGCTCTTCAGTTCCTCTTCACTTTTTGCCATTAGGGTGGTATCATCTGCATATCTGAGATTGTTGATATTTCTCCCGGCAATCTTGATTCCAGCTTGTAAGTCATCCAGCCTGGCATTTCACATGATGTACTCTGCATAGAAGTTAAATAAGCAGGGTGACAATATATAGCCTGTCATACTCCTTTCCTAATTTTGAATCAGTCCATTGTTCTACATCCGGTTCTAACTGTTGCTTTTTGACCTTCATACAGGTTTCTCAGGAAACAGGTAAGGTGGTCTGGTATTGCCACTCTTTAAGAATTTTCCACAGTTTGTTGTGATCCACATAGTCAAAGGCTTTAGCATAGTCAGTGAAGCAGAAGTAGATGTTTTTCTGGAACTCCCTTGCTTTCTCCATGCTTTTACAAATGTTGGCAATTTGATCTGTGGTTCCTTTGCCTCTTTAAAATCCAGCTTGTACAACTGGAAATGCTCCTTTCACCTACTGGTGAAGACTAGCAAGGATTTTGAGCATAACCTTGCTAGCATTCAAAATGAGCACAATTGTACAGTACTTGAAACATTCTTTGGCATCGCCCTTCTTTGGGATTAGAATGAAAACTGACCTTTTCCAATCCTGTGGCCACTGCTGAGTTTTCCAAATTTGCTGGTGTATTGAGTATAGCACTATCATCTTTTAGAATTTTAAATAGCTCAGTTGGAATTCCAGCACCTCCACTAGCTTCCTAGGGCCCACTTGACTTCACATTCCAGGATGGCTCTAGGTGAGTGACCACACCATCATGGTTATCCAGGTCATTAAGACATTATTTGTATAGTTCTTCTGTGTATTCTTGCCACCTCTTCTTTATCTCTTCTGCCTCTGTTAGTTACTTACCATATCTATACTTTATCCATGCCCATCCTTGCATGTAAACCTCTGCTGGTTGGTATATACAATTAGGAAATTGATCAGTTATCTTTGAGGCCTATTCCACATCTAAAACTGCATGGTTTCACATTTCTGCATCAAAAATGCTAAAGGTACTAAAATCTTTGTCACCATCTAATGAACTTTGGATTTAATGATTAATTATTACTACTTTGTATCATTCCAAGCCTCCAGAATGTCAAAAGAACATATAAACATCTGAAATGATTGGCCCCTGTTATTTCTTTTGACCAGCTCTTAGGACAAAAAAAAATCTGTAAACAACATGGATATTCAAAATAGTTTGGACCTTTTGTCAGAAGATATTCTAATTGTAACCACACAGTGGAAGTATCATGCTTTTCCCATGTTGTTCTTACTTGGAGCACCTCTGGTAATTCAAGCTAGCAAAATACTTTGAAAATATACATATGTTGGAATTTGACTCAAAATAACTATCACGGTTTGCATTGTCTACAAAGGGAGTTAACTAGTACGATGTACGTGTTTTGGGGTGCCCTCTATGTGCTTTTGCAAGTATTTTTTCTCTTTGATGATTTAAACCATATGTTGAGGTATTTTGAAGATTATTTTATCAGAAATCATCCAGTTTGAAAGAAATACCAAGGCACAGCCCACAAGTTTATGCAAGATGTATATGCACACACGCATGTATACACAAACCTCACACACACATGCAAATGGGTGTAAATCATCCTTTGTCCCCCAGCAGTTGGACTGCCATATTGATAAATAGGGCCTGTCACATTAATTGAATCCTGAAATGCTCTGAAACAGTTTTGGTGCAAAAATAAATTCCATAGGGTAATGGAATGTGCTAAGCCTCTAACAAATGAATGTTTAATGACTATGAAAAAGACATAAACAATGAGAAACAAAAATTACAGATTTGGTAAACATATCCTCTAAGTTTGCAAAGCTTGTAAAATATTTACAGGAGGCAATGTCATATCATACTTCACATAATCCCCTTGAAAAGCATTTCTGCCAAGGTCATGTTAGAGATCTTGCTACTGAATAATGTCAAAAATATTCCATGACTCTAAGATCCAAAAAACATACTGACCCAGTGATGCCTTATTAACAACCGTTATGTACTTTAACACAAGCCTCTGAGGTGCCAAGGGTTTTCATCTCTCTTGTCAATTCTAATCAACAAATGGCAAAGTTTAAGAGTGCTGCCTTGAAAAGCATCTGAGGCTGCCTCTGGGATCAGAATCTTGATGGACTGTTGATGTCATCGGTGGGAGAGGGATGCAGGAGTGGCCGCATAGCTGCTGTACATCTTCATACGGCTCCACGGACACCCACTGGAGCACTCTGCATGACGCTGGCAGCACCGTCTTCCTCTCACCCAGTTTCCATCATGTCCCAGTCCCCTTCCAGAATCTGAAGCAGCTCCAGATTGCACTTCATATAAACTATAACCATAATCTATACTTTTATACAGATCTTTCATAGCAGCCCCAACCCTCCCTTTCTCACTTTCCCAATCAAGGTTTCAATTCTCTTCTGTTTCTCCCTACAACATGGCCCCCCTTGTGAGTCACTAGATCGTCCCCTTATTTCCCCATCATCCTTAACCACTTCCATCTCCTGGCCTTTACTCAGTGAATCCTTTTTCCTTGGCCAGTCTCCCTACCAGTCTGGGCCAGTCTCATACTCAAAAACTTGAATTTAACACCCAAAATTCTTTGTAACAAGCAAATTTCTGGTGCCTAGTTTTAGCCCCATTCCCTCGGTTTTATACTATGAGGCTTATACTGAATTATCATACTCTTATTCTTATGTTGATTTATTGCCATTTTCTGATTAAGAGGGTTGTTTTCTCTTTTCAGTTAAAGTGGATGTACCATAAAAGATAGGTCCACATCTTCTAATTTTCTACACCCCCAGCCAGAGCTTCTTACCTCAGTAAATGCTGTGCTATTCTACTGCTGTTATGATATATCAGTAAGAATCACACATTATTTTTAAAATATTCTATTTTTAACCCTGCATTATATGCATAAAAAGAGAAGAATAAAGGATAGTAAGATGTTGCCTGTGCTTTCCATGTCCAGACACAGGGTCTCACTTGCATTATCTCATACAAGGCTATAATCAACCCTATGAGGAAGATATCATTATTAAGCTACCTGTTCTAGGTGAGAAAATTAAGGCTTAAAGAGAATAAGAGACATGCTCAAGGTTACACTGTTAATGAAACTGTCTTTCTATTGTACTTCACTGTCTCACCTTTGGCAAGGTTCAAAGAAAGTAAATGCCTACAGAAGAAAGAAATTAGCCCAACTACTGAGGTCCAGGATGTTGAAAGATCCATATTTTGGAATCCTCAGTCTCCTGAGAACCCTCATTTTTGTATAAACAAGAAAATAAAATATGTCATCACATTACTTTTTTGTAACCTCAACAGAGAAAAAACACTATTGGGTGGACATTGCAAAAACTGGGTATCTACTTTTTCCAATGGGTAAAAGCAGACAGGATGGATTTATTCTGTCCATTCACTTCTCATATTGATGTCACTCTTCTCAAGTTCCATATAATCAATCCTTTTTGTTTGTAACCTTATTTTAATTGACTTTTAATGCTCTTCTGGCATCCCAAACAAAAACAGTGAAGAAATCAATATGACCATAGCACAGGCAGAAGAAGAAACAAGGACTTACATGTTTATATTTTATCTTTATTAAAAACTTACATTTTCATTTTCACTGGTAAAAATGAAACAGCCTCCCATGCTGCATGATTTTATTTACATAAGATTTATTTTATGAAAGGAAAATCTGTAGGAAGAGAGACCAAATCTGTTGTGGCCAGGAGCCAGGAGTAAGAGGAAGAGACTGACTATGAAGGAGTATAGAGGGAACTTCATGGGGTGATAAAACATGTTCTAGATCTTTATTGGAGTCATGGTTAACGATTGCATTCATTTGCCAAAATTCATTGGCTGTATACCTAAAAAGGATGAGTTTTACTATACATAAAATTCACTCCCTAAAGTTGGTTTAAAAATAAAATTAAAAGCCTTGACTAATTTGAAACATAAAATCTGACAGTTGTAAGAAAATACAGACCTTGCCTGTATGTGGATGTACATAGCTTATCTGTTACAATACGTATTTAAGTTCAGGTGGCAATCTAATATATGATTTTTTTCTCAAAGAATTTGAGAGCAGCAAGAGCATTTACATTAGACTGACGCAAGGTTTTGTGAAATCAAGAGCTCCTCTCAAAGAAGTTAAGAGTATATAACTTCGACATTTTCTTTCCCA
Organism: Bos indicus x Bos taurus; assembly: GCF_003369695.1. Lineage (NCBI taxonomy): Eukaryota > Metazoa > Chordata > Mammalia > Artiodactyla > Bovidae > Bos > Bos indicus x Bos taurus. The sequence continues at coordinate 59,776,191 of NC_040085.1, read as the reverse complement.
TGCAGTAAAAGCACTGGTTGGAATGTTAGTAAAACATTGGTATATTGATCCTTCTTCAAGGAGTTGGGGTCTACCAACATAGCTTTCCCATAGCTGCAGTCCTTGGGGTCACAGAGAGTTGGACACAACAGAGCAAAAACAACAACATCGCTTCCACTTCAGGACATTTGTTATTAGTAAAACAGATGAGTTCTTTTCACCTAAACTTCCAATTCCCAGGGAATAATGTATTCAGGAGTTCTCTAACCCCTGCCCTACCTCCAAAAATATTACAAATGAAATAAGTCATATACAATCGTTAAATTTCTGATATTTAAAAACAAGGAAATAAAGGATCAAATATTATAAACTATCATTAGTACACTACTTATCAGAAACAAATTATTTTGTTAACTCAGGTTATTATTAATGGCATTATAATATTACAATATTACAGTTTCCGGTGATTATGTTGCCCAGAGTGCTCAAGAAGAGAAAAGTTAGGTCAAATCTTTCAATTTCTTCATTTCCAGTGAGATTTAAAAATTGTTTATGTCTTAAAAATGTGCCCATTATTAACGACAGTAAAAACTCTATACCTACTAATGACTTTTATGAAAGTGTATCTAACTTCTCAGTATATTTTTAAACAAATCCTCACTTTGATTTTCATTATTCCTTTTTGCAATCTCAATCATAATTACTAATGTGATCAGTCACGATAAAACTGTGAAAGTTGTATTCACCTATTTAAATTTTATGGTAAGAATTTTTAAATGTTTCAGGCTATAAGCTGATTCCAAAGAACAGAAAGAGACTAGGATCATTACCTAATTTAAAAAGCTCCTGCCAAATGCAGAATGGTCTGATGTTGTAAATGTGTTTTTAATTCTGCTATTTCAACAGAAAATAAAATATAAACATAAACACAACTACTTTATAACCCCCTGATTTCACTTCTAAACTAGGCTGTTTTGTTTTTTTTTAAGTACCAAAAGAAGCAGATAAGAGCACTGACTTATAGGTTTAAATGTCATGTGTGTATAATAATGAGCATAAAAGACTAAAGTAATTTTCAAAGTGTAGTATCAGTCAATTATCACCTTATTTGCCTTGTGTCAAAATTCTAACGAATTCTTTAATGACAATTAGCTTCAGATACTGTTAGCTTTTACAAAGACAAATAGTGTTCAGTTCAGTTCAGTTCAGTCGCTCAGTTGTGTCCAGCTCTTTGCGACCCTGTGAACCACAGCACGCCAGGCCTCCCTGTCCATCACCAACTCCTGGAATTTACCCAAACTCATGTCCTTTGAGTCAGTGGTGCCATCCAACCATCTCATCCTCTGTTTCTCCTCCTGCCCTCAATCTTTCCCAGCATCAGGGTCTTTTCAAATGAGTCAGCTCTTCGAATCAGGTGGACAAACTATTGAAGTTTCAACTTCAACATCAGTCCTTCCAACGAACACCCAGGACTGATCTCCTTTAGGATGGACTGGTTGGATCTCCTTGCAGTCCAAGGGACTCTCAAGAGTCTTCTCCAACACCACAGTTCAAAAGCATCAATTCTGCACTCAGCTTTCCATATAGTCCAACTCTACATCCATACATGACCACTGGAAAAACCATAGCCTGGACTAGATGGACCTTTTTGACAAAGTAATGTCTCTGCTTTTTAATATGCTGTCTAGGTTGGTCATAACTTTCCTTCCAAGGAGTAAGTGCCTTTTAATTTCATGGCTGCAATCACCATCTGCAGTGATTTTGGAGCCCAGAAAAATAAAGTCAGCCACTGTTTCCACTGTCTCCCCATCTATTTGCCATGAAGTGATGGGACCAGATGCCATGACCTTAGTTTTCTGAATGCTGAGCTTTAAACCAACTTTTTCACTCTCCTCTTTCACTTTCATCAAGAGGCTCTTTAGTTCTTCTTCACTTTCTGCCATATTTCCTAGATAGAGACAGTTCACCAAAGGAATATAACAACTGAGGTCAAAACATGTCCACAGATGTTAAGATATTACCCTTCCTAAAAGGCATGTACTGAAAATTGATGCATTGAGCAAAGGGAAAGAACTGAGAATCTTCTCGAATTTCCAAGTCTTGTTGCTAAGTCGCTTCAGTCATGTCCAACTCTGTGTGACCCCATAGACGGCAGCCCACCAGGCACCCCTGTCCCTGGGATTCTCCAGGCAAGAACACTGGAGTGGGTTGGCATTTCCTTCTCCAATGCATGAAAGTGAAAAGTGAAAGTGAAGTCACTCAGTTGTGTCCGACTCTTCACGACCCCATGGACTGCAGCCTACCAGGCTCCTCCGTCCATGGGATTTTCCAGGCAAGAGTACTGGAGTGGGGTGCCATTGCCTTCTCCACCATTATCTAAACTGCAGACCTTTGGAAACAGTATGGTGTAATGGTTTTGACACTATCCTATACTTTGATACTTGATACTATGTTTCAATATATTGAAGTATTCTTAGCTATTAGGCAAGTAACTATGGGGAAACATAGTTTAAACTTTTTGTGCTTTACTATAAAATAGAGTCAATAAAGGTGTTGTGAGGATTAAATAACACATATAAATTCCTAGAATAGTACATAGAATATACAGTTGTTGTTCTAGTTTAGTTGCTAAGTTGTGTCCAACTCTACAACCACAGGGACTATAGCCTGCCAGGTTCCTCTGGCCATGGGATTTCCGGGGCAAGAATACTGGAGTGGGTTACCATTTCCTCCTCCACAGGATTGTCCTGACCCGGGAATCGAGCCTGCATCTCCTGCATTGGAAGGTGGATTCTTTACTGCTGAGCCACCAGGGAAGCTCAGAATATAGGGATCCCTCCTTAAGTGTTAGCTAGTATTGTTATTGCTGCTTTTGTTATAATAGTAGTAGCTATAGTTCTTGGAGCATCTACTTTTTTCCAAACACTGATATACTTTAGTTTTCTTTACCTCTGCAAAATAGTATGTTATCTCCATTTTACAGACAGGAAAACTGAGTTCAGAGAGTTTAAGTAACTTGTCCAAGGACATGTCAACTGAAATGAGCCTGAATTCATATCAAGATCTGTCTCCATCTACTTTGCCACTCCAGCAGATTGACTCTTCATTTTCACATATTTGAGAGATTTGAGATGTTTTTTACTCAAAATAGTACAGTGAACTTCCGTCCATAGGTCAGGAAGCAACAGTTAGAACTGGACATGGAACAACAGATTGGTTCCAAATAGGAAAAGAAGTATGTCAAGGCTATATATTGTCACCCTGCTTATTTAACTTATATGCAGAGTACCTCATGAGAAATGCTGGGCTGGAGGAAGCACAAGCTGGAATCAAGATTGCCGGGAGAAATATCAATAACCTCAGATATGCAGATGACACCACCCTTATGGCAGAAAGTGAAGAAGAACTAAAGAGCCTCTTGATGAAAGTGAAAGAGGAGAGTGAAAAAGTTGGTTTAAAGCTCAGCATTCAGAAAACTAAGATCATGGCATCTGGTCCCATCACTTCATGGCAAATAGATGGGGAAACAGCGGAAACAGTGGCTGATTTTATTTTTCTGGGCTCCAAAATCACTGCAGATGGTGATTGCAGCCATGAAATTAAAAGGCACTTACTCCTTGGAAGGAAAGTTATGACCAACCTAGACAGCATATTAAAAAGCAGAGACATTACTTTGTCAAAAAGGTCCGTCTAGTCCAGGCTATGGTTTTTCCAGTGGTCATGTATGGATGTGAGAGTCGGACTGTGAAGAAAGCTGAGTGCAGAAGAATTGATGCTTTTGAACTGTGGTGTTGGAGAAGACTCTTGAGAGTCCCTTGGACTGCAAGGAGATCCAACCAGTCCATCCTAAAGGAGATCAGTCCTGGGTGTTCGTTGGAAGGACGGATGTTGAAGCTGAAACTCCAATAGTTTGTCCACCTGATGCAAAGAGCTGACTCATTTGAAAAGACCCTGATGCTGGGAAAGATTGAGGGCAGGAGGAGAAACAGAGGATGAGATGGTTGGATGGCACCACCGACTCAAAGGACATGAGTTTGGGTAAATTCCAGGAGTTGGTGATGGACAGGGAGGCCTAGCGTGCTCCAGTTCATGGGGTCGCAAAGAGTCAGACACGACTGAGTGACTGAACTGAACTGAACTGAACTGAGTACAGTGAAGTCTTTGGGAAAAGTCAATAAAGCCTCAGTACATAGTTCTTAATTCTCACAAAGAATATTTGTGTTAATTCTCTCATGAGTCAGATAATTAATCTTGACACACCCCAAATAAAAGTGTGTGCTAGCCTCAGTGGATTCTTAAGTGACTTTTTAAGGTTTTTTCAATTAAATAAATGTTAAAACCTCCTTAAAGTGTGCTCTAGTTATATAACAGAATAACTAACAAGAGGCATAGTCCCTTAGTAGCTTCATAGCAACTTGTCAGAGACAAAGTGTTTTATTCTGAAGAGGAGACTAAGGTTCCCCTAATTCTTTCCCCATCTGTGCAATATGCATTCTGTAAGGCCCTCAGGAAGAATACAAGCCTACTTCTTACAACCTACTGTTGCTGTTGTCAGAACACTTATTTACTATACCACACACTGAGTATGGTTTAAATTTCTCTTGAGTTAACTTTCTTGTTTATATCTTATGTTTTCAGTGAGCGAGGCAAGAGGCAGACTATCACATACTTTTTTTTTTTTTTAATTTTCCCTAAATTAGATCTCAGAGTACATTTTTCAAGTGCAATTGAAATTAACCAAATTCTAAGTAGAAGATGATGGTTATCACCTCATCATCATGTTGGTGACTATTAATCTACATAGACAATCCTATTAAAGGAACAGAAAGTAAACTGATGGGAATTGACCAATAAAGCACAAAATAAGACAGAGAGTCAGATGTTTAATGTGCTGTGATGGATTCATTGGATAATTTTAAAAAGACACAAAGACATGGAATCAAATCTTTCAGTACTGACCAAAAGGATTGGAACTTTTTCTTGCTGGCCAATATACCCAAAAACACTTTTGAAGGAAAAAAAAAAAAAAGAAGAAGAAGAAAACATCACTGTGTCTAGTAAAAACAGTTTGTCTCCAGGATATTTCTCATTCTCAATTGTCTGAGTTTTCCAAGTCAAACCAGCTGAAATAGAAAGTCCTTAAATGGCTATAATTCATGAGCCATAACCTGGGTAATTTATGGTTTGTAGTCCAAGAGTTCAAAATGGGAAGGATAAGCAACTATACTTCCCATCTAAAATGCGTGTGGGAGTGCGGGAGTGGAGGGAGCTGCCACCCTCACCGCCAGGGCTTTGGAGCATCATCATGGTTTGAAATGTGCACATCACCCGTTAGTATACAATGTTGCAAGGTGTAAATTCCTGAATGCAGTCAATGTGGGAATCTGGGCTTGAATTTGACATGTTAGTGTGTTGTTGGTACATCTCCAATATCCATAATTTCTTACCCTGACATCTTTCATCACACTCATTAAGAAAGAAGGGGCAAGTACATGTGGCCACCAGATTCATTTTTTTATTTCTAAAAGAAAGCCGCATCCTTTAATTACCTCTTACCATCTTATTGCTCCAATTATTACTGCAACTTTGAAATAATTCTTATTTGACATAGGCTTTTTAATCAAGAATAAACAAGACCACACAACCTCTTGATGAATACATTAAAAACACATGTCTACTATGATAAATACTCTCATGGGAAAAGGAAAATTTTAGTTAAAAAAGAAGAGCCAAACTTAGCGATGGAACCAGACTCAGTTGTAGTCCATTTATTACCTTTTCTAAGGTTGCCCCTTCTTCAGGAAATTGAACCCCTAATGTGCTGAATAATTGAATCCCTAATGTGTGTATGCTTTCTGTCAGAATATCACAGTTTGCCCTAGAAGGTTCTGAGTTTGATTCTGCTCTCAACTTTACCATATTCTAAGAGTGAGGACCATAGCAGGAGAGAAGAGAAGAGAAACTGAGTTATGACATAAAACTTATAAAACTTTAGGACATGATGAGCAAGTTTGAAGCTAGGTGTCATTGAACATTAACCATTCATCTGAAATTTTCTAAACTTAAGCAGATAGTATGAAGAGCAGTTGGACAAAAAATAATTCTAAATACTGAGAGGAGAATTTCAATGCCTGACATTAAATTACCAACATGCGAAATACATCTAATAATGGGAAGATTGGTATCTATTGGGCATAGTCCACACATGCATGCATGCAGGCTAAGTCACTTCAGTCGTGTTCAACTCTGTGATCCTATGGATCGTAGCCTACCAGGCTCCTCTGTCCATGGGATTCTCCAAAGAATCCTGGAGTGAGTTGCCATGCCCTGCTCCAGGGTATCTTCCGGACCCAGGGATTGAAACTGCGTCTCTCACATCTCCTGCATTAGCAGGGGGGTTCTTTACCGCTAGTGCCACCTGGGAGCCCCAATCCACACTTGCATTTCTACAGAAGCATATAAAGGAGAGTAATGTGAGATCTGACAGCACAGATTAATAACAGAAGAACCTAAACTACAAGACGCAAAAAGGATAAAAGGAAGGCGGGGACAAGAAGAAAGAAAAATAACAGGACAGAAAATAGCAGGACTAAAAGGAAAATCAAGTCATAGGAGAGAAAAAAACATCAATCGACAAGCTAGAAAACAATAATTTGTTTTGTGACTCTAACAAGGTTGCAGAATTTCGCTAAAGTTCTGGCTGAGAATTTGTGTTCTATTTTGTTTGTCACTTCAGATGTTATCAAAGCTTAGAGAGACCCCAGACACCCAGGCCAAGTAACAGAAAATTAATGAGGCCATGGATTGGCATGGAGAACTCAAATTGTAAAAGGGCCAGTTAGAAGGGGAAAACGAGCATGACATCTCAAAGTGACATGGTTGGCAGCTGTGGGAATTGTGTAATTGTACTGTGTCAGAGCTGGAAGAATAATTTGGAGGCATAAATCTTCACAAAGAGGAGATTTTTGCAGTTATGAGAATTCATAAGTGCACCAAATAGACTCCGCAGTCAATAAATACTTGTTAGGATAAACTGAATGAAAAGGAGTGGGTGAAAAATAAACAAGGGTAGGGAACTAAGAACAGAGTCTTTGAAGATGCCCTCAGCTGTGAAATGAGTCAACCGAAGAGACCTAGAAACAATCACAAAAGAGGAAAGCAGCAAAAAGGGAAGGCATGGTGTCAGGGAAGCCAAATTAAGAAACATTTGATAAAAGACATGGCCCCTAGTGTCAATTGGAAAGAACCAATGTAAGGAAACTGGGTTCGGTCTATTGTGGGGAAATATGCTTCAAAATGCCTCCAGAACGGATATGATCCTTTAAATTTTCTGAAATTTTTAAGGGCTGAGGCTTGTAAGTTGAGGCATTTTATGATAACAAAAATCAACTATGCAAAGTAAACCAAAGTCAATTTCAGCTAAGAAAAAAAGTTTTTAAGCTATTGAGAAAGGGATGACAAGAAAAAAGGAAAGAAAAAAATATCCTTCTGATGGAAAAAAAAAAATCATCTGAGCTTTGATAAAGTTAATGACATCATGCTACTGCATAACATTCATTCTTGTTCAGCTTTCTCAGAAGAAAATAAAGCAGCATTTCCCCCAAAGGGCAGGGAGATTAAGACCTTCTCTGTGAATATTTAGAATTAGTTTATTATTTAAAAGAAATTTTACAAAATACCGAGAGTTTTACCCTGGGATTCTTGGGATGATGGGCTTGACACCCCTCCGCCCCCATACTGCATTCCATTCTTACTAGTCGTATGGAAAAGGGTCTCACGCTTCCTTCAGATTCTCAAAGAACTTGTTACACTATAAACAGTTAAGAATCACTGTTCTAGAGAAAGTAATACTTTGGGCCACTTGGGGAAAAGGTTTAAAGGAGTTTTGATGGCAAGCTGGGCTGACATCTGCACATTCTTCTTCATCCTCACCACCTTCCCCTCTGTCTGTATGGAAGTGTTACTCTCCTCTTGGGCTTTCTCTTTGTTTTAAATCTCATCTCCTTTCTGTTTCTTCTCAGTCTCTTTTGTCTCATAAATATTGTAGTTCCCAGGACTCCATGTCCAGCCTTTTTCTCTTCTTGCTTTATATATTCTATTGGGTTGATCTGTGTTCTATCTGGCTCTAACAAATTTCTATGGGATGGTCATAAAATCTGGAAACATAGGTGGATACAGAACAAGTGATATATTGATACTATATTATAAAACATGACAAAATATTATTATCTCTGTATTCAGAATTTATGGTCACCCTGTATATATTTATGGTTTCCAAATCAATCTCAAGCCAAGAAGTCTTTCTTGAGCTGGATATGATTTTCAGACTGTGGACTGTTCATGGAGCATCTCCACTTGGCGTCCTCCAGAGCCTTCGCACATAATGTGTTCAACATCACCTCCCCTTGCATTCCCCAGTTTAGAGGTGGTATCCCCATCCATACTCAACTCCCAAAGCAGAGATCTGGGAGTTACCCTCTGTTGTTCCCAGCTTTCTGAGAGTTGTACTCAGCAGCTCCCTCTTCACTATTTCTCTTTCCAGCTGACCACCAATTCTCTTTATTCTATTCACAAACACTTTTCAAAGCTGCCCCTGCCCTCGTGCATCTCCACTGATATCATCTTGATTTAAGCACTTATCATTTCTTTTTTTGCAATTTTTAAAAACTTTTTATTTTGTTTGGGGTATAGCTGATTAAAAATGTTTTGATAGTTTCAGGGGAACAGTGAAGGAACTCAGCCATACATATACATGTATCCATTCTCCCCCAGACTGTCCTCCCATCACTTATCATTTCTTGCCTCAACTGTTATATTAGAGCCTCTTCATAATCTTCTTAATCCTAATCTCACCTCCTTCCAACCAATCCCTCCTCCAAAGAATCTTCCTAAAATGAAAATCTGATTGTGATAAACTCCTACTTCAAACTCTCCCATAGCACCAATTGCTGAACAGTATGTCCCAAACTCCCTTGCCTGGCATATACAGCCTTCAGCTTCTACTTTTCCCCCCTCATCTCTTTGATATTACAGCTACAGCTACACCCAGTAACTTGACCTTTCCCAAATATGTGATGATACTTCTCCCTGATTCGTCATCAGTGATGAGCCTTTCAAGGCTCAGCTCAAGATTCCCTGAAACTACTCATTTCCCCACCACTACCACCACCTCTCGGAATTTAGACTTTTTTTTTTTTTTTTTGAGCTTCACAAGCAACTTACATCATTATCATATTACAATTGTTTGTTTAAAATCTCTTCTTCACCAAACTGGGAGCCCCCAAGGACCATTTATTCATTAATCGTTGTATCCTTAGCACCTAGAGATCATTACATGTTCAATGGAAGAATAATAAGTGGGAAAAGGAAATAGATTGCTTAGAACTGGAAAAGAATTTTTATTTTGTGATGAGCAAAGTGCTTCATGTAACCAATACTAGCTTCTGACCTAGATTAGGCATGTAAGGTTTTGCTTTTGTTTTTTAAGATTTTTTTAATGTGGATCATTTTTAAAGTCTTTATTAAATTCGTTACAATATTGCTTCTTTTTAAAAAATATTTTGGTTTTTTGGCTGTGAGACATGTGGGATCTTAACTCCCCAATCTGGGGTCAGACCCGCACCCCTGCACTGGAAGGGGAAATCTTAACCACTGAACTGCCAGGGAAGTTCCTAGGCATGTAAGGTTTAAATGGTCTAGAACCATAAAGACCATAAGAGGACAGGACTTAAGAGTCAAGCACAGGTAATAATGAAAAAGACCACCACTGGGAAGTAAGAGGAATTCCAGGGTGGCAGACAGTTTAGGGAACCCCAAAAGATAAGACACACCTGATTTCTTAAAGAAAATCCTTGGAGGTGGGGGAGAAGGGGTTGTCGATGAGACCTAATGGAGAGCCCTGGCGATTGAAGAGCTCACAACAATGTCAAGAGTCAGGCCATATTTTGAGATTCTGATTGAGGATAACCAGTAGTAAAGATGTCATTGAGCAAGAAGTAGTGCCCACATCCAGGGAGGAATTGGCAAGGCAGGTCCAGGCCAGGTTGGGACTCCCAGCAGCTCATCAGGACTGGGAATCAGGCACACAGAAACAAGGTAGATTTTGCTTCAATATCAAGGTTCAGTTCAGTTCAGTTCAGTTGCTCAGTTGTGTCCGACTCTTCACGACCACATGGACCACAGCACACCAGGCCTTCCTGTCCATTACCAACTCCCGGAGTTTACTCAACCTTATGCCCATGGAGTCGATGATGCTATCCAACCATCTCATTCTCTGTCATCCCCTTCTCCTCCCGCCTTCAATCTTTCCCAGCATCAGGGTCTTATCAAATGAGTCAGCTCTTCACAACAGGTGGACAATTATTGGAGTTTCAGCTTCAATATCAGTCCTTCCAATGAATATTCAGGACTGATTTCCTTTAGGATGGACTGGTTGGATCTCCTTGCAGTCTAAGGGACTCTCAAGAGTCTTCTCCAATACCACAGTTTAAAAGCATCAATTCTTCGATGCTCAGCTTTCTTTATAGTCCAAATCTCACATCCATACATGACTACTGGAAAAACCATAGACTTGACTAGACAGACCTTTGTTGGCAAAGTAATGTTTCTGCTTTTTAATATGCTGTCTAGGTTGGTCATATATGCAGATGACATCATCTTTACAGCAGAAAGTGAAGAGGAACTCAAAAGCCTCTTGATGAAAGTGAAAGTGGAGAGTGAAAAAGTTGGCTTAAAGCTCAACATTCAGAAAACGAAGATCATGGCATCCGGTCCCATCACTTCATGGGAAATAGATGGGGAAACAGTGGAAATAGTGTCAGACTTTATTTTTGGGGGCTCCAAAATCACTACAGATGGTGACTGCAGCCATGAAATTAAAAGATGCTTACTCCTTGGAAGCAAAGTTATGACCAACCTAGATAGCATATTCAAAAGCAGAGACATTACTTTGCCAACAAAGGTTTATCTAGTCAAGGCTATGGTTTTTCCTGTGGTCATGTATGGATGTGAGAGTTGGACTGTGAAGAAGGCTGAGCACCGAAGAATTGATGCTTTTAAACTGTGGTGTTGGAGAAGACTCTTGAGAGTCCCTTGGACTGCAAGGAGATCCAACCAGTCCATTCTGAAGGAGATCAGCCCTGGGATTTCTTTGGAAGGAATGATGCTAAAGCTGAAGCTCCAGTACTTTGGCCACCTCATGCGAAGAGTTGACTCATTGGAAAAGACCCTGATGCTGGGAGGGATTGGGGGCAGGAGGAGAAGGGGATGACAGAGGATGAGATGGCTGGATGGCATCACTGACTCGATGGAGGTGAGTCTGAGTGAACTCCGGGAGTTGGTGATGGACAGGGAGGCCTGGCGTGCTGCGATTCACGGGGTTGCAAAGAGTCGGACACGAATGAGTGACTGATCTGATCTGAAGTTGGTCATAAATTTTCTTCCAAGGAGTAATATCAAGGTTAAGCAGAGCTTAGTGTCAGGGACACGCTAAACTGGGAGCAAACCCAAATACAGAGTTCCAGCAACAGTGCTGAGGCTATCATGGGAGAATTGAGTTAGAGCCTCTGAAAGTCCCACTGAAGGGGGATTGATTGAACGTTGGAGAGAGGGCAGAGTGGGGCTAGGATGCTGTCTCAGCCTGAGGGGGAGCACAGTGACTGGGGAATCAGGCAAGCCCTGATGACCTCTGAGGGACATGGCGCTCAGGAAACTTGAACATCCTCTTAGCATTCCCAGTTTTATTTCTGGGAATATAACATTTTTCTGTTGGCACTTTTTCCAATAAAACCCTCACTATTCCAAGGATACATAGGTTTTTCTCCTTCAGAGTAAGATCAGTTCAGTTCAGGTCAGTTCAGTTGCTCAGTCATGCCCAACTCTTTGCAACCCCATGAACCACAGCACTCCAGGCCTCCCTGTCCAACACCAACTCCCGGAGTCCACCCAAACCCATGTCCAATGAGTTGGTGATGCCATCCAACCATCTCATCCTTTGTCATCCCCTTCTCCTCCTGCCCTCAATCTTTCCCAGCATCAGAGTCTTTTCAAATGAGTCAGCTCTTCACATCAGGTGGACAAAGTATTCAGCTTCAACATCAGACAAAGTATTCAGAGTTTCAGCTTCAACATCAGTCCTTTCAAAGAACACCCAGGACTGATCTCCTTTAGGATGGACTAGTTGGATCTCCTTGCAGTCCAAGGGACTCTCAAGAGTCTTCTCCAACACCACAGTTCAAAAGCATCAACTTTTCAGTGCTCAGCTTTCTTTATAGTTCAACTCTCATCATCCATACATGACCACTGGGAAAAACCATAGCCTTGACTAGATAGACCTTTGTTGACAAAGTAATGTCTCTGCTTTTTAATATGCTGTCTAGGTTGGTCATAACTTTCCTTCCAAGGAGTAAGGGTCTTTTAATTTCATGGCTGGAATTACCATCTGCAGTGATTTTGGAGCCCAGAAAAATTAAGTCAGCCAGTTTCCACTGTTTCCCCATCTATTTGCCATGAAGTGATGGGACCGGATGCCATGATCTTCGTTTTCTGAATGTTGACCTTTAAGTCAACTTTTTCACTCTCCACTTTCACTTTCATCAAGAGGTTCTTTAGTTCTTCTTCACTTTCTGCCATAAGGGCAGTGTCATCTGCATATCTGAGGTTATTGATATTTCTCCCAGCAATCTTGACTCCAGCTTGTGCTTCCTCCAGCCCAGAGTTTCTCATGATGTACTCTGCGTAGAAGTCAAATAAACAGGGTGACAATATACAGCCTTGATGTACTCCTTTTCCTATTTGGAACCAGTCTGTTGTTCTATGTCCAGTTCTAACTGTTGGTTCCTGACCTCCATACAGATTTCTCAAGAGGCAGTTCAGGTGGTCTGGTATTCCCATCTCTTGAAGAATTTTCCACAGTTTATTGTGATCCACACAGTCAAAGGCTTTGACATAGTCAATAAAGCAGAAATAGATGTTTTTCTGGAACTCTCTTGCTTTTTCGATGATCCAGCGGATGTTGGCAATTTAATCTCTGGTTCCTCTGCCTTTTCTAAAACCATCTTGAACATCTGGAAGTTCACAGTTCATGTATTGCTGAAGCCTGGCTTGGAGAATTTTGAGCATTACTTTACTAGCATGTGAGATGAGTGCAATTGTGCGGTAGTTTGAGCATTCTTTGGCATAGCCTTTCTTTGGAATTGGAATGAAAACTGACCTTTTCCAGTCCTGTGGCCACTGCTGAGTTTTCCAAATTTGCTGGCATACTGAGTGCAGGACTTTCACAGCATTATCTTTCAGGATTTGAAATAGCTCAACTGAAACTCCATCACCTCCACTAGCTTTGTTCATAGTGATGCTTCCTAAGGCCCACTTGACTTCGCATTCCAGGACGTCTGGCTCTAGGTGAGTGATTACACCATTGTGATTATCAGAGTAAGATACATAAAGATAAGTCAAATCAGGCTAAAAAACGTTTTCTTTTTCTTACATCTTAGTTTCAAAACTAAGAAATAAAAGTCTGACAAAACAGAATCACTGGATTCCTTCAAAAAGTATAAAATCAAAAGCTGTTAGAGCAGAACAGAGCACTCTTTAGTCAGTCATTTTATACCCCAGGGTTTGGCAGTCATGATTCAGGCCACCAATTTTGCCTGGAGAATTCCATGGACAGAGGAATCTGGCAGACTACAGTCCATGGGGTCACAAAGATTTGGACACCATTGAGTGACTAACATAGACAACAAAGGGAGGTCATCTGGAGGTCAAGGAGGTGAGCTTAGGGTCTCCCACTTTCTATGTTGAGATTCAGATCATACTTGAAAAACCAAAGAGTTCTGAGATAAATTAAAGTTTGTAAATGACCCATCAAACATAACTTTCTTCTTTTATAGGTGAAGAAATTGAGGCTGAGAGAAGTTCAGAGAAATTCTAAAATCATGCTCTGGCTGTGGCAGAAATCTGACAACACAGTGGAGACTAAGTAAAAAGCTCTTCACACATTTTCTGAAAGCTTCCAGTCTATAGCAGAGAGTTGGTGTCCCACTGCACATGTTCAGAAAGCCCACAGAGTGGTATAAATTTTAAACAAAGGTATGACTGGAAAGGTGTATACATTCATACTGATCAAAGTCAATACTTTCAGCTTTATACAATTAAAAAAAAAAAAAACTTGAAGACAAAATGACAAGTGATCCTATCTTTACAAAAGTTAAAGAATGGTTTGGGCTGAACAGACCAGTGAGCTTGCAGTCAAGAAGACATAAGTCATTCTATATCTTTCAAACAAAAGGAAATTGGTACAGAGATGAGCTACATAGATGATAGAAAAGCTGAGAATCCAAATCAAGAATGGTGAAACTTCACCATGACAAGCTAACCAGGAAGATGCCACCACTCCTTGGGCTGCAAAATCAGCAGTGGAAAGGTGTGTTCTCCAAGTCCATCCAATGGGAGCTGAGCCCTGAAGGAGGTTTCCAGGAGGGGATGGGCCCACAGAGGGAGAAGTTCCCCAGAGGGGGCCCAAAATCCCGGAGAAGATATGGTTGCTACTCTTTCCAAAAAATCACAAAAGACTTGTTTTCAGGATAAGGGAAAGTCAAGTTCAATGAGGAAGTGACTCTTCCCAACTCCCCCTGACCCCCATCTCTTACTTTCTGGCTTTTGCTTGCCATCTGATTCATCTTCCTCACACCAGAGACACCTCCAAGAGAAGAGTTTCCAGTCCATTCTTCAAAGGAAGGAAGCAATCCAACAATGCTGATCCAGGCCAATGGCCCATATCCTTTGGGGTTAGGAATAATGACATGAGGAGTGAGCCATCACAAGACAAAGTGACCCAGAGAAGCATGCTTCCTGAGCATAATGAAAACACAGAGGTCAAAGTTGATGACTAACTTTTGAATCACCTAGCATTTGAATCACCTTCCAAGTTCTACTTTGCTTAATTAATCCTTTTCTTCACTCTCTGACATAGAGTGGGCCCTTAAAGGAACATTTTAAAGCTACACAGTCAATTACCTTCTTCAAGTCAGCAAAAGCATAATCCAGAAAGAGAGGAAACAGAGGTGTCGACTCAGCTTTACCAGTGAGGTGTCTCTGGAACCCACCATTTTTCATATATCTTCCTTGAGAGCTGAGGAAAACACCAGGGAAGGTCTCTGGCCTGAGTTAATTATTTGGGGGAATATGCAACAAAGAACATATGCAACAAAGAATCATAGATCCCCATTGTCAAGGTCATGCTGACCTATGGAGGTTTTCCAGCATTCCAGAACCTGATTCATTCCAGTGCATTGCTTTGCTATGGTGTCAGCTGTCAGTGGGCCAGGTGACAGGAGTCAAGCCACCTCTGAGCCAGCCAAGCCTGAAGTCACAGAAACAGATGCTGGATTCTAAATTTTCCCCTTCTCCCTTCATGTTTGCACCCCCACCTGGATGCCCAGCCCACCTCTAACCCATCCCACTTCCCTTATCCATTTATCAACTCATTTACTAAATGTTCATTGATCATCTATGGTGTGCCAGACACTGGGAGCAGAACAAAGAACAAAACAGGCAAAAATCCCCATCATCATGGAGTTATAATCTAATCTGGGGTGATAAGCAAATAAGTAAAATATATAGTTCATCCAATGATGACATAGTATTTTGAAAAAATAATAGAGTAGGGAAAGATCATGTGTTTTCCAGGATAGAAGCATCAACATAATAAGAGATCCAAGAAAGATCTTTTTTTCAGAATGACCTTCAAACAAAAATCAGAAAGTGTGAGAGTATATTCCTACAAATATCATAGGAAAGAGTGTTTCAGTCCGAGGAAATAGCAGGTGTGAAGGTCCTAGGGGTAGACCATGACTGATGGCATGCGGAAAGCCCACTGGAGTTAGTGTAGAATGGATATAGAGAAGAAATAGGAGTAGGAGACAAGCTTAGTGATGAGAGAGAAAGGACATTTTACAGTACTTTGTGGCTTTTTGAAGAACTCTGACATTTACTCTAATTTAGATGGAGAGCCAGCAGAGCAGCAGAGTGACATGCTCCAACTTGCTTTTTCATAAGGATCTCCCTATCTGGAAAACAGAGGATAGAGTGTAGGGGACACAATGACAAAAGCAAGGTAATCAAACTGCATTTAATCCAGGGACAAAGGTGGAGGCAATCATCATTGGAGTCTGAATACAGTTAGACATATTTTTAAGTTCCTATAAAGAATGAATTTGTGGTCATTTATCCTCTTGAGTCTTTGAGTTAAGTCTAAGATTTCCATTAATCTAGGATGCTAGAACTGCAAAGCTTGGGTTAGTGCCTCAAACTGAAATTAAAGAACAAATGTATGAGCACCAAGGTGGGAAGGAGATGGGATGAACTGGGCGACTGGGATTGACATACATATACTATTGATGCTATGTGTAAAATAGATAACTAATGAGAACTTACTGTATAGCTCTGGAAACTCTACTCAATTCTCTGTGGTGACCTAAATGGGAAGGAAATGCAAAAAAGAGGGGTGTATATATATATGTATATGTACTGCTGATTCATTTTGCTGTACAGGAGAAACTAATACAGGGCTTCCCAGGTGGCTCAGTGGTAAAGAATCCACCTGCCAATGCAGGAGACACTGGAGATGGGGGTTTGATCCCTGGATCAGGAATATTCCCCAGAAGAGAAAATGGCAACCCATTCCAGTATTCTTGCCTGGAGAATCCCATGGAGAGGAGCCTGGCAGGCTCTCATCCATAGGGTTGCAAAGAGTTGTACGCGACTGAGCACAAAGTGAAAGTGGAGAGTGAAAAAGTTGGCTTAAAGCTCAACATTCAGAAAACGAAGATCATGGCATTCGGTCCCATCACTTCATGGGAAATAGATGGGGAAACAGTGGAAACAGTGTCAGACTTTATTTTGGGGGGCTCCAAAATCACTGCAGATGGTGACTGCAGCCATGAAATTAAAAGACGCTTACTCCTTGGAAGCAAAGTTATGACCAACCTAGATAGCATATTCAAAAGCAGAGACATTACTTTGCCGACAAAAGTTCATCTAGTCAAGGCTATGGTTTTTCCTGTGGTCATGTATGGATGTGAGAGTTGGACTGTGAAGAAGGCTGAGCACCGAAGAATTGATGCTTTTGAACTGTGGTGTTGGAGAAGACTCTTGAGAGTCCCTTGGACTGCAAGGAGATCCAACCAGTCCATTCTAAAGGAGATCAGCCCTGGGATTTCTTTGGAAGGAATGATGCTAAAGCTGAAGCTCCAGTACTTTGGCCACCTCATGCGAAGAGTTGACTCATTGGAAAAGACTCTGATGCTGGGAGGGATTGCGGGCAGGAGGAGAAGGGGATGACAGAGGATGAGATGGCTGGATGGCATCACTGACTCGATGGACGTGAGTTTGGGTGAACTCCAGGAGTTGGTGAGGGACAGGGAGGCCTGGCGTGCTGCGATTCATGGGGTTGCAAAGAGTCGGACACGACTGAGTGACTGAACTGAACTGAACTGAGCACAAACGGAGAAACTAATGCAACATTGTAAAGCAACTGCAGTCCAATAAGAATTAATTTTTAAAAAAAGAACACACACAAAGAATTTGCCAAGCAGGAAATGCAATGAAGAGGAGAGGCAATAAAAGGTTAATATTGGTTAGGATGACAACAGCAATAATACATTGAGATCCTAATATTGTTAAGTTTCTATATTAAGAGGTTTATGTATGTTATTTCATTTAATCCTTAAAGCAACCATATGAAAATATCCTCTTAAGAGGAAGCAATAGCCCAGGAAGTCTTAATAACATTGCCTAAGTCACACGACTAATACAAGGCCAAGCTAGAAATAGAGACCAGCTCGCTTCTCTAAAGTCTGTGGTATTCCCTCTACTCTCTACACTGTAATCATTCATTCAGTCAACAAATACGTCCAGGGCGCGCCTACATAAGACACAAGATGAGCAAGATAAGGTACCTAGCCTCAAGAGACTCCCAGTTGGAAATACAAAACTATGCTTAGAAGATTATTGCTGGGAAATACAGTTCTCTTTCATTCGTTCTTTCTAATAAATATTTATTGAAGACCTCCTCAGTTCTGGCATAAGAAAGGCCATTCTCTTTTGTTGTTGTTATGTTGTTTTTCTCTCTTTGTTAAACATTTTATTGGAGTATAGTTGACTTCAGTCTTGTGTTAGTTTCAGGTGTACAGCAAAGGGAATTTGTTCTACATATCCAAATATAGACTCTTTTTTAGATTCTTTTCCCATATAGGCCATTACAGAGTATTGAGTAGAGATTCCTGTGCTGCACAGTAGGTGCTTATCAGTTATCTATTTTATATATAGTAGTGTGTATATGTCAAGCCCAGTCTTCCAATTTATCCCCCCCCACATGCCTTACACCTGATAACTGTAAGTTTTCTACATCTGTAACTCTATTTCTGTTTTGTAGGTAAGTTCATTTGTACCATAGAAAAGTCATTCTCTTTTGAAGCTTACATGTAGATAGGAGGATCCAAGCAACCAACAAATGAAAATGTAAATGCCCTCAGGTGGGGATGCATACCCTGGAGAGAAAGTCAGGCTGCACAGCTGTCACTCTCCTATGTGCGTTGCTCAGGGATTTCTCTCTGCTAGATCACATTTAAGCGAAGACCTGGCTGGGTTTGCTGTGCCATCACACAGGTTAATTAAAACATCTTAGCTTGCTTCTGTGGGGCTATTAAACAATGGAGCAGATGACAAAAAAAAAAAAAAAAAAGACTTAGAGCTTCTTTTATGCAGGTGAGAGTTATCCAGGAAAGTGCCAATAACAGACAGCCCCAAAGGGGACTCTGATAGGTGGTGCATATCACTGAGTTTGACAAAACCATGAATCTGATGGCGAGACCAACAAAAGGGAACTCAGAATCCAAAGGCCAGTGAAAGCAAAGTGGCCCCAAGAGAGTCACAGCAGTTGACTATACATTTCTATATGTGTATATACTGCTTGTCACAGCAACAGCTACGTATATTAGGACTGAAATTCTAAGTGGATGATAAATATCAACATAAGATAAACTAATCGAGGGAAATAGAGCTAAGTTAAGGCTTCATAAATCTACAGTGTTTAGGACTGCTGAAAGATAAAATGATCAGAAATGTCCACCTGGGGATTCAAAGAGAAAAAAATAGCTAGATTTGCTGAAAGGCCCAGTAAATGTTTGGAGAACTGAATCCCTACAGAACTTCGTGTATAATTTCTTGATTCACATACCAGCAGCAAGGAAACTGCCTGAAAGCTTGTGAGAAATGCAGAAGAGCAGGCCAACTCCAGACCCCCTGAATCGAAACCAGCAGTTTAATAAAGAGCCCCCAGTGGTGTGTCTGCACGTTAAAGTTTGAGAAGTTCCAATGTGGGCTTCTGCTGCCTTTAAAGGCATCACTGATGAAGCAGGTTAAAGAAAGAAATGGTGGCTCGCTCAACTTCAGATGAGAATGCAGAGACACCTAAACTCCCTTCTTAGATTTCAACCAAAAAACCCAGGAAGCCCCTCTGTTTGTTAGGCAAATGAGGATTGGTGAGGAAGGAATTCGGAAGAAAGCTATGAGCCCTTAATTAAGAGCAGTCCCAGACTAGCTACCAACTAAAGCAATGGAAATTATAGCCAAGGAGCGACAATTCAATTTCGGTAACTGGAATTTCCAGATGCACGGAAAATATGAACTTTTAGAGGACTTCACAAACATTAACCTTTCTGCAAAGTCTTCAGTGGCCACGAATCACACTTGCTTGCAGAGCACTGAATTCTAACCATTTCCTATAGTGAACCTCAGCCCAACAGGCCTGACCAAGTCCACCAGGAGCCGAATCCAGGAACTCTGTGTTCTAAGACAAACCCACACATGTGCTGCTCTTGCTGTTCGGAAAGTGCTTTCTGGGGAGGCCTCTTCCTTCTCCACCACAGTGTTGAGCAAGGGATGGGAGAAAAGTCATATCATTATCCCATATATTCTTTTCATCCAACCACAATTACAGGGGGGCTTGTGGCATGTTACACAAACCTGTTATTGAGGTTGAAGCTGAAAAATTCAAGCCACACAATAGCAAGAATGGGCCTGTGCAGTTACTTAAGCGAGGGAGCTCAACCTCAAACCAGCTTGTTTAAGGGTCTTCCACCAGCCATGCTAACTGCAGTGACACAGCAGAAAGTGGACTCATGTCCATGCTGATGACCTGCAAAGAGACGGAAAAAAAAAAAATTCTGAAAGCATTGAGTAGTATTAACTTCATGCCAGGTTCTGTGTTAAGGATATTTCATGCATTTTTCATTTGATCTTCAAATGTAGTACTCTCAAAGCCTATGATTATCTGTATTATTTTTATATTATTCTATTAGTGTCTATATTATTACTGTATGCTATTATAATTATCTCTTTTATTATTATATTATTAATATTTCTAGTAAGTATAGAAATAGGATTCATACTCTGACCACTTGGCTCTAAAGCCCTATATTTCTCTGCTAAAGGGCTGAACTTCATATAATTTTCTGCCCAGATGCCCTACATAAAGTATGGTGGTTGTTTAGTTGCTAAGTTGTGTCCAACTCTTGCAGTCCCATGGACTGTAGCCTGCTAGGCTCCTCTGTCCAGGCAACAATACTGGAGTGGTTTGTCGTTTCCTTTTCCAGGGGATCTTCCCAACTCAGGGATCGAACCCAGGTCTCCTGCACTGCAGGCAGATTCTTTACTGACTGAGCTACCAGGGAAGGCCTACATAAAGTACAGTGGTGGTAAAAGTTATGAGACAGTTTTATTTACCATCTACTTAAAGGGGACCTTCTTGCCTAAGCGCCTATTTGCAAAAGAACTTGATAAGAATACCTCTTCTGGGAACTTCCCTGGTTGTCAGGTGAAGAAGACTCCACATTCCCAATACATGGGGGGCAATTTCAATTCCTGGTCAGGGAAGTAGATCTTCATGCTGCAACTAAGACCTGGCATAGCAAAAAAAAAAAAAAAAAATCTCTCCCAAGTGCATACTAAGCATGGGAAGTTGTTGTCATTGAAGTGGAAAATTCAGACTGTTCATGCTGATTTCGACTTCACAGGAGCTGGAATAGACCATTTTAGCACATGCTAAGTCACTTCAATCGTTTCCAACTCTTTGCGACCCTACAGACCATAGTCTGCCAGACTCCTCTGTCCATGGGATCCTCCAAGCAGGAACACTGGAGTGGGTTGCCATCCCCTCCTCCAGGAGATCTTCCCAACCCATGGATTTAATTTATGCTAAAAGCGAAGTAAAACCACCTTCCTCCCACCTGCAGCCATCTGGCTGGTGGACTCGAGCCCCAACTGTTCCCATCTCCAGGCAGAGACAGGGGAGCCTTGGCTCTGATTTAGAGGACATTTCTGCATGAGAGGATGGAAAAACACCAAGAGGAGAATCAAGGTGATCCCCTGTCTATGAAGGGGCAGACATTCAACCTCAGAAAGTCTCTCCAAACCTAAAAAACTCCTACCACACAGTTACTACAGCCCAGGAGAGGGTGGGGGTGGTCCACTCACCTCTCCAGAGGTTAGCAGCCAGTCCTGGTCTAGGCTTCCAGGAACACTCCAAAGGGCTGTGGCAGATTTATATGTCAGCAGGAAGTCAGCTCTCCACACAGACCCTGTTGTTGGAATAGGAGTGAACTTGGCGTCTGGCTGGTTGAGTCACTAAGCACACCTTGCCAGTGACTGCAGGTGCTCGCTGCAGTGGGGGGTAGAAGAGTACAATAAAATAGTACACGGATATATTTTCAGCTTAGGACAGCAGGTATACCACTGTACTCATGTGTGTTGTCACTGTGTTACTATATGGAAGAGCAAGGATATAATATCACGAGCTCACTTTTTTTTTTTTTTAATTTGGCTATACCTGGTCTTAGTTGCAGAGTGCGGGATCTAGTTCCCTGACCAGGGATTGAACCTGTGCCCTCTGCATTGGGAGCGTGGAATCTTGGCCACTGGACCTTCAGCGAAGTCCCTCGTGAACCCATTTTAAGTACTGATGCATCATCAGGGTTGAGGGAGGCCTTTCCCGTGATGGTTCTCAGTCAAGAGAACTTCATCACTGAGCACACACATGCACACCCTCTCCCAAAGAAATGTATTTTAGAATCAGCAGAAAACTTATTCTATGACTTGAAGGAGGTAATACATACAGAGTGATGGGGGGAGGAGAAAGCATTAGGCCATTATGAAAAGAAAAGATGGTATTTTTGATCACCCAGCTGAAAGAGCACTTCCCTCCAGGCCTAGAATTTGCAGTTTTACACTGAGCAACAGCGTGTGATGAGGGAGGACCTAGCAGGGAGATACAGAAGTCTAAATAGAGAATAGTGTGGTTTTTTGGATTCCCCAGGTTCAAGAAACCTTACTAGAAAACTATCATTAAAAAGAACAGGGAGTTCACAAGCAGAGGTTCATTCCCAAAGAAAGCCAGTGAAAGGAAAGAAGACAAGGGAAAAAAATCTTTCAATTCAGTTAACTGAAAAAGAAAATTAAGGCCGTTTCATGTAAGAAAATGTCTGCTCATTCAAAAACTGGCTGTTTGTAATTGCTTCCACAAGGTCATCTATTTGTCCAGAAAGTTTTCTGGCTTCCACTCTGCTACCAATGTGCCATGGAACCTCAGGTATAGTCAACCTCACAGCCTCTTGAACCAGAGATTCTCTGCCGACTCCAAGCAGCTAATCCTGCTTCCAGCATCATCCATGCCTGAAGACAGCATGACTGCCAGGAGAGGGTGCCTAAGCCTCCCAAGGCCATGATCAGCTGCCCTTCCCCAGAACAACAAATACTCCAAAGATGTTAGGTGATAATATCATCACATTTAATTCACCAGTATTAACTGAGCTGTCTACATGCCTGGCACTGCAGACTAACCAGCTAACCAGCATCAGAAAGGTGAACAGGTTGATTCATTCACTCTACAGATAATTACTAAGCACTTAGTGTGAAACCTCATATCACATACAAATTATTAGGTACAAAATAAGCTACAAGGATATCTTATACAATGCAGGGAATGCAGCCAATATTTTACAATAACTCTAAATGGAGTATAACCTTTTA
The DNA here is from genome assembly GCF_003369695.1 of Bos indicus x Bos taurus. Classification (NCBI taxonomy): domain Eukaryota; kingdom Metazoa; phylum Chordata; class Mammalia; order Artiodactyla; family Bovidae; genus Bos; species Bos indicus x Bos taurus. The sequence goes on along the minus strand of NC_040085.1, from coordinate 59,753,130 downwards.
AAATTGTGAATCACTAACTTGTAAACTTGTGATTTAATATTGTATAGCAACTATACTTCAATTTTCTTTAATGTCCTAAACAAATAAAAGGTAAAGCATTATATTAGGTGCTGAGAAGGATATTTGTCCCATATCCTCAAGATGCTAACTTCCCAGTAGGTAATCTTTTTTTTTCTACTTTTTCAAAATTAATTTTTATTGGAGTATAGTTGCTTTACAATGTTGTGTTAGTTTCTACTGTACAGAAAAATTAATCAGCCATATGTATACATATTTCCCCTCCCTTTTGGACTTCCTGCCCATTCAAGTCACCACAGTGTAATAGAGTTCCCTGTGCTATGCAGCATGCTCTCATTAGTTATCTATTGTATGGATAGAGGGCTTCCCAGGTGCCTCAGTGGTAAAGAATCCGCCTGCCAATGCAGGAGACGCAGGAAATGGGGGTTCAATCCCTGGGTCAGGAAGATGCCCTGGACTAGGAAATGGCAACCTACTCCAGTACTCTTGCTTGGAATATTCCATGGACAGAGGCGCCTGCTGAGCTACAGTCTGTGGGGTCACAAAGAGTCAGATGCCACTTGGATGCTACTGAGTGACCGAGCAGCCACACATGTATACATGGTCTCAATAGTTTAATATGTGTCAATCCCAATCTTCCAATTCCTCCCGCCCTTTTTTCCCCTTGGCCCAGTAGGGAATCTTAAGAAATGTACACAAATTGCTATGATTCACTGTAGACAGTGAGACAGACTAAATGGCATTAGCTGGATTTTTGACCTCTTGCCTTATAGACATTATTCTTCCTAAGGTTGATTTTGCCAATTAAAAAGCTAAAGAGTTTTTAAGAGTGGTTGGCAGGGCAGGTTTGGTAGTTAGATCTGTGGGAATCCTACCATTTAGAAACCAAGGACAAGGACTGGATATAGGAAATGGGTAAAAGGAGCACAAGCTCTAAAAAGAGCATTTGGACTCACTTAGCTGGAAATTATCTTCTCTACTCTTGGACTAGAAGAGTCACCATGAGTTTCGAAGAGTTTTCAAGTCAATTGCATGACAATGCTCAGTTCCATAAACACTAGGACGCTTCATTATTTTTTCTAGTTCTTCATCTTCTGTGTGTATACTGACAAAACTGTATTTCAGTTGTATTCACACACACACACAAATTGAGGTAAGGTAATATTACCAAAGATTTCCAGCTCCTTGTGCAAATGAGACCAAGTTTTTCCTACAGCAATATATCATTAACTTGCCAACATCTGGGCTGAGAGGTGTGTGATGTTTTGAATCAAACTTCAAAGGTCAAGGGTAAGCAGGGACCTAGAATTAGTATTGCATCTAAAATTATTTTACAGCCTTCAAAAGAACATGGAAAAAATGATTGCAATTCTCAAAATTATATGCTGCCTTTGGGAAAAACATACATCTGTGTCTTGGGGAGTGCATAGGTAATGTAAGAGGGTTGGGCCATTTTCCACAATGTAGTCAGTGCCAGACAGGAGGCACTGAGGGTTGGGCACCGCCTTAGAGTCTCCACCTGTTGTCTGAAATTAGTGTGTGAGTGTTCATCATTTTCTCCCACAAATAGACACCCCTTCCCATTTTTTCCATTACCTCCTTGTTCCCTAAGTTTGCAATCCCGAGTCATTTTTCACTCTTACTGTTGTCACATCATTTATCCCCTTATTTGACAATTCCCTAATGACCATCTGTACCATATCAGACCCTATGCTGGATGTCCAGGACTGTAGTGGTCTCTGCTGTCATAGAGCCAGAGACCAGTCACCCTAATGACACATAGTCCAGGATTGCTAACACATAAACAAGCAATTATGCTGGAAAAAACTGAAGGCAAAAGAACAGGATGGCAGAGGATGAGATTGTTAGATAACGTCATCAATTCAATGGGGTTGAGTTTGAGCAAACTCCAGGAGTTGGTAAAGGACAGGGAAGGCTGGCATGCTGCAGTCCATGGGGTCACAAAGACTCAGACATGACTTAGAGACTGAACAACAACCAATAAGCAATTACAATAGTGCAGTGTTTCTAAAAGTGTCGGTTCATCCAGGCTCTACTAAATCAGAGCCTTTGGTCTGAGATCTAGAAGCCTGCACTTAGTAAACACTGGGGGTGTTTTCTGTGCCCACCAAAATTTGGAGAGTCATTCAGTCCGGCATAGTTTGTGCTCACATAGGAAGCCATTGTGCTAAGCACAGGGGTAAAGAGACACAGAGCAGGAGATGGAAGAGTGGGTTGTCAGGAGAGATTTTCTGCAGAGAGTGGTGTTTACATTGAGATCTCAAGTATGCAAAAGAATTACCCCCATTAGGGGGGAAGAGGTGGAGGGTAGGTACAAAAAGGAGGAGTGCCCTAGGAAAAGACACTCTTTACAGATCCCAGAATTGGAAAGAGCTGCTCAGGATGACTGGAATAGTGAGTTCAAGGGCAGCAAGAGGGAGAGATGAATTCAGGAGATAAGCAGGAAGCAGATTGTAAGGAGCCATATAATACGATTGTGGGATTTGCACTTTACATTGAAGGCATTGAGAAACAACAGAAGGATTTAGGCAGGACGGCAGTTGAGAGAAGAGAATTAAATGAGCAGAGTGATTCCTTTTCCTAATTACCATGGGTTCATGCTACTCTGGGCTTCCCTGATAGTTAAATTGGTCAAGAATCTGCCTGCAATGCAGGAGATCCCGGTTCAATTCCTGGGTTGGGAAGATCCACTGGAGAAGGGATAGACTACCCACTCCAGTATTCTTGGGCTTCCCTTGTGGCTCAGCTGGTAAAGAATACGCCTGCAATCTGGGAGACCTGGGTTCGATCCCTGGGTTGGGAAAATCCCCTGGAGAAGGGAAAGGCTACCCACTCCAGTATTCTGGCCTGGAGAATTCCATGGACTTTATAGTCCATGGGGTTGCAAAGAGTTGGACACAACTGAGTGACTTTCACTTTCACACTACTCTTCCCTGGACAAGGGAATGGCAACCCACTCCAGTATTCTTGCCTGGAGAATCCCATGAACAGAGGAGCCTGGCGGGCTTCAGTCACAAAGAGTCAGACATGACTGAGAGACTAACACATGCTACTCTTAGAATCACCTTCAAGGCTCCTTTTGCCCACTTCCTACATTCAGTCCTTGTCCTTGGTTTCTACATGATAGGATTCCCAAACCTGCCCTGCCAACCACTCTTTCTCCACCAGCTCTCCTAAATGTGTCCCTCTCTTTTTGCTTCCACAGACACAGCCCTGTTCTTATATTTTGAAGCCCCTCATGTCTGAATTAGGGCAGCAACATATTTCACCTGTTGAATATGACCTCAAAGTGATCTCAGGCATTGATTTCATCATATGACTATCCTGCTCAAGAATCTTCTTTTCTTATTGGTAACTAACCTAATCATCCTGACTCTCAAGGCCTGTCACCATCTATTCTTTCCAGCTTCTCCCCCTGAGCACCTGGGATCTTCCTGCTTCCCCAACACTTCAGGCACAGAGGGGAAGGAATAGCCGTACCACCTAGTACCCATTGTTGAAAACATTTACTCTTGAGAATTAACTCCCAATTGTATCATATATTCAAGTCTATTAGCTTTAATCATGGAATGAAAGACTATTTCTTATCAAAGGATTGTCAGGCATCAGCAAAGCAGGTAGGAAAGATTTTGTGAGAGCAAAGCTTCTGTCTGACTTTCTGGCCTCATACGTGGTATAAATAATTTCTTAGTGAAGCAAAATCCAAGCCGTAGTGGTAGGAGATGACACTTAGTATTTAATGCCAGTTCTGCACCATGCTCCCCATGACATTTTGCATTCCATAATTTACAATGGGTTTTTTTTTTTTTCAGGAGCTATCAGGTTTTATGTTCTGGTGTATTTTCAGTAGTTACTAAAAGGTTTTTTCCCATTTCTCAAATACCAGGGCATCATTTGGAATGTTTCATTGAAGTACTGAGTATTAGGGTGCCACAATAATAAATTCCTTTCCCCTGGTAGAAAGGAATTCAGAATCTATTCTTGATAGGGGTGCCATGGCTCGGGGGAGAAGAAGTGGGTGGGAGGTATGGAGAGAGTAACACAGAAACATGCATTACGATATATAAAACAGATAGCCAATGGGAATTTTCTGTATGACTCAGGGAACTCAAACCTGGGCTCGGTAGCAACCTATAGGGGTGGGATAGGGAGAGAAATGAGAGGGAGGTGGGAGGGATGTTCAAGTGGGAGGGGACATGGTAAACCTATGGCTGCTTCATGTTGATGTTTAGTAGAAATCAACACTATACTGTAAAGCAATTAACTTCAATTAAAAATAAATAAATTTTAAATAAATAAATTCCTTCTCTCCCACCAGTGGTAGAAAAGAATTTAGAATTTATTCTTGATAGGGATGCCAATGTCTCTCTCCCAATCTCTGTACCAGTGTACCAGTGAGCCTCCCATCCACTTAATGATTATGAATCAAGTTATCATCCCTCCTCCCCATCCTACCCACTGGAATAAGTGAATGGGTCATTCAGTCCAGCTCCAAATGAATTCAGGTATCAAGACTCATGCCACTTCACTTGGCATATTTATGGAAGCTGTGTAAGAAATATTTTTCCTGACCTCTAGATTGACTTTTCCTTTTCTCTGTTTCATCAAGTTGGTCATCTAAAAGTCAGAGTCATTTGTGAGTCATAAATTATGTCTTTTGTTCAGTTCAGTTAGGCACTCAATCATGTCCCACTCTTTGCATCCCCATGGACTGCATCATACCAGGCCTCCCTGTCTGTCATCAACACCCAGAGTTTACTCAAACTCAGGCCCATTGAGTCAGAGATGCCATCCAACCATCTCACCCTCGGTTGTCGCCTTCTCCTCCTGCCTTCAACCTTTCCCAGCATCAGAGTCTTTTCAAATGAATCAGTTATTTGCATCAGGTGGACAAAGTATTGGAGTTTCACCTTCAGCATTGGTCCTTCCAATGAATATTCAGGACTGATTTCTTTCAGGATGGACTGGTTGGATCTCCTTGCAGTCCAAGGGACTCTCAAGAGTCTTCTCCAACACCAGAGTTCAAAAGCATCAATTCTTCAGTGCTCAGCTTTCTTTATAGTTCAACTCTCACATCCATACATCGCCACTGGAAAAACCATAGCCTTAACTAGACGGACCTTGGTTGACAAAGTAATGTCTCTGCTTTTTAATATGCTGTCTAGGTTGGTCATAACTTTCCTTCCAAGGAGTAAGGCTTCCCTAGTGGCTCAGATGGTAAAGCATCTATCTGCAATGCAGGAGACCCAGGAGTAAGTGTCTTTTAATTTCATGGCTGCAATCACCATTGGCAGTGATTTTGGAGCCCCCCAAAATAAACTCTGTCAATGTTTCCACTGTTTCCCCATCTAGTTGCCATGAAGTGATGGGACCAGATGCCATGATCTTAGTTTTCTGAATGTTGAGTCTTAAGCCAACTTTTTCACTCTCCTCTTCCACTTTCATTAAGAGGCTTTTTAGTTCTTCTTCACTTTCTGCCATAAGGGTAGTGTCATCAATATCTGAGGTTATTGATATTTCTCCCAGCAATCTTGACTCCAACTTGTACTTCCTCCAGCCCAGCGTTTCTCATGATGTACTCTGCCTAGAAGTTAAATAAGCAGGGTGACAATATACAGCCTTGATGTACTCCTTTTCCGATTTGGAACCAGTCTGTTATTCCATGTCCATTTCTAACTGTTGCTTCCTGACCTCCATACAGATTTCTCAAGAGGCAGGTCAGGTGGTCTGGTATGCCCATCTCTTCAAGAATTTTCCACAGTTTGTCATGATCCACATAGTCAAAGGCTTTGGCATAGTCAATAAAGCAGAAACAGATGTTTTTCTGGAACTGTCTTGCTTTTTCGATGACCCAAAAATGTTGGCAATTTGATCTCTGGTTCCTCTGCCTTTTCTAAATCCCGCTTGAACATCTGAAAGTTCATGGTTCACATACTGTTGAAGCCTGATTTGGAGAATTTTGAGCACTACTTTACTAGCATGTGAGATGAGTGCAATTGTGCTGTAGTTTGAGCATTCTTTGGCATTGCCTTTCTTAGAGATTGGAATGAAAACTGACATTTTCCAGTCCTGTGGCCACTGCTGAGTTTTCCAAATTTGCTGGCATATTGAGTGCAGCACTTTCACAGCATCATCTTTTGGGGTTTGAAATAGCTCAACTGGAATTCCATCACCTCCACTAGCTTTGTTCCTAGTGATGCTTCCTAAGGCCCACTTGACTTTGCATTCCAGGATGTTTGGCTCTAGGTGAGTGATCATACCATTGTGATTATCTGGGTCATGAAGATCTTTTTTGTATAGTTCTGTGTATTCTTGCCACCTCTTCTTAATATCTTCTGCTTCTATTAGGTCCATACCATTTCTGTCCTTTGTTGAGCTCACCTTTGCATGAAATGTTCCCTTGGTATCTCTAATTTTCTTGACGAGATCTCTAGTCTTTCCTGTTCTGTTGTTTTCCTCTATTTCTTTGCACTGATCACTGAGGAAGGCTTTCTTGTTATCTCCCCTTGCTATTCTTTGGAACTCTGCATTCAAATGGATATATCTTTCCTTTTCTCCTTTGCTTTTCTCTTTTCTTCTCACAGCTATTTTTAAGGCCTCCTAAGACAACCATTTTGCTTTTTGGCATCTCTTTTTCTTGGAGGTGGTCTTAATCACTGCATCCTGTACAATGTCATGAACCTCTGTCCATAGTTCATCAGGCACTCTGTCTATCAGATCTAATCCCTTGAATCTATTTGTCACTTCCACTGTATTATTGTAAGGGATTTTATTTAGGTCATACCTAGTGGTTGAACTCCTTATTGCCATGCCAGTTCATTGCCATGAACTCCTTATTGCCACTTTCTTCAATCTAAGTCTGAAATTGGCAATAAGGAGTTCACGATCTGAGCCACAGTCAACTTCCAGTCTTGTTTTTGCTGACTGTATAGAACTCCTCCATCTTTGGCTGCAAAGAATATAATCAATCTGATTTTAGTATTGACCATCTGGTAATGTCCATGTGTAGAGTCTTCTCTTGTGTTGTTGGAAGAGGGTGTTTGCTATGACCAGTGTGTTCTCTTGGCAAAACTCTATTAGCCTTTTCCCTTCTTTGTTCTGTACTCCAAGGCCAAATTTGCCTGTACTCCAGGTGTTTCTTGACTTCCTACTTTTGCATTCCAGTCCCCTATAATGAAAAGGACACCTTTTTTGGGTGTCCATTCTAGAAGGTCTTGTAGGTCTTCATAGAACCGTTCAACTTCAGCTTCTTCAGCATTACTCATTGGGGCATAGACTTGGATTACTGTGATATTGAATGGTTTGCCTTAGAAACAAACAGAGATCATTCTGTCGTTTTTTAGATTGCATCCAAGTACTGCATTTCAGACTCTTTTGTTGACTATGATGGCTACTCCATTTCTTCAAAGGGATTCTTGCCCACAGTAGTAGCTATAATAGTCATCTGAGTTAAATTCACCCATTCCAGGCCATCTTAGTTCGCTGATTCCTAGAATGTCTACATTCACTCTTGCCATCTCCTGTTTGACCACTTCCAATTTGCCTTGATTCATGAACCTAACATTCCAGGTTCCTATGCAATATTGCTCTTTACAGCATTGGACTTTGCTTCTATCATCAGTCACATCCACAACGGGGTATTGTTTTGCTTTGGCTCCATCTTCATTCTTTCTGGCATTATTTCTCTACTGATCTCCAGTAGCGTATTGGGCACCTACTGATCTGGGAAGTTCATCTTTCAGTGTCCTATCTTTTTGCCTTTTCATACTATTCACTGGGTCTCAAGGCAAGGAAACTGAAGTGGTTTGCCATTCCCTTCTCCAGTGGACCACATTTTGTCAGAACTCTCTACCATGACCTGTCCATCCTGGGTGGCCCTACACAGCATGGCTCATAGTTTTATTGAGTTAGACAAGGCTGTGGTCCTTGTGGTTAGACTGGTTAGTTTTCTGTGATTGTGGTTTTCAGTTTGTTTGTCCTCTGATGGAGAAGAATAAGAGGCTTATGGAAACTTCCTGATGGAAGGGACTGATGAGGGGAAAACTGGGTCTTGTTCTGATGAGCGGGGCCATGTTCAGTAAATCTTTAATCCAATTTTCTGTTGATAGGTTGAGAAAATTCCGGTCCCTCCCTGTTATTTACCTGGGGCCAAACTATGGTGGAGGTAATGAAGATAATGGTGACCTCCTTCAAAAGGTCTCATGCATGTACTGCTACACTCAGTGCCCCCAACCCTGCAGCAGGCCACCACCAACCCACGCCTCTGCTGGAGACTCCTGGACACTGCCAGGCAAGCCTCGGTCAGTCTCTTGTGGGGTCATTGCTCCTTTCTCCTGGGTTCTGGTGCACACAAGGTTGTTTGTGCCCTCCAAGAGTCTATTTCCCAGTCCTATGTACATTCTGGCAGCTCTTAATGGCAATCTCCTCCAAGAGGGCTTATGCCATACCCAAGTCTGCTGAACCCAGAGGCCCTGCCCCTGCAGCAGTCCTCTGCTGACCCATACCTCCACAGGAGATGCTCAAACACAGTTCTATCTCAGTCTCTGTGGGGTCTCTGGGTCCTGGTGCATACAAGGTTTGTGTGAGCCCTCTGAGCATCTCTGGCAGGAATGGGGTTTGATTCTAAACGCGAATTTGCCCCTCCTACTGTCTTTCTGGGGCTTCTCCTTTGCCCTTGGACATGGAGTATCTCCTCACAGCCGCTCCAGCACCATGCAGCCATTGCTCCAGTGCCTACCATCTTGCTGGGGCTTCTCTCATCTTGGACATCTTTTGTAGAATAAGTCAAAGGACAGAAAAAGAGAAAGTGACTGAGAGAGATAGAAGGAGAGAGGATGGGAGAAAAGGAGTGAAAAGTTCTTTCATTTTAAGGTCAAGAGAACAACATTTTCATAATTGGCTTTAGTGATGCCCAAAGTCATGGAGTCTTTTATTCTTTTTTTTTAAACAGCTTTAGTGAGATATAATCCATATTCCATGCAATTCACCATGTAAATTGTACAACTCAGTAGTGTATTCATAGGGTTGTGCAACCACAATCTAATTTTAGAACATTCTCATACCTCCAATCCCCAATCCACTGGCCACTACTAATCTACTTTTATCTCTATAGTTTCATTGATGTGGTGTATTATATATATATGGAATTAAATAATAGGTGATATTTCAGGAGTGGTTTCTTTCACTCAGCATAATGTTTTCAAGTTTCATCCATATTGTAGTCTGCATCACTATCTCAATTATTTTTATTGCCAAATAAAATTTCACTATCTATATATCACATTTTATTATGGTAATCAATCAGTGAACATTTGGGTTTTGTTTCTCTTTGAGATATTGTAAAATACGCTGCTGCAAATATTTGTGTGCAAGCTTTTGTGTGGATGTATGTTTTTAATTCTCTAGAAATCCACCTAGAAGTGGAACTGCTGAATCATATAGAGTCATATAAACAACTCTATATTTAACATTTAAGGAACTGCCAAACTGTTTCCACAGCAACTGCACCATTTACCTTCCTACTAACAATGTGTGAGAATTCCAGTTTCTCCATAGCCTCACCAACGGGCATTATCTTTTTTATTATAGTCATCTGAGTGAGTTGAAGAGGTATCTCATTATGATTTTTATTTTCATTTCCTTGATAACTAAAGATGTTGAGCATTCTTTAATGTGCCCACTGACAATTTGTTTATCTTCTTTGGAGAAATATCTATCAGATCCTTTGCTCATTTTTAATAGTTATTTGCTTTTTATAATTGAATTTTAAGAATGCTTTGTATATCCTGAATGCCAGTCTATCATTAGACATATGATTTGCAAATATTTTCTCCCATTCTGTGGATTGTCTTTTCATTTTCTTGATGGTATTGTTTGGAACACTAAAGTTTTTCATCTTAATGTAGTTCAGTTTATCTGTTTTTTGTTGTTATTGCTTTTGTGTCATATCTTTAAAACCATTGCCTAACTCAAGGTCATGAAGATTTACTTCTATGTTTTCTTCTACTAGTTTTATAGTTTTAGCACTTAAATATCTGTCATTTCGAGCTAATTTTTGTATATGGTGTGAGGTAGGCACCCAGATTCATTCTCTTGCATGTGGATATCCAGATGCACCAGTGCTATTTGTTGAAATAACTATTCATTATTTATCCAACTGTCTTGGCACTTTATCAAAGGTCATTTGACCATAAATGTAAGGATATATCTCTGGACTCCTAATTATATTCCATTGATCTATATGTCTATCCAGTACCATACCATCTAGGGTATTATATTTTATAGTAAGTTTCGAAATTGAAAAGTGTGAGTTCTCCAGTTTTGCTCTCTTTTTTCCACCAAGATTGTTTTGGCTGTTCTGAGTCTCTCATATTTCCATATGAATTTTAGGATCAACTTATGGATTTCTGCCTTTAAAAAAGCAAGCTGCCATGTTGATACAAATTGCATCCAATATGTAGACCAATTGATAAACTGATCCCTTTTCTTCTGTTTTTTGGAAGTGTTTGTGATGAATTTGTGTAAATATTTGCATACTAAGTCGCTTCAGTCATGTCCAACTCTTTGCAAACCCACTGTCTGTAGCCTGCAAGGCTCCTCTGTTCATGGGGTTTCCCAGGCAAGAATACTGGAGTCGGTTGCCGTACCCTCCTCCAGGGGATCTTCCTGACCCAGATATCTAACCTGCACCTCGTACGTCTCCTGCATTGGCAGGCAGTTTTTTAGCACTAGTACCACCTGAGAAGCCCATAAATATTTATGCAATATCAATTATTCTGCAAATACTTGATAGAATTCACCAGTGAAGCCATCTGGTTCTGAGTTTTTCTCTGTGGAAAGCTTTTTGGATTTTGTTGTTGGCTGTTGTTACTAATTTAATCTCCTTATTTATTGTAGGTTTAATCAACCTACTATTTCTTCTTGAGGCAGCTTCAGCAACTTGTGTCTTTCAGAAAATCTGTCCATTTCATCTAAACGATCTACGTTGTTTGCATTCAGTTATTCATAGCATTCTTTTTTATCCTCTTAATTTCTGTAAAGTCGGTGATTTCCCTCTTTTATTCCTAATTTCACTAACTCGAGCATTCTTTCATTGTTTCTTAGACAATCTATCTAAATGTATATTACTTTTGTGAATTTTTTTTGAGCATCTAACTTTTGTTTTCATTGATTTTTCCATATTTTTTCTAGCTTATTTCCATGTAGTTTTTGTTATATCCTTTTCTGCGTACTTTAGATTCAGTTTGCTTTTCTTTTTTAGGTTTCTTAAGGGAGAAATTAAATTATTGACATGAGATTTTTCTTTTACTTAAATATAGAATTTATAGGTATAAATCTTCCCTGAGCACTATGTTAGCTACATACTAAATGTTTTGCTTCCATTCTGTTGTTTTCACTTTTATTTGTATCAAGGTATTTTTCTCTTGAGATTTATTTTTAGGCCCATTGATTATTTAGGAATAAGTTGTTTAATTTCCACATATTGGTGAATTTTCCAAGTTCCCTTCTGTTATTGACTCCTGATTTAATTCCATAAGAGTCCTTTCAGCTTTAAGTACTTCAAGGTATCCAGTCAAAATGACTCTTGTTGCAATGTGATTCCATTCTAAATGTAGAAATAAACTAAAACCTGTACCCAAATGAGCTTCAATTACACAGTTTAAGAAATGAACTGGAAGGAGAAAAAATGTAATAAGCATTCTGGTGACTTCTTTCCAGTGAACCTCTTATTTTTTATTTTGAAATTAAAAAGAGATACAAAATACCTTCAAGAATTCCACAGGGGACATCAAATTTAGAAAACCTGCAAATATCAGTGAGAACAAAGAAATCATAGATTTTTAGATAGAGAAAAGGTGGGGTGGGGGAGGACTAAAAAATATGAGTGGTTTCTCCAATCTAGTTTTAAGTGATTTCAAATAACAAGACTTCTACCACTTCCTTTGGCAAATTTGTAGAACTTGTATAAGAAATATTTTCTTGACATTCAGGCTGAGTTTTCCTTTTCTCAATTTCATCATGTCAGGCATAGCTGTGCCTCTGTACACCACCCCAAACAATCCCTCTCCTTATTTAGTTCAAGTTTCAGCTCCTCAAGAACCTGCAGAAGGCTATTATATCCCCTCTTTTCATTCTTATTCCAACTCAAACATATTTAGGCCTCTTAATCTGTCTTCTTAAGCCAACTATTCTACTTTTGAATTTATGTTCTTTGAATTTAGTCCAATATATTCACTATGTCTAATTCATGGGGACCCTGGACCATGTATGAGTCATAAGACCTCACTGTTGATGTCACATAAGCAACTGTCCACCTCTGTGCCCCTGGCATTTTATTTGAGGGTATGAAGCCCAAAATAGTACTTAAAAATAAAAACTAAGACGTTTGCTTTCCATTACCAACCACAGGTGGTTTTCACTCTCACTGCTTTCCAAGTACTGAACCACCATCCAGTTGGACGTCTGTCATTTGGATTATTTTTTCCCTCTTTCAGGCGGCAGAAATAAGCAAGTTCTTTCCCTGGCTCTCTCAACATTCTCAACAGTTCATCTGGTCTGGTTCAACCATTCACAGCTAAGGCCTGCCAAGTTTACAAGTGCACAAATTCTTTCAGAATCCTGCTAGTATACTCTGGCTATTAAGAAACCCTGGAGCTAATCTATAACTTTATATGGTTCTCAGTGCCTTGGTAGATTCCCAAGCACAAATCTAAGTCTGTTTATTTTGTTTGCTTCCTAAAATCCAGCTGAAAGTATAAGGTCTTCTCTATTTAATTTTTAGAGTTACATTCTCTAAGAGGTTCAGTGGCTCCTAGATTCCAATGGTATGTTAAGTTTTAGTACAAGAAGCTACTAGTGCACAGTGTTTGCACAGGATATAAGATTCACACACAAACACTCTCAGAACTACTGATCACCGAGCATTTTACTCTGGTTTCCACCTACTGACTTTTACGAGCAAAATGCACCGACTACTCTTTCATTTGAGTTTCACTAATTGAGAATGTAATATTGCCAGGCTGAAATTTACCTTTGCCCTATGGATGATGATTCCCTAAGCAAATACGTACTATGTGGGCAGGGTTGGTACATTTGGCACATCTAAAGAAATAATAGTGGCTTAGAACTGTCCCAGGTGATGCTAGTGGTAAAGAACCCACCTGCCAATTCAGAAGACATAAGAGATGCAGGTTCACTCCCTGCATTGAGAAGATCCCCTGGAGGAGAGCATGGCAACCCACTCTAGTATTCTTGCCTAGAGAATTCCATGGACAGAGGAGCCTGGCAGACTATGGTTCATGGGGTCGCAAAGAGTCAGACATGACTGAGGAGACTTAACACGCAACACAAGAACTGCAACACAAAGTATTTGGTATTTTCTCCATGAATGTGTCTTAAGTTTCCATTAAAACAGGTTTGGTAGCATCCTTACTTGAAAGACTATGTTAAAAAAATAATTCAAGCTACATATGGAACAGAGAAGGTTGAATTTCTTTTCAAATGAGAATTCAGATCTTTTTTACTTCCTGACACACTGGAAAAATTAAATACATATCATTCATTTAGGTCCAGATGCCAAGCCAGAATCCCAGAGTGGAATCCATCTCCTAACATACTGGTTTACTTTCATTGGACATTGTGCCTTCAGTGGTCACTCCTTAGTTCAAAAATAACTCTAGAGGTGTTATCCTTCTGTGACTCCTTTCAAATATTGTATTTATCTGACTGTAAGCCCCTAAGAGTAGCTCTTGGGTCTTGGCTTCCTCAAAGCATTTTATGTAATACACCTCCCAAAATGTAAATTAATGGACAGGCAATATTTGAATGCCTCAAGCCAAAGAAGTAAATAATAGAAATGTCAGACAGTCTGAGTGACCTTTTAAAAGGAGTGGAACTTTTCATTTATTTTAAATTATGCTACAAAGACTTTTTATTTGCCCTTCCAACAGGTAGGGTTTCACAGAGCAGTGTCTAAGAAAATATGGAGCCAGACATTGGCCCAGGTAACTGGAACTAAAGAACAAACATTTCCTGACACAAAGAGAAAGTAGAACCAGCAGCAAGACTCTGTACTAAACCCAATGAGTTCAAGTGAGATAAATGCCAAACCAAGACATACAATCAATATTCTAGAACAAAAAGGGACCTCATGGACTACTTTGCTCAATCCCTTTTTTCCCTAGATCCAGCTGTTGAGACTAGGAAAGACTGAGGGACTTGACCAAGAGCACAAAAGTAGTGCTAAAGCCAAAACTAAAAAACTCTTTTCCTGTCCCCCAATCCTTTGCTTTTCCAGCTACATCCGAGGTTCATTATTTATACTGCCAGTTGAGTGGATGATCTTCCATAGAAACCAAAAAGCTCGTCAGTGACTCAGATTTTTTGAAGTTTGAATAGGAAAACCATTTGTTCATATCTAACTCAAAGTTAACTTATATCTTATGCTTTACACACGTTATTTGTTTCTTCCTCATGCCAGGTATCAGAGTTAATTGCTCTTCAAGATATCCTCAAGGATTTTTTGCTTTAAAATGGAAATCCCGTGGACTTAGGACCCTGGCAGGCTACAATCCATGGGGTCACAAAGAGTAGGACACGACTGAGCACACGTGCACTCATGGTCATTACACAACCACAGGGCAAAAAAATATGCAAAATAACTTAACTCTCCTGACTAGGATGGTGAGTAGGATAACAGACTGTCTATGAAGTAATACCACATGGCGAGCCAATTCAACTGTTTATATAAGTGAAGGAACACACAAGGCTTCCCGGGTACAGGGCTGTTCTGCTGTGTCTTGGGAAGCCCAGAGGACCTGCAAGAGAACAGCTACTATTGTTCCTGGCCACAATCTCATTTGGATGCTATGTCTGTGCAGCAGGCAAAACAAAAGACCAAAAGTAGATCCCAGAAGAGAACAGCAGACCCTAACGATACAATTTCTCACATTGCTAATGAGCAATAGCCGTTTTTCCTCTCTTTTCTTAAACCCCGAGGTTTCTTACATTTCCTAGAACTTTGCCAAGGTGTGGGTATGCATGTTGGTGTTGAGTATCAGGAATGTACATTAGGAGCCAACATGGTAGGCCCTAGGAAAAATTGTAAGATGCTTTCCCACACCTTACCACTTCCTCAACACTTTTTTCTTTCTCTGGGGTTCTGTTTCCTCCAAAAGGATCTTGGGTCTTGAGGATCCTGATAAAGCTTTACAGCAAGAATGGTAAATACATGATATCTGTGCCCCGACTTCTTGACTGCTATGCCTATGGAAGACATTGCTAATCACAACTATTTCCCCAGTGGATATAACCTCCTAGTTGATCTCAATACAGAATTCCCAACAATCATTCCTAATCAAACATAGCATGCAGGAGAAATATTCTTCAACCCCAAAAGTCTTGGACAATAATACACAAAATAACAAGCTGCAAGGTTGACATTTCTCCCCCTAAATCATTCTAATGGACAGGCAAACTTTGTTTGCCAGAATAAATAACAAAGCCTTAGAAAATACTATACCTTAAATCTGGAGACACTTCCATGGTTAGCCTTAACACTTGGAGGTTCTAGGGCTCAATACTTTCACCATGTGTTCCCATAATGCAGTGGTTCTCAAACCTCAGCTGCTGTCAGAATCTCCTGGAGGGCTTGATAAAACATAGATAGATTTCCAGGCCCCACTCTCATAGTGCCTGACTCAGTTGTCCTAGGGAAAGCCCCAAGATTTCTCAGAAATAATTCCCAGGTGATACTGAAACTCCTGGTCAAGGAACCACACTTTAAGAACCACCACTATAATCCCTTGTACTGGGAATTCCATCCTTATCCTTATGTCTGCTCACCTGAACCCACATTCCTACAGTTATAGAGCTCTAAAAAGGCATTTCTTTGGTCTTCTCTCCATCTCCATTCTCCCTGACCTCTCAGCAGTATTCTGTTTTGACATCCATTCCTCTCTTCAATGCTGAACCACCCAGAGGGTCCTGCTGAATATATTATATAAATCTTCATTATCTCCTTACACTCAGAGAAATCTAGGCTTGGTCCTTAGTTCTTTCTCTTTCTGAATGTACTCTATCTCACCTATTTCCATGAATGACTTCTAACCACATTAACCTGATTTAATCTGCATCTCCCAAATACATGCATTGATTCCTGACTTCTTGTCTTTGTAGTCCCAGCATTCAGTACAACACCAAGTCTCCCTTTCAACATGATCTACAAGACAGTGGAGTTCCCCAGTGGATTTTGTATTAATAGTGGTACTTACTACAAATTTTGTTTCTTTGCTTCCATACTTGTGAGTTCCATTCATCCTGCGCTTCCACCTGAAAGGCCTTCATACCTATAGCTCCTTGTTCAAAACCTATACAACCACCAACCCCCAATTATGTGCTGCCACCTTTATGAAGTCTTCCCTTCATATACTAGACCACAACTAGACAAGCTCTCTTCCTTTCCTGAGCTCCTCTCATAAGCACCTCTCACATGCAGCCTCTGTTACTTTCCTGAATGCAAACCCTCTTCCTCCTACTCTGAATTAAGTCCTTTAACTCTAGGCAAATCGTGGCTACCACGTGTTCTCCTATTTTTAAAAATAATCTTGATTGCAGGTATCTTAAACAATTATCTTCTTCAGTACGCTCATATTTGTCACACTATGTGTCCTAATTTTGGATTCAGAGTGTATGTTTCTCAAAATAAATAACCCATGATTTATTTGGGGACATCATTATACTTCTTCTGGTATAAGAGCCACCAGAAATATCACAAATATTCCCTTAATAACAATCCAATTCTTTCCACATGAAGATTATTTATTCTGGGACTTTCCTGGTGGTCCAGTGGTTAAGAATCCACCTTGTAATGCAGGGAACATGGGTTCAATCCCTGGTCAGAGCACTAAGATCCCATGTGCCTCAAGGCAACTAAGCCCTTGCTCTGCAACCACTGAGCCCACAGGCCACAGTGGAAGATTCAGCATGATGGAGCCAAGTAAATAAATATTAAAAAAAGAAAAGATTACCTATTCTATGTCACAAAGACCTTTTATCACCTCCAAGGAGAAAGTGCCTGCCCCAACTCCATCCAACTAAAGACATTCAAGATTTAATCTGCACACTGAACCCCAGCTAGATTCTGAGCCAGTTCTAACCCCCATCATGGAGGTCTCTTAGCAGCCCCACTCCCACCAGCTTGAAGAGCCTAGGATTAGATATTGTTGCCATTGCCAGCATGACAGCATGTGTCCCTTTGGCCCACCAGTCTGCTAACTGCAGTTTCCTTACCAGGCACTGCTGAAACTCTACACAATCCAGGTGAGTTGCTTTCTCTTCTAGTTCCCAGTTTGTATTCTAGTTCTTCAAGTTTGAGCCATATGATGACTGGGTGCCTACAACTGACCTAGCCTTCCCTAGGCACCTCTGCACAGCAGCCTACGCTCTGTCACTATTCTTCCAGGCCTCCAGACAAGCCCTCCTCAGAAGAGCACTAGCTTCCAACTAGGAGTATGCTCCTGCTCAAGGAGCTCTGCCATCGAACTTTGCTCACTAAATTAGCCTCTACCTAGTGTTTCTGGGCTTCCCTGGTGGCTCAGACAGTAAAATATCTACCTGCGGTGCAGGACACCCAGGTTCGATCCCTGGGTCGGGAAAATCCTCTGGAGAAGGAAATGGCTACCCACACCAGTATTCTTGCCTGGAGGATCACATGGACAGAGGAGCCTGGCAGGCTACGGTCCACAGGTTCTCAAAGAGTTGGACACAACTAAAGCAACTTAGCTTGCATATCGGTGTTTCTGAAGATTCCTTATATGCAGTGATTTGGACCTTGGGGCCACATCACAGTGGCTGATGATAACAGTCCACATCCAGCCCTAAGGCCTGGATGGCTGCAGGACTCACTTCCCATGGCACCGCCTGGCCCTGGCCCTGGCCCACTGCTCCTCCTGGCACTCCCTGTGTGAGGGGTTCAGAAAGGTCTCACTCATGTTACTCTGGCTGACATGTGCTCTTCCCATGAACTCCATGAGTCTGGACCTTAGCTATCCTTGGCCCAACCCTCCAGTTCTATCTAGGATCATCTCCTGAGCAATGAGACATACTGCGAGTCACAGAAGGCAAGCTTCTCCTAGAGTTTCCTCCTGCCAGACTAACCCTCTTGTCAAGGTGATCTAGGTCTCCCCATAACCCTACTCTCTTCCCAACTAGTTTCAAAATATTGGAAGAATTGGGTTGACCAAGGGGAAAATCTTGGTCCCAGATACCTGAACAGTTGTAGGGAGGATGATTTTGGTTTCAGTTCAGAATCCTTACATTTATACACTAGGTTTGCATGATTTTCAGATTCTCCCAAAGACACCTTCAACAGCTCCTCAAAATAATGAACTCCTAAATGGCAACCCACTCCAGTGTTCTTGCCTGGAGAATCCCAGGGACGGGAGAGCCTGGTGGGCTGCCGTCTATGGGGTCACACAGAGTCAGACACAACTAAAGTGACTTAGCAGCAGCAGCAGCAGCAGAAAGGCAAGTTTAGCCCACGTAGAAAACAAAGACATGCTCACTTGATAATCACCAGGAATGACATTCAAATTCAACACCTGGCAACACTTCATTGATTTTGCTGGTCACCAACAACACCCTTAAAAGAGTAAAACCTCCAGAACAGTTGCTAGAATACACTGTCCTTATATCTAGCAAATCTTTTCCCATGCGGTTGCCAATGAAAATAAGCCATCTGCTGACCCAACACTGTGAATAAGAAAGTTCTAGATGGAGAACACTAGCTGTCAATCTCCTCAACCTTCTACTGATATTTTTGACTTACTATTGTCTGACTACTCTTTGATTTTATATAATAAAACTAGGCAAACACTGCATTGAGGGCTATTTCATTAGAGAGGCTGTTTGATATGCTATGTTAATTAATAACAGTAGAGGATTTGAGAATTTACAAAACACTTTTTCATTTAATCCTATATACCTAATCACCACATAGATCAGATCAGTAAAAGCTAGAAGTCTTTCTTCTCACCTTCCACCCAGCAAGCTATTTTAGTTCCCTCTCAAAGTCAGCTCTTCACTTAAAAATGAAAATAAAACTCAGTGGCACAGGAAGTCCTGACAACTAGTTTATATATAATAACCAATTTATCCAACCACTTCACTTGTCCCAATGCAAAGAATAGGGACTTTCTTGCCACCTGCTGAAAAAAACAAATTAATTTATTAAAATTTCCCTCAAATAAAAATGCCTTGAATCATGACTCTCACTAAATTTGAGAACTAGCTTTAACATTGCTGCTGCTGCTGCTAAGTTGCTTCAGTCGTGTCCAACTCTGTGCGACCCCATAGACGGCGGCCCACCAGGCTCCCCTGTTCCTGGGATTCTCCAGGCAAGAACACTGGAGTGGGTTGCCATTTCCTTCTCCAATGCATGAAAGGGAAAAGTGAAAGTGAAGTCGCTCAGTCGTGTCCGACTCTTCGTGACCCCATGGTCTGCAGCCTACTAGGCTCCTCCCTCCATGGGATTTTCCAGGCAAGAGTACTGGAGTGGAGTGCCATTGCCTTCTCCAAAGCTTTAACATTACATTGAACTAAATATATAAGGATTTCCCTGGTGGTCCAATGGTTAAGAATCTGTACTTCCACTGTAAGGAGCACAGGTTTGATCCCTGGTGAGGGAACTAAGATCCCACATGCCATGTAGTGAGATCAGAAAATACATTAAAAAATAAATAAAAATAAATAGAGTAGAATTTTGTTACTATAATCTTGCAATTTGGACCATCAGTCATGAGCAACCCATATCAACAGTTTGAAACAATTTCAAATTGATCTTTCCTGCTTCTATGACTTCCATGTAAGTTATGCATGACTTCTGGTCATCTTACATACTTCATCCTGACAAACATTTGCTAATGGAGATAAGGTGACTTGGGTAGTTTTCATGAAAGTAGTAATATTTTTGTTAAGTGCTGACTGTTTAAGTTAGCAACCAAAGTTAAATCCACAAGGTATAAAAAGTTTTATTAAAAAAAGAAAGAAAAATCTTTGTCCACATCATTCTTCTACAGTGTATCTGAATAATAGCTGGGCTATAAATAGAAGATGCAAGAATGACTAATTCTGTTTTGATTCCATCTCTTCGATGACAAAGGAAATCCCTCTGTACAAACATTAAGCTAAATCAGAACAGCCTGACTTGTAGAATTTTATCTAGAACATCTACATCAAACAAATAAGACTGCCAACCTTGAAGATGGACAAATAATTCCCCAAGGAACTCAGTTTTATGACTATCAACTTGGGGGAGCTGTGATTTAAAAGAAAGACAAATACAGCCCTGTTTTAAGAGAATACTCACTTAAAATCGTCACTGCTATTAAAAGGCAAGAGACATTTACCACCAATTCCTTTATCCTGGAAAAATCTTTCTGTCGTTTGTGCCTGAGAGAGAGAAAATGCATCATTTACAGTTAGAATCTTTCTTTAGAAACTTAGTTATATCTTCAGAAATTTGTCAGCTAAATTAGGCCCCTTGCCATATAGAGAGAAGTATTCTGGCGCTGCCCTGGGAAGGAAATGAATGAAAGACTGGATTGAATTTTCCATGGAAGCCGACAATTAAAATTGTTTTCCTTGGTATATCCCTTTCTGTCAGTTGTTTCTGAGCTCTCCAAGAGAAGAAAAAAGAAGCCTGATTCAGTCATTTCCAAATCTCACTTCCAGTTTCCATCTTATTAAAGACATGACTTAACTTTAATGTGTGTAACATAAACAGAATCATAAAAGGGAAAGAATTAGAACAGTCTGGAAGGGTCAGTGTCCAAGGCAGGAAAATGCCACAGCTGATTTGCTGTTTTTATTGTTGTTGTCCTTTTCGCTTTGTTTACTGCAAGGAGAAATTCTCCGTCCCCCGGCTGATGATTCCTCACCCTCCATTACAATCCCTGGGAATTCCAATTTCACAAAGCTATTACAATACAGCCACAAATAATCCATCTTGTCAAGTCCATCTTCGGGACTGAAGATAAAGTTGGAGCTGAGTTGCTACACACATCTGGAGAAGGTTCGTTACTTGTAATCGTGAGCCGCTCTGTTAATGCACCCATGAGAAAGGGGTTGACAGGCTGCATATTTCTGCAAACTGTTCCCAGAAAGAACCAATTTCCTGACTTCCATGTGGTGTCAATAATGGAGGCATAAGATGGAGCAGTGCTTATGAAATACTGAATCTGCTTATAGGACCAGCTAGAAGCAAATTCAGACCACCTGGGAGAGGGAGCCTTGACGTGGGTACCCCTTCTTTGGCACACATATGGCCATCTGAATGATATGCTCTAATCTATGTATTTGGGTTTACTTGACACAAAACTTCCTGACAGTAGTACCATGGGATGCAGGAGAGAAAGAGAGAGATTGTGAGAGTGAAAGGGAAAGAGAGAAAGGCAATAAAACACATTTCTGCACATTTAGAATTGAAACAGTTCAATTCACTGACATTATTAAATTTACTATCATAAGCAGCCAAAGTTCATCTTATTCATCAGGAAAAAAGTGACTGATGTTTCATGGCATTAGTATTAGATCATTTTGGTTCTTGCCAATAAAAACAAAGCATTAGTGTTTCAATGTTTTAATATCATGATTTAATTCTCTCAATGATATTAGGACCAAGAAGCTCAACCAACGTGAAGACCCCATCAAAATTCTTGAGTCAAAACTATGGTTCCAAAATGAGTTCACCATTCTAACCTCGCATTTCACAGCATATATTTTATGCTTGTGACTTTCCAAATACAGATTCTTAACATTGCAAATGTAAAGTTTTATATCACTTAACTTGTGTTGCAAGGGTTTGCCTAAGTAAATAGAAAAACATCTGGGCTCTTTTTACTGGCAAAAGCAAGAGATATTTGACCTCAGATCAGACTCTGAGACTTGAACGTTAGCGTGGTCTTTCCACAGAACATCTCTAATTTTCCACAACTCTCTGCTGAGAGGGTTCAGCCCAGTACTTTGAAGGGAAGGACAGGACTAAGCACACGTCCCAGGAAGACTTATGTCCCACTTGGCTTCCCTTACCAACAGGTCTAACCAGTTCTTGCCTAAACAAAGGGGCAAAGAACAAACCTTCAAGGTCTCATCTGCCCTCAGGGGTCTAGCTCTTGATCTCCCCACACAAGAGAATATGCAATAAACTGCTTCAGCCATGAATCTGTCAGAGCTTTCAGTCTGTCCCATCAGAAATTCCAGGGCACCATCTATGAGTCTAGCCTGAGATTAAACTCCCACCTAGGACTCCCTGGAGTCTGGAGCTACCATTGTCTGCAAAGTGGCATCTAGGCTTCAGCTCCATTTCTGACTTGATACTGCCCTCCACAAACAGAACAGACCCTGTGAACAGGGTCTCTATCCACATGCAAGAGAACTAGCAGTAGGGCTACCTGTTCTGGTACAGCTCTGGGTGGCACCATTCTCATTGTTCTCCAGGTGAATTGCACACCTAAATCCACAACAATAATGAAAGTACACTCCCTGCAGTTGTGTACTGTGGCAGCCCTTGGATTCTAGTCTAATTCTTCTTGCAATTTTAATTGAAATTCAGGAACAACAAACTTAATCTCTGATCAGCTTTTGACTGAATATTTTATTAAAATTAACCCTTTTATTTTATCTTTTTTAACTGAAAGGTTAAACTTCTATGTTGAACATATGTAATTGTGCTTCTTAAAAATATAGCTATTGCCCAACTATAAGAACCAAGGCCTCTTTCAATAGTCATCTTCTTCACAAGTTCAATGTTTCTTGGAATTTTAGACTTTTAGACCTGGAAGATTATATATTAATATGTCCGCTCAAAGATGTATACATTAATGTTCATAGTTGCATTATTCACAATAGCCAAAAAAGTGGAAATGATCCAAACATCAGTTCCACAGACTGATGAGTGGATAGATAAAATGTGGTATGCCCATTCAACAGACTACTATTCAACAACAAAAAGAAACAAAAGTAACGGTCTACACTATAACACTGGATGAACCTCAAAGACATTGTACTTAATGAAGGAAGCCAGACATGAAAGATTGTATACTACATGGCTCTATTTATATAAAATGTTTAGAAAAGACAAGTCTATAGAAACAGAAAGTAGATAAATGGTTGTTGGGTTGAGTGGGAACAGAATCTAGCTGTAAATGGGCACATATTTTTGAGGTGAAGAAAATGTTCCAAATTTGGGTTGTGATGATTCTTGTCCAAAACTGTAAGTTTACTTTAAAAATCACTCAACTGTACACTTTAAAGAAAAGGTTGAATAAAAACAATAATGACTAACTTACCTGTATTCAAGAGTCTAAAAGTGCTTACATATGTTCTCTTATTAAACCTTCACAACAAACAATGTTGAATAGGTACTAGTATTATTCCCATTTTACAGATGAGAACACCGAGGCTTAGAATCATTAAATCATTCTCTCAGAGTCACATAGCTAATAAATGGTGGAGTGAAAACTCCAGTCCAGACTACTTTACTCAAGAGTTTAACTACTATGCCGCAGCACCCCAGAAGTTGTTCTTTACTATATATATGCCCTGAATTTGTCAGAGGTGTGGAAAAATAGGGACTCTCATCACTCTCTGTATAATCAGGCAGGACCTAGAACAGGCAGAAGCCCCAGGCCAGTTTCTTCAGAATGTAAGTAGCCTCAGCAATTTACCCTAAGTGCCACATAAATGTGTTTATTTTGTATATGTGTCATGGGCTTCCCTGGTGGCTCAGATGGTAAAGACTCTTCCTAGAATGCAGGAGACCCAGGTTCGATCCCTGAGTTGGGAAGATTCCCTGGAGAAGGGAATGACTACCCACTCCAATATTCTTGCCTGGAGAATTCCATGGATAGAGGAGCCTGGCAGGCTACAGTCCATGGGGTTCACAGAGAGTTGAACACAACTGAGTGACTAGCACACACACACATGACTCAAAATCCCACTGCACTTTAGAATCACATTCTCTTATACTGTAGCTGTTTACTTTCCTTGCAAGAATATAGAATGATTATCCAGGGTCACACTTGGGGGCTGTGAACAGCCTGTGTACCAGGCCTCCAAGCAAGTACCCTTTCCCCAGAGCATGGTGCCTTCCATGTCATGATAGAAAGTTTGACTAAATGACATGACAGCAATTGCTCTTAAAGGCAAAATAATTTTAGATAAAAAAGTTCCATTTTCAAGAACATGGAAATATAGACTAGAAGAACCCTGGGCTCATCATCTCTCACCTAGATTACCCAGTGGTGATATTCTGGCCTCCATGCAACCAGTCTGGCCCTAAGCATTCTCTAGGCTGTACCCTAAGTGGTTTTCCTGACCCTATCATGTCACTCCTCTCCTTAACAAGGACCACAGACCGAAGTCCTAACTCATTCATATGGACCCCTTTCACCTGCATAATCTTCCTACAGCCAAAATGGACTACATTCAGCTCCCTAAAATGTAATGTGCAGGCGGTGGGCCTTAGCACATGCTGTTCCCACAGACTTACCTAAGGTTCACTGGTTTTCCTAAATAAACAGGAAAACATCTGGACTCCATTTTCTGGCAAAATAAATTTTTTTCTGCTACCAAAGGAATGGCCTTAACCCTGTCTCACCTCTTCACCTGGATAACTCCTATTCAGCCTGCAGATCTCCAGCTCAGAACATCCTCCAGGACTCCTTCCTCTACCTCCAACAACGCCATCCCCAAGCATGAGTTAGAAGTTACACCTTGTGGCCCTTCCACGTCTCCTTGTCATCTGTTTCACTTTCCAGGCCACAACTCTGGGAAAGCAGATCTGTGGTCTGCCTTGTGCTTGGACGTACTCCCAGTGTCTGGCACACAGCACGCTGAAGGAAGTCTACGTATTTTCAATGGATGAAAGAATGACAAAAATAAAAACCACCATAGTGTAAAACTGGATTATCTTTTTCTCAAGTTTAATACATCCCATCTACAATTCATTCATGAGCTTTTGTCCTTCAACTGACCTTTTTGTAGGAAAACAATGGGATACAAAACATCTAGACGACTTGTCTGCCAAGTTGGCACATGGAGAGAACACACTCCCCCAGCAGCTCAGGCTCCTTGATAGGATGAGAGAAGATAAACTGCAATTTTTAACCAGGAAACAATTAACTTGATTGGTTTGATATCTTAGCATCTATTGTGTTCACTGGAAAACAGCAAAATGCAAAAACTGATCCATCCTAAATGCAGCTCTTAGATAATATGTTTATATATGAATAAGTAAGGACAGGCAGAGATAATGGAAAAATGAAAACAGTAACTTTGTCAGGGTTATAAAAGTGTAGATGATGTTTTTATTCTTTTGTTAGTTTTTGTTATCACACTATTGTTTATGCTATATATATACCTACATATATAATTATAATTAACATTAAGCAGTTAATGTCTATATACCAGCTTAAACGTTGGGTCTCTTGGCAAATCATTAAATGTAATCAACAGAGTTGGTTGCTATATTTCATTTCCAATAATAGAGCTTCCAGGGGCCCATGATGCAAATGTACCTGAGAATTTGCAAGAATCGTTAATAATATAGGCAATGGCATCCCACTCCAGCACTCTTGCCTGGAAAATCCCATGGATGGAAGAGCCTGGTGGGCCGAAGTCCATGGGGTCGCTAAGAGTTGGACACGACTGAGCGTCTTCACTTTCACTTTTCACTTTCATGCTTTGGAGAAGGAAATGGCAACCCACTCCAGTGTTCTTGCCTGGAGAATCCCAGGGATGGGGAAGCCTGGTGGGTCTATGGGGTCGCACAGAGTCGGACACGACTGAAGCAACTTAGCAGCAGCAACATGCACTGACCACTTAGTATGTCCAGACTTTTAATCTTATTATTAATTTTTTATCTTACTATCTTATTTAAGTTTTATCCTATTGTCTTCATTTTGCACAAAGAAAAAGCTCAGTTTAAAGAAGTTAAGGAACTGGCTCATAAGTTAAAAGCTAGAGTGACTGTTGATTTTACATGTGGATTTGGCTAGAGCATGGTGACCAGTTTGGTCAAACACTACTCTAGATGTTGCTTTGAGGTATTTTTAAATTAGAGTTTATAAACAGTTAACTTTAAGTAAAGTAGTATGTTGTTGTTGCTGTTGTTCAGTTGCTCAGTTGTGTCCCTACTCTGAGCAACATCATGGACTGCAGCACACCACACTTCCCTGTCCTTCACCATCTCCCAGAGCATGCTCAAACTCATGTCTATCGAGTCAGTGATGCCATCCAACCATCTCATCCTTTGCCGTCCCCTTCTCCTCCTGCCTTCAATCTTTCCCAGCATCAGGGTCTTTTCCAATGAGTCAGCTCTTTGCATCAGGTGACCAAAGTATTGGAGCTTCAGCTTCAGCATCAGTCCTTCCAATGAATATTCAGGACTGATTTCCTTTAGGATGGACTGGTTTGATCTCCTTGCAGTCCAAGGGACTCTCAAGAGTCTTCTCCAACACCACAGTTCAAAAGCATCAATTCTTCAGCACTCAGCCTTATATATGGTCACATCCATACATGGCTACTGGAAAAACCATAGCTTTGACTAGATGGACCTTTGTTGGTAAAGTAATGTCTCTGCTTTTTAGTATGCTGTCTAGGTTGGTCATTGCTTTTCTTCCAAGGAGTAAGTGTCTTTAATTTCATGGCTGCAGTCACCATCTGCGCTGATTTTGTAGCCCAAGAAAAGAAAGTATATCACTGTTTCCATTGTTTCCCCATCTATTTGCCATGAAGTGATGGGATCAGATGCCACGATCTTCGTTTTTTGAATGCTGAGTTTTAAGCCAGCTTTTTCACTCTCCTCTTTCACCTTCATCAAGAGGCTATTTAGTCCCTCTTCGCTTTCTCCCATAAAGGTGGTGTCATCTGCATATATGAGGTTATTGATATTTTTCCAAGAAATTTTGTTTCCAGCTTTTGCTTCATCCAGCATTTCACATGATGTACTCTGCATATAAGTTAAGTAAGCAGGGTGACCATATACAGCCTTGATGTACTCTTTTCCCAACTTTGAACCAGTCTGTTGCTCCATGTCTGGTTCTAACTGTTGCTTCTTGACCTGCCTACAGGTTTCTCAGGAGACAGGTGAGGTGGTCTGGTATTTCCATCTCTTTAAGAATCTTTCACAGTTTGTTGTGATCCACACAGTCAAAGGCTTTGGCGGAGTCAATGAAGAAGTAGCTGTATTTCTGGAATTCTCTTGCTTTTTCAATGACCCAACAGATGTTGGCAATATGATCTCTGGTTCCTCTGCCTTTTCTAATTCCAGCTTGAACAACTGGAAGTTCACGGTTCACATATTGTTGAAGCCTCGCTTGAAGAGTTTTGAGCATTACTTTGCTAGGACATGAAATAAGTGCAATTGTGTGGTAGTTTGAGCATTCTTTGGCATTGCCTTTCTTTGGGACTGGAATGAAAACTGACCTTTTCCAGTCCTGTGGCCACTGCTGAGTTTTCCAAATTTGCTGGCATAATGAGTGCAGCACTTTCACAGCATCATCTTTTAGGATTTGAAATAGCTCAACTGCAATTCCATCACCTCCACTAGCTTTGTTCATAGTGATGCTTCCTAAGGCCCACTTGACTTCAGACTCCAGGATGTCTGGCTCTAGGTGAGTGATCACACCATCATGGTTATCTCGGACATTAAGATCTTTTATGTATAGTTCTGTGTATTCTTTTCACCTCTTCCTAATATCTTCTGCTTCTGTTAGATCCTTACCATTTCTGTTCTTTATTGAGCCCATCTTGCATGAAATGTTCCCTTGGTATCTTTAATTTTCTTGACGAGATCTCTAGTCTTTCCCATTCTATTGTTTCCCTCTATTTCTTTGCAACGTTCACTTAGGAAGGCTTTCTTATCTCCCCTTGCTATTCTTTGGAACTCTGCATTCAGATGCTTGTATCTTTCCTTTTCTCCTTTGCCTTGTGCTTCTCTTCTTTTCTCAGCTATTTGTAAGGCCTCCTCAGACAACCATTTTGCCTTTTTGCATTTCTTTTTCTTGGAGATGGTTTTAGATCACCACCCCCTGGTACAGGGTTACAAACCTCCGTCCATAGTTCTTCAGGCACTCTGTCTATCAGATCTAATCCCTTGAATCTATTTGTCACTTCCACTGTATAGTTATAAGGGATTTGATTTAGGTCCTACCTGAATGGCCTAGTGGTTTTCCCTACTTTCTTCAACTTAAGTCTGAATTTGACAATAAAGAGTTCATGATCTGAGCCACAGTCAGCTCCCAGTCTTGTTTTCGCTGACTGTCTAGAGCTTCTCCATCTTTAGCTGCAATGACTATAATCAATCTGATTTCAGTATTGACCTTCTGGTGATGTCCTTGTGTAGAATTGTCTCTTGTGTTGTTGAAAGAGAGTGTTTTCTATGACCAGTGTATTCTCTTGGCAAAACTGTGTTAGTCTTTGTCCTGTTTCATTTTGTTTTCCAAGGTCAAACTTGCATGTTACTCTTGACTTCCTACTTGTGCATTCCAGTCCCCTTTGATGAAAAGGACATCTTTTTTGTTGTTAGTTCTAGAAGGTCTTGTAAGTATTCATTGAACCATTCAACTTCAGCTTCTTCGGCATTAGTGGTTCTGGCATAGACTTGAATTACTGTGATATTGAATGGTTTGCCTTGGAAACAAACAGAGATAATTCTGTCATTTTTGAAATTGTACCCAAGTACTGCATTTTGGACTCTTTTTGTTGACTATGAGGGCTACTTCATTTCTTCTAAGGGATTCTTGCCCACAAGTATATATAATGGCTATCTGAAGTAAATTCACCCATTCCAGTACATTTTAGGTCACTGATTCCTAAAATATCGATGTTCACTCTTGCCATTTCCTGTTTGACCACTTCCAATTTACCTTGATTCATGGACCTAACATTCCAGATTCCTATGCAATATTGTTCTTTACAGTGTTGGACTTTACTTCTATCACCAGACACAACCACAGTTGAGTGTTGTTTTTGCTTTGGCTTAGCCTCTTCATTCCTTCTGGAGCTATTTCTCCACTCTTTTCCAGTAGCATATTGGGCACCTACTGACCTGGGGAGTTCTTCATTTAGTGTCATATCTTTTTGCCTTTTCATATTGTTCACAGGGTTCTCAAGGCAAGAATACTGAAGTGGTTTGCCATTCCCTTCTCCAGTGGACTGCATTTTGTCAGAACTCTCCACCATGATCCATTTGTCTTGGGTGGCCCTACATGGCATGGCTCATAGTTTCATTGAGTTACACAGGGCTGTGATCCATGTGATCACTTTACCACTCTATAGCATGAGTGGGCATCATCCAATCAGTTGAAGGTCTTAAAAGCAAAGACTGGGGTTTACTGAAGAGGAAAGAATTCTTCCTCTAGAGTAAAGCATAGCAATTCTGTCTGGGTTTCCAGCCTTCTGCCTCAAGACTGCAACAACTCTTAACTGAATCTCCAGCCTGCCAGTTTGCCCTATAGATTTCAAATTTGCTAGTTCCCACAATCACATGAATCAATTCCTTAAAGTAAAACTCTTGATCAATAGACAGATAAAGATATAGAGACTGGTATTCTGATAAGGCATAGAGGTAGGTAGAAAGAGAGACAGAGACAGAGCTACTGATACCCTAGTGGCTCTGTTTCTCTGGAAAAACCTAATACAGCTAGTAATTAGTGTTACTAGGATTTGAATCCTATAAAGTCATTGCCTGTAACCATTACAAAAATAAGATGAATTACCAAGTGGCAGCTATGCTAATCTACAGAGTGGCCATCTGACAGGAGATGGACTGGGCAGCCATGCTATGCACATGGTCAAACAGCAGAAAGCTCAGCTGGCTTCCCAAGGACTCTCTCTTTGGCACAACAGTGCTTCCCTGTGGCTTTACCCTGGGTCCCTAATCCCCTTCCAGTACCTTGTATTTACAAGGAAGACAGACTGCCTTGGAACTCTGCATGTCATAGCCCAGAGACCCCCAGTACCCGTGCTTTTCTTCTCTCATCTTCTCCAAAAATTCTTAAAAGGCTTGAGTCTCGATGTCGCTCTCAGAAGACATATACCATTGAGGAAAAAAGAGGAAAGGGAAATAAACTGCCACAGGAAAGATTTAGATTCCTCTCATTGAAAAGAATTTTGAGAAGAAAAAGTATTGCTGAGTTAAATCATGGATGTTCGTACCCTGAAAAAAAGAAAAAAGAACTAAAGACCTCAGGGCTGTTTTTTTAATGGCTTTCTGGGATATTTTAGGTGTGGCTCATCATAACAGCACCAAGATGTGGTTGGTGTCTCTTTGCAAGGTTTGTTTCAGCCCTCATGCCCTGCTTGGGTGCGGGCAGAGCTCAGCGCACCTCATCCCTGGATTTCTGAGCTGCACTCACATTTTGAGAGTCCTGGCACTTAGCATGCTTCCTGCTGAGCTGTAAAGTCATTCCAGACAAATCCCTCTGTTTACAGAGATTCCAGAGCAGCAGGGAACATCTCAGAATACCAGTCTGGACATAGAAATTCTCAGATCTGCGGATCTACGCTAAGCTGCTCTCCACACCTGCCCTTGCCCTCAGCGCCCCCCTTCCTTCCACACTCCCTCCTCCACTTCCTTTTCTGCATCTGCTGCGGTTTCCTTCACACTGAGTCATTCTGGGATGTTAATAGTAAAGTCCTTTTAAAATCAAGTTAAGCCAGAGGGATTGAAGTGGAAAGAAAGCGATTATTTGAGGAATAAATGAAAAAGAAAGGGGAAAAAGAAAGGGCAAATAGTGAAAGAACCAAGGTTTGGATGGGAACCCTGGTTGAGAGTCTTGGTCCAGTGTCTTAGACTAAGACTAAGTAAGAAATGACCTATCTGAATAAACTGGTGTTTCCATGAACCACCATGGTTCACAGAGCTTGACTTCCCTGATATCTCAGTTGGTAAAGAACTCTCAATGCAGGAGACCCCGATTCAATTCCTGGGTCGGGAAGATCCCCTGGAGAAGGGATAAGCTACCCACTCCAGTATTCTTGGGCTTCTCTTGTGGCTCAGCTGGTAAAGAATCTGCCTTTCATGTGGGAAACCTGGGTTTGATTCCTGGGTTGGGAAGATCCCATGGAGAAGGGAAAGGCTACCGACTCCAGTATTCTGGCCTGGAGAATTCTGTGGACTGTATAGTCCATGGGGTCACAAAGAGTCAGACACGACTGAGCCACTTTCACTTCACTTCCCTGAACCACATAGGCAGCCCAGACGTGTTACTCAATCCACATTAACTTGAACTGAGCGTTTTCTTAACCAGACATAGGGGAATGAATTTAGAGTCAAGAGACAGGTTTGAGACCTGACTTCACTACTTTCCAGTCACTTAACTTCCCTGGGCTCTAATTTTCCAAATCCTTATAATGGTAATAATAACACCTGCTCTGTCTAAATCTAGGGCTGATAGGAGGATGAAGTGACGTGATGTATGTGGAAATCCCTTTTAGCTTATCCAAATATAAGGTGTTTTTACTAAATTCAATAAACAGCAAGTGTTTCTTATTTGTTGTTCTTTCTGCTTTTCAACCCCTAGAAAATCTTTCACAGAAAAACCGCCTTCCAGCCAATGTAATTGGATTATTTTTAAAGCACATACAACAGCTCTAAAATGGAAAAGAAAAGCTAAAAATTGCCATTCTGTAAGGTTTCCAAGGTAGCATTCAGCAATCCAAAGTCATTCTAGAAGCTCTGTTCAGATATATCAGGAATAGCAAAGCTCTTTTAGAATGAAGCAAGTAAATGTAATTCAAGAGTTTCAAGTCTTTCTAATAGTTTTTGTTTAGAGAGATTAATAAAAAACTTCACCACACTTAACTATTATCCATATCTCGGCCAGTTCTCCTTAATCAAAACTTTTCCCCCTTAGATCCTTATACAAGTGTATAAACTATTCTCAGTGAGATTTAAACAACAACACGTCAAGTGAATTTTTATATAGCCAGTAATCCAGGATGACACTAGACTCCCAAGTTTCAGAACCATGATGAGAAGAAACTAAAAAGAAAGCTGCCAGGGCTGTTGATATCCCACATAAGTTGTTATTTAAGACAAATAACCTGAACTTTAGAGAATGCGCTTATGTCAAACTTTCATATGTCAGACCACACCCCTTTGGGTAGGGGTGGGGTTTCCCCTGAAGGGAATGGATGTTCCCACTGTCAGTCATCTTAGAGAAGGGTCAGTACTGGGTCAGAAAATGAGGACTTTGACAAACAGTCCTGAAACTAAGTCAGGGGAAAACATTCTTCTCTGTCTGCATCCAGGAATTGGTTTGGTCAGGATTCTGGGGCAGAGAGCTGCCCAGAGCTGCACTAGTGACAGGCATTGAGCCATACCAGGCCACGGTGAATACAGACCAAAGAGAAACGGTAAGACTCTATAATGTTCTAATATCCCCAAATCAACAGGTTTTGCTGAAGGTTACTGTTCGGAGTCTGCTGAGTTAATTTCCCACCATGAGATGACTTGGATTAGGAAGACGTGTTGTCCTGTTCCCGATTCTCATCTGGCCAGTGATGCAGCATTCACCATCAGGAGTCGGCCATGCTGCACGGAATGGAGATCTCTAGAGGATCCTTAGAGGTTACAGTGGCACCAACATCCATCAGTTGGAGCCACCTTCCAGATCAATCAGCAGCCATGCCCAGATATGACATACAATTCACCTGGGTACTTGTTAAGTAATAGAGTGCATGTGCACATGTTCAGTCGCTTCAGCTATGTCAGACTCTTTGCATCCTTATGGACTATAGCCTGTCAGACTCCTCTGTTCAAGGGATTCTTCAAGCAAGAATACTGGAGCCCTCCTCCAAGGGATCTTCCCAACCCAGAGATTGAACCCATGTCTGCTGTACCTCCTGCATTGCAGGTGGATTCTTTACCCACTGAGCCACCTGGGAAGCCCAAATAATAGAGTAGGTATCCAGAATTCTGCATATCTCACAAGCTCCCAGCTGGTGCTAATGCTGGTAGTCAACACACTGTGTGTGTGAGTTGCTCAGTTGTATCTGAATCTTTGCGACCCCATGGACTGTAGCCCACCAGGCTCCTCTGACCATGAAATTCTCCAGGCAAGAATACTGGAGTGGGTTGCCATTCTCTTCTCCAGGGGATCTTCCCAACTTGGGTATTGAAGCCAGGTCTCCTGCATTGCAGGCAGATTCTTTACCCTCTGAGCTACCAGAGAAGCCCACTACCATGCCTGTAAGTAACAAAGGTCTCCCCTTTGCACCTTAAGGTGTGAGTCTGAGTACCAGTTCCATCAGTAAGTAGAGAGGACAACCAGGCCTGAAGGTAAGACCCCAATCAGCCTGCCCCAAGCTTTCATTCATATTTAGGGAAAGGGGCCCCAGAGGAAGACTAGCTGGAGTTATTGTTGATTGGGCAATGGCAACCCACTCCAGTACTCTTGCCCCGAAAATCCCATGGATGGAGGAGCCTGGTAGGCTGCAGTCCATGGGGTCACTAAGAGTTGGACACGACTGAGAGACTTCACTTTGACTTTTCACTTTCATGCATTGGAGAAGGAAATGGCAACCCACTCCAGTGTTCTTGCCTGGAGAATCCCAGGGACGGGGGAGCCTGGTGGGCTGCCATCTATGGGGTCGCGCAGAGTCGGACACGACTGAAGTGACTTAGCAGCAGCAGGAAAATAGTAACGCTAACTTGTTTTCCAGGGGCTTTGCCAGTGGCTCAGTGGTAAAGAATCCACCTGAGATGCAGAAGACTCAGGTTTGACCCCACTCCAGTATTCTTGCCTGGGAAATCCCATGGACAGAGGAGCCTGGTGGACTACAGTTCAAGGGTTCCCCAAAGAGTCAGACACAACTTAGTGACTAAAATAACTCTAAGCTGCAGAACAAATGTAAGGGCTTAGTTTTGCTTCCTCAAGCTGGTGAACAATGCACATAACTACATAACTACCTTTTACAAATATCTCACTGTCTCAAAAGCAGAGAGTGAAAAATGATCATCTTTTTTTCCCCATGAGACGCGGCATGTGAGATCCTATTTCCCAAGCCAGAGATCAAACCCACATCCCCTGCAGTGAAAGCAGGTAGTCTTAACCACTAGACTGCCAGGGAAACCCCCATCACCTTTAAATACTTAATCACTAGAGTGTAGTAAGGGTTGTCTAGGAAAAACTTGCTGTGTTTTCATTTACTCTCACACTCCTATGACACTCACACTTCTGACACCAGATGTGTGAATTTTCCACACCAAACAATTCTGACACTAACCAGCCCACAGGCTTAGGGCTCAGTCCCACAAGAATGAACCTTTCAAGGTCTTCCAGGCAAAGGATTCAGCAAGTGAAAATTCTGGAAGGGAAGCCTCTGTTGAGTTTGAGAAAGAGAGCAAGTATGGATGAAGAAATAGAAGCCACAGAGTCCATGGCCTAGAATCTTTTGTGTGTGCAGGGAAGAGATGACGATGGAAAGGAGCTGACAAACTTTTTCTACAAAGGATCAAGGAGCAAAATCAAGGATATTATGTAGGTGTTAGGGCTTCCCCAGTGGCTAAAGAATCTGCCTGCAATGCAGGAGACACAGAGACTGGGGTTCAATTCTTGAGTCAGGAAGATGCCCTGGAGGAGGGCATGACAACCCACCCCAGTATTCTTGCCTGGAGAATCCCATGGCCAGAGAAATCTGATGGACAGCAGTCTATGGGGTTGCAGAAATGACTGAGCAAATAAACAACAACAACAATGTAAGTATTTTTATAGCAAGAGAGGAAAGAGTTCCATAAATTTTTACTTGATGAAATTCAAAATATAATAACCAAGAATAATTTTCATAATATAGGCCTAATGAGAAGAATAGAATTATTTGGGGGAGGATAATATTTTGCTTAATTTGGGTTCAAAATGTGTTCCTTATCAAAATTGGTTGATAGCTTCATGGTAGTGCTGATCTGTAATAAGATTTTACATATTTCATTTTTGAAAATATCTTTCCCAAAAATAGATGCTGACAAACACTGATATCAATCCACGAGCATATGATTTTCATTAAGCATAGTCATCACTTAGAAGGCATTTATGGAATTCTGTTAGACTCTTCTCTTGATCTTTTGGCATGGCATTGCAGATTAATCATTCCCCATTGAAGGTTAGGGGGAAGCTCCTCAAGTGCACTCTTAAATGGATTTCAGAATATGGAAATGTCCTCCACATTCACACAAAGGTCTGACAAATGCTGCAGGAACTGCAGTTTGAGTTCAGAAAATACGTCTACTGAAAATTTGTATTGGGATAGAGATGTTCTTCTTTTAACTTTTGATAGCATGGAAAGTGTATTTGAGCTTGAGGTTACTTGTGATTCAAACAACAGTAATTGTCATCACAATGATTTTTCCATGTATAAGTTTCACATATAAGCTCTGTTTAGTATTGTAACTAAAGGTTGAATTAATGAAACACTACCAAGTCTGCAACAAATTTTCCAAAGCCTGTCAATGATAGTGGTTGAAGATGATGTTTCCCATTCAGAAAAATTTCAGTTTCAATTTGAAAAGTTTCAATAAAACTGAGCCCCTGCTAAGCCATTGACTGCTATGTGGTAGAGCAAGTCAAGATATTCAGCTTTTATTTCTATCAAAAACTCAAAGTATCAACATCCAGGGTGATAGGCCAAAGCATTCCAACATTTAGTGATCAGGTCAAGGAGGAAATGTTAGCACAATAAATTTGAAAGAGCAGCCCGTTGTAGGAGGAAAACCAGAAGAGAGTGGAGTATTAAAGTTAAAAAGTTACTGAACTGATAGGTGAATTGACATAAATGAGCATGCAAGTGCAGTTTTCACTGTGTGATAGGAAAGAAGCCAGACTAAAGTGAG
The DNA here is from genome assembly GCF_003369695.1 of Bos indicus x Bos taurus. Taxonomy (NCBI): domain Eukaryota; kingdom Metazoa; phylum Chordata; class Mammalia; order Artiodactyla; family Bovidae; genus Bos; species Bos indicus x Bos taurus. The sequence goes on along the minus strand of NC_040085.1, from coordinate 59,717,201 downwards.
CAAAACAATGAGCGGAAAATAGGGAGGGCAGAAATCTCAGTTGAGATGTTTTTCTGTGAAAAGGGCACAAGAATGGAGCCATGGGTAGAGGAGGTAATGATGGCAAGGAAGAAGTTTCTGGTTTGCTTTCTTTTTTTGTTTTTGTTTTTCATCTCCACCCTTTAACAAGAAATCACAAAGCCCCATAACATACCAGACCACTTAAAATATGAAAGTGATCACAATTAAGCTCCATGACAAGGTCTCCATGACCAAGAAATGTATTCCTTTCTTGGAGAAATACCTCCAAGAAGCATGAGGTATTCCATATACATGGCTTTGCCAGACATTATCCCATTTAAACATCAATTAGTTTTGAAATTTTTAATCCACTTTTGTGTAAATCTTACTAAATATACTAACCAATTCTCCACTTGCTGAGTCATATTACAGACAGCAATTACATTCTGGACTACATGGTATAATGATGTCCTCTCAAGTACTAGCAAAGTCCTTGAGAATATTTACTACTCCACAAGATGATCCTTGATGACTAGAGATTTTTTAATTTGCTTCTCCCCCACTCCAAGATTATCATATGTTCCTCACAGTGGTAGATAGTGAAAGGTTGTTGCTGAACTGTGAAAGACGCTGGGATTCTTGGCCTCAAGAGGAGAGGAACTCACTCTGGGGCCAGTGACAAGGGGTCACTCTGAGCTTTTGTGTAAAAAAATTTTATTAAAGTATAAAATAGAGAAAAATTCTGACATAGACATCAGAAGGGGGCAGAAAGAGTGCCCCGTGCTAGTCTTTAGCAGTATGTTATATACCTATCAGCAGGCTGCTAAGAGAAAGGAAATGTCTCAAAACTCAGAGAGTGGCACCTCACCCATAACATGCATTTTGAGATAACATTGGCACAAGATAAATCATCCTAGGCCATAAAACGATTGGCATGAATCTTGGAGAAAGGCAAGTTTCCAAGCAGATATATAGTTTCATTAACATAGATTAGGAGAACAATTGTATAAGTAAAAAATACTGGTTTGTTGAGCCATTATCTGTTCTGAGTCTTAGGTGGAAATGACTTGAAGAAATACAGAGTCTAAGTAAATACATAATTCATTAACATAGCTTAAGAAAAACATTTCCATAAGAAAAATGCATTGGTTAGCTCAAGGTTTGAGAAAAGTCAAGTTCAGGTGGAACCAGGTGTCATCATGGCAACAAAGAATTTTAAAAGAAACCTCCTTTTAATTTTGTATAGAGAAGGGGGAAAAAAACCTGACACTTGTAGTTTGTTTCTTCCTGCCACTTAAGAGAGAGATAAAAGACATCTGTCACTTGCAGCCTATTTCCTCTGTCTGGAGACCCCTAGCCTTCTGCCTGTTACCTTCTCAATAGGAAAGAATCCCAGTGAATCTCCATGTGGCTGTATAACAGAATTACCTCGTGGGGTAGCAAGGGTGGGGAGAGGGAACAAGGGGACTTTTTAAAAATCCCCACCCATGCCTCATTATTTACAATAGCCAAGACAGGGAAGCAACCTAAATGTCCATCAACAGATGAATGGATAAAGAATATGTGGCACATACATACAGTGAATATTACTCAGCATTAAGAAGAATGAAATAATGCCGTTTGCAGCAGCATAGATGGACCTAGAGATGTTCATAGTGAATGAGGTAAGACAAAGGAGAAATATCATATGACATCCTTTCTGTGCAGAATCTAAGAAGAAACGATACAAATGAGCTTATAAAACGGAAACAGGCTCACAGACTTAGAGTACTTTTATGGTTGCTGGGACAGAGCTGGGGAGGGCATGGGGGAGGTGGAAGGGGAGGGATCGTTAGGGAATTTGAGATGGACATGTACACACTGCTGTATTTTAAATGGATAACCAACAAGGACCCACTGTATAGCACAGAAAACTCTGCTCAATGTTGTATGGTAGCCTGGATGGGAGAGGAGCTTAGGGGAGAATGGGTACATGAGCATGTATGGCTGAGTCCCTTTGCTGTCCACCTGAAACTATCACAACATTGTTAATGGGCCATACTTCAATATAAAAGTAAAAGTTTAAAAAATAAATAAATAAAAATCATGTGCCTAAATACCAGAGATTCTGATCCAGTCATGTGGGGCAAGGGCCTGAGCATTCGAGATTGTTAAATTTTGCAGATGGTTAGAATCTAATCAACTAGAGTTGAAAACCATTGACATGGCCCAAGCTTCTCCTTTCAAAATGAGGAAAAAGGTATCCACAGAGGTTGGGTGAACTTAAGATCACTTAATTTCTAGTCGTCACCGTACTGTACCTCTTTAGAAGACTCTCAAACCCAGGTTTTGTACCGGCTGGGATATTTCTTCATTCATTGAAACATCTGTTGAGCTCTTGGTATGTGCTAGAACCTGGTGGTAGCCATAAGAGACAAAGGTGAATACATATAATGTTTTGTTGTGGGTGGTTCAGAGTCTATTGGGTTAAACGGCAAAAATAAAATTACAGTTAAATATGTGGAAATAATCATTTGTACAGTGGAGTACAGACTCGTGAATGACTAAAACTGTCTAAAATAAAGAAAATTAGTTCTGGGTGAGAGCCTGAATAAAGAGGATGAGCTTTAGTGGGAACACATAATTCCTAGAGAAACCACAACATAATAGGCAGTAATCTGCCTGTTCCATTGCATACTAACCAGTCCTGAACCAGACTTGCCTAAATCAACTGATCCTTTTTTCTTATGAAATGTTGAGGGCTTAGCTTTTTATAAACCCTGGCTTTGCCTTTGTTCAAGAAGACAGTCTTCACAGAGGCTGTTCTGTCTTGCGCATACCAGGAAATCCTCAGTGCTTTAAACAATTGTCTCTGATTGTCTTTGACCCAACTGTTTTATATGCTCACGTGGTTCTCATTTCAAGGTCTTCATTTGTGTTCTATATGCTTATTGTCACTCCATAAGTAACTTCTGGATGAGACAGCTACCGCTGTGGAAAGAGCACTTAATTTGAAATTTATGGTACACTCAGTTCATACCAGAAATGTTCCAAGTGCCTTTCATGTGATCATTTCTTTTTTCTTTTTTTTTAAATTAATTTATTTATTTTAATTGGAGACTAATTACTTTACAATATTGTAGTGGTTTTTGCCATACATAGACATGAATCAGCCATGGGTGTACATGTGTCCCCTATCCTAAACCCCCTCTTACTTCCCTCCCCGTGAAAATATGCTCGACATCACTCGTTGTCAGAGAAATGCACATCAAAACCACAATGAGGTACCATCTCATGCCGGTCAGAATGGCTGCTATCAAAAAATCTACAAACAATAATTGCTGGGGAGGGTGCAAAGAAAAGGGAACCTTCTTACACTGTTGGTGGGAATGCAAACTAGTACAGCCACTATGGAGAACAGTGTGGAGATTCCTTAAAAAACTGGAAATAGAACTGCCTTATGACTCAGCAATCCCATTGCTGGGCATACGCACCAAGGAAACCAGAATTGAAAGAGACACGTGTACCCCAATGTTCATTGCAGCACTGTTTATAACAGCCAGGACATGGAAGCAACCTAAATGTCCACCAGCAGACGAATGGATAAGATAGCTGTGGTACATATACACGATGGAATATTACTCGGCCATTAAAAAAAATACACCTGAATCAGTTCTAATGACGTGGATGAAACTGGAGCCTATTATACAGAGTGAAGTAAGCCAGAAAGAAAAACACCAATACAGTATACTAACGCATATCTATGGAATTTAGAAAGATGGTAACGATAACCCTATATGCAAGACAGCAAAAGAGACACAGATGTATAGAACAGTCTTTTGGACTCTGTGGGAGAGGGCGAGGGTGGGATGATTTGGGAGAATGGCATTGAAACATGTATATTATCATATATGAAATGAATCGCCAGTCCAGGTTCAATGCATGAGACAGAGTGCTTGGGCCTGGTGCACTGGGATGACCCAGAGGGATGGGTTGGGGAGGCGGGTGGGAGGGGGTTTTAGGATGGGGAACACATGTACACCCATGGTGGATTCATGTCAATGTATGGCAAAACCACTACAATATTGTAATTAGCCTCCAATTAAAATAAATAAATTTATATTTAAAAAAATAAAAAAACATATATTCAAGAGTGGAGATTTAATAAAACTAATAGTTTTACTGCTTTTTCAATGTTACAGCCTGAACTATATCCTTCCCAAATTCATATATTGAAGTCCTTATCCCTCATACCTCAGAATGTATCCTTCTTTGGAGATAAGGCCTTTAAAGATAAGGTAAAATGGGCCATTTACACTGGATTAGAAATTAAAAGATGCTTGATCCTTGGAAGAAAAGTTATGACCAACCTAGACAGTGTATTAAAAAGCAGAGAGATTACTTTGCCAACAAAGGTCCATCTAGTCAAAGCTATGGTTTTTCCAGTAATCATGTATGGATGTGAGAGTTGGACTATAAAGACCAACTCATTTGAAAAGACCCTGATGCTGGGAAGGATTGAAAGCAGGAGGAGAAGGGAACGACAGAGGATGAGATGGTTGGATGGCATCACTGACTCAACGGACATGAGTTTGAGTAAACTCGGGAGTTGGTGATGGACAGGGAGGCCTGGCGTGCTGTGGTTCATGGAGTCGCAAAGAGTTGGACACAACTGAGCGACTGAACTGAACTGAGAGTGGACCCTAATCCAGTCTGACTGGTGTACAATGAGGAAATTTGGGCAAACAAAGAGAAGAGACACAAGGGATTTGCATGCACAGAGGAAAGTCCATATGGGGACACAGGGAGAAGATGGCCATCTCCAAGTCAAGAAAGGAGGATTCAGGAGAAACCAACTATGTGGGCACCTTGATCCTGGATTTCTAGCCTCAGAACTGTGAGAAAATAAGTTTCTATTGTTTAAACCACTAAGTCTGTGGAATTTTGTTATGGCAGCCTAGTCAATTAATACAGTCAATAACATTTTTAAGTGAAACTGGTTTTTTATCCCCCTGCAAGGATGGAGGAGTCTGGTAGGCTGCAGTCCATGGGGTCGCTAAGAGTTGGACACAACTGAGCGACTTCACTTTCACTTTTCACTTTCATGCTTTGGAGAAGGAAATGGCAACCCACTCCAGTGTTCTTGCCTGGACAATCCCAGGGATGGGGGAGCCTGGTGGGCTGCCGTCTCTGGGGTCACACAGAGTCAGACACGACTGAAGCGACTTAGCAGCAGCAGCAAATATAGAAATGAAGGATACAATTACCTCTAACATAGAATTAAGATTTCTGTCTTGTTTCATGTTGAGGGGCCAGGAGTTTTATCCACCACTGCTTTTGCACCATTAGGGCAAATGTCAACACAGAGAAAAAGGCAAATATTGTTTTGATATTATTATGAAACTTGGTCTGACCTCATGGAATCCCTGAAAAGGTCTTTGGCTCCTTTGTGGTTCATGGAATATCCTTTGAGAACCACTCTCCTAGTCTATGTGGTTTGTGCTGCCAAAGCTGCAATGGCAGCAGTCAACCCAGGCTTTCTCTACTACTTCACCACTCTCTAACTTGTTTACTGGTGATTAGCCTATCAACTGTAACATATACCCGCACTATATTTCTGCAGCAATATTTCAAGCTTTCCATTAAAAATGTTATTTATATCTTTAAATGACAGGTAGGTAGGATGGCAACTTGAATTTTTGGCAAAACCTTAATACTGGAGTAGGTTTCCATGCCCTTCTGCAGGGGATCTTCCCAACCCAGAGATCAAACCCAGATCTGTCTCATTACAGGAGGATTCTTTACCCTCTGAGCCACCAGGAAAGACTAAGAATACTGGAGTGGGTAGCCTATGCCTTCTCCAGGGGATCTTCCCAACCCAGGAATGGTACTGGGGTCTCCTGTGTTGTGGCAGATTCTTTACCAGCTGAACTACCAGGGAAGCCCTACCTAATAAAAAAAATTCTAGTTAGTTTTATCTTTTAAATGTGAAAATAAGGAAGCCGTAACAAAGCTAGAAAAGAATATAAGTAAGTCCAGAGGGAGGCTTGCTTGCTTGTTTAAGAGTCATGGGTTGGGAAAGGCCTTTCAAATCATGATACAAAAAGTGGTGCCTGGTAGATCTGGATCTTCAAATGTGGACAGAAAGACTTCCTCAAATAAAATTTCACCATATGCTTAATTAAGAAACTGATGAATACAGATACTTTGATTGACAACTGGTGGACCAGGAGCCCCCTCCCTGATTGCAGTTCCTGAATCACCTCCACACAACCACTGGGGCAGAACAGAATCCTCTTAGACACTTGAATAAAAAGCAGATTCCTGGGCCCCACACCGTACTGCTGAAGTAGAATCACTGGAGCCAAGACTGGGAACTCTGAATTTTAACAAAATCCTCAATTTAATATTCATGCACACTAGAGTTTGAGGGTTACAATACTGCCCTGAGCTCAGGGGAGCCCCGTTGGACAAGAAGTACAGCAATCTAGATCAAAGAATTAACTGTAACTTCATAAGAAAGAGCTTTCTTCCATTCCTTCGAAGCCCTCTCTCAGCCACCTCTGGGAAGAGGAGAGTCCAGAGACTGGAAGTCGACATCTGAGGTAGAAAGCATTCATGTGGAGAGTGAGTCACCAAAAAAAAAAAAAAAGCCGTACTGTGGTATTTAACAGAAAACCTGGTAGTTATCAATAAAAATTTTCTGAAGTAGCCAAAATTTTGGAAACTAAACCAAGTGGCAGATAAACTGACTTAAAATTCAATTAAAAAAAAAGGCAACCTAATTATGCTTAATCATTTTGCATACTTTACAAGATTTGCTTCAAATAAATTGTCTTGCATGTTTTCACTTTTTAATATTTGTTATTTTTTATAAGTTCAAAATATTTCAAAATAATTCCAAAATGTCAAAATCTATTCATTATAAAAAGTTAACCATACTCAAATATTTTAATACGAAATGGACATTGCCATAATGCCCTCAGAAAATCACCATGAAGTTGGTGTACTTTTCTGATCATTTTTCTAGGTACAAATTTTGTTGTTGTCCAGTCGCTAAGTCGTGTCCAAGTCTTTGTGACTGGCTAGACTGCAGCACATCAGGCTCACCTTCACTATCTCCCAGAGTTTGCTCAAATTCATGTCCATTGAGTCAGTGATGCTATCTAACCACAATGTATTTTATTATAGTTATTACAATTTCATAAAAATGGGAACGTACATATAAAACTATTATATAATTTGCTTAACTCAACAATACTTCATGGACATCTTTTCATGTCAATACATAGAAGTTACATTTAAAGGGAACCAGACCTTGCCATTTTGGAATAAGAATTATTTTGAATGGAAGGCAGCTGAGGAATGTCAAGCAAAGGAGGAGCTCTCTGCCTTCCCTCTATCTGCCTAAAGCAGGGCATAAATTCCTCTTTGTAAAGGTGACATGGGCTTCCCTGGTAGCTCAGCTGGTAAAGAATTTGCCTGCAGTGCAGGAGACCCTGGTTTGATTCCTGGGTCAGGAAGTTCCCCTGGCAAAGAGATAGGCTACCCACTCCAGTATTCTTGGGCTTCCCTGGTGGCTCAGAGGTAAAGAATTCGCCTTCTATGAGGCAGACCTGGGTTTGATCCCTAGGCTGGGAAGATCCCCTGCAGGAGTACATGGCAATCCACTCCAGCATTCTTGCCGGGAAAATCCCCTTGGACAGAGGAGTCTGGGGGGCTACAGTCCATGGAGTTGCAAAGAGTTGGACACAACTGAACAACTAAGCACAGCACAAAGGTGACATGAATTTCCCTTGTGAATGCGTCCCCCTACCGCACACCGAAAGGAGAACATTTACCACAGAAAGTCGCACCAAGATGAGTTTGCATAAACAGACCTTACTAAATAAAGTTTATTCAACATTGTGTGGGGGGAGAGGGGAAGTGGGGGGCGGGCCTCAGTCGTGCCTGACCTTTTGCAACACAATGGACTGTAGCCTGCCAGGCTCCTCTGTCCATGTAATTTTCCAGGCAAGAATACTGGAGCAGGTTGCCATTTCCTTCTCCAGGGATTTTCCCGACCTAGGGATTGAACCTGCCTCTTATGTCTCATGCATTGGCAGGCAGGTTCTTTACCACTAGCACCACCTTTATTCACCGTTCAGTTCAGTTCAGTTCAGTCGCTCAGTCATGTCCGACTCTTCGCAACCCCATGAATCGCAGCACACCAGGCCTCCCTGCCCATCACCAACTCCCGGAGTTCACCCAGACTCACGTCCATCGAGTCAGTGATGCCATCCAGCCACCTCATCCTCTGTCGTCCCCTTCTCCTCCTGCCCCCAATCCCTCCCAGCATCAGAATCTTTTCCAATGAGTCAACTCTTCGCATGAGGTGACCAAAGTACTGGAGTTTCAGCTTTAGCATCATTCCTTCCAAAGAAATCCCAGGGCTGATCTCCTTCAGAATGAACTGGTTAGATCTCCTTGCATTCCAAGGGACTCTCAAGAATCTTCTCCAACACCACAGTTCAAAAGCATCAATTCTTCAGCGCTCAGCCTTCTTCACAATCCAACTCTCACATCCATACATGACCACAGGAAAAACCATAGCCTTGGCTAGACAGACCTTTGTTGGCAAAGTAATGTCTCTGCTTTTCAGTATGCTATCTAGGTTGGTCATAAGTTTTCTTCCAAGGAGTAAGCATTGGTTTCCCCCATATATTTACCTCCCCACAAGTTACTGCCCTAGGAACCTAAATCCCCTTTCCTTTGTCTAGTCACTTTTCCACAATGTATTACCGTTTGTTAAAACAGTACATGAACTCCTAGATCTAACTGCCTCTTTGGGTTTTCACTTTTTCCTATGGAAACCCACTGTCTATAAAATAAAAAATGAGGGCTTCCTTCATGGTCCAGTGGTTAAGAATCTGCCTTCCAATACGGGGGACACAGGTTCGATCCCTGGTCTGGGAAGGTCCCACATGCGTCAGGGTGACTGAGCCCATGTGCCACAGCTACTGAGCATGCACCCTGGAGCCTGTGCTCTGCAATAAGAGAAGCCACCACAATGAGAAGCCCACACACCATTAGAGAGTAGACCCCGCTCTCCACAACTAGAGAAAGCCCACATACAGCAAAGAATTCCCGGCACAGACAAAAATTAAAATAAAATTAAAAAAAATGATTTTATATACATTTTCTCTTGTTTACCCATCTTTTTTCACTTTAATTCATAAACCTCAATAATTAAACCTAAAAGCATAGAGGAAAAGATTCCTTTTCCTCAACTTCATTTCTTTAAATAGCCATATGATATTATGCATTCTGTAATTTCAAAGTAGAATGTGAGGTTGACTGATGCTCATATTTTCTGCTAAAACAAAATGTGTTTCTCTCAGTTGTATTCAAGTTTGCACATACTATCTCTCTTTAAAATAATTTAATGAGGCATCACTAGTCATACTTTACTGGAAGCGCCCAGCAATAAAGGTGAAGTACATAAGGGCAACTTAAAAGCTTTTAGAATGCTGAGGCTTCCTTTGGATATTGGATAATTATATCTCAATGATAGGAGGAATTGTTCTTTTCCTGGCAGAAATTGACCAAATAAAACAATGAAAGCAGAAAAACCAAACCACTCAAAGATAATTGTTTTCAAAATTTCAAGACTTTTGAGTCCACAAGGAATGCTAACAACCAGCATGGATTGATTGATTGTCTATTAAATGCCAGGTGCATTATCTGGGTTACTTCATTTAATCACTATGATAACCCCCATGAGATGACTCTTATTATCCCTGAAATGTGCAATTTCTTAACTCTGACACTGTTCCCATTCAACATTCCACATTCTTAAAATACTAAGAGGCTGACTGACCCTGCTTCCCCTTGTAGGATTCCTGCATACCTAACAGAGATCTGGAATTTATATTAAAATCTCCTCTGAAGTCAATAAATACATGCAAAATCAAGAAAGATCATCTTCAACTAAATTAAGATCTCACAGAACTGCATAAAACTTTCAAGGTAGACTCTTTAAGAAGCAGTGTCTTCCTGACACAATGGAGTTTGATTTCTGACAAACAGGAATGCTTTCTGTGGGAACTGTACATATCATTAGAAGTACCCAACTTCCTCTTCTAAGCTAATTTTGCCCTTCCTTTGGCCTGTATTCAGAGAGATGACAGGATGGAGTCAGGGGCACAGGTACAAAATCCTTGGCCAGGTGATCATTGACCCAAGGCAGTAAATCCATGAGGGAGTTAATGAGCATAGCCTGACTTAGCCTGGCCCATAAAGATGAGCCAGTTTCCCTCTTAAAATTTTAAACTTATTCAAATACTGGAATATTTGAGGCTGTTAAGTTTCATGAGTAACAGAAAGACTAGAGGATCCAGTAGGGTCATGAAAAAGCCTAAGAAAGTAGCAGGACGATGTTAAGGAAGAAGGATAGGGCCGAAGGACAAAGTCTACAGGGTAGCATAACAACTAGGATCCCATCCATCGCCTGCCCCCTGGGCTATGAAGGAGATCAGAATGCATGCCCGTGTGCACGCTAAGTCGCTTCAGTCCTGTCCTATTCTTTGAGACCCCATGGACTGTAGCCTACCAGGCTCCTCTGTCCATGGGATTCTCCAAGCAAGAATACCAGAGTGGGTTACCGTGCCTTCCTCCAGGATCTTCCCCATCCAGGGATTGAACCGACTTCTCTTAGGTCTCTTGCATTGGCAGTTGGGTTCTTTACTACTAGTGCCACCTGGGAAGCTGGGGGATCAGAATACGCTACCCCGCAAACTGCCACACTGGCATGGGGAATATTTGAAGCTGAGGGCAGTTAAGAAACAACACACACACACAGAGACACAGAGACAAAAGTCACACAAAAGCTTTCTGCCCTCCCCTGTTTGCCTGAAACTGAGTGGAAATTTCATTCTCTATTACTGGATAAACCTATTAGGATTCAATCATAAAATCATGTGGTTGATTTTGAGAATGTAAATTCAAAATGTGATTAATGAGGGACTTCCCTGGTAGTCTAGTGGTTAAGACTCCATGCTCCCAATGCAGGGGGCCTGGGTTCGATCCCTGATCAGGGAGCTAGATCCCACTTGCCACAACTAAGACCCAAGACAGCCAAATAAATAAATATTATAAATAATAAAATAAAATGTGATTAATGAAACATCACAAAAAATAATTCACTTTTTACAGCCTTTATTATCATCATTTTATTGTGCTAAGGATGTATAACTGACATATAGGCAGACCTTGTTTAATTGCTCTGTTTTTTTTCATGCTTTGCAGATACTGCCTTTCCTAGAAATTGAAGGCTTGTGGCAACCCTATTGGTGCTATTATTTCCAACAGTATTCACTCACTTGGTGTCTCTGTGTCACAGTTTTGTCATTCTCATAATATTTCAAAATTTTCACTTTTGTACTTGCTATGGTGATCTATGATCAGTGATCTGTGATGTTACTATTGTAATTGGGGGCATCAAGAAAATTGTTGTCTTATTTAAGAAACTGCCACAACCACGCCAACCTTTGGCAACCACCGCTCTTATCAGTCAGCCAACATCAATATCAAGACAAGACACTCCACCAGCAAAAAGATTAGGACTTGCTGAAAACTCAGATGAAGTTTGGCACTTTTTTAGTAATAAAATATTAAGGTCTCTACACAGTTTTTTTAGACAGAATACTATTACACACATAATAGACAGCAGTATACCATAAACATAATTTTCTATGCACTGAGAGACCAAAAATTCAGGTGACTTGCTTTATTGAGATATTTACTTTATTGTTGTGGTTTGGAACTGAACCCACAATATCTCCAAGGTATGCCTGGGTTGGGTTTCCCCCGTGGCTCAGCAGTAAAGAGTCTGCCTGCAATGCAGGAGCTGCAGGTTTGATCCTTGGGTCGGGAAGATTCCCTGGAGGAGGGCATAGCAACTTGCTCCAGTATTCTTGCCTGGAGAATCCCATGGACAGAGGAGCCTGGTTGGTTACAGCCCATAGGGTGGCACAGAGTCAGACACAACTGAAGCGACTTAGCACTCATGAAATTTAATCACAGAGCTTTCCTGGTGGCTCAGACAGTAAAGAATCTGCCTTCAATGCAGGAGACCTGGGTTCAATTCCTAGGTCAGGAAGATCCCCTGGAGAAGGGAAGGATAGCCTTCTCCAGTATTCTTGCCTGGAGAATTCCTTAGACAGAAGAACCTGATGGGCTACAGTCCATAGGGTCATAAAGAGTCAGACACGACTGAAGTGACTTAGCAGGCACGCAAGAATGCTTGGATTGGGTTAGCTGCTATAACAGAGAGTTCTCTCTAATGTAACAGTCCTAAAAAGTAGCCCAGAGGTTGCATGTTGTTGTTCAGTCACTAAGTTGCAACCCCATGAACTGTAACATGTGAGGCTATCGTGTCCTTCACTATCTCCCTGAGTTTGCTCAAACTCATGTCCACTGAGTCAGTGATGTCATCCAACCATCTCATCCTCTCTCGCCCCATTTTCCCCTTGCCCTCAATCTTTCCCAGCATCAGGGTCTTTTCCACTGAGTCAGCAATTTGCATCAGGAGGCCAAAGTATTGGAGCTTCAGCTTCAGCCCTTTCAATGAATATTCAGGGTTAATTTCCTTTAGGAGTAACTGGTTTGATCTCCTTGCTGTCCAAGGGACTCTTAAGAGTCTTCTCCATATGTGCGTGGATTTATCTCTGGGCTTTCTATTTTATTCCATTGATCAATATTTCTGTCTTTGTGCCAGTACCATACTGTCTTGATAACTGTGGCTTTGTAGTAGAGCCTGAAGTCAGGTAGGTTGATTCCTCCAGTTCCATTCTTCTTTCTCAAGATCGCTTTGGCTATTCGAGGTTTTTTGTATTTCCATACAAATTGTGAAATTATTTGTTCTAGCTCTGTGAAGAATACTGTTGGTAGCTTGATAGGGATTGCGTTGAATCTATAAATTGACACCTTATCTTCGACAAAGGAGGCAAGAATATACAATGGATTAAAGACAATCTCTTTAACAAGTGGTGCTGGGAAATCTGGTCAACCACTTGTAAAAGAATGAAACTGGACCACTTTCTAACACCATACACAAAAATAAACTCAAAATGGATTAAAGATCTAAACGTAAGACCAGAAACTATAAAACTCCTAGAGGAGAACATAGGCAAAACACTCTCCGACATACATCACAGCAGGATCCTCTATGACCCACCTCCCAGAATATTGGAAATAAAAGCAAAAATAAACAAATGGGACCTAATTAACCTTAAAAGCTTCTGCACATCAAAGGAAACTATTAGCAAGGTGAAAAGACAGCCTTCAGAATGGGAGAAAATAATAGCAAATGAAGCAACCGACAAACAACTAATCTCAAAAATATACAAGCAACTCATACAGCTCAACTCCAGAAAAATAAACGACCCAATCAAAAAATGGGCCAAAGAACTAAATAGACATTTCTCCAAAAAAGACATACAGATGGCTAACAAACACATGAAAAGATGCTCAACATCACTCATTATCAGAGAAATGCAAATCAAAACCACTATGAGGTACCATTTCACACCAGTCAGAATGGCTGCGATCCAAAAGTCTACAAATAATAAATGCTGGAGAGGGTGTGGAGAAAAGGGAACCCTCTTACACTGTTGGTGGGAATGCAAACTAGTACAGCCACTATGGAGAACAGTGTGGAGATTCCTTAAAACACTGGAAATAGAACTGCCTTATGATCCAGCAATCCCACTGCTGGGCATACACACTGAGGAAACCAGAAGGGAAAGAGACACGTGTACCCCAATGTTCATCGCAGCACTGTTTATAATAGCCAAGACATGGAAGCAACCTAGATGTCCATCAACGGATGAATGGATAGGAAAGCTGTGGTACATATACACAATGGAGTATTACTCAGCCATTAAAAAGAATACATTTGAATCAGTTCTAATGAGGTGGATGAAACTGGAGCCTATTGTACAGAGTGAAGTAAGCCAGAAGGAAAAACATAAATACAGTATACTAACGCATATATATGGAATTTAGAAAGATGGTAACAATAACCTGGTGTACGAGACAGCTAAAGAGACACTGATGTATAGAACAGTCTTATGGACTCTGTGGGCGAGGGAGAGGGTGGGAAGATTTGGGAGAATGGCAATGAAACATATAAAATATCATGTAGGAAACGAGTTGCCAGTCCAGGTTCGATGCATGATGCTGGATGCTTGGGGCTGGTGCACTGGGACGGCCCAGAGGGATGGTATGGGGAGGGAGGAGGGAGGAGGGTTCGGGATGGGGAGCGCATGTATACCTGTGGAGGATTCATTTTGATATTTGGCAAAACTAATACAAATATGTAAAGTTTAAAAATAAAATAAAATTGGAAGAAAAAAAAAAAAAAAAAAAGAGAGGGAAATCAAGGAAGAAAAAAAAAAAAAAAAAAGAGTCTTCTCCAGCACAACAGTTCAAAAGTGTCAATTCTTCAGTGCTCAGCCTTCTTTATGGTCCAACTCTCACATTCATACATGACTACTGGAAAAACCATACCCTTGACTATATGGACCTTGGTCAGCAAAGTGATGTCTCTGTTTTTTAATACACTGTCTAGGTTTGTCATAGCTATTCTTCCATGGAGCGAGCATCTTTTAATTTCATGGCTGCAGTCAAAGTCCACATTGATTTTGAAGCCCAAGAAAATAAAATCTGACACTTTTTCCATATTTCCCCCATCTATTTACCAGATACCATGATCTTAGAGGTAGCCCGATAATCATCAGGGACACAAGTCCTTCTATTAGTATTTAGCTGCTTTTGACATCCTCCACATGAGGCTTTTATGATCACTGCTCCAGCCTCCAACATTCCCAGCCTTTACCCACTAGACACTAGTCACATCCCACTCCTCTGTTTTGGCAACCAAAAATGTCTCCAGGCATCACTAAATGCCCTAGGGGACCAAACTGTCCCCATTAAGAACACGTGCTTTGGACCAAAGGCAATGTTTATGGATGGATTCAGCTGTGAACCATCAGTAGCCAATACCTCCAGAGGTTGAGGGGCCAGGTCCTCAGTCCTGAATGAGGAGCTGGGACTGCACCATGGTTTTCACTGCAGTGATGACAAGATCACAAGTAAGGACAATCCTGGAGCTCCAGCCTCCCAGTCCAGTGCTCTGTCCTCACGAAGGTGATTTATAATTTACACACTTGAAAACAAGAATTGTTGGTGGGGTCCGATCTTGATGATGAGCCTAGGAGGAAGTCCAATGAAAGGGCTCAGACACTCTGAACTGTTGTTGTTGTTTAGTCACTGTGTCCACCTCTTTTCGACCCCATGGACTGTAGCCCACCAGGCCCCTCTGCCCATGGGATTTTCCAGGTAAGAATACCAGAATGTGTTGTCATTTCCTTCTCCAAGGGATTTTCCTGACCCAGGGATCGAACACATGTCTCCTGCTTGGCAGACAGATTCTTCATCACTCAGCCATCTGGGAAGTCCATTGAAACTCATTAGCCAAGCAGAAATACAAAGAAGGCCCAAGGACTTGAATTTCTAGAAGTAGAAGCAAGAAGCGGAACGGGGAATAAGAGAAGACCTGCTGGAAGTGGGCTGAATTCCAGGACAGAGAAGCTCACCACTTCCTCTTGCCCTTCCTTTCTTGGAAGTAGCACTCTCCTAGCCCATGAGCAGCCTACCTGTCAACTACTCTCAGACAAAGCCATGTGGCCCCATCTCTCACTTCCCTCCTCCTTTCTTCACCCACCAGCCCATCAACCTTGTCTGATCTGCTTGTTTCTGCCTTCAGCTCCAGGGCCCGCTGCGTACCCTGTTTTCTGGAGGCTCTCACACATTCCTCCTGGGCAGCCATGGGATAAGAGACCTCATAATTGAGAAGAGGAGGAGGTGGACACGGAGCTTGTTCTTCCTTTGCCTAAAGAAGCAGCTGGTTTCCTCCACTAACTGGATATTGAATGGACTAGCCTGACATTCCCTCTCCCCCCAAAATAAATCCCCATGGTGAAATCAAAATGACCACAGCAGGATTTTTTTTAATTCTGAGCAGAAAAACATGAGAATAAAACTGAAAAAGGGACTCACAAGTTAGTGTGAAACATTCCCCAAGAGCCACCTGTTGGCTCTTTTCCAGAATGACGGAGGGGTATTCGGAACTGCATTTTAATGAGCAGTCCTGTCCAAGGATCCTGCTGCTTCCCGGGAGCTCTGAAGCCAAACTCTACATCTTAGACGTGGGTCTGTTTCTTCAAAACCCACTGGAGACTGGTTCCTTCAAACCTCTGTTGCCAGGCCAAATCCAGAGTTCGCAGGCATGGGTGAAAATACGACTCGACAATTCCCAATAAACAAGAAGCTTCTGTTGAGCTTCTTTCCTCAGACATTTTGTCCTTGTTCAGACAGTTTCTTTTATAACTAAATTTTACTGAGCACTTAGTGTGACTCAGTTCAAAGCCTATGCCTTTGATACACGTTATGTTGTCTGTCCACATAAAGTAAAACCCTTATTCCCATTGCAATGGACTGAATGTTTGCATTTCCCCAAAATTCATATGTTAAAATCCATTGTAACATGTAAAATATCATGTAAGAAACGAGTTGCCAGTCCAGGTTCGATGCACGATACTGGATGCTTGGGGCTAGTGCACTGGGACGACACAGAGGGATGGTATGGGGAGGGAGGAGGGAGGAGGGTTCAGGATGGGGAACACATGTATACCTGTGGTGGATTCATTTTGATGTTTGGCAAAACTAATACAATTATGTAAAGTTTAAAAATAAAATAAAAATTTAAAAAAAAAAAAAAAAATCCTAACCACCAATGTGACAGTACTAGAAGGTGGGGACTTGGAGAGATGATTAGGTCATAAGGGTGGAGGCCTCATGAATGAGACTTGTGTCATAAAAGAGAACCCAGAGACCTCTCTCTCCCTCTTTCTGTTTTGTGAGGATGCGATGAAAAACAGCAGTCTGCAACCTAGAGGAGAATCGTCCCCAGTACCCAACCATGCTGGTGCCCTAATCTTGCACTTCCAGCCTCTAGAACTGTGAGAAACAAACTTCTGTTGCATACGAGCTACCTAGTTTATGGTACTTTGTCATAGCAGCCCAGATTGACTAAGATACCCATTTTACAGATGAGGAAACTAAGGCATAGAGTTCAAGGTCACTTATCAGAGCATGATGGAGGGGGGCCTTGAACCCAGTAAGGGTGACTCTGGAGTCCTGCTAACCATTGTGCAGTCCAGCCCACCTTGGCTCCTCTCCTCCTGACTGCACTTCTGTGGTATCAGAATGGAGACAGGTGGGAGATTGAAACTGGCCTTAAATTCCAGCAAGGGTCAGACACAAAAGCTAACCACCGAGATGCTTTCTTGCCAGTCAAAATTTGCCAAATACCAAGCAATTTTGTGCATCAGACTCAGAAAGGCAGCAAGCCCAGTGAGATAATCTACAAAATTTGCTTCTAAAAGGACTGGAGAGGGAACAGAAGCTTCTAAAAGGACTGGAGAGCATGAACAGATTCATGCTCTCCCTGAATCTCCCACAGACAGATCCAGCACCATGGGAATTTTCCCAATTTAAATGATTCTTTTTGAAACAGGAATGTAAAACTACCTTCAGTCTGCTCTTTTGCCAGGCCAAAATTACTTCCTTTCTATAAACACTCTAAAAATATTGACTCTCTGCCCCATAAAGTTAGTGTTTGCTTTAATTTATGGTATTCCAAGTTGAAAGAGTACTCAAGAAGGCAGAGGCAGAAAATCTGACTCTGACAAACCCTGGCAGTTTGGACCAAGCTACTCATTTCAGCTCGCTGGGTCATAACAGCCTCCTCCGCAAGCGGCAACCACGCCAGGCTCAAGGTGGAAGTTGGCATGACAAGGAGGTAAAGGGCACAGCCTTCACAGGCAGCCTCCGGTTAGGTTCCTGACTTCACCACTTACTAGAACGTGACATTTAACTTGGCCTTCAATATCCCGAGGTCTCAATTTTCTCATTTTTAAAATAGGGATAATTACAATACCAATCTCTGGGGTGGTGTTGTCATAATTAAATAAGATGTATATGTAAGGCTCAAAGCAGAACATGGAACAGAACACTCAAACCTTTACTGCTATTTTTCATAACCATCATTATTATTGCCACATGAACTTTCCTGAGTTACTGTAAGCATTAAATAAATTAAGGGAAAAATACAATTATAAAACACTATGGAAATGAAAGTTATTTTTCTATCTATTGGTTTGTACTCTCAAATTCTACCTGCTTTTCTTTGAAATTATTAAATACTTACATGCTAGTTTTCCAAGAAAAAAGAAATCAAACTTACTTTTGGGTTTTTTTGCTATAAATTCTAAAAATGTGCCTTGAATTCATCTTAAATGGAACTCTTTCTATCTCGCCTCTTTCAATACCAAATTTTCTGTTGTTAAGAAAACTAACATAAACTTTTATAATTTAATAATTCACAACAGTCTTCCTTATTAGTTAGAGTAACCCTAACTGTTGCAAGACGTAAACCCAGAAGTCTCAGTGCTAAAGCAGTGGTTATTTATGTGAGTTTATATCATTTATAAAATACAACAGTTGCTCCTGTTTATTGTGCAGATGTACATATGGACTCGAAGGGGTGTGGGAAGAGGGTCTCTGCTCTACGTAAGACTTTATCAAGAACTTGGGCTTTGGAACCTCTGCCATCTTCACACAGGGTTCCCAAGTCACCTCAGGCATCAAGATCTTGTTGGCCGAGAGAGAGGATAGGGAAAATAGACACGCTTTTTAACCACATCAGTTTGAAAGTGTCATGTCCACTCGTGTTGCCTTGGACAAATAGCCCCACCCAGATACAAAGCGGTCAAGGACATGTAGCTGGACCATGGCTGAGCAGCCACTCCTAACAACTGCAGACAGCTAACCATCTCTGTCTTACCCTGCTAATAGTGGTCATAATCATATAAGATGTTTCATTTCTTGGCCCTCTGTCAAATGCTCTTACCACTCCAAGAAATAGTAAACTCTAGAGTTCAAGTCTCTTCGGAAGTAAAGTTGATAAACGACCTCAGACCTGAACAATTCAAGACCTGAAGTTAGAGCTCATTGTGCACCCCATTTTCTGCATGCACTAATCAAGGGAGAAAAGACCCTATATGAATTCAGTCATCAAATACTTATCCACATGTCCACATCTTAATAGAATGTCTTATTTGAGAAAAGTAAAGCATTTAGAATGGTGTCAGGTGTATGATACATGCTCACCAAGAAATAGTTATCTTTTTTTTTTCTTACTCACTGGTGAAAACATGAGGTGAAAGAGAGTGAAGAGTAGGAGCCAGTGGTAGCAATAGCCCCCTGAAATCACAGAGTTTCACATGTAACCCTCCTGTAGAGCGAGTCTAACTCCTTCTAACCACTGTGGACAGAACACGTTCTGTCCCTTCCTCAGACCTGGTTGCTGAGAATTTTCTCCTCTCTCTCCTCTGTTTTACCCTGCTGTGGATCTCATGGTATGCAGCAAAATTCAGAATATTTTCATACCTTCTGTATTTTTCCATTGAGCTATCTAATAGATTCTGACCTTACTCCCTCTGCCTCTTAAGCTTTTCCAAGGGAAAACTGTATTAATTTCTTTTCCTTTATAGTTTAATACATGACTACATGGAATGGCCTTTAGAGTGCAAATCGTTATTTGTCTTATTGCCATGGTGTTTATCATTTTTTCATAAACACTCTGAATAACAAAGTCTGCTCCAAGGAAACAGAGTTTTTTCCCTTCCTTCTTAAAGCCTTCATCTTTTTATCCAGTATTTCCTTTATCTTCTTCAAGATGATTTCAGCTCTTAAAATTAAAGCCTTTAAGGAAAATATCAAAAAGGACAAATGAGCTCATATTTAGTGAAACTGAATTTGGCAAGAGCAAACACAACGGGAAGTTAATAAAACTACTTACCACTCCTTTTATTCTCACAAGTGGAAATGAAGTTCCAGGTGATTCATCTACTAAGACATCTTCCAGTAACAGTACCTACTTTATTAAGAGATTGAACCTACAGTATTTTAGTAGTTAATTAAAAGACTAGTTCCTAAGAGGTAATTTTATTGTAGGTCTGTGAGGGAAGGAATCCATTACAATTTTCCACTTCAATTTTTTACTTCTTCTGTTTAGACTTAGGCAGTCAGTTTGATGGGGCAGCAGAATTGACTTTTCTTAAGTTCAGGGCAATATTCACCTCTGTCATTGCTTTTGCTTATTATTAGGCATTGCTAAGGTGCCAGGGACTTGCCCGACCACTTATTAATTCCTTTTTCTTTGTAGTTTTTGAAATAATAAGGAAACATCCATAGGATTGGTCTAGATGTTCATGGTAGGGATAGCATTCTTCACAAACTATCACAAGATATGGAAGGAAGATTGCAGTATCACCCCTGAAGGGATGGCTTCACATTTTGCACATGGAAATTACCATTGTAGGAACAACCAGGAAGTAACCAAAATGTTCATCTGTATTAGGAAAAATTCCCTGGAATGTAAATCAGATTCACCAGTAACCCCAAGATGTTAAGTTCACCTTGAAAACTGTAAAGCAATTCAATACAAAACACCCACCAGTGCAGCAGGAATAGGCAGCATACTGTAAGAATTATATCAGTTCATTCAGATGTCAAGAACCACATATCATCATTCCAGAGAACTGCAAGAAATTTTCTTAAATTGGAAAAAGATACAGAATCCTTGTTACCACAGATACCGCAACAATCTGCAAATTGAGGGCTATGTCTGCCAGACGTGCATTCCCTGCAAGAATCATCTCTTTGACAATGGATCATCCTCTCCTAAGTAATTTGCTGAATCAGCGAAAGCCAGGCCAAAGGAATTCCAACCGGTGCACTTAAGTGTGTGGTTCCAGGACAGAACAACAGTGTCCATATGGCTCTCACTCCCCAAAGCAGGATCTGAGGTATGCGACTGTTTAGTAATATGCTAAGGTCCATGCGTGTACACTAAAACTAAAACATACTGTCTTTTATTTTTCTGTTATCAATCTCCAATTACTCCCGCAATTTCATTCTCTGATTCCTTGGGGTTGGTGGTGGAGTAGTAGGGTGCTGGAAAAAAGAGATGACAAATGGGATTTTTAATTTAAAAAATTCTGTGATCAACTCAATTTCTTTTGGCTCAATAGCTTTTCTAAGTGTGAACAGAATGGATTCTTCAGGCCGTAAGAGGATTTCCCTCACCCCGTCCCATCCACATCAAGATGATATCCTGGGATAAACTGAAATCGCCTCATGGGGCTGGATAAAAGATCCTCTACTATACCCATCACGCTCTACTCCGTGTCTTAGTCCCAGCATCTCTGGACCTGGGCTCTCTCTGCCCTCTTGTTGCCCTGCAGGGAGCCTTGGCTGTTTGGGCTTTGGACCTGTGCTCTCAGCATGGTGGAGAGTGGTCCTTCCTCATGGGGCCCTTCTCAGCTCTCCCTGGTGCCAAGGCTTCCCTGAGGTGGCTGCCACTCTTGCTCTGTCCCCACCCTGGGAAGGCTGCTTGCTTTCCTCACCTGCGAAGACCCTTTCCCTTTGCTCCATCATCCAGCTGGTAAGGTTGCCAGCAAGCGCTTTCAGTTACTTTCCACATGTCTCATGGTGGGGCCGGGGGGACAAGGGCGCAGTGAGAGGACATCAGAACATCTGTGTCCCTTTGCGCCACCTACAAGCCATAGAGAGCAGAGGGCTTGTTCTCAGGCCTCCTTCTCCCTAAGTATGCCCTACTGCCATCCCATTCTACCGCACTTGCCGTGAGGATGCAGGAGGAGCACTAAAATGCAGTGTCCTCTTAAATTTATCATTGGGCACAGGTAGTAACCTCTGCTTCAAGCTATTCCCCCGACCATCTGATGTTTCTCCTTTTTTCCAAAAAGCCTCCCCAGGATTAGGCTTCAGGCAGCAACTTCACCCTATTCTCCATCCTTTCATAACTCCTTCTTCCCTATGGAAGACTTTCCACTTTCTCTCCCTGTTTGGCAGGAGCATCCCTTACATGCTATCAGCTCTCTCCTCTAAACTTTAATGTAGTGAACCAATTTAGGGTCTTCATGTTTTAAGGGGGCATTTGGAATTTAGAAAACACTGCTCTCTGGATAAAGCCAAAGTTTAAAGATTTGTTGTGTTACTGTGGACTCAAATTTTCTCATATAGGGAGTCAAAGGTTGAATATGGACTTGTTTTCACCTCTTTGCATTCCTGATTTAAAAATATGACTTTTCCCAAAGGCAATGGACACCTCTGGTTGAATAAAGGGAGACTGAAAACAAGGAAGTGTTGAGGGGAAAAGAACTTTAAAATAATTCAAATGGGACTTCCCTGGTGGTTCAGTGGTTAAGACTCTGCTTCCGCTACAAGGGGCATGGGTTAAATCCCTGTTGGAGAAACTAAGATCCTACATGCTACATGGCATGGCAAAAAAAATGCAAAAATACTTCAAACTAATATCCTCCCTTCCCTTTCACACTTCCCATCCTCCCTTCCAATTCCATATTTCATTTCTTCCTCTTCCCTTTTGTGTGCAAAGACCTCAGCATCCAAGGAAGAGTCAATGAGGAGTGCAGTGCTTGCCTAGCCAGCAGCCTGGGAATCTAGACAGTGAGGAGGAGAGAGCAAGTACAGGTGAATGGAAGGTGTGGAGATTGGTTATTGCCAACAGATAACTCAATCAACTGAACAGATAAGCATACTGAGGGTAATATGAGCCATATTTCTTACTCTCTGGGAGGAATTTTTAAATATCCAAAGGAAGAAGGCTAAAATAAATCTTAAATACAAGATTGGAATTGGAGTATAGGTATGAAGTAATGAATTTTGATAGATAGAATGATAGTTTATCAGACAAAAATCTGATGATTTTTGATGTGTCAACTGGCTAAGCCTGACTACAGTGTAACTGTGTTCTGTGGTCAGGATTTCACAGGGCTGAATTCGAGGTGTGACTATCTCTGTGTCCACATCTGGAATGCAAGGTCCTCTTTCAGTTTCATCCAGGATCTTGGCAGGAAATTTCCTACTCTCTTTCCGGCTATTGGTCAGGGACCACTCTTAGCTCATGGAGGCTGCTCCCTAGGAGGGTCCTGATCATGGGGACTCCATGGGTAGTTCCCAACCTGCTTCCTCCAGCCATCAGGGGAAGGTCTTTGTTGCTTTAATCTTTTTTTAAAGGTACATATTTTTAGTTCAGACCCACACAGGACAATCTCCCTTTTGATTCTTTACCATATGAGCCACTAGGGAAGTCCTTGACTAACTCAGAGTCAATGAATCACAAGGGTGTTAGCCCATTCTATACACTTGTCTCTCCCACACTCAAGGGGAGGTCGTTGTACAAGAGTATGGTCATTAGGGGTCATCTTAGAATTCTGCCCTCCACACAGAATCAGTCACCTGCCAGGCCATAATTCTCACACTGGGTCAAGATGACTTATTAGAGAGAAAAATCCAAAGGAATACCATTTTGTCATTGTTTTTCAATCATGATACACCACAGTATTCAAATACCTTGCACTTCTGATTAGTTCCTGAGTATCCCCTGATGCTTTTTACTTCTTCCTGGACATGTAAATCAAAAGAACTGACAACAATTGTTTTCTAAAAGTGGTTTTCTTCCTCACCGTCTCACTCAGAGTCCGTAAGTGAAGGCTGCATTAAAAATGACCTTGAGAAGAGATGATAAATGAGAGGAATGGGGTTCAAAAGAGGAGGAGAGAACAGCTGCTACAAATAACAAGAGAGGGAAAGCAATACATGCCTTTGAATGGCTTGGACTTCCCAGCCACGGGGTTTTTCTTGAGATAATCTTGCCTGTCTAGATGCTAGATATGAAATCTGAACATCTAACATTTTTAAAAGTTGTTCAATTTTTTAAATAACTTGAACCCTCAATAGGGTAGTAGAAAGACTTGCTGTGTCTTGGAATTAAACCAGTCAAGAAGGAGTCCAAGAATCAAAGTTTCCTGGCATTAGTCACTAACAATGAATGCTCCAACACCCAAGGAAATTGGGTTTTCCCCTGCAAAGGCCATGGCCTCTTCCTCACTTCCCTCTGCTGAGGGTTGTCTGTAGTGAGAGATCCTCCACACAAATATCCAGTCAGCAGTTTAGAACACAATGTAAAGAAATCTTAGGACAAAACACCAAATGTGATCAGTATTTCTAAAGTATAAAGAGCAGCCATAATTTGTCTTCTGAGCTGAGCCACATCCCCTTTCTTTGCCATCTTGGTAAATGCCAGTGTAAGATTCTTCCTGGATGATTTCTCCAAGGATTATTCTTGAGCTTGGTCTTGACCAAGCCACTGCAATCCTGAGCCATAATTATGTCATTTGTGTTGTTAAGGTAACACTAACTGCTGTAGAAGATAAACCCTAAGATCTTTGTTCCACACAGTCATTCAGGAACCAGACTAATAAAGGATCCACATTATCAACACATGGTTTCCAAGGTCACTCTGGCCTCTGACATACAGCTTGCAGAGGAGGAAAACGTGAAGGCAGATTACCCAGGAAAGGTTCATAGACCAGCATGGAAGTGATGTACATTATTATACACGGCATTCCATTGGCCAGAACTTGGTCACATGGTCTCACTTGAATGCAAGTGTGGTTGGGAAATGTAGTCCCTATTTGGGCAGCCACTTTCCAGAAAAAGTTCCCTATGGGAAAGGAGCATGACAAATTTGTGGACAGCAGCCCAGATCTGCCTCAATGAAGATAATAGTGTTGGTGATGGCAGCAGCTACTGTTTACTATGTACCTATGCTTTGCTATGCTTAGTCATTCAGTCATGTCAGACTGTTTGGGATCCCATGGACTATAGCCCACCAGGCTCCGCTGTCCATGGGGATTCTTCAGGCAAGGGTACTGGAGTAGGTTGTCATTTCCTACTACAGGGAATCTCCCCAACCCAGGGATCAAACCCAGGTCTCCCACATTGAAGGCAGATTCTTTACTGTCTGAGACACCAGGGAAGACTTACTATGTACCAGGCACCTGCTAAGTGCTTAACAAATAATTTCTCATTGAATTTTCAGAATAGCCCTATGATTTACATTTCAGTATCCCACTTTTGAAATAAGAAAGCTGAGGCTTGGAAAAAATAACTTGCCCAAAGTCGCATGACCAGTCAGGGAGAAACAAAGACCAAAATCCCAGAATATCTGATGAGAAAGCCTATGTCCTCAAGTACTAACCCCATATTGCTTCCCTTATGCTCGGCTATAGATATTTGATTATTTTTTTCCTCTTTGAGTTGCTTGCTGCCAGAGAAGTTCTTACTCATCACAAAACTTGGAATTCCCCATGAGTTTGAGAATTATCTAGAATTTATAAACTTCCTTTATACTTTTAAGTTAATCCTGCCTTTTCTTTTAAGGATCACTGAATCTCCCAGTCACCAAACTCCCCTTTAACTGGGCTTTCACATTTCTTGGTTGCACAGCTCCAGGGACCTGACCTCACACCCAAGTCTTTCCTAATCAACTTACCTCAAGTCATTGAATGTACTTCTGTTGTCCTCGGAGTTCACCCAACAAGAAGGTTTCTCCAAAAATGCCCTGTTACTTTTTATACTCCTTTCCCCAACTCTCAGATGCCACAACTCTCCTACTCATTGTTTCCCTGAAATTCTGTTTCTAGACTTGATTTTGCAATCTATTGCTTTTGTTCCTCCCCCAAGAAATGACACCTTCAATATTTGATTTTAGAATTTCTCTGGTCCAATTTAGAGCCAGAGAGCTTTCATGCTGAAGAAGCATTGAGAGTCAAATCAGGGGAAAAAATTAATAACAATGAGGACTGCAACTGTTTTCGGTTTGGAGGATTTGTTTTTTTATTGTGAGGTAATTCAACCAGCCAACCTCGAGTATTTTCTGACATAAATTCAATGGAAGTTTCAGTTATGCCTTTTGGAATGTAAAAAAAAAAAAAGACCAATTTTATACTTTTGGTTGTTTGTTATAATAAAAACCATTTCTCATTCATTAGAGCCTCACTGATCTTAGAATGCAAACCCATTCGTTTTCAAAGCTAGATGTTTGATGGGCTCATCTCTCAGGTACAGATCTTAAAAACTGTGCTGCCTGATGTGAGGCTCAAGCCCTTTGCACCTTAGGGAGAAGCTCCAGATTTTGAGTTCCTTTCTGATTATAGGTTACAGCACAGCCCACATTTAATGGTTTAAAACAACCATTTTGTTTTGCTTACAGTTTTATGCGTCAGGAATTAAGGAAAGACTCGACTGATTGTGCTATCTCTGAACCTTACAGTATCAGCTGAGGTAGCTAAATTGGGAGGAGCCACTGTCAAGACAGCTCCATCACTTATGTTCTGGCACCTAAGTGATCCTTGGCCTCTCTCTCAGTCTTGCTCTCGTGTGTGTGTGTGTGTATCTTTCTTCCTAAAGACTCTCATTCTCCATATTCTGAGCTTGGGCTTCTCAAGGCAGAGTGGCCACTGGAGAGTTGTACTTCTTACATGGAGAATGGCTTCCAGACATAGGAAGCAGAGTTTCAAGGCTGAAGATCAAGCCCAGAACTGGCCCAGTGTCACTTCCACTTATTCTATTGGTCAAAACAGTGTCAAGGTCTAACAGATTCAGGGGAGTGAAAACAGTGTCTCACCTCTTGAGAGGCAGCCAAGGTCACATTGGAAAAAGATCAGTCCAGGGAGGAAACCCCTAAAGATATTATCATCTGGGGACTCTAACAAAGAAGCCCATTCCAGTTATTCAATAGTTCAGGCTAGCTCTCTAAAAGCCTCTGTCCCACACACACAGCTTACAATCAGCTTTTTTTTTTTTTTTTGACAGTCAGTGTCACATGCTTTAATATGAAATAACAACCATGGCTATCATATATTTGAGGAAATCTACTAACATTAAAGAGTGAGATCAAAAAGAAATTAGGACTTTGAGATCATATATATGACCCATGGAGACAAATTTTGAGTCCCTCAAAGGAAAAAAAAAATGCTGTTTTTTTTAAAGTTCATTTTCTTAAAAGTCAAGAAGTTTAAAAATTAAAATAATTCCATAAGATTATACCTGTTCAATAACTGTTCAGAAGCAAAGATTTTCAGCTTTTTTAGATATTTTTTATGATAGTTACCTACCTCAATATTTCTAACTAATATGATTCTAATATTTCCTGATGTTTCCATTTTAGATATCACTTATTGATCTCCATATATTAAAAAGTTGACATGAACTTAGGTAAACTCCAGGAGATGGTGAGGGACAGAGGCCTAGCATGCGCAGTCCATGGGGTCACACAGAGGTGGACACGACTTGGTGACTGAACACACATATGAAAAGAGGATCTGGATCTTTTATGTTAGACTGGACATGTGTGTTATAGGAAACTATATCATCAAATGTTGTAGTAGAGAATGGTTTTTTCACTTAATGCTGTAATATGTCGGCATAACAGAACTTTTGATCCAGCTTGGAGCATGGATGCTGCTGGGGGAAGTTTAAAAGGCCTGTGCCACCTAGGTTGAAGTTTGTACCCAAGAATTTATGAAGAAATAGAGGGGTCTTTTGAAAGAGAAAAAAATACAGAGATTCCAGTCCCTTCACTCTGAGCTTTAAATTGGCTGAAATCTCTGGGGAACTAGGATGGCTCCTTACTGAAGCTAGAGGGCAGTACAGGACACCAAGCTCCCTGAAAAAAAAAAAATCTATGAGAGCAGGAAGAGCTAAATGGGCTGTCAGAGCTCAACCCTGCTCGCCCAGACATCTAGCCTAGTGGCAGCGCCCTTCCCTCCGGAATCCTGACCCTCCTCCCCTGAAACAGCCGAGGCTCTTAATAAACTTCCTGAATTTTTCAGGACCTACTCAAGAATTGAGCAACAGTAAATCATACTCTGGACAGCTGAGAAAGACTAGGGCAAGTTGACACTAGTCCTAGATTTGAGGTAAGAGGGAAATATACAGTTGTAAAAGATGGTGGGGGAGAGGGAGCAAGGAGGAAAGTATTTCAGAGAAAAAATCCTGCTCTTTTCCAAGGGTTCAGTACACATGGCTAAACTTTCCCAGAAATTGTTCTTTTGGTCCCAAAACTCTGGTTCAGTTCAGTTCAGTCGCTCAGTCATGTCCAACTCTTTGTAGCCTCATGGACTTCAGAATGCCAGGCTTCCCTATCCATCACCAACTCTCAGAATTTATTCAGTCTCATGTCCGTTGAGTCGGTGATGCCATCCCAAAACTCTAGGGGCAGGAAAAATGGTCCCTCTAAGTATTCTGAGGACAGAAAGCAGAGGAATCGTTGACACCTTTGACCATGAAACTGCTTTGATGAAAGTTTTACTTCCATTTTAGTTTCAAAGGATTTGTTAACAAAAGAAACCATGCCTTACACACATAAACTATTTCAATTTTTTATAGGTTGTTTGACTTAATTTCAATATACAGTCATTAAAAGAAAGGTAATAGAATAATAGAAGTAACAGTGTGTACCCCACCAAACTGGCCGACCTACATCTAGACTTGAACAGCACTGGAAAGTCCCGAATGACAGCAATCTGGAATCCCAAATGGGAAAGGGTCTCAAGCAATGTGTCCACCCCATGGGTAAGACTTCAGCTTGGACTTTGGCGGGGGTTCCTTCTTATAATCCCCAGCCACAAACTGATATCACCATCAATTTGCACACAAAAATGTAGCTCTGGTTTTACTGAAACTTTTTCACAGTGCTGTCTGTTTCACCTTGTGAGTCATGGGATTTCATAAGACCCCAAGGGACTGGCCAGACCTCTAGGAGCTCAAGAATTCCAAGACCCACTCTTTTTCTTATCTTTCTTACCCAAGTGCTGCCTGACTTGCTATACTTACAGGCAGACATGAAATCTGGCCAGTGTCTAGGATGGTCAGAAGCAGATCAGAGGTCTGCTCTCCTGCTTCTGAAGCCTGAACAAGACTTCCTCCATTATAATTTTCCTAACAGAAACTCAAGGAGAGAATAATGGAAGGAAAAACATAAGATTAGGATGTGGATTAGAGTTCTTTGTCTAACTAGCAGTAAAAGAGGCTTCTAAGGTGGGTCTAATGATAAAGAAACCACCCACCAATGCAGGAGATTTAAGAGACACGAATTTGATCCCTGGGTCGGGAAGATCCCCTGGAAAAGGGAATGACAACCCACTCTGGTATTCTTCCCTGGAGAATCCTATAGAGAGAAAATCCTGGCGAGCTACAGTCCATAGCATCACAAAGAGTCAGACACAACTGAATCGACTTAACACAGACACTGGTAAGAAAAATTTACCAGTCCTGAACTGAGTGGAGTTGGGGATGGGTAATTAAATAGGAATCTGTGCTTGCATGCTCAGTCACTTCAGTCATGTCCAACTCAGAGATCCTATGGACTGCAGCCCACCAGGTTCCTCTGTCCATGGGATTCTCCAGGAAAGAATACTGGAGTTTCCATTCCCTCCTCCAGAGGGTCTTCCTAGCCCAAGGATTGAACTCACATCTGTGTCTCTTGCATTGCAGGTGGATTCTTTACCACTGGGCCCCTGGGGAATACACCTAACACTAATTAGTTCTAATACCTGCACTAAATTAATTATTAATTATAAAGTACATAATTCACTGGTAATTTGGTATCTTTTCAACAAATCAGAAGTTTTCACAATCCCTCCTGAAAGAATGCATTGAGTATTGCTAAACTGGAAACTTATGAGATAGGCAGGCAGAACTGACTATCTGTGACATCTTCTTGGGGCTTACTGGTGCATGGAAATAACCACATACCCTATCAGTCCATCAATTACTGAAATATAATATATAGGTGGCCTTGGGAGTGGAGCCTTGAATATTGCCAGAAGTCTAGCCTGGGACATATCCTTACCACCAGCAGGAACCAAGTCTGGTTAATTTAAAGCCAAAAGAGGTTTGTGGGGAGGATACGACAAGAGCTCAGAGAATTGTGAAGACAGAGGGACAATCAGGCCTCAGGAAGAACAGACACCTGGTGTTCTGCAGGTGCTTCTGGGCTTCTCTCTGTGGTACTTCCCATAGATGACCCACCACCCACTCTGCCTGCAGGAGACACAGGTCCCAGAGGAGACTGGGGGCAAGAATCTCAACTGGCAGCTGAGCTACGTGGTGAGGGTAGGTGTTGCAGGAGAGTGAGGGAGGGCTGTTAGCAGGAAAGAAGAGAGGGATTGGGAATGCAGAAACAGTAGCCTCTATACCGAGCAAGCCAAGTCTCATTCTTTATGAAACACTTCACTTTTAATATTCTAGATTTAGTCCCCAAGTAGAGAGTAAACCAATGTTAAATGGCTGACATCTGAATTATGCAGAAGTTTTCTCAAAGAGAAAAAATAATGTAGCAGTTCAGTGCTTAGGCTTTGGGGTCAGACAACCTAGGTTTGAACCCTAGTCTCTAGCCACCTTCAACTTTTCTGAGCTTCAGTTTCTTCATCAGTAAAATGGGGAGAATGTTTACTTGTGTCAGGATGCCTTTGGTGATGAGTCATAAAACCCAACTAAATAAGAGAATTTAATGTTTTATATTATTGAAAAGTCCAGTGGTAGAGAGGGCTTCAGTGCTCAACAATTTCATGAGCTTCTTTGCATTGTCTGCTCTGTTCTTTGGAGCGTCCACATCATTTCAAGGCTGGAGGTACTCTGGTAACAAGATGGCTGCCAGATGCCTCTGGAATTTCATGTTCTCTCATTTACATTCAATAAACAGAGGAATCTCTTCTCAAGTCATCTAACAAAAATCCTGGGCTTTCCTTCTTTATTATTTTTGTTGTTTTATTTTTTTAGTTGCAAACCATGCAGCATGTGAGATCTTAGTTTCCTGACCAGGGATGGAACCTGTGCTCCCTGCCTTGGAAGTGCAGAGTCTCAACCATTAGACCACCAGGGAAGTGCTAGGCTTCCCATTAATATGACCAACTTTATCCATTTGCCACCTCTTTGGCAAAAGAGATGGCTCTAAGACAGCAAAACATAATGGAGATGAACAGAGAGAATGCTGAGGGGACAACCACAATCTCCAAATCCATTATATTATATCCTAAAGTTAATCTGAGTATTCATTGTATGTAAAATGCTCAGTAGATGCCTGGCAGATGTGTCAAATGTGTGTGCGCGCGCACATGTATGTGTATAAAGGGAAACCTAGAGCTAGAGACAGAACTCAAGATATAGATAAAATCTTTAAGACCTAAAGAAGCTCTAAAAACCTAAAAAGTTATAAGACCAATATAAGAGTATTTAAGTATAATAAAATCTAATTATTATTTTTCTTAGGATAATTTGAACAGGCTTTTCATTGATCAAATATTGGATTCTTTCTCAGCATTTTTGGTACCATGCTTAAGAACAACTTAATCTGCTTCCTTGATAACCTAACATAATGTATATGTGTAGGCAAATAGAAGATGAAAGATAGATATATAAATGGATAGAGGATACATTTTAACTGCTCCCATATTTTAAAGCCTCCTTAAGTGTAGACACAAGGTTAATTTGTTATAGGTTGGATTCCTGGTTTAGGAAGATTCCACATGCTGCAGAGCAGCTAAGTCCATGTGTCACAACTACTGAGCCCATGCTCTAGAGCCCGTGAACCCCAATTACTGAGCCCGAGTGCTGTAGCTACTGAAGCCCACACATACTAAAGCCTGTGCTGCGCAATGAAAGAAGCCACCGCGATGAGAAGCACAACCAAGGAAAACCCACGCGGAGCAACGAAGACCCAGCACAGCCAAAACTAAATAAAAAGATTAATTTGTTAGAATGTTATCTATATTCTGAGGGTGCCTCAAAAATGACTCTTCTTCTGAAGACAGATTACATAATTCTACAACTAGAAGAGGCAATAGAAATCATCATGCCAATCACTTTCCAGATAAGGGAATTTAGATTAAAGAGATCCCTTAGCCAGGACCACACAGTTGGTAAGTAGCAGAATGAAACCAGGCTTCAAATGTCCTGACATCCAGCAGAGCTCTTCTCTACAAGATGATCCTGTCGCTCTTGGGACTATTAAATTTCTTAGCAAACAAGATCTTCATAAATGGTAAATTTTCTTTCAATCTGCCCCAAGCAGATAATGACTACTGTGAAATTAGTAAAGCTCAAATAATGTAGACATTGTCATCCAAGTGGGACAGGCAACTTGGAAGAAGTTTACTTAATACAAGTTCTGAGAAACAGGGTGAGCTATATTATTATTGGTGTTGTTGCTTGTCAATAATGCTGAGAAATGGTATGCTAACTATCAGGGGACTAATTATGGCTATAGTTTTTTTTTCCCTAAAAGGTAAATAGTTAGTATGTTTTGATAAATCATGTCCACAAGAACATTTTCTATTTTATTTTTCACTGTCCTACCTATAAGTTGGTGCTCTAAGTGAGGATCCAGGTTTAAAATTGCTCTGAAATAAAAGGCTACTTTAGATATGAAACATTCCATGGAGCAAACCCAATATCCCACTTTTCCTGAGTACTCTGTTATTCTCACTTATGGATAGGCATAAAACACTTGGGGAAACTGGACCTGGTACAGAAACTAGTCAAAGTAAACAAGATTAGAGGATGAGATTTCAAAAACCTGTCACCAGTTTTAGCTTCCAAGCACAGCACCAAAACTTGAATATTCAACAACTTAAGCAGACCCTCTCAACAACTGCAGTTGGCTTCCACAAATCCTTCTTCAGTTGACTAGCCACAGAACAAGGGAAGAATCTCACAGAGAAAAACCTCTTCTATTGCCATACCCAACCAGCTTAGATCTGATCCTAATACCAAAAACCTAAAATCCAACAGAAAAGAATCTGTGTGCTTTTGGAGCCAATTCTTTTTTTGGGTAAGATGCCTTTCTCCAAGCAAAGTGGCAGAATCCACTGAATGCTGCCTTGCATGCTCCTTGTCATCAACCTGCCCTTTAGCAGAACACTGAATGCCCTTTTTTGCTGTAAGATACTGAATCACCGCATTATACTCTCTGACCCTGCAAGGCCGGGGTACAATATCATAATGTCAAACTGGGGTCTGAAAAGACCTTTGTGTGGGATGAGACCAGACTCTAAAGATAGCAGAGCTGCTGAGTCACTTAGGGTGATGACCACAGATGGTGCTGCTGCACTTAGCTCCCTGGGGAAAGCTGGTGTCAAAAGCCCCTGGTAACTCTCTGGGCTAATTATGGCGGGTGGGAGGGTGACCTCGGAAGCAAGTTGTACTTAACCCAGAGATCAGAACGCCTGAGGGAAGAAACCCAAGTTGTAAACCCTAATAAATAAAATTTTTAATTTGCTGACTTAATAAAAGCATGCTATTACATGACAGGTAGTTCTCCTTAGAAACAGGTGCATTGTAATTTTTTTTTAATATTAAATCTAAAGAGAGTTACAGGATAGATGGCAGCCTGGAAATACGCTGATGTGTCCTGGCAGAATTTCAGACATAATGGTTTTTTTCTCTTTGTAAACCTTCCATCAGTGGGAAGGCAAACCCTGCCAAAAGTGAGGAACCCAAGCTGGAGGCGGTGAGACTCCACCACGCAGACTGTGGCGACCGGCCAAGACTCCAAGGCCAAATCGGAAACAACCACGTTGAGTTCATTAAAACAACGAAATGATCAAAGGCGTGCAAGCCTTCACAAAGGCAAAAATTAATCTGTTTAATACTTGGCTAAATTTTCATCTGTTGAAGTAAATTTGAAACGAAATTCATCAAACTCTTTCTCTTCCTGTGGAAAAAATCCTTTGAGTTCCCCAGAATGTCCAGAAGATGGCAGAAGCGTTCTTTCTGTCTATTCTTGGGACGTGGCGACAGCTCTGTCCACAAAATTAATGTGAATAAGTATATCTGGGTATAAATATACATTTGCAGGATATCAGGAATTATATCCAAACAAGAATAAGCTGAACCTCGAGTGACAATCTCATTTTGAAGGAGGCAATGTCCCGGGGAAACAGCATCAAAAAAATAAAAATTTTTAAATTGTGGCTATCAATGAAATGGCCAAAGGAAGAACCACAGCCCAGTAAGTCAGACACTATTCATGCACCTCTCATGGCCTCTGTGAAACTCACTCTTTCCCAGACCCACCCCTCCTTTCCCTCCCCTTCATTAATCCTTAAAGACTTGTGCATACTCCCCAGTCATCAGAAACCTGTAGCCTCTCCATCAAGATGATGAATCTGGAAGATGTACAGGGAAATTCCCTACTTCAAAAACTTCTAGCCTACTCCTGCCTCCTCCACGAGGTCAATCTACATACCCAGAGATTTATCCATTACCCTGAACATTATGAATATTGGATTCCTGTTGGACAAACTGAAGTTGGTGTAGGATCTCAGATGCCTCAATCTCCTGAGAGGACAGTGTGTAAAATATCAACACAGCCCATCATGAGTAACACTTATTAAAAATTCGTAGAAATTCATGAAAAGTCTTTTTCTATTTATTTCATGAACTGAAAACATTTATTCCAACCAGATCAAAGGAGCGGGGGGGAATGTTTTCTATGGCTCCAATTTCAGACTCCAGTACGAAATGAATCAATAGTAGCTAGGAGGAGTGAAATCAAAGATTTCCTTTTCAACAGTAATAAATCCAGTCAAACTCTATTTGGCATGGCACTTGACATGGCTTGTAAATTCTGAAGTTGCTCAATTATGTATTTCAATAGTAATCCCCAACAAAATTAATAGGAAGTGCTAAATTAGGACAAATGGCCTCCAATGGGATCCAGATGCTTAAGCCTAGACTAGGTAGAAAGTGTGAAAAAATTAAGAACTCTACTGATTCTCTCTCTGAGTTTCTTGGAGGAGCCAGAGTTCCTCAAGCGTGGAATGTTAATACTTGGGAAGCATGTGTTATGGAGCAGCCTGAGTCCCAGCTGTGTTTATACTCCGATTCCAAAATATCTGGGCCTGGAAGGAGAACTGGTAGCGTGAGGAGGGACACAGGAGCCTGCTGGGACAGACTGATTTCAAGAGGAAAGAAAGAAACTGCTTCAACACACAGAGAATAGTATCTGTCACTCAGCCCGCCTTGCAGCCCCACTCCTGAACTTGCATCTGATTCCCAAGAGAGTGGAGAAAACGCTGAATCACGGCAACAGTGTTAGTCTCCTTTGCAGTGGTGGTTGTGTGAATGATGGTCGCAACCAAAAGGGCAGCAGAGTATCGTTTAAACGTCTGCAGATAACAAATACTTGAGAGGGTGTGAGAAAAGGAACTCTCCTACACTATTGGTGGGAATGTAAATTGGTACAGTCATTATGGAGAGCAGTATGGAGGTTCCTCAAAAAACTAAAAACAGAGTCGCCATATGATCCAGCAGTTGACTCCTGGGTATATACCAGATCAGATCAGATCAGATCAGTCGCTCAGTCGTGTCCAACTCTTTGCGACCGCATGAATCGCAGCACGCCAGGCCTCCCTGTCGTGCTCTATAGAAAAGTGATTCAGTTATATGTATATATTCACATTCTTTTTCATATTCTTTTCCATTATGGCTTATCACAGGATACTGGGCATAGTTCCCTGTACTACAGAGTAGGACGTTGTTTTTGTCCATCCTGTATATACTAGTTGGCAACTCCCGGAGTTCACTCAGACTCACGTCCATCGAGTCAGTGATGCCATCCAGCCATCTCATCCTCTGTCGTCCCCTTCTCCTCCTGCCCCCAATCCCTCCCAGCATCAGGGTCTTTTCCAATGAGTCAACTCTTTGCATGAGGTGGCCAAAGTACT
Organism: Bos indicus x Bos taurus; assembly: GCF_003369695.1. NCBI lineage: Eukaryota > Metazoa > Chordata > Mammalia > Artiodactyla > Bovidae > Bos > Bos indicus x Bos taurus. The sequence continues at coordinate 59,681,439 of NC_040085.1, read as the reverse complement.
GGAGTTTCAGCTTTAGCATCATTCCTTCCAAAGAAATCCCAGGGCTGATCTCCTTCAGAATGGACGGGTTAGATCTCCTTGCAGTCCAAGGGACTCTCAAGAGTCTTCTCCAACACCAGTGGAATATTATGCAGCCATAAAAAATGAAGTAATGCCATTTGTTGCAACATGGTTGGATTGAGAGGCTATCATACTAAGTGAAGTCAGGCACAGAAAGACAAATATCATATGATATCACTTATATGTGAAATCTAAAATATAACACAAATGAATTTATCTATGAAACAGAAACAGACTCTCAGACACGGAGAACAGTCTTGTGGTTGCCAGTAGGGAGGGGACGGGGGGAGGGAGGGATTGAGAGTTTGGGATTAGCAGATGCCAACTAGTATATACAGGATGGACAAAAACAACGTCCTACTCTGTAGTACAGGGAACTATGCCCAGTATCCTGTGATAAGCCATAATGGAAAAGAATATGAAAAAGAATGTGAATATATACATATAACTGAATCACTTTTCTATAGAGCAGAAGTTAATACAACATTTTAAATCAACTATACTTCAACAAAATAAATTTTTTAAAAAAAGAGGAGAAGAAGGGCAACAGTGGCCTTGGTCAGTGTCAAGGCTGACACCACCACCTTCAGTCTGAGGGCTGACAGTCCCCAGAGGAACACCATGTCTCTGCGGGGAGAGGGATACCTGTGGCACCACTGCCTTTGCCATTGGTGGGAAGGAGGCATCGGCACTGAATGAAGCTGCATGCCAGAGACCCAGTGTAGGAAGAAGAAAACAGCAGATCTCATGCAGTGACCGAAGAATTAGTCCCCAGAGTACTTGATTATCATAGGTTGAAGAACAAGCCCTCCAAAGATGCCCAAGTCCTAGTCTCCAGAGCCTGTGAATACATTACCTTACATAGTAAAAGGGACTTTACAGATGTGATTACGTAAAGGATCTTGAGATGGAAAGATTCTCCTGGAATATTTTGGTGAGCCCAATGTAATCACAAAAGTACTTATGAGAGGAAGGCAGGACAGTCAGAATCAGAGAGGATGTGACAATAGAAACAGAGGGCAGAGAGAGAGATCTAAAGGTGTTACATTGCTGGCTTTAAAGATGGAGAACACACACCCCCAACACACACACACACACCACCCACCCCCAGCCCAAGCCAAGGAATGCAAGTAGCCTTCAGGAGTTAAAAAAAAAAAGGCAAGGAAACTGCCTCTCCAATAGAGCCTTTGCAGCGAGCATTGCCCTGTGGCCCATCTGGGCGACTGAATAACAGTAACTATTTGTCAGAGCAGCAACAGAGAAATTACATACCAGTGATACAAGGAGATCAAAAGAGTCAATCCTAAAGGAAATCAGTCCTGAATATTCATTGGAAGGACTGATGCGAAACTGAAGCTCCAATACTTTGGCCACCTGATGCAAAGAACTGATTCACTGGAAAAGACCCTGATGCTGGGAAAGATTGAAGGCAGGAGGAGCAGGGGATGACAGAGGATGAGATGGTTGGATGGCATCACTGACTCAATGGACATAAGTTTGAGCAAGCTCTGGGAGTTGGTGATGGCTGGGGAAGCCTGGTGTGCTGCAGTCCATGGGGTCACAAAGAGTCGGACACAACTGAGCGACTGAATTGAACTGAATTGATACACTCCTTTAAGAGCTTTCAGAATCATCTATGACAACATGGAGGCTCAGATTCCCAGAGGACAAGGGGGAAAAGAGCCAGAAGTTTTGGGAACCAGTCTCATTTGGTCTGTGGGAAGAGGGCATGCAGGTTAGGATGGGGTAGACCAGGCCCACAGGTCTGCTTTACACACCACAGTCCCCTAAGTGAGCGCTTCCTCTTAGATCTCACCTGGGATCTGCGTCCAAAACATAAACGCCTGCCTTCTGCAACACTCCTAATGTTCCAGACGAAAACATGCATTACTTTGCTATCGCCCCTTCCCTCCAAAAACTTCTGAAAGGCAGGGTGTTCCTTGAATACTTCAAAAGAAACCACATATATCCATTAATGAGTTCCCAAGTCATTTGAAACTCTGGAACCAAAGCCTATCCCTATCTGTTGCATACTAATGTAGCATTTCTCAGCCACTTGCTCTAGATTTTAGTCCAACCCTTAAAAGCATTCTGCTGACAAGACAGTTTAGAAACGTCTTCAGAGGTTTGTTCTAAGACTACAGAAGAAATCCAGCCCGCCCCGCTGAGGCTCAAGATTCTCTTTTCAGCCAGGTCATCATTAAAGATGGAGGCCTATTTTTCAGGACCTAGAAAAGTATTTGAGTTGGCTCGACTCATTCAGTACTTTCTGCCAAATGAACGAGTTGTTTCTTCCCGAAAATCAAATGTGTCCTTGATCTGAAAAATATGTACATCCTCCTATTAGTAGTCATTACAGTGCATTTTACTGATATTCAACTCTATTATCTTTGCTAACAACAGAGACCAGAGAGCACACAAGAGATTGCAATTAATAAATGATCCCCAAACATCATTTTATCATTCATAAAATATCTCTTAATCTTTATACAAGAGCTATCAACAAGAAGGAAAAAATGATGAATTTGTTCAAATTCCTTTTGTTATTTTCCCTGACCACCTTTTGGCAAAATTATTAAGTAATACAAAAAGAAATAATGACAAGGCAAAAGCAAAAGCATCATTTGACCATGACTTTCAAGGGCTGGAAATAACCTGCTCTGTGGTCCATCTCAGCTGGATTTGCCTCTGAACAAGTGAGATTGGCACTGGAGAAAACACTTTCCCATTTACACTGTGGGGTCAAGGATTCCACCAGGGAAATAAGAGCCCCAGTTTAAGAAGCATGGGCTGTTAGACCTGTTACCATGTCTGCTATGAGACTTCCCAGGTAGCTTTGTGGTTAAAGAATCCCCTGCCAATGCAGGAGATGCAGGTTGATTCCTGGGTTGCGAAGATCCCCAGAAAAGCAATTGGCAGCCCACTCCAGTATTCTTGCCTGAAAAATCCCATGGAGAGAGGAGCCTGGAGGGCTACAGTCCATAGGGTTGCAAAGAGTTGGACACGACTTAGCCACAGAGCTCACATACATGCCTGCTATTGCTAACACCACAGGTACCCATATACTGTATATTCCCATCCTCATTGCTTTGATTCTCTTCATTTTTTCATCTCCTACTTTCTTCACCATTTGGAAGTGCCCTCTTCTTCCACCAATTTTCCCATCTTTGAAAGCCAGCTTATGTCTCACCTCCTCCAGAAAGTCTTCCCTGATCACAGTTCTTCAAAGAAATCCCTCTCTCCTTCAGATTCATGGCACTCATCCTATGTTGCCTTCAGTCGGAATATAATTCTATCTTCCTTTTACTGTTACTTAACTCTTAAGTTACTCCTCTTGTTTTTTGTGTTTTTTTTATGCCTCTGGTCTTCCAGAGATCAGAGACCATGGCAGCTATTGTTTTGTATTCCCTACAATACCTAGGTCTGTGCCTTGCACATCGTAAAGCATTCATTCATGTATTATTTATCCGTTCAACATTTATGTACTAAACTGTGTGCCAATGAATGAGAAGCAAAATGCCTCATGTGATCTAAAAACTGAATAATTTTATTCTTAACCACTCAGCATTTATCCTTCTCATTTCAGATTTTCTCTTTTTTAACATTATCGGGTAATTTCTATATTGGCAAATTTAAACTGCAAATATTCTCAACAGGCTTCAACTATAAGATGGTTGTTATATTGAAATATGAGTGATATTCCAAGAATAATTTTTTCTAATTGGAAATATATATAAGTATAGTTTTAAAACTGCTACCATAGGAGAGGAGAAATTGAAAACTAAAGTGAAGCTAACCCAGGGCCTTAGTTTTCTACTCCAGAAACTTATACTATTATTCTCTAAATAAACATTTTGTAGCCTGTGGTGGTTTTCACAAAGGGTTTTTGCTAATTCTCATTCAGTTCAGTTCATTCGCTCAGTCGTGTCCAACTCTTTGCCACCCCATGAATTGCAGCACGCCAGGCCTCCCTGTCCATCACCAACTCCCAGAGTTCACCCAGACTCACGTCCATCGAGTCAGTGATACCATCCAGCCATCTCATCCTCTGTTGTCCCCTTCTCCTCCTGCCCCCAATCCCTCCCAGCATCAGGGTCTTTTCCAATGAGTCAACTCTTCGCATGAGGTGGCCAAAGTACTGGAGTTTCAGCTTTAGCATCAGTCCTTCCAAAGAACACCCAGGACTGATCTCCTTCAGAATGGACTGGTTGGATCTCCTTGCAGTCCAAGGGACTCTCAAGAGTCTTCTCCAACACCACAGTTCAAAAGCATCAATTCTTCGGCACTCAACCTTCTTCACAGTCCAACTCTCACATCCATACATGACCACAGGAAAAACCATAGCCCTGACTAGACGAAGCTTTGTTGGCAAAGTAATGTCTCTGCTTTTGAATATGCTATCTAGGTTGGTCATAACTTTCCTTCCAAGGAGTAAGTGTCTTGGCACCCCACTCCAGTAATCTTGCCTGGAAAATCCCATGGACGGAGGAGCCTGGTGGGCTGCTGTCCATGGGGTCGCTAAGAGTCGGGCACGACTGAGTGACTTCACTTTCACTTTTCACTTTCATGCATTGGAGAAGGAAATGGCAACCCACTCCAGTGTTCTTGCCTGGAGAATCCCAGGGATGGCAGAGCCTGGTGGGCTGCCATAGCCTGGTGGGCTGCCGTCTATGGGGTCGCACAGAGTCGGACACGACTGATGAGACTTAGCAGCAGCAGCAGCTTATTGCATAATGACAATGATACAAAGTGTTACAAGTTAATTAAGCGGCTCATTGAAAGATTTTGTAGACTTATAAACTTCAGAAATTGCCAAGACTAACAGGGGAAAAAACACTCCCTACAAGTAATTGGTAAACTGCCAATTAAATGACACATACTTGCTTTTATTTGATCACATTTTGTCTTTTTGAAACATAGGTGTGTGCTTCTTCAGTTCCTTCAGGACCAAGAAAATAGATGCCCTTGCTCCACTTTGTAACCGAAATTAAAGGCTACCTGGCATTTCTACCATAAATCTCAAGTTTCCAGTAATATAACTAAGTACATAAAAACCACATTAAACTGAAAGCTACCATCAAAATTATTAAGTCAGATTCTATATATACATCAAAGTGGATTATATTCATCAAATAAATTGTGTACCTAAGAACAGAAGTTCCAAAGTGGTCCCAAGTCATTCCCATATTTAGTCTTATAGCCTATATAAAATCGTCCCCATTTTAAAAATAAATGCATTTATTTCATTTTATGAACTGCTGCCTTTTGCGATTTCACCCACCTAGACAGAACCTGGCAAATTATTCAGAATGAAACTATGTGAGGGTTCTGAGCCATGAGGTTAATTGGAGAACCTTGGTCAGGCGCCACCTGGTGGTCAGATAAATATTTTTCTACCACAGTGAATCAGAGCTCTTGTGTGAACCAAAAGTAAATCATTACAATCATGAATACTTTATCAACATTTAATTTGGTGGGATATTGAACTACTGGAGAAAATATCCAAATCAGATTGATACTGGCTCAAATTTCAGCTCTAACAATTTTTGTTACCAGTTTTTTTTACCTTGGGCCAGTAACTCAAATTCTCTGGGGCTTAGTTTTCTCATCTATGTCCTAAAGTTAATGTAAGGAAACACATAGTGGAAATAAAATAATGCTTTGGATATATGACTATCGATAAATGGTACCAACAATTTCTATCATTATCATTTTATCAGCAATATATATGTATTAAATATTTTCTATATATCAAAAGCATACATTCTTTACGGGCATTATCTCAATTAATCCTCACAAGAACTCTATCAATAAAGTTGACATTTTTATCTATCAGTTTAAAAATTAGGACATTAACAATAAGTTAAATAATTGACTCAGGATCATACAGTAGATAATAGCCAGGATCCAAACTTGAATGTGCCATGCCAATGCCATGATCCTCATCACTATGCCTCAACTGCTATTATTATCATGAATGATCACAATGATCATGATAAAAAATATTTCATAGGATTTCTTTTCCTTACACAAAGGTTATCTGAAATCTCATGAGAACATTTCCTGTCTTTTTTTCCCCAGTGTACAAAAAGCATGGTGAAAAGCTACCCATTCTACCTTATGTAGAGGATTTCTTCGATAAACATTATCATTGCCTGATATTTCCTCCCAGGAGGATATCTGAGAGGCTTCATACACTTTTCTATTAGAATTTTTTAAGCAATAGAATTCATTTAGATATGCATTTGTTTTCAAGTCACTTTGTTTCCAGGAACTACCTGGAGGAACTCAATTTGCTTGTACTCTACTTGCCTCCTTATAATTATAAATAAAATAAAAAATTTCAAATATTGTATCTAATATTTTACTACAAAAATAGTATGTGTCCATTGTTATCATGGACAGATTTTAGGAAACTATAGCTCAAAAAAGATAAACATAACTATAATCATACCATGTAGGGAACACTATTAATAATCGTGTCATAAGTCCTTCAGTTCTTCTTTTCTCTGCAAATACATTTTTTAAGTGGGGTCATGCTGTACACCCTGCTTCAAATCTAAATTTTCATTTAACATCAAACGATAAGGACTTGCTCTGCCATATGTGGCTGCCAGACGGTCCCCATCTTTCTAGTTCAGAGAACATTGCTATTCAGGTGACTTAAAAGCCCCTCAGGCATTTTAAATTAGAAACCAAATAATTCTCTCTGAAGGCACAGGTTGAAAACTTGTGAAATCCAACCTCAACTTTGCTGTGTACAACTTTCTTCCTTGTCTTTAAAACATTCCTTTATTCCATCAAGTATTATTCATTCAATTAAAACATTAATTAAACACCAATTAGCACGAGGTCCGGTGCCAGTCACATAGGGGACACGAATATGAATCAGATACGTCGTTGCGGCTTGTTTGGGGAGCCAGTGCCACGTTATCATGAATATCAAATGTGTGCTGTCTGAGGCTGAGATAGAAATGCATTTCAGGTCTAGGAGGTAAGTCTAGACAACTTTTGTTCCCCATATCTGTTGCATTCTCTGATTTTTGTAGAGACTGAGAAGCTTCCTGAAGGGAAAGTTAAAAACCACAAGTTGGGCTTTGGAAATACAAGAACATGTGGGAGCCAAGAAGCAGGGCAGGAAGACCCAGCAGAATCAAACTGGAAAGAATTCCACTTCAGGGCTTCTGAAACAAAATCATCCTAAAGGAAGCCAGACTCCCCAGTGGAATAAAACACACAGAAGGGAGAGCTGGCTTCAAGATGCAGGGGTGGCCTGTTCCTGTCTCTTGAACATTCCTTCACAGACCCTTGGCTGGGTCGGGGTGCATCTCGGATGAGAGACTGCAGAGCTCGCACCAAACTATGCAGTGGTCAGGGCCGAGCAAGCTTTACTGCAAGACCCATCGAACAGAGCACAACACTCTCTGGGGAGACCGTGTCCCTGCCCTCAGAGATAGAACCATCAGAGCACTGAGCAGACCGCCAGCCCTAGAGGCTGGAGTCATTGGTAGAAAGCACCAGTAACAGCCGCTGTGATGGAAGCACCCAATTCAGAGCAGCAAAGCAAGGACAGCCCCTGTTTAGCAAAGGTGACATGCCATCCTGAGGACTCAGAAAATGCAGATGGACAGAGAGCCTGCAGGCATGCAGCTGAAGCAAAATCAGCAAAGAGGCTGTTCAAGCGCAGGAAATTTAAATGACTCTTAAGCGAGCTCTGTGGACTGAGCAATGCCTGCAGTGAACTGGCCAGTGCATGTCCTGTCCAGCAAGGGCCACTGCTCCTCAACCCCAGGTGATGAAAGCTGGGCCTGCCCAAGGGAAATACTGGCCATATCGGCAACAGCAAAAATATATCCCTGAGAAATCTGATACCAGATCCAAAAGCCAAAGGCTTCAAGTCAATGATGAACATTTTTGTTTATTTATTTATTTTTAATCAAAGGATAATTGCTTTACAAAATTGTGTTGGCTTCTGCCATATAGCAACATGAATCAGCAATAGATATACATTTGTCCCCTCCCTCTTGAACCTCCCTTCCACCCCCCACCTCATCCCACCCCTCCAGGTTGTTACAGAGTCTCCGTTTGAATGCCCTGAGTCATACAGAAAATTCCCATTGGCTATCTATTTTACATATTGTAGTAACATCTTTTTTTTTTAATTGGAGTAGAGTTGATTTACAATGCTGTGTTAGTTTCAAGTGTATAGCAAAATGAATCAGTTATACATATACATATACCAGTTCTTTTTAAGAGTCTTTTCCCATATAGGCCATTACGGAGTACTGAGTAGAGTTCCCTGGGCTATACAATAGTTTCTTATTAGTTATCTATTTTTTATATAGAAGTATGTATATGTCAATCCTAATCTCCCAATTTATCCCTCCCTCCCCTTACCCTCTGGTAGCCATAAATTTGTTTTCTACGTCTGTAATTCTGTTTCTATTTTGTAGATCAGTTCATTTGTACCCTTTTTTTATATTCCACATATATGCAGTATCATATGCTGTTTGTCTTTCTTTGTCTAACTTACTTCACTCAGTATAATACTCTCTAGGTCCATGCATGTTGATGAGCATCTTAAGTTTGGTATCTCTAAATCTATAGATATGTCGTGAAATAATGGCTCCATTCCCCAACAAGAGCTTAGGGATGCATGCTTTCCCTAAGGAACAAGGCATTGCCCATCAAGGTTCTGGAGCATGGAGATACACGATGAGAGATGGCAGGGCCTCAGCGTGAGCCATGACCAAAGCACCACACAACACTCCCTTTGGGGCACTGCATCTGGGTTCAAGGACTGCCAGCTAAGCTGAAGAAAAGCAGGAGCAAAAATAACAGGGTAGATAGGACTTTTCAATTAAACCCAGGGGAGGTTTGGATAACTCAGCACATTTGTAGCTAATGGCAATGTAAGTTATCCAGATTCCCTGGAAATTGGTAAATTATGCATACCTCAGTTAGTTGCCCAGCTGTACAGCCCTCATGGATTACCGCAGTGGACAGCAGCAGTTAGGGTGGGCCCAGAGCAACAAAGACCACAAGAAATCCATGCTCCTTCCTTCCCTTTGTCTGTGCCTCTATTTTTCTGCATTTAATCCAGCTTTGACCTCTCAAATGTTTTTATTGTTTTCCATAAGAGTAAAATAGACCTATGATTACTTCATCGATTCAAATTTACAGTGAACATTAGAGCAACTCACGAGCAGAAGTCTCAGATAGATGTGGGTCATGCACCGAAGCTAACCTCACTGACCCATAGAACAACCACAGGGAGGGTCAGGAAGTTAAGACACTAGGCAAATAAACCTCTAATTAACATCAATTGTAAGCAATAAATTGATATTTCAGGAAGATATCTCCATAGAGATCATGATGTGGTGACCTCATACAGTTCCAGATCTAGTCAGCATCCCTTTCTAAGCAGGCATCCGATCTGAAATAGTATCAGGAACCATAGAAATTATCAGCCCATTGGCCCAGTAATTTATCCCCAAGGCATTTAACTTGAGCAGCCAACAGAATCACCCAGATTCTTGTTAAAACCAGATTCTGAGGCTCCAATATCACCACTCCAATTCAGTGGACCTGAGAATTTGCATTTCAGATAAGCTCTCTGATGCTGATGTGCTTTTCTGAGGATCACATTTTGAGAACTGTTTTGAAGGATTTTCCAGTCTCTTTTCCTTTTGCCCTACATGTTGCCTTCAGAATCTAACACTGGTAAAATCCTAGGTTCTAAAGATGAGATATAAAGTAAATGACCAGAAGATGCCAAGCCACAACAGGGCCTTTATCATATATTGGGCAATAAAATTAAGTCATGAAGTATATAACAAACATGTTGCTGTTGTTCAGTCACTCAGTCATGTCCGACTCTTTGTGACCCCATGGACTGCAGCATGCCAGGCTTCCCTGTCCTTCACCATCTCCCAGAGCTTGCTCAAACTTATGTCCATTGAGTTGGTGATGCCATCCAACAATCTCATCCTCTGTCATCCCTTTCTCCTCCTGTCTTCAATCTTCAATCTTTCAGATTCATGGTCTTTTATAATGAGTCGGCTCTGTGCATCAGGTGGCCAAAGTATTGGAGTTTCAGCTTCAGTGTCGGTCCTCCCAATGAATATTCAGGATTGATTTCCTTTAGGATTGACTGGTTTGATCTCTTTGCAGTCCAATGGACTCTCAAGCATCTTCTCCAACACCACAGTTCAAAAGCATCACTTCTTTGGTGCTCAGTCTTCTTTATGGTCCTAAAATCCTATATATTATACTACCCTAAATAGTTAGATAGAAATCCCTGTCTTTCAGAAAACTCTGAGTGCTTCCTGTGTCTTCTTCTTACTGTATATGTAAGAATTATAAAAATGTATTTGATAAAGAAGGAATTTACAGAAACAATTGATTTCCAATTTAATAGCTTGTGACTGCTCAAACCATAAGAGTAACAACTGGACTAACCACCGTGCTTTTTATTATCTAGTGCAATCAAGCGACTTAAGAGAAAATTTTAATGGTATCATTACATTTGATGGGATGCAAACAAAGTTTACATTTGATATATGCAAAAAGGCACTGTATTATCAGTGTATCAGAATAATTGGATCATGTCATTGAAATCAAAGAGGAAATTTAATTCAGGAAAGCAGGGACATTTTGATCTTGCAACACAAAGACAGTGTTTGTCTATTATCTGATGAAAGACAGCTATTGCTGTAGAATTTTATTGCTAAATCAGTGGCTTTACTCTAAAAACAAGCACCAGAATTACAGCATTGGAAATACACATTGTACATTCCATTAATTCTGATGCTCAAGCTTGTATGTGAGAAAGAAAATGCTATTTGGCAGCAAGAGGCCACTCTGAAATTTTAGTTTAAAATATAAGAATTCAGGAAACTGATGTAGATAAAGTTAATAGAGAACAACTGAGGAAACAACAATTGCCTTAAAGGCAGGTTTTCATAACTGATATTTAACTTTTGGCCTATTCTCAATGCCCCATACCGTCCCTAAATGCAAGGAGAGCATTTCCCAAAATACTTTCTGCAAATTCCATTTTAAGATCTTGAATCTTTAAATCCTAAGGGTTTTCTATATTTATCTCTTACAACTGAAATATGTAAACGAAGAGTTGGACATGACTGAGCACACACACACATTAAAAAAAAATACAGATATAAAATATATCCTAAAGGAAAAAAACAAACTGCTTTAAAGGGAAGCTTTCACAGTAGTGGAATTTAACATATGAATTATTTTTAATGTAGAATACCCTGCTTTATGTAAGAGAGGATCCAGCACAGTGTTTCCCAAAGTATTCTGAAAAGTCTACTATCAAGTAAGTTCTAGAAACACAGATTCTCATTCATAGAGTCTCAGTAACTCTTGTATATGTTAGAAAGTGCCAAGGAAGATAAAAACTAAAAAACATGACTTTCACAGAGTTGACACCTTGATTTTGCTTCACTTTCCACCAACTGATCCATCACTAAGTCATGCTGTTTCTACTTAAAGCTGTATCTCCAATCAGTTTGTGAAAAGACACTATGCAATAATAACCAAAGGATTTATATCATATAACATATGTTCTCTGACTTCACTAAATTAAAACTCAGTAAGAGAAAGATAACTAGAAAATCTCCAAATGTTCAGAAATTAAGTAGCACACGTCTGTATAACCAGTGAGTTAAACAAGAAATCTTGGGTAAAATAGGAAAATGTTTTTATCAGAATAACAATGAAAACATGACACATGCAAAGTTGTGAAATGCAGTTAAGGCAGTGCTCGGGGGAAATTTTAGAGCTCTGAACATATTTATGCTTTCACCTCTTGGTTTCTTGGCCACCACTCTCTCTTGGTTCTCTTCTAACTCACTAATGGCTCTGTATCCATTTGCATCGCTAGAATTCCTCTCTTTGAACTCTAATTGTTAGAATCCCCTTACTCAGCCTTGGATCTCTTTGCTTCTCTATTTATACTTGCCCCTCAATGATCTCACACAATTCCATAACTTTGTTCTATATATCTATTGACAATTCTCACATTTTCCCTCATCCCTGGCTTTTACCTCGAATTCCTAACATGCACAGGATCATGTTAATTCCTAGAGGACACTCTCAAACCACAGACAATGAGTTGAAACCAGAGGGACAAAACACAGGGCCACCAGAGTTCTAATAAATGGAAGATGTCACATTTTCCTTTAAAGGAATACATTATAACATAAATTGTTTTAAGTTTAGCCATTGTTAGGTCTACAACTGGAAATATGAAATTATTTCTATGATGTGTAAAAAAAAGTCAGGCCAGATACAGATTAAAAAGTCTGATGCAAAAGATTCTTAAAATGTTAGACCTAATTACATAGTTTTATTGTTCTCAGTTCAGTTAAATTCTGTTGCTCAGTCGTGTCCAACTCTTTGTGACCCCATGGACTGAGCACACCAGGCCTCCCTGTCGATCACCAACTCCCAGAGTTTACTCAAACTCATGTCCATTGAGTCAGTGATGCCATCCAATCATCTCACCCTCTGTCATCCCCTTCTCCTCCTGTCTTCAATCTTTCCCAGCATCAGGGTCTTTTCAAATGAGTCAGCTATTCGCATCAGGTGGCCAAAGTATTGGCGCTTCAGCTTCAGCATCAGTCCTTCCAATGAATATTCAGGACTGATTTCCTTTAGGATGGACTGGTTGGATCTCCTTGCTGTCCAAGGGACTCTCAAGAGTCTTCTCCAACACCATAGTTCAAAAGCATCAATTCTTCAGCACTCAGCTTTCTTTACAGTCCAACTCTCACATCCATAGATGACTACTGGAAAAAACATAGCTTTGACTAGCCGGACCTTTGCTAACAAAGTAATGTCTGCATTTTAATATGCTGTGCAGGTTGATCATAACTTTTCTTTCAAGGAGTAAGTGTCTTTTAATTTCATGGCTGCGGTCACCATCTGCAGTGATTTTGGAGCCCCCCAAAAAGAAAGTCTGTCACTTTTTCCATTGTTTCACCATCTATTTGCCATGAAGTGATGGGACCAGATGCCATGGTCTTAGTTTTCTGAATGTTAAGTTTTAAGCCAACTTTTTCACTCTCCTCTTTCACTTTCATCAAGGGGCTCTTTAGTTCTTCTTCGCTTTCTGCCATAAGAGTGGAGTCATCTGGATACCTGAAGTTATTGATATTTCTCCCAGCAATCTTGATTCCAGCTTGAGCTTCATCCAGTCCAACATTTCTCATGATGTAGTCTATATATAAGTTAAATAAGCAGGGTGACAATATACAGCCTTGATGTACTCCTTTCCTGATTTGGAACCAGTCTGTTGTTCTATATCTAGTTAACTGTTGCTTCTTGACTTACATACAGATTTCTCAGAAGGCAGGTCAGGTGATCTGCTATTCCCATCTCTTTAAGAATTTCCCACAGTCTGTTGTGATCCACACAGTCAAAGGCTTTGGCATAGTCAATAAAGCAAAAATAGATGTTTTTCTGGAACTCTCTTGCTTTTTCAATGATCAAACAGATGTTGGCAATTTGATCTCTGGTTCCTCTGCCTTTTCTAAAACCAGCTTGAACATCTGGAAGCTCACAGTTCACATACTGTTGAAACCTGGCTTGGAGAATTTTGAGCATTACTCTGCTAGCATATGAGACGAGTGCAATTGTGCAGTAGTTTGAGCATTCTATGGCATTGCCTTTCTTTGGGATTGGAATGAAAACTGACCTTTTCCAGTCCTGTGGCCACAGCTGAGTTTTCCAAATTTGCTGGCGTATTGAGTGCAACACTTTCACAGCATCATCTTTTAGGATTTGAAATAGCTCAACTGGAATTTCATCACCTCTACTAGCTTTGTTTGCAGTGATGCTTCCTAAGGCCCACTTAAAGTCAAATTCCAGGATGTCTGGCTCTAGGTGAGTGATCACACCATCATGATTATCTGGGTCATGAAGATCTTTTTTGTACAATTCTTCTGTGTATTCTTGCCACCTCTGCTTAATATCTTCTATTTCTGTTAGGTCCATACCATTTCTGTCCTTTACTGAGCCCATCTTTGCATGAAAAGTTCCCTTGGTATCTCTAATTTTCTTGAAGAGATCTCTAGTCTTTCCATTCTATTGTTTTCCTCTATTTCTTTGCATTTTTCACTGAGGAAGTCTTTCTTATCTCTCCTTGCTATTCTTTGGAACTCTGCATTCACATGGGTATATCTTTCCTTTTCTCCTTTGCTTTTCTCTTCTCTTCTCACAGCTATTTTTAAGGCCTCCTAAGACAACCATTTTGCTTTTTGGCATCTCTTTTTCTTGGAGGTGGTCTTAATCACTGCATCCTGTACAATGTCATGAACCATGTGCCTTTTGCTTCTTTTCTTTTCATAGCTATTTGTAAGACCTCCTCAGACAACCATTTTGCTTTTTTGCTTTTGTTTTCTTAGGGATGGTCTTGATCATTGCCTCCTGTACAATGTCATGAACCTCCCTCCATAGTTCTTCATGAACTCTGTCTATCAGATCTAATCCCTTGAATCTATTTGTCACTTCCACTGTATTATCGTATGGGATTTGATTTAGGTCATACCTGAATGGTCTAGTGGTTTTCCCTACTATCTTCAATTTAAGTCTGAATTTGGCAATAAGTAGTTTATGATCTTTTCATACTGTTCATGGGGTTCTCAAGGCAAGAATACTGAAGTGGTTTGCCATTCCCTTCTCCAGTGGACCACATTCTGTCTGACATCTCCACCATGACCCGCTCGTCTTGGGTGGCCCCACAGGGCATGGCTTAGTTTCATTGAGTTAGACAAGGCTGTGGTCCGTGTGATTAGATTGACTAGTTTTCTGTGATTATGGTTTGTGGGTCTGCCCTTTGATGCCTCTCACAACATCTACCATCTTACTTGGGTTTCTCTTACCTTGGACATGGGGTATCTCTTCATGGCTGCTCCAGCAAAGCACAGCCGCTGCTCCTTACCTTGGATGAAGGGTATCTCCTCACAGCCGCCCCTCCTGACCTTGAACGTGGAGTAACTCCTCTAGGCCCTCCTGCGCCCGCGCAGCCACCGCTCCTTGGACGTGGGGTTGCTCAACCCGGCCGCTGCCCCTGACCTTGGGCGAGGGGTAGCTCCTCTTGGCCACCCTTCTGTGTGGTCCATGAACAGTATTAAAAGGCAAAATGATAGGATACTGAAGAGGAACTGCCCAGGTTGGTAGGTGCCCAATATGCTACTGGAGATCAGTGGAGAAATAACTCCAGAAAGAATGAAGGGATGGAGCCAAAGCAAAAACAATACCCAGTTGTGGATGTAACTGGTGATAGAAACAAGGTCCGATGCTGTAAAGAGCAATATTGCATAGGAACCTGGAACGTCAGGTCCATGAATCAAGGCAAGTTGGAAGTAGTCAAACAGGAGATGGCAAGCATGAACATCGACATTCTAGTAATCAGTGAACTAAAATGGACTGGAATGGGTGAATTTAACTCAGATGACCATTATATCTACTACTGTGGGCAGGAATCCCTTAGAAGAAATGGAGTAGCCATCATGGTCAACAAAAGAGTCCAAAATGCAGTACTTGGATGTAATCTCAAAAACGACACAATGATCTCTGTTTATTTCCAAGGCAAAACCATTCAATATCACAGTAATGCAAGTCTATGCCCCAACCAGTAACGCTGAAGAAGCTGAAGTTGAACGGTTCTATGAAGATCTACAAGACCTTTTAGAACTAACACCCAAAAAGATGTCCTTTCATTATAGGGGACTGGAATGCAAAAGTAGGAAGTCAAGAAACACCTGGGGTAACAGGCAAATTTGGCCTTGGAATACGGAATGAAGCAGGGCAAAGGCTAATAGAGTTTTGCCAAGAGAACACATGGGTCATAGCAAACACTCTCTTCCAACAACACAAGAGAAGACTCTACACATGGACATCACCAGATGGTCAATACCGAAATCAGATTGATTATATTCTTTGCAGCCAAAGATGGAGAATCTCTATACAGTCAGCAAAAACAAGACCAGGAGCTGACTGTGGCTCAGATCATAAACTCATTGCCAAATTCAGACTTAAATTGAAGATAGTAGGGAAAACCACTAGACCATTCAGGTATGATCTAAATCAAATCCCTTATGATTATACAGTGGAAATGAGAAATAAATTTAAGGGCCTAGGTCTGATAGATAGAATGCCTGAAGAACTATGGATGGAGGTTCATGACATTGTACAGGAGACAGGGATCAAGACCATCCCAATGAAAAAGAAATGCAAAAAAGCAAAATGGCTGTCTGGGGAGGCCTTACAAATAGCTGTGAAAAGAAGAGAAGCGAAAAGCAAAGGAGAACAGGAAAGATATAAGCACCTGAATCCAGAGTTCCAAAGAATAGCAAGGAGAGATAAGAAAGACTTCCTCAGTGATCAATGCAAAGAAATAGAAGAAAACAACAGAATGGGCAAGACTAGAGATCTCTTCAAGAAAATTAGAGATACCAAGGGAACATTTCATGCAAAGATGGGCTCGATAAAGGACAGAAATGGTAGGGACCTAACAGAAACAGAAGATATTAAGCAGAGGTGGCAAGAATACACAGAAGAACTGTACAAAAAAGATCTTCACGACCCAGATAATCATGATGGTGTGATCACTCACCTAGAGCCAGACATCCTGGAATGTGAAGTCAAGTGAGCCTTAGAAAGCATCACTACGAACAAAGCTAGTGGAGGTGATAGACTTCCAGTTGAGCTATTTCAAATCCTGAAAGATGATGCTGTGAAAGTGCTACACTCAATATGCCAGCAAATTTGGAAAACTCAGCAGTGGCCACAAGACTGGAAAAGGTCAGTTTTCATTCCAATCCCAAAGAAAGGCAATGCCAAAGAATGCTCAAACTACCACACAATTGCACTCATCTCACACACTAGTAAAGCAATGCTCAAAATTCTCCAAGCCAGGCTTCAACAATACGTGAACCGTGAACTTCCAGATGTTCAAGTTGGTTTTAGAAAAGGCAGAGGAACCAGAGATCAAATTGCCAACATCTGTTTGATCATTGAAAAAGCAAGAGAGTTCCAGAAAAACATCTATTTCTGCTTTATTGACTATGTCAAAGCCTTTGACTGTGTGGATCACAATAAACTGTGGAAAATTCTGAAAGAAATGGGAATACCAGACCACCTGACCTGCCTCTTGAGAAACCTATATGCAGATCAGGAAGCAACAGTTAGGATGGTACATGGAACAACAGACTGGTTCCAAATAGGAAAAGGAGTACATCAAGGCTGTATATTGTCACCCTGCTTATTTAACTTCTAGGCAGAGTACATCATGAGAAACGCTGGGCTGGAAGAAGCACAAGCTGGAATCAAGATTGCCGGGAGAAATCTCAATCACCTCAGATATGCAGATGACACCACCCTTATGGCAGAAAGTGAAGAGGAGCTAAAAAGCCTCTTGATGAAAGTGAAAGAGGAGAGTGAAAAAGTTGGCTTAAAGCTCAACATTCAGAAAACTAAGATCATGGCATCTGGTCCCATCATTCATGGGAAATAGACGGGGAAACAGTGGCTGACTTTATTTTGGGGGCTCCAAAATCACTGCAGATGGTGATTGCACCCATGAAATTAAAAGACACTTACTCCTTAGAAGGAAAATTATGACCAACCTAGACAGCACATTCAAAAGCAGAGACATTACTTTGCCAACAAAGGTCCATCTAGTCAAGGCTATGGTTTTTCCTGTGGTCACGTATGGATATGACAGTTGGACTGTGAAGAAGGCTGAGTGCCGAAGAATTGATGCTTTTGAACTGTGGTGTTGGAGAAGACTCTTGAGAGTCCCTTGGACTGCAAGGAGATCCAACAAGTCCATTCTGAAGGAGATCAGCCCTGGGATTTCTTTGGAAGGAATGATGCTAAAGCTGAAACTCCAGTACTTTGGCCACCTCATGAGAAGAGTTGATTCATTGGAAAAGACCCTGATGCTGGGAGGGATTGGGGGCAGGAGGAAAAGGGGACGACAGAGGATGAGATGGCTGGATGGCATCACCAACTCGATGGACATGAGTTTGAGTGAACTCCAGGAGTTGGTGATGGACAGGGAGGCCTGGCGTGCTGCAATTCATGGGGTGGCAAAGAGTCGGACACAATTGAGTGACTGAACTGAACTGAACTGAGTTCATGATCTGAGCCACAGTCAGTTCCTGGTTTTGTTTTTGCTGACTGTACAGAGCTTCTCCATCTTTGGCTGAAAGAATATAATCAATCTGATTTTGGTATTGACCATCTGATGATGTTCATGTGTTTCTTGTGTGTCCTTGTGATTCTCTTATGTTGTTGGAAGAGGGTGTTTGCTATGACCCATGCATTCTCTTGGCAAAACTCTATTAGCCTTTGCCCTGCTTCATTCTGTACTCCAAGGCCAAGTCTGCCTGTTATTCCAAGTATTTCTTGACTTCTTACTCTTGCTTTCCAGTCCCTTATAATGAAAAGGACATCTTTTTTTGGTGTTTTTTCTAAAAGGTCTTTAGGTCTTCATAGAATCATTCAACTTCAGCTTCTTCATCATTACTGGTTGGGGCATAGACTTGACTGTGATATTGAATGGTTTGCCTTGGAAACAAACAGAGATCATTCTGTCATTTTTGAGATTGCATGCAGTTACTGCATTTTGGACTCTTCTGTTGACTATGATGGCTACTCCTTTTCTTCTAAGGGATCTTGTTCTACCTAATTGCAAACAATTTTGACAGTGTCAAAAGATAAGGAGTCTTCTGAGCAATTAAAGTGGAATTAGTCTGCCTGGACAAATGTCATTTTAAAAAGCAAAATAGTATGGTTTAGAAAAGTAGATTTCTCAAAGCAATTTTCTTTCAACCAATGTGAAAAAGTAGCAAATAGAACCAAGTAATAATATTTTCTGATGAGGAACAGTAATAGCTTCCAAAATGATATATACAAAATAGATTTGTGCTGGGTGGTCCACACTTAAGAACAAAGAAGATTAGGGGAACAGTTAAATGAAAAGAGTATATAAAGCTCAAATGTATTAAGTATTCAGAGCTTCATAGACAGCAGAGATCCATGGAAGGACGAGAGGAAAACAGAGACCTCGGTGGAGTAAAAGTTTTCTTGCAAGAGGATGGAGAAAAGTGTATGATACTCTCCAACATTCTATGCCTGACTGCTTGTTCATACTAGCAGCAAGTATGACAAAGTAGCTTCACAAGTCCCATCCCTTGTCTTGTTAACCAGAGGAAAATATTCTGATGAGCTCGTGTGAGAAACCAAGGATATATTTACACTGCCTCCAGGTGATTAAGCCTGGAACTGACTCCAGTTAGAATTCAAAGAACATAATATTAGAGGTTGCAGACTTTGAGGGATTGCTAACAACTGCAAGTTTAAAGAGGCACAGGAGTATATAGAGAACTATTGTGTACTTATCCTCATATTTTTTTTTTTTAGTCTTTCAAATGACACCTAAAATGTCCTCCTTCTTGCAATGGCAGAGTAAGGCCATTTTTAATCTAACCCTCTTGCAAAGAACAAATAGAAAAGTTGGATGAAATTTTTTTTTATTCTATTGAAAGTCACTGGAAATCCCTCTAGATGGAGAAGATTATAAAATCAAAATAGAAAGAAAACCAAGAGAGAATAGTATAGCATTTAAAGATGGTTTTCCAATTTTCTAATTCCAGAAAGCATCTGAGAGTCTGAGTAGCTGAATGAAGACTTTGCAGTTACTCACTGAGAACCCCAGAATTAGTGTAAAGATTAGTTTAAGCAGAAAACATTTGAAATTCAACAGATGAAGAAAGAAGCTTCCTTGGAGCTTCACTTATCTGACTAAAGAAGAAACTTCTCAGAAATGAGGCTCCATAAATTCTCTTTTCAGGACAGGTGTATTACCAGGAGACTCCAAGAGTAAACCTACCATAAATCTCTCCACGGAGTTTCATGGCTACGACAGAAAGACCACTTGCACCTGCAAAAACAAACACCACAAACCTTCTTAGCTTTTTTTTTTTTTTGGTTCTCCTAAAAACCCATTTGTCTTCCCTAAAGAAACCTATTTGTTCTTTCCAGAGAAGCCTTTCCTCCCAACTCCCTTTGTCCTACTCTGTTAGGTGTACAAGTCCCCAAATCTAACCACCCATTTTAGTTAGTCACAACTGGGTACTCCTGCATGTATGCACATTACACACACAAGCAAACTTTTTCTTCTGCTAATCTACTTTTTGTCAGTTTAATTTGCAGGCCCACAGGACATTAACATATGACAGTCGAAGAAAGGTTCCCTCCAAATACCAATTTCAATAAATTAGGGCCAGGAGGGCAAAAAACAGGCTTAGTAACTACAACAGAGTTTTAATTACTCCAGAGTAAGAATGAACACAGAAATAGACCAATCCTCATAGGAACCGAAAACCATGTTTGAATCATTCAATCCTGATTGGTGTCATGAACTGGGATTGCTGTTGCCATGACTAAGTGAATGCCAGAAGCAAAAATTAGTCCTCTCTAGAGTAAGATATCATCACATAGCATCTGTAATTATCTTTACTGAGTTTTCATATACAATGTTTGATACTAATGTTTATGCTCATTCGTTCAGTCATGTCCAACCCTTTGCAACTCCATGGACTGTAGCCTGCCAGGTTCCTCTGTCCATGGGATTTCCCACAGAAAGATACTGGAGTGAGCTGCCATTCCTACTCCAAATGTTTGTATAAAAATTTTGGAGAAGGCAATGGCACCCCACTCCAGTACTCCTGCCTGGAAAATCCCATGGACAGAGGAGCCTGGTAGGCTGCAGTCCATGGGGTCGCTAAGAGTCGGACACGACTGAGTGACTTCACTTTCACTTTTCACTTTCATGCATTGGAGAAGGAAATGGCAACTCACTCCAGTGTTCTTGCCTGGAGAATCACAGGGATGGGTGGGCTGCGGTCTCTGGGGTCACACAGAGTCGGACACGACTGAAGCAACTTAGCAGTGGCAGCATTTATAAAATAGATACAAAACTGCAACATGATTGAAACCCGAGAGTGGAAAAAAGCAGATAATAGAAACAGACTTGGGAGAGCAGGGAGAGGAAAAAACGGAGTGATTGTTAACTGATATGAGATTCCTTTGGGAACATGATGAAAACGTCCTAAAATTAGACTATGGTGATAGCTATTCAACACTGTAAATACACTGAAAACTTTTCAATTGTACACTTTAAACAGGTTAATTTTATAGTATATAAATTCTATCTCAATAAAGTTCTTTCACAAGTCATTCATTAACTAATCGAGGGGAGGATATCATTGTGAGAATTTTGGCTCAAGAGTCTGAAATTTGGGAAACATCAAAAACTGAGATAGAGGAATCGTGGGTGGAGTGGGTCTAGGAAAACGACAATCAGGAGTTCAGCTTTGAGTCTACTGAGCTGGAGATGCTTGTTTTACATCCAATGTAGATACCAAGTAGAGAATTGAGTAGATGAGTATAGAATTTTGAAGAGAGATCTGGGCTGGAGATACACACTTTGGAAGTTATAATATATAAAGGAAATTTAAAACCGTGAGACAGGTGGTGATCACCATGGGAATAAGTACAGCTAAAGAAGGGACAAGGTAGAGAATTTAGCACTGGGGAAAAAAGAAAGATGAAAGGAAGGGGGAGGGTAGAGGAGAGAAAAGGGAAGAGAAGAGCAGTGGAAAGACAATAATGAAGAAAGAGAAGGAGGGACTTCCCTGGTGGCCCAGTGGCTAAGACACCAAGTTCCCAATGCAGGGAACTGGGGTTCTATCCCTGGTCAGGGAACTAGATTCCACATGCTGCAATTAAGAGTTCATATGCCGCAACTAAAGATCCCACATGCTACAATGAAGATCAAAGACCCCACGTGCTGCAACTAAGACCTGCAGCCAAATAAATAAATCTTTTTTAATAGAGAGAACATCACATCTTTAAGAAATAATGAAAGAAAAGAAAAAAGAGAAGGAGCCACCAGTAAGTGTTCAGTGTTTTGATAGCCAAGAAAGTTTATCATGTAGGAAGGAATAATCAACAGACCAACCAAAAAGATGAGGACTCACAATGCTGGACTTAACAATGTGGTGGCCGTTAATGACCCAAAAAATGGTTTTTGTGAAGAGCTAAGAGAACCTTTGAACTGTCGTGTTGGAGAAGACTCTTGAGAGTCCCTTGGACTTCAGGGAGATCCAACCAGTCCATCCTAAAGGAAATCAGTCCTGAATATTCATTGGAAGGACTGATGTTGAAGCTGAAACTTCAATATTTTGGCCACCTGATGTGAAAAGCTGACTCATTTGAAAAGACCTTGACGCTGGGAAAGATTGAGGGCAGGAGGAGAAGGGGATGACAGAGGATGAGATGGTTGGATGGCATCACCGACTCCATGGACATAGATTTGGATAGACTCTGGCAGTTGGTGATGGACAGGGAGGCCTGGCATGCTGTGGTTCATGGGGTCACAAAGAGTCGGACACAACTGAGCGACTGAACTGAACTGAAGAGAGAAGAATGATCAGACTGAGTTTAAGGAAAAAATTAATGAAGACAAGAAAGAATTGGAATAAATCACTTTTTAAAGATATTGTGGCAAAGAGAAGCACAAAAATGGGCATACAACTAACCGGAAGAGTAAGATCAAGAAATGAACTTATCCTTTCTTCAATTTCTGATCTTAAAATTTCAGTTGATGGTAAAATTGTAATTCCACTACCAAAAAACCAAACCCACAGTAGTTCCAGATATGAAAACATCAGATACAACTTTAAAATAATTACAGTATATTAAGAGAATTAACTTTTTTTTGGACTCCAAAATCACTGCAGATGGTGACTGCAGCCATGAAATTAAAAGACGCTTACTTCTTGGAAGAAAAGTTATGACCAACCTAGACAGCATATTAAAAAGCAGAAACATTACTTTGCCAACAAAAGTCTGTTGGGGAGCCTGGTGGGCTGCCATCTATGGGGTCACACAGAGTCGGACACGACTGAAGTGACTTAGCAGCAGCAGCAGTCAAGGCTATGGTTTTTCCAGTAGTCATGTATGGATGTGAGAGTTGGACTGTAAAGAAAGCTGAGCACCAAAGAATTGATTCTTTTGAACTGTGGTGTTGGAGAAGACTCTTGAGAGTCACTTGGACAGCAAGGAGATCCAACCAGTCCATCCTAAAGGAGATCAGTCCTGAATATTCATTGGAAGGACTGACACTGAAGCTGAAGCTCCAATACTTTGGCCACCTGATGCAAAGAGCTGACTCATTTGAAAAGACCCTGATGCTGGGAAAGACTGAGGGCAGAAGGAGCAGGGGACAACAGAGGATGAGATGGTTGGATGGCATCATGACTCAAAGGACATGAGTTTGAGCAAACTCCAGGAGTTGGTGATGGACAAGGAGGCCTGGCGTGCTGCAGTCCATGAGGTCGCAAAGAGTCATACATGACTGAGAAACTGAACTGAAATGAACTGAAGAGAATTAACAAGCAAGATTGATTACTTTAACAGTTAAACTTTACTATTTTTAAAGAATTAGGAAATTCTAAGACTGAAAAAATACAATAAATGAAGTTAAGGACTCAGTGGATGAATTTTTAAGGTTAGTTCAAATATAAGGGTTTCATTTCTGTGACTAGCCAAGAAAAATTCTCTGATATCAACCATTTCAGAAATAACAACTCTAGATTAATTATAGAACAACTAGCTAAAGGCCCTGGAAAGAGACCAAGAGCAGGCAGTTCCTAAAGGGGAGTCAGCCAGAAGGGCCTGGCACTGAGTGTTCTCTCATTTTACAATTTCTAGCAGAAGGAGAGCTATCAGTCAGATCCCTGAAGGATAGCTAAAACTCCAATTAAAAAAAAAAAAAAAAACCCTCACCATCTCTCCTGTGTAAGGAGCCAGAGTAAAGAATTCACAGCAGCCACAGAAGCCGTGAAGTGAGGAGGGGATCACAGACAGGAGTGGAGAGGGGAGCCCCACGTCCTCCTTTAAGGTTCTACATTCTCCCGGTTATCAGCATGCGTTCTTAAACTTAGAAATTCCAAAAGTGAATGTGCTAGCCTCAGTGGGCTAGAGACACCTGTAGATTGTATTGGGCTCAGACAAGGAACCCTGAGCAGAAGCAGTAGGTGGTGCCAAAGAACAGGCCGCCCTGTCTTTGTTGCCACTGGGAGGAAAGAAAGAGGACCGCTAGGGAATCCTCAGGGTCTGTGCAGCAGTGAGCATCCCACAGGAGGTCCCAGCACCTCTCCCTCAAGGCTTATAGTACTCCGTCTCAAACTGTTTCCCCATCCTGTCTTTTGCACCAGATTTGGAGACTTGCCTTCACGGAGTATAAGGACTTCCATTCTCGTTTCAGGGAAGAATGAATGGTGCTGTTATCCACTAAAATGAAGCCTGAATTGTTTGATGTTATCAGTTGGGGTTTGAAAAATGTACTGCTTGCCATTGTCTTTTCTCCACCCATAAATATATTAATGTTCCCACTTTTGTTAAATTATCTATATATAATAATTAAATAACATAAATATATTTATTTCTTTTATAAATACAAATATTTATAAAAATTTCCCACACCAAACTATGGTCTGACTCTCATAAGAGTTCATAGCAATAAATAATGACCACATGCTTCATACCTATTAACTCAGTTCATGTTCATAACAAAGCTGTGACCAAGGCATTATTCTTATCTTCAGGTTACATGTGACAGAACTGAGGCATAGAGAGATTAAGTGATTTATGCAAGTTCAAATTATTACAAATCGTTAGCAAGTAGGTAGTCTGGATTTGTACCTGGGATTCAGAATCCATGTTCTTAATCGCTGTGCTCAGTCGCTCAGTCGTGTCTGACTCTGCAACCCCATGGACTGTAGCCCACCAGCTCCTCTGTCCAGGGACTTCTCCAGGCAAAAATACTGGAGTTGATACCATTTCCTTCTCTAGGGGATCTTCCCTACCCAGAGATTGAACCTGGGTCTCCTGAATTGCAGGAGGATTCTTTACCGTCTAAGCCACCAGGGAAGCCCTCTTAATCAGTACACATGCAGTTTTCATGGGCTCACAAGATTCTTCATCAGAAATGTAAAGTGCAAGAGTACATTTTCATTCCAATGGTCACTGAAAGATTAATAGATTTTTTTTTCATTTTTCACAGTTTCTCCCACTGAACAATACCTGCATTTTGTATAATCCTATGCTGGTTAAAAAGCTAAAAAAAAGAGATGAGAGACACATAGAAAGGGCTAGAATCAAAAATGCAGCCTTTGAGTTGTATGCATCTAGTTTTTATCCAGATAAATAGAGAACTATGAACTATTAACACACAGTGACTGTAGAACCTCAAGAGACACTATGAACTTGCTGAACCTAAAATATCAAAGAACAGTGTTTCCATGGGAAAACATTAGTATTGGCCAATATAAATGATAAATTTTTATAATTAAACTTATTGGTGCCTCAGGCATATCTGTAAGACAAAAGTAGGTATTAAAGCATAATTTTGCCTCATTTATTTGTATAAATGTGTAGAGTTAATTTTGCATTCTCATGAATAATTTGTATCTTGTCGATTCATTTTGTGCATCTGGTACACTTTGGGGCCAAAGATCCTGATAAAAGAAGTGTTTGCAGATTCTCACAATACATACAGAGACTTGAAAACAATCTGTTGACCAAAAGACTTTGGTCACGTGGCAATAGTTGGGTTTGATACACAAAAGACTTTTCAGTAGCGAATGAGTCTTGGCTAAATCTGTGGGAAAATACAGCACATGGTTAAGAAAACCAAAAGAACAGAAAGAAAATATCCATCAAGGCAGTTTTGTGCCTTTCTGCAACTTAGATCTGTGTGAAACTAGGTAGTTTGTTGGGATAAGCAACCCTGATGGAGATGGAAGAGAATCTGTCCTTTCTAAAACACAGTTCTGATTGTGTCACTCTTCTGAGTAAAGCCTTTCCTGGTCTCCGCCTCCTTCAGGTTTGAACCCACTTCCTGCACTCTAAGGCCATCTCCCAGCTAGCACAGCCTGCCCTCCCACTCCCTAGCTATGAGACCTGAGCTTGTCACTCTTCCAAGCCTCAGCTTCCTCAGCCCTGACACAGATTCTGAATAGAGCCTGCCTCCCACAGACAGTAGTATGTCAGTCCAGGTTCAGTCAAGAAAACAGAAACCACACTAGTATTTCAAACAGAGGATATTTAATATACCATATGGAGTATTATTCAGCAGATGATAGAAGGACTGAGAAGTCAAGCAAGGGAGTCAGGCAAGCCAAAGGTTTGCAACAGTAGAATGTTACTACACTCCTGGGACCATAGGAACATAATTCTGGAGCATAGGATCCAGCCTCCCCTGGCAGGACTCCGGGGAGCCTTTCTGGTGGGAGCTGGGCCAACAAGAAGAACACGGGAGCAAACCGTGAGCCAGAGTCAGGGCCAGAGAGGAGATGTAGCTGCTGTGAAAGCTCAGAGACAGTGTAAGAGAGGGAGAAATACTCTGACTTCTTCCTTTTCCCTGCTTTCTGTTGCCCCATCAGGGTCTTCTTTGGACCCTGCCAGTGAGACTGGTTGCCAGTTAGCTATGAAACCTGAGGACTGTTAGCTCCCGTGATCCCCAGCAAAGCCAGATGATGGGAGGGAATGGATTTAAGAGCCAAAAGCAAATGACTGGCAGTGTGACTGGGAGAACAAAATGCAGTCACCCTTACATCCCTTGGTCCAGTGCCTACATATTGTAAATACTCAGTAAACTAGTTATTATGAATATTATTAGTGTGGATTTTCCAGCTGTATTACCTACTCCTCATCCTAAATCTCCTTCTCCAGTCATATAGAACTGCAAGTCTTTCCCCAGTCATTCTAGGCCTCCATGCCTTTGCACATACTATTCACTCTGCCGGGAGGCCCTTCCTCCATCTCTTTCCCAGATGACTCCCAGAGTATGTGAGGAAGGGCTACAGCTCTGAGGGAACCCCAGCCTGCTCACAAAGGGTCACAGCCTGGGCCAGCTGACAGGGTTCACGCTTACTGTGGTTGAGGACTTTAGTCGAGCACCACCTGGTAATCGAATGCATCACCATCCCCAGGATTACCCAGAAAAACTTCTCCCCTGGGTTACCTGTGATTCTTTCTAGACCAGGGGATACTTGGCCTTTCAGAAAATAGTATGCTGGTATGTGATGCTCAGCTCAGTTCTAATTCCACTTAACACACACACATTTGGGCGGGGGGGGAAGGGGGGGATGCCATGCTGTACAGTATGTGGGATATTAGTTCCTCGACCAGGAATCAAATCACTCACCCTACAGTGGAAGTGCGGAGTCTTCACCACTGGATCGCCAGGGAATCCAACACACGCTTATTGGTATTCACAGTGCCGCTGATGCAGCTTAACACCAGGGATGCAAAGGTGGAGAAAGTATAGATCTTGCTCTCAGGGATTTTACAGTCAAGAGGAAAGACAACTATCTAGAGATGACTTTAATTCAAAGTGGTAAGTGACCAGATACAAAGATAGCCACAGTGTAGGAGCCCATGGGGGTGGGGGTGCGGGGGCTTTACCTAGCATGAGGTTTAAGAACGGCTTCTGGGAGAAACTGGGTATTAAAGAATAAACGAAAATAAAAGGAAGAACAGAAGCAAGAGCACCAGCAGGAGGAGCAGCATGGCATCCTGAGAAACCAAGAATCCAAGGGATGAAAGAGGAAGCTGTTTAGGGAGAAAAGGGCAAGTCATAGAGGAAGGTTTGCTTTGCAGCAGAGATGTAGGAAGCACGGGAAAGCAGGGCAGAGTCATGATCAAATACGTGTGTGGAGGCTGGATTTAGAAGGGGCAAGGGGTCCGAGGTTGGCCCGAGGCTACTCTGTACTGGAGCTTAGTGAGCGAGGAGGAGGCTGCTCTAGAGAGGGCTGGAGGGGGCTTATGGGCCATGGTAAGGAGTCTGGGTCTTATTTCAAGAGAAATAGAAATCCATGTAAGGATTATAGCAGAGGAATGACATGACTTCCTTATTCCTTCCTTTCAACACATATATACATATATGCTAAATACCTACTACACAAACCCTTGTGGAGTTCCCTTTTCAGTAAGAAGATATACCGTTAAACCAGCTATTTTTTTTTCTTTAACCTGTGCTAAGGGTTATGACAGGAGAAGAACCTAAAAGAAAACCTAATCTGATCTCTAGCAGGTCAAGAAAAGATTTATTGCAGATAGGGCATTCAGCCTGAGCCTTAAAGAAAGACGGAAATTGAAAATGGTCCAAGCCACTATTAATATGTGTTCCTCTTTTCCTCTTCAGTCTTCCTTCAGAGATGTTACCATGCTGGTGGGATGCAGCAGCAGCAGGATACCTAAGTCTGGCCACCATCAAGAACACCTCAAGACTCAATTAATGGTCTCCCTGCTCCCTAAATGTATTCATCTTGAATAAATCTTGAGTTCGAGTTCAATTATAGCATAAATTGTCTTCAAAAATATTACAGTATGATTTGCCATTGGATAAAAAAAAAAATGCATATATTGCGTATACAGAAAGGCAGTGAAACAAGGCAATGGAATTTTCCTCAAATAAATTTAATATAGGGAGGTAAATACTCAGATAAATGATTACAATTTCTATTTTGTTGCAAAACAAAAATCAAGAGCTCTCCTGGACCTAGAAAGAAAGATCCACACATGCCATTGTGAAAATTTTACTGATTCACTTAGGAAAGGGTTGCCCATCACTTGCTAAGCATCGTGATTAAAGGCAAAAGGAAATCCCAAGTCCCTTGGTGTAGATAAAAAAGATTCTACTGCAAAAAGAGACTGCTATGATCAATTCATGCCTTCCACAGAACTATCATTAAGACAGTATATCATAGCCTTAATGGTATGTAAAATAATAGTGCATTTTACAACAATGGCATCTTCAAATTGATAAAATACGGTAATCCTAAAGCAAGGCTTTATTGTTGACAGAGAAAAGAGTTTTTAATTTTTTTAGCCTCCTTTAGATTCAGCCTTAGTGACCTAGATCATGAGCTTATTACAGGCTTTACTAAAACAAACTCACCATATAGAGGAATTAGAAAGCCTGTCCATTCTTGTCAAAGGACTGTGAAAAGAAGAAATATATGGCTGCAGGAAGAACTCATGGAAAAAATATGTATGATGACCACTCCAATTCTAGTGAAAATCCTAGAGAGAGAGAGAGAACTGTGTTAGCTTGAGGAGGAAAGTGAGAGCACAGTATGAAGGACTTTCCCCCACTTCCTAAAACAAGGCTCTGAAAGGAGGAACCCCCCTTAAGTGATTACAGTATTTCAACCAAAGGAAGTTCTGAGTTGGAGGTCTCCCTCTACTGCCACGTGGCATGGAAGCTATTCAAAGGTTTCCAGTTTCCCTTGAAAGTATGGATAAATGGTGCAGGTTGGGAAGCGGGTGGCTTAACAGGGCCAGGCAATCCTGTGGTTTGAAGAAGATGATAGCTATCCCTGACTGGAGACAGAGTAGAAGTCACAGCCAGACTTCAGGGGACATTCAGCACCCAGCACAGTTGGGAGGACCACAGGCTAAGCAGAAAGAAGAGATCAAGGGTTTACCAGCTGCCAAACTCAGACACAGTTGCTGGTAGGGTGAGCAGTGGCCAGAAATATTAGGGACGTTTTCTCTGTACAGAATACTTAGGACTAAAGAGAGACCATGGGCACAGGGACCACTCCTCCTCACCACAAGGACCTGGCAGGTACCTCGGTGTCTGGAGTCACCACTTTGGTGAGGAGGACGGAAAGGAAAGGAAATCTGAAAGACTTCTAACTTATTTTTTTTTAAAGAGAGAGAGAAGGGAGAAGGGGAAGACTTTATTAGATCGAACTAAGTTGACTGAATTGTTTTTTCCTCATACATAATTTTAAAAAATAACTATCTATATCATGCTTGAAATTAGCTAATTTCACTTGAGACTGTAGTCTAGAACTGTTCCTAAGTCAGTTGACATAGGTCTACCTCCCTCTTTTCCTGACCAAAAGCTATTCCATTCACTGTGACAATTTATTTAACTCTAGGGAGAGAGAGTTAAGATGTATCAGATATTTTTGTTTTTGTTTTTCCAAAATGCAACTGCAACTCACACCCTTGGGAAGTACTAGGTGCATCAAACTCAAGTGCCTAGATCTCTTCCCCCCGCAGACTTCCCCAGCTGTCTTCTCAGCTCCTCACTGAAACTGGAACCAAGCCCACCAGACCAGCCTCAGCAGGGTTTGATTCCGTGCTCCCAGAAGTCGGAAGTCAAAGTCGCTGGAAAAGTCCAGTGGCCTGGTTGTTATCTCTATCATTGTCATTTGATGCTTACTACACCCTAGGTATAGAGTTGCACTTAGATCTGTGTTTCCTCACTGAACAGTTGGGAAATACCTGGCTAACTCAGAGCTGTTGGGCATGATTAATTACATAGGAAGAGACTCAGGCAACCCCCTCCCCCTCCCAAAATGAGCTTCCCGACCACCTGACTTTCCCTAGCTATCCTTTTGAGGTTGTGCCTCCCAGAGGGAACAAAAATCAATGTATTAGCCTCTGCCACTATTTCTTCACTTAGTTCAGAGCTCCCTAGTGGACCCAGAATCAAGCCGGTCTCTCGGGAGCCCTCCAGATTATTTCTTTGTTGTTCAGTCACTAAGTTATGTTCTACTCTTTGCAACCCCGAGGACTGCAGCACTCCAGGCTCCTCTGTCCTCCACTATCTCCCAGAGTTTGCTCAAATTCATGTCAATAGAGTTGGTGATGCTAACTAACCATCTCATCCTCTGCCACCTTCTTCTCCTTTTCCCGTCAATCTTTCCCAGCATCAGGGTCTTTTCCCTGAAGTTGGCCATCATCAGGTGGCCAAAGTATTGGAGCTTCAGCTTCAGCCAACAGTCCTTCCAATGAATATTCAGGGTTGATTTCCTTTAGGATTGACTGGTTTGATCTCTTTGCCATCCAAGGGACTCTCGAGAGTCTTCTCCAGATTACTCAATGGTTTAAATTAACACAATTTCCTCTGCTGGCGTGAATCAGAACTACAGCTTGAGAGTATGACTCTGGGGATGCAGACCAAAGTTACTAAGAGTCCTCACATATTCTGAGTTGCCTGCCCATGTGGCTGTAACATGCTCCAGACGTGGGGCACTACAAACGTTTTAAATAACAAACACTAATCACAGTCTAAAAATATTTATTACTTAATTGATAGCCTCAAACTAAAATAAATATATGATCTGCTTAGAAATTACTGTGGTAAGTTGTTGTTGTTGTTCAGTCTCTCAGTCGTGTCCAACTCTTTGCAACCTTATGGACTGCAGCACGACAGGCTTCCCTGTCCTTCACCATCTCCTGGAGCTTGATGTTGTAAGTAAATTTTATTGAGTTATAGTAACATTAATTATGGATCATTCCAAGCAACTTGCATAGGTGGGTTTATTTTCTTCCTGTCTGCACATTAATTTTTCAACTTGATTATTTTAATGCATTTCATTTAAATAATTCTTTTCATTGTTCTTCTTTTATTCTGAAAGATTGTGCTCCAAATTTGAGAAAATTGGAATGAAAATAGTTTTATGACATTCATTGCAGTGGTTACCATTTCAAGGGACCACTTTCTGCATTAGTTGTGGCAACAGCAGCCATACCCAGTAACTCCAATATCTATACTAGCTTAACATGTGAGCCTTTGTTTCCCACATTCTAAGCAGTAGCATGGAACTGGAGGGGAGGCTCTGCTCCACACGACCGTTCAGGGTCCCACGCTGTTATGGGTCTGTCGTCTTCACCAAGGTCATTCAGGGCATAGACATCCAGGAGAAGAGAGAGGAGATTTCAGAGGTGTTTTGCCCCAAAGTAGGGCACAGCATGTATGCCCTCATTCCACTGGCAATAATCCTCTCACTGGCCACACCTAGTTGCAAGGGAGATTAAGAAATGTGGTTTACCTATGGGTTCAGGAGGAAAACCACATAGTTTGCTTAATACCTAGCCAATCTCTGCCTCATCCTTTGACCCTAATAATGTCATTCCTGGAATCTATCCTAAATAATCAATCCAAAATATACATGGTTTTACACAAAGAAGTCTTAAACTACTGAAAAACAACTGGAAGCATATAATATATACAAAAATAAATTCTATTGCAGTCATTTGTTAGATTGTATTTCACACAATCATTTTTAAAGTGATATTAGCGAGACTATGTAGAAGTACTGGGAAATGCTTAAACTACAAATATGATGAAGTCAAAGCAGAGTCCAAAATTTTATATACTAAGTACAACTATATTTAAATGTTCACAGAGCAATAAAAGATTGTAGGGAAAATGCTAATAATGCTTAAAGTTATAATAATGATCATTTAAAGTGCATCTGAGATGGGCTAGGCAAAGTGCTACCAGATTTATATGTATCATCTCCCATGCTAACCTCCCTATCGGACAGATATTACTTGTAGCAGACTGCTATCAGATCTTGGCCAAGAAGATGGAGCCAACTCCGTTCCCACACTAAATCACTGGTTGATGGGGCCAGAGATGACCCAATTCTGGACATGAGACATAAAGAGAAGTCAGCCAGAGAACTTTTGAGAAAGAGTATCTTCCCACATAAAGACCAGAGCCTTGTGAGGAGAGAGCTGTGTTTCTCCCAGACTTTGCCTTTTTACTCTGAATATGATTATGGGAGGCTTTGTTTTTGTGCTAAGGTGGCCATGACTTGACAAGCCTAATAATACTCTGGATTGCAAAGCAAAAAAAAACAAAAAACAGAGCTTGGACCCTTGATGACATTGTTAAGATGCTGCCTCAGTCCTGCAAAGCTGACCTTCAGACTTTTTTTTAATGATTTTTTGTTGTGAACCATTTTAAAGTCATTATTGAATTTCTTACAATATTTCTTCTGTTTTATGTTTTCTGAGGTATTTTTGGCCACAAGGCATGTGAGATCTTAGCTCCCCAACCAGGGATTGAACCCGTATCACTTGATTGGAAGGCGAAGTTTTAATCACTGGATCACCAAGGAAGTCCTAAGACTTCTTTTTAAGGGATATAATTTTTAAAATAAATTAGTTGGGGCTTTTTTTATAGCTTGACATTAGCTTTTCTGTTTTTCCTTTCTTTTAATAATTTTATTATTTATTCCTGGCTGTGCTGGGGTTTTGTGGCTGCGCAGACTTTTCTCTAGCTGCAGCGAGCAGGGGGCTGCTCTACTTGTGGTGCATGGGCTTCTCATTGTGATGGCTTCTCTTGTTGTGGCTCCCAGGCTCTAGAGCACAGATTCAATAGTTGTGGCTAACGGGCTTAGTTGGTCTGTGGCATGTGGGATCTTCCTAGATCAGGGATGGAACACGTGTCTCCTGCATTGGCAAGCAGAGTCTTTACCACTGAGCCACCAGAGAAGCCCATAAAGGGATATGATTTAATGCTTTTACTACTTAAGCCATTGCTGGTTGGGTGTCCTATATGTTTAGCTGAAGATATTCCCAAGCGATACTTCATCCTTCCTTTACAGACCTTACAGTCAGCTAATAAGAAACAAAACTAGGATATAGAGCAGGCTGCTCTAGCTCCAAGATCCAAGAACTCTCTACTCCAGCACCATATAGTGAATTTAAGGCATTCTCCCCTCCCACCTTTCCTTCAAGTTATTTCCTATACATGCACACACACTTTAAGCAACTATAGCCAACAAAATCCATTTCCCTCTCTCTTCTTGTTACCCTCAGATCCCAATCTGCTTCCCTCTTTAATCTGACAGATGGTATTTTCTGCTGCAGGTGTTTCCAAAGTGTGTGTAGATATTATCCCTTTTGGGCATGTCTCCTGATACAGTACTTTTGTAGCTAGATGTTTGAAAAAGAAATGACATCTCCCAAAGCGTATCTTTTGGTGGCCTTGTTTCTGACTGGGTTGAAAAATCACTTGGTTTTGTCAGGTTCATTGGATTATACTTGAACCTTCACTTTATTCAATGTATTCCACACTATATACCTTTTGTTTTTAAACTACACTTTCTCCGATGCAGTCCTTTATTTCCTGTGTGCTATCTGCCAGCTGTTTGCTCAAAAAAAGAAAACAATCTGAAAGAAATCCAAAATGGTAACAAGAAGTACAAGGCTGAAATATCTCCCTACTGCCAAAATCGCCTTCAGACAGATTCCTCCCCATTTTGTGTCTCCATTACATATTTTTCTCTTTTTTTCTGCTTTATGACTCCATAAAATTAATTTCTTACCTCTGATGACAGGTCTCCTGGCACAGGTCTCCTTTGTTCCCGTTTAATTTCTACTCCCATTTAACTAGAACAAAAGAAACCAGAACACCATGTACAGAGGATATGAACTTGCTCGTCTGGAAAAAGGGACATTCTGTCGTTTACATACAGTATCTTAACTCCAAGGAGGATCTTTGGAAGGCCCATCTGTGGTGATCTTTCAGATGATGAATGGTGTTGGATATTTCGGATGTATGCAATCAAATACCGTGTAACAAGCTTCCATAGATTCTCTGCCACCATCTATTGTCGCAAAGAATGCATGATAATGGTGAATTCCTCAGGTACAAAAACATGTCCCACTCCTGAGAAAGGCAAACAACTGGTCTGTAAAAAGGAAATGACACCGATGAATTCTCTTTCCTCTAAACTCAGAGAATTAACGTGCACCTCAAGTCCAAGTCTAAAATTGTAAAGTAGAAAGACACAGTTAAAACTGTTACCTTATTTACCACTCAGTGAATCTGTGTCATACAGAATGAAAAACAACTCCTTCAAGATGAAACAGAGCACTTCAGAGACAATCAATGGAATAAAATTCAGTTTAAGTATTTGGACACTCAGCATTTACTTTCT
This sequence comes from Bos indicus x Bos taurus, assembly GCF_003369695.1. Lineage (NCBI taxonomy): Eukaryota > Metazoa > Chordata > Mammalia > Artiodactyla > Bovidae > Bos > Bos indicus x Bos taurus. The sequence goes on along the minus strand of NC_040085.1, from coordinate 59,646,514 downwards.
CCTCTATTACTAACAAGCTGTGCGTCCTTAGGGAAAATACTTACTCTTTCTGACCAGATGGTTTTCTCATATGTCAAATGACAACAGTGATAATAACATATGTATACGGAGATTCATGGTTACAAGGTCCTTCTACATATTTTGATACAACAGCCCTGGGAATTGGGTTAGACAAATCTTTTCCCCATTTTAGAGATGAGGAACTAAGACTCAGAGAGTTTGAATGATTTGGCTGAAGTTTATGTGTGTGCTTAGTGGCTCAGTCATGTCCAACTCTCTGCTACCCTTTGGACAGTAGCCTGCCGGGCTCCTCTTTCCACAGGATTTTTCAGGCAAGAATATTGGAGTGGGTTGCCATTTCCTTCTCCAGGGGATCTTTCTGACCCAGAGATTGAACCCATGTCTTCTCTGTCTCCTACACTGCAGGTAGAATCCTTACCTGCTGAGCCATTGGGGAAGCCCAGTTGAATATAAGATAATATACAAAAATAGGTCTTCTAAGCCCAAAATCAATGGCCTTTCAGCTAAGCCCTGTTGAACAGGAAGATGACCATAATTTCAAGAAAGTAGGTTTAAATTATTTGTGTACATCTATAGAGATTAAGTCCTTGGTTTTCATTTTCTTTTTCTTACCTGTATCATTCTTGGACAAAGGCTACAGAAATGAAATGAGAATAAGCCGACCTTCAGAAATAGGAAAAGGGGCTATGTAATTACATATGAAGAAGAGAAAGGGAGAAATGACAAGTTCTGGACATGACAGAAGCAGTTGGTGAATGCTTCCAAATAAGAATTTTTATGAGCCAAGGAATTATTTTTATTCCAATAAATCAGTCTCCTTTTTCTCCCTTGTGAAAGGTATCTTAACTACAACACTTTGATTAAAGGATTTTTTGTTTAATTTCTTCCATCCCCTATTCCATCACAGACATTTTTATGATCTCAAAAGAAAATCCTGCTGTGAATTAAACTGTGCAGCCTAATCAGTTACTATTGTAAATATGTTTCCCCTTTCACTCATTATCCTCTTGGGATATACAAAAGTAATAAAATAAAATAACTTAGTTTGCTTTTATTACTCCCCTGATCTAAACTGCTGCCCATTCTGAAAACTAGAAATAACCAGTATATAAGATTTTTAAGAGTTGAAGAATGAGGGATTTGAATCTCAGCGTTTGGGGGCGGGGAACTTTTATTAATTTTTTCTTTGTGCACTTATTTCATCTTTTTATATGTAAATGTACATTTTCTAAAATTAATTTGAGGCAGCTTAGGGAAAAAGACACATAATTTAGCCACTACAATTAAATATAAACAACCTTTATTTCTCTCTCCATCTAAATTTTCAAGGAAAAGTTACAGTGAATGTGTCTCACTTCAAAAGCAAATAATAGTAGGAACATATATTGCATCCCAAATACAAATTTTATAACTCCAGAAATTTATTACTAGTTTAACTGTCTATTGGTATCACTGAATGAGGTGAGCAATATAAAGCAGTTAAAGATTTTGCTTCTCTGAAACTATTGTTATTACATCATCAATTTTATGAAATACAATAAGTGCCTAATTATAGAATTTAATATATTTAAGGATTGTAGTTTTTAAAAAGTTGAATAGGCTTTTTCCCTTTCATCTTGGAGACAGAATATGGGTCATAGATAGGAGCATTAAACCAAATCTTGATTAGACAACAGGGTCAAATGAGATGAAGGCATCTCTTCCATGTCCATCAGGGAATGTTTTGTGGATGAGCTTTGTTTTCAGGGGTTTTTGAGTAAAGGAGATGGGATGACTAACTAGTTGCAAAATAGAGTGTGTGCTTAGTTGCTTAGTCATGTCTGACTCTTTGTGACCCCATGGACGGTAGCCCACCAGGCTTCTCTGTCCTGGGATTCTCCAGGCAAGAATACTGGAATGGGTCACCATGCCCTCCTCCAGGGGATCTTCCCAACCCAGGGATTGAACCCAGGTCTCCTGAATCGCAGGTGGATTCTTTTTTTTTTTTTTAATTAATTTTATTTTATTTTTAAACTTTACATAATTGTATTAGTTTTGCCAAATATCAAAATGAATCCACCACAGGTATACATGTGTTCCCCATCCTGAACCCTCCTCCCTCCTCCCTCCCTATACCATCCCTCTGGGTCGTCCCAGTGCACCAGCCCCAAGCATCCAGTATCGTGCATTGAACCTGGACTGGCATCTCGTTTCATACATGATATTTTACATGTTTCAATGCCATTCTCCCAAATCTTCCCACCCTCTCCCTCTCCCACAGAGTCCATAAGACTGTTCTATACATCAGTGTCTCTTTTGCTGTCTCGTATACAGGGTTATCATTACCATCTTTCTAAATTCCATATATATGCGTTAGTATACTGTATTGGTGTTTTTCCTTCTGGCTTACTTCACTCTGAATAATAGGCTCCAGTTTCATCCACCTCATTAGAACTGATTCAAATGTATTCTTTTTAATGGCTCTGAGACACCAGGGAAGCCCTGCTGAATACAGAGTGTTTATTAAATGGCATTGTGTTGGAGGTGGCAGTAATTGAACTAGTGCAATGGTCAGTCAGTCTGACACTGGCTGGCAGCGAGTGAAATAACCAACTTCTCATTGCTGGTGGAGAGAGAAGATGGGGAGTAACCATGTGAAGTCTACCTACCAAAATGCTTCAGAGGACTTAGCCCAGGCTCTGAAGAAGAGGCTCTGCCCATTTACATGTGTTCATGCTAACTTGATTCAGTCATGTCTGACTCTGTGCAACCTTATGGACTGTAGCCCACCAGACTCCTCTGCTCAAGGGAATCTCCAGGCAAGAACACTGGAGTGGGTTGCCATGCCCTCCTCTAGGGGATCTTCTTGACCCAGGGACCAATCCCGCATCTCTTATGTCTCCCGCATTGGCAAGCAAGTTCTCTTTACCACTAGTGCCACCTTGTTGTTCAGTCACTCAGTGGTGTTCCACTCTTTGCGACCCCATGGACTGCAGCATTCCAGGCTCCCCTATCCTTCACCATCTCCCAGAGCTTGCTCAAACTCATGTGCCTTGAGTTGGTGATGCCATCCAACCATCTCATCCTCTGTCATCCCCTTCTCCTCCTGCCTTCAACCCTCCAGCATCAGGGTCTTTTCCAATGAGTCAGTTCTTTGCATTGGGTGGCCAAAGTATTGGAGCTTCAGCTTCAGGATCATTCCTTCCAATGAACACCCAGGACTGATCTACTTTAGGCTGGACTGGTTGGATCTCCTTGCAGTCCAAGGGACTCTCAAGAGTCTTCTTCAACACCACTGTTTAAAAGCATCACTGCTTCAGTCCTCAGCCCTCTTTATGGTCCAGCTCTCACATCCATACATGACTACTGGAAAAACCATAGCTTTGACTATACGGACCTTTGTTGGCAAAGTAGTGTCTTTGCTTTTTAATATACTAAGTCTCTCATAGCTTTTCTTCCAAGGAGCAAGATTCTTTTAATTTCATGGCTGAAGTCACCATCTGCAGCGATTTTGGAGCCCAAGAAAATAAAGTCTATCACTGTTTCTATTGTTTCCCCATCTATTTGCGATTAAGTGAAAGGATGAAAGTGAAAGAGGAGAGTGAAAATGTTGGCTTAAAGCTCAACATTCAAAAAACAAAGATCATAGCATCTGGTCCCATCAATTCATGGCAAATAGATGGGGAAACAATGGAAACAGTGACAAACTTTATTTTGAGGGGCTACAATATCACTGCAGATGGTGACTACAGCCATGAAATTAAAAGACATTTGCTCCTTGGAAGAAATACTATGACAAACCTAAACAACACATTAAAAAGCAGAAACATTACTTTGCCAACAAAGGTCCATAAGGTCAAAGCTATGGTTTTTCCAGTAGTCATCTATGGATGTGAGAGTTGGACCATGAAGAAGGCTGAGTGCCGAAGCTTTGATGCTTTTGAGCTGTGGTGTTGGAGAAGACTCTTGAGAGTACCTTGGACAGCAAGGAGACCAAACGGGTCAATCCTAAAGGAAATCAGTCCTGAATATTCATTGGAAGGACTGATGCTGAAGCTGAAGCTCCAGTACTTTGGCCATCTAATGCAAAGAGCTGATTCACTCGAAAAGACCCTGATGCTGGGGAAGATTGAAGGCAGGAAGAGAAGGGGATGATAGAGGATGAGATGGTTGGATGGCCTCACCAACTCGATGGACATGAATTTAAGCAAGCTCCAGGAGTTGGTGATGGACAGGGAAGCCTGGCGTATTGCAGTCAATGGGGTTGCAGAGTCGGACATGATTGACTGAACTGAACTGATGGGACTGGATGCCATGATCTTCATTTTTTGAATGTTGAGCTTTAAGCCAGCTTTTCCACTCTCCTCTTTCACCTTCATCAAGAAGCTGTTTAGTTCATCTTTGCTTTCTGCCATAAGGGTAGTGTCATCTGCATATCTGAGTTTACTGATATTTCTCCCGGCATTCTTGATTCCAGCTTGAGCTTCATCCAGTCCAGCATCTCACATGATGTACTCTGCATATAAGTTAAATAATCAGGGTGACAATATACAGCCTTGATGTACTCTTTTTCCAATTCTGAACTAGTCCATTGTTTCATGTCCAGTTCTAGATGTTGCTTTTTGACCTGCACGCAGGTTTCACAGGATGCAGGTAAGGGGGTCTGGTATTCCCATCTTTTTCAAAATTTTCCACAGTTTGTTGTGATCCACACAGTCAAAGATTTTAACGTAGTCAATGAAGGAGAAGTAGATGTTTTTCTGGAATTCTCATGCTTTTTCTGTGATCCAACAGATGTTGGCAATTTGATCTCTGGTTCTCAGGGTGAAAGAAAGGACAGCACAATCATAGTGATTTGATGAAGAGAGACAACCAGATTCAGATAATTTAATGACAATCAAATATTTGCCCGCATTTTCCTCTACATGTGCATTAGTCAATTTTAATTCTGCTTGTGAAAGTTGATGGTATAAGTCATTCTAAATATCAGAATGCTATAGGATAAAAGGAATAAAGTATTAACAACAAAATGTCAAATAGAATATTTTTCATAATCAGGGTCACAATGTGATGTACAGATCTACTTCATATTTCAATTCAGTAATGTAGGATTTAGTCTCTTCTAATTTTCATTATCAAAGTTAGAAAAAAATAGCTACTTAACTTTGTTTATTCAAAATACCAAAATCTCTGAAGAGAAACAAGTAAGCTAACATTTTTCTATAGAAGCAGAAATGACAAAAGGTAGTAATTCTATAAATTCAAATGGAGCATTGATATTTATGATTATTACTTTGAAATTTTCATTATTTCATAATTCTTAGCTAGATCTGATAAAATCCCTTTAACTTTCTCTCTCTGACCACTATTCTTCCAGTTCTTTACTCCTCCAAACCAATGTCACTACTTCCTACCTCCCAGGGAGAGCTCCAACCCCACAGTACACAGTCTCTGGATCAAATATATCAGGTTTCTATACCTGTAAACAACCTAGACAGACCCAATGGTTCTTACATTCTACTATGCTGTTGACAGACTTCTCAAACACACTTTTCTTCCTCCAGAGATAAATCCAATTCTGAATTGTGTATGCTCCTACAAATAGCAGCTGGGTGAATCCCTACCAGAATGAATGCATTCTCCCACTCCAGGCATTATTCTGTCTCAGATGTTACTGGGCTCAGGAAACATAGGATGTGACTAAAGTGCCTGTCTCCAAGAAGTTCAAAGTCTAGGAAGACAGATCAATTAACTAAAAATTATATGAGAGACCAAAATAAGATACCTTTACACATCCACCAGAATGGCTAAATTTTAAAGGTCTCACAACACCAAATGCTGGTGAAGACGTGAAGCAACACATTTTTTGCAGGATTATAAAATGGCAAAACCACTTTAGGCAAAAGTTGGCAATTTCTTTTAAAACTAAGTAAGGAAATCAATCCTGAATACTCATTGGAGGGACTGATACTGAAGCTGAAGCTCCAATACTTTTTGGTCTCCTGATGTGTAGAGCCGACTCATTAGAAAAGACCCTGATGCTGGGAAAGATTGAAGGCAAGAAGAGAAGGGGACAACAGAGGATGAGATGGTTGGATGGCATCACTGACTCAATAGACATGAGTTTGAGCAAGCTCCAGGAGATGGTGAAGGACAGGGAAGCCTGGCGTGCTGCAGTCCATGGGATTGCAAAGAGTGGGACATGACTGAGTGACTGAACAGTAACAAAATATTCTATGACCATAAATTCCAATCCTCGAATTTACCCAAAAGAATTGAAGACATATCTCAAAAAACTTGTTCAAGAATATTCATAGTAGCTTTATTTATAATAGCCAGAAACTAGAAACAGCCCAAGTGTGCATCAGTTGGATGATGGATTTTTTTTTAAGCTGTGATATAGTAAAACAATGGAATATTATTCAGTAATATTTTGTAAAGGAACTTCTAATACATACAACAAAACTCTGAATGATATGTATTCTGAATTATTTGGAAGGCAGTATATTGATATCCGCAAATTACTTTGAAATGCATTTTTTAAAAAGATGTATTGATGGTTGGGTAGTGTTGTAACAAAGTAAACAGAGTAAAATGTTATTTGCAAAATCTTGCAAAATTCTTTCAGCTTTTCTGTCTGCTTGAAAATTTTCATGATAAAATGTTGGAGAAAATTACATAAGAACATAGAAGATAGGTAAGGTACAGAGATGCTGAGAAAAAGATATTTCACCCCAGCTGTGGAGAAGAATAAAGTAATGTCAAAGATGACATGAATGAGAAGGTGATGTCTGAGATGTGCTGAATGAATAGGCTTTCACCAGGCAGGAGAAGCAAGTCTGATTGGCTCCTAACAACCTGATTATGCTGGAGAATGGGTAAGCACATCCTGAAGAAGGATCAGAGGTGGGGATAACGCGATAAGCAGAGGCCACATCATAGAAAGTTGAGTGTTCTGTGCTAAGGTTTATCCTATTATTGATGGGGAATTATTGTAGGTTTTAAGCATAGTTTATGGGGTGATACAACTTATACTTTAAAAAAATCACTCTGAAAATAGTGTAAAAGAGAAAGGTCCAACTATGAGGCTGGAGGCAGGAAAATGAGGACAAAGCATGTTGATGTTGCGATAGCTTTAATAAGGGGTAAGGGTAGCCTGATTTAAGACAATGGAAAGACTATACTTTCAGGGATCATTTCTATAGTTTGTTACTAGAGAAGTTTCAGACAAGCAAAAACTGAGAGAATTCAGCACCACCAAACCAGCTCTCCAACAAATACTAAAGGATATTCTCTAGACAGGAAACACAAAAACGGTGTATAAACTCGAACCCAAAACAATAAAGTAAATGGCAACGGGATCATACTTATCAGTAATTACCTTAAACGTAAATGGGCTGAATGCCCCAACCAAAAGACAAAGACTGGCTGAATGGATACAAAAACAAGACCCCTACATATGTTGTCTACAAGAGACCCACCTCAAAACAGGGGACACATACAGACTGAAAGTGAAGGGCTGGAAAAAGATTTTCCATGCAAATAGGGACCAAAAGAAAGCAGGAGTAGCAATACTCATATCAGATAAAATAGACTTTAAAACAAAGGCTGTGAAAAGAGACAAAGATGGTCACTACCTAATGATCAAAGGATCAATCCAAGAAGAAGATATAACAATTATAAATATATACGTACCCAACACGGGAGCGCCGCAATATGTAAGACAAATGCTAACAAGTATGAAAGGAGAAATTAACAATAACACTATAATACTGGGAGACTTTAATACCCCACTCACACCTATGGATAGATCAACTAAACAGAAAATTAACAAGGAAACACAAACGTTAAACGATACAATAGACCAGTTAGACCTAATTGATATCTACAGGACATTTCATCCCAAAACAATGAATTTCACCTTTTTTTCAAGCGCACATGGAACCTTCTCCAGGATAGATCACATCCTGGGCCATAAATCTAGCCTTGGTAAATTCAAAAAAATAGAAATCATTGCAAGCATCTTTTCTGACCAAAATGCAGTAAGATTAGATCTCAATTACAGGAGAAAAACTATTAAAAATTCCAGCATATGGAGGCTGAACAACACGCTGCTGAATAACCAACAAATCACAGAAGAAATCAAAAAAGAAATCAAAATTTGCATAGAAACTAATGAAAATGAAAACACAACAACCCAAAACCTGTGGGACACTTTAAAAGCAGTCCTAAGGGGGAAAGTTCATAGCAATACAGGCATACCTCAAGAAACAAGAAAAAAGTCAAATAAATAACCTAACCCTACACCTAAAGCAACTAGAAAAGGAAGAAATGAAGAACCCCAGGGTTAGTAGAAGGAAAGAAATCTTAAAAATTAGGGCAGAAATAAATGCAAAAGAAACAAAAGAGACCATAGCAAAAATCAACAAAGCCAAAAGCTGGTTCTTTGAAAGGATAAATAAAATTGACAAACCATTAGCCAGACTCATCAAGGAACAAAGGGAGAAAAATCAAATCAATAAAATTAGAAATGAAAATGGAGAGATCACAACAGACAACACAGAAATACAAAGGATCATAAGAGACTACTATCAACAATTATATGCCAATAAAATGGACAACATGGAAGAAATGGACAAATTCTTATAAAAGTACAACTTTCCAAAACTGGACCAGGAAGAAATAGAAAATCTTAACAGACCCATCACAAGCACGGAAATCGAAACTGTAATCAAAAATCTTCCAGCAAACAAAAACCCAGGTCCAGACGGCTTCACAGCTGAATTCTACCAAAAATTTAGAGAAGAGCTAACACCTATCCTGCTCAAACTCTTCCAGAAAATTGCAGAGGAAGGTAAACTTCCAAACTCATTCTATGAGGCCACCATCACCCTAATACCAAAACCTGACAAAGATCCCACAAAAAAAGAAAACTACAGGCCAATATCACTAATGAACATAGATGCAAAAATCCTTAACAAAATTCTAGCAATCAGAATCCAAAAACACATTAAAAAGATCATACACCATGACTAAGTGGGCTTTATCCCAGGGATGCAAGGATTCTTCAATATCCACAAATCAATCAATGTAATACACCACATTAACAAATTGAAAAATAAAAACCATATGATTATCTCAATAGATGCAGAGAAAGCCTTTGACAAAATTCAACATCCATTTATGATAAGAACTCTCCAGAAAGCAGGAATAGAAGGAACATACCTCAACATAATAAAAGCTATATATGACAAACCCACAGCAAACATTATCCTCAATGGTGAAAAATTGAAAGCATTTCCTCTAAAGTCGGGAACAAGACAAGGGTGCCCACTTTCACCATTACTATTCAACATAGTTTTGGAAGTTTTGGCCACAGCAATCAGAGCAGAAAAAGAAATAAAAGGAATCCAAATTGGAAAAGAAGAAGTAAAACTCTCACTATTTGCAGATGACATGATCCTCTATATAGAAAACCCTAAAGACTCCACCAGAAAATTACTAGAACTAATCAATGATTATAGTAAAGTTGCAGGATATAAAATCAACACAGAGAAATCCCTTGCATTCCTATACACTAATAATGAGAAAACAGAAAGAGAAATTAAGGAAACAATTCCATTCACCATTGCAACGGAAAGAATAAAATACTTAGGAATATATCTACCTAAAGAAACTAAAGACCTATATATAGAAAACTATAAAACACTGGTGAAAGAAATCAAAGAGGACACTAATAGATGGAGACAGACATTAAAAAGAATAGATTTGAATCAGTTCTAATGAGATGGATGAAACTGGAACCTATTATACAGAGTGAAGTAAGCCAGAAAGAAAAACACCAATACAGTATACTAACACATATATATGGAATTTAGAAAGATGGTAACAATAACCCTGTGTACGAGACAGCACAAGAGACACTGATGTATAGATCAGTCTTATGGACTCTGTGGGAGAGGGAGAGGGTGGGGAGATTTGGGAGAATGGCATTGAAACATGTATAATATCATGTATGAAACAAGTTACCAGTCCAGGTTCGATGCACGATACTGGATGCTTGGGGCTGGTGCACTGGGACGACCCAGAGGGAGGGTATGGGGAGGGAGGAGGGAGGAGGGTTCAGGATGGGGAACACAGGTATACTTGTGGCGGATTCATTTCGATATTTGGCAAAACTAATACAATATTGTAAAGTTTAAAAATAAAATTTTAAAAAAAACACCAATATAGAGAACAATCATATAAATTTTTCTAACTAAATAAAACTCTTTTGTGTTATCTGAAAAAAAAAAAGAAAACAATAAAAATAATTTCATCTGGCAAGAGAAGTAACAATAGCAAAGATATTAAGTTTTAAGGACTCCCCAGTTCCGGTTTAGCCTGAAACACTTTGTTGACATATTTTGCCGAATTTAAAACCTCTTAAGCTCTCAACCACGGGATCGACCAGAACTAAAGAGAAGATGGTGGAGACTTTTCTGACCCTCCTCACTCAATGGACTAAAGCTTGGATTCTGTCAACTTCTGTCCCAATTCTGTGTTGAATTCTCCTCACCTCAAGCCCCTTCACAGCACACATGTACCTTTAAGCTTAAAACATCCACAGTTTTGCTATTCGAGGAGACACTGCTTTAGGAAAGATCCCACGTGTTCTCCTTACTTACTGCAAGTAATAAATCCTTCCTTCTCCAAAAAAAAAGACAATGGAAGTGCAGGTGGTAAGGAAGTATAGGATTTGGAAACTGTTTATGATGTAAGAGTGACAGGAGATTAAATGGAGAGAGTTTGTGATTGAGTTAATGTGTGGAATGAGAGAAAGAAGAGTTGAGAATGATCCTAAAGGTCCTGAGTAAATAATGATAAAGTATAAAGGGTGGAAGGAGCAAGTTTTAGGAGAGAATATGCATATAATGGGGAAATGCTTATTCTCTAATGCCTATCTGGAATGTCCAGATAGACTTGTTCAGGAGGTTATTGAACATAAAGCCTGGGCCTCAGTAAGGATATGACCATTAGATTGATTGATTTTCTTATTTCCTTTTTATCATCTACTTAACTCTAATTCCAAAGAAAATTTTGGAGATAACAACCAATATACACTTTAAAAGCATCAAATTGGATGCTGGGAAAGATTGAAGGAAGGAGGAGAAGGGGAAGACAGAGTATGAAATGCTTGGATGGCATCACTGACTCAATGGACATGAGTTTGGGTAAACTCCGGGAGTTGATGCACAGGGAGGCCTGGCATGCTGCGGTTCATGGAGACGCAGAGTCGGTCACGACTGAGTGACTGAACTGAACTGAACTGAACTGAACCTCTAACTCATTCCAAAGAGAATTTTGGAGATAACAACCAATACATACTTTAAAACCATTAAATTGGATGTGATCTGGTGTATGATTGTGTATACGTGCATGTGTGTGCACACACACGCACACTCAGTCATGTCCAATTCTTTGTGACCCCATGGACTGTAGCCCGCTGTTTATGGCTCCAGTCCATGGCTCCATGTCCATTCCATGGAGGGGGTTGCTATTTCCTTTTTCAGGGGATCTTCCTAACCCAGGGATTGAACTCATCTCTCTTACATTTCCTGCATTGGCTGTCAGATTCTTTACCAGCTGAGCCGTCAGGTAAGTCCCTTGGTGTATGACTAGCCCTGTACAAACTGCAAAAGAAAAAATCAACGGCTGTTCTTCAGCCACTCATATACAGTTTGTGTTTTCCTCCTGGGGATACAGTCTTCTGTGCATCCGTAATGTAATAGAAAGAACACTAAACAAGAGTTTGGAAATGTGGTTTCTGGTTCCAGCTTTCCCATTAGCAGTTGACTCTGAGCAACTTGTTTAAGCCCTCAGAGGCCTCCAGTGTAAGACAGCTGAATTATTTGACCTCTGTTATCCCTTCCAGCTCTCAAGTGGGAATTTTCTTTGAGCTGTATTTCATAGATTATTATCCAGGCCCTTTTCCTCTCCAGTGACCTTCACTTGGCCTCCAAGGTACTAATTAGCACTTCAACTTGCGAAGGGGAGAAAGAAAGGTTGGGGGGAAAAGTGTGTTCTCTTGCTGGGATATTATGATAAGAAAATATTAAAAATAGAAAAACTGACATCACTAAAATTGATGAGGTTTGGGTTTATACAGACTCTCCCCATCCAATGAGGTCATAGGCAGTTCTGCAACAAGAAAGACTATTTAAGGTTCATTTAAATATAAATGAGGATGGTCTTATATTGTGGCATTTCTTTAGAAATCACAATGTTTGGATATAATAAAAAGAGTATTCAGCCAACTTCAGTTTGGCTTTCAAAAAGGAAAACAATGAATCATACATCCAAACACAGAGTTTTCTCTTTAAATGTGATAGATAATCACAGTCATAAAATTTAAATGACTTATGACCAAATGACCTAAAAAGGGAATTACAATAAAGCTACATGAAACAAAATATTGAGCAAAACTGTTGAGCAAAATAAAATTCCAAGTACAGTCAACACACTGTGCTCAAGCCATGAAAACTTCATGGTACACTGTGAATGAGCTTTATTCTGGTTTTGGAGAGCAAGTTTCCAATAGCCTGCAATGCTCCTTCCCATCTCCTCTGTCTGGAAAATGCTTACAGCCACTGTTTTCAAACTTGCGTGTATCAAAATCCAATGGAAGGCTTATGAAAATGCAAATTGTTGGTCCTTCCCTCAGTTTGTCATTCATTATGTATGGGAAAGTCTCAGGAACTGATATTTCTAACAAATTCCCAGGTGATACTTATGCTGCTAGTCCAGGAATCATACTTTAAAAACCCCTGGCCTTCGGCTTCCCAGATAACGAAGTGGTAAAGCACCTGCCTGCCAATTCAGAAGACAAGAAACACAGATTCAATCCCTGGGTTGGGAAGATCCCCTGGAGGAGGGCATGGCAACCCACTTCAGTATTCTTACCTGGAGAATCCCATGGACAGAGGAACCTTGCAGGCTACAGTCCATAGGGTCACACAGAGTTGGACAAGACTGAAGCAACTTAATACACAGACATGCACGGTAGAAACCAACATGACACCATAAAGCAATCGTCCTCCAATTTAAAAAAAATCAAGACCTATGAAAGAACCAGTGGCCTTGGACTTCCGTGGTGGTCCAGTGGTCGAGAATCTGCCTGCCAATGCAGAGGCTGCAGATTCAATCCCTGGTCCAGGAAAATTCCACATGCTATGAAGCAGCCAAGCCTTTAGGCCACAAATACTGAAGTCTGCACTCTAGAGCCCATACTCCATAACAAAAGAGTAACCTAAGCCCTGCTCTCTGCAACTAGCGAAAGCCATTCATGTAGCAATGAAGACCCAGGACAGCCAATAATAATATAAATAAATAAATAAAAATAGAATGAAAAACATTGGCCCTACTCTTACTTGTATTTCAAAAACCCAGCTCAAATAGCACTCCCTGGGTGAAAGTAGGGTAGAATGGAAAAAGCTTTCACTTTCCAGTTTTCTTCCCAGAAGACTATAGACAATTCTGTATTAGAGCTAGATTGCAACTCTTGTCCTGAATCTGCTTCCATGTCTCCATCCTATGCCCACTCTGCTTCTTTGAAAGTTTCTGGAAAGGAAGGCTCAAATCTTATTCATACTTTTTTTTTTTAGAAATATAGAATTTATTTATATTCACCGTAAGACAGTGTCACATTTTGTACATGGTTCCCAGAAGAGAAATAACACTCTGATGGCACTATATTGCTATCAATGTTGCTTATGCTGCACAGTCGGGATTTTCCCGACTGATTTTCCCCTTTAAAAGATTTAAGGCTCAGATTCCAAAAGGTAATTTTGTCACTTATTTTCCTGTTTAAGAAAATGGGAAAGTTCTGAACTAAAGGACAAACGGGTGATGGGGGAGGAACAGCACCACCCACTTCACTCACAACACCCCCACCTCTGCGGAAGACACTCAATGCAATTGGTGGTGGTTGTCAGAGGCTCTTCCTCTTTGAAATGTGTTTGGTGACACGGATCAAACAAATCAACGGATGGGAGAGGCGTCAGGTAGAGATCTTTACTATAGAAACTTGGAAAACTAAAAGCTTTATCGCCAGTTGCTGGCTAACATAGGTCTATTTGAAAGTCACCTACATATAACTATGCACTCACTGTAACGGGGATTCACTTTTCTTTGGTAAAGCTCACCAAATAGGATGTCTCTTCTAACACGCCAGTAAAAAATATTTAATTTCCTTTCAACTTTGAGATCAAGGGGCCACAAAGCTGTCCGTTCTCCTAAAGACTGTCTTCCGTTTTTCTTTTCAACCTTGTAGTAGAACAAAACCATGACAGCCATTCGAACCGAATGTGCAATCCTTGTTTGAGTGATTAAGGAAAGTGGGAAGGGAAGGGCGTGTGAAAACAAATCATGAACAAAGTTTGGGGTATTTTCTTGAGAACTGCCCTCTCAATGAGTTCCCAAAGTGTTTTAGAAGAACTTTTTCCAGTACAAATACTTCATTCAATCCACAAGGCCACAGTCATTTCACAAAAGGCAGAATCAGTTCAAACTCAGTACACTACTTTACAGTTGATGCGGCTAATGCTATAACAACAGAAGCCAAGAAGGGCACCGTGGGTTCCGCCTCTGGCACAAGGAGGTAGAGACAACCATCCTGTAGAAAAGGTTAACAATTAAAAAAAAAAAAAAAAAGTAAAACAAAACAACGCACTCCCTTCCTCCCCTCGCCAAAAAAAAAAGAAAAAAAACTCCACCCCGTTCCATCTCTAAGGACTAGCTCTGGAAAGCCTGGATGGCATTCAGTCCAGTTCCGACTTGAGAGATCCATTGCCCACAATCATTTTGCTGTAATTCTTCTGCTGCTCTTCCTTAAAGGTGTCCTTCACCTTGGCTCTCTTCAGCCCTCCATCCCAAGGAAGCTCAGTCAATCCTCCTTGTACAGCAATAGCAGACTTAACCCTGTTAGCAAACTGGACTGCGTCTTCTCCTTCCTCTCTGGTCATGGGGGGCATGTACCACACGTCACAGACGATGGCCCAGCTGGTCATCACTCGAAGCAGGTAGCTCACAATGTTGTATTTACTACTGTTCCAAAACGCATCACCAAACCGAGGATTATACTTAATGGCAACTGGATGGATGGTTCCTCCAATTTCAAAGCTTCCTTTTTTAAACATCATGACTGAAGTATTGTTGTTACAAGTTCCTTCAGGAAAGATTAATATGGGTAATTCTTCCTTAAGAGCAATATGTTCTTTTAGTCTCCTAATAACCAGGTGTCGGTCCTTCATTTCTGAACGTTCAAACCAGATATGTGGACAAGCCTTGACCATGGATCTCTGAATGATTCCCATCAATCCACCATGAACCTGGCCCACCTGTTATGATAGTGAATGGTTCCAGAGAGGGCTCGAACACAGATGCGGCAGCAAGTCAGGTGGACCACTTCACTCAGGAAGTTTTTGAGTCTGTTTCTGGGCAGCTGTCCAACCAGGGTGGTTCCTATAACAAACAAACCGATCCCAATGACAGCTAAAGTAAGCCTCAGAGGCAGGAGAACACAGTAGCACACGATGACGCCCAGCACCCACACCATGGTGAGCCGCGGACTGACGTACTGGAAATTCACATTGGTCCTTGTGAGGAG
Organism: Bos indicus x Bos taurus; assembly: GCF_003369695.1. Lineage (NCBI taxonomy): Eukaryota > Metazoa > Chordata > Mammalia > Artiodactyla > Bovidae > Bos > Bos indicus x Bos taurus. The sequence continues at coordinate 59,630,868 of NC_040085.1, read as the reverse complement.
GTTGCATGACACTAGCTCCTCTGAGGAGAACCTCTGGGTCACTTCGTCTTCCACAATGGCTTCCAACCCGTAGGCTGCAGGCGTCCTTCCGTTCTCCCGAAGGAGAGGAGACACTGAGGCCTCCCCGGTCGGATCTTAGAAGCCCAGGCATAATTAGCAAGCATGGCTGGTTCCGCGCTCCAGATGGAGACTCAGCCAGAATTTGGGAGAACGAGCGACATGGGGAGACCAAGTTTCAGTGAACAAGGCCCCCTTATTCATACTTTTATGTTTCCCAGTATGTAGAGCAGTGTTTGTCCCCACCAGATACTTAATCAATGGACCAAATAATAATAATAATAATCAATTAATAAATGTATGTATAAAAGAATGGCTATGAACGCACTTTTAAATTGAAGTGCTATGAAAAACACAGTGCAAATGAATCGTCTCAAGATCCGGTTAAAATGTAGATTCTGATTTGGGAAGTTTGGGGTGGGACCTGAGAGTCTGAATTGTAAAAGTTCCAAGTCAAGAACTTTCACAAGCACACTTCAGGTTACAACTACACAGAAGTTCCCAGCCTTGACTGTCATTAGGTCCACACCTGTGGACCTTTGGCAACATAGTTTCTAGTCTGCTTCCCAGACTGATTCAGTCAGAGTCTCTGGATATGGGTCTCAAGGCACCAAGGCATCAAGGTCTTTTCAAACCTCCTCAGTTATTTTAATATACAGCCAGAGCTGTGAGCAGTTGATATCTAGAGTAATCACATATGATATAGTCACCTTACATTAAAATCTAAATTTATGTGATTCAAATCATGGCAATTTTTTGTATTATTTATGATTACATTGATATTGATAATATTACATATATAATTTATTCTCTTTGAATCACTTTTTAACATAAAATTATCTTATTATTATCTGGCAGATATCATTATTTAAACCCAACCAGAAAAGAAATTTCTGACAGCTTTTAAAATAAGGCTTTATTTAATGTTTACTTAATGTTTCTCAAGAGACTTATTTTAAAAGACCAGTTATTATTTTAGACAACTATAATTACGATATATATTTTTCTTAGAAATAAGGCAATGTAACCCAAAAGAAAGTGCCTTTGACATTGATTGATGTCAAATGTCAGATTTCAGGGCATCTGGCCCTGAAATGCTGGCTTGCAGAAAGAACCATTGTTTTCACAGTCTGTCTTAAAGAAGCAGAGTCAGGATTTTTTTTTAATCTGTTTAAAGATAAATTATCAAATAAAAATCCATATTTACACAGAATATACATAATAGAGTATTCTTTCACATTAAAGAAGAAAGATCTTAACACATACTTTCAACTATTAAACCACCAGAGTACTTTTAAAATAGAATCCAATCTGCAAGTCAGTTTATAACAACTTTTCACAAACCCAACCTTGCCATGATGTAAAGGAATGCCTCTATGGTTGACTTTGATCTTGGTGTTTAAAAAAGCAGCCCAAATAATACTAAGCTTTCTGGAAATGGGGTGATCTGTTTTGATGTTCCTCTAGAAATAAGCTGCGTAATCCATCTCAGGTCCCTACCACCCAGGCTACAAGCAGCAGGTTTTAGTGCCACCTCTTTCCAGAAGTGTGTGGAAATGCCATACACAGTACTCAGGAGAGACACTTGGCCAGTGCTGCAGACTCCAGTGTTCTGTACCTGATTCTGAGGGAAAAAAAGAGAAGCTCAATTATCCATATGCACAAACCAAAGCTGAGTTCAGGGAATTAGGCCTCTATCAGGGCTCTTGTTTTTTAAGAATAAAAGTTTGGAATGAAAAGCTTTGAAAAACTAGTAGTTGAAACTCTTCATTAAGTACAATTCTTAAGAGTTGTACTTGTTTTCTGATAATCTTAAATATTCAGGCAATTGTAATCATCAAAGACATATTTGAAACAGCATGACTTGCATGTAAAAATGAGTAAGATGAGTAAATGAGTAAAATGAGTAAGTGCCAAATTCAATACATTGTGCTGTCAAAAAACAACCACCTGACAGAAAGGAGATGTTCCATAAATAAGCCCAAGAGCTGTCTGCACATAGATTGCCCAGTGAACTAAAATTCTTTTTCTTATGCTGAACTCAAAACACAAAGGTGCTTAGAACTCATTAAGGAAAAGCAGTGTGAAATCTAAGATCTGACTTTTATTCTCTCCTCATTAATCCACACCTTAAAATTCAGTGTCCAGATTTATCGTTTTTCTGAAACTTTCCTAAGATCATCAATGGCATCCCACAAAAAAAGAGGTGCGAGAAATCTGAAGGATATCTTTTTTAAAAATAATTTCTGATTTTCAGCAAAGGACAGAATGTGAATTTTATAAAATCAAAGTGAGTGATTGGTAAGCCCACCGTTGATTGTAGGAAAAAATCTAGAATCAATTATTTTCAAAATATCAAGCACTTAAAGAGGAAGTTGTGATCATTAGGAACTACCCTGATTTCAAGAACACTCATGACAGGTTTTTTTCCCTAAGATTACTGGTGTGGTAGGAATCACAGACCTGCTGTAGATATTATAAATCTGCATTTCAGCAATCACAATATCCTTGTGGACAAGATGGATAAACATTAATCACTTTAAAGCTTGGGTAGAGCCAAACCCAAAGAATGCTGAGTTATGAATCAAAGTCTCTGCAAAGAGATTTTCCAAAAGCATTATGCAAAGTTTTATCCTGTTCTTAAACTAGTTCATTGTTTTACTGGCAATTTGAATGGGGGTATTTGTGGCCCAATGATCAAATTTTCAGACAAGTTGAAGATGGAAAAGAGCAATAATGGTAAAGGACCGCATGCTAAATCATTTCAGTCATGTCCAAGTCTTTGCGACCCCATGGACTGTAGCTGGCCAGGCTCCTCTGTCCATGGGATTTTCCAGGCAAGAACACCAGAGTGGGTTGTCCTGCCCTTCTCCAGGGGATCTTCCCAACCCAGGATTGAACTCTCATCTCATATCTCCTGCATTGTCGGATGGGTTCTTTACCACTAGCGCCACCTGGAAAGCCCTGGTCAAGGACTGAATCAGATCAGATTAGATCAGATCAGATCAGTCACTCAGTCGTGTCCGACTCTTTGCGACCCCATGAATCGCAGCACGCCAGGCGTCCCTGTCCATCACCAACTCCCGGAGTTCACTCAGACTCACATCCATTGAGTCAGTGATGCCATCCAGCCATTTCATCCTCTGTTGTCCCCTTCTCCTCTTGCCCCCAATCCCTCCCAGCATCAGAGTCTTTTCCAATGAGTCAAATCTTCGCATGAGGCGGCCAAAGTACTGGAGTTTCAGCTTTAGCATCATTCCTTCCAAAGAAATCCCAGGGCTGATCTCCTTCAGAATGGACTGGTTGGATCTCCTTGCAGTCCAAGGGGCTCTCAAGAGTCTTCAAGGACTGAACAGATTACAAAAAGATTACAACTGCCTGCACCAACTGGCCAGACCTAATTTGACTGATTTAACAGGATGAACATCAAGTTCCCTGATCCAGCTCATCTACTTCTCAGAGCTGATGAATGGGAGGAATACCAAGAGGTTGCTCAGGACAGAGTCTGGCACATAGCTATATGCCCCAAATTTTATTATTATGATCATCTTATTATTCATCTTTATTTTCTTTAGTTATGAGGCTCTGCCAGAAAAGTAAATCTTTTAAAACAAGTTTCAAACAGTTGAAGGCTAGAGTCATGCCCTGCATTTTGTGCCATGTTTCTACTCTGGCGAATGTATGAGTGGCTGCCATCTTGCCTCACTTGCTGAATTAGGGGAGAAGAGAGATGCCAATCATGTACTTGATTAGTAATCTGACCTCCCACCTGCTCTTTATTTGAACTTTCCTGAGCTGCCTGCTGTATAGTTATTTCCAAGCAAATCTGAAAAACATTTTTAAACAGATTGTGCTCTGCTGTGCCTAGTCGCTCAATCATGTCTGACTCTTTGCAACACTATGGACAGTAGCCTGCCAAGCTCCTCTTCCATGGGGATTCTCCAGGCAAGAATACTAGAATGGGTTTCCATGCCATCCTCCAGGAGATCTTCCAAACCCAGGAATCGAACCCAGGTCTCCCATATTGCAGGCTGTTTCTTTACCATCTGAGCCACCGGGGAAGCCCTTTAAACAGAATCGTGTTTTATTCAGTGTTTCCTGTGTAGCTAGCACTCAGAAAGGTATCCATAGGTAGAGTATCGCTATACTTCACCAAAACCCAGTGAGGTAGGTATTATTCCTTCCATTTTATGCATGAGAAAACTGCAACTCAGAAGATCACAGAGACTTGTATGTTCAAAGGAATCAGTGGTCAAGTCCCTTGGTTACCTTCTCTCTTCTCCTGAAGTCGGATAACTGTCCTCAAATACTTTAGCCATCCTGGTATGTGCTGTATTCTCAGTCGCTCAGTCATGTCTGACTCTTCGCAACCCCATGGACTGTAGCCCTCCAGGTTCCTCTGTCCATGGGATTCTCCAGGCAGGAATACTGGAGTGGGTTTCCATTTCCTACTCCAAGGGATCTTCTTGACCCAGGGATTGAACCCACATCTCTTGTGTTTTTTGCATTGGTAGGCAGATTCTTTACCACTGCACCAGCTGAGAAGCCTCCATCCTGGAATGGTAGCCCCCAATCCAAGCCCCAAACTACCAAATTCCAAGGCCATCCCTTACTTTAGCAGAAAACTTCTGCATGTGCATTTCACATTCAGGACAGAACAATCATAGATTCTGGTCACTGAGAATCAACCAATCACAATTGTGGGAAGGCATCCTTAATTCCAAAAGAATTCTTCACTGAAGTCCCAATTCTCATCTGTCTGGACTCACAAAGGCCATTCCTTATTGACAATGACCTTCTTCACCATGGTCACACTAGGACTTGAGAACTAAGGTCATCCCCTCCTGTTGCTTTTCTCTTCCAAAACTTAAATGATCCCATAATGGAGAATACGCTTCTGATTAAAAACTGCCTTCGAGTTCTCAAGTTACCTCATTGTATGAGGTGAGGGGCTGATTTAATTGAGTTATATAATAAGTGTCATGAAAATATGCAGTGAAAGACTCATTTTCAGGGTAATTCCATTTAGGAAGTAATTAAAGAAGACATTAAAGACGTCTCCATCACCACAGTGTCACAAATTGCTTATCCATTGAGAGTAAATTCAAACATATGCAGGGACATCTCACATGAGAGATCAGAACTAAAGCAGGCAGGATTCCAGGCTGACAAATCAAAGCCAGAATCCCAAATCCTGGCATTCTGGATTCACCTTTTCTTTAACAATTAAATGCACAGCCTGAAACCCCCATTCTAAATACTATAGTCAAACCAGATCTCTGGTGGGATTTTCATTCATTCATTCCAACAATCTCTTCCTGAGTGACTACTGTGTGTCAAGCTCTATTCTAGACAGTAGAAATAAAGCAAGAAATATCCAGTTTTTTAAAAAAGTGTCCTTGGACTTCCCTGGTGGTCCGGTGGTTAAGACTCTACCCTCCCAATGCAGGGGCCTGAGTTTGACCCCTGGTCAGGAAACTAGGTCTCATGTGCAGCAACTAAGACCCAGCAGCCAAATTTAAAAAGAGAGAGCTGTATGTTCAACAATAATGACAACAAAAAATCTCAGCTATATGTTAAAAGAGAAAGAAAGAAAACTCCTGCCCTCGTGGAGCTTATGTTGTTTGTGTGTACTGAGAGCAGAGAAGTTGGAGTGGGGAGGGGCTGTTTTCTTCAGAATGAGTCCATTCTGAAGCCTGTAGTCCCCTGTATCCTGGTAGCTGCTGCCATCTCTCTCTGCCCTGGTGCAAAATACCACCCTCACTTTATTCACTCCCCACAGAAAGCCACTAATACAAATTGGTGTATAATAGGTTTTTATAGGTGAAGGGTAGCAGAAGGAGCATATCATAGCATAATGAAATACAAGCAACAACTTAAAATGTAGTATTAAATATTGCTGATCTAAAAAGCTACTACCTATTCTCCCTGGTGGGCTGTTTCTTGCTGGCCGTATTCTCCCTCAGGCTCTGGCTTGTTGCCATCTTCTCCCATCTCTCTCTCCAGATCTTTTTGCCAGCCCCTGATTCTCCTAGCTGCCAGCCTCTGACCTTCACTTTCCTTTTACTTTTCTCATGCAAAGCAGTTCACCCAAGGCTTCAGGACTATGCCCGGGCTGAGGTTGATGGACAGAGAGGGCTTCACCTTTCCCATCCAAAAAGTCAGTCAAGATATTTTTTTTTAAACAATGAACCAACTTTCCTGTTGTGAATTTTACCACTGCCTTACCATGTGAGCTGCAGTCTGTCCTAGTTTCAACAGAATCTTTTTACTCATTGCCATCAGCCAGCAGTTGTGGGAAAACAGTACGCAGAGTGAATTGCTAAAGACTACCCCAAAAGTGGAATTTTAAGCACTCACATTAACAAAGCTTTGGGAAACTGTCATTAAAGATTCCAAACAAATGAGCAATCAATCCTTGTTTACTCAATATTGAACAAGTAGAAACTGAGAGCTTTTCAAAAAATCAAGTTGGATCACTACCTCAAGTAGAGTATCAAAATGACTTTCAAATATATCAGAGATTCAAACATGAAAGGGGAAACACAGGGATCTCCCTGATGGTCCAGTAGTTAAGACTCCTATGCTTCCACTGCAAAGGGCACGGGGTTTCATCTGTGGACAGAAAAAAAAAAGTTGAAATTAGTAAATGACTTTAAAAGAAAAGGACCACAAAAATAATAGAACATGATTGAGGTTTTAAAAAGTAATATTCTTGAAGTAGAAAAAACCTTCTAAGTATGATATTAAAAAGTAAAGAGAAAAAGTTAGCAATCTGACTAAATATAAATGTTAAACTTCCACATAGCAAAACTATCACAAATCACATCCAAAAAAAAAAAATGAGAAAACATTGTAACACACAAAACAAATTTAAGAATAAATTCTTCAGAAGACAAACAATATCATCAAAATGAACAGAAATTTTTTTTGCTTTTCTTTTTTTAAAACTTATTTATTTTCAGTTCAGTTCCGGAGAAGGCAGTGACACCCCACTCCAGTACTCTTGCCTGGAAAATCCCATGGACGGAGGAGCCTGGTGGGGTGCAGTCCATGGGGTCGCTAAGAGTCAGACACGACTGAATGACTTCACTTTCACTTTTCACTTTCATGCATTAGAGAAGGAAATGGCAACCCATTCCAGTGATCTTGCCTGGAGAATCCCAGGGACAGGGGGATTCTCCAGGAAAGATCTCCAGGCAGATGGTGGTCTCCATCCATGGGGTCGAATAGAGTCGGACACGACTGAAATGACTTGGCAGCAGCAGCAGTTCAGTTCAGTCCCTCAGTCGTGTCCAACTCTTTCAACCCCATGAACCGCAGCACGCCAGGCCTGCCTGCCCATCACCAACTCCTGGAGTCCACCCAAACCCATGTCCATCAAGTTGGTGATGCCATCCAACCATTTCATCCTCTGTCATCCCCTTCTCCTCCTACCCTCAATCTTTCCCAGCATCAGGGTCTTTTCAAATGAGTCAGCTCTTTGCAACGGATGGACAAACTATTGGAGTTTCAGCTTCAGCATCAGTCCTTCCAGTGAACACCCAGGACTGATCTCCTTTAGGATGGACTGGTTGGATCTCCTTGCAGTCCAAGGGACTCTCAAGAGTCTTCTCCAACACCACAATTCAAAAGTATCAATTCTTCGGTGCTCAGCTTTCTTTATAGTCCAACTCTCACCTTCATACATGACAACTGGGAAAAACCATAGCCTTGACTAGATGGACCATTGTTGGCAAAGTAGTGTCTCTGCTTTTTAATATGCTGTCTAGGTTGGTCAGAACTTTCCTTCCAAGGAGTAAGCATCTTTTAATTTCATGGCTGCAGTCACCATCTGCAGTGACTTTGGAGCCCAGAAAAATTAAGTCAGCCACTGTTTACACTGTTTCCCCATCTATTTGCCATGAAGTGATGGGACCGGATGCCATGATCTTAGTTTTCTAAATGTTGAGCTTTAAGCCAACTTTTTCACTCTCCTCTTTCACTTTCATCAAGAGGCTCTCTAGTTCTTCTTCATTTTCTGCCATAAGGGTGGTGTCATCTGCATATCTGAGGTTATTGGTATATCTCCCACCAATCTTGATTTCAGCTTGTGCTTCCTCCTGTCCAGCATTTTTCATGATATACTCTGCATATAAATTAAATAAGCAGGGTGGCAATATACAGCCTTGATGTACTCCTTTTTCTATTTGGAACCAGTCTGTTGTTTCATGTCCAATTCTGACTGTTGCTTCCTAACCTGCATACAAGTTTCTCAAGAGGCAGGTCAGGTGGTCTTGTATCCCCATCTCTTTCAGAATTTTCCACAGTTGATTGTGATTCACACAGTCAAAGGCTTTGGCATAGTCAATGAAGCAGAAATAGATGTTTTTCCGGAACTCTCTTGCTTTTTTGATGATCCAGCAGATGTTGGCAATTTGATCTCTGGTTCCTCTGCCTTTTCTAAAACCAGCTTGAACATTTGGAAGTTCAAAGTTTACGTATTGCTGAAGCCTGGCTTGGAGAATTTTAAGCATTGCTTTACTACCGTGTGAGATAATTGGAGGCTAATTACTTTACAATATTGTAGTGGTTTTGCCATGAAAGTTAAAGTGAAGTCGCTCAGTCGTGTCCGACTCTTTGTGACCTCATGGACTGTAGCCCTCCTCCATCCATGGGATTTTCTAGGCAAGAATACTGGAGTGGGTTGCCATTTCCTTCTCCAGGGGGTCTTCCCAACCCAGGGATCGAACCGGGGTCTCCTGCATTGCAGGCAGACCCTTTACCGTCTGAGCCACCAGGGAATCCATTGACATGAATCAGCCATGGGTGTACATGTGTCCCCCATTCTGAACCCCCCTCCCACCTCCCTCCCCATACCATCCCTCAGGGTCATCCCAGTGCACCAGCCCTGAGCGCCCTGTCTCATGCATCAAACCTGGACTGGCGATCTATTTCACACATGATAATATACATGTTTCAATGCTAGTCTCTTAAGTCATCCTACCCTCGCCTTCTCCCAGAGTCCAAAAGCCTGTTCTTTATATCTGTGTCTCCTTTGCTGCTTCGCATATAGAGTCATCATTACCATCTTTCTAAATTCCATATATATGCATTAATGTACTGTATTGGTGTTTTTCTTTCTGACTTACTTCACTCTGTATAATAGGCCTCAGTTTCACCCACCTCATTAGAACTGATTCAAATGCTTTATTTTTTAATAGCTGAGTTATATTCCATTGTGTATATGTACCACAGCTTTCTTATCCATTCGTCTGCCGATGGACATCTAGGTTGCTTCCATGTCCTGGCTATTGTAAACAGTGCTGCAATGAACATTGGGGTACACGTGTCCCTTTCAATTCTGGTTTCTTCGATGTATATGCACAGCAGTGGGATTGCTAGGTCGTATGGTGGTTCTATTTCCAGTTTTTTAAGAAATCTTCACACTGTTCTCCATAGTGGCTGTACTAGTTTGCATTCCCACCAACAGTGTAAGAGAGTTTCCTTTTCTCCACACCCTCTCCAGCATTTCTTGTCTGTAGACTTTTTGATAGCAGCCATTCTGACCAGCGTGAGATGGTACCTCATTGTGGTTTTGATTTGCATTTCTCTCATGAGTGATGTTGAGCATCTTTTCATGTGTTTGTTAGCCATCTGTATATCTTCTTTGGAGAAATGTCTGTTTAGCTCTTTGGCCCATTTTTTGATTGGGTCATTTATTTTTCTGGAATTGAGCTACATGAGCTGCTTGTATATTTTTGAGATTAATTCTTTGTCCGTTGCTTCATTTGCTATTATTTTCTCCCATTCTGAAGGCTGTCTTTTCACCTTGCTTATAGTTTCCTTCGCTGTGCAAAAGCTTTTAAGTTTACTTAGATCCCATTTGTTTATTTTTTGAAGGATGGGTCATAGAGGATCCTGCTGTGATTTATGTCAGAGAGTGTTTTGCCTATGTTTTCCTCTAGAAGTTTTATAGTTTCTGGCCTTACATTTAAATCTTTAATCCATTTTGAGTTTATTTTTGTGTATGGTGTTAGAAAATGTTCTAGTTTAATTCTTTTACAGGTGGTTGACCAGTTTTCCCAGCACCACTTGTTAAAGAGATTGTCCTTTCTTCACTGTATATTCTTGCCTCCTTTGTCAAAGATAAGTGTCCATAGGTTCGTGGATTTATCTCTGGGCTTTCCATTTTGTTCTATTGATCTAAATTTCTGTCTTTGTGCCAGTACCATCTTGATGAATGTAGGTTTATGCTGCCAAGTCGCTTCAGTCATGTCTGACTCTTAGTGACCCCATGGACTGCAGCCTACCAGGCTCCTCCATCCATGGGATTTTCCGGGCAACAGTACTGGAGTGGGGTGCCATTGCCTTCTCCCATGTAGGTTTATAGTACAGTCTAAAGTCAGGCAGGTTGAGTCCTCCAGTTTCAGTCTTCTTTCTCAAGATTGCTTTGGCTATTCGAGGTTTTTTGTATTTCCATACAAATTGAAATTATTTTGAACAGAAATTCTAAAGGTAGGCAAAGGATATGATCAAGCAGCATACACACACACACACACAAATGGTCACTAAAACCATGAAAATATATTCAACTTTGTTCCTCCTTAAATAAATAAGCATTTTGAAAAGGATATTGTTGATATCGTTTTCCACCTAGCAGATTGGAAAATATATCAAAATTTACAATACCAAGTGGTGGTTATAAGAGGAATTATTCTTTTTCATGTATGTTGATATAGAATATAAATTGGTGCAAACTGTTAGATAGATTATTGTTTAGTGTCTTGGTCATTTCTGATTCTTCATAGGGAAAAGGCTTTAATCTTCCTGAGTTCCAAAAGGCAGATTCAAGCAGTTAATAATTAGGGGAGTGAGGAAATGCAGAAAAAAAGGAAAGGCAGTCAAGAAACAATTTGTTGTTGTTTTGTTCAGTCACTAAGTTATGTCCTACTTTTCACAACCCCATGGATTGCAGCACGCCAGGCTTCCCTGTCCTTCACTATCTCCTGGAGTTTGCTCAAACTCATGTCCGTTGAGTCAGTGATGCCATCCAACTATCTCATACTCTGCCACCCCCTTCTCTTCTTGCCCTCAATCTTTCCCAGGATCAAGGTCTTTTCCAGTGATTCAGCTTTTTGCATCAGGTGGCCAAAGTATTGGAGCTTCAGCTTCAGCATCAGTCCTTCCAATGAATATTCAGGGTTCTTTTCCTTTAGGATGGACTGGTTTTATCTCCTTGCAGTCCAAGGGACTCTCAAGAGTCTTCTCCATACCACAGTTCAAAAACATCAGCCAGGGATCGAACCTGTGTCTCTCGTATCTCTTGTATTGCAGAAGGATTCTTTACCCACTGAGCCACCTGGGAAGCCCGCCCATATAGGAGTGGTTCTATCAATCATTTTCCTGGGCTCCAAAATCACTTTATTTTCTTGGGCTCCAAAATGACTGCAGATGGTGACTACAGCCATGAAATTAAAAGACACTTATTCCTTGGAGGAAAAGCTATGACCAACCTAGACAGCATATTAAAAAGCAGAGACATTATTTTGCAAACAAAGGTCCATCTAGTCAAAGCTATGGTTTTTCCGGTAGTCATGTATGGATGTGAGAGTTGGATCATAAAGAAAGCTAAGCAATGAAGAATTGATACTTTTGAATTGTGGTGTTGGAGAAAATTCTTGAGAGTCCCTTGGACTGCAGGGAGATCAAACCAGTCAATCCTAAAGGAAATCAGTTCTGAATATTCATTGGAAGGACTGATGCTGAAGCTGAAGCTCCAATACTTTGGCCACCTGATATGAAGAACTGACTCCTTAGAAAAGACGCTGATGCTGGTAAAGATTGAAGGCAGGAGGAGAAGGGGACGACACAGGATGAGATGGTTGGATGGCAATCCCGACTCAATGGACAATAGTTTGGGTAAGCTCCGGGAGTGGGTGATGGACAGGGAAGCCTGGTGTGCTGCAGTCTGTGGGGTCACAAAGAGTCAGACACAACTGAACAATTAAACTGAACTGATAGCTTAGCAAGACCTTCAACAGACAAAGACATCTATTCCCTCAGATGGTCATCTATCCACATTCCCTCAGATGGTCATCTATCCACATTGGCTTTGATGAATTATCTTTTTTCGGTCTGATCTACCATGATCAGTTCACCAAGGACTGATATTTAACTGGAGCTGGTGCTTTAGTCGCTAAGCCTGACCCTTCTGACCCCATGGACTGTAGCCCGCCAGGCTCCTCTGTTTATGGTATTCTCCAGCCAAGAATACTGGAGTGGGTTGCCACTCCCTTCTCTAGGGGATCTTCCCGACCCAGGTATCCTGCATTACAGTCAGATTTTTTTTACCAACTGAACTACAAGGAAGATGTGCCAGTTTAACTGGTACCCACCAGTAAAGGCAGTGCAATGTTTTATCCAGTGTTTAAAATATTGGAAAACTTCAACTTGGTAAACAGACACTGCTTTAAGCACATTCCTCCACTGACTAGACCTGACTTTCCTGACTTTCCTCTGTCCTAGGAACCTTCTTTACCTCCTCCACAGTCCAACAACTAAAGGGTTATTGCCAGGTACAGCCAGAGCTTCTAGAAGCCTGCTCTAGTGACACAGTTAGTATGTCTTCAGATTGGCAAGTATGCTATGTCTGCTGCTAAATATTGTCAAATGGTGACTCCCTCAAAACACTGTCAAAATCATCTGTTCATAAGGCAAAGTTGAGTTTATTGCTTACTGTAGTTTTGTGGGGTTTTTTTACTGTAGTAAAAGAAAAGAACTACATTGATAGAGTCTTAGTTATATGTTGAAGTGGAAAGGCAAAGTTGGAATATTTATGAGGCTTTGGGTTTTGATTTAAGGCTATTCTTCAAATAAGGGGATGATGGCTTAACTACTATTGGGGAAGGATCATGATGTAAAAGTTTAGGATTAGCATATACAGCAAGGTAAGTGTTCTGAGGCAAGGGTTTTAATGTGTCTTGGAGAATAAACCATCATTTGATGTTATGAATTAAACACTTTGATATTTATTTAAATGGGTATTTAGGGAAATTCTTGAAATTGAAAATACAGGTATTTGCAATTTTTATCTTCCTGGTTAAGAGTTTCCTGAAATAATAAATGTTGATGAAGACAATAACATATTTAAATTATATTAACGTAGAAGACATACTGTTTGTTCATAAATAGTTTCATTTCTCATTGTGGTCATTCTTAAGCAAGAGCTGAAGATTAGGCCCTTTAATATCTGGGAGTATGATCAACCCAGATCATACTACTCTTGTAGTTGTCATGACTGAGTATCAAGTTTCTAAGGTGGTTTTTTCCAACCTCCGTAAGTGTAAAGTTTTTCTATTCCTTCTTTGGATGGTCATTTCTTGGATCGTTTGATGGTTCAGTGACTATACAGCAGGATTTAGAATACCTCTCATTTGAACACCACAGTGCAAACAAATACTAAGAGGATTTCTGATCGGAGTTTGTAGTCCACTTTTCAGCCAGGATCCAATAATACCTAAATTAAACTAAGAAAAATGATCTCATCCCCAGTGTAAATACCACAGAACCAGGTATGGCATATTAGCCAAATTGTCATATTTTATCATGTCTTTGTTTGCTTCCTAGAGCATTTTAACAATATTAAAGATCCCAAAGAGGTCTGCAGGACTAGAAATACAATAACACAACATTCTTTTCCAAAACCAGCAGAAGATACCCTTTAAGAGACCAATATTATATCTAAATTTTTGTATTCTGAGCCAGTGTCTGTCCGATTTCATGAACCTCTTGGATGAGAGCTACAGCCTTGGTAGAATTGTCTGGCTCTCCCTGGGTCACAGCATTCACCTACATTCTATACTTATAAAATATGAAGGAAAGAGGCTGAAAGAGAGAAGAAATCAGTCCAGAATTCCCATTGGGCAATTAGAGGTTCAATTCTCCAAAACCCAAGTTTTCTCCTTGATTTACATTATCTAACATCTTGTTCTGAGAGAGAAACCAATAGGCCAAAATGGGCTCTGTGTGGGGTCAGAAACTATCTTAGAAGTAGGCAACAGTTTGCCAACCTAACGAGTTCCCATACAGTGTGCCAGGAGTATCTAGCAGCCCTTTCTATACTATTCGAATGCCAGTCTTAAAGAGTCCCCTTTGATCTGTTTTTAGCCAAGATACCCTTAAGACATTATCATACAGTGTTGTAACATTTTGGCATCATGAATCAGGAATGATCCAGGGCCAGGCAATGAAATTTGCAGTAGTAAGATCATTAGCAAAAGACTTCTGAAAGTAAGACAGCCTTCAAAAATACACTATTTGTTTCCTAATTCTCTCCCAAGTTATATTCTGTGAAAGTTCAGTTACAGAGCTAGCTTCCATGAAACGTGCCTGAGTATTGTTTTGGTAGAGACAGGAACCTTCTTTTCTAGATAAGATATGACAGAGAGTTTTAAATTTATGGCTGTGGGGCCAGTGGAGGTATTGCTATCTAGAAAACCACCTCACAGTCAAGTCTAGTTCCCAGAAAATCAACTGATTCATTACAAGGAACAAGTGCCAAAGAAAGACAGGGTGTCTCTTAAAGAAAAATGTGTGCAAACCCAAGAGTCAATCTTGTTGAAAGCATCAGGCAGTTCACTACTAAAAAATAGCCAGATATTGAACTCATATCAAAGAATGATTGAGGAGACAAAAAGCAGAATCGAGAATGGAGGCTTTATAGGGAATACAAAGGTAGCCTTATACCAACAAAAGAGGCAATAAGATAGCTATTAATATAGAAACAAAGAACAAAAGAACACATGTTAATATATGGTCTTGTTCAGTGTTCAGTGGATCCTGGATAGAGCTGTATACAGTAATCTTCTGCTTCATCTTGAAATCTTGGGTGAATGCCATCTCCTTCCAGAAACTTTCTACTTTGGACGATTCTTAAGAACCTTCAGGGACTTCCGTGGTGGTCCAGTAGCTAAAACTCCAGGCTCCCAATGCAGGGAGCCTGGGTTCAATCCGTGGTCAGGGAGCTAGATCCCACATGCTGCAACTAAAGATCCTGCATGCCTCAATGAAAATAAATAAATAAGCAGCCATCATTTTAATTTTTTAAATTAATTTATTTTAACTGGAGGCTAATTACTTTACAATATTGTAGGGTTTTGCCATACATTCACATGAATCAGCCATGGGCATACATGTGTTCCCCATCCTGAGCCCGCTTCCACCTCCCTCCCCTTCCCATCCCTCTGGGTCATCCCAGTGCACCAGCCCTGAGCACCCTGTCTCATGCATCAAACCTAGACTGGCGATCTGTTTCACATATGATAATATTCATGTTTCAATGCTATTCTCTCAAATCATCGCACCCTTGCCTTCTTCCACAGAGTCCAAAGGACTGTTCTATACATCTGTGTCTCTTTTGCTGTCTCACATGTAGGGTTGTCGTTACCATCTTTCTAAATTCCACATATATGTGTTAGTATACTGTATTGGTGTTTTTCTTTCTGGATTACTTCACTCTGTAAAATAGGCTCCAGTTTCATCCACCTCATTAGAACCGATTCAAATGTATTCTTTTTAATAGCTGAGTAATATTCCATTGTGTATATGTACACAGCTTTCTTATCCACTCATCTGCCGATGGACCTCTAGGTTGCTTCCATGTCCTGACTATTATAAACAGTGAGCAGCCATCATTTTAAAAAAAAGAAAAAGAATCTTCAGTTTGAGGTCTCCTGTGGTGACTTTATTGCAGTGATTCAAGCATGGTTTGTGAGCTGTGCTTAGTTGCTCAGTCATGTCCAGCTCTTTACAATCCCATGGACTGTAGCCTGCCAGGCTCCTCTGTCCTTGGGGCTTCTCCAGGCAAAAATACTGGAGTGGGTTGCCATACCCTCCTCCAAGGAATCTTCCCAACCCAGGGATCTAACCTAGGTCTCTAGCATTACAGGCAGATTCCTTACTGTCTGAGTCACCAGGGAAGCCCTCAAACATGGCTTATGCCTCTTTAATTCAGTTCAGTTCAGTACAGTCGCTCAGTCATGTCCGACTCTTTGCAACCCCATGAACTGTAGCATGCCAGGCCTCCCTGTCCATCACCAACTCCTGGAGTTCACTCAAACTCATGTGCATCGAGCCGGTGATGCCATCCAGCCATCTCATCCTCTGTCGTCCCCTTTTCCTCCTGCCCCCAATCCCTCCCAGCATCAGAGTCTTTTCCAATGAGTCAACTCTTCGCATGAGGTGGCCAAAGTACTGGAGTTTCAGCTTTAGCATCATTCCTTCCAAAGAACACCCAGGGCCGATCTTTAGGATGGACTGGTTGGATCTCCTTGCAGTCCAAGGGACTCTCTAGAGTCTTCTCCAACACCACAGTTCAAAAGCATCAATTCTTCGGCGCTCAGCTTTCTTCACAGTCCAACTCTCACATCCATACATGACCACTGGAAAAACCATAGTCTTGACTAGATGGACCTTTGTTGGCAAAGTAATGTCTCTGCTTTTGAATATGCTATCTAGTTTGGTCATAACTTTCCTTCCAAGGAGTAAGAGTCTTTTAATTTCATGGCTGCAGTCACCATCTGCAGTGATTTTGGAGCCCCAAAAAATAAAGTCTGACACTGTTTCCACTGTTTCCCCATCTATTTCCCATGAAGTGATGGGACCAGATGCCATGATCTTAATTAAGAGGCATAAATCCAAGGGACAACCCTTTGGGATATCACTACCATGCTAGTTAGCTAATAGGGTCTTTCCCATCAGGATTCAAGAGCCGTCATTCCCTTATATTTCTTCCAAAAGCCAAGTATTCAGGTTGTAGGCCATAAAAGAATATTTAAGTGTTTAGGAAAGACTGCTCAGTTCAGTTTAGTTCAGTCACTCAGTGGTGTCTGACTCTTTGCGACCCCATGGACTACAACACGCCAGTCCCCCCTGTCCATCACCAATTCCCAGAGTTTGCTCAAACTCATGTCCATTGAGTCAGTGATGCCATCCAATCATCTCATCCTCTGTTGTCCCCTTCTCCTGCCTTCAATCTTTACCAGTATCAGGGTCTTTTCCAGTAAGTCAGTTCTTCGCATCAGGTGGCCAAAGTATTAGAGTTTCAGCTTCAGCATCAGTCCTTCCAATGAACACCCAGGACCGATCTCCTTTAGGATGGACTGGTTGGATCTCCTTGCAGTCCAAGGGACTCTCAAGAGTCTTCTCCAACACCACAGTTCAAAAGTATCAATTCTTCATTGCTCAGCTTTCTTTATGGTCCAACTTTCACATCCATACATGACCACTGGAAAAACCATAGCTTTGACTAGACGGACCTTTGTTGGCAACCTAATGTCTCTGCTTTTTAACATGCTGTCTAGGTTGGTCATAACTTTCCTTCCAAGGAGTAAGAGTCTTTTAATTTCATGGATGCAGTCACCATCTGCAGTGATTTTGGAGCCCAGAAAAATAAAGTCTGTCACTGTTTCCCCATCTATTTGCCATGAAGTGATGCGACCATATAGCATGATCTTAGTTTTCTGAATGTTGAGCTTTAAGCCAACTTTTTCACTTTCATCAAGAGGCTCTTTAGTTCTTCTTCAGTTTCTGCCATAAAGGTGGGTCGTTTGCATATCTGAGGTTATTGATATTTCTCCTGGCAATCTTGATTCCATCTTGTGCTTCATCCTGCCCAGCATTTCTCATGATGTACTCCATATATAAGTTAAATAAACAGGGTGACAAAATACCGCCTTAATGTACTCCTTTCCCTATTTAGAACTAGTCCATTGTTCCATGTCCAGTTCTAACTGTTGATTCCTGACCTGCATACAGATTTCTCAAGAGGCAGGTCAAGTTGCTGATCATAGTCACTGATAAAACTGTATGTACTACATGACCATTTTTTAAAGGGTTTCCTACTAAAGTTAAAAACTTTTGTTGTATCCAAAACATTCCAAAACCATAGACTTATCCAAAATCATATCTACTCACATTGCATGAGTTGAATCTCCTAGTCCTAGCTAATTGGCAAGTTCTGATGAGTGCAATGAATCCTGCCACCTGCACAAACATTTCCCTCTGGCAAGAGGTCATGTTTTGGACATGAAGTGACACCTGTTGTAGTGCATCCCACCTGTTTCAGTTTTAAGGTATGACTTATCAAAAAACAAGATTAAGTCTGGATTTTAGTAAATCAGTTTGGGGCACAGATAGTTCACAACAAGAGGTTGAATATTTATGAGTTCCTCCATCTTCAGATTATAGAAAAATAACAGAAATTTAAAAACCACAATCATGACTGGGAGGAGGCATGGGGTCCAGTCAGAGAACTAAGATCCCTCATGCCTTGTGGAACAGCCAAAAAGATAAATTAATGAAAAAAAAAATTTAAGGTAGAAAGGTTTATAATTAGGCAGATCCAGATCTGTTAAGGTTTAGATTTACAGGGAAGTGCTTTGGTTACCCACAATTTAGTTAAATCATATGATAGCAAGGCAATTTCAGTAACCAGGGAGATCCAGGAATCTTCCTAAATATTTCATTGTACCAGTCCAGATGGGCGTCCCTGGTGGCTCAGATGGTAAGGAATCTGCCTGCAATGTAGGAGAGCCGGGTTTGATCCCTGGGCAGGAAGATCCCCTGGAGAACAGAACGGTAGCCCACTCCAGTACTCTTGAATGGAGAATCCCATGGACAGAAGAGCCTGGTGGTCTTTAGTCCATGGGATCACAAAAAGTCAGATGCGACTGAGTACCTAACACTACCACTACCACTAGTAGGGGAAAATTTTTAACAGTTTGTGGAGAAGACAATGGCATCCCACTCCAGTACTCTTGCCTGGAAAATCCCATGGACGGAGGAGCCTGGTAGGCTGCAGTCCAGGGGGTCTCTAAGAGTCGGACATGACTGAGCGACTTCACTTTCACTTTTCACTTTCATGCATTGGAGAAGGAAATGGCAACCCACTCCAGTGTTCTTGCCTGGAGAATCCCAGGGATGGGGGAGCCTGGTGGGCTGCCGTCTATGGGGTCACACAGAGTCGGACACAACTGAAGCGACTTAGTAGCAGCAGCAGCAGCAGCAGTCTGTCACCAGTAAGGGATTTACTGCAGGATAAACTGTGTCTAAGCTAATAACAAAATCATAAACTTTTTTTGAAGTCTTATGTCTTTCTGAGCTAAAACAGTAAAATGATAGTAGGATTAGTCTTGGTGTGTACCTCATCTTTGGAACCCAGCTAAAAATCATCCACATATTACATGAGATTAGAACCACAACTAGTGGTTGAGGACTTGTAAAACTTAAGAAGATACCTCAACAAACTCCTGTGGCCTAACAATTCAGGTATACTAATGATTTTCCCAGAAGGCAAACAAGTACTCACTATTTTTATATAAAGGGACACTAAATAAAGCAGAACACAGATATACAGCTATAAAATATATAGTCTCTGAGGCACCCGAGATGAAATAGTCTTTGGGTTTGCTACCATGTTGTATAATAAAAAATTCAACAGGCCCTTGGACTAGGTAACAAAACTAATGGGCAGCTGTACAGCCCAGTGGTAGAAATAGCCCACTAGTTCTGTTACCTAATCCAAACTTGTACTGCTCGCCATACAACAGGCCAATAAATCAAGAGATGAGTTACTGGGGCAAGGAATAGTGACTTTATTCAGAAAGCCAACAGACTAAAAAGATAAGGGAGTATTGTCTCAAAGAACCATCTCACTGAGGTCTGGATGCTATTTTCTTCTATGATACAGGGTTGGGGGTTGGGGGCTGGGAGTCAAAGGTAAAGTAAAAAGCTGTTCAGTTCAGTTCCGTCGCTCAGTCTTGTCCAACTCTGCGACCCCATGGACTGCAGCACACCAGGCTTTCCTGTCCATCACCAACTCCCAGAGCTTGCTCAAACTCATGTCCATTGAGTCAGTGATACCATCCAACCATCTAATCCTCTGTCATCCCCTTCTCCTCCTGCCTTCAATCTTTACCAGCATCAGGGTCTTTTCTAAAGAGTTAGTTCTTCACATCAGTTAACCAAAGTATTGGAGCTTCAGCTTTAGCATCAGTCCCTCCGAAGAATATTCAGGACTGATTTCCTTTAGGATTGACTGACTTGATCTCCTTTCAATCCAAGGGACTCTCAAGAGTCTTCTCCAACACCACAGATCAAAAGCATCAATTCTTCGGCACTCAGCTTTCTTCCCAGTCCAACTCTCACATCCATACATGACTACTGGAAAAAAAAACATAGCTTTGACTATATGGACCCTTGTTTGCTATGACCAGTGCATTCTTCTGGAAAAAATGTTAGCCTTTGCCCTACTTCATTTTGTACTCCAAGGCAAAACTTGGCTGTTATTCCAGGTATTTCTTGATTTCCTACTTGTGCATTCCAGTCCCCATTGATGAAAAGGACATTGCTTTTTGGAGTTAGTTCTAGAAGGTCTTGAAGGTCATCATAGAACCATTCAACTTCAGCTTCTTTGGCATTAGTGGTTGGGTCATAGATTTGGATTACTGTGATATTGAACAGTTTGCCTTGGAAACAAACAGAGATCATTCTGTCGCTTTTGAGATTGCACCCAAGTACTGAATTTCAGACTCTTGTTGATTATGAGGGCTACTCCATTTCTTCTAAGGGATTCTTGCCCACAGTAGTAGATACAATGGTCATCTGAATTAAATTAACCCATTCTGGTCCATCTTAGTTCACTAATTCTTAAAATTTATTTCTAAAATTCCTAAAAGTAAAAAGCTGTAAGTTGTTGCAATTATTTCCTAGTTTTGACCAAATTCCAGACAGGATGTGTTAATTTGTTCTTCCTTCACCCATTCACAGGTGGACTGGGTCAGGATGTTTCTTGTAAGCTGAACAAAAGAATTTTAGCTTAACATTCAGACAAGGGAGACAGGGTTCCCAGAGATAGGTGATTATGTATACTTAAAGCTATAGAGAATTCCATGGACAGAGGAGCCTGGTGGGCTACAGTCCATAGGATCACAAAGAGTTGGACATGACTGAGCAACTAACACTTTACACTCACTTTCATAGGCAGAATCCTTTTGGTAATTAAAAACTTGTAGCAAAAGCAATAGAATATAAAGTTTAAAGTAAAGGAAACAAATCTAATATAGAATCAGATTTGTTCTTCCCTATCACAGTTCTGTAACTATATAACTATCAGCATAAAGAGTAAACCGGGGCATGTTCAAATTTTCAGAAATTGAATTTACTCAAGAATAACAGAAGAATTGCCATTTGAGAAATGCATACTATAAGCAACTCTGTTAAAGGATTGGGGTGGTGGTATTTATGGATAAGTACAAAGATGAGGTTATGCAATGAGGGAAATACAACTTCAAAAGACACTCAGAGCAAGAAATGATATTGTTTCTTAGCTCAATCACACTACATGCCCTAATAAGTGAAGCTATATATTGTTGAGATCATTCCTGCTTTTGGGACCTGGAAAGATCAAATGAAAGCCTGCAAACCTGAGTGACCTCACCCTGGAAGATACTTTTGTCATGGGATATGATGATGGACTGGACTAATTATTAATGACTAAATGGGACTGTAGGAATGTAACAGTATCTTTTGTCTTTGTATTTTAGGTTACATCTACACTGGCATTGTTAGTAAGATTATGATACTGAATATAGTATTGTTGCTGCTGCTGCTAAGTCACTTCAGTCGTGTCCGACTCTGTGTGACCCCATAGACGGCAGCCCACCAGGCTTCCCGTCCCTGGGATCCTCCAGGTAAGAACACTGGAGTGGGTTGCCATTTCCTTCTCCAATGCATGAAAATGGAAAGTGAAAAGTGAAAGTGAAGTCGCTCAGTCGTGTCCGACTCTATCGACCCCCTGTACTGCAGCCTACCAGGCTCCTCCGTCCATGGGATTTTCTAGGCAAAAGTACTGGAGTGGGGTGCCATTGCCTTCTCCGATAGTATTGTTATTTATAGTCAAATGCATTAGGAAATGGAGTTAAAATCTTGCTGGGCTGGATGACCCATAAGCTGGAATCAAGATTGCCAGGAGAAATATCAAAAACCTCAGATATGCAGATGATACCACCATTATGGCAGAAAGTGAAGAGGAACTAAAGAGCCTCTTGATGAGGGTAAAAGAGGAGAGTGAAAAAGCTGGCTTAAAACTCAACATTTAAAAAACTAAGATCATGGCATCCAGTCCCATCACTTCATGGCAAGTAGATGGGGGAAAAGTGGAAACAGTGACAGATTTTATTTTCTTGGGGTCCAAAATCACTGTGGCTGGTGACTGCAGCCTATGAAAAACCTAGCATATTAAAAGCTGAGACATCACTTTGCCAATAAAGGTCTGTATAGTCAAAGCTATGTTTTTTCCAGTAGTCACGTACAAATGTGAGAGTTGGACCATAAAGAAGGAAGAAGGCTGAACACCAAAGAATGATGCTTTCAATGCTAGAGAAAACTCTTGAGAGTCCCTTAGACAGCAAGGAGATCAAACCAGTCAATCCTAGGAAATAAACCCTGAATACTCAGTGGAAGGACTGATGCTGAAACTGAAGCTCTAATACTTTGGCCTCCTGATGTGAAGAGCTGACTCATTGGAAAAGACACTGATGCTGGAAAAGATTGAGGGCCGGAGAAGGGGGCAACAGAGGATGAGATGGTTGGATGGCATCACTGACTCAATGGGCATGAGCTTGAGCAAACTCTGGAAGATGGTGAAGGACAGGTAAGCCTGGCATGGGTTGTAATGAGTTGGGTTGTAATGAGTCGGACAGGACTTAGCAACTGAACAACAACAAACAACAGTAACAATCCCCACCCCTCACTGGCTGCTCCAAATGTTCAGCATATAAATAGAATGATAGCCAAAGGCCAAGCAGTAGCCTACAGTATAATAAAGAATTTCTTTGGCCTTTGCCACTAGTTCCTTGAAAAGAGATGGTAAATCCTTGCAATTTTCTGAGTGATAGGGTTTTTTTGTTATTTATAAACCCCTTGGATCACACCTGAGTTTATGCTAAGAGATAAGATGTTTCAGGATGGGGGTTGGTCACCAGAAAGATCAGCCATGTGATTCAGTGATTGGTAACTTGAGCCAGCCTGACCTCAGGGGAGGAGAGGAGGACTGGAGATTGAGTTCAGTCATGTGGCCAATAATTCAGTCAATCATGCCTCTGCAATGAAACCCCAATAAAAACTCTAGATTCCTGGTTGGTGACCTCATCAATGCACTGGAAGGATAAGGCACCTTGATTCCATAGAGAGAAGGCTCAGAAGCTCTGCAGAACTTCCCAGACCTCACCCAGTAAGTCTCTTTACTTGGCTGGTCCTGATGTGTATCTTTTATAGTAACACTGTAATTGTAAGTATGGGGCGTGGTGTGTGGGTTCAGTCATGTCCAGCTCTTTGCAATCCCATGGACTGTAGCCCCCTAGGTTCCTCTCTCCATGGAATTTTCCAGGCAAGAATAATGGAGTGAGTTGCCATTTCCTACTCCAGAAATCTTCCCAATCCAGGGATAAAACCTGTATCTCCTCTTGCATTGGCAAGCAGGTCTTTACCACTGTGCCACCTGGGAAACCCCATTTGTAAGTATAACATTTGAGAAATGGAATATTTCTGGCCATATCAGTCATCAGCAATTGCAGCCCTCCAACGTGAGCCCATGAGCCTGTGGGAACTCAGAAAGGAGAATACCTTCTATCTAGCAGTTATCAGACTACGTCACTCTCAATAGTGAGCCCTGAGGAACTCTGGATGTGAAAACAACATACCAGCCCCAGATTTGCATCTTCCCATACACAGAAAAGTGCTAAATTCCTTAGCTTGGGATATCTGGTTTTCTTTAATTCACAAAAATACTTTTGACATTCAGACTACCTGCCCCCTGTTGCAAGCTTCTATATAACCTGGCTCCTCCCACCCTATCCCCCCAGTTCTCTCAGGGTTACTTGAGATGCTGCCTTCCAGGCTTAAGTCCTAAAAATTTCTGCCAAATAAAACATAAGTCAACTTTTAGGTTGCATGTATTTTTTCAGTCGACATACTTTTCTGAGATCTGTGAGTCAAGCCAGCGAATTATCAAACCTGAAAGGGGTCTTGGGAACACCTTGGGTTTGTAGCTGGTTGATCAAAACTGCAGGTGGCCTGGGGCCCTCACTTGCAGCTGGAGTCAGAAATGAACAATTGTTATGGATTCTTCCCTTTAACCTGAGAGCCTGCTGCTTATTCTAAGTAGTTAGAATTGAATAGTTTTGCTGGACCTCACTTGATGTCAGAATAACAGGAGATTGTGAAATGACTATCTTGTTTGTGGTCCCCATGACCACCGGAATGAATTTACAACCCTGCCCATTGGGCTTTCTCTCCTTTCTTTATTTAGGCTGCGCCAGGATCTTAATTGTTGCACGCAGGATCTTTAATTGTGGCACTCAGGATCTAGTTCCCTGACCAGTGATCCAACCTAGGCCCCCCGCACTGAGAGCACAGAGTCTTAGCCATTGAACCACCAAGAAAGTCCCCAAACTGGGTTTTTTACTTCTGAGAAGATAGGAGTGATACAAAGACAAGAACAAAGCATAAAGAATCCTTTCTTTGTTAGGCTCTCAACTTTAGGTTGAGACCCCTGAGAACTCTAGGTTCAGGGGTTCAGGGTTGGCCACTCCAGAATGTACCACTTTGGCATGTAGATTATTTCAAGCTAAAGACAATTAAGATCCAACCTACTCAACAAGGAGGGCTTCCCAGATTGTGCCAGTACAAAGAATCCACCTACCAATCAGGAGATGCAAGAGGTGTGAGTTCGATCCCTGGGTCAGGGAAGTTGACCTGACCCAGGACCTTCAGTGGTCCTGAAGTTGGAAATGCCAACCCACTCCAGTATTCTTGCCTGGAAAATTCCATGGACAGAGGAGACTGGTGGACTACTGTCTGGGGTCACAAAAAGTTGGACACAACTTGTAGACTTGACAAGAGCTTTTTCCTCCTCCTTAACTGCCTAAAAAAATTTAGATAGAGGAGCTAGTCCAAGAACTATCATCAAAGATAACTACAAAGAATATGGGCAAGATGTGGTAAGCTGCAGGGGAAGCTCGGCAGGGCCTAGAGATCAAATTCCTCTGTGTCCTTTGTCTCTGTGTGGCGTAGCAAACGTTTATTTACCGAACATTTACTCTTCCCATCTTCTTATAAATCATCTTCCCTTTTGAAGTCTCCCACTCCTACTGCCTTCTTCTTAGCTCCAAATGCCATATAAGCTTCAATTTCCTGACTGCCTGGGGGTCTCCTATTCTTATGGGGTCCCCATACACATGTAATTAAATTTGTTTTCCTCCTGTAAATCTGTGTGTTGTCAATTTAATTAGACCAGCCAAAGAACTGAGAAGCGAAGAAAGGAAAAGATTTCTTCCCTTACAAGGATATTGTGCAAGTTTGGATAGAGGTTTAGATAAATCTGAACTTTGATAGGTTTAATCCCAATAATCCTGCAGATAGCAATATAATTTTTTGCTGTTACTCTTTAATACATTCAATTTCAGCTTGATTTAGGCTCAAAGGTATCTGTAAGTCAATGCTCAAATTAGTTACAACTGCCTTATAATTAGAGAAGTCTCTAGGAAATGGCAACCCACTCCGGTGTTCTTGCCTGGAGAATCCCAGGGACGGGGGAATCTGGTGGACTGCCGTCTATGGGGTCGCACAGAATCCGACACGACTGAAACAGTGGCTAGAGATTTCAAGGACTCGACCACTGGGAAAGCATTTAACCTGGCAATTTCATTTGTATAATGAATCCCTCTCTTTTAAGTTGGTGGGTGAAGTGTCACAAAGAAGGAAAGACTGTTCCTCAGTTAAAGGTCCCAGAGTGACAATTAAGGTCTGGGTCATGGAGAATATCTGAAAATAATTAGGGACACCCACCAAAACTTAACATCTTTCTTGATTTCCTATCTCATTCTTTAATGGTTCATGTTTTTAAATATATATATGTATCTATTCTGTTTCTTGGATAAAAAATTTTACCAAGAATCAAAAGAAGAAACCCTAGAATTTAAATGGGGATATCTGTGTATATATATATATTTCTTTGAGCCCCTATTTTTGGAGAGAGGGGGCAAGAATACTGGAGTGGGTTGCCACTCCCTTCTCCAGGAGATCTTCCCTACCCAGGGATTGAACCCAGGTCTCCTGCATTGTAAGCAGACACTTTACTGCCTGAGCCACCAGGAAGTCATATCTCACAGTGGATTTCTTCTCAAACTGACAATGTTTATGTTTTAAACAAATAAAATGCCAGTTAATGTGAAACTCAATCACAAAGACGAGATTTTTGCTTTATGAAAACAGAGAACTGAAATTCTTTTATGCCATCAATGTGCCTTCAGAGTCCGTGAACCATGCTCTGCTTTTATTTAGGGGTAGAATGTTTTCCTGTCAGACCCCTTTCTTCCTGTTTCTTGGTAGAAACATGGTATAGAGTGCATCTCTTGGCTTCCTGCTAATGTACAGGACACTGCTGCACAGCCCACCTGCAGTGCCTACCAGCCCTGCTCTAGGACATGATTTCTCCTGGTTCTGTTCTTCACTTACTTCATATCCTGTGCTTGATGGGAGTATGTGAATGCTGCTCCAACACTATTCATTTAGCATTTGTCTTTACACTGGTGCCCTTGCTTACTGTATATGTTGCTTACAACAGCAGTTTCGGGGGTTCTGCAGGGCTGGAGAAACCATTCATTCAGGAGGCCTGTGTGCAGTGGATAACAGACCAGTTACATGCCTTATGAGGGTAGTCAGGAGACAGATCTGTAGGTTTGCTTCTCCACATTCTAATACCACAAGCTAAGCGGAACAAGGTTTAGGGGGTCTTAGTGTGCTAATGGGCTTCCCAGGTGGCTCAGTATAAAGAACCTGCTTGCAATGCAGGAGACACCAAAGATATGGGTTCAATTCCTAGGTTGGAAAGATCCCCTGGAGGAGGGCATGGCAAATCACTCCAGTATTCTTGCCTGGAAAATCCCATGGGCAGAGGAGCCTGGCGGGCTACAGTCCATAGGTCACAAAGAGTCTAACATGACTGAAGTGACTGAGCACAGCGCAGTACTAACTACATAGTTTGTTGACCCTGGGGAAGCAGTTGTGTGATAACAATAGAATTTATGATTGATACTGTACTGCCTATATTGGAGAAATTTCTCCCTGTGGGCTTAAGTGTAAAATAAAAGTTGGACAATTGATTCTGCCTTGGAGCACCTTCACTGATCATTCACTTCGTTGGTTTCCTCTCTACTTTCTTAGTTAACACAGACAATAGTTTTTCCAATGTCTTTTCTGTTTAAAAAAACTACAAGTGTCTTTATCAAGATTCTCCTTCTTCCAGTGGTTAATGACAGGTGAGTGCACCTAGCTTTTTTTTTTTTTTAATCTTTAAGCCTATCAATTTGTTCTGATTCTTACTCTGTTTTTATTCTAAGACTCTTTTCAATATGCTCAGCAAAGTGTCTTAAATTAAATCCCATGTCATATTAAATTAAATCCCATGTCATTGTCTTAAGGTCATGCACGAAAAGGTAGGAGAGAACTGGATCACATCCATTTTAGGATCTACTAAGATGGGCTTCCCTGTGGCTCAGGTGGTGAAGAATCCACCTGCAATGCTGGAGACCTAGGTTCAGTCCCTAGGTAAAAAAGATCCCCTGGAAAAGGGAATTGCTATCCACTCCAGTATTCTTGCCTGGAGAATTCCATGGACAGAGGAGCCTAGCAGGCTACAGTCTATGGGGTCACAAAGAATCAGAGACAACTGAGCGACTAACACAGAAGATATTAAAAAGCTGATCCTGGACATCTCGAATTGTACTCATTCTTTCTCTGCTTATAGGACTGAAACAGAGTCCAGCCTATTTTCATAGAGAACACTTCGGAATAGTCTCCAAAAGAACAGGCACACCTTTTTTATAGCTTTTAGAAATTCCTCTAATTTCTTGCACAATCAGCATCTTTTAAGTCACCTCACTGTCATCTTAGTCTGCCTTTTCTGTCCAATTATTTTGTATCTGAGGTTTCCCCCAAAATTGCCCTATGATGCATTTTAACAATAATATAAATTTCTTTGCAGATATCTGTCAGTTTCACCTAGACTTTCAAAAGTCTGAAAATGGAACTGAGGTCAAAATGAGACTAGGGAATAAAATCAACCCACAAATGACTTTTCCTATTTTCAGTTAAGAGATAAATGCTATTTGGGGGTTTTCCCAAGAGGGAAGGGGAGCCGACAAGAGACACAGGACAGAGGGAAATGGAGGAGCAATAAGAGTAGGATGAAGGCCATTAGGTTATATTGTGATCTGTGGAGATTATGTATGCTGCTGCTGCTGCTAAGTCGCTTCAGTCATGTCCGACTCTGTGCGGGTCGACCCCACAGACAGCCTCCTACCAGGCTCCCCCGGCCCTGGGATTCTCCAGGCAAGAACACTGGAGTGGGTTGCCATTTCGTTCTCCAATACATGAAAGTGAAAGTGAAGTCGCTCAGTCATGTCTGACTCTTAGCAACCTCATGGACTGCAGCCTACCAGGCTCCTCCATCCATGGGATTTTCCAGGCAAGAGTACTGGAGTGGGGTGCCATTGCCTGGAGGTTATGTATGGTTAGTCTCTAAGTTGTATCTGGCTCTTTGTAACACCTTGGACAGTAGCCTGCTAGGCTCCTCTGTCCATTTCTGTTTTTCACAATTTTGTTTTATTCTGTGGCCAAGTAAACCCTTCAGGAAGCAATTTTGGGATCTGAATTTCTTTGGGTACTTCTTTATACCAACCCCAAAACTGAATATTGGATGAATAGAACATTGGATGTTTTAGACTTTGTCCTCTTTTATTCTAAAATACCTCTCAAATGAACAATTTTGTCCACATCAAAGGGTCCCCAAAGTACCTACTATAATGCTAAATTATCACTGGTGAAATTGTGCATTTAGAAAAATAAATATACAAGATTATGTTACAGCACAAACATATGTAAAAAGTAGGAATCTGGCTCAAAGAATATATGAACTCTAATATAGACCAGAGTGGGCAGCTCATTGGTTATTTATAGAAATAAAGTTTTATTGGAACTTGTCCATTTATGACTGTATAAATAAGGACAATGGCAGAGTTGAGTAATTAGAAGAAAGGGTGCATGGCCCACAAGTCTGTAATATCTGAAACTTGACCTTTTACAGAAAAAGTTAGCAGGTCCTCAGTTTAGACTAAGACAAACCCAGGAGAGCCTGGAAATGGTCAGCTGTTGTTGCAATTAGATCAGCTGACTCTGGCCACACCATTGTGACCCTTAGAACAAGTAACTACATAATGTTTTTGGCTTTTGGGACCACAGTGTGCCTTTTACCACCAAAGCCACTCGACAAAGGTGTTTGCTGGACTTGCCACACTTTGTACCATGCATAAGAATCTGGTATTGTTGAGCTTGGAACAACCTTCCTAAAAGTCAGCTCAGAGAGACTGTATCTTCCTCACCTCCTCCTGGTCTCTGAATTCAGCTGTCTCCAGAAAGCGATCTTCATCTCTCAGCTGCTTCCAGGGTAATGGCCAGGATGAAAGGGGTGTGAGTTTATACAAACCCATTTTGATAATCCAGGATTCAACACTGACCCCTGGGCATGCTTCTTTCTTTCTCTTTTGGCAACCTCAGGTTGGCCTGATGTATACATCTTCCAGTAAAAATGCCCAGCCAGAAAAGAGCCTGGGGCATTCAAGCTAATTCTGGTTCAGTCAGCTGGATTCTCTTATTGGATCAATATCATCGTACATCATTAGGATAATAATCATTTTGTTGAATACGCTGCTCACCGAATTCTTCCATAGCAGCACAGATGGGTCAAAGTAGGGGATATAACAAGTATCTGTGAGTTTTGTTTTGTTTTAACTTTTAGCTCTGCTTGGTCTTCATTGTTATGTTCAGGCTTTCTCTAGTTGCGGAGAGTGGGGGCTGCTCTTTGCAATGACTTCTTTTGTTGTGGAGCATGGGCTGTGGAGTCCTGGCTCAGTAGTTGTGGCGCTGGGGCTTAGCTGCTCCGCAGCATGTAGGATCTTCCTGGACCAGGGAGCTAACCTTTGTCACCTGCTTTGGAAGGCAAATTCTTAACCACTGGACTATCAGGGAAGCCCTTCTGTGATTTTTTTATAAAAATCCTTTGTCTGTCTTGTGACTGAGGCTTTCAGACAAAATGTTTGTGTGCAGTGGAGGCTGACTGAGGAAGAAGGGAGTGATGTTACAGATACTGGAATAGGTCACACAGGTTTTGTGCTGGTGGAGGGAGAATAACACCTTGGCCCTCAGGAGGGACCACCTCAGACTCCGGAGTTATGGAGGAGGAGCATTAATGATCTTTGTGTTTTATTAATAGAATCACCGTAGGGGGTCTTCTTCACAAAGAAAAATGCCACATTTATAAGCAGGAAAAAATACCATGTTAGAAATGGTTACAAGCACCTTCAATTTAACTTACTGGAGGCTTTGTCCTCCCCTAACCAATGGCTCAGACCATTATTTGATTGCCATTCCCCTTAACCTCAGCAAAAAGTTTGTGAGAAAAAGCAGAGGATGACCCCAGATCCTGCATCTCCCATTCAAATCACAAAGTGCTTCCTCTGGTGTCTTCCCCATTTCCATTCTGTCATATTGTGTGGTAGACAGATGTCCCCTAGCTGATGGCTGGACAAGCAGAACAGGTTGCACTGATTACCTTCAGATATTTCCTCAAAAAATAAGGATTAGACTCCATCACTGAAACTAAACTGGGAAATTAAGGCTTGTCAGGTGGTCTGGCATTCCCATCTCTTTCAGAATTTTCCATAGTTTATTGTGATCCATACAGTCAAAGGCTTTGGCATAGTCAATAAAACAGAAATAGATGTTTTTCTGGAACTCTCTTGCTTTTTTTGATGATCCAGCAGATGTTGGCAATTTGATCTCTGGTTCTTCTGCCTTTTTTTAAACCAGCTTAAACATCTGGAAGTTCACAGTTCATGTATTGCTGAAGCCTGGCTTGGAGAATTTTAAGCATCACTTTACTAGCGTGTGAGATGAGTGCAATTGTGCGGTAGTTTGAGCATTCCTTGGCATTGTCTTTCTTTGGAACTGGAATGAAAACTGACCTTTTCCAGTCCTGTGGCCACTGCTGAGTTTTCCAAATTTGCTGGCCTATTGAGTACAGCACTTTCACAGCATCATCTTTTAGTATTTGAAATAGCTCAACTGGAATTCCATCACCTCCAATAACGTTGTTTGTAGTGATGCTTCCTAAGGCCCACTTGACTTCACATTCCAGGATGTCTGGCTCTAAGTGAGTGATCATACCATCATGATTATCCTGGTCATGAAGATCTTTTTTGTACAGTTCTTCTGTGTATTCTTGCCACCTCTTCTTAATATCTTCTGCTTCTGTTAGGTCCCTACTATTTCTGTCCTTTATTGAGCCCATCTTTGCATGAAATGTTCTCTTGGTATCTCTAATTTTCTTGAAGAGATCTCTAGTCTTTCCCATTCTATTGTTTTCCTCTATTTCTTTGAATTGATTGCTGAGGAAGGCTTTCTTATCCCTCCTTGCTATTCTTTGGAACTCTGCATTCAAATGGGTATATCTTTCCTTTTCTCCTTTGCTTTTTGCTTCCCTTTTTTCACAGCTATTTGTAAGGCCTCCTCAGAAACCTGTATGCAGGTCAGGAAGCAACAGTTAGAACTGGACATGGAACAACAGGCTGGTTCCAAATAGGAAAAGGAGTACATCAAGGTTACATATTGTCAACTTGCTTATTTAACTTATATGCAGAGTACATCATGAGAAACGCTGGGCTGGAAGAAGCATAAGCTGGAATCAAGATTGCCAGGAGAAATATTAATAACCTCAGATATGCAGATGACACCACCCTTATGGCAGAAAGTGAAGAGGAACTAAAAAGCCTCTTGATGAAAGTGAAAGAGGAGAGTGAAATCCGTTGTCTTAAACCTCAACATTCAGAAAACTAAGATCATGGCATCTGGTCCCATCACTTCATGGCAAATAGATGGGGAAACAGTGGCTGACTTAATTTTTCTGAGCTCCAAAATCACTGCAGATTTCCTAAAGGAGATCAGTCCTGGGTGTTCATTGGAAGGACTGATGTTGAAGCTGAAACTCCAATACTTTGGCCACCTGATGCGAAGAGCTGACTCATTTGAAAAGACCCTGATGCTGGGAAAGATTGAGGGCAGGAAGAGAAGGGGACGACAGAGGATGAGATGGTTGGATGGCATCACTGACTCAATGGAAATGGGTTGGAGTGGACTCCAGGAGTTGGTGATGGACAAGGAGGCCTGGCGTGCTGCGGTTCATGGGGTTTCAAAGAGTCGGACATGACTGAGCGACTGAACTGAACTGAAGGCTTGTCAGGTGACAGGGACTCTACATGGAGGTGCTGTCACCCTGTGCCCTGGATTGATGTAAGTCTCACTTGAAGAAACCTAATAACGATAAATAACATTTTCCTTCCTGGCTCACCATGTGAGCCTCCAGGAATGTAATTCTTGTGCAGGAGCCAGGCATTAACTTGCCTCTCTCAAAATCAGGATGACTTTGCTCCTGAGGGGTGGTCATAAGACACCTTCAGGTTTTTAAGGAAATATCATCAGTTGATCATGTAGCCTTCAGATGATTATGAAGATCAGTCCAAAAAGAGGCTGCCCTGGATTACTGGGAGGGGTCTCCCCCGGAGTCAACGGACTCACTATTTATGTGCATCCTTGCAGGTATTATCCCTATAAGGGATATCATTGAATTAGAAAAGGCTGTGTAAAATTTGTCCTAGAATTTAGCTACACGCTGGGGTTGAAATTGAGCTGTAGTTGCAGGTAGACCTCTATGGCCTGTGCTCTTTCAATGTAGAATGCTGCTGCTGACCTTGCTGGCATGAGGTTGTGTGCTAGGCAGTCTGACCTTATTATGGCAGGTCTGGGATAACATCACAACAGGTTAGTTTAGGAAGTCCAGGTGGGAATAGAGAGAGCTGGAGGTACAGGTTCACAAAGTTGGCCAACTAATAGTGGTCCAGGGCACTTCCCTGAAGGTCCAGTGGTTAAGAATCCACCTTGCTATGCAGCGGATGTGGGTCCAATCCCTGGTCAGGGGTGCAAGATCCCACATGCCTCTGAGCAATTAAGCAAGCCCATATGCTGCAAATAAGACCTGATTCAGCCAAATAAACAAATAATTTTTAAAAAAGGAAACAACTAGTAATGAGCCCAGGACTCTTTCTTTTGCCCTGTAGCAAGGCCAAGCACAGTGAATATGTTGAAACCTTGCCCCCTGACCTGGCTGTCCTCCTACAGACTGTGTTTATATGCTAAGGCTGAATAGCTCTCTGAGTCTGCCTTTAGGTATTTGTAGATATGCAACTCATCACGCGGTGGCTGGATACTTGAGAAAAGAGACTAGAAACATAGGAATGCAATCTATAGTTTTAGTAAAGGCATTTGTTCTAAGGTATAGAGAGAATTAGATAGTGGGTGAATTCAATGGGCCAGGAAGTAAGGAGTACACAGGCATTCCTCTAGTATGTGGTTAAATCCATTCTTCTATAGCAACTGGACTAGAGGAGTTATGGTAAAAGAGTAGACATGTATTTGGGAAAACTTGAAACTGATCTCCGAAACATGGCTACAGATTAGAGATCCTGGTCTGAGATGATGGACTTGGGGGAACCAGTGAGTTGGAAGATCTTTGACAAGATCCATCTGTGTTATCGAGAAGTTATAGGGATCTTAAGCAATAGATGTGGCCATTTGGCAGAGAAAGCAATGGCACCCCACTCCAGTACTCTTGCCTGGAAAATCCCATGGACGGAGGAGCCGGTAGGCTGCAGTCCTTGGTGTCGATAAGAGTCGGGGACGACTGAGCGACTTCATTTTCACTTTTCACTTTCATGCATTGGAGAAGGAAATGGCAACCCACTCCAGTATTCTTGCCTGGAGAATCCCAGGGACAGAGGAGCCTAGTGGGCTGCCATCTATGGGGTTGCACAGAGTCGGACACGACTGAAATGACTTAGCAGCAGCAGTGGCCATTTGGATGCTATTAACCAAAACCAGGTTGGCATTGTGGCCCTGGCCTGGGCAAAGTGAACAGAGAATACTTGTTTTCTTCTTCTCTCTGGAAATCTGTTGGAAGGTCACCTCAGAAAGTTCTCAGCACCAAGGAGGTCATTGCAGTAGAAATTAGTAGGCAGAAAGTAGAACCTGACAGAATACTTCCTGGAAGCCCCCATCCTACACCCAAGAGGGCTGTGAAAAAAATTCTGAACGTTATTATTTCCAAGCAGGGAGCTGGAAGTGAGAGCAGGGACTGCCATGGCTCATGTGTTGCATGGTGAGGGGACACTATAGCTAAGGCTGCAAAGGGCAGGCCCAAACCCAGGACCAGGCTGAAGTACGAGGAGGGCCAGGGCTACCCAGTTAGCTGAGGAAGACTGACAGCCTTCCCTTAAATAGTCTTGCTGCATTGCCAAGTCTTGCTGCATTGAAGATACAGACAAGTATACAAGCAGTCACTTCAGTTGTGTCTGACTCTTTGCAATCCTATGGAATATAGCCCACCAACCTCCTCAGCCCATGAGATTCTCCAGGCAATAATACTGGAGTGAGTTGCCATACCCTCTTCCAGGGGATCTTCCCAACCCAGGGATTGAACCCACGTCTCTTTTGTCTCCTGCACTGCAGGTGATTCTTTACTTCTTAGCCGCTGGGGAAGCCCTTCTTGGCCACCCTGATCATCCTTTTTAAAACGAAGGTCCTCCCACCCCCTGAGCCCCCGACATGCTTCAGCCTGCTCTAGCTTTTCCGTGGCAGTTTTCACCTTCCAACATACTATGTCATCTACTTCTTTATGGGGAATATGGTTAACAGTCCATCTGCTCACTCCCCTAGAGCAGGAAACTTTTTTTTTCACTGATGTATCCGAAACACCTGGTACATCATCA
Source organism: Bos indicus x Bos taurus (assembly GCF_003369695.1). Lineage (NCBI taxonomy): Eukaryota > Metazoa > Chordata > Mammalia > Artiodactyla > Bovidae > Bos > Bos indicus x Bos taurus. The sequence continues at coordinate 59,595,835 of NC_040085.1, read as the reverse complement.
GTTCAGTTCAGTTGCTCAGTCGTGTCCGACTCTTTGCGACCCCATGAATCGCAGTACGCCAGGCCTCCCTGTCCATCACCAACTCCCGGAGTTCACTCAAACTCACGTCCATCAAGTCAGTGATGCCATCCAGCCATCTCATCCTCTGTTGTCCCCTTCTCCTCCTGCCCCCAATCCCTCCCAGCATCAGAGTCTTTTCCAATGAGTCAACTCTTTGCATGAGGTGGCCAAAGTACTGGAGTTTCAGCTTTAGCATCATTCCCTCATAGGTGCTTTAAAAATATCTGTTGAACAAGTAAGGAACTTTAAAAAAATACTTGACTTGTCCAAGCCCATCCAGGCTGCTATAACAAAATATCACAGACTAAATTGGTTATAAACAACAGAAATTTATTGTTCACAGTTCCAGGGCCTGGAAGCCCGAGACCAGAGGGCCAGTATGTCTCAGTGAGGGCCTTCTTCTGATGACAGAATTGTAGTTGTGTCCTCACACGGCCTGAGGGACAAGGGCGCTCTCTCAGGCCTTTTTTATATGAGTATTAATTTCATTCACAAGGGCTCTGCCTTCATGACCTGCTCACCTCCCAAATGCCCCAACTCCTAATACTATCACTTTGGGGGTTTGACATTTCAACATATGAATTGAGGCGGGGGCAGGGAGCACAAACATTCAGAGTACAGCATGGTTCATGTTGTTCGGTCCCAGTCGTGTCTGACTCTTTGAGACCCTGTGGACTGCAGCATGCCAGGCTCCTCTGTCCGCCACTGTCTCCCTTTGCTCAAGTTCACATCCATTGAGTTGGTAATGCTATCTAACCATCTCATCCTCTGCCACCCCATTCTCCTTTTGCCTTCCAACTTTCCTGGCATCAGGGTTGTCAGTGCTATATAAGTGTTAGTTCTCAAGGGAAATAAAGTCCTAGAGGAAAAGAAAGAAGAAAAAATAAATTTTGAACATAAATATAAAATTCTCGTTGTTAAATTAGCAGACCTAACCCTTCCTTAATTCACTTTAATTTAGGAGAAGCCAGTTGGTAAAGTTATATTTTCACACAATTGAAGAGTTTTGTTTCTTACAAGCATAAACAGCAATTCATTTAACAGAATGTCTAGACAGCAGTTCCTCTGGATCTGCTTTAATGACATATTTTAATTAGTAGATACTGGCATATAAACAAGAACAGAGTCAAAGCCCTTCATCACATTCCTTTTCAGATACAGAGGGAAAGCAGATACCTTAAAAACATCATCTCTACAGCAACACAAATTGTGTTAGTTTGCTAGGGCTGCCATAGCAATGCAGCACAGATTGAGTGGCTTAAACAGGAATGTCTTTCTTACAATTCTGGAAGCCAAAGTCTGAGATCAAGGTGTCATCCAGGTTAGTTTCTTTTGAGGCTTTTCTTCTTGGCTTGTAAGTGGCTGTCTTCTCCCTGTCTTCACATGAGCTTTCTTCATGTGTGTCTGGTTTCAGATTTCCTCTTGTAAGGATACCAGTCATACTGGATTAGGACCCACTCTCATTTTAACTTAATTACCCACTTAAAAGACTATCTCCAGGTACAGTCCTATTCTGAGGTACTGCAGGTTAGGGATTCAACATATAAATTTGGGAAGGGCATAGCTCATAACAATAGTAAAATTTAAAAAGAAAAATATTTGTATTGACAAAGGATAAAATTAAGCAAGATCTTTCCTTTGCTAAGCTTAATTGGGCAAAGAATATAAGATATCATGCAGGTCTCTTTTGAAATCTGTTCAAGGTAGTCAACTTCAAAGTACATATTTGGAACAAACTGAAAAATTTCTCCAATGTTTTTTGCCTATAACTGTACACTGTACCTGATGCTGCTGCTGCTAAGTCACTTTAGTCGTGTCCAACTCTGTGTGACCCCATAGACGTCAGCCCACCAGGCTCCCCCGTCCCTGGGATTCTCCAGGCAAGAACACTGGAGTGGGTTGCCATTTCTTTCTCCAATGCATAAAAGTGAAAGTGAAAGGGAAGTCGCTCAGTCGTGTCCAACTCTTAGCGACCCCATGGACTGCAGCCTACCAGGCTCCTCCATCCATGGGATTTTCCAGACAGGAGTGCTGGAGTGGGGTGCCATTGCCTTCTCCTAAGCAATGCTAATTTTTAGGAGCATTATTTGAGCAGCTTCTGAAATTTTAAAGGAAGGACTGTCATTTGAGGAAGAGAATGCTTTTTGTAAATGCCATATAGCTTTTTCTCTATTAAAAAAAATAAAGAAAATAGATGATTTTCAAATATCTCTGTTTCCAGAATTTATACACTTTCATAAGAAATCAGACATTTTTAAGTTATTTTTTGATTCAAGAATTGTGGTTGTCTTTTTTAAAGTCATTATTAGTAAGTAGCATATATTTTGGAGAAGGCAATGGCACCCCGATCCAGTACTCTTGTCTGGAAAATCCCATGGATGGAGGAGCCTGGTGGGCTGCAGTCCATGGGGTCGCTAGGAGTCAGACACGACTGAGCGACTTCACTTTCACTTTTCACTTTCAAGCATTGGAGAAGGAAATGGCAACCCACTCCAGTGTTCTTGCCTGGAGAATCCCAGGGATGGGGGAGCCTGTTGGGCTGCTGTCTATGGGGTTGCACAGAGTCGGACACGACTGAAGCGACTTAGCAGCAGCAGCAGCAGCATATATTTAGCTCTCTAACCATTAGAGGTCTGTAATCTCTAGAGTAATTGTGTATACCTCCCAAAGATAAAAGGAAATGACATAATAACTATACAATGACAGTAAATCCCTATTTGATCTGTCTGCCCTATCCAGTCCCCTCTCTGGGAATTGTCCTTTTCCCCACTTCATATGGTTACATAGGGAGCAATTGCCAGTGTTGCTCCATCATCTGAAATATTGACACCTGTGCAAATTGACCCAGTGATCTGGCATCCAGATCAAAGTCTATACAGGTGTCAAGAAACAAAAAGACAATCCCATAATAGGAGAAAATATTTGCAAATCATATATCTGACACAAGGGGCTTGTATCCAAAATATATAAGGAGCTCTCATAATCAACAAATGTCCCATGGGAAATAGAGTTGAATAGAGATTTCTTCAAAGAAGTTGTTCAAATAGCCAATAAACACATGAAAAAATATCAAACATCATTAGCCATCAGGGAAATGCAAGTCAAAACCACAAAGAAATGCCATTTCACACCCACCAGTATGACTGTAATAAAAAAGACAACAAATAATAAGAGTTAGCAAGGATGTGGAGAAATTGGAACCCTTGTAAATTGCTGGTGGGATTGAAAAATGGTGCAGCCACTCAGGAAAACATGGATGAACCTCAAAAACATGATACTAACTGAAAGAACCAAGACACAAAAGGTCATATATGATTCTATTTATACAAAACATCCAGATTAGGCAGATTTTAGAGACAGAAACAGATTAGTGGTTGCAAGGAGCTGGGCGTAGAGAGGAATGACTACTAATGGGTATAAGGTTTCCTTTTGGAATTATGAGAATGTTCTGCAATTAGATATTGGTGACTGAGGTATAATTTTGTGAATATACAATAGATTCTCCTTTTTTGTGGTAGTTCTATTCTGTAAAGTTGCCACAAACACTGGATTAGTGACTACTGAGTATTGCTCGTAAGGGAAATATAGGATTGAGTTCCCAAAGTTTCTGGTCATAACATTTTCATCTATTAGTCTTACAAAAGCTTGTTTTGTGTGTGTTTCTGCTTAAAGACACCTTACTTAATATAGATTTCTTATAATTAATTTTATTTAATATTCGGAGAAGGCAATGGCACCCCATTCCAGTACTCTTGCCTGGAAAATCCCATGGATGGAGGAGCCTTATTTAATATTACTTTATACTAAAACATTGGCCAGGAAGAGTTTAACATTTTCTTCACCCTGGATAATGTGACAGTCCATTTCTTTGGCTTTCCATGTCACAACTATGCTACCTAATATAGTTTGTGCTTTTTTTAAAGTTGGTTATCATCTCACGAATCTACCAATTTGGCCACTTTTCTGTCACCTCATCACACACTATAAGTGTTACATCAGTACTTGGCAGATTTCCTCTTCCTTTGTCTGGAGGTACAGCATTGTTGTTTAATTAACATTGACCTCATAACCAAGAGCACTATAACTCATGCCTGAAAAACAATTATCTAACACGTGTTTTCTCTGTCATCTCCCTCCCAGCCTTCCTGTGTTTAGAAACACTAGCCAGCACGTCAGCACTTTGAGCACTCCATAGCTGAAGGCCATTCTAAACAGCAATATCACCAAAAAAAGCACAAAAGTGTTAAAAATGTGCCCTCAATAGACTACAGGAAAGGTACTTGGCTTCTAGTATGAGAGTGTGTGTTCAGCAATTCAGATTTTTCACCATTCTTCTCAGGTCCATGAATGAGCAACTAGATCAAAAACCACCGAGTTTTACACTTTAAAAGTGAACTTGACAGTATTGTTGAACCCAAGTTTACATGCCTGAAGCATGGTAAACCCAAATAAACCAAAGCATCAGAGTTTGGAGCAGAGAAAGGTTTATTGCAGGGCCAAACAAGAAGACTGGGTAGGTCAGGCTCAAAAAGCCCAAACTCCCCAGTGGTTTTCAGGGAAGATTTATAGGGAAAACTTGTGGGGATGTCTGCAGGATGTGTTATCTTTCTCTGATTGGCAGGCTGGTGAGGAGGTAAAGAGCCATATTCCAGGAATCTCTATCATCATCCTTCTGGTTCCTAGCAGTCTGGGGTCCAAAGCTTGTGTGTTCAGCCTGAGGTTACAATCCTCAATCTGGGTGGGGGCCTTAGTTCCTGTAGAAGAACTCAAAGATACGAATCAGATGGTTATGTGCATTTCTTGAGGAAGAATCAGGACCCTGCCTCATCACTGTACTATGGTGTCATGTATGGATGTGAGAGTTGGACCATGAAGAAGGCTGAGCCCCAAAGAACTGATGCTTTCAAACTGTGGTGCTGGAGAAGACTCTTGAGAGTCCCTTGGACTGCAAGGAGATCCAACCAGTCCATTCTGAAGATCAGCCCTGGGATTTCTTTGGAAGGTATGATGCTAAAGCTGAAACGCCAATACTTTGGCCACCTGATGCAAAGAGCTGACTCATTTGAAAAACCCTGATGCTGGGAAAGATTGAAGGTGAGAGGAAAAGGGGACGACAGAAGATGAGATTGTTGGATGGCATCACTGACCCAATGGACATGGGTTTGGGTGGACTCCAGGAGATAGGAAAGGACAGGGAAGCCTGGCATGCTGCAGTCCATGGGGTTGCAGAGTCGGACATGACTTAGCAACTGAACAACAACAAAAAATTGTTTCTTGACTACCTTTCCTTTGTTTTTGCATTTCCTCACTCCCCTAATTACCAACTTCTTGAATCTGCCTTTGGAACTCAGGAAGGTTGAAGCCTCTCCCTACAAACAAATAACAGGGAATATGAAAAGGCTTTTGTACAGTAAGTCCCCTACATACAAATAAGTTCCATTCCGAGAGTGAATTTATAGGTTCAATTTGTTTGTAAATCCTTCAAAGTTAGTCTAGGTACTCAACTAACACAATTGGCTATATAGTACTGTATTGTAATAGGTTTATAATATTTTCACACATATGATACACAAAAAACAAATAAATACAAAAAATAAAGAAAACATTTTTAACCTCACAGTGCAACACCTTGAAAAGTACAGTAGTACAGTACAACAGCTGGTATACAGGAGCCAGCATCTAGTGAACAGGAAAGAAGAGTTACTGACTGAGGGAGAGGAGTCAGGAGATGGTAGAGTTGAAGGATTGTCAGCAATAGAAGATGGAAGATAGACTGCAATTTCACTCATACCTGATGCTGATGGAATGCACGTTCACATCTTTGAAAGCTTGCAACTTGAAGTTTCATGTGTAGGGGACTTACTGTACCTGGGAGGGCCCGATAGGGTCCTGCTCAGCTTCAATAATATGTGAATTTTAAAGTTATGTCTCATTAAAGCTGTTTTGTCTTGATTTTTTTACTTAAAAAAATACCAAGTATGTAAGTGGGCAGTTCTACACATAACACATAGAACTCATGATATATAGCTTTTTTTTTCTCCCATGTATCCTGTGAAACAGAAAAATACCATTCTATTCCATAAAAAAAGAATGAGATTGACTAGCAGAGAGAAATAGACAAAAAAGAAACCCAGAAAGAGGACTTTCTGGGCTGTTTACAGTGCTCCAGACCCTGATTTCTATTCTTTGGAGGCCTGCTTGCCCAGTTCTTTCTTTGATCCCACTGTAAGCAATGCTCCCTTCTTCCTTAAGCTGGCTCAGGTAGATTCTATTTCTTGAAACCAAAATAATTCAAATTAATATAATAACTTTTTTAGAGTTTGTATATATAGTTTATTGTTCTTATTCAATCACTAAGTTGTGTCCAACTCTGCGACCCCATGAACTGCAGCATACCAGGCTTCTGTCCTTCACTATCTCCCGGAGTTTGCTCAAGCTCATGTTCTTTGAGTTGGTGATGCCATCCAACCATCTCATCCTCTGTTGCCCCCTTCTCCTCCTGCCCTCAGTCTTTCCCAGCAACAGGGTCTTTTCCAATGAGTCAACTCTTCACATCAGGTGGCCAAATTATTGGAGCTTCAGCTTCAGCATCAGTCCTTCCAATGAATATTCAGGGTTGATTTCCTTTATGACTGACTGGTTTAATCTCCTTTCTGTTCAAGGGACTCTCAAGAGTCTATATAGTATATATATATAGTTTTTTAGAGTTTATATATAGTATTAGAGTTTATATATATGATATATTATTTATAAATAATAATTTTTCTGGAATCTTTTGATCAAATGATGAGTGAGTTTAATTAGGTCAACTAGAACTTGAATGAATATTGAGATGGCTGTGAACCATAAGACTGAAATTCATGAGAGCAAGCTGGCATCTTGGTTTGGTCTATTCAGTCTAGTCCTACCATCCATTCCCTGTATGAGAAATGTTGAATACTGTAAGGTATTCCTGGCACCGCAGTGTATTAGGATCCCTAGAACAAGCTCTCTTCAGGAGAAGTAACAACTTGATTTGTGGTCCTGACTCTATCACAATGAGACATCAGTAAAAGGAGGCAATCAGAAAAACAATCAGTCCTTAAGGCCTCTTGCAGCTCTGATATTTTTTGTTATATAAATTAAACGTACTTCTTAAAATAGTTCACACACTATAGATTATCTTACTAAACCCTCCTTTATGGCCATCACAGAAGGTAAATGTCAACTCAGGCTGACTCAGCCCAGCGCATCCAGATCAAGTTACAGTGTCCAAACAAGCTCTATTCCAGCTCTCAGCTGAGTTAACAAATCCCTATAAAAGATTATAACTGATAATTTAAGTGATATTTTTGCAGAGAGACCTTGGGGCATTTTAATCTTAATAATACAAGAAAGGGATTGTAAGCCTCTTTTCCCCTCTCTCCTCACAAATATTCAAACTCTTCACTGTCCAAGAGCCCAAATGAGATTTCCCAGGTGATTTGAACCATTAGTATACAGCAACCTGGGAGGGTCTGGGTGGAGCAGTGGTTCTCAGAGTTTCAGTTCAGTTCAGTCACTCAGTCGTGTCTGACTCTGTGCGACCCCGTGGACTGCAGCACGCCAGGCCTCCCTGTCCATCACCAACTCCCGGAGTCTACCCAAACTCAGGTCCATTGAGTCAATGATGCCATCCAACCATCTCATCCTCTGTTGTCCCCTTTTTCTCCCACCTCAATCTTTCCCAGCATCAGGATCTTTTCAAATGAGTCAGCTCTTCGCATTAGGTGGCCAAAGTATTGGAGTTTCAGCTTCAACATTAGTCCTTCCAAGGAACACCCAGGACTGATTTCCTTTAGGATAGACTGGTTGGATCTCCTTGTAGTCTGAGGGACTCTCAAGAGTCTTCTCCAACACCACAGTTCAAAAGCATCAATTCTTGGGCGCTCAGCTTTCTTTATAGTCCAACTCTCACATCCATACATGACCATTGGAAAAACCATAGCCTTGACTAGACGGACCTTTGTTGGCAAAGTAATGTCTCTGCTTTTTAATATGCTGTCTAGGTTGGTCATAGCTTTCCTGCCAAGGAGCAAGCATCTTTTAATTTCGTGGCTGCAGTCACCATCCGCAGTGATTTTGGAGCCCCACAAAATTAAGTCTGTTGCTGTTTTCGCTGTTTCCCCATCTATTTGCCATGAAGTGACAGGACCAGATGCCATGATCTTAGTTTTCTGAATGTTGAGCTTTAAGCCAACTTTTTCACTCTCCACTTTCACTTTCATCTAGAAGCTCTTTAGTTCTTCACTTTCTGCCATAAGGGTGGTGTCATCTGCATATCTGAGGTTATTGATATTTCTCCCACAATCTTGATTCCAGCTTGTGCTTCATCCAGTCCAGTGTTTCTCATGATGTACTCTGCATATAAGTTAAATATGACAATATACAGCCTTGATGTACTCCTTTTCCTATTTGGAACCAGTCTGTTGTTCCATGTCCAGTTCTAACTGTTGCTTCCTGACCTGCATACAGGTTTCTCAAGAGGCAGGTGGTCTGGTATTCCCATCTCTTTCAGAATTTTCCACAGTTGATTGTGGTCCACACAGTCAAAGGCTTTGGCATTGTCAATAAAGCAGAAATAGATGTTTTTCTGGAACTCTCTTGCTTTTTTGATGATCCACTAATATTGGCAACTTGATCTCTGGTTCCTCTACCTTTTCTAAAACCAGCTTGAACATCTGGAAGTTCACGGTTCACGTATTGCTGAAGCCTGGCTTGGAGAATTTTGAGCATTACTTTGCTAGTGAGTGAGATGAGTGCAATTGTGCGGTAGTTTCAGTGTTCTTTGGCATTGCCTTTCTTGCAGCTCTCAGAGTTTAGCCTGTAGCAGAATACCCTGGAGAGCTTGTTAAAAAACAGATTGCTAGGCTCCACCCCAGAGTCTCTGATTCAGCAGGTCCCAGAAGGGTCAGAAATTTTACATTTCTAGCCGGTTCCCAAGCAACATGGAGTCTAGGTTATTAGTTCAGAAACAAACTTTGAGAACCATGGAGGAAAAATTCTCACAGAGGCGATGTTTGGAGTCAGATGTTTTTGCCCCTGAGAGGTTGTCAATTTGGGGAATTGTTGTAACAGACATTTCAGAGCCTCCATGTTGGTTTTCACTTGACCTTCATCTTTCCTGTTTTTAGCTTTCCTTGTGCCTCAGCTGGTAAAGAATCTGCCCCCAGTGTGGGAGACCTGGGTCCGATCCTTGGGTTGGGAAGATCCCCTGGAGAAGGTAAAGGCTAACCACTCCAGTATTCTGTCCTAGAGAATTCCATGGACTGTATAGTCCATGGAGCTGCAAAGAGTCAGACACAACTGAGAGACTTTCACTTCACTTCATCTTTCCTATTTTTAGCTTTTCTAGAGAGATAGGGAGCTTCTCTTAAGAGCTTTCTAAAGCATTATGTATATCTCCTGTCAAAGTCCCATGACATGACATTCCTGAAGCATCTGCCTGATTGATAAGTAATGTGAGAATAGTTCCTTAATGAAATTGGTACATTCAAGCCTTACATGAATATTTTATGCTGTATCCTTTATCAAGGGTGACTTATCTTAGAGATGCAATTTTCTGGTACTCCTTGATGAGTGCCTAATATGCACAAGGTACCAGATTAAGGGCTATGAATGCATGCCTACATGTACTGGCCACAATGTACTTATCATGGCTCTGTAGAACTCAGGGTACAAAGTAGAAGATGGCCTGTGGCATTAAGAGAGCCTGGGCAAAATTCTATCAAGGTCTAGAAGTGATCTCAACTGGTTTGGGTTTGGTTTTTCTTAAGGTTGTGAGCTTCTGGAAATTTGTCACTCTGTCACTTTAGTGCTTTTATGTCTAGTGCTTTTGTGGTACTATGAGGGCTTCCAGGTGGCTCAGTGGATGATGAATCCACCTGCAATGTAGGAGGCATGAATTCAATCCCTGGGTTGGGACGATCCCCTAGAGGAGGGCATGGAAACCCACTCCAGTATTCTTGCCTGGAGAATCCCATGGACAGAGGAGCCTGGTTGTCTACAGTCATAAGGTCGCAAAGAGTTGGACCCAACTGAAGCAACTGAGCACACACGTACATGGTACTATGAATGATTACTCTAACATTAGTGGTATAACATTGTCTCTCTAAAAAATATAGAGATGGCAGCATAGGACCAAAGAAAACAAAGGGCCACTTATGGAATAAGAACCAGGAAGTGCTAGTAAGGTGACTGGCCACCCTTAATGGTTCAGTGGAACTCCCTTCCCTAACCTTGTCTCTTCTTCTTCCATCTCTCTCTCTCACACACCTCCAACCACACTGTCCCTTTTCAGCCTACCCATGGGCTAACCAAGCTGGACAATTTGCAGTTTTAGAAAGGACAGAGAAAAAGAGCACGAAAATAGCTCGCTCACCTTATCATTTGCAGCTGTTGGAACAAACATCCTTGAAATTCCACTGGGATCTGCATTTATTTTTAGTCTTAGAATCAGGTGGTCTGGTATTCCCATCTCTTTCAGAATTTTCCACAGTTTATTATGATCCACACAGTCAAAGGCTTTGGCATAGTCAATAAAGCAGAAATAGATGTTTTTCTGGAACTCTCTTGCTTTTTTGATGATCCAGCAGATGCTGGCAATTTGATCTCTGGTTCCTCTGCCTTTTCTAATTCCAGCTTGAATATCTGGGAGTTCACGGTTCACGTATTGCTGAAGCCTGGCTTGGAGAATTTTGAGCATTACTTTGCTAGCGTGTGAGATGAGTGCAATTGTGCGGTAGTTTGAGCATTTTTGGCATTGCCTTTCTTTGGGATTGGAATAAAAACTGACCTTTTCCAGTCCTGTGGCCACTGCTGAGTTTTCCAAATTTGCAGACATATGTGGATCACAATAAACTGTGGAAAATTCTGAAAGAGATGGGAATACCAGACCACCTGACCTGCCTCTTGAGAAACCTGTATGCAGGTCAGGAAGCAACAGTTAGAAGCGGACATGGAACAACAGACTGGTTCCAAATAGGAAAAGGAGTACATCAAGGCTGTATATTGTCACCCTGCTTATTTAACTTATATGCAGAGTACATCATGAGAAACGATGGGCTGGAAGAAGCACAAGCGGGAATCAAGAATGCCGGGAGAAATCTCAATAACCTCAGATATGCAGATGACACCACCCTTATGGCAGAAAGTGAAGAAGAACTAAAGAGCTTCTTGATAAAAGTGAAAGAGGAGAGTGAAAAAGTTGGCTTAAAGCTCAACATTCAGAAAACTAAGATCATGGCATCTGGTCCCGTCATTTCATGGCAAATAGGTGGGGGAACAGTGGAAACAGTGGCTGACTTTATTTTTCTGGGCTCCAAAATCACTGCAGATGGTGACTGCAGCCATGAAATTAAAAGATGCTTGCTCCTTGGAAGGAAAGTTATGACCAACCTAAACAGCATATTAAATAGCAGAGACATCACTTTGTCAACAAAAGTCTGTCTAATCAAGGGTATGGTTTTTCCAGTGGTCATGTATGGATGTGAGACTTGGACTATAAAGAAAGCTGAGTACCAAAGAATTGATACTTTTGAACTGTGGTGTTGGAGAAGACTCTTGAGAGTCCCTTGGACTACAAGGAGATCCAACCAGTCTATCCTAAAGGAAATCAGTCCTGGGTGTTCCTTGGAAGGACTGATGTTGAAGCTGAAACTCCAATACTTTGGCCACCTGATGCGAAGAGCTGACTCATTTGAAAAGACCCTGATGCTGGGAAAGATTGAGGGCAGGAGGAGAAGGGGATGACAGAGGATGAGATGATTGGATGGCATCACCAACTCAATGGACATGGGTTTGGATGGACCCCGGGAGTTGGTGATGGACAGGGAGGCCTGGCATGCTGCAGTTCATGGGGTTGCAAAGAGTCAAACACAACTGAGCAACTGAACTTAACTGAACTGAAATAACTTTATGCAAAGCAATCTCTAGAGTATTTCAAAACATATAAATGAGAATGTGTGTGAAATCCAAACTGTGACATAACTTTCTACTCAATATGTATTTAGTTAGGTTAGATACAAGTTTCTGCTCATACTTAAAATTGAGTTGGAAGATATCTTAAACTTTTAAAATTAAAATATAACTGACATAAAATTATCTTAGTTTCAGGTATACAAATAATGATTCAATGTAGGTATAGATTGCAAAATGATCATGGCAGTAAGTCTAGTTAATACACATCACCACACATTTTTTTCTTGTGTTGAGAACTTTAAAGACTTGCTTAGTTACTTTCAAATATACCATACAGCATTATTAACTATAGTCACCATGCTATACATTACATCCCCAGCATTTACTTATTTTGTAACTGGAATTTTATACCTTTGACCCTCTTCACCTCTTCTGCCCATCCCCCACTCCTACCTCCAGAAACCACCAATCTGTCCTCTATAATCTAAGAGTTAGTTGGGTTTTTTTGTTTTTTCAGATTCCACATAAAAGTAAGATCATATGGAATTTGTCTTTCTTTTTCTGACTTACCTCATGAAAAGTATCTTAAATTTTTAGCAGCAAGTGGGGAACAAAATGTACCTATATCCAAATTATTATAATAATAAAGAAAAATTTAAATGTATTCTCAATACATGTGCACGCATGCTCAGTCATGTCCAACTCTTTGTGACCCCCTGAACTGTAGCCCACCAGGTTCCTCTGTCCATGGGAGTTTTCAGGTAAGAATGCTAGAGTGCATTGCCATTTCCTTCTCCACTCAATACACAAGGCTATGATTTTGTTTTCTAAAAAAGATTTATTCTAAGTATATTTCTTTTCAAAAGTCAGAGCAAAAGAGACTGTGATAAATACTATTAGTCTTTTTTTTTTCCAGCCATGCCTGCAGCTGGTGGGATCTTTGTTCCTAGATTAGGGATTGAACCCAGGTCCCAGAAGTGGAAGTGCCAAGTCCTAATGACTGGACTGTCAGAGAATTCTCTGTTTTATTTTTTAAACCAAGTGAATGATCTTTCAGTTTCCTTTTAATTCTAAATCCTGAGAGACTGCACCAATGTACCCCTAACCTTTTATCTAAATGATTTTTTGAGGCATTTATGATCTTACCTCCTAACTGCTGCTGTTGATTAGGCATACTGTTCCATTCAGAGCTAAGTTTCCCTCTTATACAAGATCTAAGAAAAAATATATTGAAATTATTTATAGAGCTGTGTCAATGGATTTGAGGCTATAGTAACATTAGCTGAAATATGTGTGATATAATAGAAAGCACAATAGTAAGTTCTGGTATTAACTAGCTGTAAGACTTTGAAGAGCTAGCTTACTTCAAATCTCTGGGTTTTAGTCTCTTCATCTATGAAATAGAGTGACTGGACTTGATAAGTAGCTCTGAACTAGAATCACCTAGGAGCTTCTCAAAAGCGTCCATGCCCAACCCCCATGCCTAAGCTCTTATACTCCAGACCACCCCAGCCAAAGCCCAGCAGGTATGTTCTGAAAAAGCTTTCAAGGTCATTTGGGATGGTCTTCTGGATCCTCCCTCTTCTAAAGATTCTCCAAGGCTATAAAATATCTTTTTTTTATCACTTTATCTCTAAGCGAAGCCAAGTAAGAGAAACACTTAAAGCCCCTCAATAAAAATTTGGATATTTATTAATATTTTAAAAGATGACTTCCTGTCTTATTTTGATTGAAACCTTAGAATTTCAAGCTCCCAGAAACCATTATAAATGTAGCTACCCCCATAGCTTTAAAAATGAGACTGGATTCTATATTGTTCTAAAACTGCCCAAACTTTATTGACCTCAACGTTTGGCTTATTTTCATACTGGAAAGTCCTCTCTCCCTCTTTTTTTCTTAACTTTGTTAGGAAAAAGGGAAAAAAGAAGTATCCTTTCTAGCTTAGAGTCATTTAATTATAATCAAAACATTTGTTAAGTACCTTTTGTGTCTGATATAATGCTAGAAGATACATGCTGCTGCTGCTGCTGCTAAGTCCCTTCAGTCGTGTCCGACTCTGTGCGACCCCATAGATGGCAGCCCACCAGGCTCCCCCGTCCCTGGGTCTCCAGGCAAGAACACTGGAGTGGGTTGCCATTTCCTTCGCCAATGCATGAAAGTGAAAAGTGAAAGTAAAGTCGCTCAGTCGTGCCCGACTCTTGGCGACCCCATGACTGCAGCCTACCAGACTCCTCCATCCATGGGATTTTCCAGGCAAGAGTACTGGAGTGGGGTGCCATTGTATTCTCCTAGAAGATACATAAAGCAAGTTAAAAAGAAATCATTGCTGCTCTCTGAAAATACATTCCAAAATCAGTAGCATTAAAAGCAAACTGTTAAGGTTTATGGTTTCATGACTCAAGGTATAGAATATTCTCTTGATCCATCATGTACTTCTTATTTTGTAAAATACTTGTGTCTTTTTTGCCACATACTCAGAATGCATTTTCATTCTGATTCAATAAATAAACTAAAAAACAGACTGGATCCCTTGTCTTCTGAAGCACCTTGAGTTCAGGAAATGTGGATAATCATTGTAGTTTCAGTGCCTAGCACCCTGCCAAGCACAAAGTAGATGCCCAATAAATGCTGGACTACATGAATAAATGGATGTGTTACCTCCTTCCTCGGGCCAATTCTCCAAGGCAAGGGTAGAAAAAGCAACTGAGGTGGCAGGTTGCCTCGACTACTCTGAATCTTCACACAGGGCACTGGGAGAGTGAGCGGCCATCTTTCCTGGATCTAAGTTTCTCATTTCTGAAGTTTCCTTCCTAAGAGTTATGTGGTGCGAAGACCCTGTGAGACACTGTGGCTACACAACCACATGATTGATTATTTTCATTGACTTTGTCTTTTAATTCTTTAATTAATTGCCTCCTGATTTTTGAGGCTGCCTCAACCTTGCTTGTTTTGTTTTTTAAATATTGAAGTTTATTTATTATTATGAGAATTAAAAAAAAATAATTCTAGGGGTTACTTTACAATGTTGTGTTAGTTTCTGCTATCAGATCAGATCAGATCAGGTCAGTTGCTCAGTCGTGTCCGACTCTTTGCAACCCCATGAATTGCAGGACGCCAGGCCTCCCTGTCCATCACCAACTCCCGGAGTTCACCCAGACTCACATCCATCAAGTCAGTGATGCCATCCAGCCATCTCATCCTCTGTCGTCCCCTTCTCCTCTTGCCCCTAATCCCTCCCAGCATCAGAGTCTTTTCCAATGAGTCAACTCTTTGCATGAGGTGGCCAAAGTACTGGAGTTTCAGCTTTAGCATCATTCCTTCCAAAGAAATCCCAGGGCTGAACTCATTCAGAATGGACTGGTTGGGTCTCCTTGCAGTCCAAGGGACTCTCAAGAGTCTTCTC
This sequence comes from Bos indicus x Bos taurus, assembly GCF_003369695.1. Lineage (NCBI taxonomy): Eukaryota > Metazoa > Chordata > Mammalia > Artiodactyla > Bovidae > Bos > Bos indicus x Bos taurus. Next base: position 59,580,435 of record NC_040085.1, on the reverse strand, counting down.
CAACACCACAGTTCAAAAGCATCAATTCTTTGGCGCTCAGCCTTCTTCACAGTCCAACTCTCACATCCATACATGACCACAGGAAAAACCATAGCCTTGACTAGACGGACCTTTGTTGGCAAAGTAATGTCTCTGCTTTTGAATATGCTATCTAGGTTGGTCATAACTTTCCTTCCAAGGAGTAAGCGTCTTTTAATTTCACGGCTGCAGTCACCATCTGCAGTGATTTTGGAGCCCAGAAAAATAAAGTCTGACACTGTTTCCACTGTTTCCCCATCTATTTGCCATGAAGTGATGGGACCGGATGCCATGATCTTTGTTTTCTGAATGCTGAGCTTTAAGCCAACTTTTTCACTCTCCACTTTCACTTTCATCAAGAGGCTTTTGAGTTCCTCCTCACTTTCTGCCATAAGGGTGGTTTCATCTGCATATCTGAGGTTATTGAGATTTCTCCTGGCATTCTTGATTCCAGCTTGTGTTTCTTCCAGTCCAGTGTTTCTCATGATGTACTCTGCATATAAGTTAAATAAGCAGGGTGACAATATACAGCCTTGACGAACTCCTTTTCCTATTTGGAACCAGTCTGTTGTTCCATGTCCACTTCTAACTGTTGCTTCCTCACCTCATACAAATTTCTCAAGAGGCAGATCAGGTGGTCTGGTATTCCCATCTCTTTCAGAATTTTCCACAGTTGATTGTGATCCACACAGTCAAAGGCTTTGGCATAGTCAATAAAGCAGAAATAGATGTTCTTCTGGAACTCTCTTGCTTTTTCCATGATCCAGTGGGTGTTGGCAATTTGATTACTCAGCCATAAAAAAGAATGAAAATTGAGTCATTTGTAGAGACATGGATAGACCTAGAATCCATCCTATGGAGTGAAGTAAGTCAGAAAAACAATTAATCATATATTAACGCATATGTGCTATATATATGAAATCTATAAAAATGGTGTTGATGAACCTATTTGCAAGGCAGGAATAGAAACATGGACGTAGAGACCGGAGTGTGGACACAAGGGTGGGGAAAGGGCAATGAATGGGGAGATTGGGATTGACATATATACACTACCATGTGTAAAATAGACAGCTAGTGGGAACTTGCTCTATAGCACAGGGAGCTCAGCCTGGTGCTGTGTGGTAAACATGCTTAGTTTTATAGCAACTGCAGTGGTGACAGCTTCCAAACAGTTCATCGCTGCTAACTGCTGTTCACACTTACTCAGCTTTGTATACCTGGCATCTCACAGAACACCTGCATTGAGGATCAGTAGGGTTCATTGCAGAGGCTGCTGTATCTAAAAAATACACATGCTTGGGTCCCAGCTAAATCAGGTTCTGATTTAATTGGTCTTGAGAGCCACCTCACATCAGAGTGTCTAAAATTTTGACAGTTGATCAGAAGGTGCAGCCAAGCACCTATGGGACAGACTTCACACACTTATTCACTGCCCTTATTAAGAGGGAGATGAGTTGTTCATCAGAAACCATGAGGTGGCTAGAATTTTTCCTAGCTTCCTTCTAGGATCTTTCCCTTTGATGGAGTCAGAATTCAAAGTGTAGAAATAGGGGTTGCTACAGCGAGAAATGGGCTTTTCTTGTGGCCCAGATGGTAAAGAATCTGCCGGGATTATGGGAGACCTGGGTTCGATCCTTGGGTCAGGAAGATCCCCTGGAGAAGGGAATGGCAACCCACTCCAGTATTCTTGCCTGGAGAATTCCATGGACAGAGGAGCCTGGCTGGCTACAGTCCACGGGGTTGCAAAGTGTCAGACACGACTGAGTGACTAACACAAAGAGAAATGGGCACCATTGTCACCCCTTTATGCACACCGCTCAATGGCTCACGTTGATCCTGAAGTAAGACTCAAAATTCTTATACTGTCATGCAAATCCCCTACCAGGACCCCACCCTGGCTTTCTCACCTCAACTGGTGCTCCCTCACCTTCTCTAGAGCAGCCTTCTTTCAGCTCTCAACTGCCATGCCTCTCCTCACTTCAGACCATCCCAGCTGTTGTACCCTCTTCCTGGAATACTGCCCACTCCTCATCCTGACTCCCAGCCAACCCATTCACTCATCCATTTGCCTCAATAACTCATATGCAGTGTTGAGGCTCACGATTAAATGTTCCTTGGTCAGGGGAGAATGTTTTCTTTGACCTTCAGACCAGAGATTATTCTCAGCACATAGGATGACACTCTTAAGGCTATCATCAATTATTTATTTGGTTAATTGTTCAATTTCTGTCTTCTCTCTGCAGGGATGGGATGGAATCTGGCTGGCTCACCCTTCAGGGGCTCTGTGATCAAATCATTCTGTAACCCTTGGCATATTATTTAACCTCGCCAAGCTTCAAGTTTCTAATTAGTGAAGTGTTTATGTCAATAGCGCCCATGTCATAGGACTGTATAGGAATTAAATGAGGTCGTTCATGCAGAGGCTAGTGATCTGATGCCAATCACATAATAAATGATAAGAAAAATGTTAAGTATGTTTATTTTGTGGGGAAGATGTCGGGCTTTCCCGGTGACTCAGATGGTAAAGAATCTGCCTGCAAAGAGGGAGACCCAGGTTCGATCCCTGGGTCGGGAAGATCCCCTGGAAAGGGAATGGCTACCCACTTCAGTATTCTTGCCTGGAGAATTCCATGGAGAAAGGAGCCTGGTGGGCAGAAGCCTGATAGGCTGCAGTCCATGGGGTTGCAAAGAGTCAGACACAACTGAGTGACTTTCATACTTTTTAGCTTAGATATGGTTCCACATGACCTCTTAGGGTTCCTTCCAAATCTCCTCTTACAATTGTGTGATATCACACAGTTTTGGAGTTTGTGCTGTGCTGTGCTAAGTTGATTCAGTCATGTCCAACTCTGTTGTACCCTTTGGACTGTAGCCCACCAGGCTCCTCTATGGGATTCTCCAGGTAAGAATACTGGAGTGGGTTGCCATTCCCTACTCCAGGGGATCTTCCTGACCCAGGGATAGAAACCACATCTCTTATGTCTCCTGCATTGGCAGGCGGGTTCTTTACCACTAGTGCCCCCTGGGAAGCCCCGTTGGCATTTAGGGACTAAATAAGAGCTCTTTTCCTCCTTTCCAAAATATGCAACCAAATAAGAAAGAAAACATGAGATAGAAAAATAAACACCTGTTAACTTTATAACAGGCAAAGCAGATGGGACAAGGTGATTTTAGCTGCAAAGCCAAAGGAGTTTATAAGACCCTTCCCAAAATCCATTCATGCCAACTCTGAAATAGCAGACCTCATCTTAGGTGCAGAGCTGCCTCAGTGAGCAGACCACAGAGAAGAGCAGAAGATACGGGTGTCCCAGAGACAGACTGGCCCAGAAAGATAAAACCCCAAAGGGCCAGAGCCAAGCCCAGTCACCAATCAGGTTAAGTTATCCAATCTCCCTGGGAGAGGGGAGGATGGGGGACAAAGATAAAAGGAGTCCTGACGTACCTATTCCTCCTGACGAGGAAGTGGACCAACCATCCCTGCATGGAAACATGAGGCATGGGAAATAAATACTGTCTCTTTCACAACATAGAATTTTTTAAAGCTCGTTTTTTAAAATAATATTTATTTTTATTTACTTATTTATTTTGCTGTTCTAGGTCTTAGTTGTGGTGTGCAGAATCTTTTTTTTTTTTTTTTTTCGGTAACTTTAAATGTTTTATTTTGTATTGGGTTATAGCCAATTAACAATGTTGTGGTAGTTTTAGGTGAACAGTGAAGGGACTCAGCCATACATACACATGTATCCATTCCCCCAAACCCCTTCCCAAGGAATTTTTTTTTTCACTTCTGGTGTGAAAACTCTTAGTTGCAGCACGGAGGCTATAGTTCCTTGACCAGGGATAGAACCTAGGCCTCCTGCGTTAGCAGCACAAAGTATTAAACCACCGAACCACCAGGGGGGTCCTCAGTGCTAGTTGAATGACATTTTCCACAAAATAATTGGAAACTTTACTTTGAAAAAAGTCAGTTCCTAGTGCACTACAGGAGGCATGTAAAAAGAAGTTTGGTGAATAACTGGTTTTGGTTGTCTTTTAACTAAGTTGGTGTTTCTGCGTATCTATAGATATAACATTATTTGAAGACAGCATCAAAAGTCTAAAGTTGAGGCCTTTCATGAAGTTCAGGCCCAAGCAGATGCTGCACCGTTACTCTTGCCCCTTCTTTGAGAGAGAACCTGATTTTCAGATGAATGCAAATCTGTGACAAGGTTTTCACCTGTTAATATCAAAATAGGAAAAATAAGTTATATAACTTTTTTTTCCACTAAAATTAAATGCTTGTGAGACCTTATCAAGACTTATCACATAGTTTTGAAAATCATAGACTCTAAAGAAATGAATTCAAACTGTACCCTTACTGTGTTACTTTGGATACATTACCTCTTTGTACCTCAATATCCTCATCCATAAAATGGGAATAATAATAGTATCTATCCCACAAGGTTGTATGAACAAAATAGTACATTCAAATGGCTGAAAACAGTACCTTGCATATAATATGTTCAATAGTTTCATTGACTGTTATTCACTTTGAAAGATCAGTCTTTATTCTGAAATTATATCCACTCTTTTATTTTGGTATTCAAATGTCTTTATTCATGAAATGATAGCAATAGTTTGTAGTCAATCTCTTTTTCAATTTTCTTACTTGACAAATTTGCAAAAAAGTTGGCAATCTTATATTAGTCCTTCCAATCTTGTTTTTAAATTTAACTGACTCGTGAAAAAAAATCTAGAAATCACTAAACTATAGTACCCTGACTCCACTTTCCTTTTTTGAAGTCCTTAGAAAGCATCACTACAAACAAAGCTAGTGGAGGTGATGGAATTCCAGTTGAGCTATTTCAAATCCTGAAAGATGATGCTGTGAAAGTGCTGCACTCAATATGCCAGCAAATTTGGAAAACTCAGCAGTGGCCACAGGACTGGGAAAGGTCAGTTTTCATTCCAATCCCAAAGAAAGGCAATGCCAAAGATGCTCAAACTACCACACAATTGCACTCATCTCACACGCTAGTAAAGTAATGCTCAAAATTCTCCAAGACAGGCTTCAGCAATACGTGAACCGTGAACTTCCAGATGTTCAAGCTGGTTTTAGAAAAGGCAGAGGAAGCAGAGATCAAATTGCCAACATCTGCTGGATCATGGAAAAAACAAGAGAGTTCCAGAAAAACATCTATTTCTGCTTTATTGACTATGCCAAAGCCTTTGACTGTGTGGATCATAATAAACTGTGGAAAATTCTGAAAGAGATGGGAATACCAGACCACCTGATCTGCCTCTTGAGAAATTTGTATGCAGGTGAGGAAGCAACAGTTAGAACTGGACATGGAACAACAGACAGGCTCCAAATAGGAAAAGGAGTACGTCAAGGCTGTATATTATCACCCTGCTTATTTAACTTATACGCAGAGTACATCATGAGAAATGCTGGGCTGGAAGAAACACAAGCTGGAATCAAGAATGCCAGGAGAAATCTCAATAACCTCAGATATGCAGATGACACCACCCTTATGGCAGAAAGTGAAGAGGAACTAAAAAGCCTCAAAGTGAAAGAGGAGAGTGAAAAAGTTGGCTTAAAGCTCAACATTCAGAAAACTAAGATCATGGCATCCGGTCCCATCACTTCATGGCAAATAGATGGGGAAACAGTGAAAACAGTGACAGACTTTATTTTTTTTGGGCTCCAAAATCACTGCAGATGGTGACTGCAGCCATGAAATTGAAAGGCGCTTACTCCTTGGAAGGAAAGTTATGACCAACCTAGATAGCATATTCAAAAGCAGAGACATTACTTTGCCAACAAAGGTTCGTCTAGTCAAGGCTATGGTTTTTCCTGTGGTCATGTATGGATGTGAGAGTTGGACTGTGAAGAAGGCTGAACGCCGAAGAATTGATGCTTTTGAACTGTGGTGTTGGAGAAGACTCTTGAGAGTCCCTTGGACTGCAAGGGGATCCAACCAGTCCATTATAAAGGAGATCAGCCCTGGATGCTCTTTGGAAGGAATGATGCTAAAGCTGAAACTCCAGTACTTTGGCCACCTCATGCGAAGAGTTGACTCATTGGAAAAGCCCCTGATGCTGGGAGGGATTAGGGGCAGGAGGAGAAGGGGACGACAGAGGATGAGATGGCTGGATGAAATCACTGACTTGATGGATGTGAGTCTGGGTGAACTCTGGGAGTTGGTGATGGACAGGGAGGCCTGGCGTCCTGCAATTCATGGGGTTGCAAAGAGTCGCACACGACTGAGCGACTGAACTGAAGGTAAAAGGATAGAGAAATATATTTTTAAATTAAATAACAGAATATTACCAACTCTCCTGCCCCTTTATCTACATAACTTATCTTTGTTGCAAATTACCAAAGACCCATTGCATATTACCCAAAGGTCTGTGAAATTGTCTGTGTGTTTAACAGGCTTAACTCATGGACAATTATTTTGCCTATCTGTGTTGCTTGGCAACACGCAGAGGTGAATTTATGATAAACACTACTCAGTGTTGATGATGTCTGTGGAAATAGTGATTCTCAAGTTTTCTGTCACCCAATCTGAGGCAGTGGAGGCACTGAATGAACAAACTCCTCATAAGCAAATTGACTGAAAGACAGCAGAAGATACCAAGTGAAAACAAACCTCATTTCTCTCCAGGCCTGACTTTATGAAATTGCCATCACCATAATGCTCACTGCTGCTGCTGCTGCTGCTAAGTCACTTCAGTCGTGTCCGACTCTGTGCGAACCTAGTGGGAGGTAAACTCTTTTTTTGTTTGTTTTTCCTCCAGTATTATTGAGATATAATTGACATACAACACTGTATAAATTTAAGAGGTACAGCATAATGATTTGATTTCCATACATCATGAAGTGATTATCCCAGTAAGGTTAATGAACATCTATCATCTCATGTCCCTAGCTCAGTTGGTAAAGAATCTGCCTGCAATGCAGGAGACCTGGGTTCGATTCCTGGGTTGGGAAGATCCCCTGGAGAAGGAAATGGCAACCCACTCCAGTATTCTTGCCTGGAGAATCCCATGGACAGAGGAGCCTGGGAGGCTATAGTCCATGGGGTTGCAAAGAGTCAGACACAACTTAGCGACTAAACCACCAACCATCATCTCATATGGATATCTTAGCAATCCTCTCTTAAATTTTGTCTCTGATGCATTCTTTTTCTTTTCTAAGGGATTGTTATTGTTCAATCACTAAGTTGTGTCTGATTACTTGCAACCCCATAGACTACAGCATGCCAGACTTCTCTGTCCTTCACTACCTCTTGCAGTTTGCTCATACTCATGTCCATTGAGTTGGTAATGCCATCCAACCATCTCAACCTCTGTCCCCCTTCTCCTCCTGCCCTCAATCCTTCTAGCATCACGGTCTTTTCCATTGAGTTGGCTCTTCACATCAGGTGAACAAAGTATTAGAGCTTCAGCATCACTACATTCAATGAGTATTCAGCGTTGATTTCCTTTAGACTTGGCTGGCTTGCTCTCCTTGCTGTCCAAGTGACTCTCAAGAGTCTTCTCCAGCACCACAATTCAAAAGCATCAATTCTTTGGGACTCAGCCTTCTTTATGGTCCAACTCTCACATCATACATGACTACTGGAAAAACCATAGCTTTAGGGAAAACCCCATCAAAAATTTAGATCTTCTCACACAAAAACACAAATATTGTATGATTCCACAATGTGCATGTGTGCATGCTAAGTTGCTTCAGTTGTGCCCAACTCTTTGCGACCCTATGGACTGTAGCCTGCCAGGCTTATCTGTCCATGGGATTCTCTGGGCAAGAATACTGGAGTGGGTTACCATGTCCTCCTCCAGGGGATATTTCAAACCCAAGGATCAAACCCGTGTCTCTTACATCTCCTGCATTGGCAGGTGTGTTCTTTACCACTGCTGCCACCTGGAAGCCCATGATTCCACAATAGAGGTAGTCAAGTTCATAGAGACTAAACTCTTATTCTGAAATAAGTTGGTAATTAAATAAGGGAAGGAGAGCCTATTTAGTATGGAAGTGAGAATCCATGTCAGCAATAACACCCAGAAGTTCTATAAATTCTCTTGAGATAAATTTGCGAAGTTCAGGACACTTTCCCAAGACCCCCTATTTGCTTACACTGCAGCACTACAGCTTAAAACTGTGATTGATCCTAGCCATAACCACACTTAAGGAGTAATGTTTATTACAAACATAGAAGCCTTTCCTCAAAACCAATGTGTGAAAATTTCCATTTGTATGAAAATAAGCTGGTTTCCTCCAGCGAACTCTGGGCATCTGGCACATCTTCACCAGTGGGCAGAGGATGATGCCAAAGCAGCAGCCTCTTGTCGGAACTCTTGATCTGCCTCCCCAGATGGCCTTCTTGGAGAGGAAAAGAGAGATAAGGGAGATACCTGACTTCTGAGAATATGACAAGTGACAGTTTCTATCAGTATTTATTGCTACTTGGCAAAATAAGGGAAGTCTAAATGCAGGCTTCTGTGAAACATGCTGGCAATCATAGACCATCCTGAGCTGTGCCTTTGAATCCAGGAAAGTAAGCATTTCATCTCTCATAGCCAGATAACAAGCCTTATGAGCTATTGGAATTTGAACCTTCCTTCCCTGAAATAAGGGCTTCCCTGCTGGCTCAGTCAATAAAGAATTTGCCTGCAATGTGGGAGACCTGGGTTTGATCCCTGGGTGGGGAAGATCCCCTGGAGAAGGGAAAGGCTACCCACTCCAGTATTCTGGACTGGAGAATCCCACGGACAGAGGAGCCTGGTAGGCTATAGTCCATGGGGTCGCAAAGAGCTGGACACGACTGAGAGACTAACACTTCACTGAAATAAAAGCTATCATTTATTGACCAAAAGATTTATATGCATTGTCTTTAATTGTTACAATTACCTTTCAGATGAGTATTGCTACCTCTGTTTTCTGTCTGAAGGAAACCAAAGCTGAGGAAGATTTGGTCATCTTGCATAAGAGCACACAGCTGGTAAACCAAGGGCTCAAAACCTCAACTCAGGGGTGTCTGGCTCCAAGGCTCAGGCTCTGGCCGCTGAGCTAATGGACTGCTTGCTCTCTTAGCAAGTCTGGGTAAAGTAAGGTTGCTCTCTTCAAGACTGGACCGGGACCATGTTTGTGAACCTTTCTAATTAACCTCTGTTCTGAAATGTTTCTCAGAAAGGACAACACCATTCTTAAGTATTTGGCCAGCTTGTTTCTTCCTGTCATTTTCCCCAAATCTAAAGCTTGGAATGATGTGTTTTTATTTCCATTTCCTCTTTGGTCTGAAGTTGATTCATCTTCAGTTCAGTTCAGTTCAGTTGCTCAGTCGTGTCCGACTCTTTGTGACCCCATGAATCGCAGCACGCCAGGCCTCCCTGTCCATCACCAACTCCCGGAGTTCACCCAGACTCATGTCCATTGAGTCAGTGATGCCATCCAGCCATCTCATCCTCTGTCATCCGCTTTTCCTCCTGCCCCCAATCCCTCCCAGCATCAGAGTCTTTTCCAATGAGTCAACTCTTCACATGAGGTGGCCAAAGTACTGGAGTTTCAGCTTTAGCTTCATTCCTTCCAAAGAGCACCCAGGGATGATCTCCTTTAGAATGGACTGGTTGGGTCTCCTTGCAGTCCAAGGGACTCTCAAGAGTCTTCTCCAACACCACAGTTCAAAAGCATCAATTCTTCAGCGTTCAGCTTTCTTCACAGTCCAACTCTCACATCCATACATGACTACTAGAAAAACCATAGCCTTGACTAGACGGACCTTTGTTGGCAAAGTAATGTCTCTGCTTTTGAATATGCTATCTAGGTTGGTCATAACTTTCCTTCCAAGGAGTAAGCGTCTTTTAATTTCGTGGCTGCAGTCACCATCTGCAGTGATTTTGGAGCCCAAAAAAATAAAGTCTGCCACTGTTTTCACTGTTTCCCCATCTATTTCCCATGAAGTGATGGGACCGGATGCCATGATCTTAGTTTTCTGAATGTTGAGCTTTAAGCCAACTTTTTCACTCTCCTCTTTCACTTTCATCAAGAGGCTTTTCAGTTCCTCTTCACTTTCTCTCACTAAAGTGAGTGATAGAGTGACTTACTTGGGAGAGCCTTCCAAGCAAGTTTTGTCAGTTTTCAGTCAACAATCATTTTTGCTAATAATTCTTAAGAAGCACCTGATTCTAAATGTGTGTTCTTCTGACAATCACCTGGAAAAATGGAGGTGAAAAAATTGTTTTATTTCAATGAACTAACCATCTGTGATGGTGTGTGCTTGGTCATGTCCTAATCTTTGCAACCCCGTGGACTGGAGCCTGCCAGGCTCCTCTGTCCATGAGACTTCCCAGGCAAGAATAACTGGAGTGGGTTGCCATTTTCTACTCCAGGGGATCTTCCTGGCCCAGGGATTTAATTTGTGTCTCCTGCATTTCCTGCATTGGCAGGCAGATTCTTTACCACAGCACCACCTTGGAAGCCCAACCATCAGTGATGACATGACTACAAATAAACTATTGAAAAGAGGTTTTTATAGAATTACAATTAGTACCCCAAATATAGCATCTTTTTCAATATATAAAGACAAGTAGAGGAAATTCAATTAGCTTAAATGTCTTTATTTGGTTTCTGCTCTCAATCCTGACCTCCATCACTGTAACAAACTCAGTCAAGGTCCTTGTGTCTGGACAACAATATATCAAAGGGAGGTCCTAGGGCTCAACACACACATCCAGAATCTGACCAAGGGTAAAGACCTGAGATCAGGAAAGCTAGAGACTGGTGCCAAAGTTCAGAATAATAGCCAATCAGCTGAGGGTTGACTAAGCCAATGCAGAGGTGTTGGGACAAGCTAAGTCACATAAGGAGACACTAATCAGGTGTAGGCAGATCAGGCAAAACAGTGGGAGCCAGAGAACATTCTAGGTGTGTACTGAGAACATTGCCTGTGTACTGACCCTGACCCAAGAAACTGGGCCAAAGGTTGAAGGGAAGGATCCAACTATGATGGAAGATCTTAGAGGTAAGACCGTGTTCTGGACTGAATGTTTATGTCCCCCTAAAATTCATATGTTGAGATTCTGATCCCTAAAGTGATCATATTAGGAGATGGTGGTACGTGATTAGGTCATGAAGGTAGAGCCCTAGTGAATGGGATTAGTGCCCTTATAAAAGAGGCCCAAGAGGGACTTCCCTGGTGGTCCAATGCAATGCACAAGATGCAGGTTCAATTCTTGATTAGAGAACTAAGACTCCACAGGCCTCAGAGCAACTAAGCCCATGAGCTGCAGCTAGAGAGTCTGTGCGCCACAATGAAAGATCCCACATGATGCAAGAGTTCCCTCATGTCTCAACTAAGACTTGACACAGCCAAATGAATTAATTACTTCTTAAAAAAAGGAAACAAGAAAATAGGGCAAAAGTTTCAGAAGGATAGAAGCAAAAATTGAGAGCCTCTGTCTCATGACACATAAGTCACATGGGCTTGGATGCCATGTAGAAGAACTGTCTTTCGGGACCCCAGTACCTGGAACTCCTGCTGGGGCAGTGCCCCCTACCCTTATCCTCCAGAGGCTTTGCCAATGTGAACCGATGCATGAAGTTGGCCAGGATTGTATTTCATTTAGCAAGAGCTACAATATAACATTTCTTTCAGACTCTTAAATTCTGAAAATTCCTTTTCAAGAACACTAAAGCCTGAACACTGGAAAGGAAAGAGTCAGAGCAGCTGGAAGTGTAATATAAAACATAGTAAGATAAGAGAAGAATGAAAAAATGAGAGACGCATAGAGATAATAATTAAGATCATGTAAGCAGTCACTAAGCCATATCCAATATCTCCCTAGCCCTCAGGACACTCTCACTGTTTCAATAGCTTTAGTTCCCTCTGGGTTAACGTAACAGATCAGTTTAATTGCTTACATCATGGTTAGTGCTAACAATGGCTGGCCAGATGCCCTCCATTCGGCAAAAGAGTCAAAAATCTTACATAGTCACAGATATCAAATTTGGGAATAGGTAAATTAATCACAGAGGATCATAGTGAGACACAACCTTAGCTCATTTTCCTCCTATTGCAGATGAGAAAAGTCAGACCCTGTGAGGCTGAAAGGGTTGCCAGAGGTCACAGGTCTAGTTAGTGGCAGATCTGAGTCTAAAATCCCAGTTGTTTTCTAATTTCTTGTCCCATACTTATTCCACTCTTTCATTCCCACATGCTATCATTCGCTCCACATCTTGGAATACACATGCTTTCCCTGATCTCTGTCAGTAGTACCAACTTTTATCCTTCCATTTCTGTGAAGGACCCTCCTAAGGACTGCTGGGATCCACAAGGCCGACTGCACCCACCTACAAAAAGAAAGAGGAAGTTGCTATAGCCCAAATACTACTTTTGCACACCTAGCACTCTGCCTGGAAAAGTTCTGAAAAATACTTCCATGTAATAGTAATAAACAATAATAATAAAACAGTCAATTAGCTCTCCAGTCATTTGAGTACAGCTGTCGGGCCAGATGACAGCAGGGTAAAGGGTAAGCCATCATTGCATAACCACGTCCATGGTAAGCTGTAGAGAACATGGTTAAAGCATAGGAAGTAAACAGAAGAAATCTGAGCAGGAAAATGGGCTTTGCTCAATATTATTGCCCATCAAATTGAATTGCTTTTCAGTTAATTCTGTGAAAGAAGGAATAATATTTATGTTCATTTGGAGAAAGTCATCTAAGAGGTTGCAATATCTTTTAAAATATGTATCTGAAAACTCTTTGTTCTTGGAGTAAAGCCAAACTTCACGAACTCTCATTAAGGTAGGCTATCTTTGCAATGAAGCAGGACCATTAAAAATGGATAGCATTGACATTTTAAGGAGGCTGAGAAAAATTGTTCCTCATGGGTCATAAACATTGAGAAAAAAAAATGCAAAGCACTTTCTGAAAATGGAAATGCCCTAATTCTTGATGCTGGTGCCTCCTAGCTTTTGTGGAAAGACAACATTTCTTTAGAAGGACACCTTTGCTCAATTTGAGAAATGTGTTCGGGGCTGCTCTCTTGTGATATCCACTTACACAGAGCCTCATGATACATTAGCATCACTGATCAAGCAACGAGGTCTACTGAGAGACGGTATAATGGATGGAAGCAGTCGGTACATAATTCAGTCCTTCCTCATGGGTTTTTCCAGAGTTAGATTTCCAACAACATACCAGCACACACCATCTTTGGAACTGTTCCCTCGTCTTTACAATTGTTGTAGACAATCTCATCTTCTTTAATCCATCCTTTTCCCCAATTTTATTTTTTTTTATGCAAAATCTAATTTTATTTTATTTTTAAACTTTACAATATTGTATTGGTTTTGCCAAATATCAAAATGAATCTGCCACAGGTATACATGTGTTCCCCATCAAGGAGTGGGCTGAAATGATGTTACTCTTCTGCTGAAAAAAATATTCTATCAGTGTGTTCCTAGTATTACAGAATAAATTCTAGCCACACAAGGACAGTACTTGAGAGCCTCTATGATCTAGCACAAACAAACTTTGCTTGGCACAAAGTGGAAAGTAGTTATTGTTTTACCTTATATTTGGTTTTGTTAATGTGCCAAATGAAACTTTTATCCAATTCTTTTAAGCATTTTTAAGCTTTTATTCCCCCTTCAGCTAATTTTCTGTTCGTAGATTTTGCCCAGTTTTTTGATGGGAGCTTATTAGCTTTTCCAATCTACAAATAGGAACTCTTTATATGATTTATAACCTCATGTCAGTCATCTTTATGACAACTTTTCCAGTTTGTTGATGATATTAACTTATGGGTGAATTTAGAGAGTCAAAGCATTTACTGCTTAATTGATAGGGCCAGAGTTTGTCTTCCACACAACTCATGTCTAGAATCTCTTTTTGGAAACTTCCTCTCTCACCTTCTGTCCTTCCTGTTTTCTACCAGATTTATATGGGAACTACTATGGAGTATTTTCTGGCTCCAGACCTTTCATACACTGACATTGATTGGTCTTATGAGTTTCAACTCTTTGTGCCTTTACCAATTTGATAAACTATTGTAAATTTATAGAGTTAATGGGGGAAAAGTTATCCTTTTTCCTTCTGGATGGTAGAGCTTCCTCTGTGCCCACAATGCCCTAGCTGGGCCTGGGTCCTACTATTTTTCAACCCTAGATTATTAGTGTGATATAGTAGAAAATATGGTCTCTGCCCACTCTCCCCCTTGCCCCCTGCCTCAGTTCCTGGCACTGAGCTCCTGAAACCCTTGTAATCTCCTGGGTGATAGAAGTGCCTTTTGCTTTAATAAAGAGATTGTGATTCAGCTCCTGGGTGTCTTCTGGATGAGGCCTGGCTACCCTAAAAACTGAGTCTTAATTAGAAGTTTAGTGTTTTCAGACCTGCCCCTACCCCTTCATTCTCTTGAGAAGAGAGAAGGAATGAAAATGGAGTTAGTGATTGATCTTGCCTCTGTGGTGATGTCTCCATAAAATCCCAAATGTACAGGATTAAGAGAGCTTCCCAGTTGGTGAACACATGGAGATGCAGGGAGAGGGCGTGGGAGCTCCAGGCCCCTTGCCACATCCCTTGCCCTTTGTTTCTCTTCATCTGTTCGCTTGTATCCTTTGTCATATCCTTTAATAAACTGGTAAACGTTTCCTTGAGTTCTATGAGCCATTCGAGCAAATCAATCAAAATCAAGGGGGAACTTCCCTGGTGGTCCAGTAGTGAAGAATCCACCTTGCAGTGCAGAAGACTCAGGTTCATTCCTTGGTCAGGGAACTAAGATCTCACGTGTTGCAGAGCAACTAAGCCCGTGCACCGAGACAACTGAGTCTGCAAGCTCCAGATCCCATGCCACAACTAGAGAGTCTGTGCACCGCAAGGAAAAATCCTGCATAATGCAAGGAAGATCCTGTGTGCTGCAACTAAGACCCAACAAGGCCAAAATAAAATAAATAAATATATCTTTAAAAAAAAAACAAAACAAGGAGCAATTGTAAGAATCTCAGATTTGAAGCCAAATTAGACAGAAGTGGTGAATGCCCTGGAGACCGGCTTCTTGCAGTCTGCATCTGAAGTGTGGGGGGTGGGACATCTTGTGGGATGGAGCTCTTAACTTGCAGGATCTGACACTATCTCCAGGTAGAGAGTGTCAGAACTGAGTTAAAGTGTCACCCAACTGGTGTCATGGAGAATTTCTCGGTGTGGGGGAAAACCTCCATACATTCAGGGGCCAGAAGTGCCTAAAGTGAAGTTTCTGTGTGAAGATAAAGGGGACACAGTGGGGAGAAAGGCAGTAGGGAAGAACTGGGTTTTTCCCTACATAAGAGGAAGGGGCAAGTTGAGGGCTTTCCTATGTGGTGAGAAAGTTGTCATTTAAGAGTTGCAGTTTCTTTTGTACCCAGAAATGAGACTTCTTTCTTTGCCTTTGTAGGAGACTATTCCTTTGTTCTTGGGAGAAACCATTAAGATACTTGACCTTTTTAGTATATTAACTTGACCACAGATGCTAGATGTTCTGATCACATACTGTTCTGTGCTAGTGGATTCTAAGCTTTATCTTCCTCTTATGTGTTGGGAAGGGGAAAGACAGGGAGAAGAGGGGAGCTGACAGTTGTCCTTGGGGACTGGAAATTAAAGGGAGAGAATGAAGGGGAAGTTTTGTGACTCTAGGCAGAGTCTTTAAGTTGCAGGTGGAAGGTGTGGCTCAGAGCCCGGAAGAGGGCTGATATCTCCTCCCCCTAATTCAGCCCCACGCTGTTCTCGGACCTGAATGGTGGAGGCTCTGGAAGAGTCCAAAGACAATGACTTGGTAAAGCTACCACCAATAATCAGGAAGGGACAGAACATTAGCAAGGTGACAATAAGGTCCCTTCAAGATTCCTGGAGGTCAGTAAGGGCATGTGGGTAGACACAGTGTTACCAGAGCAGTTGAAATGGAACATGGTGGGCGAGGATGATTATTGCAGTGGACAGAACAAATTGTAAGCAGATGTAAGCCATCCTTCTGGGGGTAACAGGAAACACTGGAGAAATGACTGACTAGCAGTTAAGTAAGTAGGAGCTCAAGTTATAATCTGGACATTAAAAACTTAATATGACCTCATTTATGCTTTAGTCAAAAGCCTGGCCATACCAGTTGTATACATTTTAAGGATACATATACAAGAATAATACTCCTACCTTTATTATATAACTCAAGAAAGTGCTTCAAATTATGGGCATATATCAGACAAGATAGGAAAGGAGAACCCACCACAGCAGGCTATTGAAGAAATATTTTGAATTAGCTTGAGCTTTGCAATGTCCTTCCCATCAAAACTGAACAAAGAGGATAAGCCCCTGGTGGGACATTATGAGAAAGATGATAATATCTGTAGAGTATTTTTAAGTTATGCAGGTAACATACAAATGTATGCTTATATAAAGTTTAATTAATATAGAACTTAAGGTCCAACTTCATTTTCTCTCCACCACAGAAGTAACAATGTGGGTAATTTACAGCTTATCCTTTTAAACTTTACCGATTATTTACACATATGTAGGTGAATATATGGTTTCCCAGGTGGCCCAGTGGTAAAGAATCTGACTGCCAATGCAGGAGACAAGAGTTTGATCCCTGGGTTGGGAAGAACCCCTGGAGGAGGAAGTGGCAACCCACTCCGATATTCTTGCCTGGGAAATCCTATGGACAGAGAAGCTTGGTGGGCTACAATGCATGGGGTCACAAAAGTGTCAGACACAACTTAGCAATAAAACAACCACAAAGGTGAATATACACAAACATGTATCTATACACATATATAGAGTGTGGGTTTATTTGTGTTTTTAATGTAAAAATGCAATCAAACCATAGGTCATTCTTCTGTAACTCATTATTTTAACTTAGTGATATGACTTAGAGATCTTTCTGTGCAGTACCTTCTTTGCAATTGCTCTTTGCATAATATTCTATAGTTTCACAGGTGTAGAATAGATTATTTAACCATTCTTCTACTTTTATTTCAATACCAAAATACTTCCTATTCTTGGTTGCTTTTTTGTTTTGTTTGCTCTTACTGTGTTGTTTTCAAAACAGAGATAATATACTATGTCTCTGTTTGTAAGCATTTAGAAAAGATAATCTCTCTCCCATCTCTCCCACCCCCCGCCAAAAAAAGTTCTGTAGAAAACCTGTGACTTTTCTGAGAAATTTAGGAAAAGACTATCCAAGTAAAGTATTACAAAAATATATTTATCATCTAAAATTCTAAAGATGAAAATAAGTAATTCCATTTGCTAAATAATGTTCTATTTCCTTGTTTACATATAAAGAAACTTATCAATAACTGTTTCATTTTACCAAGACCATGGACCATGTAACTAATCTACTGGAAAGTTCAGAACCAAATTGTGGTCCATCTCTGTTTCACAAATATATCAGACTTAATCTAGTTTTAGTTCCTGACTTCTTATTTTTCTAAACTCACTTTTACCCTTTATCCAATTTTTTCACTTATACTCGTTGTTTTGAATGCACTTTTAGAAATCATTTTAAATTCTTTTTGAATAGGTGAGAGGGTGAACAGATAATTGGAAGGGTGGAGAATGGAAACAGTTGAATGAGCTCACTTTTTTGAGCTGCCTCTGCAGATATCATTTTTGTTTTCTAACAAATAACTGCCCTTACTGTAGTAAACATTTTTGCAAAGCCTCCTTTGTACCATATGCTTTTCAGTATTTGGAATGTTGAACTCCTGAATCTGTATTTATGATTTTACATTTACCATTTTCACTTACATATACAAGAGTTGTCCAAGTAAAAATTAATCTAGACATTGTTTATATATATATATATGTTCAACAAAGTTGTTTAAACACTTGATTGCATACTCACTGTCTGTAGTGGGTTGAATAGTGTCTCCTCTAAAATTCTTGTCCACCTGGAACATTAGAATGTGACCTTTTTTGGAAATAGAGTCTTTGCAGATACAATGATTTAAGATGAGGTCATACTGGATTCGAGTGGGACCTAAATCCAAAGACCAGTGTCTTATAAAAAGAGGAGAGGACACACAGCAACAGACACACACAAGGGAGAAGCCCACATGAAGATGGAGTGATTGGACTGATGCAGCTATAAACCCAAAGACTGCCAGCAACCGGTGGGAGCTAGGAGAAGCATGGAACAGTTTCTCCCTTAGAGCTTCCAGAAGGAAGCTGCCCTGACAAGACCCTGACTTTGAACTTCTAGCATTCAAAATTAGGAGAGAATAAGTTTCTACTGTTTTAAGCCACACAGTTTGTGAAATCAACTACAGCAGCCCTAGGAAATGAATTGGAGAAGGGAATGGCAACCCACTCCAGCATTCTTGCCTGGAGAATTCCATGGACAGAGGAGCAACTAACACAACACTTTAGGAAATGAACACACAATCCTTCTATACCTTCATTAAAATTATCTCAAGAGCACCTGTGGATTATAGTTTCTAACCTGGAAATACAGTAATATGAGTGCCAAGGTTTACAATTTCCAATTTGAGAAGTGTGGTGATACAAATAACCTGATGAAGAACTCTTTGTTCACCATCACTGCTAATTAAGTATTAGGTTGAATCCGAACTGCCAAACATAAGAAGCGAAGAAAGAAAGAATATAATGACAAGGCCACTGTCACGCATTTCTTTTTTTTTTTTTCTCTCTTTGCACTAGGTCTTTGTTGCTGTGCATGGGCTTTCTCTAGCTGCCTCAAGCCGGGGCTCCTCTTCTTGTGGCATGTGGGCTTCTCTTGCTGCAGAGCACAGGCTCTAGGGTGCAGGCTTCTGTAGCTGCAGCACACAGGCTCGGTAGTTGAAGTTCCTGGGCTCTAGAACCCACAGGCTTCAGTAACTGCAGCAGACAGGCTCTGTAGTTGTGGCTTGCAGGCTCTACAGCACAGGGCTCAGACGCTATGGCACAGGAGCTTAGTTGCTCCACAGCATATGGGATCTTCCTGGACCAGGGATTGAATCTGTGTTCCCTGCATTGGCAGACAGATTCTTATCCACTGCACCGTGAGAGAAGTTCTATACTCATTTCTCGTATTTAAAATAGAGGTTGTTAATCTTGAAGTTTATATTTCTGAAGAAATTTGCTTTCCTACCATCCTATTTTAATTTATTAATGACCTCACACTAGCAACTGTTTAGCATGTTTCAAAAAGCCAATAGGAAAGCTGTGAAAGAGCTAGTGAATCTAGAATTACATATTGTTCAAACTGAAACCTTATATGTTAAATGCTGATTTGTGATATAAGGATAAATATACTTTCTTAAGCAGCAGTTGCAAAAACAGTGAATTGATTCTGCCATTCAGTCCTTTAAAAACTCAGCAAATCACCCAGAGTTACTCTAATGGAAATCTCTACTGAAACATAGCTTCTTTCTTCTCTGCTTTTTCTCTTGTCCTATGAAAACCAGAATAAACTACACACATACAAGATTCTGCTTTAAGATTAGGCTGATTCTTTCTCAGCCTAATATTATGCCTATTAATTATTTTGCATTGAAGACCCATATGAGTTATACATTATATACTTTGTGAATAAATAAGTACTTTCACTTTATCCTCAGGGTGAGCTAGGAAAGAATCCTAAAGCACCAAAGTCATCAAATGCATCTCTAATGGATACATAATGTGGACCTCACAGCAGCCTATGGTTATAGCCCAACTCAGTTTTATATAATGAAAGATCAGGGAGACAGCCAATCTCCTCTTTCTGATATAAATAAGTTGATGATGATTTTGTGGCTGCCACCATTAAGTATGCAATACTGTATTGATCTACCTTTTCTTTCATTTGGATACATACCTTCAATATAAACTTTTTCATTTTAACATATACCTTCAATACTGTTGACCTTTATGTCCAGAAGAAATATTTTTAAAATTTATGAGGTTTTGATAAGTATAGTTTTGTGGGTAGACCTCTTACAAATCGTTAAGTAAATGGATTTAGTAATTCTACATCTTAAGTGTGACTTCAATTAAACATAAAAACAACCATCAGTAAAATAGCTCTAGATAATAAATATTTGTTGAATGAATAAACAAAAGGATGAATGACTTTATTCATTATGTATTTTTGTTATTTCTGCTTGCCTAGCTGCCTTTTGATTGTAACTCAGCTTCCTGTATTGATTTGCCTTTAAGGAAATAGTGACTCTTGTGGTCATTCTGGAATTACAGTTATTTTCCTCACAGGAACTAAAGAGTTGGCATTCTGGGTTTATCTAAAGATACCTCTAGATGTTGCAATGTGGCTGCAGTCTGAATCTGCCTGCAATGTGGGAGACCCAGGTTCAGTCCCTGGGTTGGGAAGATCCCCTGGAGAAGGGAATAGCAACCCACTCCAGTATCCTTGCCTGGAGAATCCCATGGACAGAGAAACCTGGTGGGCTGAAGTCCATGGGGTCGTAGAGTCGGACACGACTGAGCGACTAACGCTTTCTAGATGTTGACTTCTTCACTGTAGGGTCTAGCATAGTGCCTGAAACTCTATAGACATCTTATACATGTTCAAATGAATATTTCCTGCTTCAGGCTAGTTATCGTTGCATTTAGTCTGTAACCAAAGACACTCTCTGCTATGGTCTGAATGTTTGTGTCTCTCCAAAATTCATGTGTTGAAATCTTAATCCCCAAGGTGATGATGTTAGGATGTGGGATCTTTGAAAGATGACTAGGTCATGAAAACCCTTATAAAGAAGGCTCACAGAGCTCCTCAGCCTCTTCCAAAAGTGAAGACCCGGTGAAAAGATAACCATCTATGAAGCAGGAAACTCTCACCAGACACAGAATCTGTCAGCATCATGATCTTGAACTTACCAGCCTCCTGATCTATAAGAAATAGTTTATTATATTTTGTCATAGCACCCTGACCGGACCAAGACATGCACATTTTAAGAAATGAAATAAATTCTAATCCTAAAAATAAAAAATAAAATATAAATTTTAATGCACCGGATGTCTTATCAAATAGGAAATGCAGAGGTCGAAGGGTACGGTTATATCACTTTCTTCACTCTAAATATTCTGTCATATACTTTGGACAAAGTTATTTCAAGTGGAAGTGTGGGTTGTTGACTCAATAAATTATATGGCATGAGTCTAACTCTAATAATTTTACACAGATGAAAATGAATTAAAATGGACAGTAGGGACAACCTTTAAGAGAGAAGAAAAGGGAACATGGCCACGAAATTGCACCATGTAACTTCTGAGAGGTGGAGAGGGGCAGATGCCTGTTACTGCGAGATAGCCCCTGCCCTGTGCCCCACAGTGAAGGGAGGACGGCAAGATGTGCAGAGGAGACGCTTCAGTCTCTTATACTACACACCAGCTGGCTCTTCCTCTTTTCCTTTCCCCCAGACCTGGCTCCACATCTGCCCAGTTACTGTGGCACCATGAGTCCACAAATACCAAAAGTCTGAATCGATCATACTTATTTGGCTTATGTGAAGAAGCTTTGGTCTTGGGTAATTATTAAAATAAAATAGAATGCTTTACATAGAACCATGGAAGTTCAGATACTGCTGTGCGAATCACATACACTAATAAGGTAGAATGGTAAGGAGTCACCTGACACCTGTTTCAACAGGTGGGGACTGGAACAGAGGAACACTTCCCCCTCAAGATTATATGATCTGAAAAGATGGTCTAGAAAGCAAAGGTAGGATAGTGGTAGCAGGTAGAATCAGATAAAAGATGACTTCTTAAAGCAGAAAACGCTGAATAGAGCAGCTTTGTGGCTTTGGCCTCAATATGGCTAAGGAATAACAATGAAATAAACACATACAGTTATGTGAAATTAGATATTACACTTTCAAATATCTTTTACTCACTGTCAGCCTGAAGTTGACTACATGTTCTTTCCTAGAACCAGCTCATTTCCAAAGGGCAGAGGCAATCTCAACTCCCACAAATACTGGTTGGCATGTGCCTTCACCAAAGTCTAAATCAAAATAGAAAGGTCAGGAAATAACCTGAGGTTCCCTGTTCCTCCTGCCAACTGGATTGTGATTTTTTTCATCATCTCTGAGGATCAACATCTTTAAGAAATATCATGCAACCTAAAAGACTGTGGCCTTATGCAATGATCCCCAACAAGATAATCTTCTCAATATAACCTAAAAAGCATAACACTGAAACAATAGAAACATTCATTCAATACAGAGGAGGGAACAATTTTCTTTCTTTTTTCTCCCAGAGGATAATACTCACTAGTGGGAACTGCGCTGTCCTCAAGAGTTAGACTTTGATACTCTGATCAGAGTGCTGTACAGGTAGTCCATCAAGAAATCTAAAGATGGGGTGGGCTTCTGGTGGTCCATTGGTTAAGAATCCACCTGCCAATGCAGGGAACATAGGTTTGATCCCTGCTCTGGGAAGACCCCATTGCTGCATGTCAACTAAGCCTGTGTGCCACAGCTACTGAACCCCAAATGCCTAGAGTCCATGCTCCATAAAAGAATCCAAGAGAAACCTGTGCACAGTAGCTCTCACTCACTGCAACTAGAGAAAGCCCATGCACAGCAACAAAGAACCAGAGCAACCAACATTAAATAAATAAAAACATAAATAAGTCCTTTTTTAAAAAAGAAAAGAAACCTAAGGGGATAGGGATATTTTAAATGTTGTGATATGCCTTATATTAAACGAGCTTTATAGTACTTTGCTCAAACAAACCTGTCCACATCAGGACTCAGAGACCCCACAGAGACTGAGACAGAACTATGTTTGAATGTCTCCTGTGGAGGTGCAGGTCAGCAGTGGACTGCTGCAGGGGCAGGGGCTCTGGGTGCAGTAGACCTGGGTATGGCATAAGCCCTCATGGAGGAGCTTGCCATTAACCCCACCAAAGAACCTCCAGAATTTGCACAGGACTGCGGAAACAGACTCTGGGAGGGCACAAACAAAATCTTGTGTGCACCAGGACCCAGGAGAAAGGAGCAGTGACCCCACAAGAGACTAATCCAGACTTGCTTGTGAGTGTACAGGAGTCTCCAGCAGAGGCATGGGTTGGCGGTGGCCTGCTGCAGGGTTGGGGCCACTGAGAACACAGCCCTGCCCAAGAACAGAAAGCTGGACTAAAGATTTACTGAGCATGCCCCACCCCCCCCCCATCAGAATAAGACCCAGTTTCCCCCTCAGTCTCTCCAATCAGGAAGCTTCCATAAGCCTCTTATCCTTCTCCATCAGAGGGCAGACAGAATGAAAACCACAATCACATTAAACTAACCAATCTCACATGGACCACAGCCTTGTCTAACTCAATAAAACCATTAAAGCCATGAAGCCATGCCATGTAAGGCCATCCAAGATGGACAGGTCATGGTGGAAAGTTCTAACAAAACGTGGTCCACTGGAGAAGGGAATGGCAAACCACTTCAGTATCCTTGCCTTGAGAACCCCATAACAGTATGAAAGGCAAAAAGATATGACACTGAAAGATGAACTCCTCAGGTCGATAGGTGCCCAATATGCTATTGGACATCAGTGGAGAAATAACTCCAGAAAGAATGAAGAGACAGAGCCAAAGCAATACCCAGGTGTGGACATGACTGGTGATGGAAGGAAAGTCCAATGCTGTAAAGAACAATATTGCATCGGAACCTGGAATGTTAGGTCCATGAATCAAGGCAAATTAGAAGTGGTCAAACAGGAGATGGCAAGAGTGAACATCAACATTTTAGGAATCAGGGAACTAAAATGGACTGGAATGGGTGAATTTAACTCAGATGACAACTATTGCTACTACTGTGGGCAAGAATCCCTTTGAAGAAATGGAGTGGCCATCATAGTCAACAAGAGTCAAAAATGCAGTACTTGGATGCAATCTCAAAAACCATAGAATGATCTCTGTTCATTTCCAAAGCAAACCATTCAATATCACAGTAATGCAAGTCTATGCCCCAACCAATAATGCTGAAGAAGCTGAAGTTGAATGGTTCTATGAAGACCTCCAAGACCTTCTAGAACACCCAAAAAAGATGTCCTTTTCGTTATAGGGGACTGGAATGCAAAAGTAGGAAGTCAAGAAATACCTGGAGTAACAGACAAATTTGGCTTTGGAGTACAGAATGAAGTAGGGCAAAGGCTAATAAGAGTTTTGCCAAGAGAAGGCACTGGTCATAGCAAACACCCTCTTCCAACAACACAAGAGAAGACTCTACACATGGACATCACCAGATGGTCAATACCGAAATCAGATTGATTATATTCTTTGCAGCCAAAGATGGAGAAGCTCTATACAGTCAGCAAAAACAAGACCAGGAGCTGACTGTGGCTCGGATCATGAACTCCTTATTGCCAAATTCAGACTTGAAGAAAGTAGGGAAAACCATTAGACCATTCAGGTATGACCTAAATCAAATCCCTTACAATTATACAATTAGTAGAAGTGACAAATAGATTCAAGGAATTAGATCTAATAGAGTGCCTGAAGAACTATGGACGGAGGTTCATAACATTATACAGAAGACAGGGATCAAGACGACCCCAAGAAAAAGAAATGCAAAAAGGCAAAATGGTTGTCTGAGGAGGCCTTACAAATAGCTGAGAAAAGAACAGAAGTGAAAGGCAAAGGAGAAAAGGAAAGATATACCCATTTGAATGCAGAGTTCCAAAGAATAGCAAGGAGAGATAAGAAAGCCTTCCTGCACAATCAATGCAAAGAAATAGAGAAAAGCAATAGAATGGGAAAGACTAGAGATCTCTTCAAGAAAATTAGAGGTATCAAAGGAATATTTCATGCAAAGATGGGCTCAATAAAGGACAGAAATGGTATGGACCTAACAGAAGCAAAAGATATTAAGAAGAGGAGGCAAGAATACACAGAAGAATTATGCAAAAAAGATCTTCATGACCCAGATAAACCACAATGATGTGATCACTCACCTAGAGCCAGACATCCTGGAAATCAAAGTCAAGTGGGCCTTAGGAAGCATCACTATGAACAAAGCTAATGGAGGTAATGGAATTCCACCTGAGCTATTTCAAATCCTAAAAGATGACATTGTGAAAGTGCTGCACTCAATATGCCAGAAACTTTGGAAAACTCAGCAGTGACCACAGTACTGGAAAAGGTCAGTTTTCATTCCAATCCCTAAGAAAAGCAATGCCAAAGAATGCTCAAACTACTGCACAATTGCACTCATCTCACACGCTAGCAAAGTAATGCTCAAAATTCTCCAAGCCAGCCTTCAACAGTAAGTGAACCATGAACATCCAGATGTTCAAGCTGAATTTAGAAAAGGCAGAGGAACCAGAGATCAAATTGCAAACATCACTGGATCATCGAAAAAGCAAGAGAGTTCCAGAAAAACATCTACTACTGCTTTATTGACTATGACAAAGCCTTTGACTGTGTAGATCACAATAAACTGTGGAAAATTCTTAAAGAGATGGAAATACCAGACCACCTGACCTGCCTCCTGAGAAATCTGTATGCAGGTCAGGAAGCAACAGTTAGAACTGGACATGGAACAACAGACTGGTTCCAAATAGGAAAATGAGTGTATATTGTCACCCTGCTTATTTAACTTATATGCAGACTACATCATGAGAAATGCTGGACTGGATGAAGTACAAGCTTGAATCAAGATTGCCGGGAGAAATATCAATAACCTCAGATATGCAGATGACACCACTCTTACGGCAGAAAGTGAGGAAGAACTAAAGAGCCTCTTGATGAAAGTGAAAGAGGAAAGTGAAAAAGTTGGCTTAAAACTCAACATCTAGAAAACTAAGATCAAAGCATCTGGTCCCATCACTTCATGGCAAATAGATGGGAAAACAATGGAAACAGTGAGAGACTTTATTTTGGGGGGCTCCGAAATCACTGTAGATGGTGACTGCAGCCATGAAATTAAAAGACACTTACTCCTTGAAAGAAAAGTTATGACCAACCTAGACAGCATATTAAAAAGCAGAGACATTACTTTGCCAACAAAGGTTCATCTAGTCAAAACTATGGTTTTTCCAGTAGTCCTGTGTGGATGTGAGGGTTGGACTGTAAAGAAAGCTGAGCACAGAAGAATTGATACTTTTGAACTGTGGTGTTGGAAAAGACTCTTGAGAGTCCCTTGGATTACAAGGAGATCAAACCAGTCCATCCTGAAGAAAATCAGTCCTGAATATTCATTGGAAGGACTGATGTTGAAGCTGAAACTCCAATATTTTGGCCACCCGATACGAAGAAGTGACTCACTAGAAAAGATCCTAATGCTGGGAAAGACTGAAGGTGGGAGGAGAATGGGACAACAGAGGATGAGATGGTTGGATGGCATCACTGACTCAATCGACATGAGTTTGAGTAAGCTGTGGAAGTTGGTGATGGACAGGGAGGCCTGGTGTGCTTCAGTCCAATGGGTCACAAAGAGTTGGACACAACTGAGTGACTGAACTGAACTTACAGCACTTTGCTCAGGCTTCCCAGGTGGCACTAGCAGTAAAGAGCCCACCTGCCAGTGCAGGAGATGTAACAGACTTGGATTCAATCCCTAGATCATGAAGATCCCCTGGAGGAGGGCATGGCAACCCACTCCAGTATTCTTGCCTGGAGAATCCCTTGGACAGAGGAGCTTGGCAGGCTGCAGTCCATTGGGTGGCAAAAAGTCAGACACAACTGAAGCGACTTAGCACACACACACATAGTACTTTGCACCCTGTACTATACCATGTATGTTTCCTTGTATGTATCTCCCACTAGGCAGTAAGATCCTTGAAGGAACTGAGTCTCTCCCATTATCTTTGAATTAGAATCTAGCACATCTAGATTCTGGTGCATAGGTGACATCAAAATACTGTAGAATTAATGCTATAATGGATAACAAATAGATCAAAGCTCAGACCTTATTTCAGATTCTGAAAACTGTCCATAGAAAAGACTGGGGAAGAAACTGACACACAGGGGTACTCAGAAAGCAACATAAACAGAAACAAGTGCTCTGATCTTACATGCTCTGAGTCAGGGCTGCAATGTCCAGCTGGTTTTTCATTGTGCAAGATTATCCAGCCAAGGGCACAAATTGGGGCAGATACCTTTCGTATGTTCTATTTACCAAGCCATGAACCCCAACAGTACTTTGTATCTGCCCATGGGAAACAATGCCATTTTTAAAGAGAATTTAAATTATCTTTTAAATAATTAAAATGTCCTTTAAATAATGACAGGTTAGATCTCAAGGGCAAGAAAAAATTCTCTATCAGTCTGATTCCACCACAGATGGAGGTGGGGGTAGGGGGAAGAAACTGAATATTGGGACTTCCCTGGCAATCCAGTGGTTAGGACTTCACCTTCCAATGCAGGGGTTGCAGGTTCAATTCCTGGTCAGGGAACTAAGATCCAACATTCCTCAAGGCCAAAAAAAACAAAACATAAAATAGGAGCAATGAGTAACAAATTCCATAAATGGTGCACACCAAAAAATCTTAAAACAAAAAGTTGAATATTGTCTGATCTTGAGAATACTGATGTTGGAGATTGTTTTTCTCTGGATTCTCAACACAGGGTGATTGGCTTTATAAGCATTTTTTTTTTTTTTTTGTAGTGTCAAAGAATCACGTAGGGGAGCTTCAGCATTCAGCCTGTTCCAGAAAATGAGCCACAGAATCAGAGATGCATAGATAACAGGAAGAAAACTTGAAGGTTACAGAATCACATTGCTATGAGACTTTTTTCAAGAGATCACTTAGTCCAATAATTACTTAATCTTACAGATGAGGAAACCAGAAAAATGGAGGTTAAGTAACTAGCCCTAGCTAGTTATCAAAACTAATTCTAGAACCTGACTTTCTGGTTTTCGATTTAGTAATCTATCGTAACTGGCTGGACTTGACATTATTATAATCAACATTGTGCATCCACTGTGGGAGAGATTGAGACATACAGACTTGGTCTCCAACAGGGGCCTCACGAGGTTGAGAAAACAGGAAATAAGTATTGAAAGACAATAATACCAGACGGCATATGAAAGCAGATCTAGACCTGGGTTTGAGTGGGAGTGGAGACGCCACATTAGGAATCAGTGGGCAAGGAATGGAGTGTCCTCGCGTGGGCCAATTCTGAAGGGACCAGAGCCAGGTGGCTGATAGGGTCCACCCAGGGCTGCAGGCAGGCCTAAGGTCACAGAAGCAGTGTCAGGAGAATCCAATTTCCCGGGGCCCTCTCAAAGGGTAGCTTAAGCCTTGGCTCATGACCCAGATTGCAAGGATGAATCCGGTAAAGCTTCTCCACACCTGGGCTCTGACCCGCAGAAGGGCGGGGGCCGAGGCAGCAGCACCGCAGGGAAATGGGAGCGGAGGGGAGGAGAATTGAAAAATCCTGAGCTGACCGGGATCCCACGGCGGGAGAAGCAACCGGCGCCGCGCCTGCCCTGTGCGGGTTGAGAAGGGGTTTCCGGGACGGCGCGCGCGGCCGGCGGGGCGGGGCCCAGGGGCAAGCACCGCCTACGTCGGGCTGCGTGACAATGGGGCGGGCGGCGGCACGCGGCTGCGGAGGTTGGGGGACTCAGGGTGGGTGGAGCCGCCGCTGCCTCTACCGCCGCAGCCCCCTTCGGGATTTGAAAGATTAAAAACTCCGGGTGGAGAGGGCCGCGACGTTGAATGTGTGGCGGAAGCGTTGGGGACCACGGCTCGGCGCCGAGCCGGGCGGCCGGCGGCGTCTCCACAGCATGAATTACCCGGGCCATGGGTCTCCGCGGAGCTCCGAGCGTAACGGCGGCCGGGGCGGCGACGGCGCCGCCTGGGAGCTGGGCTCGGACACGGAACCCGCGTTCGGGGGCAGCGTCTGCCGCTTCGACCACCTGCCAGTCGGGGAGCCTGGCGATGACGAGGTGCCCCTGGCCCTGCTGCGCGGGGAGCCCGGGCTGCACTTGGCGCCGGGAGCGGAGGACCACAACCATCACCTGGCGCTGGACCCCTGCCTCAGTGACGATAACTATGACTTCAGCTCGGCCGAGTCGGGCTCCTCGCTGCGCTACTACAGCGAGGGCGAGAGTGGAGGCGGCGGCAGCTCCTCGTCGCTGCACCCGCCTCAGCAGCCGCTGGTCCCGTCGAACTCGGGGGGCGGCGGGGCGGCTGGAGGAGGCCCCGGTGAGAGGAAGCGCACCCGGCCCGGCGGCGCGGCCGCCCGGCACAGATACGAGGTGGTGACGGAGCTGGGCCCGGAGGAGGTGCGCTGGTTCTACAAGGAGGACAAGAAGACCTGGAAGCCCTTCATCGGCTACGACTCGCTCCGCATCGAGCTTGCCTTCCGAACGCTACTGCAGGCCACGGGGGCCCGAGCCCGGGCCCAAGACCCGGACGGCGACCATGTGTGCGGCCCGGCCTCACCCGCGGGTCCGGCCTCCAGCTCCGTGGAGGACGAAGACGAGGACCGCGTCTGCGGCTTCTGCCCGCGCATTGCGGGGCACGGGCGCGAGATGGAGGAGCTGGTGAACATCGAGCGGGTGTGTGTGCGGGGCGGCCTCTACGAGGTGGATGTGACCCAAGGAGAATGCTACCCGGTGTACTGGAACCGTGAGTAGCCGGCCGGGGGAGGGAGCGGGACGGGCTGCCTCTGCAGGGGCCGACACGCACCCGGGTGGGTTTGGAACTTAACTGCGGGGAGAGCGAGGCGCGTGAGGCCTGGCGATTGGTCCGAACAGGATGGAGACCGTGCAGGCAAGCGCCGGCAGGTGAAGGATAAAGCGAGCAGATGGCAAAAGCCCAGTCGCCTGGGGTCAGAAGGAGAGGATACTGCCGAGGTAGCGCCTCCTGGGTAAGCCGGGTGCTGCAGCCATCCCCTGGAGGTGATCCAGGAATGGATGGCCAACCCGAGAGGTTTAATTTCGTGATTCCTACCTGAGCTTTGTCCATCCAGGGATCTGATTCGGTCTCATTTACCCTGCACTGCTTATGATTTAAATACCGGTTTGGCTTCTGGACTGGAAATGTTTGAGAGAATCTGAATAACGGTTCCGTTATGGATTTGGGAAAGAAAATCAATCCCTGGCGGGAAGGGAAGGGATAGAGGTTGTTCTCACCGGTACGTTCAGGAGAGGTGGAAAAGCACTGCTCGAAGCAGTTGTGACAAGTGGGTCCGCTCACACTCTATGTGGAATACTCATATTTCTCTCCCAGGTCCTTGCTTACGTATTTTCATTTTTGCCTCTTAACCTTGAAAAGTTACAAGGCTTGGGCCTTGGTTTTTCTCATCTGTAAAATAGGGATAATTGTATCTGTGTCGTAGGGTTGTTACGGAAATTAAATGAGGTAATATGCTTAAGGGCCTGGGAACTGTGTTTGGCACACATGTGACTAGTAAGTCCTTATTCCTTAGATAACAATGCAGTTAGGTTTGCAATTAGATTAAGGAGGAAGACGGTCAGAAATATCCGCCATTGCATGTAACATGTTTTATATGTAAAATAAATATTCGATGGTACATAAGCTATTGGCGCCCAGTAATTTGTAATATATAGCTGTAATTTTTATGGGCCCAGTGCCCTAGGTCAGATGTCTTCCTTCACTGTCACTAGCCTTAGGTCTTCCATACACCTTATAACATTCTGCCTTGTATTAATTACATGTATTGATGACTTAGCTTCTTTTCTGTATGTTTAGCATCTAATGGGGAAAATCCATCATCTTTATCTTCATGTTCTCATTGAGCCTAGTGCAGAAAATTTTTTAAAAACAGATATTGAATTGTATATTGTGATTCTAATGTTAAAATATTCACATGTTAAGCATGAGTCACTAAGACAGCAATTACAACACGTATCAAATCACCAAATAAAACAAGCATAGCAGGAAATTCAGTTTCTTACTTCCCTTTGATGACATTGAAGGCATTTGTTACCACTTTCATAAAGCCAGATTCATCTAGGACCCACCATGTCACTCACTCACTTCTTTTAATTATAAGCTCACAGAGGACAAGATATGCTTGCATTCACTCATTCGTTCATCTTTTTCCTTTTTACCAGTATTTGTGCACCACACAGTACTCTTGTGAAGGCAATAGGAAAGGTGGAAGAAAGGACAGTCCTTACCTTTGAGGAGCTTCCCACTAAGTCTTTTTCTTCAAATGACCTAGACATCATGATAGATTTTTATCTTTTGAAGACAGAAGGACAAGGACTTATTGGAGTCAGAAAGTGGGATAAATGCAGGGCATTCTTGGAGAGGGGGCTGGAAACCAAGAGATGAATCTTACTCTTTTAGGTCAACTGAAGTATAGTTACCAAGAATACTGTGTGCTCTTTTGATTTATGATAAGATTGTTAATGCTTGCATAGTGCTTGACTGTCTACAAAGCGACTTTTCGCATTCATTATTTCATAGTGATAGCAAATGAGTGCTAATGTCTTTATATGAAGAAGCAGAGTTCAGCGAAGTTAATGAACTTGTCCAAGGTCACCCAGCTGGAACGTGGTAAAACAGAAAGGCATTCCAGCTAGATGGGATAACATGTGCAGTGATACAGAAGCATGAAACTGCATGGCATTTTGAAGAAACTAGGCCTGTACCTGCAGGGGTCAAAACACAGAGCCTAGCTTTGGAATTTGACCACCACAGAGATAGAGGTGTTTGATCAGAGACGAGAGTTTGTGAAGGAAGCCCCTGCCTTGTGAGTGCTACGTTTAGGAGAGTAGCTAGAAAAGGAGGAGGGCGGATTTGCAGTGCTCAGGAATTTGGACTTTACCCTGTTGAGCGTCAGGGAACCAAACCCTTGAAGGCTGTCTATTTCTTAAGTGACTAGGGACCACATAAAGGCTGAATTGGACAGGTAGAGAAGATCATTAGAATGCTAGTGTCATAAATCGAGCAACAGTAAGGGCCTACAAAAATTAACCTGAAAGGAAAAGTGGTCTTAGTCCTCTCAAATCATCTTTCCTAGATCAGATCACCAGTAGACTAGTTATAGCTTATAAATTAATTTTTGTTTGGCATAACAGCAACACTTATTTTGACTCAATTTTTGCATTTTCTAGATAGCTTTCTGCAAGATACAATCCAGTATGTGTCCCAAGGCTTAATATTATTTACGACGAAAATGCAATAGTGCTTTTTGTCCATGATTTACTACTTCTCACAAAATCCCATGTAACTTCCTTCTAATTGGTTTTTCAGGTCTCGGTGTATTATTATATAAGTTTTCACACTGTCTAAGGAGAGTTCAATCCCACTATGATTTCTTCAGCCTTTTCAAATGGAAAAATTTATAAATTTTGCAGCTTTTGACCTTTCTCTTATTTTACTTTTTAAACCTTTCTGGAAATTTTCTGACCACTGATAAAAAGTTTTAAAAAGTCCAGTAAGTTCCTACATACCATGGTGATAGGATTCCAGTGACTTTTGTGACCTAATTGAGTCACTTTATCTGGGTATTGAAGCCAATAAGTTAGCTATAAAGAAAGCTGTTAATTTATTTTCACTCTTCCTTTCTGATAGATAAAATTTGAACCAATTTGGAGTACATGAATTGGAAGGGGAATAGAAGTTTTGTCTACCATAGCTTAGAAGCCCATATTATTACATGTGAAAAGAAGTATTACTTATAGGAAGCTTATTTTTGTTTTATTGACTGTTTAGATGTTTTTCTGACTGCATGTGGACCTTTTAGATAAAAATTGATCATTGCTGAGTAATGGCTGAGTAAACTCCCTCACTCCCCATGTTTTAACTAAGCTCTTTGTAGCCTCTTTATAGGCTTGTTTTGAGAATTATTATAACATGCTTAGAACAATGGTGGCGCAAGCACTAGGTGTTAACTGTATCTGTGTGGATCTAAGAAAGCAATATTGGAGAAGGCAGTGGCACCCCACTCCAGTACTCTTGCCTGGAAAATCCCATGGATGGAGGAGCCTAGTACGCTGCAGTCCATGGGGTTGCTAAGAGTCAGACACGACTGAGCGACTTCACTTTCACTTTTCACTTTCATGCATTGGAGAAGGAAATGGCAACCCACTCCAGTGTTCTTGCCTGGAGAATCCCAGGGATGGGGGAGCCTGGTGGGCTGCCGTCTATGGGGTCGCACAGAGTCGGACACGACTGAAGTGACTTAGCAAGAAAGCAATATACCTTACTTGTAGAAACTTTTGGTTAGTAAGACTGGGTATTCAAATTGTTAAGTTTGTTTTCACTGGTCTTTACCTCATCACAGGTGAAAATTTTTTTAATTTAAAAATCATTTATTGTTAATCAGCTACCGCAATACAAAATAAAAAGTTTAAAGAAAAAAAAGGAAAAAAATCTTTTGAATTCTCATCTTCAGATTATCTGGAAAAAGAAAGATGTAAGTTGCTATGAACCTGGCATCTCAATTAAATTCTGATTATTTTTTAATTTTTATTGGAGTATAATTGCTTTAGCGTGTTATGTTAGTTTCTACTGCACAGCAAAGTGAGTCAGCTGTACATATATGTATATGTATATCCTATAAATGTGTGTCAGGAATAATAGCAGGAAAGTGGCCAAAGCATTTAGTAGTAGTTATGGGAAGGCATTTAGAACATCATAGAGATTTTTGATGAGTTAAGAATAGTTTTAAAGCAATTCTGGTAGCAGTGATGTGTGCAGCATGCACTAGGGAATATATATTACTAATTTCCATTCACTAACTAAAGTTATTTTAATTGACCAAATGTTTTTATGAATGTGTAGTTTCCAGAAACAGTTATTAATTATAAGCCACAGCTTCCCTTACCCCACCCTCCCCTCTTTTTCTGTACTTATAAGACCTACATGCATTATTATCCTAAACCATTTGTAGTTTCAGATACTTCAGAAATTAATCGGTCTTTATGATACATTGAAGAGAAAATATTATTATCCCAATAAAAAGGTAGAAAAATTAGGGCTTTTTCTGCAAGTACCCAAATTATATGGTGTTTATTAATTTGGCACAGCTGTAACCGTCTTTTAGGTCTTTTTTATTTAAGGGTTAATAACCTTGATAAGTAATAATCCTTTATGAAGCACACGGCATCATGAGAAAGTAAAAAGAGTCCAAGCTGTTAGAAGGTAATCTTTCTTGATCAGTTTCTGCCTCCAGTAAAGCAGAACTATAGGGACTAGACACGCCTGACTCTGAAAAACTATCAGAGAATTGCATTATCTCCCACTCGTTCAGCCTGGAAAGCAGCCTTGGGTATCATTGGAATTCTATTTGTTCAGGTTTTTAGAACCCTGGCAAAAGTCTTCTGAGAGCTCCATTCCAGATTAAGCCTGCTTTAGACCATTTTTCAATGACCTACTGAAACAGCACAAAGATAATGAATGAATAGTGGGTGACTTGTACGGAGGGCAGAACTTGGCACTACCCGATGGAGGCATTCAGGACTTTTCTTTCCCTTTGCACTATGCCATTAGTTTAAAAACTGATATCAGCTATTGATCCACCTTGTTTGTGTACAGCTCAAATGTGATATTGCATGTTCTGCAAGTTACTTTATATAAATGTTCAGAGTGATTAGTATGTTTTTCTTTCTTCCATCTGTCATCACCGTCTTCTCTTCTTTCTTCCTTTACTATTTTGCCCTTGAAAAGACTTTTTGTACTCTTTGTTCTCCCAAATTATATCTTCCCTAGTGGCTCAAACAGTAAAGACTCTGCCTGTGATTCAGGAGATGCAGGTTCAATCCCTGGGTTAGGAAGATCCCCTGGAGAAGGACATGGCAGCCCTCTCCAGTATTCTTGCCTGGAGAATCCCATGGACAGAAGAGCCTGGTGGGCTACAATCCGTGGGGTCCCAAATCTCTTCCAAATTGTATTTCCTGGGTCTTTTATCCTCACATCACACCCTCTAATTTCTGTTTTGCTAAGATCTTTGATGTCTGAAACCCTAGGGCTGATTCTTTTCTGTAGAGAACAAGGAAAAGCTGGATATGCTGTGGTGATCGTGAAATCCTCTGAGAATTACGGTCACTGGGTGAGAAGAGCAGGGGCATTAAAAGGAGAGAGGGAAATGCAGCCTGTGTTCACAGGAAGCCTAAGATGAAGATTACTGGCAGAAGAGATGCGGAGGGCAGGCAGTTCCAGAACCCCTGATTGTTGGGGAATCTGATCCAAGACCTTTATCTTTTCATGAGTCTGATGAAATTTAAACTGTGCCCTTTATCAAGAAGAACTTCAACACTGACGAAAGGTATAGATACAGTCTCTTCTTTTTTTGCCACAATATATTCCTAAAAGCTCAGTTAAAAAGTAAAACAGAGAAAAACATTTTTATAGCCACTGTATATAACCTACAATTCTACTTTTTGAGTTTGCCTTGGTAAAGGGAGATTGTGCTTAAAAAAAGATGTTGAATCACTGACAGAAGAGTGGATTAATGGGATGAAAAGCATAATGCAGATACTTTTTTATATCCCTGATTTAGGGGACAGGTGAAATTCAAAGTGGTGAAAAGTAGAAATTGCTTGTGCCAGAGAACTAAGGGAAGTTGGTAGAAATATTGATACAGGCATATAAAATTCTATATTGTTGTATTCTATATTCTGTATTGCTTTCTAATTTTGCCAGATTACCATACATAAGAATAAACTATACAATCATTAATATTTGTTCTAAACACTTGTTACATTTAGCTATATAGGTAATCTTTATATTTATTACACTTGTATAGTCAAATAAACTCTCTTGACTGACTATTGGAGGCAAGGCTGGCCTTTGGAAATTATAATGTTAGTAGTATTTCTGTACCCCAGGACCTCAGATATCTGGACTCTAAGAAATATAAATTCCATCTGAATAGATGGCTTTTCCAAATAGCCATCTATTGAGAGTTAAGCTTTTATTTGCAAAAGTATAATTTTAACTGTGTGAATGGAAAACTCTAATATTACTCTTCCCTCTTTGGCTACTTCTTAGAGAACCATCATTCTGAACATTGATGCAGATAGTCCTTGGGAAACATGATACAGAACAAAGAACTGGATGAACTGTGCTAAAACATAAGATTCTAAATCACATGTCATAGAAGGAGCTGCAAAAATAACTTTAGGTGAAGTACAAGGAACAGAGTTGAAATTACTTCTGAGCCTTGATATACATAGATAAATGCAATCTCGCATTGTATTTTACTACTTACTACAGATGATCAACTTTCAGTTAATATTTTAGACACGAGTGCATTATTTTCTTCTTATTCTATAGAATTGCTAATAGGCAGGTCCCTCAGGTGTATCTCATTTCTACCTGATTCACCTAGGATAGATCGTCAGGAAAGTTTGCATTTTAACAACCAACACATTTTAATGTTAAGTACCCCCTGGTGGCTCAGATGGTAAAGAATCTGCCTACAGTGCGGGAGATCCCTGGTTCAGGAGATCCCTGGTTCGATCCCTATGCTGGGAAGATCCCCTGGAGAATAGAATGGCAACCCACTCCAATATTCTTGCCTGGAGAATCCCATGGACAGAGGAGCCTGGTGGGCTACAGTCCATAGGGTCAAAAAGAGTTGGACACGACTGAGCAACTAACACACACAAACCATTTATTCCACTGAACTCTGGGAGTTGGTGATGGACCAGGAGGCCTGGCGTGCTGCAGTCCATGGGGTTGCAAAGAGTCAGACACGACAGAGCAACTGAACTATTAAACTTAACTGTTATACTAATTAAGACATAAGAAATATATTCTTTAAAACCCCTATGGCCTTGTTTCTTAAAAGAAGCAAATAGTATTTAAGGTATAATTATATTGTCCAGAGTTTCTTACCCCTGTGAAATGGATTTAAACTCAGTGAGTCATAAATATTAACAGTAGCTTTTGCCTAAATTAAATTAGTATTCTTAATGTAATTGTTACTTTCAGGTGGGATCCCCAATGTGTTTTGAGGTTTTAGGTATTTCTTTCATATGGTAGAATTTTTTATGATTGCTCGCAACTAATGAAATTTTGGAGTTGCAACATTTGTAGCCAAGCTAAATGATGATTAGGACAGTGACTGTTTAGTCACCTTTGTCCTACAGTATTCCTCTAGAACATAGTTCCTGTCTAGTGAATGAGCAAGTGTTCAAGTATTAGAATGGAAGGCAGCGTCTTGTTATTTAGTTCTTAATTTACTACTTTTCATTCTATTTACCAATTAAACATAATTAGTTTCATACATAATGTTTTTACTCTGTCACCCATGTTTTGAGAAAGTTTGTTAACTTTAATATTGATTTTAATGTGAATTATCTCATATATGTACAAAAGTCTAGATTACATAACCAACAATTAGTATTCTCCCTTGCTTAGCTTATTAAACATTACAGGTATAATCAAAATCTCGTCTGTGACATCTCCCATTCCCTTTTCTTCAGTCCAAAAATAATCCCTCTCCCAAATTTGTGGTTTATTCTCTATGAAACATCAGAAATAGCAGGTGCAGGTAGCAGCCACCGTCCCTAGGACTGAGATAGAGCACCCAAGGAAAAGGCCGTTACCGCTCAGTGCTGAGATTCTGACCCAGAGAGTGTGGCAGCGGTCTCATGTGCTGCCCCTCTGGGACTGCTGGAGATCACCAGTGCTGGGGGAAGGCTTCCTTTGGAACTCGCCACAGGCTGCCTGCAGGGGTGTAGGAGAAGTAGTTCAAGGGAGGTGCCTGGCAGGTGATATTCCACCGTGGAACTACCTGGAGAGTTGTGGTCCTGGCTGAAGCTGACCGTGGGAAGGTGCCACTGCTGTTAGCACCTGGGCGCTGCTAAAAAATACAGTCCACACACTGTAAGAATTCAGAAGGTGAGCACACTGAAACCAGAGAGAAACCCCTTCCTCTTCTGTTACAAAGGACAGTTTGGTAGAAGTAGTTCATCAATATGTTAGCCACATAATGGTTTAAGTGGGCCTCTGTGGGGTTGATCTGAGACCCTAGCCATCATTTACAGCATTAATTCTATGAAAAGTATATTCAGAGTGTATAGTACTGGATAGTAGGTTTACAACAAGCCGTACTAAATGACAACATATTTTTCTTAATCTTCCACCTCTTCGTTTTCTAGCCTCGTCTCTCATATCTCCTTCACTTTTCCTTGTGTCTTCTACTTTTCTTATCTCTCTTGTCCTTGCTTATCTCTTTTTCCACTGAATAGCAGCACTCTGCCATTCCTATTTTCCCTTACTCTGTGACCTCCTTCCTCTTTAAGTTCTGTGTGGTCAAATTTTCCCTGGAAGTTTCTAGAGTCATGAATTATAGGCATGCTTTGGACCCTAAGTGGGTAAAGCTGTAAGGACATAGCTAAGCTGGAGGAAAAGTGCCAAGACTTTCTGTCTGTGCATATCATACATTGAGGAGTACAATACGGGTTGAAATAGTTCTTGAAAATAGTCCTTTAGGAATCTTATAATTGTTCCGTCTGCCTTCTGGTATAAGTGTAGCTTTTTAATACATAAAATGTTTATTGCCAGAATTCCTCTACCCACACATAAGAGAGTCACTCAGGCTTGCTTAATGAAGTGTTCATAGTGGAAAATGTGCCTTGCAATTGTTTTCTTGTCAAGGAAGACCCACATTTTTTCTTTTGGGTCCAGTAAAGACCTGCCTTTTATCATGATTACCTAAGAGTTATAATCACCTGGTTGTTTTCTTCCAGGCAAGTGGTCATGATAAGTACTAATCTTTATATTAAGTTTAAATTGACTCTTGATAAGTGTTGTTATAAATGAAACATAATACCTTTGTTAATCTAGTTATAGCCTATTAATCCATTAGCCCTTTGAAAAATTTGTCTCTGATCCCTGGCTATGTATCTAGGTCTTTCTATTCCATTAACTACTAAGTGAAGTGACATTTTAAGTATATATCTGTGCAAGTCCCTATCAGCATGAGGTTCTACTGCTTACGATTTTTAAAAGCCAGAATAACAGTGGCTTTAAACACAAAAGGGTCCGTTTCTCTAAAACAGAGGCTATACCTAAAAGAAGTATAGATACCTAGAGTTCAGAGCTATGTGGCAGCTCCACTGTAATTGGGAATGGAGGTCCCTTCTGCTACTCAGCTTTTCATTTGTGACTTGATCTAAGAGAGCTTCAGAAGCTCAAGACATAGGAAGCAGAAAAGATAAGAGGGGAAGGTCAAAGAGCTATACCACCAGTAAACTCTGCTGTATCCTATCACCCAGATTCAATCACATGACCAAACCCAGTTGCCCAAGAAAACTAGAAATAGTCTTTTTATTGAGCATACTACTGCCCTGGATAAATTGGTGTTCTGCTACAAGAAAGAGAGAGAGAATAGATATAGGATAGGCATCTAGCAGTTTCTTCCAAAATATGTGATCTTTTTTTTTTTTTTTTTTTTGCTGAAGATATAAAGATTCTCCTGAGAATAAAAGAGATTATAAGGAATCAGTTCATGTAATTAGGGAAGTTGGCAAGTCTAGAATCTGCAGAGATGTCCCAATTCAAATCCATAGGCCAACTGGCCACTGTTAAAACCAGGAAGAGCCAGTATCCCTGTTCAAAGATCACCAAAAAGAAGAACTTAATATTCCAGCTTGGTGGCTGTCAGATAGAATTCCTTCTTATTTGAGGGAGGGTGAGCCTTTTGTTCTAGTCAGGCCTTCAACTGACTGGATGAGGCTGCCTACCTGCATTATGAAGGTCAGTCTCCTTTCCTCAAGTCTATGGATTGAAATGTTAATCTCACCCAAAAACATCCTCATGTTGACATGTACAGACTGCTGTATTTAAGATAGATAACCAGCAAGGACCTACTGAATAGCACAGGGAAATCTCAATATTCTGTAATAACCTAAATGGGAAAGGAGTTTATAAAAGAATAGATAGATGTGTACGTATAACTGATTCACTTTGTTGTACACCTGAAACTATCACAACATTGCTAACAAACTGTACTCAAATATGAAATATAAATAAATAAAAACGAAAACACCTTCACAGAAACACCCAGAACATTTGACCAAATATCTGGGTACCTTTTGGCCCAGTCACGTTGATGCCTAAGATTAACCACACCAGGACTTTCCTAGTGGTCCAGTGGTTAAGAATCCTCCTGTCAATATGGGGGACAGGTTCAATCCCTGGTCCGGGGAGATTCCACATGATATGGGGCGACTA
Organism: Bos indicus x Bos taurus; assembly: GCF_003369695.1. Classification (NCBI taxonomy): domain Eukaryota; kingdom Metazoa; phylum Chordata; class Mammalia; order Artiodactyla; family Bovidae; genus Bos; species Bos indicus x Bos taurus. Next base: position 59,540,361 of record NC_040085.1, on the reverse strand, counting down.
TGCCCATATGCCACAACTACTGAACTCAAACTGTAGAGCTTGCGTGTTTGCAACTACTGAGCCTAAGTGCCCTAGAGCCCATGCTCTGCAATAAGAAAAGCCAGTGCAATGAGAAGCCTGAACACCACAACTAGGGGAGCTAGCCCCTGCTTGCTGCAACTAGAGAAAGCCCATACACAGCAACAAAGACCCAGCACAGCCAAAAATAAATATAAATAAGTAAATTTTTTTTTAATTTAAAAAGATTAATTACACTGAATATAAAACTGTGCATGCTCAATCGTGTCCAACTCTGCAGCCCCATGGACTGTAGCCCGCCAGGCTCCTCTGTCCATGGAATTCCCAGGCAAGAATACTGAAGTGGGATTCCTACGCCAGGGGATCTTCCCAACCCAGGGATTGAACCCACATCTTTGCATCTGCTGCATTGGCAAGTGTATTCTTTACCACTAGCACCATCTGGGAACCCTCGATATAAAACTAAAACCATGTATATATAGACATGCCAAACATTATCAGTTCATTTCAGTCACTCAGTTGTGTCCAACTCTTTGCGACCCCATGGACTGCAGCACACCAGGCTTCCCTGTCCATCACCAACTCCCGGAGCTTCCTCAAACTCATATCTATTGAGTCGATGATGCCATCCAACCATCTCATCCTCTGTCATCCCCTTCTCCTCCTATCTTCAATCTTTCCCAGCATCAGGGTCTTTTCCAGTGAGTCAGTTCTTTGTATCAGGTAGCCGAAGTGTTGGAGTTTCAGCTTAAGCATCAGTCCTTCCAATGAATATTCAAGACTGATTTCCTTCAAGATTGACTGATTTGATCTCCTTGCAGTCCAAGGGGCTCTCAAGAGTCTTCTCCAACACCACAGTTCAAAAGCATCAATTCTTCGGTGTTCAGCTCTCTTATAGACCAACTCTCACACCCATACGTGACTACTGGAAAAACCATAGCTTTGACTATACAGACCTTTGTTGGCAAAGTATTGCCTCTGCTTTATAAATGCTGTCTAGATTGGTCATAGCTTTTCTTCCAAGGAGCAAACATCTTTTAATTTCATGGCTGCAGTCAACATCTGCAGTGATTTTGGAGCCCAAAAAAATAAAGTCTGTCATTGTTTCCATTGTTTCTTCATTTGTTTGCCATGAAGTGATGGGACCGGATGCCATGATCTTTATTTTTTGAATGTTGAGTTCTAAGCCAGCTTTTTCACTCTCCTCTTTCACTTTCATCAAGAGGCTCTTTAGTTCTTCTTCGTGTTCTGCCATAAGGGTGGTGTCATCTGCGTATCTGACGCCAAACATTATAGACGTTTATAATGTAGAAGGAGAAAGTTCCTTATAGTCCCACTTCCCCAAGATACCTGTTAATAATAGCTTAGGGTATTTTTCTCCACTTATTTTCAGTACATTTACCAATGTATACTTTTATAAAACAGGATTATACTATTTATAACTGTATATGCACATGCACAAATATATATGCATGTAGTATTATGATTTAATTTTTCATTTAAATTTGAGACGTTATTCCATGTCTTCTGAATATTATTTCACTATGGATTATTATCCATTCATATTTTGATGTATTTAATGAATATTTTTAATACCTACTGAGCCAAGCATCATTTATATATTCAATCATCTGTTGGTAGAAATTATAGGTCATTTTGTTTGATTTTATTTGTTTTCTATTATAAAATGAGATAAATGCCTTTGTAGTATATATTAGGCATTTTTGTAAGAGTTTCTATAAAGTGTATTTCTAGAATTGGTCTATAAAAGATACATGTGTTTTTAGGTTTTAAAAAGTACTGCTAGGCCAGAGTTTTTCAGTCTCAGCATTATTGACATTTTGGGCCAGATAACTCATTGTTGCACCTTAGGTTGGGGGTAGCTGTTCTCTTTACCAACATCCCCTGGCCTAGATACCAGTAGTACCACACCCCAAAACCTGATGAGTAAGGGGTGAATTTGAGGGTGACTTAGAAGATAAATAGTACTCATTGTGTGTCCAATCATAGTTGTAAGGCACATATAAAGAGGAGACATCCTGGATGATCCCAGATTTCTGTCTTGCTGCTGCTGCTGCTGCTAAGTCACTTCAGTTGTGTCCGACTCTGTGCAACCCCAGAGACAGCAGGTCACCAGGTGACCTGCTAAATACTGTCAGTACACCACTTGTCATGATACGGAATAGAGATGGAATAACAGATTTGTATTCTGTTTTGTTTCTTCCAGGAACTTCCTGTGTCCCATGGCTTTTTGTGATTCTGGTAGCTATTAATTGTTCTACTAGGAGTCGTTTGGAGAAGGCAATGGCACCCCACTCCAGTACTCTTGCCTGGAAAATCCCATGGACAGAGGAGCCTGGAAGGCTGCAGTCCATGGGGTCGCTGAGGGTCGGACACGACTGAGCGACTTCACTTTCACTTTTCACTTTCATGCATTGGAGAAGGCAATGGCAACCCACTCCAGTGTTCTTGCCTGGAGAATCCCAGGGACGGGGCAGCCTGGTGGGCTACCGTCTCTGGGGTCGCACAGAGTCGGACACGACTGAAGCGACTTAGCAGCAGCAGGAGTCGTCTAATTGGCAGTTGAATGTTTGAGTTTAGAGTTTGAGACAGAGGCCTGAACCAAAAAGATGTAGTACTTGACCACATATTGGTGGAATTTAAAGCTTAGGTGTAAAGCTCCTAAAATATCCATCCAGAAGAATAAATGCTTAGATTTATTAGGCTTAAGAGGAGAAAAGTTTGGGGATGTAGATGTGTGCTAAAATTTGTTTTACTCTTTTTGACTCTGCTTTTTAACTTCCATGTTTTTTATGGAGAAGCATGTTTGGCTCTGGTTTGTAAGTCTTATTATAGCCTAGCAGTGTAAAATTTCCCAAATTATTTCTTTTAAAATTACAGCTGAATAGACTGAATTTCTTATTTAGGGAGAGAGCTAAAAAGGGACTTCTCCTGTTTAAGAATATAGGTTGCATTGTATGGTAGAGAGTTTGAATGAACTTTGGAGTCAAACTTTGGTTGGAATCTTGGTTCTCATAATACTTAACAGTGTGCCTCTAAGCAAATTATTTAGGTTCACTGAGACTCATTTTACGCATTTGTAAAACTGGGGACATCATTGCTATCTTTAAGATTAAGTGAGATGAGCTTATGGATCTGGAGGATAATGGAAGCTATCCAAATGTTAATCTCCACACATTTTCCCCAAAAGCCACATACATTTAAACCATACATAGGTGACACATCCAACATTACTACAGGATGGACGATACCATAAATTTTAAGTTAGCTGTAATTAAAGAAACAGCAAGTTACAACAGCTCTTGTTACTGCTATAAACCTCTGAATCTGGAGAGTGCAGCAAGGAGAGGCTTAGGTCAGTTCAGTCTCTCTGTCATGCCCATCTTTTGCGTTTGCTGCATTGGCAAGTGTATTCTTTACCACTAGCGCCATCTGGGAAGCCCCAATATAAAATTAAAACCATGTATATATATAGACATGCCAAACATTATCAGTTCAGTTCAGTCGCTCAGTCGTGTCTGACTCTTTCTGGCCCCATGGACTGCAACACGCCAGGCTTCCCTGTCCATCACCAGCTCCCAGAGCTTGCTCAAACTCAGGTCCATCGAGTCAGTGATGCCATCCAGCCATCTCATCCTCTGTCATCCCCTTCTCCTCCTGCCCCCAATCCCTCCCAGCATCAGGGTCTTCTCAAATGAGTCAGCTCTTCACATGAGGTGGCCAAAGTATTGGAGTTTCGGCTTCAACATCAGTCCTTCCAATGAACACCCAGGACTGATCGCCTTTAGGATAGACTGGTTGGATCTCTTTGCAGTCCAAGGGACTCTCAAGAGTCTTCTCCAACACCACAGTTCAAAAGCATCAATTCTTCTGCATTCAGCTTTCTTTATAGTTCAACTCTCATTTCCATACATGACTACTGGAAAAACCATAGCTTTGACTATACAGACCTTTGTTGGAAAAGTCTCTGCTTTTTAAGAGACAGTGAAAGAAGAGAGATCAGAGGTTAAAATGAAGCAGAAAACCACTCACAGAAAGAAAATGTCCCCCACACATCAAGCAAAATATGACCATAGACTTGAAGCTTGGTAATTAATAACACTTAACTGTGAAGAAAGCTGAGCACCGAAGAATTGATGCTTTTGAACTGTGGTGTTGGAGAAGACTCTTGAGAGTCCCTTGGACTGCAAGGATATCCAACCAGTCCATTCTAAAGGAGGTCAGTCCTGGGTGTTCTTTGGAAGGAATGATGCTGAAGCTGAAACTCCAATACTTTGGTCATCTCATACAAAGAGTTTACTCATGGGAAAAGACTCTGATGCTGGGAGGGATTGGGGGCAGGAGGAAAAGGGGACGACAGAGGATGAGATGGCTGGACGGCATCACCGACTTGATGGAAGTGAGTCTGAGTGAACTCCGGGAGTTGGTGATGGGCAGGGAGGCCTGGTGTGCTGCGATTCATGGGGTTGCAAAGAGTCGGACACGACTGAGCGGCTGAACTCAACTGAACTGTGAACTGAACTGTAGGGAGGGTGTGTGAAAGCGAGAGGGACAGAAATAGCAGCATCAGAGAAACATTGCAGGTGGGAGAGGAGAAAAGGATACTGCGCTTTGGAGCTGTGACAATAAGAGGAAAGAAGTAAGGAGAAAATGAAGGGTCCTGGAGAAATGAAAGAAAAACAAGAAACACCAGTCCAGTCTTCACTTAACCACTGCCACCCCTGCCACCACTATAGGAGCTGCTCTTAATAATGTGCAGCAGCAGACACTCTGAAACTAAGAAGTCTGTCCCTAAAATACTCACGAACAGAAATAAATGCCATACAAAGCTACTGCAAGAGGAATGCAGGAAGTGTGAATCAGTACATTTCCACTGATTATAGTTCTTCCCCAAAAAGCAAACACAAAACAAGAGAGACCGTACATGTAACACTCCAACCAAATGTTCTGAAATTTATGGGCATACTAATAGGGACATTAATGAAAGTTATGTTGATGTAAGGGGCACTGATAAAAGAAAGGAAAACAACCAAAAGAATGAAAATGAGATGAAAGAAGTGAAAAGCTTCAGAGAGAAAGTCCTTAAAATACAATATAGGCAAAGGAAGCCCCAGTGTGTTTATAACTAGATTGACTGCAGAAGAAATCAGTGGAACAGAACTAAATATTAAACCATAGTCCAAGGAAACTTTTAAGAAATAAGAGGAAAACTGAAATCTACAAATTAAAAGGACCCACCTTGGCAGACAGATCCAAAACAATGAACTTTGAGACATAGACTGTTAGACTTTAGAGACTAGAAAAACTGTTTTAGATTTTGAAGGTAAATTTTTTTCTGGACCCTAGGTGGGGGAAAAAAACTCATATTACTAATTTAAAAATTAGATTTGCATCTGACTTCTCTAGAAATGATATACAAAGGAAGGCTGCAGTGAAACAGCATTTTTTAAAACTCAAGGAAGCACAGTTCAAGCTTGCCAACCTGTCCTTCAAGTATAGAGGCTATAGAAAAACAATGAGAATCTAATAGATTATAGATCCAAGACTAAAACAGTGGTGGGGATATGGGTACAATTGTTATATGTAAGTGAGTCAGGAGACAAAGGAAAAATAGAATAAGATCATTCCCTATTGTAAATAGTAAGTGGGAATTTTGGATATCATTTAAAATGGACACACTGCATAGTAAAGGTTTGAGTAAACAAAAAAGGGATTTAGGACGCTCAAAAATGCATAAATAAACACATGAATGTGTAAAAGTCACCACTAGAACCAAAAATGCAAATATTCCTGAATACCAAAGGAAGACTTTTTTGAAAAGCAAAATCATCAACTGGAGAAAGAGTTGAAATAATAAAAATGGTGATTATAGACAAATATTTCAAACATACCAGTTATATCAATAAGCATAAGTGGGTTTAACTCACGTGTCAAAAGAAAAACACATCTAAAATAGTGAAAAAGGTTAAAAATAAAGAGATGTGCAAAAACATCACAGGAATATGGAAACAATAAGAAAGCAGTTGTAATCTTGATAGACAAAGTAGAATCTAGTAAAAAAAAAAATCATCAAACACAGCAGTGTACTTTATGTTAAAACCCCATAATTCTCAATGAATTTATATTTTTGAATATCCACCAAATACAGCAAACACCTGACTATTGCAGAATTGCTACAGGAGAATAAAGGATAATGCAAGAAAAAATAGAAACACATAATATTTAGTACATGTACTAATGTACTGATGTACTTTTATACCAGTACATCAGTCTGGTATAAGTGATTCATGATCATCTAATAAATTTTCTGTTTCAAAGTAGAAATTGGCCATTGGTTTCTTTTAACGGGAATGGGAAATGATATTTAGAGATCACAATCTTCATATCAGAATTGCTCACTTAAACAGGGTTGGTCTTTCTTTTCTAAGTCTTTTCAGTACACAAAGGATATATATGTATTTTTTTTTAAGAGAAAATATACATTGTTTCATGCTGACATTTTTAGTTGAAATTTAAAATACAGGTTTATTTCTTTCACTTTTATATTTGTATTTCTTTTTACTTTTGCTAGAAAATCTTAGTTTCTAATGATATTAACAAGATTAATTATTCATCTTAATACCTGCACTTTGAAATTAACAATACCAATATTACTACAATCATTAGCAATTAGTATAGCTACTGCAAAAGGTTTAAGATGTATTTGGAGTTCCTTCTGTCCATAGGGTTATATCCTAATATATATATACAAATTATTGTCTTTTGAATCCACTTGAAGTAATTTTTCTATGTGTAGTTAAACCACCAACTCTCTTTATTTTTAGGCTTTTGTTGTTTTGCTTTGCTTTTGGGTTTTTTTTATTAAGGAATTCAGGATAACTTAGATGACAGTCATGGTTTATAAATAACAACTAAAAGTATTAAGTTTTGGAGATAGTGTTTAATCAAAAAAGCGTTCAGTTTTTCAAAAAAAATTTTCTCAATTTTTTCCTGAAATGGGTGAGGAACTTATTGTAATTAACAGTTTCATTTGTTTCTGTATGCTCACTGGGAGCCCTTGATCTCTAAAGCAGCCCTAAAGAATGTACCACACTACTACAATATACTATTTCTAAACTATTTGTGGGTATTGATCTCAAGTATTTTCTAAGACATTCGAATTATCAATAGAGTCTTGCATGAAGTTTGTCAACCACTTGGCCTACTGATTTGGTTACTTGGGGCCTCAGTTATATAGATAACTGCTCCTCTCCCTTTCTAACATCAGGTAACTTTTATGTTTAATATTTAATACAAGTAAAATTATATGTTGTAAAAAAATTATATACTATGGCTTGAAATCTGAAATTTAAAACTTTAAATGATTCTATTGGGTCACAAAAGTCTGTTTTTGCCATAGCAGTAGCAAAATATAAACTTGTAGTTATTATGTCACTTCTTGGGAGGTTGGATCATAAAGCATAATTCTGTGGTTTCTCTTTTCAGAGTCTGATAAAATACCAGTAATGCGTGGACAGTGGTTTATTGATGGTACCTGGCAGCCACTAGAAGAAGAAGAAAGTAATTTAATTGAGCAAGAACATCTTAGCCGTTTTAGAGGACAGCAGATGCAGGAAAGTTTTGATATTGAAGTGTCGAAACCCATAGATGGAAAAGATGGTAAGACCAATTAATACATTTAATATGTTTTATAAACAAGTAAGTTATTGACAAAACTTAGAGTGGCTCCTAAGTTTGAAATAGTAATTCAGAAGTGTTAAAATGTATATGATTTCTGGTTATTTCAAACATTTGATTGTTATTTTAGAACAAAAATTGCTATAAATTTCTCAACTATTTCCATTTTACTTAACATGTACTTTCACTGATATGACACTAACATGATTTACCGTAAATGTACAAATTGTTGTAATATACTTTATGAATTAGTCCTTTTGAGTAGCTTTTTAGTTACGAAAGAAAATTGAACTTATAAAAAAATCCCTTGTTATTCTACTGAAAGAGTACTTTTGCTAATATTTTAATGTTGGTTCTCCTGAAGTTTAAAAAAGCTTTAATTTCCTTTGTGTAAGTCCTGTCTAGCTGTCTTGATATTGATAACCATATCAATTTTTAATTTGAAACAATCTACTCCTTATATTTCCTTATTCAGCATTTGGATTTTCTTTTTTTTGACAATAGTTTAAAATACTTATATACTAGCCAAGATGATCATGTTTCATTATGTGTCTGATCTTGAGTAAAATTCAAAATGTGTGGTCAAGTTAAAAATACTTCTATTGTTCATTTACTGCAGGCAGTGGGATCAACTATTCTGGTGAGTATAACAGTATAGGTAGATTAGAATTTTTAGATTTCTCTTTGTTTAACTAAAAGTGTTTCTTCATCCATGTTTGCCTTTGTTTGGGAAGTTTCTTGGCAAGCCCTACTTAAGCGAGTAAATTAGACTATGAATTAGTGACTTTTCTCCCTCCCCTTGTAAAACATCTATAAAGCAGAAAAATTCAATTATTGATCAAGTAATTCACAGGATCCAGCTTGGAAGAAATGAATTATGTAGTTGGAAGTAATTGTTTATATAACATCAGTTCAGTTCAGTCACTCAGTCATGTCCAATTCTTTGCAACCCCATGGACTGCAGCACGCCAGGCTTCCCTGTCTTTCACCATCTCCCAGAGCTTGCTCAAACTCATGTCCATTAACAATAAGCTTAAAATTGGGTGTTTTTTATATCTTTAAAACTCTACATAACTGAGGAAAATGCTGGCTTCTAAGTAAATCGGTGATTAAATCTAAGAAATGTTTATTATATGCCAGATACCATACTCTAGGAATTTTAAATATTTCATTTTCCTAATCCCTAGAGTCAAATATGTTCTTATTTCACTGTAAAATTCAAGCTCAAGGTTCTTAAATATCAGTATATAAGAACAGCTCAGTGTCTATAAGGCAGAGCTGTGTCTACATTCCTGAAGACTGCCATAAAGACAATACTTTGATTAAAGCACAAATATCAAATTTTGTATATGTCTGATCTTTTATTGGTGACTGACATGTTTTAGAACTTCTCATCACCATTCTAAATAGTCACAAAAACCTACTTCATAGTATTTGAACGGCTGAACTTTTTTCATAATTTCATATCTATTGCAAAAGACTGAATTCTAGATTTTTTCCTTTCTATTAATTCTCCTTAAGTCTTCTCTCAAAAATGGCAATTCACCTTAACAACCCAGTTTATACTCCCAGATTCTTTACTATTAATGCATGGGAAAAACCCAAGAGCTTCAAGGGAGAAAAGGATGAGTATGAAAAATAAAAATGAGTATATTGTCCCCCTTTCTCATACTACGTTCAAAGCATTTTTTTTCCACTTGCTAATTCGCCCTGTGGAAGTTAGTCATTAGCTCTGTTTGATCTCTAGATCCCATCTACTTGGAATCTGAAATGTTAAATGGAGCAGCATACTCAAATTTTCTTCAAAGTGCTCTAATTTTATGAGCCAGTCATTTAAGTCTGATAAAAGAACATGGTTTATTTGTATGAAAAAATTTTTCAGCATGTCTTTGGGCTTGTCAATCTAGGATATTACTGTATTTTTTGATAGCTTTAAAGATACAGATTGGGTGGTAAAATTCTAATTAGTAATAATAGAAAATTGTTAAAGTATAGAACACTTTGGTATTGTAATCTTTCAAATTGATGATCTTTTGAGGTTCATTAGAAGAAAAATTGATTTTTTTAATATATTGTGACATAAAACATCAGGATGTTTTATTATCAACAAAGTTCAATTCATTGTATGTACTGTTGTCATGAATTTCCAGCCATTTTGTTATTCAGTATTACATAGAACATACATTTATGTATTAAAATGTGACTTTTGACTTTGAAGATTATGGGAAATTCTGTAGTACATTTGAAAATTATCACTGGTCTTGAGGAAAGAACATTTGCTGTCCAAAAAGCTAGGTTGTTGGAAAAATAACTCAAATTTGCAATACAAAAATAAAAAAGTATTATCTTTTGATTATTTTGCTTCTTACCTTTAAGTTTCTGAAATTTCCTATTTTATTAATTTTAGGGGGAAAATAGTTTTTCCACTTAAATTTTCTTATTGTACCTAAGTAAAGCCTTGACTCTTCATATTGCTAGAAGATTTTGAAGATTCTTTGTGCAAATAGTACTATGCTCATTACTTTTGTAAAAAAAAAAAAAACACAGGGTTTTGTCCTTCAAGGAGTTTTAAACCACTGGGGATGACAAAGCCTGCAGATGAGAAGTTACAGAGAATAAATACAAGATAACAAAGTAGACAGTGCATATTATACATTCTTGAAAAAGAGATATAGAATTGGCAATCACAGTGCAGTGGAGTTACTCAAATGAGACTTTCTGAGAAAGTATCATATTTAATAATTTAAAATTTAAAAAAAAAAACCTATTCAGGAACTCTTTTTAAGTTCTCTGGGGAATTCCTAAGAAGCTTAACAGAGTTCTTGCCTTGAAGTGAAAGTGAAAGTCCCTCAGTCGTGTCCAGCTCTTTTTGACCCCATGGACTATACAGTCGATGGAATTCTCCAGGCCAGAATACTGGAGTAGGTAGCCTTTCCCTTCTCCAGGGGATCTTTCCAACCCAGGGATCAAACCCAGGTCTCTCTGCATAAAGCAGATTCTTCACCAGCTGAGCCACAAGGAAAGTCCCTCTTTCCTTGAAGGACATTCAAATAAAATCTTAATTCCTTTTCCTTCTGACCTTATCTGTATCTTGGTTAGTGTAGTTATTGACACAAATACACTGAATATATTTATTATCTTCTTATTAATTATCCTACTAATCTTAAACACTGAATTAAATTGAAGTTTAGCATAACTTATTTATCTTTCAAAGAAAGATAAACCCCCCAAAGTATAATCGTATTTTGTGGTTTAAATTTCATTTTCTCTGAGTTAAAAAATGATTCTCTTCCAACCCCACCTCCGAGGCTAGGATACATTTATCTGGCAGCCTAACAAATGAAAGCTAGAAGTTCACTGGGGATTAAAGTTATTGTAGAGTTAGTGTTAGTTGCTCAGTTACGTCCAACTCTTTGCAACCCCATGGACTGTAGCCCACCAGGCTCCTCTGTCTGTGGAATTGCCAGGCAAGAATACTGGAATGGGTTACCATTTCCTTCTGGGGATCTTCCCAACCCAGGGATTGAACCCTGGTCTCCTGCCTTACAGGCAGGTTCTTTACCATCTGAGCCACCAGGGAAGTGCTTGAGTCATAAAATAAAGGCAGGGCTTCAAATAAGTTACTTTGTAAATATTTAAAAGTCCTAGAGTAGTATCTCCCTCATTTTATAATTTATCTATCCAAGCAGTAATCAGTAAAAAATGGTTGAACTAAATGAATTAGTCCTACAACTGCTCTGGTCAAAAACTGTATAACCTCAATCCAATTACAAGAAAACATCAGACAAATTCAAATTGAGGAACATTTTACAAAATAACTCACTAGTATTCTTTGGAAATGTCAACGTCATAATTAACCGGATGGAGTCAGGATACTTTTAATAGTGTTTATCAAATCACCATAATGTAAACTTTAAATTTCTTATAATTTTGTCAATTGTACCTCAGTAAAGCTGAAAAAAAAATTTTTTTAAGTGTCAAAGCCATGGAAGACAAGGAAAGATTAAAGAATTCATCACAATTTAGAGGAAACTAAGGAAACATAGCATCAAAATGCAACATGGTATCTTGGATTGGATCCAAAGACAGAAAAGGACTTTAGTAGAAAAGCTGGAAAATTCTGAATAAAGTCAGTATTTTAGCTGATAGTATTATATCAACCTTAATTTCTTAGTTTTGATCATTGTACTGTATAGTTACGCTAACATTAGGAGAAGCTGGATGAAGGATATATATGATAGTGATAACTCTCTGTACTATTTTTGCAGCTTTTCTGTAGGTTGAAAATTATTCCACAATAAAAAGATGTTATTTTTTTTTCTTAAGGCCAGTAGAGAAATTAAAATAGTAAATATATATATATATATATATATAAAACAAAAGAAACAACAGAAGGAGAAATAAATACAGATAAAACAAAGAAAATGAATGGGAAATGATAGACCTCAATTCACCCGTATCAAAAACTATAGTAAATGTAAGTGAAGTAACACTCCAGTTGAAAGGCAGAGATTGACAGATTTGTTTGGAATGCACAATCCAACTATATGTGTCTACAAGAGTCATGAAGTGAAAGAAAGTGAAAGTGAAAGTTGCTCAGTTGTGTCCTACTCTTTGGGACCCCATGAACTATAGAGTCCATGGACTTCTCCAAGCCAGAATACTGGAGTGGGTAGCCATTCCCTCCTCCAGGGAATCTTCCTAACCCAGGGATTGAACCCAGGGGTCCTCTTTGCAGGCAGATTCTTTACCAGCTGAGCCACAAGGGAAGTCCACGAATACTGGAGTGGGTAGCCTATTCTTTTTCCAGCAGATCTTCCCAACCCAGAAATGTGAAATGGAACCGGGGTCTTCTGCATTGCAGGCAGATTCTTTACCAACTGAGCTATCAGGGACTCAATATAAAATCACACATAGGCTAAAAGTTTAAAAATTTAAAAAAAAGGACTTTTTACTGTTCAAGCTAAGTTGGGATGCTATGACAGCACAAGTGTTGGTGGATCCCCAGGGATTTATAGCATTTAACAATTCGGCATGTAGTCTATATACCTATCCTATTGCGGGATAAGGATATCCCAAACTGAATATATCATTTCCAAAGTCTAAGGCCAGGAAGGGGAGAGAGGAAGGGAGAATGCGGAAAAGGAAGGAAGGAGTAATAACCCTTTCTCACCAGCTTTTCTTTTCCTGTTTGGTGGCTAACAGGATTCCCATCTTCTAGCTTTTAATTATTAATCAGTTTTTACAAATGTATGTATTTAGTTCTGTGAGATCCAAGAAGATTGACAGGAGTTTTCTCATTCTAGTTGGCAGATATGAGACGTGAAAATCTCCTTTCCCTGAAGTTGAGATTATCCAGGTTGCCAGCTTTTGCAAAGGGAAAAGTTATAAAGTTATTCTATTATAGGGAGTAGTATACTTCAGCAACCTCCTTTTTGATACTCTGCTTTCAGAATTATATAATGAAGGCCATTTCTGTAAGACATGAATTATAGTAAGGAAATTTATTGAAAACACTGTGTCTTAGTACTTAAAATCTTTTTCCTTGCTGTGTAAGACTTTACTACATAAATGAAAAGTTTTATTAAATGTTAGCATTTAATTAGAATTTTCAGTTGTATTTTGAGTTTGTGCATACTTTTGCTAACAAACACAATGTGAGAATTCTTAACTAAAACTTTATTTTAGTGATCCTTGTTGGAAGGATCAAAGGACAAAAAGGATCACCTTTTTGTGTCTACTTGTGGTGGTACTTAATTCTTTGCTTTGGGTTGAAAAAAATTAAACTCTCCATGCTACAGGATGTTGTAACAAAGCAAATGCTTTTCAAGTGAAAATAAGAATTAAATATGAGAAGAAGGTTAATAAGCATGTTTTTAATTTTGTGAAAATGTTTTGAATATGTTTCTCTGATTTTAGTATATTGGGATATTTGTCTTGTTGTTAATCCTTACATTAGTATTCCTTTAGGTAAAAGCTTTCATTTTTATATAGACTAGCTTTTAGAAAGTGTTTACATAATTTTAAAGTGTGATCGGGTGGTCCATATGTTTCCCTCTAGTTATTTCTTAGTGAGGGCATCGTTAGTTTTGCTAGTAGACTTGTAAGTCTAGGCTTTGTTTGAGCAGTAAAGTCTCAAGTATATTTCAGATTTGATCTACTTGGATATGTTAGCTTTTTCCTAATGATTTTTTTTCCTGCAAGTGGTATATCTACCCCTTAGTAAGTGACCAGAAAGCACATGAAAGAAGAAATATGTTCAGTGCAGAAAATTGTTTTGGTTGTCATTTTCCACCCTTCTGTGACAGCGAAAGATTTTTATAATCCTGATGTTACAACTCAGCTTGTAATTATTGTCTGTACTTTTTTTATAATCACCTAATTACATATAAAGTTATGAAATGCCTTGTAAGCATTTCTCAATTACCTTTATCACATGTGTCTTTAAATTTACTTTATATGTAAGATTTTTTTTTAATTTCTAGTACTATACAGTTGGAATTAAGTATTTTTGTATTTGAGCAGTATTTAATCTTTGAATGTCACATTAATGTAGAAGAGAGTGAGGATGAAAATCAAACATGTGAAGTATATACATTGCTCAGTTGTGCCTGACTTTTTGCGACCCCATGGACTATACACAGTTCATGGAATTCTCCAGGCCAGAATATTGGAGTGAGTAGCCGTTCCCTTCTCCAGGGGATCTTCCCAACCCAGGGATCGAACCCAGGTCTCCCACATTGCAGGCGGATTCTTAACCAGCTGAACCACCAGGGAAACCCAAGAATACTGGAGTGGTAGCCTATCCCTTCTCCAGCAGATCTTCCCAACCCAGGAATCGAACCAGAGTCGCCTGCATTGCAGGTGGATTCTTTACCAGCTGAGCTACCAGGGAATCAAATTTGAACTAAATCATAAAGATTCTGTGATTCATTAACTGGACTGTAGAGAAACTGATTGTAAGATTTAATTCTTAGTGGATTTTTTTTAATAATTGCTTATTTTAAAATGTGAAGAAATTTGTTGATGTATAACTAGCAATATTTGACAGGGAAAGTGTTGATTTTAAGGTTATTTACTGATTTGCCAAATATCAAGTCTGTCTGGCTTTACTCGGTTGTCTGTTTTATACTTACAAGATGTCACAGCATACATTTTTAATAACTTTTTCTTGTAATTCTGTCACTAATAAATCTTTCATTATTTTATCACTAAAAATCAGTTCAAAGTAGAGCTTTCAGTTTAATTTTTTTGAAAAGTTTCATGTTTTCATTTTTGAAAATATTTTAACAACTTTGTTGAATAGAATTGTGAAAAGAATATTTCTACAGGAAGGCTCTATTATGCTTCAGGGAGGGAAAGCATCTAGTAGAATGTGTACTATGGTACCTTCTCAGGAAAGCTGCATTAGATGTTTAATATTGTTTATTGAATTTTCAATTTGCATATCAGATGTTGGCTGTGTCATAATCACAAATTTGTTGAGAGTAAATAACCTTAGTATTGTAAAGATGGGGATTTATTATTCTCTTATGCATACAAAAATGCCGTGTTTTGTTTTTTATTCTATCTATACAAAGATGTTAAAAATGGTGATCATGTAGGTGTCTTTGATATATTTAGATATCATTTGCCTTTTTACTTTGAGTAAAAGTAGAAGCATATATTTGATAAACATTATTAAACTAATATTTTGCTTCACTGATTTTTAATTGGAATTTATATAAAGCATTTAGAATAATGTTTGTCAAATACAACTAATTTTTTAAAGTTAATACAACAAAAAGGCAAAATGGTAAACCTCATTTAAAATTTACTTTGAAGCTCAGTGTTTTTGCTTTCTTAGTTGTCTACCACCTCCCTCCCTTCTCCCTCCCTTCTCTGTTCAAATGGAGAGGATATAAGGAGAGTACAGATGCAGCAGGTCTTAAACGAAAGCGTTCCCAAGGTACAGTAATTGTAGTTTTATTTCTCCTTGTAGATATATTCCTGGCTTGTAGCTTTCAGTTGCATCTATAGCATTCAGTTGTACTTAGAGCATAGAAATTATTAGTTTTATAGAAATGTATCCAGTGTGTTATTTTGGTTAGTATTAATTATAAGTGGTATAAACATTTGCAAACCATGTATGTAGTTCAGCAATAGGATATTTGCCAATATTAACATGCTTTAAGACAATGTGAATGGTTTAGAGAGAAACAAAATTTTGTTGACTTAACACTGTTAATATCTTGGTCTTATAGTTTTAATGTTTTAAGAATATGTTGCTCAGAACTGTTTTAACAAAAATGCAGTTTTGAAACATTGGATTAAAAGGCTTAAAGTACTGACTTAAGAATCAGACATAGATTTAGGAAAGTAAATAACTTAAACTCTTGCAAAAGATTTTTTAATTATGGAAAGTTCTTTTAGTTAAAAGACTGAGTTTTTACACTGGGTTTGTGTTTTGTTTTGTTTGCAAGAGAAGGTATTATTCAGGTTTGTTATGTTAATTGCATCTTGGTCTTGTGTTCAATGTTAGTAGTAATGTGTCCTGGTAGGTCAGGAAGGTATAAATTGGTTTTTCATAAATTTTTGAAATGGCATTTTTAACCATAACTCCGAAGTACATTTTCTTGGCAAGGATTTGCTTTTCTTTGTATTCTAGTAAGAAATACCTTTTCACAAAAAGTGTCTTATGGTCTTAGATCTTCACCAGGACTCTATCCTCAACAGAAGAGTCAGACTCTGTCACTAGCTAGTTTTGTGGCAAGTCACTTAATCCCTTTCTTTATACCTCTATGTGTTTATATATAATGGGACATAATATTTTGCTTTAAGAGTATTTTAAAGACATAAATTAGGCACAATGATTTGAAGGTGACTGGTTTTATAAAGGTATGTGAATTTTTCTTACCTCTATATAAGAGATAAAGAGAAAAGTTTAAGTCCTTCAGACTGTAAGAATTATCAAAAGATGAATTGGTGGACATGTTTTGAGAATTACCTTAATCTGTTGCTTCCACAAACATTACTAAATTTGTGATACATGTCAAACAGTATGCTAGGACTGTGTTTGGTGGTAGTGATACAAAGTGATTAAGGTATAGTCCCTGCCTCACAGAGTTTTATTCCCAGAGAATATAGGTTTGGCTTTTTTTTTTTTCTTTAGAGCTCATTTCACCAAGCATACCTCATTACAGAAATGAAATAACCATACTAATTTGAACATAATAGTAGGAAAAAACTGATTTCTTTTTAAAAGCTCTTTCAACTTTGGGGTTCTGTTAGGGTGAGCAGTATCCAGTGATAATTGGCTTTAATACCCATTCCCAAAATACCTTATATTCTAATAAATTAGGTTATTCTCTTCCCAGTTTAAAGATAATTTTTTTTTTCACCTGAGTCTTGTTTTATCTTATGCTGAGTAGTTTCCACAGAACAAAAAGTAAAGTCAACAGAAGAAATGGAACTTAAGTTTCTATATCAAAGGTACTGAGGACTTTCATGAAGGTGTATATCCCTTAGACCTAAGGAATGATCAGATAACCTGGGAAAGCAGTTCTTTAATAATCAAAGCATATTTCCTAAAGAGGTTAAAATTATGGTAGTTAAGCCAGTTTTATTCCATGTTGTTCTAACAAGTTCCCTTTTCCTATAGCATGTTTAATAATTTATAAAATAAAGTCCCTGTCCGTGACTTGTTTCACATTGATATATGTTTCAATAAAAGTTTTTTGTTGAACTGAGTTAAAATATTCATTCCAAAAAATCTGTGTATTTTCACTTAAATGAAGTTTGTCTTGGAGAACTTCAGATTTTTCCTTTTTGCAACAGCTATTCATAGTTTCAAATTGAGTCGAAACCACGTGGACTGGCACAGTGTGGATGAAGTATATCTTTATAGTGATGCAACAACATCCAAAATTGCAAGAACAGTTACTCAAAAACTGGGATTTTCTAAAGGTATTTGTTAAATATTATTAGAGTTTGTCAAAATGTTGGGACTCTGACTTTTTCTCTTATATTTAAAATAGACAATTCAGATTTTATTTTCAGTATATTTTAAATATGTATTAAGTTTAATACAGTTTCTACCATGTTAAACTAACTTTAATTAAAGTGACTGAGTTGACGTGTATTCATTAATAAATAATTATATATTAGGAATGATCTGGCAAGATTATTAAATATGTTTTTTTACTTCTCAAAGCACAAAAGCAGTCAGACCTGAGACAGTGATGTGAAATAAAACATAGCGGTTGAAATTGTGTCAGTTGAAACGACAATTGACAAGCAATTGAAACAGTGTCAGGAAAAGTGAAGACTGGAAATTTTTCTTTGGATTTAGTGAAATGTAGATCATTGGTGACTTAGATGAATTTCTGGGACAGAGACAGATGGGCATGAGTTGAAGTTTAAGTAGAACCTGAAGAAATGGAGGCATTGAGAATAGACAAATCTTTAAACAAAACAAAATTGACTAAAAGGAAGAAAAGAGGGACTGATACCTGGAAAAGATGTGAGTGCATGTCAAAAAATATTTTTTCAAAAATTTTTTCTGTCTGATAATTTTTTACTATCTTTTTAAATTCTTTGATAATAGATGTGCTTACACATTTATTTGTTCATTAGTTGTATTTGTTTTGTGGATTATCACACCTTTAGCCCATTTTGCTATTTGGATGATTCATTTCACTTTTTGATTAATAAGTTCTTTAATTAACTTACTGTGTGTCATGTTTTGCAAGATGTTTTCCCATTTGTCATTCTTCTTTTATCTTTGCTTCATAATATTTTCTTACAGAGATGTTTTTAATTTTTATGTATTCAGTTCATCTTTTTTTCTTTTTGCCTTGTTTCTGGCTTCACTGTCATGTCTAGTTCAGTCCTTTTTATTAGAGCTAATCATTCTATATCTTACAAATTTTATCCCCCCTATTTTTTTCAATATAGTGAAAATGCTATCTCTGTAATAAGTAATAAGCTTAGAACCATGATTTTCCCACAGCATCAAGTAGTGGGACCAGACTTCATAGAGGTTATGTAGAAGAAGCGACATTAGAAGACAAGCCATCTCAGACTACCCATATCGTATTTGTTGTGCATGGCATTGGACAGAAAATGGACCAAGGAAGAATTATCAAAAATACTGCCATGTGAGTGTTTTGATGACTACATTCTCCATCTAGTCAGAGTCCAAACTTTTGTCCAGGGTATAATATAGTTTAATCATTAGTCCACATGTTTCTCCGGTGCCAGCTATTCTGTTTCAGTTGTAGATGAAGCTTTTGGACCAAATTTTGAGAATGATCATATCTAGGTGATGATATAATATTTATTTGATTTTTTTCCCTCTTAACATGGAGAAGTGAAGGGATAAGAAAGCCTTTTTACTTAATGTATTATTAGTTTACATTAAAGTTGAAAGCAAGAAAAAAGTCTAGTTTTAAGTTTCTGTGTTAATCTCTGCATTGCAGAAACTGAGAATACTGTATAATTCTGAAAAAGCTAAGAATTGTGTAAGTTGCCAGTTAGCAGCTTAACTTGTCCAATTAATTATAACCAGAGGAAACTGAACCCTAAATTTTATAGAGAACAAACAGTGGGTGTTTTGCCAACATGCTAGGCAGGTTATTTACCTCAGTTATTTGTATTCAGCTTTATTCTAAAAGCTTGTTAAGATGTTGTTGGGAGAAGGAATGTTCATATATGAGTTTCAAAAATATTTAGGACAGTGTGAAAAGGAAATTTTAGAGTTATGGGTTCTGCCACAAACTTGGCTCTCAACTTGCAGCCAGTATAAAGAAAAATCTGATCAGATTTATAATGTGAGAAAAAATCAAGTGTTGAGAACACAATTTATCAGGTTCTGAAATTTCAAGTAAATGTGTTTCTTGAGTCCTAATAAAGCAAATCCTGTATGATACCAGGAACTATGTCCTCAGCAATTTCTCTATAATAATACAATGTTGAGTTCTATTTTACTTTTTATTGTAACACCTTTTAATGCCAGCTTATGGGTTAAATTAAAAGTACAGTTCAATTTGAAAAAAACAAAAAATCTTTGTCAGACACTGCCAGGTCATTCTGATCCTTGTCATTCTCTGTAGCTTGTATTACAGAGATCTCTTCCCTCTGATTCTGATTTTCTTTTCTGATGATTTGTACTTCCCACAATATTTACATTCTTGGGGCAAGATGCTAATCTTCTCCTTGGTTACCTAAGGAATCTGAGAAGTAGGTTTAGTAACATGTTCTCTCTGGAGCTGTTCATATTTGAAAAGGTACCAACTTGATTTCTTTGGGTGCAAGTGAGGGAAAACTTAACTCAGAAGGAGGATTTAGTAGTCCATAAAACTGAGAAGTCTAAGATTTGCCAAACAAGTTATCAGAATCCAGTTTCTATCTGTTCTACACGCCTTCATTTTTTAGCTATTTTCAGACATCTCCTGTGGTTCTAGATGTGGTTTATATCATCTTGTATTTGAGTTCAGGAAGAAGACAGTTAGTCTTTTTTTCCAGAAGTCCCTGCTAGTCTATGCATTTTAATGACTGGTAGTATCACCTGCAACTGCCTGAATCTGTACACGACCATGATCTGATCTGCTGTACTCACCGTCTTTCCATGACACCACCCTTATGGCAGAAAGTGAAGAGGAACTAAAGAGCCTCTTGATGAAGGTGAAAGAGGAGAGTGAAAAAGTTGGCTTAAAGTTCAACATTCAGAAAACTAAGATCATGGCATCCAGTGCCATCACTTCATGGCAAATAAATGGGGAAACAGTGTCAGACTTTATTTTTCTGGGCTCCAAAATCACTGCAGATGGTGATTGCAGCCATGAAATTAAAAGACGCTTACTCCTTGGAAGGAAAAGTTATGACCAACCTAGACAGCATATTAAAAAGCAGAGACATTACTTTGCCAACAAAGGTCCGTCTAGTCAAGGCTATGGTTTTTCCAGTGGTCGTGTATGGATGTAAGAGTTGGACTGTGAAGAAAGCTGAGCGCCAAAGAATTGATGCTTTTAAACTGTGGTGGTGGAGAAGAATCTTGAAAGTCCCTTGGACTGCAAGGAGATCCAACCAGTCCATTCTAAAGGAGATCAGTCATTAAGAAATTGCAATTCAAAACCACAGGGAGATACCACTTCCTATTGACTACAATGACTCTTATCAAAAAGATAGAAAATAGCAAATATTAGCAAGGATGTAAAAAAAAATAAGAACCCTCATATGTTGTTGATGGGATTGTAAAATAGTACAGCTGCTTTAGAAAACAGTTTGGCACTTTCCTCAGAAAAGTTAAATGTGGAGTTAACATGTGAGCCAGCAATTCTACTTCTAGGTGTATACCCAAGAGAATTGAAAGCATGTATCTGCAGAAAAACTTCTTAATATTCACTGCAGAATTATTTATAATAGCCCCCCCAAAAAAACTAAATGTCCATCTACTGGTGAATGAATAAACAGAAGTGATATATTTATACAATAGAATCATTCAGCCTTAAAAAGCAAAGAAAAACTGATTCATGATACAACATGGATGATCCTTGAAACATTATGCTAAGTGAAAGAAGCCAGACACAAAAGACCGTATATTATAGATGTTATTTATCTGAAAAATCCAAAATAGGCAAGTTCATGGAGACAAAGTTGATTTATGGTGTCAGGGCCTAGAGGGAAGAATTACGGGATTTGACTACTCTGGGTAGAGTGTTTCTTATGGGAATAATGAAAGTGTTCTGAACTTAGACAGTGGTGTTGGTTATACAACTTAATGATACTAAAAGCAACTGAATTGTTTAAAAATAAATAAATAAGTAAAAGCTACCGAGGTCATATCTAAAAGAATACAGAAGTAAATTTGAAGAGACTCACTGACCAGAAAGGAAACGATTTAAGCATCAGTAAAGATAATAACTACAATGGTTTAGAACAGTTCAAATATGTTTTAAATCTATGAGTTAGTAATAATGTCAAAAAATATAAGACCTCTTAACAACTCAGTATTTAGTTGTTAATAAAAGAGAAGACTTAACCATTTATCCTGCTTTTTCTCAGTTCATACAGAAATTATTTGATTGTATCACAAAGCAGCAAGCAAGTATTTGATGTGGGAGAATTTCTCTTTCCTGAAGTGTAAGGAGTAGTGAGATTTAAAAAGCACTTTTTTGCAACCATAGTAAATTAGTGGAGCTAAGCAGTGATCACAGCATTTGCTAGTATCACCAGAAAAAGAGAAAACCAGATATGTGTGTGTGTGTGTGTGTGTATATATATGGAGTAGTAGTCTAGCCAAAACAGTAGAACTTGAATCTGATAAGACCCCTGTATCTCACCACCAAATAGGCAACAAGAAGCACTAATTAAGGAACTCTATGGGGATGCAGTCATTAAAAATTAGACTGAGAAACTCTGCAGGACATAAAAATAATTACAAAGCCAAAAAAAGAAAGAGAAGGATCTATAGATTAAAAGACACTTAAGAGACATCTAACATTTGCAATGCATGGGCTGTATTTGGAGCTCAGTTCAAAAGTTTAAAAAAATATTTTGCTGTACCTTAATTTTCAAAGTAGAATTTAAAAACCTATATTGTGTGGAGAAATAGATGAAATAAGACAGGCCACAATGTGCTAATTATTTAGAGGTAGGGTATTTTATTAGGAGGGCATAGCAGTCCACTCCAGTATTCTTGCCAGGAGAATACCATGGACAGAGGAGCCTGGCCGGCTACAGTCCATAGGGTCACAGAATCGGACATGACTGAAGCAACTTAACACACACACACAGGGTATTTTATTATATATTATTCTCTCCACTAAAGACTTATAATTATTTAGAATATAGTATCAAATCTTGAAATATTTGCAATCAGAGATGACAAATTTAAGAAAACAGTTTTGAAATGAAGGTGTCTTAGTATTACAGACTATTGTATAATGTAGCAGTAATTTAAACGTAATTGGACAGAGTTATAAGCAATTTGGAAGTGTTATGATTGAAGGCATTTTATACCATGTAAATGCATATGTGAAGTTGCTCTGATAGAGTTTTGTTTTGGTTTGGTTTTTTTAAGGATGAGAGAGGCTGCAAGAAAAATAGAAGAAAGGCATTTTTCCAACCATGCAACACATGTTGAATTTCTGCCTGTTGAGTGGCGGTCAAAACTTACTCTTGATGGAGGTACATTTTGTTTAAAAATTAAATGATTTAGTCAATGGAAATGAAGTGTTTTTAATTTATTTGTCTTGATGTATACTCACTCTTTGTTCTAGATTATTTAGGAAAATAAAATCCATTTTTTAAAAAAACAAGTAATTATATTGACTTAACATCATTTTGGACCACCATATAGATTTCTCTGATAGTACAGTTTTCATGAATGCCCTAAAGTTTTTGACAGAAAAATGACTTGTCAATACTTTTAAAGCATTTGTTGTACAATTTCATATGAGCTTACAGTTTCTTCCTGATAATTTTCCTCCCTTGTATTTGGAAGATAAAATCTTAGGTTTTTTGTTTTATTGTCATTCCTGCATTCCTTGGGCTGATGAATTTTACTCTAACACAGAGAAATTACATAAAATATGCATCTTTACAATAAGTTTTGCCCTTTGAATATTAAAACCATTAAAATAGAATGTTTAGGTTGATGCTTTTGAACTGTGGTACTGGAGAAGATTCTTGAGAATCTCTTGGACAGCAAGGAGATCAAACCAGTTCATCCTAAAGGAAATCAGTCCTGAATATTCATTGAAAGGACTGATGCTGAAGCTGAAGCTCCAATACATCATAAAAAACAATGAAATTTTGCCATTTGCACTGACATGAATGCACTTGCAGAATATTATGCTAAATGAAATAAGACAAAGACAAATACTATATGATATCACTTATATATGGAATCTTTAAAAAAAGCAAACTTGTGAATATAACAAAAAGAAACAGAACAAACAGGTGGTTACCAGGAAGAGAGGGACAAGAAAGGGGATTGAGAAGTACAAACTACTGCATATAAAATAAATAAGCTGCAAGGGTACATTGTATAAAACAAGGACAATAGATAATATTTTACAATAACTCTAAATGGAGTATAACCATTAAAAATTTTTGAATTACTATGTTCATCTAAAGCTTATTGTACATCAGCTGAACATCAATAAAATTTTTCTAATTTTATTAAATAGCTTGTTCCTGATTTAAAGGAAATGTTTTCAATCTTTCAGCACCAATAAGTACATTGATGTTTGTGGTAGTTAAATACCCTTCATCATTTTTCAGTTAACAAATAGTAAAATTTCAAGAAGGTAAGTTTCATCAGATTCAAAGGTAGTCTTGAATATTTAAACTTTAATATGAAACACTGAGGGAATGTATTTTTTTCACTGTTTTTTTCCCTAAAATTATCTTCTCAGTTCATTTTTTTTTTTAACTTGTAGACACTGTTGATTCCATTACTCCAGACAAAGTGCGAGGTTTAAGGGATATGTTAAACAGCAGTGCAATGGACATAATGTATTATACTAGCCCACTGTATAGAGATGAAGTAAGTATCATGATTATCTTGTTGCTTATTGGTTATTTTTTAGAGTGATAGCATGTGTGTCCTGAATTTTAACATTTTATGTTCTCTTTTGTTTTACAAGCAAATAAGAAATTATAGCCTCTGTTTCATAGTGCATTTGATAGTCTTAAGCTGCCCATTGGGACCCTTAATGTTGTAACATGATAACAATATTGTAACATGATAATAATATTGTAACATGATAATCTTGGAAGTGAGAGTTTGGTTAGAAAATAGCTCTGTGAAAATATGTCAGTTTTCATAAATCTGATTAATATCTTTGAGGATTGTCCTCACAAAAGTTTTAGACACTTAGAGTTTTGTATATAATAGGCCTACTTTTATTGTATCATTTCTATAGTGGATTTGTATAGATCTCAAATGGTAATGGTGCTCATCCATCATAAAAGTAACCCTAAAGGAGGTGAGGGAGTGAAAGTTTAATCAGAGGGATGAGAGAATTTCTATGAATGCAATTCATCACTTCATTGGTAAGAGAAAAAGAATTCGGTTTCATGGAAATAGCAGTATTAAGTACCTAACATGCATTAACTTGTTTAATTCTTACCTATGAAGTCAGTGTGATTAGTATCTTCATCTGAAGGATGAAGAAACTAGTACAAGGAGTAATTACCAGTAGAGCAGCTGCGCTGCTCCAAGCCAATCCATTGCGAATTTTGTTCATTCACATTCATTCGCTAACTTTATCCATGATATCTTTTGTATATCTATAGAAGCATGTTTGCTTAGTTGCCATAGGAGCTTCCTTCTCTTCCAACTACCATTCCCTTAGGATTTTTCTTTATTTCTCTTTCTGTATCCCCCATTGCCATATGATGTATTTGAAAACAGTAAAAGCAGCTTCGGGCTTCTCAAATGGTGCAGTGATAAAGAATCCGCCTGTCAATGCAGGAGATGGAGGTTTGATCCCTGGATCAGGAAAATCCCCTGGAATAGGAAATGGCAACCAGCTCCAGTATTCTTTCCTGGAAAATTCCATGGTCAGAGGAGCCTGGCAGGCTACTGTCCATGGGATTGCAAAGAATTGGACATTACTGAGCAACTGAGCACATACACACAAGAGCTGTAAGCAGAACTGCTCTTCTGGACTTTGTTGTTCAGTCACTCAGTCATGGCTGACTCTTTGCAACCTCACGGACTGCAACACTCCAGGTTTCTCTGTCCTTCACTGTCTCCCTGAGCTTGCTCAAACTCAAGTCCTTTGAGTCGATGATGCCATCCAACCATCTCATCCTCTGGACTTAATTCTGATCAAAAAGGAAGGCCTAGTCGGTAAAGTAGAATTCTAATAATTTCCATGTTTATAGGCCTTTATAGTGTACAGTGGGTATTGAACTATAGTATTGCAAGTAAACCAGTGAGAGAAGGAAAAGGGAAAGAAAAGGGCTGAAAGCATATTACTGTACACACACACACACACACACACACACACACAGTTGGTAGTATCCCTAAGAAGGTATCCTGAGTCTTCAAGATTAACATGCTCTGAGTCATGTCCTCTAAAAGTAGCACATGCTTTTTTAAAAGTTGGCATTAATATCCAGAAAAACTAAAAAGGGAAAACTGTCAAATTCAAACCTCTGGCCATTGGCAAATGATGACTGAGAAAGTGATCACCTTTTATTTTGCTCTTGTATCTTCAAAGATATTCTCCTCAGAATGGAATTGAGTAAAACAGATATTCAGTAGGAGAAGGGAACTGATAGCTAATGTAAGTGAAATGGAAGGAGAACACCCAGGGCTTTAAATTAGTTGGTTTTTTGATCCAGTTGAATTTAATGGAAAAGCACTGAGAACTTGTGTCTGAGATTCATCAGCAATCTTCAGCAGTGTTTCTGAAACATACCTTTTTAGAACAATCAGTTATGGTGCCCGTTAAAAATACCCCCATGGGAGGCATTGGAGTTGAGGATATTAATGTGAATATATGACTTTGAAAAGAAGTGGGTGTATGTGGATAACATCTATATATTTAAGCATACATGTTTAAATATATATATATGTTTATGCATGTATTATGCATGTTATGTTATGCATAATATATGCATGTATTTCCTATCTCTGTCCACTGAAAGGACTAAGAAGCAGACACCCCAACTTAATGAACACACCTAGCACCCAGATCTTTGCCTAGTACTGTTACTCCCCACTAAGAAAAAGTAGAGTTTCTTGGGAAAATGGCTTCCAGGACTAGGGCAGGATAGGTTCAAGTCAAAGCCAAAAGAACTTGTTTTGACAGAAGGTGGAAAACTGCTCAAAAGAACGATGAGGCAAGACGCATGGACATAGAATGACTTAAAGAAGCAGATCCCACTGACCAAATCTGGAAGAATTTGAACACCAAAATAATTTAGTATTATTACTTATTGTAGGCTTCTCAGGTGGTTCAGTGGTAAAGAATCCACCTGCAATGCAGGAGACTTGGGTTCAATCCCTGGATTGGGAAGATTCCCTGGAGAAGGAAATGGCAACCCCTCCAGTCTTCTTGCCTGGAGAACCCCATGGACAGAGGAGCCTGGTGGGCTATACAGTCCATGGGGTCACAAAGAGTCAGACATGACTTAGCAACTAAACAGCTATTACTTATTGTAAGGAATTATTAGTATATTTTATAGAATTATAATAAGGTTAATGTACTTAAGAATTTTAAATCACTGAAAAGTTTGTAAGTCCTTATCGCTTATAAATAGATAAACAAATTGGGAAGAAGAGAGGTCCTTTGCTTACAGTAGAATGCCCAGAGCTTACTAGTAAGTATGGAAGGAAAGCTGGAGTTGGAAAGGTCTCATTTTGCAGCCATCATGATAGGATCAAGCAGGAGAGAACTGGGCAAAAGTCATCAGTGAATGCTAAAATGAGGATGGTTGACATTTGAATCAGTTCTAATGAGGTGTATTAAACTGGAGCCTATTATACAGAGTGAAGTAAGCCAGAAAGAAAAACACCAATACAGTATGCTGCTAAGTCACTTCAGTCGTGTCTGACTCTGTGCGACCCCACAGATGGCAGCCCACCAGGCTCCCCCGTCCCTGGGATTCTCCAGGCAAGAACACTGGAGTGGGTTGCCATTTCCTTCTCCAATGCATGAGAGTGAAAAGTGAAAGTGAAGTCGTCAGTCGTGTCCGACTCTTAGCAACCCCATGGACTGCAGCCCACCAGGCTCCTCCATCCATGGGATTTTCCAGGCAAGAGTACTGGAGTGGGGAGCCATTGCCTTCTCCGCAATACAGTATACTAACGCATATATATGGAATTTAAAAAGATGGTAACAATAACCCTGTGTGCGAGACAGCAAAGGAGACACAGACGTCTAGAACAGTCTTTTGGACTCTGTGGGAGAGGGTGAGGGTGGGATGATTTGGGAGAATGACATTGAAACATGTATAATATCATATGTGAAACAAATCGCCAGCCCAGGTTCAATGCATGATACAGGATGCTCAGGACTGGTGCATTGGGATAACCCAGAGGGATGGTATAGGGAGAGAGGGATGGTATGGGTTCAGGATGGGGAACATGCGTGCACTCGTGGCAGATTCATGTTGATGTATGGCAAAACCAATACAATATTGTAAAGTAATTAGCCTCCAATTAAAATAAATAAATTTATGTTAAAATAAAATGAGGGTAGTTGTTTGATGCAGAACAGAGTTTTTGCATAAAGTGTATCCTCTCGACTGCTTTTAGTTTAAAAATAATGAAGGATTTGCCTGGCAGTTTTGTGGTTAAGACTCCATGTTTTCACTGCAAGGGACGTGGGTTTAATCCCTGGTTGGGGAACTTAAGATCTCACATGCTGCACAACCAAGGGAAAAAAACATCTTTAAACAACACTAACTAAATCATGTCACTCCCTGGGTTAAACTCTTGGTTGACTCTCATTAGAATAAAACCATAATTAAAGAAAAAAAACAGAATGGCTTTTAAAAAATAAAGAAAGGTATACAGTGGAAAAATCCAGCAACACCTTTATGGGTTGTTTCTAAGGGACATCCAGAGGAGGACAGAGCATAATTTATGCAGCATTCCAATTAGAAGGGAACGTCAGACGAATGTAAAATGAGGAAGTTGTAATTTAAAAGTAGGAATTGAGACTGTATTATTTTAAAATGTTAATATAATAAGGAAAAGAATGGCTGTGGAAAATGTTTCAGATAGAGAAGATTAGAGAGACATGATAGTTAATTTTAACTTCTCATACTAAACTATATACTTTACTGGATCAGAGGAAACACTACAAAGGATATTATAAGATCAACTGACAAAATCTGAGTGGGACTAGATTAGATGAAATATGTGACTGTGAATTATGAACTTGATAACAGCACTGTGCTTGTTATGAAATATACACTGGAGTATTTAGGGGTAAAAGACCATGAAATACATAACATGTGGGTCACAAAAAAGTTGTGTGTGTGTTAATAGAAACAGAACAAATGATAAGGCAAATGGGAAAATGTTCACATTAGGTGAATCTTGGATAAAGCCTGTGAAAGATCTTTGTATAGTTTTTTATTTTGCAACGCTTTATAAATTTGAAATTACTCCCAAATGAAAAGTTGTGTGTGTTAATAGAAACAGAACAAATGATAAGGCAAATAGAAAAATGTTCACATTAGGTGAATCTTGGATAAAGCCTGTGCAAGATCTTTGTATAGTTTTTTATTTTGCAACGCTTTATAAATTTGAAATTACTCCCAAATGAAAAGTTACGAAAAAGAAACTAAAAAAAATACTTTTGCAGTTTCCTTCTCTGGAGATCCTGACTCAGTGGGTCTGAGATAGAGCCTGGGAATTTGTGTTGTTGACAGTTCCGCAGGTGGTACCATCAGAAAAGTTTGACAAACATTTCTTAAGTCATTGTGAAGAATGAAAGAAAATAAAAAAGACTTAGTGAGAAGTGGGTAAAAATTGTTCTTATTCTTTAAAAAGGAAAGCTGACTCTGCAAATCAAAGTTCATTTAGCACAAGGTTGGTGTTAGGCAGGGCTTCCCTGATAGCTCAGTTGGTAAAGAATCTGCCTGCAATGCGGGAGACCTGGGTTCAATCCCTGGTTTGGGAAGATCCCCTGGAGAAGGGGAAGGCTAACCAGTCCAGTATTCTGGCCTGGAGAATTCCATGAACTGTTTGGTCCATGGGGTCGCAAAGAGTCAGACATGACTAAGCGACTTTCACTCCTTGGTGTTAGGCAATATCTAGACTGAATTATTTTTCAATAGTGTATGTTTCCTGAGGGAAGTAATGACAAATAACAGCCAGCAAAGATTCTGTAGGATTAAGGCCTGTCTGGTGAATTAACCTTGTTAGGTTTATTTGATAGGCACAAGAGCCTTTTTCCTCTTCCTCAGCCTTTGTAGTCAAATAGATGCAGTTTTAAAATCTGCCACTTAACTAGCTTACATAAAATTTCTCAATTTCTCAGCTTCCTCACTTAAAATGGACATAAACTACACAATTGATAAAGATTGTCATGGGGCTTCCCCCATGGCTCAGCAGTAAAGAATTTGCCTGCAATGCAGGAGACACGGGTTAGATCCCTGGGTCAGGAAGCTCCGCTGGAGGAGGGCATGGCAACCCACTCCAGTATTCTTGCCTGGAGCATCCCATGGACAGAGGAGCCTGGTGGGCTACAGGGTCCATAGGGTCACAAAGAGTCGGACACAACAAAGCGACTTAGTACACAAAGATTGTCATGAGGATCAAAGATATTATGATATAGTTTCCAGTACAGTTCTTTGAGCTTAGATTTTCAAGTTGTAATTAAGTACATATCTGTCTTTATGTATTTCAAGGGCTACCATTTAAAAAAAGGAATAGATTTACTCTGTTAATTCTAGAAAGTAAAATAAGGAAAATATGGAAAGGAACATGTTTGATTACTCAATGAAGAACTGTGAAATAACTGTAGTTGCCTTAAAAATACAGAAGTGTTAAAAGGAAAAAACTTGTAGATAATGTAAGCTGATGGATTTTAACTAAACTTACTGTGTTAATCATTTCACAGTATATATCTGTATCAAATCATTACATTGTACACCTGAAACTTACACAGTGTATATCTCAACTATATCTTGGTAAAACTGAGGGAAAAAATTTTTTTTTAAATAGAAGTGACCACTTCTGGATAAAGGTACTCACTGAGGTAGATGTTGAGCTCTTTAACCCTTTACCATGGGTGTTACTGAAGGGACTTTTATCTTCACAGGAGTTTGAATTAAATCATCTCTGAGGCCACTTTTCACTCAGATTTCTTCAGTGCTCATGGGAGGACCCTAATTAGTGACTGTGCACTAAAAAGTTGTGCTTTGGGGAAAATTTGTATATACTGAACAGTACTTCTCAGGTCACACTTTCTGAGGACCAATTTTTGTTTTTGTTTTTTTAAAGGAACTAACTCCAATCTATCAAGACATCATTAGAGAGCCTTTGGCTCTTTTGTTCAACCCTAAATAAAGTAACATGGAAACTCCAGAGAGAACTGTTACCTCTTTGGTGCAACAGAACTCTCTTTTCAACGGATTTTTAAAAATGAAGAGCTAAAAAAGAGAATTGTCATGGTCCTATCTTGCCATTGCTATTTGAAAATTGTTTAATTGCTATATATGACTACAACTCTAAATTACTTATTCTCATTAAAATTTCCTGAAGGAGAGAGAAAGACAAATGACTAATTATGTTCTTCAGCCATATTTTAGGTGTTTAGAATCTCTCTTGAAACTGCTGGATTTTTTTTCCTTTTTGGTTGACTTTCTTGATAAATTTTAATTTTTGAGCAATGGTTATGAAAATTAGAAACTTAAACTTTTGAAGAGCCATCTAATGCTTTCTCTGTGTGAGAGTTTAGCTAAATTGATTAGATAATATTATAGAGTTAATAAAATTAAGATAACAGGGTATATCATTAATCTTGGTTCAGATATCCCAAATGAATATAGTTGGTCACAAAGGGATGCTAGCTGGAGAAATATAAATGGATCAGAAAGGAGAAGGGGAAAAACAAACCCTAATTAGAGTAGACTTTTTGGACATAACATCAAGGTGAATTTCTTCTTTTGCTGCTGAGTGGATGATTTATAAAGACATTTAAAGGTAGTGCAAGGCTGTTTTGCACGAAAAGTTGTCTTTCAAAATTGTAATATATTGACCACACACGTTCCTAAATGTGTAAGCTGCAGACAGAGATTTTAAGTTCTACTATATCTGGGTATGTTCTAATAAGAAAACACAAAGATTGTTTCTAGTCACATAGAAGATTATTAAAACAGATGAAAACATCAGCTCTTCAGAAACTATGCATTCTCTGTTTCAGTCCATGGTGAAATACTTTAGTGTTGAATAAGACTTTCTCTTTGTTGGATATTTACTTTTTATGACTGCTAGATTAAGGAAGTTATTGGTATAATGAGTGATGCTTTAAATTTTTAAAATATGAAATAGCTTAATCACTGGTAGAGGAACTGGTAGATCGTTTCATTTTTTACTATTTAATTTTAATGGGGGTGGCATTTTAAAAAAAACAAAAAGATTGGGTTATCTTTTGCCAAAGTACCTAGGTATTTATCTTTTAGTGTTTCTAGTTCTCATGCCTGGAAAATCCCATGGACGGAGGGGCCTGGTGGGCTGCAGTCCATGGGGTCGCTAGGAGTCAGACATGACTGAGCGACTTCACTTTATTTTTTCACTATCATGCATTGGAGAAGGAAGTGGCAACCCACTCCAGTGTTCTCGCCTGGAGAATCCCAGGGATGGGGGAGCCTGGTGGGCTGCAGTCTATGGGGTCGCACAGAGTCGGACACAACTGAAGCGACTTAGCAGCAGCAGCAGCAGACTTCATGGTAGGAGTTTTAAAATCGAGCCCTTCAAAAGTAAACACTATCAACAAATGTTGCTTTTAAAGAAATGTATTTTATTAAAAAATTAGCTTTTTCAGTACCTCCCTTCATGTAGATTATCAATTAAGAAAATTACAAAGTTTTAAGGGTTGGTTCATATTCTTATCAAAGCCAAGTCCAAAGCATTACATTATAGCTCCCTTTGAACAAAGCATGTAATTTCACATCATACTGCCTACTTTTTAAATTCTGTTGACTAGAATTACCTACAGCCCATGTCATGGGATATTTTTATAGGCATTTACCACTAATGTGTGATCCCCAGAACTGCTGAATCTGAAACTCTAGGATGGAACCTAGCAATCTATATTTAACAAGCCCTCCAGACCATGTACATGGTTTCAGTAGCTTTAACAAGGACCTCAGTATTGTACAGTAGAGGTCTGTGAGGTTAGCAACCAGAACATTGCACCTTCATTCATGTCACTGCCAACCCAGCCAAGCATGAATGCGCAAATAATTTCCAGTTTGATTCTGCTAAAGAATGTTCAATGAACCAAATGGAGGCAACTTGTCTCTTGAAACAAAATAACAAGATATGGAAGCAATTAGTAATTAACGTTTGTATGTCTGAATAACAGCTGACATATTAAAAAGAAGTGAAATGAGAAGTTGAGTATCAGGAAGTTTATAACCAAATAGTAGTAAGCAGTGATAGGAAGAGGAGAGGACTACCTTAAAAATCAGGTCAGGGCCCTGTATGAATGAATTTGAGTAACAAAAGAACCTTGTTCTTCTCACTTCATAGAATACTTCAGTAATATTTATTAAAGCTAAATTTCCAAAGAAAGCAGTTTTATAAATAAAAATGGCTAAGATACTTCCCACATTATTAACTTCTAAACCTTAAAAAATTCCTACTTGCTTAAAATAGAACTTTTTTAAAGTATTTTAAAATACTTTTTATTACCAATGTGATGGGAATTTTGGGATATCAAGTACATCAACGTAACCATTTTCCTTAGTTATACAGTGACTTTTCATTATGTTACTGTTATCTAAATGCAGAAAGTAATAATGTATATAATATGTTGCATTTATAATATTTTAGTAACCCTGTTATCATAAACTCAGATATTCTTTTCCTAAATTTACTGCGGCTTAAAAAGTACAAGGTACAAGACTTTAGAATAACATATAACTCCGTTACAATGAAGAAAAAATATCCAGAGGCTTTTTGGAAATCTTACTAGAATCTACATGGAACTTATTTTTTTAACGCATGAAACTGTTGGCTTAAGTAGTTGGTTTAAGGACTGAAAGAATCTTTGTGGGTAACATCTGTCTTTGTTCTTTAGTGTTGCTATGGATTATAATATTATGTACATCTTTACATTGGGAAGATCCTCTGGAGAAGGGAAAGGCTACCCACTCCAGTATTCTGGCCTGGAGAATTCCATGGACTGTATAGTCCATGGGGTTGCAAAGAGTCTGACATGACTGAGTGACTCACTTTTACCTTACATCATTTCCTGTAGGGTTCTGAAGCAGCTGAGGTAATTTTAATAACCTAGATATATCTGGCTAGTAATAGATTTTTCTTTCTTAGCGTATTTGAGTTTAGAAGTAACCTTTATAGAAGTGATTATTCTAATTTGATATTTTCTGATTTCAAACAGCTAGTTAAAGGCCTTCAGCAAGAGCTCAATCGATTATATTCCCTTTTCTGTTCCCGGAATCCAAACTTTGAGGAAAAAGGGGGTAAAGTCTCAATAGTGTCACATTCCTTGGGATGTGTGATCACTTATGACATAATGACTGGCTGGAATCCAGTTCGACTCTATGAACAGTTGCTGCAGAAGGAAGAAGAGTTGCCTGATGAACGATGGATGAGCTACGAAGAACGTCATCTTCTTGATGAACTCTATATAACAAAACGACGGTAAAAAATCTCTTAAAAGAAATTAAAATGTCTTCATGGAATCACTGGACTTCTTAGTAGAAAACTTCAGATTTTTCATAATAAAGAAAAAATACATTGTTTAGGGTACAGAATAGAATAGTCAAAGATTGTTGAATAATATGCCTAATCAAGCAAGAGACTATTAATTTTGATACTAATTACATGTGTTTTCTGTAGCATAAAATTACCATCTTCCTCTTTTTGCTTCTCTTTTTTTCTTCACAGTTAATTAGAAATGAAATCTAAAACTTATTCCATGCTGAGTCACTGTGTAGAATCTGATGGGCCTCCACCTTATTAGTATTCTGAAAATAATTTTAAAGCCCTTTTTTCTTGGCAAATATATTTTAGACAGATTTTATAATTATTTAATCATTTACATCCTTTCTGATACTATCTTTTTTAGTTGGATGCATTATCTATTTTTTTCTTCTGATACAACTGGTAGATAGGTTAATTGAACAAAATATAAAACATAAATCAGGTAGATAGGTTAATTGAACAAAATATAAAACATAAATCAGGTAGAAAGAAGAGTATAAAAATCATGCATAATCTCATGTGAGAACTGTTAATGTGTTAGAATATTTTCTTTAAAAAATAGTAAATATATATACTATTGTATCAGATGCACTCGAGATTATAAGTATCCATTAAGTTAATAAGCCCCTGATTCTGTTAATCCTAGAATATGCCTGATACTGTCTTTTAATTCTTTGCTACATTCCTATCTACATCTCTAATTACATGCTCTTGTTCTTTTGATGGTCATTCAACTGACTCTAAGAGATCTGTGAAACATCACTCATTTTGATAGCATTATATAAAACAGCCAATTTAGTTAAGTTAAACTTTTACTCAGGAAGAATTGAATTTATTTTCGTCATATAGAAATTGTCTAAGGATTTCATTAGAATTTTATTAATAAGTACCATAGGGAAAACACATAACTTTTATAGTATCAAAGTAGCTAATAGTTGTGAAAGAAAATGTCATGTTGCAAACTTTAGCACTGTATTTTTTGTTTGTTTTTTGTTTTTGTAACGCTGTATTTTAGACAAATTCAAGTAAAATGTTTTTAAAAGGTTTAGAAAATGAACTGAACCTTCTTAAATTTGTTCCACTGTTTATTAAATGTAAGTACATACAGAGCATTGTATTAGGAAAAAGTTGAAATAACCTGTGTTCATCAACAGAGAAAGGCTAAACTGGGTTTATCTATATGATATGGGCAATTAAAGTTGTTATAAAGACTGAAGTAGGTTAGGAGGCAATGAAGTGAAAAGATTGCTAAGATTCATTATTAACTGTAGAAAAAGGAAAGCCATAGAAAAGGGTGTGGTATGAACATTTGGTGTGGTTTTTTTAAAGTGTGTATATGCTTGTATGTGCCTCACATTTTACTAAAGATTCCCCCCTCCAAAACCTATTAACAGCATGTATTGGAAGAATGGGGTACTTTTACTAATTATTTTGTAAACTTGTATAGACTTTCTGTACTACAGCAAGTTCATTTATTAAATACTGTCAAGGATTAATTTGAGGAATTGGATGATTTCTTTATGTTTAGTAGACTAGTGAGCATTTAATACTTACGAAATCATGAATATGAATGTGTACGTAATCTCATACTCCTCCCTAGGCTACGAGAAATTGAAGAACGGCTACATGGATTGAAAGCATCATCTATGACACAAACACCTGCCTTAAAATTTAAGGTAAGGAAAGACAGATCAGATTTTCATTGTTCATCTCAATTTTTTGTCAAGCATCATTTGAAGCATGACATTAGGGATCAAATGAAATCCTAATTATTCTTTGAAATGAGTCTTTTTTTGAACCCTTACAGTGTGTTGGACCCTGCTGGTTTCTAGATTCTACTAAGAAAAGAATGGACAAGGCTCAAAATACATAACACAGCATTACTGGGGTTATTATATAGAATAATATATAGGCACAAGAAGGAGGTTTAATTTTGCCTATAAAGGTTTATAAATGAATGACATTTGTACTTAATCTCTGTAAATTGGATATTGCCAAGTAGAGGAAAGAAGAAATGCTCTGTTCTTAAAAGAAACAGCATAAACCAAGGTGTGGAGGGATATAACCCATAGTATGTCCAAAAATAGAGACAGATCTGGGAAATATCTAGTATTTAAAATTAAACGTTTGTGACCAACTAGTTGTATATGGTAAGGAAAATACCTGGAAGTATATCAGTGATGATTCCACAGATGGAAAGCTGGCGTGTCAGCTGAAGTGTGTGACAGAAGCACAAGATGTGCATGTAATGCAGTTAGTTTGGAGCAAGGTGAGCAAGCCAGTTCAGCTAGAAGATACAAGATGCAGGGCATGGGGGCTGTGGGAAAGTAGGAAGAGAACCTAGATTTGATGGGATAGTGGAAAGCTTTTCATGGTTTTTGAGCATCAGAATAGATCTGTCTTAGCAGTGGTTTAAAGAATAAAAAGTAGCAGAGAGACATTGACATTGGCCTATTGGAAAGGACACAGCTTATAGCTGAATAACAGCTTATTTGCAGTGTTAAATGGAGCATGACATAAGTCTCCTAATACTCATTTCCAGTTGAATATATGCCCATGTCTAGTGTACTGTGTTATCTCTTCTTGATACCTGTTTGTTTTATCATAGGAACTTAACATACGTGTTACATGCTAGAATGATGCAGACATACTTATTCAATCTATTTCTCTGACTTATAAAGTTTTTTTTTTAACTTAAACATTTATAAGCCGTATAAAAAAGTTATAAGATACATTCAAAACCCATAAGAGCATGGTCTTTGGAGTCACCCCCACCTGGAATTTGAGTTCCATATCTACCACCATTATTATATATGATCAATGTTAAATATGTAGAATTGCTCTGATAGGAAAAATGAACTCTTCTATTTCATGTCCTGGGTTTTGTTGAGTATTATCCACTAAGTATATTAGAATCTCAAAATTCAGTTATCACCTTACTAGAATTTATGCCCTTGTCAACCACAAATTGGGACTTGCCATCTACCTCCATAAGGATTAAATCATGTGCTGCTGCAGCTGCTAACCTTCAGCAGCCCCCTGAAAGGAGTTCAGGGTGAAGAGCAGAAATGAGGCATTCTGTACTCAGGGCGGGGGGCGGGAGGGATTTGGGGGGTGGTTGGGAAGACTGGCAGGCAGGTATTTTCCAGAGCCAATTTTATGAGCACAATTCTTGTATCTCCTCATGTCTTTAAAAGCACTAAAATCATTCATAGTGATGACTGTTGCTCGTGACTAGCAGAAACCTTCTGGGAAAATATGTGCTTGATTGCATGTATTCCTCCTTCACCAAAATCACATGTATACTGACCTTCCCCCCTGCACCTTTGGAACAGTTTCTCAGAGCTGCCTCAGGTGCTGTCTCCCAGGATGCGGTCCTCATATTGCCCCAAATAAAACCTACCTCACAACTTTCCTGTTGCGTGTTTTTTTAAGTCGACACCCTATAGTTGGTATATCTTTCTAATAATATGAATTTTTACTTATGTAATTACTTATAGAGAAAAATATATAGATAACTGAAATTTAAAATTCCCAGGTGGCACTAGCGGTAAAGAACCCATCTGCCAAAGCAGGAGACGTAAGAGATGCTGGTTTGATCTCTGGGTCGGGAAAATCCCCTGGAGAACGAAATGGTCACCCACTCCAGTATTCATGCCTGGAGAATCCCATGGACAGGAGAGCCTGGCAGGCTACAGTCCATGGGGTTGCAAAGAGTCGGACACAAATGACTTAGCATGCATGCTCAAAAAGGAATATGTAATACATTGGCAAATTTATTTAGAACTTCAGAGTTCTAAAAGAAACAGAAGTCTTATATGCCTGTTGACTGGCAGATGGCTTTACTTTCAGAATAAAATATTAGATTTGTCACATGTGACCACTGAACTTTAAAAAGAGTAAAAAAAGTATCAACAAACATTGATCTGGAGAGTGAAAGACTTCGATTGTGATCATGAGGCTTTGCCACTAACTAGTTATGTAATATTAGCCAGATTACTTAATATCTCTGAATTCCTCTGTTCATTGATCTCTATACAGAGTACTTAGACTAAATGTCTAAAGTATTTTTTCTTCACCCACAAAATTCTTTTGACAGCTGTAGATAACACTAAAGCAGTCATTACTCTTACTGGAGAGATAAGGAATTCCTTTGTGTTTGTCAACCAAACTGCAAATCAATCATAAACAAAGAAAAGTTGTTTAATCCATGGGTTTAGCAAGTTAACAAACACTTATGAAGTGCCTGACCAGTGTAGAAACCATTTTGCCAGGGTGTACGTGTGCATGCACACATGCATGTGTATATCAAGCAGAAAGGATTTACAGAGCTTTCTCTTCTATCTTAACTATTTTTGTATCTTTATCTTTTATTCTTTTCTCACTTTATAGAAGAAGTAATGAGAGTAATCCTTTCAGAATTGATGCTTTCATCCCTGTCACTGTTATTCCAGATGCTTTTTCTTATATTTTTTATTTTTCTTAATACAGTTCTTCAGCCTTCAAACATCTTTAAGTTACTCCATTCTTTAAAAACAAAAATTTCTTAAACTTTATTTAGCTTTAAGCTACCATTTCAAAATATATATTCATTCATATATACTTTCTCACTTGGAAAAAAAATCTCCAAGGGCATGGGAAGAGATTAAAGATATGTAAGATTGGGGGCAGGGACACTGTTACAGTATAGTCCAGAGGAGAAGTGATGAAGTGAAATGTTAGAATCTGTTGGAATGACTTCTTAGATGTTGGAGATAAGAGGGAGGAATGAATTTGTGATATCTTGAATCAAGATATGGAACATAGAGAGGTAAAGTGGGTTTAGGAGGGAAAGCTATCATGTTCTGTATGTAATCCAGTACTCATGACTACCCTGTTTTTCTTGAAGCCCTCTCCTCCCTTGACTTCCATGCTGCTGCATTATCCTGGTTCTCTTTCTTCTTTAACCCTCTCTTCTGTAGTTTTACCTACTCATCAGATGCAGATGTTCCTTGTAGTTCTATCTAAAGCCACTTTATTCTATGTGATTCCTAAGCAGTTTTATCCATTCTCTCAATGTTATATATCACTTCTATAATGGTGACACATAGACTTAGATGATGACATATTCAATTCTATATCTCCTGTCCTAAATTCTCAGTTACCTGTTAGGTACGTTACAGATACCTCAAACTAATTATGAACAAAAACGTGGTTTACTTAATTTTCCAGTTCATTCACAAGCTACTACCAGATTTACTCACCTCCTAAAATGTGGGTCAAATCCTGTTGTCTTTCACTACCTGTAAAATAAATTATGCCCTGTTTTCTTAGTCAAATAGTCAAGGTTCTGTACATTTCTCATTCCAGTTACATTTTCCCCATAGCCAGTCTTCAACCATATCAGATTGTTTCTCTCCTCTAAATTAAGCCAAGTTCTTTTCCGCCTCTGCTTTAGGTCATGTGGTTCTATCAGTATGGAATATCTTTCCAGCCCCAGTGTATCCCAACCCCAACTTTGGAAATCCTCTTCATCTCTTATGGCCAGTGCACATCCTTTATCTACTCACCTGTAGCACACTTTCCCTCTCTTATGCACTATTTTACTCTGTCTCCTCTGCAGGATTATAAACTCTTGGGTGTAGAAGCTCAGCCTTATTGGTCTATATATGTTTCAGAATACCTAATATTACTTTACACAAAATAGTAGCTTAATAAGTCTTCCTTCTCCTTATTCTCATTCTTCATTTTCTATTACATTTAAAGGTACTAAAGCTGCTCCTGGATAGTTTAAAATAATTAATGGTGGTTATATATTTAACAAGTAATACAAATACAATCTAGACACAACTCATTTAAAATTACATATTTTGGAAATAATTTTATTATTTGTATTTTACCATATATTACATTATGTCCAAATTCTTTGAAAAACAGTTCACCATTTTTTAAATTTAGGGTGACTTTATCATTGTAGGTTGAAAATTTCTTCTGTATGGGATCCCCACTAGCAGTTTTTTTGGCACTGCGTGGCATCCGCCCAGGAAACACTGGAAGTCAAGACCATATTTTGCCCAGAGAGATTTGTAACCGATTACTAAACATTTTCCATCCAACAGATCCAGTGGTGAGTTGTAAATATGGATATCTGTGTCTCAATATTAAATTTTTCCTAAGAGAATCTGTAAGAAATCTTGCAAGGTACTGCTGAATTGATGAGAAAGTATTCATTTACAGACATCTCTTATTTTATTGCACTTGACAGATAATGCAGTTTTGTTTTTTATTTTTTACAAAGAAGTTTTGTGGCAACCCTGCATTGAGTAAGTCTATTGATGCCATTTTTCCAACAGCATTATTTTTTAATTAAGGTATATATTTTGCTATTTAGACATAATGTTGTGGCATATTTAACAGACTTTTAAGTATAGTGGAAACTTAACTTTTATATGCATTGGGAAACCAAAAAAATTGTGTGATTCACTTTATTGCGGTGATCTGGAAGCAAACATGCAGTACCTCTGAGGTATGCTTTATCTATTACGCTTGATAAGTTCATATTTTTTAAATATTTTTCTTTGGTTTAGGGATTAGAAAGTAAAATACCTTAAAGATGTTCTGTTTATGTTGTATTTGTAGAATGAAAGCATAATGTAAAAGTACTATCCAGTTAATGGATCCAGTTAATCCAAAGGACAGGAGTCTTCTGAACTTTCAAACCTTAACCAGTTGTAATTCCAATAATGTAGTAGCCATAAAATTTAAAAATCCACTTTAAATACTTTGTTCTCTAAAGCATGTTGCAACATTGAAATGTGTGTAGTAGATCCTCTTAAAATTGAGAATATTTAAATACTGTGTATTAAACATGGAAAAGTGAAAGAATTTATTTTAGTCTGGTAGAATTACAACATTTTGGATTTTTGCATTCTCTGTTATGTTTGTAAATTTTTCTAATGTAAATAAATTTAAATTTTTGTAAATAAAAATAAATTTTTCTAATGTAAATAAGGATCTTGCATCCAGGTGAACAGTTTAATGTGAAGTAAGATTTTTGGATGAGAAAAATTCTTCATTAAATCATATTGGGGACAAGTATTAAATATAACTAAATTTAAGACAAACTATTTTAAATAGCATTTATTTTCTGAAAAACAGCTTTATATGACTCTAAAGTCTTTCAAAAGATCTTTGGCTAGTACCAAATAAATATAACATTGACTGAACGCTAGAATTTTAGAAAATTTTCCATATGTTAAAAAAATCAAAACTACTATATTTAAGAAATAAATTTCACTGAAATGGAATCTAGTGTTAAATTCAAATACTGACTGTACAATCTTGGCCAGGTCACTTCTGAGACTATCTATTTTTTATCTATATGATGCAGATGATAATATTTACCTCAAGGTTGTTAGGATTAAGTAAAATATATGCAAAACACTTAATTAGACCTTAAGTGTATTGTTACATCCATTCATTTTACTGATTTTCCTATAACTTGAAAGTGAACTTAAGATTGTAGGTGAACTGTGAGCTATATTTTGTATAATCTTAAACTTTATTATACAGTTGACCCTTGAACAGCTCTGGGGTTGGGGTACCAACCTTGTGCTCAGTCAAGAATTGGTGTGTAATCTGATAGTCAGCTCTCCATATCTACAGTTTCGTATCCACAGATTCAACCAATTGCAGACCATGTAGTGCTTTAATATCTATTTATGGAAAAAAAACACACACGTATAAGTGGACCCATGCAGTTCACTCCTGTGTTGTTTAAGGGTCAGCTGTATTATGGAGGATTACAAACTCATTATTACAAATTATTTGTTATTCATTTTACAATTTTTCTGTGCTTTTTTTTTTTTTTTAATAGTTATGTCAGGACTGTGCTAGGCAGTTTTTCTAAACTTATCTATTCTTCCCAACATCCTTCTGAGGTAGTAGAAATTAGAAAGTATTATTTCTTTTCTACAGCTTAAGAAACTGAGGCTCTGAGACTTTGTGACTTGGTGAGTGTCATATAGTTAATAAGTGACAGAGGCCAGAATATGAATGCAGGGAATTATATGCCAAGTCCATTGCCTTTTCTGCTATATCGTCCCTATTTCACCTTAGACAAATGGTCTTATATCATCATCTCATGTACTACATTAATCTGCTTGAAAATAGGGTCAACTGAGAGCTTAGATGTTAAAAATTGAGCTTATTTACTGTGTTCCAAGTTACTGTTTACTGCTTCAGTTTTGTTCATGAGACTTAATATAATCTAATTGCTAGATGTTATCAGAACATAATAAAAATGAATATTCCTCTGAAAAACAAGGTCTTCCCTGTAGTTCAAACTTCCCTGTAGCTACAAGGTCTTCCCTTGTAGCTCATGCCCACAGGCAGGAGACCGGGGTTCAATCCCTGGGAAGATCCTCTGGAGAAGGGAGTGGCAACCCACTCCCAATATTCTTGCTTGGAGAATCCCACGGACAGAGGAGACTTGCAGGCTACAGCCCTTGGGGTCGCAAAGAGTCAGACACGACTGAGCAACTAATATTACTGAAAAACTAATTTAAAGGGCACTATTAGCCTAGACTAACTCTAATTTTTTTGTAGTCTCATCATTAAGGATATATTACTAACAGTGAAGAAATAGGAATACATGTTAGGAATGTCAGGTTTTTAATCATTTCCTAAGGTCCTCTGAGCACACAGTAGAATCAGAATGAACAGTTTACTAAAACCTAAGCATTGTGCCTTAATGTTTTGTTTCTTTGAATTTTTTTACATCAAGGCTTATAGATTAGAACCATTAATACTGAAACACTACAGCAACATTTCACCTGTGCAGATCCACTGGTATAATACATCCAATCCTCTACCTTATGAGTATATGAAGCCAAGCTTTCTTCACCCAGCGAAAGATCCTACCTCAATTTCAGAGAATGAAGGCATCTCAACAATACCAAGCCCTGTGACTTCGCCAGTCTTGTCTCGCCGACACTATGGGGAATCTATAACAAATATAGGCAAAGCAAGCATATTAGGTAATTTCTCTTCGGTATTCCTCATCAATGAACTTAAGCAATTTTATATAGTCATTAAATTTTAGGTACCTGGAAATACTCTATATATTACAAAACATCTGAGAGTTAATGTATAGAGTTAACTACTCTCCTTATATTTGAAGGCAAAAGCCCTAAATTCTCTAGTTAGATCAGATCCTGTAGTTAGAGAATATAAGAAACCTTGATGCACACACACCCCAAAAGGTGGAGGCATCAAGTTCCTCATTTTAACCTTGGCCCCATCACTTGCTGTGAAATCTGGAGAAGTCACGTAGTTTTTAATGCTCGTCTCCCTCATCTGTGAAATGAGGGTGTGCTTGAGTACTAAGGGTGCCCTTGCCAACCCATTCTCTGATCTGTGTCCTAAAAGTCTCTCAAATCGTGTCCTCCTTGAGAGCAACAAGGATATTGAATTTCTCTTTGTGTGGTCTCCAGTTTCACCCACAGTGTTTGGTGTGGCGCTGGAGCTCAGTTGTGT
Source organism: Bos indicus x Bos taurus (assembly GCF_003369695.1). NCBI lineage: Eukaryota > Metazoa > Chordata > Mammalia > Artiodactyla > Bovidae > Bos > Bos indicus x Bos taurus. The sequence continues at coordinate 59,496,722 of NC_040085.1, read as the reverse complement.
GCCACTTAATTTGTCCTTTGCTTTTGGTTACAAGTTGCCTTAATATAAAATGCCACAAGATGGCACTGTAAGCAGGCTCTATCTGCTGGATTCATTGATATTCATCATAGAGATTGTTTATTCACAGCTTTTTATAACAGATCCACTTCACTTCCGGAGTAGGCATACCAATAGTAAATATATGCCCATATGAATGGCATGGTTCTTTTTATTAATATTTTTAATCTTATAAAATACTTTAAAAAACAAAGATCACTTGAATAAAATAGAATCTTTTTTTCTTTGTAAGCTATATTCCTGCAGTTTGTACAACTCTCATTCTGTTCAACACTATTTTTACTTAGAAACCTACAATATAAATTGCAAATTTTTTGTGTTCCCACCCTGGAAAAACATGACTAGGGCTTAGTCTCTCTGCCAACTGACTGTAATTATGGGTGGTGCTCTTTAGCCTGGTACGTGGTGTAATTCAGCAGAATGACTGGCCTGTTTTGTGAAATGCAGGGGCTGCAAGCATTGGAAAGGGACTTGGAGGAATGTTGTTCTCAAGATTTGGACGTTCATCTGCATCACAGCCATCTGAGACATCAAGGGACTCCATAGAAGACGAGAAGAAGCCAGTTGCCTCCCCGCCCATGACCACCGTGGCAACGCAGACCCTTCCACACAGCAGTTCTGGCTTTCTTGACTCTGCATGTTAGTTCATACTCTTCTTTCCAGGTTTATACTGTGTCCTTTTTAAACTGGAGGAAGACAAAGAGCATTAAGATATTAACACTAGCAGTCCACTCTGTAATCTAAAGTACGCCCTAGCTTTTAAAGAAAAAAGTGCTTTTCTTTACTTACATTTTCAGGAATAATTTGCAGGTAAATGCAGTTTTATTCTCTGCATGGGTGAATTAAGTTAAGAACATTAGTAAGTGCCTTGTCTCACAGAGATCTTACACATCAAGGATAAAACAAATCTCTTTGTGGTAAGCACTCCCATAAAAGTAGTTTTTTTGTTTTTATTTTTAAACATGGTCTTCTCAGCTTTAAAAATTCATTTAGTTGCTGCAGATCTATGCTGTATCTACTCTTGATACCGTTTTTAAAATGCTCTGCCAAAACCATCCTGGTACTAATCCCATAGCTCCCTTTATCAACCTAATTATAAAGCCTTCAAAACTTTAATTGTATTAGATCCACTCTGTGGTTCCCATCCTGTCCCTACTACCTTGTGTAAAGTAGATACTCAAGAAATGAATGAAAGAATGGGTAATTATACTGGACTTAGCAATAGAATGATGCTTTATTTAATTTTTTCCAGTGGATTTATAAGGTCTAAAATCTTAAATAGTTGTGAAACACTAAAACACTTAGTGTATATTTACTTCTGAGGGTCTAAACTTAAAGCTTATTTATAAATGTCCAGTAAAGTAAAACCAATGAGTCCTAGTTTCCATTGACTTATATAAGGAAATGTAGATTCTGAAACTAGTTACTTCCTTTCCGTAACTATAGCAAGAAGAAAATTTTATTTTCATTCTCTAAAAATGTTTAAACAGTTCATTTCAGATGCTTAGCTTTGTTTTCTTACCGTGTCTGCTGCTCTGAATTTTAAAATGAACAGCATTCATTGCCGTTCATAAAAAATTAAAAAGGAAATTGAGATGTGACAGTCCTAGAGGCTGGATCTTTCTCCATAGTCAGCCCCAATCCACGATGAATTATCCTAGCCATTGCTGAGTTGGACATTCCTATTTGGGCCAATTCCATTTTTTAAACTTAATCCTATGCCTGACTCTGAATACTAGAAATTTTATAATTTCAAGCCTTTGAACACTGCCTAAAAAATTCATTTTAGGTTTTGATATTTGTACAAAATTCGTATTTTTATGAGTTACTCTATGATCTATTGCTTAATAACAGAAATGAGATTGTGAAAATATAAAATTTTGTTGTAACATACAGATGTCAAAAGAAAACTATAAACTTCTGAAGAAAAATAACTTTAAATAATTTTGTAAGATGGCGGGTAAAAAGCCACAATTACTTGTAATGTTAATGCACAGCAATGATGCTAGTAAACATGAGGGTGAATAAGGGAACAAGAAAAGCAGGGTCAAATTTGAGCCCCAGAGAAGGGGTAAGGAAGATACCAGAATTCTATAGGATCTGAGGGAAAAAACTGTCTTTTAGTGTTTTTGCTATTTAACATAGAAATTTGAAAGTGATAATGATAATAAAGAAGAAACTTATTTCTTCTTCCAGGACATGTGAAGGTAGAAATGCTTAGTTTTATTGCGTTATAATATTTTAACAAAATACGTTTTCTGTCATTCTTGCATATAAATTCTTTGTTGGTTCTAATGGTAAATTCCCTACCAACTATAGACTCAGCTAACTGAGCTAACATGATTTCTTAGTTTCGTGTTTTCATCTTTAGATACAGATTTTAAAAGTCCAACTTTTGACATTGGACAACTGCTGTAGAAGAATTAAGCCTTTTAAATCAAATCCTCTAGATTTACCTTTGACTTGCTTCAGTAATATACTCTTCTCTGTAATCCTGGTTTAGATAAATTTCTTAAATCATAATTGCTATTTTGGCTGTATCTTGCAAATCATAAAACCGTTCTTCCTTAAATCTTCTTTCTGGAATTTGATCACTGTGATTAGGTGATTCTGGCTTCCTTCTTGCTCACATTGATTGCCTCAGTTCTTCTCGATAACCTTCATTCTAAGGCTACCGACTTTGATTCTCCTGCTTTTTGAGGGTAAGATGAACACAGACTGAATTCGTGATCAATCAGGGTTTCTCACTTTGAAGAGTTAGTGTTGTCAATTGAAACTACTTCATTGACATCAATTTGAAGCATCTTATATAGCTGCTTTTCATTTCTTTTGAAAAGTATAGGCTTATTTCTGGTGGTTTTACTGTTTCTTTTCTTGTACCCCCTTGTGTTTGTAACATATCATGTAAAGAATTTGTTTCTTTTAGCACTGTTTTGCCTCTAGGTTAGAACTTAAATGAACTATAAATTTGGGGGATGTTTGAGCGTTAACAGATTATGACATTGTATTTCAAAATTAATTATGCTTACATTTTCCATGACAGAGCTCTTTACAGAAACCTAATTGTGTACTTCTTTTTGTTTGCTAGGTTTAATCAGCTTATTTGGGAGTACTGTTCTAACTTTTGGCCACTGCATCACTGAAGGCCATTTGTAACCATCAGCCAACACTTTAAAGCATCTTGTGTTTTGTTTTTTTTTTTTCCACAGATTTCAGACTTCAAGAATCGTTCTTTAATCTCCCACAACTTCTTTTTCCGGAAAATGTAATACAGAATAAAGATAATACCCTCGGTATGGTATATGTCAGGAATAGCATTCAGAACGCTGTGAAAACGGTCTACTTAGATTTCTTCTGCTCACTGAAAACTTGTTCAGTTTTTCTATGAGAGCAGCTTGAATGTTACCATTAACAGACTATTTCAAATGTATTCTCTTCCTGTATTTCCTAATCTTAAATGGTAGTGGTCCTGAAACCGGAGTATTCATTAGTTACTTAGTGTGCTAAAGTATATCATACTCCTATGTGCTTCCAAAGAAGGAACTCTTTAGAGAGAGAAGAAAAGCATTAGGCCATTTTCTTTCTTCTCTGTTGCCCTCCAGCCTTCAGAGAGCTTCACTGTTCTTTTCATGTAATATATTTAAATATAAAAGGATTTCATAGTATAAAGAGTTTAATCATTCCTAGTTATTTCAGATATTAATAACACTATCCCTAGGGCTGTTAGTATGCCACAGATGATACCTGGTTTCAACACAAATATTTAATGGTCTTTAGAGGTATAGGCTTGCTTTGAAAAAAATTATTGGCTACAAGAGATATTTTCAATCTCCTGATTTTCAGCAGATTCAAAATGTATTAGTAAAAATTAATCTTAGCAGTTTAAAATTATTTTTATCTTAACTTCTCATTCCTTTTTTTCTATATCTCCTTTCTCTTTCCTTTTTTAAAAATAATGGATTTTGTCTTTAACCAAAAAAGTAAGTTACAAGTTTCTCCTTGTGTTTTCAAACCGTATCTGATTTTGCAATTTCCATGTTTATAATTGCTAATTTTCATGCATTTTTTCTTCTTTCAAAAAAAAAATTCTTAACTAGATATAGCTCCCAAAACAGGGTGTCAGCATAACAAGCTGATTTGGGTTTTTAGCCCCGTGACAGCAGTTTGTGATGATCTAATTCAGTGAACTCCTCTCAAGAAATGATTTTTATAAGTGCTGTCTCTAGTCCCTGCTCATGTAATAGTCACTTCTGTAAAGAAATAACTGACTTGTGCTTTTTGAATATTAGAGAAAGGAAAATTAATCCGTTAATCTATTTGTCCTACATTCAAGTAGTCCTTTTATCCACTCCCTTAAAGCCATCCCAGCTACCTAAGCAGTTAGACCACTTGTCATAACTACACCACATTGATTCAGATGGTAATATGTATATGGCTTCTATTTTCTCTTCTCCTGTTTTTATTCATTCAACAGTTTTACCATGAGGCAAGTAGATAGTCACTAGAAGAGGCACCAGGATGAACCAATTTCAGTGCTGCCCATAAAGATGTTAAATGCTTATGTGGAAACTTAAGTATATTTTAGAGGGAGTATATTCTTGTAGGGAAGGTGGATAACTACAGAAATAATATAATATATGGTAGAATGTGATGAACCTCATGACAGAGATTCTAAGGAGAGAAAATGTTTTCACCTGGAGAAATGAAAAAAAAAGGTTTTGTGGAAGTAGGACTTAAATAAGCAGAGATGAAGAGACATTGCAGAGAAAAGAAACAGCACAGCACAAGCGAAAACACAGAGATGGGAAGCACAGGTTATGCAGAGATCTAGAAGTTAGTTCTGAGAAGAACCAAGGATGAGTAGAAGGGAGTAGTTTTGAATATGCTGAGGAACATTTCTCCAACCAGATAGTAGAGGATCCAGCAGATCTGGCCATCCCCAGAAGTTCCTTTGTATTCTTATGAGCCTGTGTTTCCCCAAATAGCCCATCTGTTGTCAAATGTTAGGTGTCTGAATGTCTTTCAGAGTAGATTAGTGTTGGGAAATTTGGAGATCAGAAAATGGCAACTAATTATAAAGCTCATTATGGAGTTTTTGCTATTTTTTTTAAAATAAAGGATTTTTAGAGAATGTTTTTAAATATATTTGGAGCTATGATAAGTCACAAAATGTAAATATTCCTTGACTATCAAACATCTAACTACATAAAATATATGGTTGCTCTCAGGCAGAGGAAAAATAAGATATAATTTATCAAGAACTCTGAGCATATATTGCAAATGATTCTTTTGTCAGTCATTTGGAAACCCAGTTTCCTTTACTAGTACTTTCTACTTAGTACTAGATACTAAGGTTTTCTTAGTTAAGACACTCCCTTTAAATAGAAGAAACTTGTCCAGTTGGTAAAATGGTTACTTTATTCATGTATTTTACTTTTTAACACCATATTCCAGGTTTGACAAGCCCTGTGCACAAAAGAACACTCTACTGAAGGCAGAGTGCTGAGGAAACTCTGCCTTCAGCCTGGGTAGATGGCAGACATTTGCTTGGAGAATAAGGAAGGAAATGTGCCCATATGCATGACTCCCCCAAAAAGAAAATAAAAGGTGAAAGTGAAGTCGCTCAGTCATGTCCGACTCTTTGTGACTCCCATGGACTGTAGCCTACCGGGTTCCTCTGTCCATGGGATTTTCCAGGCAAGAATACTGGAGTGGGTTGCCATTTCCTTCAACCCATGTTTTAAAACAGTGAAAGCAAATTATTGATGATTGTTAAAAGCCAGCAAATTTTTTTTTTTTCATTTTTACCTCTCCTCAACTTTGAGGAATCTTAAATTCTCTTTTTGTAGATATAGGAATATTAACTCGTAGGCACTCCAGAGAAAAGGATTGAGTGATTTTATGTTCTCCTTTTTCTTGACCTAATTCAGTGAAAGAAACTAGGAACATACTAACCTGTCTAGTGCCACCCCTTCTTGATACAATAATAATGAGAAGGCTGGTCCAAGGCAACTCCGTGTAGATTTGGGCCGTCTTTGGCCAAGAGCACATCTCACAGCACATGTAGCATAGTACTACCATGTAGTGACCTCACACCGTTGGGAATTCTGTGATCTACTTAAAGAAAAAGATGAGACATTGGCCCACCTACATCCATCCATCCACCCACCTGTAAAACCAACACGAATATGGTGTCAGCTGCAAACCAGACTGCCTGGGGTAAACCTTTTAAGGAAGATGAGAGACTGTAAAATAGGTTCATCGAGTACAAGCTGGTTACCTAAATTTCCATTTTGATGGGGACAACCTACAGATAAATAGGGAGGGGATGGGGTAAGCCAATCTAGTTAATGACACTTATTAAAAATCCTGTAGGTGATAAGAAGGACAGGGACACATAATGAGGCAATAAGTTCATCATTTGAGTTTGTAGTATACGAAAGGCAGTGTTGCACAGTGATAGCACAATAAGAATACATTTCAGGGACATAAAATCAAAGTGGAGCCGAGTAACACTGGTTGTAACAGGAAAAATCTCCCTTTAACTTTAGAATAACAGTTGTTTAAGACTGTTGGCCTAGGAAGGCATTCTACAGTGGCCTTTAAAAGGAATTCTTAGAAATAACATGGTATGGGCTTCACCAATTTTAATGTGTGTTTCCCATCTCTTCGTTTTTCCTCTTATTTCTCCTTTTTTTCTTCATAAGTGACTTCACCTTGACTCCTCTTCAAGGAGTCAAGTTGTGTTTAAGAATTCATTTCTTCTTTTCATCTTCTTGTCTCTTGTGCCAGAATGTACCTACAAATTTTAACACAAATGTCCCATGGAATACGAAAGATAAAAGATTGACATTCCTGTCCCACAGTTCATCATGTGGATTTCAACTATTTCTGACTTCTTATGGACTAGCTTATAATTTAAATGAGAAAAATAGCAGTTTTGTAAAAGGTCTATGTCAATATATTTCATAGTGCTTTATAACCTGACTGGGTATTTATACTATTTGAGTGTAAATAAACCTTATCTAAAAATTTTTAGACAAGATCCATGGACATTCTTTGTCAGAAAAGCACGATTGAATAGAAAAATAACTATAAAGGCATTTTTAAATCACCAAATGGTATTGTTTAAACAGTAGCTAAACATTTATATGAAATCATGCTCTAAAATGATATGATTTCCTTTATGCAATTTCCAAAGCAAAACCCAACTTTTTCTCCAACCTCCTTAATTTTTGCCAATTTTTACTTTTTATACCTGCTAGCACGCTGAACAAAAGAGCAGATTTTGAGTCTGAACGGTAGTGATTTTTATTTTTAAGACAGACCCTTCAAAATACTGTATGGCTTATTGACAGCTTTTGAGGGATTCCTGAAGATGAAATTATCATTTGTCTAAGTGTTTTATCTCTTAAGGATTTGTTAGATTAACCAATTGCAGTGGTATAGCCTTGGATTTGGTAAGGTGATTTTTCTCACGTGTTACAAGGATTTTCTGTGTGTTTTAGAAAAAACTTAATTGAACTTACTGAGCTATTTGAGGACAGCACGGTTGTAAATGAAGTCCTTCCTCTCAAGGGCTACCACTGCTCCTCCCACTCTCACTTCCCCGCCAGTGGATTCTTGAGCACGGGCGGTCCCAGGTGCCTGTTTGGCCCAGCTGACAGCATGGAGAGGAGTATGTTGTGGCCCTTTGAGGAATTCAGCATAGTGGGGAGAAAAGCATCGTAGGACTGTAGTAGATGTTATTCCAACGTGTTCCCCTGAGCCAGCTAACGTAAAGAGCCTCACCTGTGAAGGAGCCTTTGCGTGCACTGTTGCACTCCTGCTGACATTATTGCATCTAAGGCTGACCCGTCATTCTGCAAGAAGACTATTTGCTGTATCTTTCAGGTTAGGCACAAATTTTAAATAGGAAAGCCAGGATTTGAGGCCAGTTTCTTTATTCCAAATATACTCTATGGTACCAGGTGAGATTTTTGTTTTCTTACTTTATTATTCCATACTGACCTGAGCATACAAAGGAGAGGATTCACCAGACAGAATCCTGAGCTACTGAGGCTCTTGAGTGTTTTCTTCCCATAAGATGAGAGTGGAAAGTCACTTTTTAAAAAATAGTAACAATAATTAGGAGAGTCACTAATGTTTGGTAAATTTTTATTCTCCAAATCTAGTAAGTCTGTGTAGAAACAATCTTACTGTGATACTTACTCATTTGTTTGACTTCTTTTTAGTGGAACTGGATCACAGAATTGACTTTGAACTCAGAGAAGGCCTTGTGGAGAGCCGCTATTGGTCAGCTGTCACGTCGCATACTGCCTATTGGTCATCCTTGGATGTTGCCCTCTTCCTGTTAACCTTCATGTACAAACATGAGCACGATAATAATGTGAAACCCAGTTTAGATCCAGTCTGAACCCTTGAAGGACATTAATGGCCCAAAACTGATTTTTTCTTGTTAAATATGTGTGTCAAGATATGAAAGTTTCAGGTTTAAGTATGTTTCAGTTTTGTTTAGGGCAAGAAATATTTGAATTTGAAAGCACTTTATTTTATTTAAAAAAGCAAAACAAATGTTCAGTTCAAAAGAAGTTATTTATAATTTTCATCATTTTAATTATGAGTCTGACAGAACCCCCTGCAGAGAATCAAGGAGGACCTGGAATTGAGGAAGATTTGGGAACCTGCAAGTTTATAAATCACAATCTAATTTCTCCCAAATATAAAGGCATATTAATGGGTTGAACCTAATGTATTAACCAAAGTATGTTATAAATCTAAAATGATCAAGGTCCAGGATATTCTATGTAAAGATCACAAGGTGGTATCATTGTTTTAGATTTGTATGAAAACTTATATTTCCACAATTTCTTTGAAACATGAGTATAACAAGTTTAAAATGTTTTGAATTTAACTTGTTTAACTCTCTAATGCCGAGAGAAACATTTGAACTACTGTATTTATAGTTTATTACCTCTGACTAATTGCTTTGTGTCAATGTATGAAACATTACATTTTTTTAAAATTTCTTTGAACAATTTAAGAACCACATTTATTTTCTATAATGTTAAGACCCTTTTTTCTCAGAACTCCATCTTTGTACTCTTCAGATGAATATATAGACACTGTGGCATAATTTCAGTATTTTTTCCATTAAAAACTTGTAGTTTCACACAAATAACACTAGTTCAATTATTTTGAAAAAGAAAGGGAACTTTTTATGATGTCACATGCACCTCAAAGAAAACTGAAGTTTTCTACTTGACACAGAATACTCCAGAATAGGTACATTTAGTAAACTTTATTGGAAAATTAGTCAACTTCTCTGGAGTAGGGAGTATAACTATTTTAATTAAGTATATAAGCATCTGTGTGCCAAACAATTAACATATAAAAAGGGGATAGAGTGCCCTAACAAATTTTTTAAGTGTTTTGAGGAATTGTAGTTGCAACATAGACACAATGTTCAGGATTCTGAGGCATCGAAAGAGTTTCCTTGGCTGTCATTTTTTCCACAGTGCTTTTCATCTGAGGAGCTCAAAGTGCTGTGTGATTAAATAATCTATGTAGAAGTTCCTTGAGGTAAGTGAATGAGTGTTATTCTCATGTTACATGTTAACACACTAAGGCACCAAAATATATAAAGTGCCTTGAATTAGATGACATAGCAAACCAGGAGAGCTCAGATTGAAGACAGGCCATATTCTTTTATGTGCTGTTCATTGACTTATAATTCACACGTGACCTTTTATTTTGCAAATAATAACAAGTTGCCATTCATAATTTGGAGAAATGACTGAAACCAGTCCTTCACCCTACTGGTCATACACATTCTTGGGTTCTCACGCACAAAGGAGAAGTTACTTAGAAGGAATCAGTAGCCATTTCTGCCACAGCCAACCCTCACTTCTGAGAGGCTTCTACTGGGTTCTCCTTAAGGTGCTGTATTTGCTTATCTTAGCTTCACAGACATCATTGTCAAACTAGGAGCAAAGTTGGTCAGTTATACATCTCACCTTCCTTCTTTAGAAGATATAGAATCTTTGGCTTACTTGTAGGCTTTACTTAGTTGGCCTTTCATTGAATTTGCACAACATAAAGCACTTCTTAGTGTTTAAAAAGATCCTAAGGCTTCATGGCCAAATATGTGACTCACTAAAAAACTCTTGCTATAAAAGGCTTTTGATGCTATCTTAGCAAAGCTGAAGCAATGTCTTTCAAATCTAGAGATTCCTGTGAACTCAGGTCATTCTCATACCCTGTTTATTTCATAGTTCTATTTAGTTTTCAGGAGAATTAAACTTCCATCTCATATACTGTTTCATTAAAGGTACATGAGCCTTTAGGTCTTAAGACAGTCAAATGCCTCAGAGCTTTAAGGGATTCATTCTTAACCACTAGAATGTTAAGAGCCCCTTTCACCTCAGGGGAGTGAAAACCTATCAAACCTTTTAATTTGATATTCAGTAAAAGGAAAAGTATACTCCCATAGCTATAGGAAGATATCAGCTTCCATTTTTTCATGTTGGGGAAAAAATCCAATTTAGCCACATGGAAGTTATTTGAATTCTTGAAAAGAGCAATATTCAAAACCACCTTTTCGAAATGAGATATTCTGGATTATTGGACAGGTGTTTTCAATTCATTATTTCATAAATATGGCGTTTTTTATTTCACAGTACTCTTCTTGTTTCCATGTCTCTGCATGTTATCATGGAATGTACTTGTATATACTCAAGTAATATACAGAGTATGTGTAATTCTAGCTTGATTTAGAAGCTAAGTCAGTTACTGAGTAACATTTTGCAACTTTATTCCTGCAAGTACTAAATTGGCCAAAAAGTTCTGTTTTTGATACATTAAAATTTTATTCTCTACTTTGTGTACCTGCTCTGATGATTCTTCTGAGTACTGGTCAGACCATTCAAACAATTTTAATCCAGTTCAGCCCCTAAGAATTATTTATACTTAGAATAAGGAGGATGTTTTGTTAGTTCATAACTTTATTTTTGACAGTAATTATACTTGTGTTATAATCCAGTGTTACAGATATTAGCACTTACTACAAAATATTCTCGGTTTCCTGGTAACTAATTTATACTTCAGAAGTAAGCCTTAGGAATCTTTTATTTTACTTCTGATAGGTAGCATCTGTCAGCCTTTGGGAATTCTCACACTGAACATGTTGTTTAGAAGGTCTCAGATGGTGACATGTAAGCATTCATCTCATTTTCTTTGTTTCCTCATTGGGGCTGAAGTATTCTGATCTTATTCTGGCATTGTCTTCCCCTAAAGAGTAAACAGGAAAAGAAACCATCAGTGGAGTGTCACAGCCAATTCCATGACTCCTTCCAGTGATGACACTTTGAGCCCCTTAAGGTAGAACTAGACCAAACCTAGAGAGTTCGCTGTAAGGCCTACAGTAGAGGAAAAATAATTGAGTTCCTTTCTAATTAATAAGGTGGTTAATATTTCTGTCTTCTCAGCCACAATGAGTAGGGCATTCGGACAATTGAGAAAACTAATTTGAGTGCATGTCTTAGAACTGTTTGTATAATCTTTTGTTAGCTTGGAAATGAGGCTAAGGAAGATATGTGATACTAAAGAAGAATCAAGGCCGAGCTAAAAAGAGGATGTAGCAGTCCTTCACTGGAGAAAGAACTAGAACTTGACCAGACAAGTCTGAGTGTTGGATAGTTGACTTCTGTGGTTATTCTCAGGTCTTTTATCCGGATTCTGCTTGTCATCCTGCTTGAATACTTCTGCCTCAGGCCTCTGCCAGTAATCTGCTGGTCCTCTGACTGAATTTGAAACACATGCAGGGACTTCCCTGGCGGTCCAGTGGTTAAGGCTCCATGCTTCCAATGCGGGGGTGTGGGTTTGATTAAGATTGCCACCAAAAAATGCATTAAGTATTTTTATGGCTAGGTATGGGCAATACATACTGTTTCCTGGCATTTTATAATAACTTACCTTCCTAGAAAAACTTTTGTTGTATATACAGCAGATTTGGCAGGAAGCATCCCCACTGAACTCTTAACTCTGTTAGTTCTAGGATGGGTCTAAGAACCTTGCAACCCACGCTGTCTCCATTTGCATTAGTCAAGGGGAAAGGAAGTTGCCAAGGAAATACTTGTAGTATTGAGCTTGGAACAGTGTACAGAATGGCAGGATATAAAATTTCATCTCGAAGCTCGTTTAGTAAATGTTAGTACTGGCGTGATAACAGCCTGGATTATATGCATCCTGTTTCAGTCCTCATTGGATATTTGCAATAATTTTCAGAGGATCTTAAAATTTCAGTGTTTATACAGATTTTAGAGGTCATCTCATCCAACCATGTTTTAGTTTGATGTGAGCATTTAAATAGCATAAAGGTCTTGAAAAATAAAGGTGAGGGACAGCATGTTAGGTTCACCCCAAAGACCTTGAAAGACTAAATACTTGGCAGTAGAGGAGGGAGGTTATGGTCTCTCTACAGAAAAATGTCATTGACCATAGTGGAATTCTGAAGCCAGAAGGGGTGTAGAGACCATCATTTTCCAAAATATGTTATGCAGACTTTAATAGATGTTGGTTCAGAAAATAAGTTTGGGAAATGCCAGATTTAGAAAACTTTTACAGCAGGACTTCAGAAGCCTTCAGTGTATTAAATGCAATGTGAATCTGGTGCTCAGGGGTGGAGAAGGGAAGTTTTTCCAAACTTAACTTAACCATAGTTAATGGCAACCCATTCCAGTATTCTTGCCTGGAGAATTCCATGGACCGAGGAGCCTGGCGGGCTACAGTCCATAGGGTCACACAGAGTCAGACATGACTGAAGCCACTTAATATTCAGCACAGCATTTATATGAATATACTTAGGAAAATGCTGTCACACTTAATTCTTACAGCGATGTATCCTTTTGTTTGACAAGTGACACTCTAAGATCAGATGGCCAGCCAGTGATAGGAGTCAGTGCCTATTTCCTTCCCATAATACATCAGGAGCCCCTAAAGGGCAGAATCCTCACACCCACCCACCTCCCTGGGCCGGGGGATGGGGGGGTGGGGTGTGGGGGGGATGCCTCTTTCTCATCCCCTCCCCTAGCTCCAGCTGTAATCTGATGCTGATGCTTTAGGAGCTGCAAGATCTCCATGGAGGACTATAGGCTTGAGTTCCCCAGTTGGTTGCCTTTGTTCCCAGGCTCTTGTGAAAGAGTGCCTTACCTGGGCTGGATATACTTCCTTTCATGTGTCAGATTCAAAATACCCAGGAAAAAAAAAGCAAAAGAATGAAAAAATTAAGGAAAAAAAAAACAAAATGCCCAGGAAACATAGTTTTTCATTGTGGTGATAAATGCAAACTTGGTAGGGAAACAAGTTGCACACTGTTAAATAATATTTAATATTGCTTTTATGTCTTTCAAACTGTGCATATATTGACCTTTTATCAAGTCATATCAAGTAGAGCCCTTCTAAAACTGTCCCATCATAGGTTAACTAATAGAAATTTTAAAATTCAAGTATTATATTTTGGGGAGACTAGGAGATGAGTTTCTGGTATGTGTGTCTTTTCCCCCAAAACAGTCTTCTTGGCAGGTAGTTAGCATGTACTGTTCCTTGGCCTTTGTGTTGGATTACAAGTGGAAGTGCACTTAGCATTGTCCATCGCCTTATGGTTTTTCATTTATGTGTCACGGGCAACTTCCTTCCCATCCTACCACTGTCAGGCTATGTTGGGAAGCTATTCTTTAGGGAGGTTACATCTGGTCTTCTGCTGGAGTAAGATAAAAAACAAGTATGTTAATACATGACCTTTAATCCTTTCTCCTAGAAGACATCAAATATCTGTGCAGCACTCATATCTTCCCTTGACAACACCCACACTCACTACTGTCTCTGCTTGATCTCCAAAAATATTTGATTCCTTGTGAGCTTTGTGATAAACAAAAATATAACCATTTTGAGGGTCTAAGGCTGTCATAATAAATCCAAACTCTGCCAACAAGAATCTGGGTTTTTTGCTTTGTTTTACTTTTGGCACTAGGCATTCCCTGGTGGCTCAGCTGGTAAAGAATCTGCCTGAGTGTGGGAGACCTTGGGAAGATCTCCTAGAGAAGGGAATGGCTACCCACTCCAGTACCTGGAAAATTCAATGGAGTGTATGGTCCATGGGGTTACAAAGAGTCACACGTGACTGAGCGGCTTTCACATTTCTCAGCGGGAGGTAACACTATGACTCTTGGACTCTTAGGTTGTTGCCTTTCAGCTTCTGTGACTCTTGTGTTCACGCTCCCTAAGTGCTGTCAGTGACTGCAGTAACACAGAAGGTGGGCTTTTTCATTTTCTTTTCTTCATTGCCTCTCATTTTCAGTAGTCAAGGCAGGTTGGTTTTCTCAGTGTTCAGTTTTACTGAAGCATTTTTCTTGTTTGATCTGAGCAGTGGCCAGTTCGGATGGCAAAAAGTACATAACTTTCATTTTAGAATTTTTCCAGTCTTGATTTTTCTCATTTGGAACTTGTGCATTCATTCACCTTTGATAATTTCAAGGAAGTGAGAGGTAAGTAGTAGAACTCTCTCCCGGGTTACACTTTTTCCCTAGATGAATTGATGCATTCGTTATCTCATTCACCAAGCACAAGTCATTGTGCCCTCTATTAGACAACCTCAAAGAGTAGGCTCTTCTAAGCATTCTTGGGAACATGGTCCTCCTCATCTTTGTTTATGGTAATCCAGAAAGTCCATGAAGAGTGCAGATATTAAAATCTACCTAGTCATGAAATGAATTATGACAAACAATGTCAGGGAATATATAGTAAAAAAAAAAAAAAAATCTGCTGGTGAACAATGGCCACCACCCCACCTCTTACTAGGAGGATTAATAGCCACTGTGGCACACTGGCTCCCTCAAACATGAGAGGGAAAAGTTGGTTTGTTTTGATCCTGTAAAATCTGTTCACAGCTTCTCAATCCAGGGTCAAGATGACCATAGTTCTCAAGCTTTTGGGCTAACCTGAATATGTGATAACTGATAGAAGATTAATGCCAAGAAGCCATGCAGATTGGGATCAACCACTACAACATTTCCAGTTAACTTCCCATTTCCTCACACTTTAGTTCATACCAGACCGATTGAAAAATAGGGTTTGAGGTATAAGAATCCAGGAATTTTCGTGCTAGACAAAAGTAATTCCCTCGAGTGGTATTAACTTTAGATTGGGAAATAAAAGGGCCAAGATGAATGGACTACATACATTAATAGAATTGAAATGGGACAGTGTTCGAACTGAAGAAAAAGCAAGTGTGGGGAAAGAAAGCTACTTGATGCCTGGTCAAAATAGTCTTGACAGCTTAGTTCATTTTCTGAGAAAGGTGGATGATACTGTGGCATGGATCTGATCACAACATTTCTTGAACTGAAGACCTGTGCTGGCTCCATTTATCTTTGGAGGCTCCCTGTGACCTAGCCCAAGCTGGATCTCCTTCCTGAGTTCTATCTTTAGCAGCATTTCTGTCACAGCAGACTATGCAGCATTCACCTAAGAATGCATGTGTTTTAGTTACTGTAGTGGTGACTTGCTGTTTTGATCTGCCCAACATCCTAATTCTCCTCCTTTGGGGTGGGCACTTGCTATCTACCTCTACAAGGATTAAATCACATGCTGCTACAGCTGCTG